>NC_140769.1:54711073-57111073 GCF_044657685.1 Stegodyphus dumicola
GCGAATTTTCTTTAATTCTTTCCAGTAAAGTTCCTTAACTTTCTGATTTGATCCAGCTTATTACTTTTCATAGGCTGTTATTATTACAACAATTTTATGAAAATTAAAGTTTGAACTTCCAATTATCTTGAAAAGAGTTTCTAATTCTGGATCTACAAAGCGAAAGCATGTTTTGATGTCCATTACACAAGAAGTGGAATTGCTGTAAAAATCTGGATATAGGTATATCCATCTCAAAATTTTGCAAGGAGTATGGCATTAGTGTATATGACATAACAGAAAAAGGAACTTTACGAATTTTTTGTGGATTCGGACTTTCCAATCGCAATGATCAATAGAAAATTTATTTGCTATGCTAAATGCAACGATCATGACAAAGTAATAATTGAATGGGTCAGACAGCATCGCAGCGAGGGCATGCCATTGACGGGTCTAATGCTAATGGCTCAAGCCAAAATATTTCATGAAGAAATGAACTTAAAACCTCAGTGCACATATTTGATAGGTTGGTTAACCAAATTTTAAAATCACCATGGTATAAGGCAATTAAAAATTTCAGGAGTAAAAGCTTCAGCTGATACTGAAACTTCTGAACTATTTGCAGATGAATTCGTTGAACTCATTGACAGTAAAAAGTTATCTGCAGGACAAATTTACATAGCTGATGAAACTGGTCTTTTCTGGCAAAATACCTTGGCAACCTCTACAGAAAAGGCTCCAACTCAGTCACAGATTCCATAGTGAGAGTAGCAATTTTAGATTCGCAAATACTGCAGGAACGCACAAGTGTAAACTTTTCATAATCGGAAAAAATACAAGATCTAAAGCATTTAAAGGAGTAAAGATTTTCCCCTTATATATCATTCAAATAAAACAGCACAGATGACACAACCGTTGAAGAATGATTGCTTTGAAAATCATTTCATACCAAGGCTCGACAAAATTTAAATTCGGTTAGTATACCTGATTGCACAAAATTTGTTCTGATTGTAGATAACTGTTCGGCTCATATTTCAAGTACTTAAGTTTGTAAGTGAAAGATAATGTGTCCGTATTATTCTTTCCTCCAAACTATGTGTCCATCATTCAGCCTATGGATATCAGAATAGTGTGCATGCAGAAATGCAAATATAAAGTAGCATTTTTAAAATCCATGTTAAATTTTTTACGTAAAGGCCAAGACTATTCAAGAATTTTTAAAACACATGGCTAGCATAAATGATTCATTCGCTTTGAGAAGGCTATATTTTCAAAAAGTATTCCATATACACATATGAAAGATATATGAAAAGAACCGCAAACTCACCAAGTTTATACACCCTCTACAAATATTCAGTATGTGCACCTCTGGTGACATGAAATACATCCAGATGATAATCAAGCTCATTCCATACACTTTGTAGTATTGTTGTCCAGATGTTTGTTCTATCAATAGACTAGATGTTCTGACTACCACAAAATCTGTGCGGAAGTTTTTGCGTCAATGGTTCGATTTTAACCGTACCATGTACAGCTTCTGCAATAATTAAAGCCGAAGGATTATGCCAGTCCACTAGATTTTTTGCATCAACATACAGGAAGCATTGGAGGATGAAGATTTTACCAGCAAGTGATAAAGCAATGTTTCACTTATCTGAGAAACTTGGTGAGATAGTTAAAGAAATTTGGTATGTGGTTCTTTTCATATATTTTTCATGTATATACACGCAACCCTTTAAAAATACTGCTTTTTCAAAATGAATGAATCATTTATGCTAGCTCTGTATTTTAGCATACAATCTGCTGGATGGAGCATAGCAAGATTGTTGGAGAATATGTCTCCAGATACTTTAAAAAATGCTTGGCATAATTTATGGCCAGCTACCATATTTCATGGTGAGGATGATGAAGATTATAGCTTCAATTAGAAAGGTTTTCCGGATATTGCAAACTAAAGGTGAAATTTTCCCAATTCATGGATTTTGTAAAGAAATATGGAGAAGCAATAATAAATGAAGATGATATAACAGAAGTTTTTAATTATGATGACAATGCTCCAATCATCAATCAATTAACAGACGGTGAAATCTGTAGAATGGTTCTAGATCCAGAAGATAATGAAGTGTGTGATAGTCAAGAAAGTGGTAGAGAAGTTATTGAAAACGAAAAATTTTCGATTGGCAAGTTAGCTGGAATTCTCGACTGAACTGAACAAGAAATTATGTCTGCCTATAGAATTGAAGAGAGGGTATTAGCAAAAAAATAAAGCAACTTAAACAATTTAGATTGAAAATAATGTTTAATAAAATAAACAAATAAATATTAAGCTTATTTTTTTGTAAATTTTGAAGTCCTGTTACTCATAAATGCTTCATTATTTCATAAATCATGATTTCATATTTTTAATTTTATAATTTCTGCATGCTGTTTTACTAGATTTAAACTGATGATCTAATATCCGGAAAAATCCCAAATCAGGAATTGCCGAAGTCTCAATGAGTCCGGATCTCGGACTTTAAACTGCATTTAATAGTTTGCCCAAATTAAACATTCTTTCTTAATCTTAACTATACTTAACCCCTTTCTTTTACAGAAAATTAACTTTGTGGAATGTTATTTTTGCCATACATGCAATGTGATAATGATCTAACCTCTGGATTCGGCAAGGGTTTATTGTAAAGGAATATTTTACACAAAATTTAAATTTGGCTAGCTAAATATTTATCAAAACACATACAAACAAGAACAACAACAACACAAATAGAAAAAAAAATAAATTAGATTTATTTTTCAATCAGAAATCTAAACTTTGGTACTGTTCTATTATTGAGACTGGATTCAGAAGTATGAATGTATACAGGTGTGTACGTATGTATTTATGTGCATATATGTGTATATGTATATACACACAAATTTGTACTTACATATATACATGCATACTTGAACACATCCATACATTTCTGAATCCAGTCCTGATAACATAACAGTGACGACATTTTTTTGGTTATGACAGCTAAATATTAAACTTTCAGATGGACATTTATTTCAAATAATTCTAATTTGTTTAATTAATCATTAAATAACTTAGTTTAAATTAAGCAAAAAAAAAAAAAAAAAAAACAAGAAAGAAAGAAAGAAAACTTTCTATATTTTCAAAGACAACTTTCCAAGTGAGGCAAAACTTGAGAATAAATAATGATAACTTTGTTTTTTCTAAGTTTCTTTTTAACTTCTCTTACTAAATAGATATACATATGTTTGTATGTAAATAATTATAAACTTTATCTCTTAACACAGCTTGACATTTGATGGCATTTTAAATGTGTAAAAGTCCGTAGCCTTAAAGAAAAATTACTTTCATCACAGCTTGCAGATGATCATCGGTTAATCAGGTTCATTTCTCAATAATTTTCAATAGATAAAAAAAGCTTTCACATATAAATGTATTTTCAAACAAAGCGATTATTTTTAATGCAAAAATTTATGACTCACTGTACTTATTTTTTGATAAGTACTAATACATGCTTATCAAATCTCTATCTTCAAATGTTTGAATAAGATTTGTAGCATAGTATAAATTAATTATCTCCATTTATGGATTTTCTGGTGGACTATTAATATTTGTTTTTAATGGTAATGAAAATTCTTTGCAATACCGTATTTTAAAAAAATGCATAAATGAAATGTATTCACAGGCAGCATAAAACTGCTTTAGACTGATTGAACTTGGGCTAAGACTACTGCCTTAAAGTATAAATTTTCAAATAATCATAAAACTACCAAAAAATTATTACAACTTAAATAAAAAAAACATATGTAAATCACATACTACCTAAAATTTACATGTTATAAAGAGGGACTAACCAAAAATTTTGATATTTAAAATTCATTTTATGAAAACATCAAAAAGCCCCCAATCCCTCCCAAAAAACTTGATTATAAAATCAGTAAAAACAGCAAAATTATCATAATATGGGTATTACAGGTTATCTAAAAAGTCAAGTCTGAAAAGCAAATTAAAAAGTATTACATGTCCTTCCCAAAATGGCTTCATTCAACAAAATATGTGATCTATTTTATAAAATCTTTTATTATCTGAGATGTGGCTATAGGAATTTATCTTCCATAGATTTCACTGGTTTCATCATTAAAAAGCAATTTTCACCACAAAAGAATAAGCAATTTTCAACTTAATGCAAGGAATAAAACTTCACACTAAAGGAATTCTTAAATAATATAATATACACAACAGTCAGAGAAGAAATGCTCACAAAATGTGCTGGGGGTAAGTAGGAAATTTTACATACATTTCAATAAATTTCTTATCAGAGGAGATACAAAGATGTGATGGATCATATCTGTCCCATTTACCGACACTGAGAATTTTTTCTTGGTTGCTCCTAACAGAATATCTAGTTGTGAATAGTATTTATCATTTGGCTGCACTATGCTCACAGTGCTCTACATTTATATGCTAGTTGACAGAAGCTCTACATTCGTATGTTAGTAACTGATAAAGGTACTTTACCATGCAAATCTAGCTTCAGAATATATGGCAGCCTATTAATGCACCCAGGTGATTAGTACAGTTTGAATATGATATAAATCAAATATATTAAAAATTCAGAGAAAAGTATACTGTTATTTAGTTGTCACTTGTGACAGTAATGTAACTGGCATTCTCCAAAAACCAACATGCTAAGCACCTAGCTTGCCTATGTTGGAACCAGCCCTGCTATCATATTTCAAAGATGAACTGTTCACAATATTGTTGGAAGTATATCTGAAAAAGACATACACCAATATAGATATAATTAAAAAATCAACTTTAGATAGCTGCTGGATTGAAGAACTCTACAGATTTTGAGAAACCCACACTTGACATGCTAAAAATAAAGAAAGGTTTTTCAATCACACTAACACTAATAAAAACTTTACATTTGCCTAATTTGTATATTGTTGGAAATGATACATTTTCTATTTCCAGTCAGTTCAATTTTCTCTCATTTCAGAAGCATTTCACAGATGAGAATATACTAAACAAGTTTCTCTTCGATACATTATAAAGATTAAATACCTTTGTTAAATTTTATGTTGTTTCATATGTATATATCCTAGCCATGCATAGATTTTGTCTTCAACAGATATACGACACCTGTATGGACACTCTTTATTTACCACACTAAAGTTTTCATGAATAAATCAAACAATCCACTTGTAAATAATTCAACCTGCTACAGCATTATACATATACACAATGCATATCTTCCATGTATCATATATTGTGCTTAGCCTTTTGTGTTTGAGCATGAAATGAAAAGCAAAATTTTCATCTATAGCTTCTTTCTACAATATTTAGACAAACTTTTCACATATGTTTTATGTAGCTTTGTAAAAAGATAACAGCATGTGACAACTAATCATCATACTATTTACATTGGATACATAATTTCTAAACAAATGAATAATAAGCAAATCAATGGCAAAAATATCATTAACAGGGATGGAAACACCATTAAAATAGAATATAAAATCAATAACATTTAGTGATTAAAGATGTATCACGCATTGCACATTTAGTACTTTTCCACTAAAGCCATACTATACATTTTTGGTATATTATATTGGCAAATTTGGACTCCATTCCCCCCTCATGTTTTTAGCTTAATAATTTTTGTGTTTTCCTGGGAGAAAATTTGATCAATTTCCCTAATTTCATAGTATCCCTTAATTTTTAAAATTAAGATAAAATAACAAGAAATTGACACATACTTTTCTCATGTAATTACTTCAATTATGTACTAAGTTGCGATTAATTTGAAACAAGCACTGGTTTACAAAACTCAATAGAAGCCGACTCCTGGCAACGTAAGTAAATGAATCAACAGTATGAAAAGAATGCACGATCCAAAATTTTTGTTTGGATGTCTTTTATTTCCTGGAAAGAGGGAAGGCTGCATAGTCATTCCAGCTTCAAGATATATTTTAACTTTATAAGCTGATTATTCAAACATAATCTTTGTAAAGAAACAGAAAATACACTTGTTCATCACTTAGCAAATATTAAGTTCTGAAATCTATACAATGAAAGAAAACTAATCAGATGAAAAACATAGTTGCATAAACGATTATTACAAGGCAACCACCATGAAAGAAGGCAAACTAAAGTGACACATGGCACCAAGGAAATGTGCCAGAACAAACGAATAAAAACATGTTAAGTGGTATGACTCATTTATTCTTTTGTACCTAGGTGACTGCGGTCAATCTGCTAAGTGAGGCAAAAGAACTTCTTTTCCAAGATTTCTATGGAATTCTGGATTTCAGATAGTTCAATTTATTGTCAACGTCTGCCTCTCAAAAGTTGTTACTGTAGAATAATAGTTTTTTCTACCTGTGGTGGGAATAACTCGCCTAGACAAATCAACAACAGTTTTTGTTGAGACATCTGCTACTTTGTTCCCTTTAATGCTCGCATGCTTAGTTCCTCATACGCTTAAATACATCAACAATCACTAGGAAAACATTTAAGTGATTTCAATATTCTCCATAAGGGCAACTTATGGAGGATGTGTGCCCTTTCCTAAAAGGAAAATATACCACACTATATACATAAAATATTTTTTGTAATAAATCACTTATAAGCAAGAAATTATAAAGTAGAAATTCCATTGAATTTGAATTTAATTAAAACTGGTTAGCCAATAATTTTCAAATAGCATAAAAATGCAGTAAACTGATACAAAATTTTAAATAGGAAACTTTTTAGATAAAATTAGTAGATTACCAATTTATCATGGTCCCCCATTACAGGATCACAAACTGAAACAAATAAAAAGAAAAAAACTTATATTAATTTTATTTCATGAAATTTTTAAAATAAATTCTCAAAAAGTATACCACTAATCATAAGTTTACAAAGTTTAACTCTATGGTCAAAATCAAAAACATTCTAACAAAAGGCTTAGTTCAAAACTTTACAATTTAAATTTAAATAAAATATATTAATTTTCTGTATATTTGACAAATGAAACAGAATTTACTTTTCTAATAAGAAAAATGCAGATGAAGGTTAACCCTCCAAATAGTCAAAAATTTAGCTCCAAAGCACTAAAGTTTCTAAAAAAAGGCACATACTTTCCAAAATGCACTGCATTTTCAGAATTCTCCGAAAGAGAAAAGGTTTTCTAAAATGTCTCTCTTACTTTATACCTATACTCTAACCTCCCAACCAAGATATACTGGTTTATTTAGATACATTTCAAGATATAAGTATACAAGGCATGTTTAAAAGACACCAAACTTTTAAAATAGAGCACCCGTCAGCAGAAGGAACATGCTGTGACTACAGAATGCATATAGTGGCAGGTTTTCACAACAAACTGCCATTTGTCACATTTTGCTCTGACTGTTAGTTGGCGAGCTGCAGCCACTATACTAAGGAACACATGCCCAAGCTGTTCATCGGATTAGTGCCAAAGGGACAATAAAGGGTCATTCAGATTGGGGTTTATCTGAGCTAACGGAGTCAGTTGCATATGTCGACTAGCTCCACTATGTATGCAGCTAAAAATTTTCAACCCATTGCACTATGGGGAAAAACCAGTTTTGGAAATAGGTTGGCTACATCAATTGTCTCCATTAGCTCAGATAAACTTTAGTCTGAACGGCACTTAAAAGAGCTTGAAGAACAATGTGTGTGTGTGAAATTTTTCTATAAATTTGCAAGACTTTCATTAAGAGAGTTCAGTTCCTTAGTCAAGCATATGGGAAAGACTGTTTGAGACACACACAGTTCTAGAGTGGTTTAAGCATTTTGAGCAGGGCAGAATGTCAGTTGGTGACGATCCCAAGCCTGGATGACCTTCCATGTCATCCAGGCTTGTCTAACTCTTGACATTTCAGAAGAAAACTAAAATCAAAGGGGCAACAATTTGCAGCAATAATCCTTATTCTGATTTTAGGATTAATATTTTTATAATTAATTTCAGAATCCAAATAGGTAAAATTCTTCACAGATCGATTGTAATTTACAATTAAGAGGACTGTGGTTCAAACCCCGTGGGGCACATACTTGTACTGATTGTCTTTACAAATGCAGTACACAATATGCTGATCATGCAGAATCATGTCACAAAACGAACACCTCGATGCAACTTGAGCTTGGTGTGTGAATTTGTGCATAGTGGAAATATTATATGAAACATCACACCTGTTCACCTATGACAGCTATAAATATCTTGGAGTTGTATATTGAAGCTCATGGTCATGGAGCGATTTAAAAAAAAATATTGTTGTGAGATGATTCTGCTTTACGGTGAAATATGGGCACAAAGCATGATGAGCAGCGCAGCTGTATCGGCAATGTTTTCCTGCAGGCCCGCATCCTTCATACAAAACCATCCTACAGGTTGTGAAATAGTTAAGGGAGACAGGCTGCATGACAAGCCGACTTTGATCCCACAGACCAGCTAAAGTAGGAAGGAAAGTACAATCGGAAGATGTCTTATCATATGCCCTCATATATCCAAACAGCAGCACAAGAAAGATAAGTGAAAACTGTGGGCTCTCAAAAAATCGCATTTGAAAAATCCTAAATGAATTAGGTGCTCATCCATATAGGCATTACTGGATGGTGATGCTGAGAGATGTTTCATACGGTGCAACTTTGTTGTGAACCAGATAGAGGTCCAGCCAACATTCTTGGCAGATACAGTGTGAATGGATGAGGCATGCTTTTTGTGGAATGGAATGAACAATAGGCAGAACACCCATTACTGGACATTGGAATATCCATCATGTTCTGCCAATGTTCAATATCAAATATGTTTTTTATTAATATTTGGTGTGGTTGGTTTAGTTTGGTTTATTAGATTACGGCAAAGCATTCGAGGGCTATCTGCCTTAAGGGAGGGATACCTTCGTGGAGGACTTTTTAAGGGAAACTGGCTCGTATACATGTTACACATGGGAAAAACCACGAAAACACCCATGCAGTAAGCCCATTCGCGGGATTCGAACCTCAGATCGAACTACCAGTGTTAAGCGACGTTATATTTAAAATATTCTGTTCTTAACAATAATAATAATGCCCATGAGGTGTCTTTTCGTACTAAACTGACAACTCTTTACAACTTTGTAATGCACTTTTTTCTCCTACCTCTTATCGTTTTCAAGGCAGGGATGCTAACTCTGCCATTTTCGACCAGGTGGTGCTGTAAGATTTCTCATTTAGTAGTGCACAGCCACTTTACTATACCTAGACACCACTTTTATGACTATACCTGCAGCTGTTAAGCAGTTACATGAGTAGTACCAGACTTTAGTATGCACCCTGTATAATAATTTCAAATTATTTAACTGCCTTATCCAAAAAAATTAAGAACAGATTTTAAAATCTAAGAAATATTAAGAATATCCTGTCATTTGCAGAAAATCTCTGGAATGTAGAAACAGCAATTACTACAAAACTAGCCATACTGAGATATTATTATTCATGTTATTTGATGAATTCCCTAAATGCAATGATATTGAAGGATACTTTTAAAGAAAAGAGAGATGCAGGGTATGCTGAATTTTGGAAGTTACTGCCTAAGTTAGTTTGGAAGTTACTGTAGTGGGTGCAAAAGTTGCAGCTGTTTTTTTTTAATCAACTTATCTACGAGAACCATCCTATTTCTAAAATGAAATATGTGAAGAGCTTATATATATATACATTAACTTTCTGATTCTTACTTTTATTATGTATTTAGAGTAGCATGTAGTAAATATAAACTTGATTTATTAAAAATTAGTACAAATTTTCCCCCAGTGTCAAAAATCAGATTAATTAAAAAAAAATGGAAGATTAAGATTCTGTGAAGAATTTTATACTATGTTGTAACCCATGTAATATAACATATATATATATATATGTGGCCTCAAATAAAGAAATACAGTACAAAGTCCGAGATCCAGACTTCTCGGGACTTTGGCGATTCTGGATTTGGGATTTTTCCAAATATTAGATCAGTTTAAATCTAGTAAGATGGCAAGTAGAAATTGTAAAATTAAAAATATGAAATTGTGATTCATGAAATATGAAATAATGAAGCATTTATGATCAAAAGGGTATCAAAACTTACAAAAAATTAATATTTATTTGTTTACTTTATTAAACTTTTCTTTGTATGTAAATTATTTAAGTTGCTTAGTTTTCTGTGCTTATACTTTCCTCTTCAGTTCTATAGACACACATAATCTCTTGTTCAGTTACAAAGTATAAGTCCTGTAATTGCTGTTTCCAGAATTCCTGCTAATTTTTTCATTTTCAATAACCTTTCTGTCATTTTCTTCACTATCGGTAACAGTATTTTCTGGATCTAGAACCATATTCCAGATTTCGCCACCCATTAACTGATTGATGATTGGGGTTTCATCACAATAAAAAAATTCTGTTATATCATCTTCATTTATTACAGCTTCTCTACATTTCTTTAGGAAATCCATTACTTGGAAAATTTCACCTTTGATTTGTGACAGCCGAAAACCTTAAAATTTGCAGTTTTCATCTTCATCAATCTACCAAGAAATATGGTTGCTGGCCATACATTATGCCAAGCACTTTTTTAGGATCTGGAGACACATCCTCCCATAGTCTTGCGATGTTCCATACAGCAGTTATATAATAAATATTTTTTAAATTGAATAGTCTTGCCATTATTCAAGAAATTTAACATGGATTTTAAAAACTCAACTTTATATTTGCACTTCAGTGTGTGCACTATTCCGATATCCACAGGCTGAATGACAACATATAATTTGGAGGAAGGAATAACATGGATATATTATCTTTCATTCAAACTTTAAGTGAAATATGAGCCAAACAGTTATCTACAATCAGCACAATTTTTGCGTCATCAGGCAAACTAACCGAATTCAAATTTTGCTGAGCTTCAGGTATGAAATGATTTTCAAACCAATCCTACATTGACGCTTTTATCATCTGTGCACTTTTATTTGCATGATATATAACAGGAAAATCTTTACTCCTTATAAGTGCTCGAGGTTGTATATTTTTTCCAATTATGAAAAATTTATGCTTTCTGCATAAATTCCGTTCCTGCAATATTTGCACCTGCTAAAATTGTTAGTCTAGCTTTGAAATCTTTGACAGCAGTTGGAGCCATTTCTGAAAAGGTTGTCAAAGTATTTCACGGAACCATATTGCCAAAAAAGACCAATTTCTTCAAGTATTGTAAATTTGTCCTGGAGATAAAGGTTTCACTAATGACTTCAATAAATTCATCTGCAAATAGTTCAGCAGCTTCAATATCAGCTGAAGCTTTTTCAACTGAAATTTTTAATTGCATTAAACTACAGCCATTTTAAAATTTAATTAATTAGTCTTTCGAATATGTGCACTCAGTTTTTTAAGTTCATTTCTCCATGAAATATTTTGGCTTGAGCCATCAGCATTCGACCCGTCAACAGCACACCCTCACGGCATCTCTGTCTGACCATTCTATAATCACTTTTAGCATAGCAAATAATTTTTCTGTTTTTCATCGAGTGGGGTGTTGGAATCCACAAAAAATTCATAAAGTTCCTTTTTCTGTTATGTCATATGCAGTTGACTTTCCAGTGTCATACTCCTCACATAATTTTGACAAGGATATACCTATATCCATTTTGAAGCAATTCAACGTTTTGTTTAATGGATATCAAAACATGCTTTCGCTATGTAGATCCTATTGCAGCTCCAGAATTAGAAACTCTTTTTGCATAATCAAAAGTTCAAACTTTAGCTTTCATAAAATTGCTGTAATTATAATAACCTGCAAGAAAATAATAAGCTGGTTCAAATCAGAAAGTTAATGAACAGCGCAGTCTGCTATATTAACTGAAATTCTTTGGAATTAGCAAAGTATAATTTTATCCTATCTTAACAGCATTCGCTACGCATGTCTGGCTATGTAGCATGGCGACGAAATGTTCCGTTAAATTTTGCTTTGCTTCTATTGCCCACTGAAACAATTAAGCCTGAATTGTATTAATTTAGTTATTTATTATACTTATGTATAACTTATGTATAACACATGCTTAAAGCTTATATGAGTTCTGAATAAATAAATTCCCCTATATACTTAAGCTTACTAAGGGCCGGTGCTAGATAATTTGCCGCCTGATGCCGGTCCTAAATTCTGCTACCAAGTGCCTTTCTAAATTCTTAATTTTTGCCGCCCCTTAAGATTGGGTCCCAGTTCTTTCCCTAAACTCTACAAATTTTATCATCACTTAATTTTATTACTATGCGCTTCTCTAAATTCCAAAAATTTTGTTTTCCTTAAATCCTGCCACCTGGTGCAGCCATACAAGCTCTGGCGTCGGTTCTGGGTAATAAATAAAAATAAAAAATCAGTTATTCTTAATTCAATAAAAAAATAATGTAATGGTTCAATCAACATTGTAACCATTACATTGATTACAATGTTCAATTGATTAATTGATAACCATTACATTGATTTTGATTTAACCATTTTTTATTGAATCATACTATCAACATAACTATCAATGGATTACAATTCATCAATGGTTCAATATCAATGGATTACAATGTTCAATCAACATTGTGTAATCAAAATCAATGTAATGGTTAAATCATAGTATGATTCAATAAAAAAATAATGGTTCTGTAAATAAAAAAATCAGTTATTCTTAATTCAAATAGCACTAAATGTAATCTTTTAATCTATGAGTATCATTAACAAAATCTATTTTTAGCATATAGAAAGAAATTTGTTAAATTTTTCCTTGTCAATATTTAGCACATTTAACTTAAATTTGTAATCATCGCCAAGCGTAATGTCAACAAAAAAAAATTTTCATACTCGTTATTCAATTACTAATATTAAAAAAAAAAATTTAGGCATTGTTACATAAGTCATTACTCAAGTTGTCATGTGTTGATAAACATACAGTGATGAATGCCAAATATAATAATAATTGGCATCAGAGATATAAAATATTAGTAGTTGTGAATGTTTCTATGTAGAATGTTTTGGTGTGATATGTATGCCAAGCAGATACACAGTTACCAAGCCAAATTATTGATTGCACAAATTTATGCTAAAATCATTGTTTCTTCAATAATGAGTTTATTTTGCTTAGTGTCGAAGTGAAATAAGAAGCGGGATCCTCCACATGTTTTCTTAACAGAGAAAAAAAAAATCAAATGCGCATGCCTAAAGCATAGAAAATAAATTCCTAAAAAAGTTTTTGTTCGTAGCTTTAAGGTCCAGATTTTAGATCATTCCGGACATTTTACATCCGTATCTCAGACTTTCTACTGTACTGTGCATAGAGGGTATACAGCATGCTGTTCTTTTAAATCTTTAAAAAGCTAAAGTTTTTACAGACTACAATGCAATATTTTTGTTGCAATAGTTTGGTATCATGTAGAGTAGGCATGTTACACACTTTCCTTTTCCCATTCTTGAAAGACCCATGAGGCCTTTAGATTGCGACAAGAATGGTGACTTGGCACCCGAAGTTTCAACGAACCATGTTACTAGGGTCAAAGAGAAACACGAGCTGCTGAATCCAGTCGCTCAACATAATTTACACAATTGTTTACTTTAGGAAACAGATGTTCAGTACATATATTACATGTTTGTAACAATAAAACTCATAAATCTTCATACAGCTGTCTTTTTACTACAGGATTAAAGAAATCATCATCTGATTCACACAGAAGAAAGCATTGTTTTTTTCATTTGCATTGGTTACACCATAATAAAATTACCTTAAAATTCATGGCATATTTTTCTATCTTTTTATATGAAGTATGTCAGAATGAATAACTTAAAAATTTTGATGTTAAATAAACATACTAGTTACACTAGCAACAAGATAAATGCTGCTCTTACGAACATCTTGACACTTCGTGGATTTAAATCTAAACAAAAGTAACATGCATCTTTAATTAATAATAATGTAAAAATAATGTGTAATCTTTAACAAAAACTGTCATATTATATACTTCTGATTCAGCTGTTATTTATGTGATACATAGAGTGAAATACAAAGAAATAAAGCATACAAATTTCTCGATTCCACTATTTATTTCCCCCCTTTATGACATCATGTAAAAAAACTATTCTGAGCAGTTTAATTTGCAAATTATGCTATTTAAACTTCAATAATTCTCTATTGTTTTATTCTACTTAATCTCATTATTTCAAAATGTACAGATATAAAAATGAAAGTATTATTGTAATGTTTTCTAGGGGAAGGGAAGGAATATTAATGAAAGCAACACTCAGGAAACATTACTAGTATTAAAACTAAACATACTATTAAAACTCAGGAAACATACCAACATATAAGTCAGGATTGAGTTTTTTCAACTCCTTTACAATCTCCACAAGCTTCGTCAAAAAAGTCACGGTTCCAACATATCCTGAAAATTTAAAATATTTAAATAAATAAATAAAAGCATAAAATATTTTTTTGCATTACCCTACTTTACATTTATAATTGCAGTAATAATTTCCAAAAAACTACATTATATGCTATATCCATTTAAAATCAACAGGTTAAACAATTAATTTTCACACTTAAACGCTCGAGATGAGTGTTACAGTACAAAATCTTTAATCCGAACCTCAAAGCTACAAACTTTCTGCGCATGCGTAGCATCTACGCGTGCGCATAATACCTTTACGCATGTGCATAATACGTTTATGCATGCGCGTTTAATGTATAACGGAGGGTATAAGCTAGGCTAAAATTATCTAATTATCTATTTCAGTTAATGTTGCAGATTGCGTTGTTCCTTAATGTTCTAATTGAACCCGGCTTACTATTTTTTACAGACTGTTAGAGCAATTATATAAAAAGTAAGCTTGAACTTTCAATTATGTCAAAAAGAGTTTCCAATTCTGGAGCTGCCAAAGGATCTACAAAGCGAAAGCATGTTTTGATGTCCATCAAACAAAAAGTGGAATTGCTGCAAAAAATGGATAAAGGCATGAAGTGACAAGAGAGGTTAGTGAAAACGAAAAAATTTCAATTGACAAGTTAGTCGGTATTCTCGGCACAGCAATTACAGGACTTGAACAGCAGAACTTTGTAACTGAACAAGAAATTATGTCTGTTTATAGAATTAAAGAGAGAGTATTAGCACATAAAACAAAGCAACTTAAACAACTTATATTGAAAAAAATGTTTAATAAAGTAAACAAATAAATATTAAGCTTTTTTTTGTAAATTTTTATACCCTTTAGATCATAATTGCTCTTTATTTCATAAATTAAGATTTCATATTTTTTATTTTATAATTTCTGCATGTTATCTTACCAGATTTAAATTGATGATCTATAATACAGAAAAACCTCTAATCCGGAATCGCCGAAGTCCCGACGAGTCCGGATTAAAGACTTTGTACTGTATAACACATAGGCTTCCATATGGGTTCATAATAGATTGAATGCACAAGTCTGATAATAGGTTAATAAAATTTATTCTTATGAAAAGAAATATATCAGAACTCCGGAATGTTCCTCAGAGATATTCGTACAAGTGTTCACAGTACAGTATTCGTATAAGAAACAATTTATAATTCTGGAATTTTCCACAAAAATAATCATACAGCTCTTCTCAATATCACATAGTTTAAATAGTAGTTACACTTCAAACTACTAAGAATGTTAAACACAATGCAACTGCAAAGCACATCCAAAAAGGCAAAACTCCCATGGAGATCTCCGATTATACCGAACTCGCACTGAACTAAACAAATCTGAGAAATGGATACTCCATACTCCCACAGACATTTATTCAAAAAATGCATTTATTCAGTAAAAACTGTTTTCAGTGATACACTTTATCACAAAATTTTAAAAGCATTCCATTCCATAACTAAATTACCAAATCCTAACCAACCTGTTAAACATAACACTGCTCATTATATCATAATCAAAGGTCCACCTGTGGTTGCAAAACTTCATCGGTTAGCTGCAGATCGCTTAAAAATAACAAAACAAGAATTTCAAACTATGATGCAATTGAGACAGTTAAGACTGTTGAGAAGCAATTATGCATCCTCACTTCCCATGATTCCAAACAAAAGAACTTTACAGTGGAGACCTGTAGATTACCGTGGGTTGAACGCCCAAACAATAAAAGATAAACACCTATTCCTAGCTTAGCCGATTTTATTGCTGCATTGCACAGTACTAAAATTTTTAGTTATGTTGATCTGATCAAGACATATCATCAGATACCAATTAACCCCACTGAAAGTCATAAAACTGCCATATGTACAACATTCGATTTTTTCAAAAGTACACTTATGCAATTTGGCTCATGCAACTTCTCAACATTTTATAGATGAAGTTGCACAAGATTTAGAAGATGTTTATGCTTTTGTTCATGACTTGTTTGTAGCGTCTAAAAATTCTGAGGAAGACAGCATGCATCATTTTTAAAACTTCATAAATATGGACTTCGCATAAATGATCCAAAATGCATCTTTGGTCAAACATCTATTGATTTTTTTGGATTTCACTTTAGTGAAAATGGAATTAAACCTCTTCCTGACAAAGTCAAATGTATTTTAGATTTCCTTCAACCAACCACCCTCACTCAGCTTTGCAAATGTTTAGGCATGTTTAACTTTTACAGATGTTTCATACCTAAAGCAGCACACATTCTTTCTCCTTTAATAAAACTGTAAGAAGGAAATATCAATAAAAAGAAATCTTGTTCTTATGTTCAGGATTCCTCCTCACCGTTAAATTGAAACGAAAATCTTGAAAAAGCCTTTACTGTTGCCAAAAATGCCATTGCTCAGGCTACCCTTTCAAGATACCTTATTCTGGGAGCCCAGTTAAGCATCTGGGTAGATGCTTCAGATGTTGCAATAGGCGCCACTCTTATGCAGTAGTCTCAACAAACATGGGGAACTATAGCATTTTTCTCTACGAAAACTGAATAAAAGTCATCAGAAATTGTCTGTATATGATAGGGAATTATTTTCAATTTACTCTGGGATTAAGAAATTCTAATGCATGTTAGAGGGCAGAAATTTTCAAATTTATATGGATCAGAAACTGTTAACATATGCTTTAAGCAGGATCCCCACAAATGTTCAACTCTGCAACTACACCATTTAGATTTCATTTCTAGGGTTCTACTGATATTAGGTATGTGCAAAGTTTTAAAAACACTGTTGTTGACACTTTTTCGAGAATAAAAGTTGACTCCATAAAAAAATCTGCATTTGGGGATTTTAAAAGAATTTCCGAAGCTCAACCATATGATCCAGGTACAAAACCTTTTCAAAAACAATACATCATCTTGGAAACTGGAATGCAAGTTGTGCCAATACTCTGATGGTAATATTCTTTGTGACATCTCTGTAGACATTCCTCGTCCATTTGTTTCAAATTCCTTTCACTGACTCATCTTTAATCATCTGCATAACCTATCACATCCAGGAATTTCAGTTACTACGAAACTCATATATTCTTATTATGTATGGCCCAATATGAAACATCATATCAAAAATTGGGTCAAATCCTGTTACTCTTACTAGAAATAGAAAATAACCAGACACACTAAAGCAAGATTGGGTACATTCTCTTCCTGATGCACGTTTTTTGTCAATCCTCATGGATATTATAGCCATTTCTGCCATCAGAAGGCAACACATACCTTTTCGCTCTAATAGACAGAGTTTCCAGATAGTCTGAAGCATTATCTATTCTCAATATGAAAACAGAAACTATTTGCAGAACTATTTCCAACTCATGGATATCTCGCTTTGGCTGCCCATTGGTCATAAAAACAAACCAAGGTTTTCAAATGAGATCTGTAATGCTTGCAGATACAAATAGAATCACAGACACAACCTATCATCCAATGTCAAATTGCATTGCTGAATGATTTCACAGACATTTAAAATTCTCTGTCAAGACTCACGATACCAATAACTGGTCTAAAACACTCCCAGTTGTTCTGCACAGTATAGGGACAGCGATTAAGGAGGATGTGCAGACATTTTGGGCAGATTTGGTGTACAGCACAACTCTCAGATTTGCTTAATGATATGATAATGCCAACCAAGATATGTCCATATGACACTCAATTCATCACTAATCTCCAGCATAGAATGCAACAACTAAACCCAACAGCTACATTTTACGTTGTGAAGATAAGTATTTCGTAACTTATAATCTAAAATCACATACACATGTACGCATGTATACTTATGTATCGATCGAGTAAAACCACAGCTATGCCAGCCATACTCAGGCCTGCACAAGGTCCTTTCCACAATGGAACAAAATTTTCACAACTGAAATAAATCGCCTCAAATCTACTTAGTTTATAGACCATGTAAAACCAGCTTGAATAAGCTTAATAAGCTTTCAAACTCTGATTTGCCTGAACTGAAACCAGACAGAGACTTGACAGTTCAATGAAATAAATCTGATCTAACGAACTCTAAGACTAAAATTGTCACAAGATCGGAAAGGCATGTTTATAAATATTTCATTTTTATATGTGTACATTATTACCTTGTCATATGTTGAATTGCATTTTGATTTTTCCAATTTTATATTCCCATTTTGTTATTAAGGAAAAAAAATAATAATAACTTGACAGCTTGGATCTCCTGAAATATTTTATAATTTTATGTCATTCTTCTGAGTTGCCATCAAAGGAACTGTGGGGGGGGGGAGGGAAATCTATGGTGATAGGGATAAGGAGTGTGCCTTGTGCCCCCATGTGTCTGCTGATAAGTATGGAAACCCTAAGGAGAAGTTTTCATAGAAGCGCAGAGACACAAGAGACCTGCTATCGAGAAGTAGTAAGCATATCTTGTCCTGAAATAAAGATTAGTTTTTATTGTGTATGTCTGGTTAAAGCTTTGATTAATGTAGTGAGAATATTTAATATGGTATGGACAATGAGATTTGGGTAGAGACCACTATGCTTTCTGTCTTAACCTTATTTTCTGGCAGAGGTTCATTTTTTCAAACATTTTATGTCGTATTATACAAAAGATTTGCACATAATTACAGTTTCGCACATAAATTCGCTAAAATTATTTACACATGTACCAAATTTGTAACAATATATTTAGAACAGAAGAGATTTTACTAAGTGGTAGGCACTGAAATATCAGTAACACAAGGCATTTATGATACTGTCTAACCATACTAGCGAGAGCAGTTTGGCTGAGAGCCAAGATGGGTCAGTTTAATTGAAAGGGTGTGGGTGGAAAGCGCAGGTATTTTTCCCTCTTGGAGGTCATAGCAGTTGTAACAGCTTTAATATCATTATTAATTTCTTGTGCATTTGAAATAGATGAATAATAAATAATGTACAGGTTACTGGCAATATTGAAACGCAGGCTCGAGAACCGCATGCATTTTCTCGCATGAAATATGTAATTATTTTATTAAAACAAGTTTTTATACCTTTTCTTCTCTTGTTTGTATGTCGACATTTTTTTTTAAGTGTAAAATAAAAGTTATTGCTGTGTTCCATCATTGGAGTTTATTTCAAATTGTTTAAGAAGCATCACAGGGTGTGGGTGAAAAGCGCAGGTATTTTTTCTTCTCGGAGGTCGGGGGTCATTTAGTGCTTTTTCTTACAATCGTTGAGAATCACTGTTACTGACCTTCTTTTACTTTCGAATCTTCATTTTTACAATGAGTTCTAGTGTTCCAGAAAGCTCTACAAATAAACCTTTCCACAGAGATTTTAAGAAATTAGTGCATAGCGTGATTAAACTTTGTGATAAAGAATCACAATTAGGAAGACTGACCATCCCAGTTATGCAGCCAACACGCAGAGTGAGTAAGATGATTGGCGTTTCTATTGCCAGCAGAAACAGAATTCGTAAAGAATCTGAAAGTAAAGAAAATGTTGAATTCTCTTCCCCTAAAGAAAGAAGAAAAGAGAGAAACTGTTGTAAGCACAGGTTTAGATAATTTTGACTTAAATATTTTAAGACAAGCAGTTCAAGACTTTTATGTCAAGGAAAAGAAAGTAACAAATACAACCCAACTGCTTCCCATATTAAAAGACACAATTAATTTTCCTTGGCAAAGAGAAATGCTAAGAAAGATTCTCTGAGAAATTGGTTTCATCTGGAAAAGTCCCAGAATAAAAAACGCGTTTAACTAGAAAGACCTGACATTGTTTTGTCAAAAACAATGTATTTGAGAAATATTAAAAGGTACAGAGAAGAATACCGTCCCCTAATTTACATAGATGAAATATGGGTGGACAGCAATTTAACGTTTGGAAAATGCTGGCAATCAAATGGAGTCAGTGGGCTTTTAGAAACAGGGAATGCCTATTGACGCATAATTATTTCATGCACTGGTGGTGAGATGGGTTTCATTCCCAATACTAGTTTAATTTATAAAGTGAACTCTACAACTGGCGATTATCGCAGACAAATGGATTCTTCAATATTTGAAAAACTAGAAGTTAATTTCAAACCTACCGCCAAATTCCGTTATAATTATTGATAATGCGCCTTATCATTTGGTGCAGCTAAATAAAACCCCCAATGGCCCCCCCAAAAGAAGATATAATGCAGTGGCTGACAAAAAACAACATTTCTTTTTGTACGAATTTGCGAAAAGAGGAGCTGCTGGATATAGTGAAACAAAATGCTCCCAAAGTCAAAACTTTCAAACTTGATTGTGTAATGGAAGAACAAGGCCATCCAGTTTTGTGACTCCCACCATATCACTGTGATATAAACACCATAGAATATGTACAGCTGAAGTAAAAAAAATTATGTTCAAAGTCAAAACACGGCTGCAGATATAAGCATGACGAATTTATTACATTTTACAAACAAGACTATTGAGGGTGTTTCAGTGAACAATTGAAAGAAGTACTGTGATCATATAAAGAGTTTAGAAACTGAATATTGGAGAAAAGATGGTATTATAGAGGAATTGTGTGAACCATTGAATTTTACTGTCAGCGACAATTCAGATTCTGAATTCTCTACGAGTTCCGAGGACCCTTAATGCTGTGTCACCAAAAAAAAATATATATATATAAAGGGGGGGGAAGGTATGGCATGTCTAATTTTAAAACTAAAATAATTTGTATGCAACCTCTTCTCATTAAATTGCTTTATTTTAGTATTTATAGATCATTTGATTATATTAATAAATGTAATTTATTAAAGAATATTTAACAGATAAAAGTTTTTCGTTCAATGTTTGAAAATATTAAAAATTAACTAAAATGCATTATCTAAATTATTATTAATTTAATTATCTATTAAATTATTATTAAATTAATATTAGCCATTAAAATTTTCAAAAATTGATGATGAATTGTATTAAGACAAATAGTTCTTTTAATGGTTTTTCTTTGAAATGTGATATTTCTATGCATTTTAATTTAATTCTATAATTTTAAAATTTCACAGTACATCAACTTAAAATGTATAAAGCACAGAAAAAAATTTTCTGTTGCGCAGCACTCGAAAGATAGAGCGTGAAATAGAAGAACCATTTAAATCTAACCAGGCTACTGCACTCACCCCTACATCACTGATAGATATGCCCTTTTCTGCCCCATACCGGATGTTTACATAAATCTGGAATATGTGGTCGGACAGTATATGTTGAATTTTAGGGAATGGCATTGCAAGTTTGTATGCATGAAATTACCAGTGGAAAAGTAAAATGTATTTGATGATCCAATTTATAACTAATATATGGATTAAGTGGTTTTACCCATAATCACCAAGCATTAACTTTCACATCAGTTATGTTTGGCAAGTTAAACTACTATTTTTCATGCAAAAGCCCTAGGACTTTAGTTCAGATAATTTTTTTAAATTAATATATAACACACAGTATATGATTTCAGTATATACTGTTGAACAGATAGAACATAATAAATCAGATCAATTATGGTATCCATATGTGATGGATTAGCATCAGAATATAATATTCTTTACAGGATTTAATTACTTAAGAATTCATCAGCTTTTATATTTGCTCAGTATGCAATAACTCAAAATAACCATTTCAGCTCAGAAAGAAATATGAAAATATCAATAGAAAAATTTACGATTACCTGTCAAAATATGTGTATAATGATGAATATCATTAAGCTTTAAACCATCATACAGCTCTTGAAGCTCATCTGCATTTAGAAGTTGCCCTTTTATATGTTTATATCCTAAAAATAATTGAAGGAATAAAAAATCACATGTATTTTACATAAATATGAAAAAACTCATAATACAAACAAATGCTCTCATATATAACCAATTAATACATAAAAACTGAAATTTGTTTGCTTTTAAAAACTGCCTGTATAAAACGTTTTTTAAAAGGGTGAATTAAAAATTTGCAAAATTGAAAACTTAAGTTTTAAACTTTTAAGAAAAGGTTTCAGATACAAATTATTCATTTATATATTTTATGAATATCTTTACTACCCACACTAAAAATCTGCAAAAATGCTCTAAGTTATCACAATGACCATGTCATCAAAGCATATTTATGTGGCAACCTAGGTATAATCCAGATATTTTTACCAGTATGGTTTCAGATTATAATCCCACCTATTAAAATTTCAGTGGACTGCATGTATGCCACACGAGGGACACGTCTTCGGGAATGGTATTTTTCGCATGAAACGTTACTTTATAAGTATTAGTCATGTGGATCATTATGATAGGTGAAGAAAAATATGATTCTGAATTGCCATATGATTTCACTGAGAAGAAAAATGGCTTTTACATTAAATAAAATATTTAAAGAAATTTAATATACTTTTGCTACACCTTTTTATTTCATATGAATGAAAAATATGAATATCAACTATATTATGATCATAATGATAATATGAAAAAATTTCTTATTAAGAGGGAAATATTTCAGAATTTTATTTCCATTATCAATAGGAAAAATGAAACAGGGACATGGAAGAGTTGTCCTTCTGAGCTTTTGCAGCTTATTCTAAAACACAATCTCCAGAACAAAGTTCTAAGTACTGTAATAACACTACTATGAACTTTTCTCACAACTGCTATATGGTTTCTAGTTCTGAGAAAGGTTTTCTAAAGAAAAATGTTATTTAAGAAACATTTAAAGCCTATACAGTCAAAAGTCGTTAATTCGGACACGTTTTACTCGTGTGCCCAAGACATTTACGACTGCGCATATGCGTCTGCGCAAGTGCAGAATACGTTTTCGCGTGCGCGTTTAATGTATAACGGACGGTATAAGCTAAAATTATCTAATTATCTATTTCAGTTAATGTTGATGATTGCGTTGTTCCTTAATCTTCGAATTGGATCCGGCTTATTATTTTTTGCAGACTGTAAGAGCAATTTTCTAAAGTAAGCTTGAACTTTCGATTATGTCAAATAGAATTTCTGATGCTGGAGCTCCCAAAGGATCTAGAAAACGAAAGTATGTTTCGATGTCCATCAAACAAAAAACGAATTGCTACAAAACATGGATAAAGGCATATTCTTTGTTTATCTAGGGGGGGGGACGTCGCGGCGCGCAATGAACTGGAAGTTGATTTGTCAACACTATCGTTATCTTCAGGGCAGATGTTTTTATTTTATTCGGCTTATAATTCCTTACTAAATGTAGTATTTAATTTCGATGTACTCCGTCTTTGATATGATTTAAATCAAATTCCTCGTCATTATAAATATCACGAATACAAATCAAATAGTTTTCTGGTTGCAATTTTCTAATTTCGGCTATGCATAAGGTATGCTTTACGCATCCGCGCGTTAAAAGAAATGTTTAATAAAGTAAACAAATAAATATTAGGCTTCTTTTTTGGTAAATTTTGATACCCTTTAGATCATAATTGCTCATTATTTTATAAATTACAGTTTCATATTTTTAATTTTATAATTTCTGCATGCCATCTTACCAGATTTAAACTGATGATCTATAATCCGGAAAAATCGATAATCCGGAATCGCCGAAGTCCCGACGAGTCCGGATTAAAGACTTTTGACTGTATATGAATATTTTGCATTTAAAATTTGGTACTTTTCCGTTTTGCCGGCGCAAGCGATAAAGTCGCCAATAATGGTACAACCCATGCCAAACGAAATATTCTCGCTGGTAACCTTTTACGCCTCATTTTCAAAACAAGTCGCAGCTTTTTCTTATCAGATTGATTGTTTCTTTCAATACTGGCATATCATTACATAGAATTTTTATCAGATAGTTCAGTTTTATGTTTAAGGCAATTTTCGGTAATTAAGTTAATTAGGATGCAATCACAGCACTTACCCGAAGCCGAAAAATATAGAAAAGGTAAAGTCAAGGGTTAAATTCATCACTTCTAATGAGAATGCATTAGCGAAGTAAAGCACTGGAGTTTTACATAATTTCTGAGTAAGCTATTCGTACGAATTGAAATATTTCTTGCATTTAAACTTGTGTTCCAAATTAAGATTTAACTTGAAATTAATGTGGATAGTTACTAAGAGCATTAGATTTTTGTAGAGTAGTTTACGTGAGATGAGATCGCATGGGGTCACGTGATATGAACCGGCGAATCAGGATGTTGAACAATGAAAGCATAGTAAATTCTTAATGTCTTTTTACAAATTTGTTGTCTTTATTTATTGGCTTTTTATAAAATTTTAAGCGATATTAAAATGTTTATGCCTTCTTTTTAAAAAGAATTCTTAGAACTAACATTTTTTTAATATTTTTTATGTGTATACTGTATGTTGTCGCCAATAAAGTCTGCTTGGCGAGATTTGCGCCGGCGAAACGGAAAAGTACCTAAAATTTTTTTCAGATACTGAAGCAATAAAATATACCTCTACAATGTCATCAATGGTTTTACGAAAAGAAGTAATACTAATAATAAAATTTCAAAATGCTGAAATTAAAATTTTACTTCAAAATACATAGTTTTAATTTATTTACCTATATGCCATTTTGATACTTTTTATCCATTTACTTGTGCATCAAGAGGGGGGAGGCAAAAGGCAAATTCGAGGATTGTTTCCTAGGAATCACTTATATAAAAAGGGATGGTGGGGTGTGATATAAGAAGGCATTAAAATATAAAGTTAAAAAATAAGTTTGAAAAAATTTGCCAAAAAATAAAGGGTATCTGACGTTCGGTTTTTTACCAAAGTAAATTAAAATTATCAATTTTTCATAGCTTAAAAAATAAAATCAGATAAACTACAATGTAAATGATTTTTCTATAGAATTTTTCTGTAACAGTGATAATAGAAATGGACCCAAATTTTATTTTTAAGCAGATACAGTACAAAGTCCGAGATCCGTATGTCCAATATCTGGAATGATCTAAAGTTCGGACCTCAAAACCGCCAATGCTTTAATTTTAATGCTTTACGCATGCGCTTTTGATTTTTCCCCTATAAATGTGGAGAGTCCCGATTCTTAATTTCCCTTCGGCACTAAATAAATACCTCATTATTGAATAAACAGTAATTTAGCATACATTTGTGTGATCAATAATTTGGCTCTGTAGCTACATATTTGTTTAGCATACATCTCAAACTGAAACATTCCAGACAGAAACATCATTGATTTTACACCTACTAATAATTTATACACCTGACGCCAACCTGGTGAATCATTATTTATTATATTCTGCTTTCATCAACACATGTTTATCAGCGTATGACAATTTGAGTAATAACTCATACAGCAATGCCCAAACAATTTTTCTATATCATAATAATCTATATATAATTTAATAATTTTCTATATTATAATAATCTATATATAATTTCATAAACAAAGTGTATGGTAACCTTTTATGTTGACATTATGCTTGGCAATGATTACAGATTTAAGTTAAATGCCCCAAGAAAATTTTAAGGAAAATTTAACAGAAAGTTCTTTCCAAATGCTAAAAATAGATTTGTTAATGATACTCAGAGACCAAATGCTATTTGAATTACGAATAACTGATTTGTTTTTCGCAAACCCAAAACCGGCGCCAGGGCTCGTAAGGCTGCACTGGGCAGCAAAATTTAGGAAAGACAAGATTTTTGGAATTTACAGGAGCATCAAGCAATAAAATTAAGGGAAGAAGATATTTCTGGAATTTAGGTAGCACTGGGATCCAAAATTTAGGGATTGCTAAAATTTAGAACTTAGTGAGGTGCTTGGTAGAATTTAGGACATGCATCAGCAGATATCTAGCGAAGGTCCTCGATAAGCCTTAAGTATATGTGGGAAAAAGCCTTAAGCATATGCATGAAATAGATGTAATAAATAACTATGACAAAATTTAGTCGAACAACTTGTCTTTCATCGCCAATCATAGCCAATAATGTATAGCAACCAATATTAAGCCAGGGTAAAATTATACTTTACTGATTCCAAGGATAGATTGTGCAGTTGACTTTAGGGTACCCCTTGTATTATTGCGATGTTGTTTCATTTATCACCAAGTTGTTGTTTTGTTATCTTTAAGTTGTATCATTTATGGTAAGAGTAGTTGAATGTTATGGAAACTCTATTATGACATAATCATTTGCATTATTCCGGGAAATTTTGAATCGTGGAATGTTTTGCAACGGCTTTAGTGATGTGTGTTGCTTAGGACATACATTGCTTGTTTCATTGTTTAGACAGTACAATGGCTGAATGTAGTAAGATTAATTTGAAGTTTCTGTACGATTTGAAACAAAAAGGGAAAAGTGCATTAATTGACTGGTGTGTAAATGGAGGTTTACTCAGGGGCCATTAGCTGCATAGTCCAAAACTACTTAGTATATTTTTTACTCTTATTTTTGTGAATTTATGTGGTGACGCTGATATACGGATTTGGTAAAAGTATATTTTAGGATGCTCCTTGGCGAAACTTGGCAGTACATGGATACCGAGTTTATGCAATTCTTTGACTTATTATTTTGGTTTGCATAACAGTGATTTTTGCGCCAAAAATAACTGCTACATAAAGCCAAAATAACAAGAATTGCACAAACCCGGTATCCATGTACACATTTACCTATTATCACTTTTAAAAAAATCCCCGAATCGCACACTCCCTTGACTTTATCCATGTACACGTCGACCTATTTTCACTTTTAAAAAAATCCACGAATTTCACAAACTTCCATTGCGCTCTCCCTTCACTTTGTCTATGTACACATCGATATATTTTAAAGGAGCACCCAATTCTACAATACAGGCAAACAAAAAATACATAATCTCAATAAACTACATTTTACACTAAACAATAAAATAATATAAAAAAGGAAAAACATTTTATACATTTAAGCACTACAAAAAACAAATATTCATTTACCCTATTTAGAAATCCCTTCGTCTTTAGTCTGTGGCACACAAAATTCCTTAACAGCATCCAAAAACTTCCTAAAATTATCTGAACTCGAATCCGTATATCAGCATCGCCATATCTGAACCTTTCTTCCTACAAATGCATTCAAATCCATTTAAATGATTTTTATGTTTGACTAGATGCATATCCTTCCTACATAAAGGACACTTACAATGGCTACTGAGTAAACCTTCATTTACACATCAGTAAATTAATGCTTTTTTCCCCTTTCATTCCAAATCATACAGAAACTTCAAATTAATCTTACTACATTCAACCATTCTACTGTCTAAACAATAAAACCAAGACACACCACAAAAGTGCTTACAAAACATCCCAAGATTCAAAATTTCCCAGAATCGTGTACCCGGTTAACAGTAGGGTTTCCATAACATTAAACTACTCAAGCTACCAGAAATGAAACAACAACTTGGCGATAAATGAAACAACTTCGCCATAATACAAGGTACACCTTAAAGTCTACTCTAACCATGGATTCTAGTTCAGATAATTTTAGAAAGTTTTCAGATGCTGTTAAGGAATTCTGTGTGCCACAGACTGAAGAGGAACAAATTTCTAAATAAGGTAGGTGGATATTTGCTTTGTGTAGTTCTTAAATGCATAAAAGGTTTTTCCTTTTTTTTATGTTATTTTATTGTTTGGTTTAAAATGTAGTTTATTGAGATTATGTATTTTTTGTTTGCTTCTACTGTAGAATTGGGCACTCCTTTGACTTTTTAAGTGAAAATATATCGATGTGTAGATGGACAAACGCAAGAGCGTGGTTTGTGCAATCCTTTGTCTTGTTATTTTGTCTTTGTGTAGCGGCGATTTAGCCTAGCTGTTGCAATTCTTTGTCTTGTTATTTTGGCTTTGTGTAGCACCGATTTTTCCGGCAAAAATCGCCACTACGCAAGCCAAAATAATGAATCAAAGAATTTCACAAACTCGTTATCCATGTACCACCGTAAATCACCAAGGTGTACCCTAAAATATACTTTTACTGATTTGCGCTATTCCGCAACGTTCTGATTTGATCCAGCTTAATTATTTTTTGCAGGTTGTTTTTACTACAGCAATTTTATGAAAATTAAAGTTTAAACTTTCGGTTATGTCAAAAAGAGTTTCTGGTACTTTTCTGTTTTGCCGGCGCAGGCAATAAAGCCACCAATAATGGTGCAACTGATGCTAAAAGGAATATATTTACCGGTAACCTTTTATGCCTCATTTTCAAAACAAGTCCCAGCCATTTCTTATCAGATTGATTGGTTCTTTCACTACTGGCATACAATTACATAGAATTTTTACCAAATAGTACAATTTTAGGCTGATCTTTGGAATATGGTAACTGGTAGTTTGGCGACATTTTGGAGGCGATAAAGGTTACTACTACCTAGGACTTTGGTAATAATGTGAGAAGCACTCAGTTCCGATTACGCATTATTTTGTGTGAGGGAAATGAGAGATCATGAGATATGTCATGTGACATTAATGGACGAATTACAGTTGTTTAATCGGAAAAGGGGGAAAATCTGTAAATTTAGCTATATTCCGTGTTGTGTGAAACGTGACATTAATGGACGAATTACAGTTCTTTAATCGAAAAAGGGGGTTAATTTGGAAAAGCTTCATTGTGCGTTGTGTGAAATAGTGTTGATTAATTTTCAGATTGCATGGCGCTATGTAAAGTGAATTCTAAATTTTTAATGCGTTTATCTGATAATAATAATAAGTTGAGATTGTGTGAAAGGAAGGATGTTACAGTTAAGTTTAAATGGCAGTGCAAGAAATATGGTGAAAATGGACATTTTGTGAAAAGGAGTGTAAGGAAGGGTACGTGGTTTGCTGAAAGTAGTTTGAGTATAGGTGAAATTTTATTAATTTCTTATTACTTGGTGAAGACTTCCAGTTGACTACTGGATTTAGGATTTAGAAATTAGCAGTAGTACTGCAGCCACGTAATGAAGATTCTGAAGAAGATTAGGTAAGTTAGTATTTTTAATCATTTGAGGATATTATTTTTATGCTTTGTTCTAAATGTAAGGAGTAAATAAATTAATGTGGTATTATTGGAAAATTGTTATTAGCAATGATTTAGTTTAAAGTAATTAGGATTGTAATCTAATTTTTATTAATTTAATGTATGTGCTTATTTATATTTTAAGTAGTGTTTTTTAATTTAATTATATTTTAATTTAATGATCGTGATTTTGTGAGTTATATATTTGTAGTATTTTGGAATACGTTTGAGTAGTATACATTGAGTATTTTCATGCATTTTCGTGAAATTTTTCTAATTTATGAGAAAAAAGCAGTGTACATGGATATAGTGAAGAGTGTGCACAATGCCATTTTTGTGCAATTCTGGAATGTTTTTTTAAGTAAAAATAAGTCGACGTGTACATGGTTTAGTGATATTTTAATTAAATGATAGTTATTTTGTTAATTTTATGTTAGTAGGAATTTGGTATATGTTTCAGTTGAAGTAAACATGTATGGAAATAATTTAAATATTTGACACTAAGTATTTGTAACTATTTTTAATGTTTGCGTATAAATTCGTTGCTGACGTTTATAATATAATAGATAATTTAGAGGTAAAAGTTTTTGGATATTTTATTTATTTTATACGTGGAAATGTTCATCCTTGGAAAGGGTATGTACTTTTTTGCGATGAGGTAATTTCATATATGTGCTTTTTATCGAGTTTAAAGATTAAGAAAATTTTCCTGCATTTTCGTGCAAATTTTTGTAATTTATGAGAAAATAGCAGTGTAGATGGATAAAGTTAAGAGTGTGTGCAATGCCATTTTTGTGCAATTCTGGGATTTTTTTTAAGTAAAAATAAGTCGACGTGTAAATGGTTTATGTGTATGTGCTATTCTGAAAAACGCGTAAGGAGTTTCCGATTCTGCACTTTTTCCCAATTTTGCAGTTAATATTTGTCATGATTAAGCAGTTTTGTTACATAAAATGGTTGATCTTTACAATATGGTAACTGGTAGTTTGGCGACATTTTGGAGGCGATAAAGGTTACTACCTGGGACTTTGGTAATAATGTGGGCAGTACTCAGTTTCGATTACGCATTATTTTGTGTGAGGGAAATGAGAGATCATGGGATATGTCATGTGATATTAATGGACGAATTACGGTTCTTTAATCGGAAAAGGGGGGGAAATCGGGAAAAAATGTGGAAATTTTGTATTTGGCTTTATTCTGTGTTGTGTGAAACAGTGTTGTTTAATTTTTGGCCTAACTAAAGTGAATTCGAAATGGGTATTTAGGCATTGTGATAAAGAGAAGTTTGCTTTTTATTTAGCGGAGGAAGTATGGAGGAAAAATTCGCAGAAAAAATCTTTCAATAATTTTATTGAATGATTTAGAAAAGTGTATCCGCCACGTAATCAAGATTCTGAAGAAGATTAGGTAAGTTAGTATTTTTAATTATTTGAGGATATTATTTTTATGCATTGTTCTAAATGTAAGGTGGAAAGGAATTTGGTATTATTGGGAAAATTGTTATTAGCAATGACTTAGTTTAAAGTAATTAGGATTGTAAGGTAATTTTTATTAATTTAATGTATGTGCTCATTTATATTTTAAGTAGTGTTTTTGAATTTAATTATATTTTAATTAAATGATAGTTATTTTGTGAATTTTATGTTTGTAGGAATTTGGTATACGTTTAAGTTGAAATAAACGTGCATGGAAATAATTTAAATATTTGATACTAAGTATTTGTAATGCTTGCAGTATGAATTCGTTGGTGATGTGTATAATGTAATAGATGATTTAGAGGTAAAAGTTTTTGGATATTTTATTTATTTTATATGTGGAAATGTTCATATTTGTAAAGGGTAAATACTTTTTCACGATCAGGTAATTTCATATATGTTCTTTTTACCGGGTTTAAAGATTGAGAAAATTGTCATGTATTTTCGTGAAATTTTTCTAATTTATGAGAAAAAAGCAGTGTACATGGATATAGTGAAGAGTGTGCGCAATGCCATTTTTGTGCAATTCTGGGATGTTTTTTTAAGTAAAAATAAGTCGCCGTGTACATGGTTTATGTTATGTGTTATTTTGAAAAACGCGTAAGGAGTATGGTATTGTGCACTTTTTCCCAATTTTGCAGTGAATATTTGTCATGATTAAGCAGTTTTGTTTGATAAAATTTCTAGCATAAGTGTAATTCGGCTACTAGATTGTTGGAAGAAGTGTTCAGTAGATAAAAAGAAAAGAAACATGTCTTTACTTTGTGAAGACAAAATGGCGGCGGGGAAAAAAAATAGAGGGTTGCTGTAAAAGAGTTGGTTGCCAAATTTTCGCCAAAAAATCGCCAAGTTACCATAATGTAAAGATCAACCCATAAAATTTCTAGCACCAGTGTAATTTGGCTAGTAGATTGTTGGAAAAAGTGTTGAATAAATAAAAAGAAACATGTCTTTACTTTGTGAAGACAAAATGGCGGTGAAAAAAAAATAGAGGGTTGCTGTAGCAGAGTTGGTCGCCAAATTTTCGCCAAGTTACCATAATCCAAAGATCAACCCAATTTTATGCTCCAACGCCATTCGCGGTAATTAAGTCAATTAGAATGCAATCATCGCACTGCTCACCCGAAAATATAGAAAAGGCAAAATCAAGGGTTAAATTCCTCAATTCTAATCAGAATACACTCTCGAAGTAAAGCACTGCGGTTTTTCATAATTTTTGAGTAAGCTTTTCGTACGAATTGAAATAACTCTTGAATTTAAACTTGTATTCCAAATTAAGATTTAACTTGGAATTAATGTAGATAAGCATATTTCGATGCCCAATTAAACAAAAAGTGGAATTGCTGCAAAAAATGCATAAAGGTAAAAAATTATGCGAGGAGTAAGTCAATTGTATATGACATAAGGAAACAGAAAAAGGAACTTTTTGAATTTTTTGTGGATTCTGACACCTTAATACCAATGAATAACAGAAAAATTAATCGTTATGCTAAAAGATGACGAAGTGATGATGGAATAAATCAGACATATTTCTAATTTTATAATTTCTACATGCCATCTTACAAGTTTTAAACTGATGATCTAATATCCAGAAAAATCTTAAGTCCAGAATCACCGAAGTCCAAACGAGTCCGGATCTCGGACTTTGTGCCATACATTCTAATGCCTGCAACTCAACAACTGCTGCTAATAAGGCATTAGATATATTACCATGGCTGTCATGATACCTGAATATGAACCATAGGTGGAAAACCAGGTGATTGTAAACCATACCTAAAGTTGTTTTGTTATTACCATTTCACAGTGCCCAATGGTGCACATGTGCAGATCAACAACTTGTTTCTTAACAAAGCTACAATAATAAGAAAGTACATTTTTTCTTTGTAACTTTAAACTAAATTAATTCTGCTAGGTAAAATTCTAATTACTGCTTACGGGTAGAGTAGACTTTAAGGTACCCCTTGTATTATGGCGAAGTTGTTGTTTGATTTATCGCCAAGTTGTTGTTTCATTTATGGTAGCCTGAGAAGTTGAATGTTATGGAAACCCTATTGTGATATAATCGGGTGCATGATTCTGGGAAATTTTGAATCATGGGATGTTTTGTAAGTATTTTTGTGGTGTGTGTTGGTTTGATTCTTTAGACGGTAGAATGGCCGAATGTAGTAAGATTAATTTGAAGTTTCTGTACGATTTGAAGCGAAAGGGAAAAAGAGCTTTAATTGACTGGTGTCTAAATGAAGGTTTACTTAGTAGCCATTATAAGTGTCCTGTATGTAGGAAGGATATGCGTCTAGTCGAACGTAAAACCGTTTAGATGGATTTGAATGGGTTTGTAGGAATAAAGGTTCAGATGGTCACTATGTGAAGCGTTCGATCAGAAAGAGTACCTGGTTTGAAAAAGGTCATTTGAGTATGATTGATATTTTGATTTTTACGTGGCTCTGGATTTACGAAACGAACTCGAAAATCATGGTAAGTGAATATTTGCTTTTGGTAGTGCTTAAATGTATAACATATTTTTCCTTTTTTATGTTATTTGATTGTTTGGTTTAAAATGTATTTTATCGAGATTATGTATTTTTTGTTTGCCTTTATTGTAGAATTGGGTGCTCCTTTGACTTTTTAAGTGAAAATATATCTATGTGCACATAGGCAAAGTGAAGGGAGAGCGCAATGGAAGTTTGTGCAATTCGTGGATTTTTTTTTTTTTTTTTTTTAAGTGAAAATAGGTTGACGTGTACATGGATAAAGTCAAGGGATTGCGCAATGCCATTTTTGTACAATTCAAGAATTTTTTTTTTTAAGTGATAATAGGTAAATGTGCACATGGATACCGGGTTTGTGCAGTTCTTGTTATTCTTGGATTTTTTTTTTAAAGTGAAAATAAGTCAATGTGTACATGGATACCGAGTTTGTGCAATTGTTTGTCTTGTTATTTTGTTTTTGTATAGCGGTGGGCGCAAAAATTGCATTTTCGCAAGCCAAAATAATGAGTCAAAGAATTGCACAAAATCGGTATCCGTGTATCGCCAAAAATTGCCAAGGGGTACCCTAAACTATACTTTTACCCTGCTTACAAAGTATCTTTTTGTCTTCTATTTTCAATTTGTTGAGTACCAAACATGTTCCACATGTTGATTCAATATACATTCTTTACAGTTTGTGAAGATTTTCTTCATGTTGACTTTTCATGGATAAAACCAGCTTCTTCTAGTTTAATTTTGTAAACTGTCAAATGATCTAAAAAACTGCATCATTCTCCTTAACATTCTTCTAGATTTTCTACATTAAAATAAAACTTCTATCAGGAATAACAGTGAGGAAACTTGCCTTCACCTATTAATAAAAACTGTCAAAAATTCGATTGCTGCGGAAATACGTATCCCACATTATTTTTCCTCTTCATAAATATGTTTTCTTCAACAAACTATTCTAAACCATCTACTTTCTTATGCACATCTCTCAGCAGTGGTTCTGGCTCGCAGCTTATAATTGTTTTACTAGGTCATATTTAAGTTCTTTATATAATTCACATTAATTTCTTAGATGAATAATAAATAAACCACAAAACTATTATAAATGAAATTCGATTGCCTTTAAAGAATTTCCAACCATATTTACACATACTGATTGCATTTATTACATCAAATTTTAGAAATATATTGTATACAATTTTATCAAAAGGGATTTATCATAACATCTAGTTATATCTCATACTCCAATACTAAATGTAGAGCATTCTTCATATATGACAACATACCCAGACATTTATCAAAAGAAAATACAGTAAAATAACACTGTAAAAAGTGATCCTGAGGCTATGTTGTGAAACAGTAGTTGCAGTCATGTTTATAACAAAGCAACTGAAAATAAGTCTGCAGGTTTGTAAGAACACTGCAATTTAATGACTACATTTATTTCAAGATGTAATCAATATATTAAGAACTGAGATGCTCTCATACAAAACATACTGAGGAAGAGAGACTTCTATTGGCACTAGACATAATATAAACTATAAAACGTTTATGCAACCAACCTATTCATAAAAAAGAGACGTAAACTTTACAGCATTTTGTTTTTTTAGGCTTTCAACTAACACTGAAGCCAACAGCAGTCTGATAAATTTTCTGTGTACCTTTAGCACTGCAAGTTACATAGACAATTTAACATCTGTTATTTAAATTGTTAAAATCCTAGTATACGGTGCAGCCTTGGCGCGACTTTGAAAATTATCGCCAAAAACCAAAAATGATCCAAAGAACGTCTATATATATACTATACACACACAGTATATGTATATACACACATAGTATATATACTATATACATAGTATATACTAAGTTTAACTAGATATTTTCTTTGAATGACCCGTTAACTACTCATCGTATATGTCCCGTTTTTACTGCTCATCATAAAGTCGCCAAAAGTAGCCAAATCCCGTGTGCACCGGATACTAGGATTAAACCTTTAAATTCTAATTTTATATTTAACTTTTATAAAAAGAAATACATTTTGTGTTAGTAAAACAGTGCAATGTAAATTAGTAATTAATTAAATCTAAATTAAAAGAAAAACACTACTTTTTATTTTTTGTAAGCAATACGAAAACATTAAAATCGATCCATCAGAATTTGTTTAAACATTTCACTGCACAAAACATTCCGTTTAAAAGTTTACCTGTGTGATTGGATAGCTGAACAGAATTTATGTTATCCACTTCAAATCCTAATAACTGAAAATAAAAAAAATTTTCTGTACATTTTTGTATTACAGAAAATATACACATATACAAAATAAGATAATAAACGAACTTGCAATGGAAAGCAGGCACTTTTGTTCCCCACATATCCTGAAACTACATGGCTTTGAACTGATAAAACCCTAAAATTTGATGTACTGTTCATTATTATTAAATAATAAAGTTTAGTAAAATGGGTAAAATTGCAAATGCGTTCGCTTGTCCAGAGGTTATTTCACGTGTCTTTGCACGGCAAAAGCGAAAATGAACGTGTCAGAGGTTACCAGTCTGTTTCTAGCTTATCAGTTCTAGCTTATCAGTTTGTTCCCGACAAACTTTTCACAATATTGTAAATATAACAAAGGCCAAAAAGTTGCTCAACGATTACACTTTTACGGTTTTTATTTTAGCACTAATGCCGGGTTAGAGTAAAGGTATTTGGAATGATGAAATCATAAACGCAAAAATGTAACTTTAAATAATGGAATGGAAATACTGCCCTCTTATTTTTTCAAATCATACGAATTTACTAACTTACGAGAAATGCAAAAATCATTCCTCTTTCTCATGATTTTCCTGCCAATATTTTCAATTTTCCTTTGAGTTGCAAATATTAAATGTTACTTTGACCCTAAATTTTTCTTTAATTTTTCAGACGGATTTTAATATATTTAAGAATTAATTTTAATGCATTGATTAAGAAGCGTTATGATCAGTTCGTATGCTCCGTTAATTCACTTCATGATTTGAGGAAGGCTTTCTGTTGCTATGGCAACCATAGTATCAATGTTTGTTTAGTAATGTGAGCTTGATGGTGTGAGAATTTTCTGTTATGCGTATTTTAAGTAATTATAACACGTTTTTTTTTTTTTTTTTAAATAGTCTAGGAAACTAAAATAATAGAAAATGTTATTATGCTGTAAGTAAAGTGTTATAGAGTAAACCTGCAGAATAATTCCGGTTATGTGGTAAAAGAAATTCGTACGTGTCAAAATTTGAAGAAATGTTATAATGATTTATTCAGATTTTAGAAATTGATGAAATGTTCATTGAATGCTTTTCATAGTAACTTGATATTTATTCTTTAATTTTTCTTTTTTTCTTTTTATGTTTAAGGCATATGATTAGTCGTTTTGAGAATGTCGTTATTTAAAGCTTGTGACTGGTGGAGTACAACATGTGGATCTGATGAAGTGTTTGACAAAGGATGTCTTGTTGTGGGCAATATTGACAACAGCGTAGAAAAATCTGGTCAGTTACCAACTGAATTATATTTATATTGAAATATTAAGATATATGTTAACATATTTTAAAGTTTTTATTTTGTGTTAATTTTAAAATATTTTGCATTTGTCTCTTGATTACTAATATGATATTGTGCCCTAATCATTTCTTTTTGTAGGATGCTAAAAAAAAAAAAAAGAACAAACCTTCTTTAGTAACGAATAGTCTAAATTAAACATAGTTGTTGTTTTAATTATTCTGTAGACAGGAATAACTTCGTGTAATGTTAATTAAAAATCTGCAAATTTTTAGAATTATAAACCTATGAAATGAAGACAGATTCAGTTCAATGTTAATATTCTTATATTTGAAAATGAGGTGGTAAAAGGTTACCAGGAATAAAGGATATTCAGCATGGCTTTGGTAGTATCACTTCTGGGGACTTTATCACCAACATGGCGAAAAGAAAAAGTATCAAATTATGGATGAGTATTTTTCAAACAAACAAATTTTTTCAAAACTAAATGGAAGTGACAAAGGAGCCTATTCCATATAATTTACTTCATAAGTTGAGTTAAGTATTTATAAAATGAAATATTATTGCAATATATGGGCCTAGACAATAAACATAAGCCAATGTTAATGGTAGTTTCAGAAATCAAGCCAGAAGCTATAGTCTAAAAGCTGAGTCTGTACCTGGATGATCTGTAGAGCTTGATGAAGACATCCTGCAAACCCTTCCCACTGTACAACAAAATCCCCTTCATAACTGAAGGAACTCAGTGAGGATAAGGGAGCATGTATTTTAAATTAAAAAATAATTTTTTTATTTTAATCTTGAAAACAAAAGCATAAAGAAATTGCATTATTTATAGAATGACCCAATAATACAAGGTAAAATATGACGTTTGTCTCTGGAGCCTTCATACAAATAACAGACCTTGTGTCTGTTAAAGTAAGAAAAAGGCTTCGAAATTGATGTGTAATATCATACTGAGATGCTGGCTATGAATAAGAGGCTAAGGAAATTCAACAAACAAAACAAAGGGCTAAGGAAATTCACCTTGAAAATTTCACTCCAAACCTATCACCAACTTAAAATTACTTCTCTCTGCTCTTATAGGCAGTTCATCTGAAAAATTATTTTTCTGTAGATGTTATTAATCACTTGCTATGGATTTTTAGCATTAAATTAAAAAATAATAAGTAATTTTTAATTGCTGTATGTTACATTTTTAGACAAACTCATCACAGGAAGTTACAGTGGTGTTTTACGAATTTTTAAACCACAACCTGTAAAACAAGAAGATGGAACTTATTCATCATTCCGTCCAGATGATTTGCTTTTAGAAGCTCAACTTTCATCCCCAATAATTTATCTAGGAATTGGCATTTTAGCATCGTAAGGAAAAATATTGTTTTTATTCCTTAATTATTTACCTTGAACTATATTATGTCTTAAAATGTCAAACATTGTTTCATATATATATAATTTTGTTTATTTTAATGTATTTTTCACATACAATATGTTTTTAAAACTAACTCTAATCCATTCATTTTTATATTTGATATTTCTATTATCATCTTTAACATATGGCCAGGCTTGCCTCTTTCAATATATGAGTTTGAATAGAGCTGCTGTCCTAATACGAAAATAGTTTTGAGTAAATTTATTGGAGAATTTTTAGTACTTAAAGTTATTTGAAAACAAATTTAGCAGATAAGCTGAGGGGAAAAAATTACCAACAACCAAGGAGCAAAATAGTTGAACACTGGTAGTTAGATCCAGATTCAAACTTTGGTGAGTGGGCTGGTTGCATCGAAGTTTTTGTGGTTTTTAATTCATGTGCAACGTAAATATGAGCCAGTTTCCCTTAAAATGGCATCTTCCTGAGCATCTGTTCCATAAGGCATACTGTTGTGATTTCTGATATTACAAATAATCTCAATCCTAATAATCTATATCTGATAAGGTTACATGCTAGAGTACAACAATCATATGTATTTGTATTTGACTGTTGGTTAAATAAATGAAGGGGAATATTCTGGCATTAACTGCATAAATGGGCCTCATGCATTGGGTTGATGCATTTGTTTGTTTTAGACATCATTCACAATTGTATATGTATATAATTGTGGCAAATGTGTCCAGTATCCTAGTTTTCATGAAGAACATCCCAGACATATAATCCAAGGATGTTGTGTGCCTCTTCTCTTGCCACAGTCCTGTCAAAAATGATTTGGACAAATTTTTAGTATCCTCTCTCCACAAAGACTACTTTCACAGACATCCATAAATGATTCAAAATTTGATTCCTTGGATATCTTGAGAGGAACTTCATTACCTATAACACTGTTGCAATTTTGTTCAATTTTGTACCAAGCAATTTTGTTCAAAATTTCATGATTGAATGTTTGGTTTAAAAATGATAATAAACAGTAGCATTTTGTTATAGTTTCTTAAAGTCAGTTATTTATGATAAAGACTAATATTCTTAACCTTACAACAATATAAGTTGAAATACAATACATTTTCAGTATACCTTTATGATTAATGTCCTTATGATGCAATACACTCAATTTGTGCATGAAAATGAATTTATATCAAATAAAAACATTGTGTATTATTATATACTGAATTAATAACACTTATTTATACATTTTAATCCCAATTCGGTTTAATATTTCATGTAAGTTTCTCTTGAAATCTAGAATGTTACATACACACGCATATATATATATAGAGAGAGAGAGATAAATACAAAGTAAAAAGTAGTTCAAAACCTAATCCAATTTCATGGTGAAAGCAGCAAGAAGTGGTGGTAATAATTTTAAATAAATTAAAACATAATACATTTAAATTTTATCCCATATTCATTTCAGAATAAATATATGCAAAAACCCAAATATACTAGATGTATTGTGGCAAACTGAAAAGAAATGGGGTAAAACATGCCAAAACCAAAAGTGAAATAAGAAATTTACATCTTTTGCTACACTGCCATCAGGGGGTTAGAGCAACAAAAGATATAAATAAATCAGTCTGTCTGTGAACCATAAAAAACAAAATAGTAAAAAAATTAAATTTTAAAACTTAAAATAATCTCAGAAGCACACTGACTCATAAAGACACAAATTACTTCGATCACTTTTTTGAGATTATTTTAAGTTTCAAACTTTAATTTGTATCTTTATTGGTTCAGAAACATGCTGATTTATTTACTTCTTTCACTGCAAAGTCCCCAGACAATGAAAGATGTTGAAATTTATTTTTTGGACATTAGATAAATTTATAAGGTGAAAAGGTTAAATTTTTGCCACAAAAATGTAGCAGTGCATTAAACTTTTGTTTCATAGATAATATCAACATAAAAGCTAAAAAAGCATTAAACTATGTAAAGTTGATATTGTTTCACTAAATAAATATCATTCTGAGATAAATAAAAGTCAGCAGTAATTTAAGATATGGTTTTCTGAATCTCTCATCATATAATATTTAATATTGTAAATTAATATTGCACTGAAAATGAAGTAAATTTCTGAGGTAAAAGAGTTGAACTGATGCTATAAAAAAAGTAGCTCTGAAAAATAAAAAAAATATAAAAGTAGCTAACTTTACAGTTTTAATGATACAAATTTAAAAAAAAAAAAAAAAAGAAAAGAAAACTTTTCAAAGCTGGAATTTTTTTACTAAATATATTTATCTAAGTATTCCAGGTATAAACTTAAATTGCATGCCTGTAAAGGATGAAAGCATAATGTGTTACAAAATGGACTCATAAATTCTATGTATGTTTAATGATCCGAGTTTAAAAAGAAATTCTCATTGTTTTCAGAAGAGGAATAAAATATTTATATTACATCACAGTTGTTCTTAAATAGATGTTTTCTTAGCTATCCTTTCTGATGCTTAAAACATATTCACAAAACTATATTGCTATCAGGTACTTATTTATTTATTTTTTACTGTCCTTTTTCTTTTAGAGCATCTGAAATGCTTCAATTAGTAGTTCTTCATCCATTTAAACTATCAGTCTACTCAGTTACAGGTAAAAAAAAATATATATATAAATTTTTTGAATACTTTTCTTTATATTTTATACATAAATATATATTATTTAAAAAGTCTTTGTATTAATAAATAAAACTCAGTGTGTCAAGAAATCAAAACCCTCTGTTTTCCATTTATACATTATTGCAATGGTGTTAACTGTTTGTATAAGTTGTGATTCAAGCTTGATAACAAGTGACTAGTCATTTCGGAATGTGAATAGTCACTTCTAGATTCATCCATATAAACTGGCCATGCTTGAAATATATACAGTATTCTCATGTTTATAAGCCAAATTCTTAATATTTACCTCTAATTAAAAAAAATCTTCTTGAGAATAAGCTGCAAATAACCTTTCTACCATCTTAAACTTTTTTTTTTTTTTAGGAGGTACAAAAGCAGCTTCACATACAATAAAACATTATCTTCTAACTGAAGATACTTAGCTGCTGCTTTTCCACAAAACATTTTCTTCTTGCCACTTCTTCCTTGAAGTTCATTCCTCTGCTTTTTCTACCATTGAGCATTGGATTCATCAAAATCAAAATGACACACTGCAGCTTGGTTCCCATTTTCCTCAGAGAACTGCATAATTTGCAGTTAAAAATAGGCATTGTAGCTGAAGTGTTTTCCAAACATTCTTCAACTGACCTGTGACCACAAAACTTATACAATTCTATGCAACATTCATCTTACATTGATGGATTTTATACTCAATCATTAAATATGTGCTAAGGTGTCATATGTTTGTATGTATCTATTTCTAATCATTTGAATACATAGCTGCATTCATGATTTCCATCTACTTTTTTTGTGAGAAAAAACAGTGTGGCATATACACGAGAGAACACGGTAATTTATTAGACTTTAGCTTTGGTTGATTATTCTATGAAGGAATTAGAATCCTTTGACCAAAATCTAAGATGGTGTTTTCACCAATGATGGAGCAGATGGTCAACTGTTATTTTAGCATGTTGGCTGTAGATCTGTGTCCTAATTTTGATAAAGAAAGCTGTGTCCCAGTATTGGTAAAGAAAACCATAAGAGATGTATCTATCCCCCCATCACCAACCTCTTTGCCTCAATAATATTTTAAGTGTCCCCATGCTACCAAGACACTGCAAACTTATAAATGCCTATGCTTTCTCTAGAATTTGAAACCAGTCCCAAGGCTATGTATGGCAGCTGGCTTCCCTACCACCATGTCAACAAAGAGCAATTCTGTGTGGATTGTAGTTTTATGAAAGTACTAGACTTTATGCCTTGGCTGTATATAGCTTTAAATTTGTTAATGGCTTAAAGTCTTCTTATTAATTCAGTAATTTCTTTTTTCTAGTTCTAAAAAATAATAAAATAATATTTTTATTATATATGTCATTTATGAAATAATGATTTAAAAGCCCTAATACCTATTTTTCTTGAGTGAAGATGCTATTTGTCAGTTTTGAAACCTTTAATGAGTGCTTCTTATGTTCCCTGATTCAAACCAATGTGTTATTTTTGTGTGTATCTTGCTGTTATTATTTTTGTGTTACATATTCTTCAGTAAAAAGGAACTGAAAAGTCCTGTATAACCTCATTATTTATTTATTTATTTATTTACCATCAGATGAGCAGCTGCACCGCCTTTAAGACATTCAGCTTTTACGCTCAACTGATGGAATCATCTACCAACTGTGTTGTTATGTAAAATACAATAAAATTTTAGAATTTTGATAATTACATAATAAAAATTAAATATCAAGAAATAAATATATAAATAATACAATAAATAAAAGTTAAAAATTTAGAATAAGATAAATACAATGTTGTTATATATGAAGTCAAATAAAGTATCAGAATTTTGAGAATTATATAATAAAAATTGAAGAAATTAAATATATAAAAACATAATACCTAAATAAATATGAAAGTAAATGAAACATAAATACATAAGTAAATACCTAAGAAGATCATTACAAATTTTGAAAATGAACAACATAATGTATGAGAATAGTAGAGGCTGAGAATGTAAGATATGTAAAGAGTAAAGTATTTCATCATGGAGAATGAAGAGCAGTAATTGAATAAAAGTTGATGAGAAATAGTATTTGAATGAATTAGGATGAGCTGAATGAAAAGTTCATGGAAATTCTTGATAGAGAGTCATTCTTGAGTAAAAGACTTGACTAAAAATCTTGAGTTGAGACTTTATTAATATATTAAGGAGGTGGAGTTAGAAAATATCCTTAAATTCTTGATTGAGCTTGAGAGATCTTGAAGGTGTACTAAAATAAAGATAGTCTTGAGTGAAAGCATTAAAATGAGGTAGTAGAAAGAATGGCGTATCAAGTAAGGTAAATGAACAAAGAATAATGATTTCAAGTTCCTTTAAGATTATCGATGTTTGCAGAGATATAATTTATTATATTATGAAGATGATTTCTTAGAATATTACTTTTTAATAACTGTTGAAACCATAACTGAGCAGAAGTTAAATTGTATGCTTTAAGGTGATAACCTTTAGTAAGGTTGCAGTGAAAGAGATAATGATCTATTGTGCCTTCATTCCCACAGGTACAGAGATTTGTATGATGAAGTCCGAATCTATGAAGGTATTCTGGAAATGGACCATGAGCTGTTAGGAAAAATGTAACTGAACGGTTGGTAGATATTAATGATCTGGAAGGTTTTGATATGAAAGTAAAAGTTCTTCTGCCGGTAGTTGCTTCAGTCCAGGTTTGCTTCCATAAGTGCATTAATTCTGTTTCTAATTTTGTTTTTAGTAATGATATTGGATATGAAATTGAGTAATTTGGAAGGGAAGAATTGTTTGCAGCCTCTTTTGCTAGTTCATCTGCGAGCTCGTTACCACTATTACCGATGTGTGCTTTAATCCATTTGAAATGTGGTCTATTATTGTTTTGAAATTAAGAAAGTAGAAAATGGATTTCTTGTACAATAGGCGATCGACTGTGTCCAATTATAGCTTGAATACCAGATGCACTATCAGAGAGAATTAAGGATGGTAAAGAAAGTTCTTTTGCGAAGCATATGGCTTCTTTGATTGCAAAAAGTTCTACTTGAAAAACTGAGTTGTTATTGTTTAAACAAATATTCCAGGTTTTAATATTTGAATTTTTTCGGAATGCGCAATATGCACTACCAACGCCTGCTTCAGATTTCGAACCATCAGTATATATGGTGAGTTCATATTTATTGAGTTCAAAGGTTCCCAATAGGGATTTTGTGTAAAAATATGTAGGATGTAGCTCTAAGTTGTGTTTAAGATATTCAAAATCTGTGGGTTGAAATACATTATTATTCATTATGCTTTGAATTCTTAGTTTTGATATTCTTACTTTATTTGCTTCTTTTATTAGAGATAAAGTTATTGGAGGGATGCCAGTTATTATTTGTAGCGCACTAGTTGGAGTAGTTCTATATACTTTTGCTAGTGAGAGGAGGAAAGGTCTTTGGATTGAAAGTAAATGTTTTTGAGCCTTTGAATTCAAGGTTAAACCCCAGATGGAAGCTCCATATAGTAGTATTTTTTCAATAACTGTTATGTACCAAATTTTTTCTAATTTTGAGGATATACCCCAAGTGTTACAATCTGTTACAGATCGAAGAGAATTGTGAAGGGTTAAAGTTTTGTTTTTGAGATATTGAATATGGAAATGCCAGTATTGCTGAGTATCTAATATTATTCCCAGATATGTGATGCTCTGGTCAATTTTGATTTTTTCTTGAGAAATTTTGATTATTGGCTTTCTTAGGTTTTTTATGGAAGTACCTCTTTTTGGAATATATAGTGCTTTACATTTTGTAGTAGAAATTTTAAGATGAAAGTTATCTGTCCAGTTGCGGAAGATATTTAAAGAAAAACTGGAGTTAATTTCTATTAATTTCCGGCTACTTGCGTTCACAATGAGAAGAAAATCATCTGCATATGCTTGGATATGGGTATGATTAATATTGTCATATAGTTTTGCTTGCTATAATATTCCAAAACGTAGGGCTTAAGTAAGATCCTTGAGGACAACCTTTTGTTAATTTATAATTTATTACACCGGAATCTGAAGAATATTGTAGAGTTCTATTGCATAAGTAGTCTTTGATAATATGAAGGATATCCTGAGGGCATGATATTATTTCTAGAATTGTTATGATGTCTTTCCAGCCAACAGAATCGAAGGCTGCTTGAATATCTGTCGACATTATTATTGAATGAAGATTCTTTGATTCATTCATCTTTAAGACTTCTTGCATTTTTTGAAAAGCATGATCTATTGATTTATTTGGTGTGAATCCATACTGATTTTCATGCATTATTTTATTTTTATTTAGATGATATAAAAGTCTTGACAGGATTAGTTTTTCAAGGAGTTTGCCCAACGTGGGAAGAAGGCATATTGGTCTATAAGATAGAGGGTTTGTGGCTGGTTTATTTTTCTTGAGGAGCAAAATAACTTCTGCATTTTTTAATATATTAGGAAAAGTTAAGTTATACCAGCAGGCGTTAATGAATGATATAATAATTTGTTGATTATTATAAAAAATAAGTTTTAAGACAATGTTGTCGATTCCATCAGGACCTGGTGCTTTCCTGTTATTTAGTCTTTTGATGATATGTTTCAATTCATCGATGTTTGGAGGGATGATAACTGTTGGTGGATTAGGATGACATGTAGAAGAACTGTTAGCTGCTTCTGTATCTGTGGTATGATTTATGATTCGATCTATATTCATCTTGTGGGAATAGTTTTGATAAAATTTCTAATGCAGCCTGGGAAGAGGAAATTGATTCAGAGAAGCTGTACATTGATAATGAAGGAGGAGTGAAAATTTTATTGTGCGCTGTTTTGAAGGCAGAGCCATAAATTTTGGAGGTAGAAGTGCAAAATGTTTTCCAACTATTAATTTTTGATATTCTGATATTTCTTTTATAATGCGCTCTTGCTTTTTGGAATGCTATTTTATAGTGAGTTCTTTCTATATCTTCTATACAGGCTTTGTATCTTCTTCTGAGAGCTCTTACTTTTTTTCTTTCTATTGCAAGATTTTGGTTACACCATGGAATACTTAATTTTTTGGTACCTGAGCATTGTTTATATGAGGCATTGCAAATCTCTGTTATACTATTTATGAGGTATGAAACAGAGGTATTTACTTCCGCTTTTGAAGAGGCTGTTTTTAAGGAATGAAGAATACTGGCAGAGTAATTTTGTAGATTAGCTATAAATTTATTGTGTCCGCCATAATGAGTTTTGAAGCGACGTTTTTTATTAAAAGTAACATCAGATTGTATTTCAAAGGTGATGAATCGGTGATCACTAAAAGATTCTATTTCAGAAACTTTCCAATTTGAGATTAAGGATGCTATTTTAGGCGTTGCGAGAGTTAAGTCAATTCAACCTTGTGCTCTTAATGTCAGGAATGTAGGTGGACTATTAGCGTTATTTAAAATTGTAAGTCATTTTTCTTGAATAAATTCTAAAAGCAGTCTACCTCTATTATTTTCAACCGGCGCTCCCCATACACGGCTATGTGCGTTGAAGTCTCCTTCAATGATGTGATTTGAGTTTGGAGGCAGTTGAATTGAGTCCAGTTCTATAAGTATCTCTTGCAAGTCTATTGATGGAGGAGCATAAATGGAGGTACAAAATAAAGGATGAATAAGAAATTCTAATTTGATAGTTATTGTATGTAGAGTAGTTTGAACTATTATTGGAGTTAGAGGCCCAATGTAGATTATAGCAAATTTATGAGAATGCGAAAGATGATAAAATAGCCCCGATGGAATTTCCAATTTCCTTGTTGAGGGAATATATGGTTCTTGTGCAAAGATGATATTGATATTTTCTTCTTTTGCAAACTGTAGAGCATTCAATAAAGTGGCACGAGCTCTTTGTAAATTTATTTGTAGTATTCTTATTTGTTTATGAGAATCCATTAGTAGTATGTTCTTGATTTCATTTTTGAGACTTCTAATTGATAAGCAGGGCAGTGAACGTCATTTGCAGCATGATAGATATGAAAATTGGTGTTAAAATATAAGTTATTAACTTGACAGTTAATGCAGGTTGGAGCTGGAGCTTGACATTGCGAGATATGATGATTATCTCCGCAGTATAGACAATGAATTGAATAAGTGCAGAATTTGCTTGAATGTGCGAAATCATACTCATTGATAAAAAGAGGAAGAAATTTTTATAAGGCTTAGTGTAGGATTGATGATCATGGAGTTTTTTTAGAGCAATTGATCCAAAGTGATCTAATGTTATCAAACTTTTTTAAACTTTTCCTAAATGCTTGATGAACAAGTTAACAACTTGATGTCCAAGTTAACATCATTGAACAAATTAGAAAAGGTGTTAGTAAAGGCTTTTTAGTGTAATAGTTCTTAAGCCTGCCTTGGTTTTTGATCGTATGCTAAGAAGATTCTTCATTTCAGTTGAGGAGACAGTTCCATCATCTTTCTCTTCTGAAAAAATTTCATTTGTGACTACTCCCTGCTACAGTTGGTTGAAATGCTGAAGGAGCATTTTCAGCTCAGTTCTGTAACTGTACGCTAACTCACTGACATCCTCTTGGATGACTTCTAAACCCATGGACTTACCAAGAGATATTATATCAGGAACAATAAAAAGTTCCTTAAAGTCTCTTGATTATGTTCCTGCAACACTTTCAGGTCAGAAATTTGTGTATTTCAAGTTTATTGTATTCAAGCCTCAAAGAGATTCATTCTTTGTTTTCTTGATAATTCTTATACAATGGAAGATATTACAGTTCTTCTTCCCGAACCCTCCAAAGGTCAGATTTGTTTCATTTCAAGCTTTAAAACATCTTTTAAATGTTACTATCTTCTGTGTATAATTGTTTTTTAATTCAAGATCAACTGCTGGTCTATTTCCTGGCTAAGAAAAGTGATGTTGGGGAAGAAATATTTTATCGTGAGGAAGTTATATTTGCCCACTAAACCACCTTATATCTCTAGAAGATATGCAAGAGTTTTATCTAGGACAAGGAGAACCTTCATCAGGAGATTTTAGCCTTTACTGAAGAAAACACTTTTTATATATCCATTCATTGAAGTAACTGCTTGGTACTGCTTAATGTTATGTGGAGATCAAATTTTACATTTGATTCTACATATCATTAAGTGGTACCTTTTGTTTCCAAAAGATGTTTGTTTTGTCACAGTTGAACACTTGGTTTGATACATACCTCTGTCTATTTAGAAACTCTGTTAAAAACTTTTCTCTTTCTTCTGAATTAGAACTGACAGCTTCCCAGTGCGTAACAAGGCCATTAATCTTAGTCCTTTTCTTAAAGTTCTTGAACCACCATTACTAGCTTTAAACTCCTCCTTTTCAGCACTTCTTGCTGAAAGCCTCCTTTTCAGTGCACCTTTAACTAAATCAGTATAGAGGACCTTAAAAATTATCATTTCAGAAATCACATCACCAACCAGCTGTTTTTCATTTATCCAAACATCAGAAACACATGAGCAACATTCCACACAAACCACATGAGTGGAATATAAAGCAGCATTCAGAATTCTGGGGCAAAATTTGCCGGAATCTTTTGTTTTGGGTCCAAATTATTTGAATTCTAGGTTATTTGAACAGTGGAAGCAATAGTATGTAAATTTTCAAATTTGTACTTGCACAGATACATGCATAATTTTGTACATATGCATCTATCCATATTTTCCAGTTGTCTCTTGATAGAGGTCAATTTTATAATTTCCGTCACCACATCAGGGGATTTGAGAACTTCTTTATATTTAAAATCATACAAATAGTTAATTTAGTCATTGCAATCTTAGCAGCAAGATCAGTCAAATAGATATTACTTTGTAGTAAAGCAATGATTAAATTTAAATGTGTACAAAAGCATCTCAGATGCAAATTATATAAGCTGTGCATTTCCTTTAGTTTTGATATTAGCAATGTTGTGTCAAGATACTGGAATTGCCTGCCAATTTTAATAACATTGTAATCTCTATTTAATTTATTTTTGTAGATTTTCTCTCTAATTTTTTGAACTTATTTTTCCAGCTGTTCAAGGAAGTGTAGAACATGGAACTGAGTCCCGATTGTCTCTTATTTATGAACATAATTTGCAGAGGCATTCATTTTGCCTCATTATTGGTCGCTTTGGTGGAATTCAAGGTAAATTTATAAATCAAAAGTACTGTGAGTACATTTACATTAAAAAAATTAATTACTTTTATATCTGTAATTATTGTGTTCTTTTAACATATTGCTTCAAAAGTCTTTTAAGAAATTCCTTCTTAAAAGACTTTTGAGAAATTGTGTTAAGAAAGACTTGAAGAAATTTCGTCAAGAAAGGTTTATTATAAGAATGAAGCAATGCCATATAATTTTAATTTAATTTTTAAATGCATGAAACAATATTTTGAATGGATTATATTAAAAAAATTAATGGTCATTTGCTTATTAATTAATGAAATTAACAAAAAATTAATTAATCAATATGCTTTTGTTTAGTCAAATTTTGATAATACATCACTCTCAGGTTTAATTAATGGGGAATGCATTACATGATGCGAGTCTGAAAGTAGAATGAAATGCAAGATTCAAATTTATCTTTGAGATTCTGTCATCAAGGTCATAATTTAATACAAATAGAAAAGAAATACTTTATGTGCCATTTTTACCTTGTTATGAAAGGACTATTTGATTCACTTCATTTAGATCTGAAAATCATTTTCCCTCCATCTAGTATACCATAATCGTTATCTGTTGTTATTGTGTCTCATCAAGTGTAAATGTTTATCATTTTCTTCTAAAGATCATTTTCTTCAGTTGGTGATTTTGTCATTACCTGATTCAAAATTCTTCACTTTTGAAATTTTAACTATTATTTTTGGTTTCGTATTATCTGCAAAAATAGATAAAGCTTTATCTATGTTTATATAAACGTCTGTATTTTCTTCTATCTCTTTTTCTTGGTTATCAGATTTTTTAAGAAAATGTCTACAGGAATATTGTCATCATCATCAAATTTTTCATTCAATTCTGATTCCTTTTCTTTCACAAAGTTTGCTGCTTCAAGCATTTTGCTGAGTTTCTGCTTGAAACATCTTTCTGGCATCTGCAAATATAATAAACAGCATCAAGAGTGAAAACTGTAAGTTTCATTCTTCTTTAAGAGTTTTTACTATTACTTAATCAAAGTTTAAATACTTTTTGTTAAAAATTTATTATTACATCTTGATCAAATGATTGTAGTAGTGTTGTGATCTTACATGACACAGTTCCTTTAAGTCCTTTGAATTTGATATGGACAAAGAAGTTGTTGTGGGCAATTTTTTTGTCTAGATACTGAATAATACCCCAAGAGTAAAAGAGTAAAAGAATTTAAGCTTTAGCATTCTTTCATATTTTATCAAAATCTGTCTGGTAAGTAAACTTTAGGAAACACAGAAAATCAAAATAAAGTAAATAAATAAATAAAATTCAAAGCTGAAAATGATGTAGAAGACAGTGTTTTCCTTTGGATGAGGCTGAGGAAAATAAGCAGTATTATATGTAGAAGGTGAGTCTTCAAGACTTTGGGAAAGTGATGTGGTTTCTAGTTGCAAGCTTAATAATATTTCCACGTTAACTGTTTTAAATATCAATATTAATATTTCCATTTTTCATTTTCTTTTATTTCAGTGTTACATCTGTATTATTTTTTAATTTGTGTAGTGAATTCTCAGTTATATTCGCTAGTTAAAGTGTTCTGTGACTATATATTTATTTTAAATATTAATATATAAATTCATTTTGCTTTAAGTCTAGTTTGATATCTATATAATATTTTATTTTATTTATTACCCAGAAGGGTTATTAATTGTCGTTTTGGCATTTTGCTTCGGTTCGCTATAAATGTCCATTCGCTTTTCAAATTGTTGCCACCAAATATTACAGCCCTGTGTTATATTTAAATAAATTAAATAATGAAAAATCTGTATAAATGTATGTTTCTTGCATTGTGATAAAACAATGGTACCTAGAGCCATCAAATTTTGAATAACGTAATCTTCCATTGAATTTGGGCATCTGGAAGCCCGAATTTGAAATTTGTTTTATTATTGGTTTCATATTTTGTAACACTTAACGAATTTTTTATTAACAAACTCACCAATTTCAAAGCGAACAATAGCAATACTGTATGGGGAGGGGAATTATCTCCAGTACGCGAGACTGTGTATCAGAAATTCTAAAGATATGCTCATTTAAAAATTATTTTGCGATATTGCTGCTTAATTAAATTTTATGGTTTAAGTGTGAAGAACATGATACTTAATAAATAAAGGTAGCACACAAAACATTAAAAAAAGATCCTTTGGGCATAATGTATTATTTATTTTTTATTTATTTATTCATTTTGTAAATTTTGCAAAATGAATGCTAGTTTTGAAGCTTCATTTAAGACTAATTCATTTTCATTAAGTACTTAATTTTCTTTACTAATTAATGCTTTCTTTGCAGGCAAAGATATGATGTGTGTCCAGTCTTTGGATGGAACATTAAGTTTTTTTGAACAAGAAAGATTTTCATTTAGTAGATTTCTTCCTAAGAACCTTATTCCTGGACCAACTTCCTATCTATCAAAAACAGATTCATTTGTTACTATTAATGGATTCTCTGTAGAAAGCTACAGGTACTTCACAGTACAGATTTAAAGATAAATAATTATGATAAAAATTTTAATTATGTTAAAACTTGCTTTAATTTCAGCAGTGTAATGTAACAATCCTTTGTAGCTGGCTAAGGAATTTTGTTTATGGGTCACTGGAATCATGGGCTGTTAAAAGTTTTGTGCTAGAGGACTGCAGAATTTTAGTACTAAGCTTAATTTACCAAAAATATTCTTTGTTGCATGCATAAGAGCTTAATTTCTCTTTTTTATAAAAATAAATATCTTAACCCATAGCTAAACTTGGAATGACTGTTGAACTCATAAAGTGTCTATCATTGCTCAAATTTTAAAGTGGGAAGTTATGTCTTTTGAATACTATAGAAATCAAAGCACAGGTAGCACATATTCTTTTTTATTGCAGCCATTATGTTGATAAAAACTATATTGACAATTTCACTCATGTTAAAACCTTCAGTATTTTCATCTGTCTTTTCTGTTAAAATGGAAAAAAAAAAAAATGTCATATTTCAGTCTTATTTTATTTTAGACATTCTGCTTTCATTCACAATTTGATTGCTACAGTAGAAAGAAAATGTGCACATGCTTTGAATTTCACTTTTATTTTAACTAGCCTATCGTCCAATTATGTGTTCAGTCATAGCTTCTAGTTTCAACTAATTGAAAATTTAATTTTTTTCATCTAGTTACACTCTGATTCTGTGGCATATTTTGTTATAGAGTTTCCCCTCTATGGTGGAGGAGGGTGATATGGAAGTGACACATACTAGAGTGTTTTTAAGTTTTTAGTTTTCAAGTTTTTAAGTTTTAGAAGCATCTATTTAATGATTTCAAAAAATGGTAACAGATTAAAAATAAGTATCTTCTGTAAATATGTAAAAGATTACATGCTTCATCATAGATGAGGTATGTCATCAGTTAATTCAAAAACAAAACTTGCCACTTAAAAACACTAAATATATCTAGGTCATTTGAAATAAATTTTATTTCATGATTATCATTAAGATTGGACACATATATGCGTTAGTCATCTGCAAAGGGTTAAATATTATTTTTATTACTAATAAATTATTATTATTATTATTGTGTAGATCTAATACTCACATATGCTTATTTAAAGATTTCAAGCCTTAGCTAGTGCAAGTGACTCTGGCAGCGAGAATGAAAATATGAATTTTAAAGGGAAAAAAGTTGCAGTAAGAATTTTTATATGCATTAAAATTTTTACTCAGGTTTAAAATATTTTCTTGTATTATATTTAATTTGTTCATGTAGCCTGAATGGACATACATCCTTTGTGATTCTGCTATAGATATTATGACAGTTGAAGATAAGACGTCTCCAACAGTTGTAATTTTAGGTAATTAAATAACTTCTTTCGAAGTTATTTAATACTTCATTGATTAAAATGATTTCTTATATTTTTATTACTATTTATGTTTTATTCATAATTTAATTAATTTCCATCTATGTATTTAAATTGCATAAAATTTGTTGTGAGCCAGAGTATTGAACAAATTCCTTAAATATTAAGGGCAAACACTTGAATGAAATTACAAACACTGAGATAAAATAAAATATAGTATGTAATAGATTTTTTTATTATAACTTAAAAATGTTAACTTTAAAATTAATATTATTAGGAGGTTGTGATGGAGTAAATGTATTTTTTATTTAGAAGAGCACTACTGAAAAATATTATTTATCATATTTGCTATTTTGTAAATTAATATTTTAAGTTTTACTGAGATGCTTTCAGCTAGTCAACAGCCTGCCCATATTTATTGATTTATTAAATGATCAGAAGGGAAAATAGCTATATTCACTATTAAATTTGAAGTTGGATATGATTTACTTGTAAGCCATAATATATGATTTCAAAACCTTGATGATCATGGCAAACTCTTTTATTTATTTTGATATAGTTACAGGTGAAGTGAAAGATATTACAGTAAGCTAGTGGATGCAATTCTTCATCCATGCATAAAATAATTTTGCATATCAAACTTTGATGATCTCGTATAATTTAATAGAACATTTAAAACACTTTAAAAGTTTTCCAAAAATTGTTAATTGTTTCTTCTGCAAGAGACCTAAGATTTCTGCTTCTTTTTAATGTTAAAAATTGTTAGTATCAAGTTCAGAACATAAATAGTATGTGTAGATCATTAATAAAAAGTTGAAAGTCTTTTCAAATTTCAATTAAACATAGAATAATCTTTAGCCTGAATGAAAAATGTGCAACTAATTCTAAGAATATTCAACCAAATCTGCTGTTTGCCACTTGAATACCAGTTGCTAGATTATTGTGTTACAACCATAAGCATGATAGTTTGCTCTGGTAATAAAAATCATCCACGCTGGAAAAAAAAAGAACTAACACTTCTCATGAAAGTCTTAGGAAAAATAAGAATTTACAAATGACTATTTCATGATAAAAATAGTGACCAGTAGTACTATATTTATATTTCATTCAAAGTTACAATATGTTATTCTTAAATAATCTCAAACCATTGCAAGGAGAAGCAATAAAGTTTGCTTTATGACATTAAATAGGAGTGTATTGTGTAAGAGCAGTTTCTATCCTTCTACACTTTCTATTGTAATAGCTGTAGGAAGATAACTTACATGCATCTTGTATGCAATGATACATACTTTAGTCTTGGCTTTAACTTCAATCTTTCCTTGGATTATTATCAGTTCTGTTCTAAATTCTCTGATAGGTTTCTCTTATTCATATCATAGTGTGATACAGTGATTCTTAAAGTTATTGTCATGAATTATATTGTGCTTCATTAATGTAAATCTGACTATTTTTACAGGAGAAAGATTTTTGACTGCCTTAAACTCTCATGGATCATTAAAATTTTCAAACAAGTTTAATTTTGCACCTAGATGTTTCACATGTTATAAGGAAGGTAATAAAATTTGTGTTTAACTTTATTATCTTTTTAAGTTGTTAATATTTTTTTGCTATTAAAAATCAGGAATATTTTGTCATTCATTAAACTTAAGGTTATAACCAGATTCATGTTGACATAATAATTGAACTAGAATAAAAGAGGCAAGAATAGAATTCTGATTAATTTAATGTAATTGTTAGTAAGATAACTAATATTTAAAAATGCTGCATTATCATTTACATCATAAATCAAACTAATATATCTGTCGCTTGCTTAAACTCACAAGTGGACAGCCCTCTTAGAAATAAGTGGATTCAGAAAGAAATGGTAGATACTACTTAAATCTTGGTCTTGGAACTTATCAGGAACAAGATCCCTGAAAAAGATCAGTTGGATTATTATCCAAAATTACACGTTTTCAGTGGAAATTATTTATAATCTTATATATAGCCAATAATCTATTTCTGTCAAAGGTTTTCAGCTTATGTGCAGGTTTTTTTCAACTATGCTAGCACAACAGTTGAGTCTGACTCTAGAATGGAGGTGCAATCTTTGAATTCTAAAGCTTTGACGACCACAGTAATCTGCAACATGTAACTGTGATAGTAACAGTGCTGCACAAAGTTCCAGTCTTAGTATAGTCAAGGGCTTGATGGGATCAACTCGTGATTTGTTGTAAACAAGGTGTTCAGCAGTAGTACTGTTAAATGACTTCTATTATGCATAAACTACAACACTATATGCTAAATTTAATACAATCAAAACCCCTTGTATATTTACACTATTATCATCGGGAAAATATTTTGTAATAGCAATGGTTTCAATACTCAGAAATTGAGAGATAAACTTTGCTAATTTTTAGTCAAAAGTGTCTGGTAGTGGTATTTCCCAATTTAAATGAAACATCCAGAGACTATAAAAATATCTTTGCCTTTCCCCTAACTTCACCTTTAAGCCCTGATGGATCAAAACTCGAGAAATATTCGAGAGAACAGTTCTTTTCATGTACATGTTCCAAAGTTGTATTGACACCTTGTTGAAAAAACAGTCAAGATGAGAGTTTCACAAAACACATTGTTAAAAAATTTTATCAACTTTGTACTATTAAAATTTTTGATCATTAAATAGATAAGTGAAAGTTCACTTACCTTCTAAATAGGGCTGCCTTGAACTGCCTTCTTTCCTTCTTGTCGATATCCGTCTCTATGATGAACTTCGAAACACAGCTATAAACTTTTTAAGAAATTTTAATTCATATGAAAGATATCTACAAAATATTTACAAGTTATAATGATTACAAGCATTATTTATACGGAGACGGTCTATCGTTATACATCTGTTAGACGCGTCAGCCGTTCAACTGACTACTTTTAGTCTCTTTCGCCAGAGGGCGTTCGTGGAAGTAAAGTTCTAGTAAGCAAACGCGACACTCCCACCTTGAGGTCCAGTATCAACAGAGGAGGATGGACCTCAACTGACCTGTAGTTCAAGTCTTTTGAGATTTCGTCATACGTCGAGTTCTGTACCTCACTTGCATATCCGACTCAGGTGTAAAGTTGAGTTCAAGAGGTATGAGGTTCTTAGTAGGTCTTATAATCTCCCCTTGTGCAGTTTTCAGTTTCACTAATCTAATGTGTCCGTCGTGGGATGGAAAAATTTCCACGATTCTAGCTAAGGGCCAGTTTATCCTTTTTTCGTTGTTGGACACAATTACAAGATCACCAACTTTCACAGAAGATGGTTCACGGATGAATTTTGAGCTTTGTTTTAGTTGCCCTAAATATTCTGATCGAAATCTTTTTCGTAAATCTTTTCTCAATTTGGCTCTGTAAAGGTATCTTTTATTGATGGATTTAGAATCCAAAAGATCTAATTCAGGAACTCCAGTCTCTGGAATTTCTGTTAGAAACATTGCTGGGGTGAGAGCTCTTAAATCCTTTACGTCTTCTGACAAATACGTGAGAAGACGGTTGTTCATAATGCTCTCGCAGTCACAAATGATTGTCAACAGTTCTTCGTAGTTCAGAGAAGATTTTCCTAGTACCTTTCGAAGAATTCTCTTTAGTACTCCAATTAATCTTTCCCACCACCCTCCCCACCATGGCGAGGAAGGGGGAATAAATTTCCATTCAATTTTCTTAACTGTTGCATTTTCTAAGATAGGATTCCAATCTATGGTCTTAAACAAATTATTTGATCCAACAAAATTGGTTCCATTGTCAGAGTATACAGTGACAGATCTACCCCTTCGAGCGATGAATCGCCTGAACGCGTGCAGGAAACTTTCGGTTGATAGAGATGAGACTAGCTCTAAGTGAACTGCTCTATATATTGCGCAAGTAAAAATGACGATCCATGTTTTTTGGCCTCCTTTTAAAATTAAGGGACCCGTCAGATCAACACCAATAATCTCAAAAATTAAAGCATCTCTTATTCTGTCTTCAGGTAGTGGCGCTTGAGGAATCTTATATGAATCAGAGTCGAACCTTCGACATCGTACACAGTTTTGGATAACCTTGCGTACGGTCTTCCTACTCTTTATGATCCAATATTTTTCACGCAAAGCGCACATAACGAATTGTCCTCCAGCGTGACTTAGCCTTTCATGTTCAGATTTGATCAGTTTTAAGACTAATGGATGTTCTGAGGGAAGTAAAACTGGGTAACGAAAGTCAGCGTCATCGTCTCTCTGAAAGATACGTGTCTTCACTTTTATAAGGCCATTGGAGTCCATGATAGGTTCTAGAGCACGTATTCTTTTATCTTTCAATCCTTCGAAAGATTCTTGTTGGATGAGTCGGAAAACCACTGTTTCAGCTCCCTTTAGTTCTTCGACTGAAATTCTCCCATGAGTTCTTTCAGATGGTGGTGTTGTAGCATTTTTAACGAATCTAAAGATCCAAGATACGACCTTTATGATCTTTTCGAATTTTGAAATATTGTCAAAAAGTTTAAATTTATCTGTATTCGTGTTATTGCTGGCTGAAACCACAGTTCGTTTTCTCTCTCCATTTACTATAGCGAAGTCAGGATGTTCTCCATCTGCAATAGGCCACTCTTCTGGAGGTCGATAAATCCAATCTGGTCCTTTCCACCATTCGGATTTCCTCAATTCTTTTGCAGAGCAACCGCGTGATGGCAAATCCGAAGGATTAAACTTTCCGGGAATGTGATGCCAATGATCTGAGTTACTCAGTTTTCGAATCTCATTTACTCGATTGGCTACAAAAGTGGACCAATTTTCTTTCTGTTTTATCCAAAAAAAAGCATTTGTGGAATCCGTCCAGTAAAAAACTGGAGCCTCTTTTAGTTTCAAGTCTTCTCTTATTGTATGAGAGAGCCTGGCTCCAATAGTGCAAGCGAGTATCTCTAGTCGAGGTATGGTGAGTGCTTTTAGGGGAGCAACTCTCGCTTTAGATTGTATCAATTGACAAGTGACTCCACTCTCACCGCTGTGTCTAAGGAAAATGCAGGTCGCATACGCGTCCTTGCTTGCGTCCGAAAATACATGCAGAGTGGTACTTTCGTCTATTTTGGGAAGCAATCTAGGAATTTTGATGTCTTTCAAATATTTTAACTGAGATGACCATGTGAAAAATTTCCTTGCTAGATCTTTCGGCAGATTAGTATCCCAGTTAATTTTCTGTTTCCAGCACTCTTGCAGAATCAGTTTAGGCAAGAGAGTAACTGGACTAATAAACCCAATTGGGTCAAAGATTTTACTCAATTCGGAAAGAACAGATCTTTTGCTCAATACAGGGTTTTCTTCATATTTTACGTGACAAGACAAAGTATCGTCAAACAAGTCCCATTTCAATCCCAATACTGACACAACATCTTCATAATCTTTATCAGAAAGGTTTAGAATTGAAGTTTCATTTTTAAGTCTATTATGTTTCCATCCTCTTAGGTCAAATTTTGCAGTAGCCATTATTTCCTTAGATCCTTTGATAAATGAGTTTAATTCTTCAATTGATTCCACGCTCGCTACGCAGTTATCCACATACATGGCTTTCTTTAGCTTTGAAGCTATTTCCTGATGATGTTTTGGTACATTTTCCAAATGGTAGTTAATCGTGGCAGCGAGTAAAAAGGGGCTGGCGTTTACGCCGAATACAACCCTTCGGTGCCGATATATAGTCAGTTTTTCAGGCTGTCCTTTCTCCCACCATAGGAATCGGAGGAAATCTCGATCCGCTGGGTTCACACCTATCTGAAGAAATGCTCTTTTTATATCCGAAATTACTCCATATTTCCCCTCTCGAAATTTTGTCAAAATTTTGGGGATCAATTCAAGATAATTAGGACCCTTTTCCAGGCAGTCGTTCAGAGATACCGAATTTTTCTCCTTTGCAGATGCGTCGAACACTGGTCGAATTTTCCCGAAACACGGGTCTATGTGGCAGATAATGCCCTTTGATCTTTTCTGCCTCCGGAATATCGATAGGTTCAATTATTCCCTCTTCTACCCAATCCTTTAAAACAGTTTCGTAGGCTTCTAAGGAATTCTTAGTCTGAAGGGTTTTCACGCAAGACTTCAGACGCTTTTCTGCAAGGATTCTATTATCTGGCAACTCAGGATGAATTTGAAGCCACGGAAGTGACACCTGATATCTTCCAGCGTCATCTCTTTCTAAAGTACGGATAAAATAATTTTCTGTAGCCTTTTGTATTTCTTGTTTTGTTTGCGAAAGAGCTGGTTCAGTTATTCCGATAGAATCAAGAGACCACAAGTCACAAATTTTTCTGTCACTAATGTGTAGTGATAAAAGAACTTCATTAAAATTTTTTCCCTTTACCTTCGTTCTCCCTAATATTGTCCAACCAATGTGTGTATTCATCGCTACTAAACTCTCCGTTACGTGTATTATTTCTCCTGTAAAGAGTTTTCCGGCATAATCTGCTCCTACAAGCATGTGTATTTCGTTAGGGTGTTTTTCAAATAAACAAGAATTCTCATTAATTACATCACTGGGAAAAATTTTGTAACCTCTTAGTTTCTTTAAGCATTCCCTATCCTCCAATTTTGGAATATGTGAGCATATGGTTTTTTGGCTCAAAACCTCCATTTCGCATGTGAATCCTGTTTCTGGATTATTTAACTTAATCAGATACTTGTTGTGATTTTCCCTTTTTTCTATCCCTCCAAAAAGCCCATGAGTCACACTTTCCTGACCTAAAGATTTTAGTTTTAATTTCTCCGCAAGAAATGTGCTGATATATGATCTGCTACTTCCGGTATCCAGAATTATTCGTGTAAAATTGCTTTCACCATCTCCGTAAACATTGGCAATTAAAGTTTGCAAGATTACACTTTCATAGGATGAATTATTCGTTAAGGCCTTATTTTCAATTTGTTCTTCCTTAATTTCTCCGTTTTCGGTTTTAAAACACATTATAGTGGCATGTCGTTGTTTACATAATTCACACCTTATTCTAGAAGTGCAATTAAAACTGAGATGCCGTGGGTGTAAACAGCGATAACATATTAATTTCGCTTTACATTTCTCCCTTTTTTTTCTCAGTAGACCATAAAGATGCTTGTTTACACGTTAAAGACTCGTGATCAGAAGAGTCGCAGAAAACACATGGTGTTTGTCCCCCCCCCGCAAACTTGCGTTCGTTAACTCCGAAGCTGTGTGTTTCGCAACAGGTCTGGGTTCACTCAGTTTGTTATGCTTTTGCGGCGCCGCCTTTGGCTGGACCGTCTGGAATGTACGTTCCCGCGCAACTAACTGTTCAGAAAGAAATTCCACTAGGTGATTCGAATCGTAATTTGATTTCCGAACTGTTTTATTATACTCCAAAACCAAATCTGGGGGCAATGTTTTAAGCAAAATAGGTGTTAATAAAGCTCCATATGTTTCTGAGGTCATATTTAATGATTCAAGACATCGAATATGTTTCTGTATATAATTGAATAACTTACGGAAATTTTGAATGTCATTAGAATCCTTTAGAGGTCTTATTTTCAGTAATTTATCTATATGGGCGTTGATCAGTACATCTTTATTTCCAAATCTTTCTGTGAGGAGTTTAACTGAAGTTTCGTAATTTTCTTCGGTTAAATCGAAACCGTCAATGGTGTTATAAGCAGTGCCTCTCAAAAAGGATTTCAAATAATTAAATTTGCTTATAGCGTCAAGCGTTTTATTTTGGTGTATGGCTGATGAAAAAGTGTTCCAAAATGTCAGCCATTCGCAGCTCTCGCCATAAAACTTCGGAATCGTAAGTTTAGGAAGCTTCACATTATGACTTTCGATTTTAATGTTTTCTATAATACTTTCACTTAACTGTTCAGTGCTTCGTAACACATTAAATTTTTGTTGTTCTATATTAATTTCTTTCAATTTTTTGTTAGCTTTGTATTTAAATGTAGTTATTCTTTCACGATATTCGTCAACACCGTTTAATTCCTGGTTTAGATCCTTTATGTCTATTAATTTTTCTATATCGGCATCTATTTGTTTTAACTCGTTCGATTTTTCATTTAAGAGTTCTAAAGAAATTTCTAGTTCCTCTGCATTCACTTCTGTTTTTGGTAATTCAGTTTCGATTCGGTCAATTAATTTTGCAACGGCAGCCGTTATGTGGCCGCGTTTCCTTTTCAATGTATCGATGAATTCCGTCATTATTTAATATTCAATAATTCAGCAACTATCAGCAATCACTAATTATTTATGCTTATGTATCATCTATATAACTGACATCAATTTAGACAGTTTCAATAGTTAGGAAAACAGCAGTTACTGGCAGTCCCTGTTCGGGCGCCATGTTAAAAAATTTTATCAACTTTGTACTATTAAAATTTTTTGATCATTAAATAGATAAGTGAAAGTTCACTTACCTTCTAAATAGGGCTGCCCTGAACTGCCTTCTTTCCTTCTTGTCGATATCCGTCTCTATGATGAACTTCGAAACACAGCTATAAACTTTTTAAGAAATTTTAATTCATATGAAAGATATCTACAAAATATTTACAAGTTATAATGATTACAAGCATAATTTATACGGAGACGGTCTATCGTTATACATCTGTTAGACGCGTCAGCCGTTCAACTGACTACTTTTAGTCTCTTTCGCCAGAGGGCGTTCGTGGAAGTAAAGTTCTAGTAAGCAAACGCGACACACATTTTAACAGGTTTCCTGCTGTTAGATTTGTTAAAAGAATAATGTACATTGCTAGAAATATTACTGTGAAGAAAGCAGTGTCATGGCAGCTAATAGCTAGGGAAGACCAGAGGGGACATCTCTTCCCAGGCGCAGCATCCAGGAGGTACCAAATAGATGTTATGAAATTTTAGAATTAAATATTTTCTATTCTTAGCAAACAGGAGAAGCTGCAAAATCTTCAGTTGTTCCTCTAACGTTAAAATCCCTAGCTGCAGCTCTGGAAACAAGTCATAACTCGACATCTACTTAGGAAGAGTCAGGTTTGTTTTGTTTTCCAACAAATGAACCAAGAGAAGTTGCAGATTCTTTTGTAAGCTTGAGAGCCAATAAGAATATAGTCCATGTAAAAAATCTGTTGAAGAATAGCTGCTACATGATTTTTGCTCATCATTCTACAACTTCTTCAACATTCTTGTAGTTAACATAGGGGCGCTTTTAGATCCATATGTAATTATGCAAAGATTGTAGATCTTAAAAGGTTCAGTTAAGCCTTTTTTCCATAATATTCTGGGTAAGTTTCTTTGTAGTAGATGTATTAATATCTATCCATACATTATTTGCATATGTGCTTAAATGCATAAGCTTCCTTCCTAACGTTATTCAAAGGAGATCTTTTTATAGTATTTCTAAACTTTTCAGAAGCTGATGAAATTCAGCCATTAAAGATAATGCAAAACTTTGTTCATGTCTTATGAGGCTTGTAGACAGCATGATATGATAAACAGTAACAATGTTTTGGCTCTCGGTACCGGTCACGGACACTTAGCCATCAACCACTTAGCCGACGGGACACTTAACTGACACCAGTTAGCCGACAGGACATTTAACCAACACGGACACTTCGCCGACATGAGCAGTTAGCCAACATGACATTAAGCCGACAATGAATCTCGCTCTTCCCAATGGTTTTAGATTTCTAATACTTTCACATTTCATTACTACTTTGCTCAACACATCACATTACATTCATTCCCGTATAAAGTCGTTTCGCTCCTCCCACTAATGAAATTTTCTTTCCCTGTCAGGAAGTAGAGTGATTCGCCCTACTCCTATCAACACTGGAACTACTTTTTTTTACCTACTTAGTGACGTTTAACTGGCACGTACCCAATAATTATTTAAACTTATTAATTACAAAATTTCTCGACCTTCTAAGGACTTTCTAAGGAAAACTGGCTCGTATACATGTTACACATGGGGAAAACCACGAAACACCCATGCAGCCTGTCCCTTCACGGGATTCGATATTCGGACCAAACTTTCAGTGTTCTGAGACTTTACCGCTCGGCCGCTGCTGCACCTAACAGAAAGAGAGTGACCGTTTTACTTAATATATAACCAGTCTCTTCGAATAAAAATTGCCTTTTTAGGCTAGAACTTTATAATTGCATTCAGGAAAATGAGCACCAAAGGTTTCCCTATTACCATGTAGCTAAAACAAAAACGAGAAAGAGAAGGAACGAAAGAGAAAAAAAAATAATGAAAATTTATACATTTTTAACAGATTTTGAGAAAGTTACATTTTATGAGAAAAACATGAAACAATATAACATATTGTTGCATGCCTACAGGTTCGTTTGAATTGAATGCACAAGTCCGATAAAAAATGAACAAAATTTATTATTATCACAACAAAAATGCTTAATTTTGCTCAGATATTCATTCAGTATTACAATATCTCAGAGAAGTTATCTTTTAACTGCTCAAACATTCAAGAGAACTTAATTCAAAACAGCTAGAGGAAGCTAATCCGCGAATTTGCTAGTCAACAAGAGCAGTTTTCTCAACAAACTCTTAAAACAACAACAAACTAACTAAAATCAACTACTGAGAGGTTTTCCTCCTTTTATAAGATTTTAAATTGCAGGCGAGAATTTTCTGGAACTTTCTCGAAATCAAAAAAGAGATATTTATTTATTAAATGTTAAATGCACGTGCTCTTGTATTTTTAATTTTCTGGCTTAGCTTTCCTTTAATATTTATCAGGCGCTACACTGCATGGGGAATAAAACAATTTAATTTATAGTTCAACTAACATTAGCTATTTAAATACCAAATCCGTAACACTATTATATTGAAAATTACACATTGCGACTTTCAAAACAGACTACATAATATTATCTAGTTACATGACTGATGTAGTTAAATCTAGCATCGAGAGATGGCACCACATTACAGTGGCTTTTCAGGATGTCTCGTTTTGCTCCGCCCTGCTTGCTTCCTCCGATTTCTCTTCGGAGATTTTCCAACATCCGGAATTTCATATCAGCAATGTTTTCGATATATGAAGAGAGAAAAATGTAGCTTTTGAGAAATGCATTCAGTTATGAATGAAATAAAACCATAACGAATATTTTACTTCTAAATTAAACATAATGCACCAGTTTACTGCTATGAATATTTACCTAAGCAAGTATTTTAAGAGAGAGGCATGGTGAATAAAATGTTATAGAATTTTTATCTCAGGGATAGTGGCATGGCCAGCTCATTATAGAGGTCACAAATAATTTATTTCTTTGCTTATTTAAAAATTCAATTTTTTAAATTCTTTTTAATAACAAAATAAAATATATTAGCTAAACTAACCCTTCATTACCATATATTTCTATAAAAAGTATATTTCAAGAATAACAATAATTTTTATTGCATTATTTAGATTTTTCGTGACAGGGAAAGGAAATTTCATTTGTAGGAGGAGCGAAATGATTAACATGATGTATTGAGTCAAATAGTAATGAAACATAAGAGTATTTGGAAGAGCGAGATTGGAATATTAATATTGTTAAGTAAACAAGAAAAATTATTAATAATGTCAAAGTGTTCAAAAGAACCCAGTTGATTAAATGAAGAAGCTTTACAGATAATTTTTAAAGATCTCAAATGCAATTAAGTGACTGCCATACTTAACTAAAAAAATTCTTTTTTCCTTTCGAAATTTAATTCCTATTCCTTGACGAGAAATTTCAGCGCTTTTTCAGTTTGGCCAATATACACCAAACAGCATGATATATAGACTAGAAGAGAAACACGCTAATGTGACAATCAAAATCGTAAAAAACAACCTTATGGTTGTTTTTTACGATTTTGATTAGCATGATATATATCAAACAATGCTAAATTAACACAATAATTAAAAGCACATGAGATCTTTAAGAATCGAAAAATGATTTTTACTGATAGGTGAAAAATAACTTAAATATTGAACTTATGGAGAAGTCGAGAAATTTTGTAATTGATAAGTTTAAATAATTATTGGGTACGTGCCAGTTAAACATCACTAAGTAGATAAAAAAAAAAAAAAAAAAAGGTAGTTCCAGTGTTGCTAGGAGTAGGGCAAATCACTCTACTTCCTGACAGGGAAAGAAGATTTCATTAGTGGAAGGAGCGAAACGACTTTATATGGGAATGAATGTAATGTGATGTGTTGAGCAAAGTAGTAATGAAATGTGAAAGTATTAGAAATCTAAAACCATTGGGAAGAGCGAGATTCATTGTCAGCTTAATGTCATTTCGGCTAACTGTCCGTGTTGGCTAAATGTCCTGTCGGCTAAGTGTCTGTGTCGACTAAATGTCCTGTCGGCTAACTGTCCTTGTCGGCTAAGTGTCCGTGTCGGCTAAATGTCCTGTCGGCTAACTGGTGTCGGTTAAGTGTCCTGTTGGCTAAGTGTCACGGACCCTCTCAGTACTTAGCAACCACTTCCATGTGTCCCAAATCCTTATATTTCTGAATAAAATCTCTATAAAGACACTGCATTTTAAGATGCTTATTTAAATCTAATCGATTAGCTTCCATAAATTTAGATTTACCTAAATTTTCATATTCATTTTGATCTGCATCTGTACAAGCATTAACAGATTCCATTTCCCAAAACCCTTTAAGAGTTTCGCCAATATTAATAGGTTCTCACAAAACTCCACAACGTAATTTATCAGCTGAATCCTCCTCAGTAGCTGAGCCACTGATTATATAACCAAAAATGCTTTTCTGCAGTAGCAAATTGGAGTCCTTAATAAAAAGCCTGCCTGATTTTAGCATATCTAAAAAAAAAAAAAGCTCTGCATCAATGATCTGATCTCTTTTTCCATATTTAAAAAATTTTAAATTGGCAAGTTCAGTGCCATGACTCAGATTTCAATTTTATATAAATATATATCTTGCAGGTGTGATATTTGTTATTATAGGCTCTATGACGAATTCTGAAAATCTAACAAAATCATTAGTTAAATTTGAAATTTCAGTCCGTATCTTTGATATCGCGAGAATAACATCTTCATTCAACCCCACAATTTGCATGCTTTATCTAGTTAGCTACCTCTAATTAGAGAATTAATCATTCTTCTAAAATCACATAAAATCGCAGAGCATGTCCATTTACCAAAGATTATGCAGTTGCCAAAAGAGTTTTTATATAAGCAGCCAGCATTTGCACATGTGAATTGAATTGGTTTTGAATTGTATGACGTGGAAATTTTGTCTTCTTTCTGCATGGAGTTAGTTGACTTTATTTTTATGATGTTCTGCAATAAAGAATTATGTGGCCTATTGCAAAAGTTGCAACTACATCTTGGCTTGCATTCATTTTTTATTCGTTGGTGAACAACACTTTAGGCATAAGGATTTTTTTTTTATGTGATAAAATCGTTGTTTCACTTTACATTTTTTTAATTCATGTCATTTACGAACAGGATGCAATCCAGATTTACAAATAATACAGGCTGAGGGTTTAATATTTGAGTTTATAACAAGTGTTTTAACCTTATTTACAGATTTCACTTCATTTGTGCCTAGTGTTCTTGCAATTTTACTAAGAAGTGACAAAGTTTCTTAAGAAAATCAATTAAAGCTTCCTATTCAGATAGTTCTGAAGTCTCCAAAGACATTTCAGAAAGGGGTCTCATTTCTTTATCAGTATTTTGAAATGTAATATTTATAATAATATTAGCACTTAATTTATCTAATTAAAAAATTTTTCTCTCTTTAATTACTTTGTTCACTAGAAGTCATGATTCAACTGCAGATTCATGATATATTTTTCTAGATTTATAAGGTCAGTAGGGAAAAAGTAGCCACTTATGTTTGTAACATTTCTCTAATGTTTCAATAAGTTAGCTGAAAGTATCCTCACTAGTTTAAAATCCACTTAATATTACTAATTACTACCAATTTCAAATAAAGCAATTTATGTGAGTTTTCGTGTTGATTATCAGAAGATATCAAGGAATTAAACTGAGCCTTAAAGCCATGCCATTCTTTGACATCACCAGAAAACTTTGGAAGGGAATGTCTGACAGTTTCACTTTTACATTATTATCAGTTGCAGCACTTAAATAAGAATTTTCTGTGAAATAGGCTTCAGACTTTAAAAATATTACTTCCAGATTTTCTAAATCCTATTCCATCTCCAAAAGGTCTTTTTCTGACAAAGTTTCATAATATTGAGCCTGACAGCTTCCAGCTGATTTTTCACTAATTCTAACATACCAGTCTTTGCATTTATGACTATTATATCATCCTTTTTTTTTTTTTTTTTTTTTTTTTCTATTTTTGTCCTTAATGTAATTCGCAAGTCTGTAATTTTCAACTTGACAGCTGCTTGCCTCTAATTCAAAATTTTCATATTTTTATTCTATGTCTTCCTTACTTACACTAAAACAGGAATCGTCAATCCAGTCACAATGAACTGCCCTTTTGTAACAAAAGTCAATTCCACTTAAATCTCCAAATTACTGAATCTTTACCTACTGATCATGTGGACCAAAAATATAATAGAACTTAAAACCAATTCTGTTGATACCCATAAAACACTTTTCCAATTAAAACATGTTCAAGTTAAAACACCTTCTTTTGAAACAAGGATAGCACTATAGCCATTTTAGCCAGGGATGGCACTGTAGGTATCAGTTAATTTAAAATATGAGCACCATAATTCCAATTAAGGTAAATGTAGACCATACTACACCAATTCCATGAAATCAGTAAGATTAGGTGAACTTACTCATGAATATTCCAAAATTGGCAATTGTCAGCACTTGTGCAGCTTTCAAGGTGTAAACAAATACTACTACTATTTGATTATGTACTTAGATATACTGACCACTTTCAAAGATGCTTGTTTTAGGGAGTTGCCTAATGTGAAAGATTTCTATTCTTCATATTTTATGTTACAACTCATTTATTTCATTTTCTACTGACTTTTGAAGTAATTTGTTTTCATAGAAAATAATGTATTTATTATTTTGAACAATTCCAATTTCTTTTAAGTCATTTTGTGGAAGACATAAAAGTTAAAAATTATTAACAAAGCCTATTGGTAATTACTTTGCAACATTTTAATGCTTACATTTCTCCACATAAAGTACTATAAATTCATTAGCAGAAGAATATATCTGAGTATTTCTAAATCAGAAAATGCCAGAGGTACTGGTCAGAATTCCCCATACTCTTATTATAGATGTAATTTTCTTTTACCTATACAGCAATAGAACAAAATATACAAGAAATTAGTAAAATTATTAATATGCTTAAGTTTGGTAAATTTGGTTAAAAACTGAGCAATAATATTTATTAAATAATATTAAGCTTTGCAAATTTCCAATCACCTCTGGACTTTTCTGATGTTTTCCTTTCAAATACATTTTGTTGTTATATTCTCTAAAATAGGTTTGTATTTGAAATTCTTTTATTAAATTCATTTAAACCCTTAAAATATTTAAAAATTGTCCATAAAAAGTAAAATCACTTTGTAATACAAATTTTGTTTTCCTTTTTCAGAACATCATGGATTTCTGATAATTCTTGTTGTTACATCAAACCAAACTCTGTTGATATATCATGAAACTCAACTGAAATGGGCATCCCAGTTAATGTTTCCACCTGTGTCTATGCATCGGTCCTGTTTCATGTGAGTAGCAATTGGCTTAATTATCATAATAATGTATTTATATTTTAGGGATTGTTTTAATACAATATCTAAAAAATTATGTGTCCTAATTTTATAAATCACTCGTACAATATTTTAATCTTTCATCTGTATTATACCCTCAAAATAATAATGTGTTTCTGAAAATAAATTTAATTGCAATCTAAAATATGCACTGTTAACTAATTAATGCAAAGAATGGAATAACTGCTGAATTCTTATAATATATCAGAAGGAAAGGGTTCCTTCCCCCCCATGTTGGGAGAGATGAAAATTTTTTAACTTTTGGTGAATAAACACGACAACATAAATTTCCTAATTGTAACTTCTGTTTGAGTTCCTTCGTGATCAACAGATGATGTGAAGAAGCTAACTGAGTGTGATGAAAATATTGAGTAATCAAGGTGTTAGATGTGTGAAGTTCAAAGTTGAACTGAATAGCAGGATCAATAAAATATATGACCAAGAGAACCTTAAATAAATCTTCGTTACTTTTACTAAGCAGATCGCTACATTTATTAAGAAAATTAGTGTTTCAGAGAAATTTGCTGTTGAAATTCAGGTTATTATTAAGACTTTGATATCAGCATTCATTTTGCTTACATTTGTGGACACTGTGGAAATTTTGGAAATGAGAAAGCTGATGCTCTGATAAAGCTAACCACGAAACATCATATTGATTTAAATCTCCGCGCTCCTGTTTTCATTAGAAGCGCTTTTATAGAAATGATGCTATCTGTATTTGGAAGAGAGAATATCTGGCCGCAGCAAAAGCACAATGCACCAAAAGTGTTTTTCCTACAGTTTTTCACGGAATGAAAGTTCTTCAGTTTTTAACAGATTTTAAGGTAACTCAGTTTCTGACTGGACATGGTAATTTTAAGAGCTATCCAATGCAATTTGGACTTGCTTCAAGCGCTTTGTGCAGCTGCGGCAGCGGTGATGAGGATGTTGAGCATATTTTTCTTGAGTGCATTCATCATGTCCAGCAGAGAAAGCACCTGTCTATATCTTGGCCACCAATTTTTTCTGAACTTTTTCGGACTAAAGAGACAATTTCTGCTTTTTGAAATTTCATTCTCAATTTGGATTATTGAGTTCTTGATTTTTTATTTATTTATTGTTTTTAAATAATTTTTACTCATTTGAAGTACTATTGTACATTTGTTTATTCCGTTTGTGGTTGTTAACTTACTTGTGTAAGCCTTGTGGTATATTTTGTGGAACATAAGGAATTAAAATTAAAGTTCATAAAAAAATTAAAAGGAAAATTCAGTATTTTAATTATTTCAGATTTATAATAATACAGGTGAACTTCAGCAGCAACGTTACTGAGAGGGTTTCCTATGGTTAATTCTTCAGTTTGGTACAGATAATTATTTTGGAAAACAAAGTATATTTGTTTGGGTCAAATTTGAGTAAGTGAAATTAACTCAACAATTTTGATACAGAAGAAATAAAATTCGGAAATCCAGTTTAGTTCAACGCACTTTTAAGTGAAACATTAAGTAATAATCATTTTACATTTGAATGAAACAATGATGAAATTTTTAGGAGAAATAATTTTGAATTTATTAACAATCTGTGTTTTATGATATAAATCTTGCCATCAGAGTGTCGCCCAAATGGTGTAATGGTTAGGGAAGCCTTTTGCGATACCAAAGGGCATGGATTCAAATCCCAGTGAAGGCATGGTTGTAACTGTTTGTCCTTCCATAAGAGGTAACAGTTGGCCCACCTATTATTAGGCACTTCCACATTTAAGTGGCCACCGCTTCCAGCCATAGTAGTGGCCAAGTGTAAGTCAGCTAAGTGTCCACCAATAAAAATAAAATCTTGTCATCAGTAAAAGAGAAATGTTGTTTATTATTATTTTCTTTAAAATTAAATTCTTTCATGTGTGCTTATGTCATACTGTAAAACATCTTAAATGCTGTATTGATCTAAGTACAAAATAGCTTCACAAATAAGATCATCCTTTACTTTTTAAGCTCATTAACAATGAAAAAAGTAATAAAGTGATGTCATGCGCATGAACTTGATATTTTAAAAATATTCTTCAAAGAGCATAATTAAATTGCCTAAATACAGTGTTTACACATTATAATGTGAAGTGTGGGGCAGAATTAAACTAAATTCTTGAGGGCATTAAATTTGTAAATGAAGTTTTTCCCTATGAAAAAACGGAATTTTTTACATTATAGGAGAAAAATTTGTACACTGTGTTTAGTACTGAATTTTAGAAAAATTTATAGCCTGTGTTTAGTTCAGAACCTATTAAAAATTACTGTGTAGTCATTAATTTATATATGTAAAATATGAGAAAAAGTATACAATACGATGTCTATCACGCAAAAGTAAATACAATGATCAAAGTTATGTACATAAATCAAATCTTATATATATATATATATATATATATATACGTATATGTGTATGTGTATATACGTATGTATATGTGTGCATGCATGCATGTATTTTAACATTGTTATTAGTTCATGTCTGCCACAGGACAGGTATTTTGCTGCATGCTGTGTTGATGTATTCAAAATGCATCCAGTGGGGTTGGTACAATATTACTCATTTAGAGCAAAGCCCATAATTAAGAGCAGAGCAACTAGATTTTATGTAATGTTCATGTGAAAGCATTCTTTAATTTGTTTAGATTGTTGTAGGACAGAGGTTCTCAGCCTGCTTTGCCCGATGTATCCCTTTAACCATTGTTAGAAGATCATTTCCCTTCCTTTTTTGAAACTGAAAAGATTGATATACATTTATTTGAATTTAGGTTATTTTTAACCTATTTTATAAATTATGCAACAAAAATTATATAAAATATTGATGACTATGAAAACTTTATAAAAAAACTGACTATATTTCCACTTCTGAAACTATGAAATTCTTTCTGTTTGAAAATGCCTGTTCTGACATTAATATTTAGAATACCACTATTTTGTACATTTCATGTGTTATATTCCTTTGATTTCTATACTGTGTTGGTTTGTGGTAGTTTAAGGGCAGAAGATGAAATGCCAGTAAGTTAGGATCAAGTAGGTTTGCTACATACTTTCTTACTTTTGGAGAGGAAGACAAGTTTGATGTGTTTAGCATTGATCATAACTTATCAGTTGTTAATGTTCAAAACAAAAGTTTTGTTGTAACTGGAGACAGTTTTAAGTAGACTGTAATCAGGCATTTGAAAAGAATTCCTTATGATACCATTTCTTAAATACAGTTTTGACATTTTTATAAATAGTAAACTGAAATAGAATAAGCAACAGAACTGGAGCACAACAAATATTTTCCAGCTAATATACAATCCAAAGATAGCATAAACACATATTGGAAGATTTTTAGAAATGCAGATTCTCATTCCAAAGACAATAGACAAAGTTCTAAGGTTTCCTGTTCTCTTTACTGTGTTTGCAGTAGTTAATTTGAATTTCCTGTTTTATAAGTAATCTATTAAGCGAAGTGCACACAAGGTGTGTTATGTGCTTAAAACAGTGTGATAGAATCAAAAACAGTAATTTGTAAATAAAATTTTCAGTGTTTTTATCTCTTATAAAACAAATGCCTCATAAAATTGTTCTGTATTTCTTTTGATATTGTATACTTGTATAAAGCACATGTATTAGTGTCCCCTCCCCATTTTCAAAATGGGAGACAACACATAACTTTTGATAACAATTACATTTTTATGTCAAGAATGTCAGAATGTAAAGAAACTTTTTTAGAATGTTGAACTTTAAAGGCTAAAATTGTTTTTAATTTAATTCTATGTGTTATTTTAGTATTTTTACATTTCAGGAATGTGAAAGGAATTCTCACCTTGCTTTCAGAACAAGGATGTTTAGCCTGCTGTTACCTAGGTACAGAGCCATCATTATTTGTGTCTCCAGTATGTGAGCCTAAAGACATTGATTTTAAAGAAGCTGAGCAAGAAATGAACAATCTAAAAAAAATAATAAAATCATCCAATCAAAGTAAATAAAATTATTGATTTTTTTCGGTGCTACTTTGGTAAATGGTTGCACGGATTTTGGCGAATTTTTTTTTGGCATGCGATACAACTTATGGTAAATCCATTGCCGGACAAGTTATTTATGGTAACCGATACTTTGTTGTCATTTTATTTTTAAAATAACGCGTTTTATTATGCATAAATTCCGTGTTTTAAATATTATTTAAGGCTTCTAAGTAATAAAAATGAATTTAATTTTCCATTTTTATTTGAAATAAAAATTTTATTGTTTATGATATTTTATATAATTTTGTTATGGATGATGTAATCAATGACATCACCTTACTTTAAAAGTTATTGGTTTTAATATCTATAAATTTATTATTTATGTCTGCTAAATATTAAAATACAATTTAATTTTGAATTTTTTTGGAAAATGATTTTATTATGTATGATTATTTAAATAATTTAAATTTTATGCATGATGTAATCAGCTTCCTAATTGGTTACTGAATATTTGTGCATTACCGTGCCATTTTAAAATTTTATTATTCATCTCTTCCAATTCCATAGATTTCATAGTGAATGGATATGTCCTTTTCAAAGATTAATGTTGTTATTGATAACTACCAAGAATTATTGGTATCGGAATCAAAAATTGTCATTTGAGACCTTATTTTGGCCAACCTGGCTTTCCTAATCAAAGATTTATTTATAAATTGTTACAAGGGCCAGAGAAAATTTATTTTAAATTTTTGGAGGAAACCTCGCTAATTGCTTCTTCTATGAAATGTGAGAAATATGGGTCATAGATGAAAATCGTTAAAAGAGCCGATTCTGAGGACGGCCGTATATGATAATGTGGTCACGGTGGAAGAAATAACCGCTGTAACGGGTTAAAAAAAAAAAAATAGACATTCCTCCTTTACCGGCAGTAAACTTCTAATTGCTGTCATTTTAGCTGTAGTGCACGAAGCGTTCTTATTTACTTATTTTAAAGTATTTGAATTTAAGTTATGTTTTAATTCTTTTAAACGTTGTTATGATGGTTTTTAATTCGATATTCAATTTAAGTAATATTTTAAAAGTTAAACGTTGGCGCAATGTTTTTTAAAGTGTTTTTATTCTATTTCTTTGCTGTATGAAAATAATAGTTTAACCTTACTTTAGTATTTTATACTCGTAGTAAATGTGTATATTTACATTTGCCTGCCATCTTAAAAAACAACGTTTTCAACAAAAAATTTATTAATTATTTTTAACGATATTTATGTTTTTAAAGTTTCGAATAATTTACTATGCGTAAAATAAGTTAAAAAAAATTTTTTTTGAAGATGGCTGATGCCAACAAAATCTATGCCAACAATTGCGCCAAAGTAAATCACCAAAAATTCCGGGCAACCGTCTACCAAAGTAGAACTTTTTTTTTTTTCAAAAAAAAATGATTAAATTAGTACAGTATTTTCTTGTTTATGCCAGTAAGAGAAAAATGATTTTAGTGTCATGCCTTGCCCTCTTAAGATGCAAGAATACTGTGTTAGGATGATACTTATAAAAAAAAGACAGTCTGTTGACAGTTTTAAATACTTAAATTAATAATTTCCTGAAAGAAATGAAAGCCTCATTGCACCAAAAGAAAAAATGAAATATGTATGTGATAAAAGAAATAAAGTAATGTAAGTATTTATAAACTTAAAATTATTTTTATAATATATTCTAGTCAACAGCACATAAATAAAACCCAACAACAACAACAATAAATAAATAAATAAACGTATAGTGATTAAATAAATGTATGTAAAACTAAATAAATGTGTATGTATATATAGATCAAAATCTCATCATGCCCTTTGGATTATTGTTTCTACTTATACAGTTATAATATACATGAATTATATATATTTTTAAATAGTCTTAAAATATTTAGCTTTTATTTCATTTCTCTATTCTTTTGCAGAATTAGTTATTTGATTGCAAATAATTGCATTGTTTTAATGAAGCCCCTTGTTCATTTCACTTCCTATTTTCCCTAGAGACTTTGATGCCTTCAAGAATGCCTGTTTTGTTCCTAAATGCATTAATCCATGGCTGGATTGCTTATATGTTTTAGGTAGCACCTGCGTAATATTTGAAACCATGACCTGTTGAGCAGCATTATAATAGAAAATTACAGAATAATGTATGCTTTAATGTTTAGACTTAAAAGGAATTGTAGCATGTGGTACAGAAATTTAAAAAGTATTCTTAAATGTTTTGTTCAATATTTTTTTTTTTTTTTTTTTTTTTTTTTTTTAGTTTTAATTTTCATGTAGTTTTGTATATAATTTTGTCATAAAATCAATATTCAATATAAATGATTTAATGGAAAGATTGTATACTGAATCATATTTTTATTCAAAATTGAAATGAAGAATAGTTATTGAAATGCAGAATATTTATTGATATTATTATGCAAAATGCTTATTTATGTTATTATGTGAAATATTTATTGAAATTCAGAAATTTTAAAAACAAATATTATATTAATAATCATGTTCTCAGCTTTAATTCATAGAATTCAAAAATTGATAAACCTGAGTATTTGCACTTAAATGCACTTCATTTTCAGTATAACATTATCTCCTGACTTGTACATAGTTGTTAATTCTAGTAAAATCGTCAAAAGCTACCCACTGATAAATAAAATATGTAGAATAGCCTTACATTAATCATTCAATAATTAATCGATTTGAACATCGTACATCTACTTGAATTTTTTAAAGAAAAATTATTTGATCATTTGAAAAAAATATTGGACAAATGCTATATTAACCTTTTCAGGGGCGGTATATAAAAGAATGAAAACTATAGTAAAATTCTGCATGTACTGTAGTATTTTATATCACTGCCCCCTGTACGACATTTTTTTTCCCTGTAACTGCCAATAGTTTATTTTTGGTTTTTATTTACTCTATTTTTGCATACTTTTGTTGTGTATCTATAGAAATTGATGTTTGAATGTAGTTATTTAAGTCTGGAGCCAAAAGAGTTCTAGAAGACCACAGTTTTCAATCGAAGTGTGGAATCATTATGAAGCAGCCTTCAAAAAATCTCTTAAAACAACAAATTCTTATGAAATCTGTCATTAGGTACTAAATTTATTATTTAATTGTAGCCATTCTAGTATGTGGTTTTTGTTTGATGGACTGAAAAAAAGATTTAGCCTGTCAATGTTTATTACTAGCTATTGTAAATACAGGGCATACTGAAGTAAAAAAAAAAAAAAAAAAGAAAGAAAGCTTACATTTGGTAACTCTGAATCATGTAAGAAACTAAGATGAAATCGATGATGAATAAATTTGTAGAGACATTAGGTATTTTGGGAGCAGAAGATGTGAAAAATGAGCAAAGCCTTCATCGGGAATCGAACCACGGACCTCTGTAATACGCGCCCAGCGTGCAAACCACCACACCACGAAGGCATGCGAGTAAGGCAAAGAGCAACTGGGGTTTTTAGGGGCCCCGATTGCCAAATCCTGGGTGTGGAGAATCATCATCCTCCACTCTTTTAGTTCAGGCACCACTGTAGAAACATTAGGTATTTTGGAAGCAGGAGATGTGAAAAATGAACAAAGCCTTCACCGGAAATCGAACCACAGACCTCTGGAATACGCTCCCAGTGTGCAGACCACCACACCACGAAGACATGCTAAGAAGGTGGGAGAAATATCTTATAAGTTTATGTAAAATATACATGATTTGTATATAACAAGGTATTTTACTTTATTTAAATAAAATAATTATTTGTATTTGCTTATTCTTCTAAATGTTTATATTATAAAATGTGTAACTTATAGTTACTATTATTTTATTTTTTTAGCAATTAAAATTGTAATAATTTTTCGCTGTATATTCTGTTTAATTTTCTTCCTTTTTCCTCTCTTTTTTCTGATTCAAAACGACCCATTTATTAATCTTATATTGCAACTAAATCTACACATAAGTTATACAGTTTTTGATATATATATATATGTAAGATAAAAATGTATGAATCAGAATTATAATATAACTATAAACATTAATTCTTCCTCTCTATTCTAAAATCATAATAACTTATCTGCATTGCATCATTCAAATTAATCATGCGATCTTATGTAACCATTAATACCAGATGCCTCTTGACAACCAATCACCGAATTGTAAACCAAAACTTTTCTCTTCGCGTGCTTCCATTTTGCATAACTACGTACTTCAGCTTTTGCCCTCTACTCTGCTAAGATGTAATTTCGCTGGCTTGCTTTCTATCTTAACAATATATAAAAATGTAAATCTTGTGTGGAAAGGCACGACTAGTGCCAAGTGATCTGTGGCCACATATGCCAATTGGAAATAAAAATGGAATTAAAATCGCTTCTACTGCCAAGTTTTATTTACAAAGTCAACACATTAGCTTACGACGCAATCAGATTACTTCCTCTTCAATATAGGATAACTACGCATCTACAGTGCTCCGTCTTTTCCTTTGCTCTTATTATGACATATATATATCATAGATGTTTTGGTAATTTAAATAATTTTTCTTTGAAAAATTCAAGTAGGTGTACGATGCTCAAATTGATTAATTATTGATTGATTAATGTAAGGATATATGAGTATACGTATTTTATTTATCAGTAGGCTTATTTCCATGTGAGCATATATCTATATGAGCTTTTTTCCATGTGAGCATATTTCTGAGTGAGCATTTTTCCCATGTGAGCTTTTTTCTATGTGAGCATATATCTGTGTGGGTTTTTTTCCTGTGAGCATTTATACCTGTGAGCATTATTCTGTAAGCATTTTTCCTGTGGGTTTTTTTCCTATGGGCATTTTTCCGGTCACCCATTACAATATACTTCTTTGAAAACTTGCTAGTCTCTTTTTCCAAAAGAAAAAAAAAAAAAAAAAAGTTAGGTAATGCATAAAGTGTATGTGAAACTGTATGTATGTAATGTATAATATACATGTGATGTCAGATAATAGCTGTAGAAGTAGTTGTAATACAGGGTGTTTATAATGTCCTGGACCCATTTTGATGTTTAATAACTCATAAAATAATGAAGATACTCGTATAAACAGACTTATGGCATTTATTGATGGAATAACTTATATATTTTCCTTTTCAGGTTTGAATATCTTTACTTTTGTAAATATCGTCTGCGCATGTGGTTAATTTTAGATAATTTCATTTTCAACTCTAAACATCTCTACTTTTCTAAATGTCATCTGTAATATCGTCATAAACATCCTTTAATTGTACCGGCATTGTTAATCGCCATAATGTGCGAATATGGGAATCTGAAAACCCCCATGAATACCGTGAGGCACAAAGAGATTCCCCAAAGGTTAATGTGTGTTGTGGACTAATGCACGACCGAGTCATTGGGCCTTTCCTTTTTACAGAAAAGACGGTCTCATCAGTCGTATACTTAGACATGTTGGAAAGCTTCATATTTCCACAACTAGAAGAGCTTCAGCCACATGTCTTTTTGCAACAAGATGATGCACCACCTCATTGGGGTACCATCGTTCGTAGTTCTTTGAATGACCATTTTACAGAAAGATGGTTTGGGTGAGGAGATCCAATTCCTTGGCCACTCAGATCACTTGATATAACACCGCTGGACTTTTTCCTTTGGGGATTTGTAAAGGACAACGTTTACAGGAGGAGAGTGTCGAACATGGATGATCTAAAAACCAGAATTACAACCGCAATAGCCTCTGTGAATGCCAACATGCTTTTGCCGGTACCTGGCTTGAAATTGAATATCGATTTGATATTCTCCGTGTGACAAAGGGGGCACATGTCATGAAACCTTTTGAGTCTGTCTAACCATTTATGTTATTACTTTTAATCTATCTTTATTATTTTATGAGTTATTAAACATCAAAATGGGTCCGGGACTTTATAAACACCCTGTATAATAATAACAATAACAAAAATAGTAACTCTTTTTCGAAAGATTTCTAACATTGGTGTTTTTCTTGTGAAATTTAGGTTTTATTGAAAATAAATAATAATTTTTTCTTCGTGTAAATTATTTTTTTACCATTTGAATCCATCACTAGCTTCATTCATTACTTCTATTCTAGTTTATTGTCTGTCTGTTTATAGATCTACTTGGCACCCAGAAACTTGGAAATGAAATATCTATAACGATAAGTGTTTCACATCATTTGAATCCACCTGATGTAAGTAACTGTCATTTCAATTAAATCAATTAAAATTTCAAATTTTAAATGAACTGAAAACCTGAAATTTGTTGATATTTTGAATTCTAATATATTGTTCATTCGGTCACTCTTAGTTAATACTAAATCAATTAAAATCTTCATTAAACTGTGCTCACAGTCTGGTTACTTCATTCTCCTTTAAATTTTTAAGGAGAATTATTAAAGCACGTAAATCCAGGCTGTGTGTAAAATTACCCATCAGAGATGTGATACTTGAAACATAATATTTTGAAAATATTCTGCTTCTTATAAAATTAATCTGAATGCAAAAATTAAATTTTATAGAAAGATGGGTAAATGAGTTTGTTAACAAATGTTAGAACAGGTATGAAACTCTAATAGACAATCTTATTACATCTCATTCAAGTTAACAAATGTTAGAACAGGTATGAAACTCTAATAGACAATCTTATTACATCTCATTCAAGTATTTTATTTTTTAGCAAATGTATTAGGATAAGTGTTATTAAAAAATTATGAAAATATTACAGAATGCACTTTTTTCTGTGGAAATAAATAAAGATCATAAAATGAAGCTATAAATTATTATTTCCCTAAAAAACAAGTTCATTGCGAAAGGAATATGTTTGTTGGTGAGTTTTTGAGATTACATTTGGTACTGGAATTAAAAATTTAAAGCAATTTTGCATTGTTGCAATATTTTTCAGAAAGGCTTAATCTTTAAATTCATGTAAAGAAGGTTTATATACTACATTAATTCAGAAGTCAAACAACAAAAATCAGCGTTATACCTACAAAATTTTCACAGGACTAGTTTCGATGGTTTTACCGAACCATCATCTTCAGCTGCAAAACCGCAAATGAACAAGATAGGAAATAATGATTAGATAAGATAAGAAAGCCTGGACAAGAATAAGCAAGTGGCGCCATCTGTTGGCGAAACCAGAACTAAAACATAATTTCTCTAAAAGCCGAAGGCAAATTTGTATTGGAATTAGGATCGTTAACTAGAACAGAAAGATTTTTATGAATGTGAAATGCCTCTAGAAAATCCAGTTCTCCAATGGAAGATGTTTTTTGAATAATTTTGGCAGCAGAAAAATTGAAAGAGTGATTTTCGGACCAACAATGTTGAGCAACAGAAGGCTTCTGTGTTTCCTTTTTTCTAACATATGTCTCATGTTCTTTGACGCGAACTTTTAAGGCTCTCCTAGTTTGGCCAATGTAAATTAAACCACACTGGCAAGGAATTCTATAAATACCACAGGAATTCATATCCGGAATGGGGTCCTTGAGTATAGAAGTTGGAATTTTATTGATGGGAGAATAAACAACCCGAAAGTTAAACTTCTGCAAAATATGTGCAACTTTATAGCTAATTGATGGAAAGAAGGGAATGACAACAGAATTTTTATAATCTCCTAAAATAAGAGTGTGGCTTTTAGTGTGTTGAGATGAGAATTTTTTAACTGCTTGATTAATAATGTTGGGTGAAAAGCCCCTGTCAATAGCTATTGCTTTTAAATAATTTAGTTCTTCATCAAGGGCTAGTTTGGAGGAGCAAACTTGAAGAGCACGGAAAACATAGGAATAAAATGAAGATAACTTTTGTTTAGTCGGATGACATGATTTAAAGTGTGGTGGAAGGCAAACCGATGAAGGTTTACGGTAAACTGTAGTACTGAAGTTGGATGTGTTACGTGTGACCAGAATGTCGAGAAATGGAAGGGAATTGCAAGTCTCAAGTTCAAAAGTGAACTGAATAGCAGGATCAATAGAATTCATTGTTGAAAGAACTTTATTTAAATCATCTTATTACCTTCAAACAGGGTAAAAGTATCGTCTACGTAGCGGAACCATGCCGGGAAGTTTAAAGTTTCAAACAATTTTGATTCATAATAATGCATGTAGATATCAGCCAGGATGGGACTGAGGGGGCTTCCCATGGCTAATCCCTCAGTTTGCTTGTAATATTTATATTGGAAAACAAAATGTGTTTGTTTCAAAAAGAGTTGAGTGAGAGAAATTAGCTCATCAATTTCGATGCAAGAGAAATGAAATTCGCGAAGTCTGGTTTCTAGACATCTTAATGCACCCTCCACTGGGACATTGGTGAATAATGATTTTACATCAAAAGAAACCATGAGTAAATTACTAGGAGAAATGTTTTTAACCTTTTTTACAAACTCTATTGAATTTTTTATGGTGTAAATGTTATTGTCTAAGAGAGTGGAAAATCTAGAAACTAAATATTTAGCTAAAGGATACGAGGCAGTACCTAAATTTGATACAATAGGGCGGAAAGGAATACCACTTTTATGAATTTTGGGAAGAGCATATAATCTGGCACAATTCGCAACAGATGGGATAAGCGAATGTTTTAAGTTGCTTGAAATGACTTGCGAAGATTTGATCGCAGTTTTTATTTTGGATAAGTCAGAAGGTGAAGGATCTTTAGGGATCGGATTATATGGTCCTTCGTTTAAGAGTTTAGTGACACCATCGATGTAAGTGTTCTTATCCATGACGACTATCTGGCCACCTTTGTCAGCCTTTGAAATGATAATATCCGGGTTAGAATGAATTTCGCGCATTGTAGCTCTTTCTCTCGCAGTTAGATTTGGTTTCAAATGTTTATTATTGAATTTCACATTATGAGCGATAAGATGCCTAATCATTTCTTTCTGTGAATCTGAAACTTTACTGAACTTGAAAGCTTTTTCGATAGGAGCCAAAATCTTTGGAATCGAGGGTTTACAGGTTTGTGAGAAGTTGAAATTATATTTTAGAATTCTCTCTTGTTCTTCTGAAAGACTAACATTAGAAATATTAACTATTGGCTTGATGTTTACAATGGGAAGATTTTTTGAACTACTTGAACTGGAAGACCGTAAAAGAAGTTTTTCGAATTTAACTGCAAGGGTGTTTTTATGAAGGTTAACTGCATTCTCCGTTCTAGACCAAGACTTTTGTTCAAGGGCAGTGAATTTTGGATATGCTTTAGCGAGTTCCAGATGAAGCTTATAGAGTTCATGTTCAATTTTGGACAATTGTTGACGTGTATCCCTTATCACGGACCGAAGTAAGGCAAGCTTGCAATTTAACAGAATTCTTGAAACGCGACTCGAAGGTTTTTGATTAGATTTGATTTGAATAAAATTAGGGATCAATTTTTTACATTTACATTTAAGTAAAAAGTCAAGATGATTCAGGAATTTTTGCCGTTTCAGGCGTAATTTAGTGAAACGATTAACGGATGAAGGCATGATAAACAATGCAGAAAATCAAACCAAATTAACTGAGCAATATTAAAGTACACACAAAACAGCAGAAAAATCCCTCACTGAAATGAATAGAAAACAAAACGTTTGTAAGCAAAATGCATGAAATCAGACAAGCAAAGCACAATATCCAAATGTACAAAACATAAACACTTGAAAATTGCAAAAATGTACTCACCGAAACTCATACAATCACAAAATAGCGGCCACACCACGTGCAAAAAAGAAAGCAAAATATAAGCCTGTTTGGGGCTTCTAAGCCTGTTTGGGGTTTGTTTATGTTTTGTACATTTGGATATTGTGCTTTGCTTGTCTGATTTCATGCATTTTGCTTACAAACGTTTTGTTTTCTATTCATTTCAGTGAGGGATTTTTCTGCTGTTTTGTGTGTACTTTGTGGTGATGGCGATAAGGAGCGCGTCTTGCGCCCTCCGATAAGTGTGGCAACCCTAGAGGAGAAGTTTCTTACGAGTAGCGAGCAGAGCGTAACAGGCAGGCTGTCGGGCGGTGTGCACGAAGTTCCGAAATAAAGCTTAATTTTTATTGTGCACTATGTCTTGTTAATATTTATATTAATGCAGTAAGAACATAATCTGTGATATGGAATTCGAGGATTGGTGGTAAAACATAACAGGAAAATTACCATAATGGTAACCCGGACTGTGTTAAATCGTATGAACAGTTCTCAAGCACTTTCGGTTTTGACTACAAGCCATCACTCAAGATCTCCAAACCAGAAGTAATGGATTACATCGGTTTTCGTCCTCCGGATCACAGATGAGTACTAATTATAGATCATTTTATAATTCTGTTTTCTACTTATCATTTAATTTCATTTTCTTTAGTTAAATTTTTCCTTTTATTTTGGCTTAAAAACCTTGCACAATGTCTGATGTTCATGCAGTCCAAATTCCGGTTTATAACCGATCAGACCCATCTTTATGGTTTATTATGTGTGAAAGTACCTTTGCTCTTGCCACCCCCAAACCTATCACAGAATCCATTACTAAATATAATTATGTAGTTTCTCATCTTCCTCCAGATATCGCATCACTAGTACGGGATTTACTTATGAAACCAGACCCTATTGATCCATATGCAAAGCTTAAAACTGAGTTAATAAATCGTTCAGGAGAATCTTCTCAGCAAGAAATTCGCCAATTATTATCTGGAGAAGAATTAGGTTCTCGAAAACTTTCCGATTTGCTTAGAAATATGAAACGTCGAGCAGAATCTTTAAATGTTCCTGATAACTTAATGTTAGAATTATTCCTTCAACGTTTGCCTTCGACTGTTCAGTCTATTTTGGCAGCGGTTTCCAATTTAACTGTAGATAAAGCTGCAGAAATTGCCGACAGAATTTTAGAAGTAAATCCAACCCCAGGGACTTGTGCCGTTTCTCGCACAGTCGATCAGTCTCTTCAGGATAAATTATTTAAACAAATAGAAAAATTAAACAAACGTATTGATCGCATTTCTCTTTCTCGTGGTCGCTCGCCAAATCGCGGAGATCGCAATAAGGAAAGAAGCAATTCCAAAAGGAGAGATTATTCTGTTTGCTGGTATCATAGACGTTTTGGGAAAAAGTGTAGAGATGACAAATGTACAAAACCTTGTTCATGGCAGGGAAACGAAACCAGCAAAGAATAGAGGCGACTTATTCTTTGCCTCAAGTTTCACGTCGCCTGTTCGTTCGTGACCGTAGAACAAACCTTTCATTCTTGGTCGATACCGGCTCTGACGTGTCCTTACTTCCAGCAAATAATTCTCAAAAACGGAATTCGTCCCAACAAACACTTTTCGCTGCTAATTCTTCTACTATTCATGTTTATGGTCAAAAAACACTTTCTTTCGATTTCAAATTAAGACGACAGTTTACATGGACTTTTCTTATAGCAAATGTTAGTACACCCATTCTTGGAGCAGATTTACTCCATTTCTTTGAATTGGTGCCTGATCTCAGAAACAAATGTCTCAAAGATTTAAAAACGCATTTTAAAACCGTCGGTTGCGTGAAAAATGCAAGCATTTATTCAGTAAAAACTGTATTTAGTGATACACCATATCACAAAATTTTAAAAGAATTTCCTTCAGTTACTAGATTACCAGATCCTAACCAACCTGTTAAATACAACACCGTTCATTATATCATAACTAAAGGTCCACCTGTGGTTGCAAAACCTCGTCGGTTAGCTCCAGATCGCTTAAAAATAGCAAAACAAGAATTTCAAACTATGATGCAATTGGGGCATTTGAGACCTTCGAGCAGCAATTATGCATCCCCACTTCACATGGTTCCAAAAAAGGGAAGTCTGGAATGGAGACCTGTAGGAGATTATCGAGCATTGAACGCTCAAACAATAAAAGACAAATACCCTATTCCATGCTTAGCCGATTTTACTGCTGCATTGCACGGTACTAAAATTTTTAGTCATGTCGACCTGATTAAGGCATACCATCAAATACCAATTAACCCAGCCGACATCCACAAAACCGTCATATGCACACCATTTGGTTTATTCGAAAGTACCCGTATGCAATTCGGCTTATACAATGCATCCGCGACTTTTCAACGTTTTATAGATGAAGTCACGCGGGATTTAGAAGGTGTTTACGCTTTCGTCGATGACTTGCTCATAGCCTCTAAAGATTTTGAGGAACACTGCAGGCATTTGAAAGCTTTATTTTCCAAACTTCAGGAATATGGACTTTGCATAAATGTTTCAAAATGCACCTTTGGTCAAACGTCTATTGATTTCTTAGGTTTTCACCTTAGTGAAAACGGAATTGAACCTCTCCCTGACAAAGTCAAATGTATTTTAGATTTTCCTCAACCTACCACTCTCACTCAGCTTCGCCGATTTTTAGGCATGTTTAACTTTTACAGATGTTTCATACCTAAAGCAGCACATATTCTTTCACCTTTAATAAAATTGTTAGAAGGCTATATTAATAAAAAGAAATCTCGTTCTCGTGTTCAGGATTCATCCCCACAATTAAATTGGAACGAGAATGCTGAACAAGCCTTTATTGCTGCCAAAAATGCCATTGCTCAGGCTACCCTTTTGAGACACCCTATTCCCGGAGCCCAGCTAAGCATCTGGGTAGATGCCTCAGACGTCGCAATAGGCGGCACACTTATGCAGTTGTCTCAACAAACATGGGAACCTATAGCATTTTTCTCTATGAAACTCAATAAAAGTCAACAGAAATGGTCCGCGTACGATAGGGAATTATTTTCTATTTATTCTGCAATTAAGAAATTCTGACACATGTTAGAGGGCAGAAATTTTATAATTTATACGGATCAAAAACCGTTAATATACGCTTTTAAACAGAACCCTCATAAATGTTCACCTCGACAATTGCGCCATTTAGATTTTATTTCTCAGTACTCTACTGATATTAGGCATGTGCAAGGTTCAAAAAACGTCGTTGCTGACGCTCTTTCAAGAATCGAAATTGATTCCATAACAAAATCTCCATTTTTGATTTTAAAAAATTTTCGGAAGCTCAACGGCATGATCCGGAGGTACAAGACCTTCTCAAAAACAACACATCATCTTTGAAACTGGAATTTAAACCGTGCCAATATTCTGATGGTAATATTCTTTGTGACATATCAACAGACATTCCTCGTCCATTTGTTCCGAATTCCTTTCGCAGACTCATCTTTAATCATCTGCATAATCTGTCACATCCAGGAATTGCAGCTACTACGAAGCTTATTTGTTCTCGTTATGTATGGCCCGATATGAAACGTCATATCAAAAATTGGGTGAAATCCTGTGAATCTTGCCAAAAATCGAAAATTACTAGGCATACTAAAGCACCACTGGGCACATTCTCTCTTCCTGATGCATGTTTTTCAGAAATCCATATGGATATCGTCGGACCGTTACCTCCATCAGAAGGCAATGTGTACCTTTGGACTCTAATAGATAGATTCTCCAGATGGCCTGAAGCCATTCCCATCCCGGATATGAAAACGGAAACCATTTGCAGAGCCATCTTCAACTGTTGGATATCTCGTTTCGGCTGCCCATCGATCATAACAACAGACCAAGGTTCTCAAATGAGATCCGCACTTTTTGCAGAATTCACGCGCATTTTGGGTACGAACAGAATCACAACAACAGCCTATCATCCAATGTCCAACGGCATTGTTGAACGATTTCATCGACATTTAAAATCTTCTCTCAAGGCTCACGAGACCAATAACTGGACTGAAACACTACCAGTTGTTATGCTTGGTATTCGGACAGCCGTAAAGGAAGATCTACAGTCATCTTGTGCTGAACTGGTGTACGGCACAACTCTCAAGCTGCCTAGTGATATGATAACGTCATCTAAGATATCTCCGTATGACACACAATTTATCACGAATCTTAGGCATAGAATGCAACAATTGAATCCAATAGCAACATCTGCACATTGCCAAGAAAAATGTTACGTAAGTGCTACCTTAAAGTCGTGTACGCATGTATACTTACGTGTCGATCGAGTAAAGCCACCTCTGTGCCAACCATATACAGGTCCGCATAAAGTCCTTTCTAGAACGGACAAAACTTTCACAATTGATGTTAACGGTCTGAAATCTACTGTGTCTATAGACCGTGTGAAACCAGTCTATTTGCTTTCGGACTCTAATTTGCCTGAACTAAAAACAAATAGACTTATAGACAGTTCAGCAGAATAAATCTGCAAACGAACTCTCTAAGACACAAACTGTCACCAGATCGGGAAGACATGTTCACTTCCCTAAGAAACTTGCTTCTTACATAACAATTTAAAACATTTTTTTTAAATTCATATCTTAACATATTTTTTGTTATTTCATTTTTATTATATGTGTCAATACCTTGTTATATATTGAATTGCATTTTGATCTTTTCTAATTTTATATTCTAATTTTGTAATCATAAAAAAAAATACCCGACAGCACGGATACTCTGAGATAATTTCATAACCTATGTCGTTCCTTTGAATAGCCATTAAAGGAACTGTTGGGAAACTCTGTGGTGATGGCGATAAGGAGCGCGCCTTGCGCCCTCCGATAAGTGTGGCAACCCTAGAGGAGAAGTTTCTTACGAGTAGCGAGCAGAGCGTAACAGGCAGGCTGTCGGGCAGTGTGCACGAAGTTCCGAAATAAAGCTTAATTTTTATTGTGCACTATGTCTTGTTAATATTTATATTAATGCAGTAAGAACATAATCTGTGATATGGAATTCGAGGATTGGTGGTAAAACATAACAGGAAATCACCATAACTTTATTATTGCTCAGTTAATTTGGTTTGATTTTCTGCATTGTTTATCATGCCTTCATCCGTTAATCGTTTCACTAAATTACGCCTGAAACGGCAAAAATTCCTGAATCATCTTGACTTTTTACTTAAATGTAAATGTAAAAAATTGATCCCTAATTTTATTCAAATCAAATCTAATCAAAAACCTTCGAGTCGCGTTTCAAGAATTCTGTTAAATTGCAAGCTTGCCTTACTTCGGTCCGTGATAAGGGATACACGTCAACAATTGTCCAAAATTGAACATGAACTCTATAAGCTTCATCTGGAACTCGCTAAAGCATATCCAAAATTCACTGCCCTTGAACAAAAGTCTTGGTCTAGAACGGAGAATGCAGTTAACCTTCATAAAAACACCCTTGCAGTTAAATTCGAAAAACTTCTTTTACGGTCTTCCAGTTCAAGTAGTTCAAAAAATCTTCCCATTGTAAACATCAAGCCAATAGTTAATATTTCTAATGTTAGTCTTTCAGAAGAACAAGAGAGAATTCTAAAATATAATTTCAACTTCTCACAAACCTGTAAACCCTCGATTCCAAAGATTTTGGCTCCTATCGAAAAAGCTTTCAAGTTCAGTAAAGTTTCAGATTCACAGAAAGAAATGATTAGGCATCTTATCGCTCATAATGTGAAATTCAATAATAAACATTTGAAACCAAATCTAACTGCGAGAGAAAGAGCTACAATGCGCGAAATTCATTCTAACCCGGATATTATCATTTCAAAGGCTGACAAAGGTGGCCAGATAGTCGTCATGGATAAGAACACTTACATCGATGGTGTCACTAAACTCTTAAATGAAGGACCATATAATCCGATCCCTAAAGATCCTTCACCTTCTGACTTATCCAAAATAAAAACTGCGATCAAATCTTCGCAAGTCATTTCAAGCAACTTAAAACATTCGCTTATCCCATCTGTTGCGAATTGTGCCAGATTATATGCTCTTCCCAAAATTCATAAAAGTGGTATTCCTTTCCGCCCTATTGTATCAAATTTAGGTACTGCCTCGTATCCTTTAGCTAAATATTTAGTTTCTAGATTTTCCACTCTCTTAGACAATAACATTTACACCATAAAAAATTCAATAGAGTTTGTAAAAAAGGTTAAAAACATTTCTCCTAGTAATTTACTCATGGTTTCTTTTGATGTAAAATCATTATTCACCAATGTCCCAGTGGAGGGTGCATTAAGATGTCTAGAAACCAGACTTCGCGAATTTCATTTCTCTTGCATCGAAATTGATGAGCTAATTTCTCTCACTCAACTCTTTTTGAAACAAACACATTTTGTTTTCCAATATAAATATTACAAGCAAACTGAGGGATTAGCCATGGGAAGCCCCCTCAGTCCCATCCTGGCTGATATCTACATGCATTATTATGAATCAAAATTGTTTGAAACTTTAAACTTCCCTGCATGGTTCCGCTACGTAGACGATACTTTTACCCTGTTTGAAGGTAATAAAGATGATTTAAATAAAGTTCTTTCAACAATGAATTCTATTGATCCTGCTATTCAGTTCACTTTTGAACTTGAGACTTGCAATTCCCTTCCGTTTCTCGACATTCTGGTCACACGTAACACATCCAACTTCAGTACTACAGTTTACCGTAAACCTTCATCGGTTTGCCTTCCACCACACTTTAAATCATGTCATCCGACTAAACAAAAGTTAGCTTCATTTTATTCCTATGTTTTCCGTGCTCTTCAAGTTTGCTCCTCCAAACTAGCCCTTGATGAAGAACTAAATTATTTAAAAGCAATAGCTATTGACAGGGGCTTTTCACCCAACATTATTAATCAAGCAGTTAAAAAATTCTCATCTCAACACACTAAAAGCCACACTCTTATTTTAGGAGATTATAAAAATTCTGTTGTCATTCCCTTCTTTCCATCAATTAGCTATAAAGTTGCACATATTTTGCAGAAGTTTAACTTTCGGGTTGTTTATTCTCCCATCAATAAAATTCCAACTTCTATACTCAAGGACCCCATTCCGGATATGAATTCCTGGGGTATTTATAGGATTCCTTGCCAGTGTGGTTTAATTTACATTGGCCAAACTAGGAGAGCCTTAAAAGTTCGCGTCAAAGAACATGAGACATATGTTAGAAAAAAGGAAACACAGAAGTCTTCTGTTGCTCAACATTGTTGGTCCGAAAATCACTCTTTCAATTTTTCTGCTGCCAAAATTATTCAAAAAACATCTTCCATTGGAGAACTGGATTTTCTAGAGGCATTTCACATTCATAAAAATCTTTCTGTTCTAGTTAACGATCCTAATTCCAATACAAATTTGCCTTCGGCTTTTAGAGAAATTATGTTTTAGTTCTGGTTTCGCCAACAGATGGCGCCACTTGCTTATTCTTGTCCAGGCTTTCTTATCTTATCTAATCATTATTTCCTATCTTGTTCATTTGCGGTTTTGCAGCTGAAGATGATGGTTCGGTAAAACCATCGAAACTAGTCCTGTGAAAATTTTGTAGGTATAACGCTGATTTTTGTTGTTTGACTTCTGAATTAGTGTTTATTCGGCGTGTTATTGTGTCTCAATTATATACTACATGTTATATAGTATCTGAAAGTTATTTTATTAATTTTATAATTGGTAGCTTTATAATCAGTATAGTGAGCTGTCTTCAGTACATATTGTTCTATATGTGATGCAATACTCTACTCTATCTGTAATTTAGCCACTCATTATTTTGATGCTTTACTGCTTGAACTGTTTGTAAAAGTTAAGCATAATGCAGTTATATTTATAAACTATGATGATGTCTAAAATTTTCTTAATGTGTGTAAATTTAGCAATAAATGGAAAAGCGTTAAACTTGCTAAAGGGATTTTCATGGAAATAAGCCAGCTGGAAAGCTAGTTATACTAATTCATTCAACATTAGCCAAACCTTTCCAAATATGCAAATTAGAATATGATGTCATCTAATTATATCTTTGATATTTTGAGAAAATATTTTTTAACAGATTTTGCAGCTATATTTCACTGTAATTATTTACTTTAAATTGACTGGAAAATGCTTCTTGTGGCTCTTAAGTATCATTTGGAACATAGTTTGCAGTGGAAAGTTGTTAAATGTTTTAAAGCAGGGTAATCAAGGTACCAAATGTCCAAGCATTTTTAGACAAACTATATATGAATATATGTATAGTATAGGGCAGTATATTTAATATCTGTATAATGCATCTTTGGCAACAGTGTAAAAATACTGAACTATTGCCCAAAGACCTGGACAGGTCCTTCAGAAATCGGATATATGTGCAATGTTTCTTTATAATAAGCATTTGATTCTGAGGCAGCTGTCTTTGAAGCGTTTAGCTCCACTGCATCAATGCAAATTCTATGCAGGTATCTTCATGAGAAAAACCTTTATCCAGGAATGCTTATGATGTGTGACTTTCTAATGCTACACCAGAAGAGGTGCATGCCACTGAATTGGTGCAAATATCAAGATATACCTGGATTCAGCAGCAAAAGTTTGGTAATGTTTCATGAGGAACTGATATTTAATTTTAAACTATGTTTCTGTTTGGGTGTTATATATGGGAACAAACTCAGAAATTGCAAATGTTTTTCGTCAGGGAATGTAATATTTCTGTTCTTGGAGATATTATGGTATGAGGAGACATCATGTTCAAATGAATGCACTTACTCCAAAGGTATAGTGATTGCCAAATATGCTTGAGATAAAAATTAGAGCTACATAAGGCTTTTTAGGGATACATATAGCTTTGTTTCTATGAATAGTAGAGCTTTTAACAGATATAAAATAGTGAATGAATGTCTCAAAAGAATGCATGCCTAGAGACTGAAATAACTAGAAAAAATTTTCCAATTTAAACTTAATAGAAAATTTTAGAATGTTCTAGAAAACTATTATGAGTTACAAACTTTTTTCTAAATGAGAATATCTTGTATATGCTGTTACTTAAAGATCCAAAAATTATATTCATGGAAAAGCCATGCTTACTGCCTTATGATTTAACTGATATTTTAATTTTTTAATATGGAATTCATGCTTGGATTAGAAGCGATCAAATAGTCTGTCAATTTTAAAAATTTTAATCTGCTTCAAAACTTATGTATCACTTATTTTACTGACATTTAGTTATGAGTTTTTATATTTAAATTTTGTATGCCTGTAAGTAATTAATATATTTAAAATTATATATTATAATATTATTTACCACATAGCCAAATTTTATTCAAAGTATTAAGCATTGTTTTGGGGGAGAGGGATATATGCATATGATGTGTGTAATATAATTTTAGACAATAATATCTCATTTGCTTTTTTTTTCAAAGATTTTTTTCTTAAATAAATGTTTTTTCCTTATATTTCCTTATTATCTTGATATCATTTTTAGTAGTTAAAATTAGAAAACTAAAATTAAAATATTTTACACATGGTTATAGTCATTTTAGTCGTAGTTATAGGTTTTTCTGTGGAAATTTGCTTTATTACTATATCAAATTATATAATTTAGTACTAATAAAGAGAGTGGTTTAAAAGGAAAATATTAATTAAGGTAATCATGAAAGCATTAAAATGGTTACATAAAATGTCAAAAGTAAGGTTTGACCCAAAGTGCTTTGAGTTTTTGAGTTAAAACCAAAGCTTTGACCCTAAGTGTTAATTATTTTTTGTCATGATATTAATATTTATTGCTTTTTCCTTAAGAATATTGAACATGAAGATATGCAGCACAAATCGTTTGGTCCTGTGCCTTCATCTTCCATAAAGGTAATGATAATGTGTTCTAAATTTTGCACATAGTAAAATTTGATTTAAATTTAAAGTGGACTTTAAGAACTAACATTTTTTGTTTTTGTCTTCAGACAGATTTTAAAAATTCTTAATGCTATTGTAATTGTTACAGAAAATAAAATTATATTATTCATTATTTGCTACATTATGGCCATATGTATGTCTTGTTGTTATATCTCGAAGCTGGTGATTTTAAAGTAATCAAAATCCTTTAAAACTGTGGTTATTTTTGAGGTGTCATCAGATTTATTTCAACTGATGTCAAGAATATATCTTAGCAATAAGGGTAACATAACTATTGGAATTATAATTATTATTTTCTTATGTGAAATACTAATTACATAATTCCCATAGAATCCAAGAAATTATAATTCCGATAGAATCAAGTGAAACTTCTTATGACAGCCACCTTCAATAGTCAATAAGCTGCAATCATACAAAACTAAAGAAAAGGATTGAAGAGACCATGAACGATAATTCATCTGCAAATCAACAAAATAGCAAGAAACTATATGAAAAGAAGATGGTGTCTACTTCCAGCAAATAATATAGTTGTATTATTCATATTTTTCTATCCATGTTCTTTCAATACCAATGTAATTGACTGAGTATAACAAGCAAAACTTGGTAAAGGTATCTCCTATCTTGCAAAATTTCAAACAAGAAAACTTAAGTTTTATTAATAATTTAAATTAATGCTTTTTTGAAAACCAAATGAAACTTGAATGTTTTCTATCTTATAAAATTAGAAAAGGTGAGGAATTGTATAAGCGATAACTGAAAAGTTCTCATATTGCTGTTAAGATCTAGATTTATAACCCAGTGGCTTTCAAACTATGTTCCATGTAACTCTAGGAGTGTCAAACTCCAGGGTTCAATATCTCAAAATAAATATTCATATATATATATATATATGTATATATTCACCGTGTTTCAAAAAGAATATACATATTACAAAGTGTTATTTTGTCCAAACTATCGATCACTGCACCTCAGCTCGGCTGCTGGTGTAACGAATACATAGTCTAGTTTATATTAATAGCCACTGGATGTCAGTTGTCTTCTGTTTTTCGTAGTAACTGTCACATGTTTAAAATGGCTACTCCACAGCAGAAATCATTTTGTGTTCTCGAGTTTGCAAAGTGCAATTTCGGGATTACAGTGCAAAGACGTTTCAATTTGAGGTACTAAAGTGATCCTCCAAATGGTTGAAACATTTGCAGATGATATCAACAGTTTGTAAGTATAGGATGTGTATGTAAAGGAAAGGGTCCTAGTCGCCCTCATGTTCCCGACAAAAATGTTGCACGAATCCAAACTGGTTTCCAACGTAGTCCTTCAAAATAAACTTGCCAAGCTCAATGTGTTTTGAGATGTTGTTTGGTTATGGAGCATACAAGTTACATTTGTTACAGGCTCTACGGCCTGATGACAAATGTAAATGTGTGGCATTTTGTAATGAGATTATTGATGCTATTGATAATGTGTTTTCAATGTGTTTTGAGCGATATCCTGATCATCTGTTTACAGCCTATTCTTCTTTGATGGAAACACGGTTAACGGTCAGCAGTATCTTGCTTACAAAACTGGTTGTTTCCGAGGCTGCACGAAGACTACTTCGTTTTTCAACAATACGGGGCACCCCCTCACTGGTGTCGCCAAGTTTGTGATTATCTGAATGAAACTCTATCGAACCGTTGGATTGGTCGTCAAGGAGCTGGCGACTTAGCATGTCTCAGATGGCCTCCACGGTCACCGGATTTGACACCCTGTGACTTCTTCCTGTGGGGTTTCATTAAAGACAACGTTTATGTACCACCACTTCTACAGAACCTGGAAGAGGTGAAGAACCGGATCTGTACTGTCATAAGATCAGTGACGACGAATGTGCTTGCCCAAATATGGGATGAATTTGAGTATTGATGTGATATTGTTCGTGTCGCTGATGGAGGACATATTGAACATCTGTAATCTGAGCTTGAGAGGTTTGTACATATGTGTGTTTCATATTTGTATGCTATGCAGTTTAATAAATATATGCATTCGAAATACATATATTTTGAAACACGCTGTATATATAAAGTGCTCACACGAGTTTGCTAGTGTTTATTAACTAAAAAATTCGTTTGAGTTCTGCAATAAACTAGAAGACTTGCCAATTAAGGAAAAGAACAACTTATCGGCATATCAACAAACTCAGTGTTAAACTCTAAATTTGAGCAAGAGCAGCTCCTAAAATTTTGATTGTAGACTCATGCAAAATACCCAAAAAATTTTCACAGAGCTATAAACATTTCAACGGCCTTTAGAACAACATATTTATGTGAAAAGTATTTCTCAATATATGTGGCAACAAAAATGTAGAAACGAAGGCAAAATATGAAATGCAACTACAGATAACATCAATAGAGTTAGACCTCAACAATTCATATTAAAAAAATGCAAGCACATCCCAGTCACTAAATATAATGCAACAGTAGGTGACAGCTGGAGCTTGAGTTAATGCTATGAGTAAATTACATTAATTTTATATTAAGACATGACGTATCTATAATATATATCACTTATCATATACATATTGGTCTAACATTATTTTAAGAAATATTTTTTTAAGGGTAGGGGGTTCCCTCTAAAAAAATCTTATAATTTTAAGAGTTCTGTGGTTCGCAAAGTTTGAAGACCACCTCTCCAACCGTTAACTGAATATAGCTATTGTTGCCTGACTGAAGCATATACATAAAATTTATGATATTTATATTAATGTGTAAAATGAATGAAATATGTTGATTTAATCACTTTGAATTTAATTGCATATGTAATGAATCAATATGTAGACATTTTATGCAGAATATTTTTTAACATATTTGCAATTTCAGTTTACTTCATTAGTAGCTTTTAAAAAATTTGTGTTTATTTTACAGATCCAACTGAAATGTAGAACTGTTGTTCATGATGTACGACTAATGATTCATGTAGAGCCTCCTTTGAAAGTTTCGCAGAATGTATTTGTATTTGGATCTGTAATGGATGGATCACAAGCTGTTATTGCTGCTGCTCTGGATTCACCTTATCTTCCAACAGACTTGAAAGTTACTGCTCATGCTGCATACACAAATAGTTATGGTAGGGTTTTTAATTTGTTATTTATACAGTACAAAATCCGTTATCCAGACGTCCATTATCCGCAATGATCTATAATCTGGACCTCAAAGCCACAAACTTTACACATGCACGTAGAGAATGAGCATACATTATGCATGTATGCTTTATGCTTTAGGTAGAAAGAAATGTTTAATAAAGTAAACAAATAAATATTAAGTTTTTTTTTTTTTTTTTTTTTTTTTTTGTAAAATTTGATACTCTTTAGATCATAATTGCTTTTTATTTCATAAATTATGGTTTCATATTTTTAATAGTATAATTTCTGCATGCCATCTTACCATATTTAAATTGATGATCTATAATCCGAAAAAACCCTAATCCAGAATCGCCGAAGTTCCGATGAGTCCGGATTACGAACTTTGTACTGAATTTTTAGCTAAATAATGCCTAAATATCATAATATCATTATTTTTAGTGTTGAAGTTTTAACTTTTATCACCTTGCAGTTTAATATTATTAAATAAAATTCATCAGGAATATTTATAAAAGTAACAATGGCACTTTGTCACACTTATGCTTTGAAATATGTGTCCTATTTAGATGTGAAAGCTTTTGTTTGGTATGCAATATTTGTCTTGAATGCAACTCGAATTCAGTGAATCATGATTGCGTGGACTACCCTTGTTTATCACTTTTCAGAATGCCTTTGTTTATCACTTTTGAGAAAATGCTATGGTTGCTCACCAGTGGCTGTAAGCCTGTTACTACTGTTTAGTACACAACCCACACTATAAATTTCACATAATTTTGTGTTTTTTGCCTAATTTTTTTAAACTCGTTAATACTGATTTTTAAGAAAGTTAATGTGAAGAGTCAAGCAACAAAGAAAATAGTTAGAATCACATGACCATGGAGGTGAAAAGAGGGATTGTTAAAAAATATGAAGATAGCATGCATATCTGGGACTTGCCAAGACCAGTGAGATGCTTTTTGCCTCTCCTAAATGCTGTCACCCATTACCTTTCTAAATAAAAAAAAAAAAAATGCAGCCCTGGACTTGTCTATTGCATACCATATGCTGAGACTAATGGTAGCTATGATTATAAAATACAAAGATGCTGCTAAGTAGGCTGAAGGGGAGGAAATCGATTATCAAACAAATATCAGAGAGTATTCATATTTTAATATTTAACAATATTATAATAATAAAAATAGGATTTTCATCAAACTGGATTAATTAGCTTTCCTTAATTTCTTATTAGTATTAATAAGTTCATTTGGTATGAATTCAGTTTGATGTGATTCCAGTGATCTGGGATGAATTAATGACATGTACGGAGGTATCATTATATATTACTACTACTGCATTTTTAATCTCTAAATCATTATTGCTAGTTTTGTTTAATATTTTAAATATTTCTACAATATTGATATGTTGAGTTAAATATTGGCTAGCCTCCTTCTTTTCTTTTCATTTTTCTAAGTATGGAAGTAAGTTTCCCTTTTTAAATATACAAGTAATTTTTTATATAACTTTAACATAAAAATAATATTCTGCATTTAAGATCTTTTCTTCTATAACTTTTTTATGTGTGTGTCTCATATATTTAACCTGCTGAATCCAAATATGACATTTACTTTTTCTATCATTCATCGATCCTTTTAGGAATCAAAATTATAAACTTACTTGTGCAGGAAATTACTGTTAGAAATCATGTCATTTTATCCATGATTTTGATAAAAAATTTAACGAGACACGATTTTAGATGAAGCTTAAATAAATAACTTTCTTTCAACACCATTTTTTACCATATTTTTCTCATCAGCCTAGGACTTACAGCTGCAGTATTTTGTTGCTTTGAATTCTTTCTGTTCAAGCTGAACTAAGTGACTGATTATAGGTAACATCTTACAGGGTCCAAATCCTATATTTGCATTTATTTTTAATCATTTATATAAAATATAAATCTTTATGCTGTACTTTGAAAGTGACATAAGATAAATGTATATGCCTGTGTTTCTGATTAGTGATAGTATTATAAAGGCTATTTAAATGCCTCTACATCAGTATATGTGTCTACTGTGTAATAAATTCATTAACATTTTTATATAATGACAAAAAAACTAGTTAAGTAGTTGAATGTAGGGGTTTTCTCCAATATGCAAAAGCAGAACTTTCTTTTGAAATTTTTTGTAAGCTGAAATTGCATATACCAAGTGAGCAGTTATCATTAATTTCAATTGGGAACACTTTTAATATGCTAAAACCTGAACATTTATGTATCTTATGATATCAAATGTTGTACAAACTCTAAACTAGTATTAATTTGTTGTGAAAGAAAAATATCATCATTGTTCCTGCAATAAATGTTGGTCACTTTAATAGTGACGTTAGAAAATAATGTCTCCTGCAAAGTTTCATATATGACAAAAAAAGCAAGGAGTGAACACAAATGCATGTAGGTATTTTCAGTGTGACTAAAACTGTTATACATTTTTTATGTTTTTTCCCCCATCTTTTAAATAGTTAATGCAACTGAAGTTAGAATAAAAACACACTTCACTGAATTAGAAATAATTTATTTGGGATATAGTTTAACATCCCTAAATTAAACGGACAGTCAATCATATTGCGAAGTATAGAAATAATGGTTTTGATGACTAAGTCCTCAGAGCTTAACAGTGGCAGAGGTCGGGGACAAGGGTTTAGCAAAGGGGGGAAAATGGGTGGAGGGAGTGTCATCTGTTAATCTTTTATCAGAGGTTGAATCTCCACCAAGTTTTTACATCTACAATTTCCATGTTTGTTTTCTGAAATGTTCACAATCTAGATTTGCTTTCGAAAAATAATAGTATGCTAAAAGGCTGCTTGAACATTTCCCCCCTTTAATCTAATACTTTAACTTAAACAACTTAAAATACTGAGCAAAACTACTTTAAACCTCTGTGTTCTTTCATAATTTAAGTTGTATTCTTTACAGTTCTTATGAGGGGGAGAGAAGTCGAAGGCTATTTTTATTTGCCTTTTCTCATAAAAAGAAATATTTTTGTTGGGGAAAATAAACTTTGTTTAAAAATAAAATGGAAGAAAATGAAATTTTGTAGCAGCAAATTTTCATTTTTTATTTTCTTCATAGTTAGCAGCAGCTCAGTTTTGATTGGATAGAGTAGTTAAACATGTTAGTATGAAATTTTGATGTGTATTTTATAATTTGATATTGTTATATTAATTCTTTTTGTAATTAAGTTTAATATTTAATATTAGACTTCCAAAATTGTCAAATGTTTTCCAGGAAGCAAAAAGAATAATATTCTGGCTATATCAGTCATGTAGATAATTAAAAATAATTTTTTTTTTTTTTTTTTTTTTTTTTTGTATTTTTAATAATTTAGTGAGCAAAAAGATAACTGTAATTTAGACTTTTTAAGAACTTGCTCAAAATTTTTTTTTTAATTAACAGTGCACAAAATTATTCTTGTGAAAATGTAATCATTAAAATGTATTAAAGTCAAAGTTTAAGAGTTGATGCCCAAAGTTCACACAGATATATTTTATTAACTTATATTTATTTATTATTTTCCTTTGAAAATAATAAATAAATATAAAATATTGAAATTGTTCCCTGTCACTTAGTTCAATACCGTAAGTTTTAACATTATATTGATGATTATGCAAGTAAAGAAGTCTAGCAGAATAAATTTATAAAGAAATTAAAAGAAAAAAAAATTAAAGAAGCGCCTCCCATTAAAGGAGCAGAGACGAAGATCACTATTGATATAAACAAAAAATCTCTTTTGCTGTCAGAATTATTTTCTGGTTTGTTAATTTGTTTCAACATTAAATTTTTTACAGTATGTAGGACTTCTCTGCCCCATCTTAAAATAATAGCTGCCATAATTGATTGTGAATTTTATTACTTTATATTTTGTACTTAAATAAATTTTATAATGTAGAATTAATATTATATTTTCTTTTTATCAAGCACCAAATTTGAGACATGTTAGAAGCATTGATGTTTGTACTGGCTCAGAGCAATGTTCTTTCTAATTGTTCAGGTATCTGCTGAGATTCTAATTGCATTATATTAGGCATCATGCATAATTCAAATTGTCATAAATACTTTGTAGATGTTGGGCAGTTACCAATGTGTGAGAGAAATTAAATCCCCTGTGCAGTTTCAGAAAAATCATTCTGTGGAAATCCAGAAAAATCATGCATTACTAGCATGCAACTTAGAACATTGATTCAGAATCTCTATTAAGTATTTTATTTCAATTTATTTAAGCCTCCATGAGAACTTAATTGCAGAGTGACATATCCAAGGTCTGCTTAAAATAATCTGTGCATCTAATAAAAGGCCTCTTTCAGAGAGCTTTACATATTTTATGTGGAAGTATAAAGTTATAATAATGCATTAGAAATATCTACAAATTATTCATTAGAGAGCAGATCATAATAGCCTTTCTATGAAATGTGTCTGAAAAGGAAAAATAATGCTATTCTATTAATTTACCCAAACATTTTTTAGTTTCTTTTTTAAATAAACTTTTGCTTGGGCACAGTTCTGAGTTAGCACTGTTAATACCATCACTACATATGGCTGTGAGACCCATATATGCCTCACATTCCCACATATAACCTGTTCTTTTTCAGTAAGAAAGCAATTTCACGAGACAGATCTTGAAATGCTGACATTTTGTCAGTTAAAAGCAATGTAATCAAATAGGATTATCCAATCAGATGGAGCTCCCATACTGTGGTATTACATATTATAGTAAGAAGTTGTGAATCTGATGAAATTGAAATGCAAATCTGAAAATGCTGTGATATCTGTCATGATGATCATAATTTGCTTTATGGAATAAATTTGCAATAAGTCTTGAAATTATGCAAGTTACTGATAATATATGGCAAAAGTTTATTAGTAAAGAGAACAATATGTCCTTAATATTATTTGAATTTATGAATGTAATGGTATGACTTGTTGCAACCCCATGATTTTTTTCTCCATAATGATCATTTTGATCTGTCATCTGATGTAAAATTTGTGAAAAGTCAGTGTTTGAGTAATAATGTATTCAAGAAACATCTATAAATCTTGTAATTAAGATTTTTGATAATATATTCTGAGAATTATATTAAAATACTGTTATAAAATGTTTATTTTACAAATTATTTCTTACTATTTTGCCATCTGCAGGTACTTAAATTGCTAGCTGAGTATCTCAATATGTGTGAATATATGTTTCAAAATATCAAAAGAAGAAAACTTCTTAATTTCTCTATAATGAAGAGATATGAAACATAATTATCATGCAAATTAAAATGTTAGTTTTTAAATTATACTATTCTAGCTTATTCTAATCTTAAATTAATTTGTAATTTTTGTTTCTTTCATGTCTAAAATCATGTGGTTGTTAGTAATTTTTCACTAACACCAGGATTTTTGCTAGCTAGAACCGATTACTAATGTAAAATTCAAAATAAAATGCTTCATTTATTTCTCTTACTCATAGGCAGAGCAAACAACACATACAGAAAATAAATGAAATGCAAAATTTAAATACAATAAATTAAATATTAATATGAAAGTAACTGAAAATATTTAATCAAATTTATTTTGAAATTAAGTCTTAAAATCTGTAGGCGTAGTTTTGCATCTAGGATTAGAAAGCTGGTGGAATTTATCGCACCAATTAGATCCTTTATAACCTATAGGGTTCAACATAAGATTTCAGTAAAATTTTAATTTGATTCAAAAGTAAAAATATTGAACTTATAAGGTCTTATTTCAGAGAAATAGTGTATAAAATTATCTCATCAGTTAAAATTCTCCTATTGACGGTAATTTTAATGGGCTTAATGAATACTAGACACTGACTAATCTTTGTCTACCATCATCTCCCTTAATTATTGATAGATACAAAGGCACAGAATGCATTTTCAAGGGACTCAGCGTAGAAGCATGAATCCTGTTATAATTATAGGGTTAATCTAGTTTTCTTAATTTAATGCACAGTGCATTATATGAAATGCTTCAATAATTTGCATTTTCTAAACAAAATTGATTTAAATAAAAATCAAAGGAAAGACAATATAATTTTTTAAATAAACTATATATTACAATGAAAAGAATATATGTCTGTTGCATTTTCAGGTGCTCCAAGAGTTGTAGAAGCATCAGCATTGCTTCCATTCAGTTTGGTTGCCAAAGCATGCCCTCCTGTTAAAGAAGCAGAGACAAAGATCACTATTGATATAAACAAAAAGTCTCTTTTGCTGTCTGAATTATTTTCTGGTTTGTTAATTTGTTTCAAGGTTTAATTTTTTTCAGTATGCAAGGCTTCTCATCCCTATATGAAAATTTAATAATGCAGGATTAATATTATATTTTCTTTTTAACAAGTATCAGATTTTAGAGATGTTAGAGGTACTGATGCTTATACTGACTCGGAGCAATATTCTTTATAATTGTTCAGGTATCTTCTGAAATTATAATTATATTGTGTGAAAGAAATTAAATCTGTCATGCAGTTTCAGAGAAATCATTGTGTTGGTTTTACATGCATACAACTTAGATAGAACATTGATTTAGAGTCTGTTGGATTTCAGTAATCCATGGTCTGGTTAAAATAATTGTAGGTCTAGGTTGTAGTCAAGTCTTGTATAAATCAGATCATTATATAAATGTTATCAAGGTGTCTTAAAAATACTGTCAATTATTTCTCACTGCCTAAGTTAATTAGAGTAAGTTCTACAAGAGAAGTAAATGTTGATTTAAAATTCACAAGTATTATATGCATTTTGTTGTATTTCCAGCTAATTTTTTTTTTAAATTCTTGAGGTAAAGTTTCCAAAGGGATAACAAAAATAAATAAATAAATAAATAGAGTTAAGTTAGCTACCACAGTAAAGACAAAAGGAAAAAAAAAAACTCTCTCAATGAAACGTGCAAAATGTCTTTCAAAATTTATTTCCAGATTTGGACCTTATGAAATGCTGTGTACATATCTGTTGGCTTTCCAAAAACGGACCCACTTTACATAGAAATGGGTTCAGAATTTAAATAAATTATCTTTGCTTATGTCCATAATTTTAAAATATAATTTTTTTCTTGCACTGAAAATTTTTGTGTAAGTTTTCTGAAATATAGAATGAATTTGCAGGTTAAGGAGCTTCAGAAAATGTGCAGACATCAGAATATGGCAATTTTCAAATGCTATGCTATGACCATAAAAATCTAAAAAAAAAAATGTAAGGAATTACAGTGGATTAGCTTGATTGTGTTAAAAACATTAAATTAGTTTGGTATGAAAGGACTGTATTCTTCAGCTAATTGCAAGCTGTGTTCACACAAATACAGGCATATCTAAAGATATAAATTATCATGCAAAACAGCTAAAGTTAACTTATACAATTTTAACAATTTAGTACTGATTATTTTTACACTACAGTTTTTTGTGCATGAAGGTTCCTATTGACTCAGAATTACTTTGGAGATTATTTATTCCTACTGAAATAAAATGGTGTTTTCTGATTTTTTTGTGTGCTTCTTAAGTTTGTTAGTAGCTTTCATGCTCAACTTCTATAATCTTGCTTTTTTTCCCTTTTATTTTAACTCTAGAATTAAGTCTAGAATTAAAAAATTTTAAAAAGCATTGATTTGATATAATAATGCTAGAGGAGCAAGATTATTTTTAAAAAAAGCTTAAGCATCATATTAGTAACATAACATATACTTTAAACGATTTTACCTATTTACAAGAGGCTTAAAATACTCTTAGTTAAAAAATAACAATTAAACATTTTTTAAAGATTTAAGCATCATATTAGTAATATAATAAAATAGGCTTTAAAAGCTTTTGCCTGTTTACAAGGGGCTTAAAATCCTCTTAGTTAAAAATTAATCATTTTTCAATTTTTGCTAAAGAAACTTCAGTTCACTTTTCAAAAGTTTTAAGTTTATCACTAAAAATCTTATAAGTAGGATTTTGCATATTAAACTGAATAAAAGTAATTCTAAAAATACATAAAAAGTAATACATGTTTTTCGTGTATTTTTAAATTTAAAAAAAAATACTGTTTGCTTCATTTTCACTTAGCATTAATTGTAAGACATGTTTTAAAGTAATGTTATTTTATTATCTTATTCTGTACTTTCTCTTTAAAGATCTAATTACAAATGGTGTTTCATACCATGGAGGTGCTTTAGGTATTGAATATTATTCTGGACACATGGTCTCCATAATCCCATCTAAAACAGCTCGTGAGTAACATTTTTCCTTGTGCCATAAATGTAAGGATTTAAATTATTTCAAAGGGACATTTTGCATGCAAGTATCAATTAATGTTATATAAAATTTAGATTATAAGAGAATTTTAATTTTTACAATTATTTTTATTAAATATCCTTTTACATTTTAAAAGTATTCTGCAATTTTTTTTTTTTTTTTTTTTTTTTTTTGCTTTTTTTTTTTTTGGCAGTGTAGAATAAAGAAAATTTATAAAAGGAAGCATTTGTGTAAAAGTACAATGCTTAGAATTGATGTCATTGTTTTCAGAGCGTTATCGATTGCAAAGTGATGTGTTACCTGCCTTGTGGTTAGCTGTATCAGAACTAATTCGAAGGCTGCAGCATAAGTATAGAAAAGAAGCAGATAATGAAAAACTGAAGTGCAGTTTTACCATGCCTCTTCCTTTACAAGAATATTTTAAAGTTATTGAAGATCATTTCATGGTATGTTCATTTTTAAAATGCTGCTGCTATCAAGCAGTTTACAATTAGTGAGCTCTGTGTCAGTAATAAATTCAGTTATCTGTTCCTTCAAATGCTATAGCTTATGTAACTTCATTTTATGCTTTGTACCTACGGTTTCTGTAATTGGAGTAACTGTGCATGTTATTTGTTGCAGTGTAGCCAGAATTTTTGCTGCCCGTATCTGCCCTTATGTTTGCTGCTTCTTGAAACTCATGCCAGAGAACTGTAAAATGTTAAAATGATATATCACAAAAGAAATTAAAGTTATATGTTTACTTTTGAAGAAAAATTTTTATTTCAGCTTTCTTAAATGCTATTCCCGTTGCTTCCCTGTTAACAAAATCATCAATAGCATTATAGGAATCTGTTTTCATAATTTTAGTTGTTATTCTTGAAATAGTGTAGAAAGATTTCTTAAATGAAAGGTACTAATTTATAGGTCTTTAAATAAATTTTTAATTAGAAACACTCCTCTCTCAGTAAGTAACACTTACAGAAAATGTGAAAAAAATGCACAGTAGTATTACAGTATTTCAAATTGCATTCTGGTGACTGTATTTTAAAATAAGCAGCAAAAGGTCGAAGTGACCATCTCTCTTTTGTCTTCCCTAGCAGTAACAAAAATAGAACTATCCTAAACTGTTTCTCTTTCAATGAGTAATTCTTCCAGGAAGACATTGTGATATCTTTGAATACTCTGTCCAGAGTAAAAATTATTTCTTTCTTCATTTCAGTTTCATAAGCCAAATCATCTAATATTCTTCACTTATCATTAATATCTTCTTTCAATCCCCCTTGAGCGTGCTGTTATTAGTAGTTTGACCTAGATTCAGATCCTGGAGAATAGCCTGGCTGCATGTGTGTCTTCACTGTTTTCTCATGGTCAACAAGAGCAGTTCCTTTTAAAAAAATCCTCCACAAATCCATTCCTTCTGTTAGGCAAATATGTCAGTTGTGCTTTTGCTGAACCGATTAATCCACCTAAAATTGTGTCTCATGTGAAAATGTTGCTTCCATAAATATGCCTTCTAGAGCAGTCCAGCTTTTTTGTCTGCTTTATCAATGTCACTGGCTGCTTGTTTGTGTTTCTCGTCTGTCTCTTTATACTCCTTTTATGTTCATGGAATCCCAATCCTGACTTGAAAACATTTTATAAATATACTTGATATTTGATGACTACAGTTTCATCTTTTTTATTTCATTTTGTTTATATTTTGATGGATGAAAATGATTCGATTCAACTGTTGTATAATACCATGGATATAAATATGTTTACTTTCTGTAATTTATAACCATCATCTGTCTATAATAACATTGAAAAATAACTATACAAATATTTTTTCAGTATTTGAATCCAAAAGCAAAAATGTTATACTTTAATTCTTAACTACAATTACCATGCCTCTTCCTTCTAGCTTTTAAAAGAAATAGTCTTAGGCATACAAGATTGCTGTGTGTTTTAAGATGTCCTCTTGAGAGATTGCTAGTAGAAAAAGTGAATAGGAGGCCTCAGATTCATACTCCTGGGTATTCTTCATCAGACATTTCTTCCCATTTCTTGTGGGTGTAATGCAGTTGCTGTCTGTTGATACACCCTGGATAACCAATTTTCTCAGTAATGAGATAGTTAAATCATTGATGGGTGTGGTTATTCCGTATTAATACTTAACTAGCATGTCCATCCAATGTCCGGGGGGGAATTAAATAATGGAAAAAATAGTAATTATATTTTCCCTCAGTCTGAATGTTATTAAGCCAATTTTTTATTTTTCCCTCATTGTATAAAATGTAGATTTTAATTAGATAAACCCTTCTCAAAATTTTTAGGGGGGCGGAGTATAAATTTGAACTGCAAACCACTTTGATTGATTAAGTTATATTTGGTATTAAGTTATATTAGTAGTAAGTTTTTAGAAGAAAATATATATTTGTTTTTAATAATTTAAGTCTATTACAATTCGGATAATCTTTATCTTATTAACTAAAAATTAAATAAAGTTTGGTACTTCCATTAATGAGATGGGTGAGCTTGCCAATTCTTGCATAACATTTCTGTTTGAATATGAATTGGTAAGAAACTTTAGTACATTGCAGTACTGTGTAAACTGCAGTACAGTACTTTAAATTTTTCTTTTGTGGCTAAAACTAGAATGGGGAGTTTGTAAGTCATGTAACCAGTAATAAATTTTATAAAATGGTAATCTTGGGAGAAAGAGTGACAGACAATCCTATGTGTTATTTCCAAACTTCAAATTTTCAGCTATAGTGTAATGTACACAATTAATTTGAATTTTATCTTTTTTGAAATCTAGGAGGATCACAAGGGCAGGCTTCAAGTACCACTTGTGGTCTGTGGACCATGAAATGACAAATACTGATTTAGATCTTAGAATTATAAAATCTTTGAAATGACACAAATGCTTTTTTTTTTTCATAATTAATTCAACATGATTGATTTTAAATGTTACATATTGTATATAAAGTAAATATTATGCATTTATTCATAACATTTACTACAGAACCGCCAGGTAATTCAGGAAGTTGAAGAATTGATTGCTCATAGATCTTTGCAGTTTCGTGTCGTTCAGAAAAGGCTTCTGACTAAATTGAAAGATAGCACTCCAACTCCATTAAACAACTTAGACACTCTTCTGGAAGCAACACATCGTCAAGTGAGTAATAAAATGTATTTATATACAAATGCGAATTGTCTCAGTAATTGAAGACATTCTATTTGTTTGTTTTCTCATTTTATTAATTTTCATTTCAGCTTGATATAAATGAATGGTATATACTTATAGTGTCTCAAAACTGCAAAAAACTGAGGGTCTTAATTATGTTTTCTAGTTAGGTTACATAGTTTTCATAATTATCACAGCCATTACTAGCAACAAATATTATTTTTTTTTATATACATAACTAGACTCTTTTTAAACATGTACATTCTTTTTAATAACCTAAACTAGATGAGAACCCTAGAAAGACATAAGCGATTTATCGCTATGTCTTCAAAATTACAAGAGACTTGGGATGGTTGTTAAGAACCCTTTTATTTAACTCAGATAAACATTAACAGAAAGCGCTACTCAATCTTACAGAACCAGCCAACATTTATGGTGTAAATAAAAGGTAATGAATTTAAATTAACTAAGTAAATTGTACATTAGCCCAAAGGCTACGCAAATAAAATGCGTGCAAATTGGCTCAGACTTAAACTTGGCATGACAAGCCGAATGGCGAGAATAACGCAGTGCCGCAGATAAACTGCTCTTAAGAGAATCAACTGGTAACGGCTTTTCAGCAAGCAAAACATGCTCTGATTCTACCTTCCTTTAAATACTTTCTCTTTCTATCTCATCTGAATATGCACGAACTAGAAATTAGTATTCTGGCAGGAAAATGGAAAGGGAGAAAGCCAGAAAAGCTAATTAACATAAAATAACTGGTTAATAAAAATAAATGAATACTCTATATATTTAAAACTATAAATAAATGTTTAATTCTTTATATAACTGATTTCTTACTTATAATATGAGTAAATTAATCTCAATATCCATTTTGCATATATAAGTGAAATGTTAAAAGCTAAAAAACACTTTAGATTTCCCATGGTAGTAATTCTGAAAATAAATAATACAAAAGAAAAGAATTTAAATAAAGCAGAAACAATCCTTAAAAATAAAAAATAAAAAAAGAAAGAAAGAAAGAAAAAAGAAAAAAAAAAAAAAAAACCATAAAGCAACAGAAGAACAGTTGTTATAGTAATGCTCCATTTACTATCCATAAGGAATCTAGTAAGGTTAGATTATGTTATGTGATTATGACAAATCACATGAAGGCTATCTGCCAAAGAGGAGGGATGTCTGCATGGATGACTTTATAAAGTGAATTGTCTTTTTTTTTTATGTTGAGAAAAACTATGAGAAACACTCATTGCAGCCAACTCTTTCATCTGGTTTTGAATTATCAGCATTAAGTGACCTCTCACTAGTCACTGGCATGATGAGAAAACTTATAAGGAAGGGGGGAAATTCCTATCTCTAGGCATTTAATATTTTAATGTAATGAACTGCCTGTTTTTGATTGATAATGCACAGAACTGATGACATTTGTATGCATTTCAAGTGCTTTATTGTAATATCAACTACTGTATTTTTATATGTATGTGTGTATACAGTGCCTGCTGCTTATTAAACTCAGACGCTTATTGTGTTCAAATTTCCTGGAAACAAAACGAATACATACTAATGAATAGAAAAACTGCCGTTTATTTAACTCACCTCTGCCACTTGATTTGCAAAACTCAGATTTGCAAAGGACTGATTATTCAGGGCCAGACTATTCTAACTTGTACTTATCAAAGCTTTTTGTATTTCATCCAATAAACATATTGGTACATAGTGCTTTATTAAAAGAATTTTTCCTATAACCGAAATTTTCCTATAACAGACACTATTTTTAGAGTTCTTTGTCTGCAGTGAACTTCAAAGAGGCAAAATTTCCTCATTTGAAAGATGATAAAAAGAATCTTCTAGAGGCATTGTTAATGAGCGATGGTTCCTTATGGAGTACAAGCTGATAGGAGGTGAAAATGCAACTTTTGTATCCCATCTTTAGATGTTTCCACATTCAAAATTTTATCCTTGGAATAGATACATTATGTTCCCGTTATAATATGTTCAGTCTCAGCATTTGCAGTACTTTATTGTTTTTATATTGCTGCCAGCTGTGTCTAAATAATGATGATCTGTGAAATTATCTCAGCTTGCATATTATTGAAGAAAAATGCTTCATCCTCATGTCAGCACCATTATAAATTATTACATTGCATCTATCTGCTTGTAGGATATTTAAACAAGAATTGCCAAAACTTTAAGAGATTGTTAAACACACACACATACACACACGCACACACACACACATGCACACACACAAGAAGAAGAAAAAAAAGAAAGAAAGAAAGAAAGAAAATTTTTTTCACCCATACAAATCATCTTAGTGTGAAATTCTTAAACATGAGCAGAGTAAATGAAACACAGTAATGATACATGAAATGGAACTTAGGAGAAGAAACTTTAATAATGGAGATTTACATTAGTTGCTCAAAAGAGCAACTGCCAACCATAATGTGGGCTTGTTAGACACAATAGAATAACTTGTGGGAATTTTGGTGGATAGCAGGCATATCATGCCCAACTGTAGCACTAGCATTGATTTTGGTGATGAGAATCCTTAAAGTTTCAGTGGGGTTTCTGTTCAGTTTGCAGATTATGTTCTTGATTAGGCCTGGTTCTAAGCTTAATTAACACCATTTAGTTGATAGCTGCATAGGACAGTGATTTTATGAAGATGTCAACATAGTCAACATCACAGGCAACAATGTCCTGATGGACAGGTGACAGCTGGGAGAAGATGAGGATACCTGGTATTTAACATAGGTAATCAGGTACTTTGAGAAGACAAAAGTATCAAATCAGATATTTGTCCTGATTTGATAAATCAGAACCTTTGTAAGATAAAGTATTTGTTCTTCATCTTTCCTTATTCAGAGGTAATACTCTCCCAGAACCCCCAAATGTACCAGGAGTTCATTAGAATTTTATTATGGTATATTGCAGTACAAGGACATTATCTTACAACTAGTAAGTTTCATTTTTTACATATGATAGAGACTGAGGCTTCACAATTTAAACATTGCAGGCACTGAAGCTTTACAGTTTAAACATTACAGTGCTATATGCATAAACATAATATACAGTATTTCTAAATAAAATAACAGTCATAAACAATGTAACAGCAATACATGTACACTGCACAAAAAAAGAGGGGGACAGTTCTATATCTCCCGTTCTACTGGGCCGATTGACGAAATTCAGCTTGCGTTTTTCATGTCTCGAAAGCGCGACTTAACGATATACATTAGATTTATATATTCTAACATAGGTATTTTGACACAAAAATTGGACTTTTTCTGAAATAACATACCAATTTTTTTTTTTACTTATTTCGATTCTACGACTCAAATTACGCCAGGCTGCTAAGTTTTGTAAAATTTGCATGAGTAGTTTTTAAAATATTAGCTCTAAAAATTTTAACTTCTTAATGTTAATTGAATTTGGTATATATTTATTAATATCTCTTTTTTTATTAAACTTTTTCTTTTTCTTCCTTTCACATTTCGAAATTTAGGTTCATTCCAAATAAAATTCACCTGTTTTTTTATGATTTATTTTTAAAATTTCTATTTTTAAATAATTTATATAAATTTTTCGAAAAAAATTTTGAATTATAGCCTATAAAATTTTTACCATTATCTTAAAGTAGGTGTATTTCTAAGCATACCTTCAAAAAATTAGACTCTTTTATTCAAAATTTTCTAAGATATACACGAATTTACATATTTTCGCGTTTTGAAACTTGGCATCATTTTTTTGAGCGATAATAACGCCAAATGTGGTTTATGGATTTTTGTTAAATTAATTACCACGGCTATTTTTAACCTTAAATTTCTAGTAAATTTTTACAGAGAATTAATTATATGAAATATTTTTCTTCAATGATACTTATAAATATTTATTAATACTATATGAAAAACTATTATTTGTAAGAGTAAATTTTTACCTTCGTTGTGTTATCGTCTGTTACTTTACTTTAACTCCATTTAAATCGAATTGTCTAAAACTGAGAAAGTTCGTTTAGTGTTTATTTTCACAATGCAAGCAAACAGGATGTTGATAATTTGGGTCGTGTCCCAGCTTTAAAAGTTATATATATAAGTATAAATTTGTACACTCATGTCCATAAATTAAGGATAATGCAAAATCAGGCAAAGAAAGAGTTAGAAGCAAAACAAGTTTGACTTATTTGTAAAGCTTATTTATTAAACAAAAGATAAAGAGTGAAAAAAGATGCTATATGTTTGATATTAAAAAAAATAGCGATTTTTTCTCCCTGGAGCAAATTACAAAAGCAAACAAACAAAAAAACAATATTACATGGTTGGTATGATTGTTAATACATTGTATGTCTCCCAGACGATGCAATACAGTCCGTACAACGCCTAGGCATGCTGAGTATCAAATTATCGATCTGATTTTGGGAGATATTACACCACTCAAAAAGCAATGCTCTCCGAAGTTCAGGTAGACATGTAGGAGAAGGTTGATGGGCTGGAACTCGTCGGCCAAGCATGTTCCACACGTGCTCTACTGGATTCAAGTCCGCTGAGAATGCTGACCAGTCCATATGGGTGATATCCTCCGATTGAAGGCATTCGCTTACGATGTTTGCACGGTGAGAACGGGCGTTGTCATCCATAAACAGAAATTGTGCGCCCATGGCTCTCCGAAACAAACGTACATGTTGTTCCAGAATGACGTCCCGATAGATTTGGCTTGTCATGGTTCCAATTTGAACATGCAGGTCAGTTCTGGAACCCAGAATAATTCCACCCCAAACGAGCACTCCTGCACCACCGTAACGGTGTCGTTCAATGATGTTTTCTTGGTGGTAACGGGTACCTGGAGCTCTCCATATGAAAGTCCGGCAAGAATCAGACTGCAAGCTAAACCTGGACTCGTCGGAAAACATCACACAAGCCCACTGTTGCGGTGGTCACAATGCATGCTCTCTACTCCAGGCTAACCGCAGGCGACAGTGAGTGGCAGTAAGTGGAACGCATCTGACAGGTCTACGAGCATATAGACCAATCTGCCCTAAGTGTCTGTACACGGTCTGTCTTGAAATTGTCGTACCAGTGGCTGAAGAGAGCTGACGAGACAGGTCTGAGGCTGTGCTCCGCCTGTTTCTTTTGGCAGTAACTGCCAAATGCCGGTCCTCATTCGGCGTTGTAACTCTGGGCGACCTGTGCTACTCACATTACCATCATCTTGGAATCGTTGCAAAAGCCTGGAGATGGCACTGGGCAATTCCAAGTTCGTCTGATACTTCCAGTTGGGTACGCCCACATTCCAGACGGCCGATAATTCTACCACGTAAAAAATCATCCAAATGCGTCCTTTGTGTCATAACTATTTGGTTATTGCACTGAAATGCTTATAAAGCGCCTGCGAACAATTTTACTTTGCCTGTATTCCTTATATATCACTCTCTTACACTCTCGTCATTGTGACGTACCATCGGTGTCATCTGGTTACTTCTTGAAATTTGCATATGATTCTTGAAGATGTGTGTAGTGATTTTACAGGTGATATATTTATTTTAGAGTTCGATTGCCACGTGACTCCGAATTATCCTTAATTTATGGACATGGGTGTACATTAATCTTCTTCGAAAGAATGTTCTAAGTAGCTAATTTTCTCTTGTGTTATAGATTGTATAAAAAATATGATCTTTAATATGATTTAGATTGTTTCAGCCGATATAAGAATCGGATCACTCAGTGGTACAAAATAAATATTGCTGGACTGTTTTATTTCCTTGTCACTTAATAAAAAATCTTTTAATTAAAATATTTATGCTTTGGACTTTGCTTTAAACTTTATTTATAGTTAAAATGCCTTGAAAATGGAAAGCTATCTTCAACTGAAACGCAGTTGCTGTAGTTGATATTTTTTAAAAATTTGACAAGAAAGCAAAATTTATGGAAGTGTAACAGCCGAAAAATCTTAATTTTCTTGGGTGAGCATAGAAAATAAATGTAGATGGAGAAAAGAAAATTAGGGAGAAAAGTAAGCAAAAATTTGAAGGGGAATTTGGCTGTCAGAAATACCAAGGCATTTCGAAAAGTTGGACGCTTTTGAATATACTTTCAGAATACTTCAAGGAATTTGTCTGTTCAAAGAGAAAACACTTGGACGTGTACACCAGCAAATACCATCATCTGAGCTTGTGCTAATGGAAAAGACAAAAACGATATCATTGCAGATTAAAGAGAAGAGCGACTGGTTTTCGGCTATATGTTTGAATAAATTTAAATTACGTTATAGAACATCATATCATCATAAACAGAGAATCCCATGATTTCTTAGTCGAATTATTTGAATATTTAGGAATTTATCCGGTGATGTATGTGGCTGTCAACTAAAGACGTTTTCCCTCTTGATGAAACCAGTCTTTTCTTTCATCTCATGCCTTCAAAATGATAAAGAGCCTCTAAACACTGATAAAGGCTCTGACCAAGTACTGATGAAATGGATTGAATTGGATTATTAAGCTACGGTAAAGCAGGGATATCTGCTTAAAAGGAGGGATGCCTTCGTGAAGAACTTTCTGAGGGAAACCAGCTGGCATACACGTTACAATGAGAAAAACCATGAAAACGCCCATGCAACCAGCCCGTTCGCCGGGATTCCAACCCCGGCGCGAACTGCCAGTATTCAGCGACTTTACCGCTCGGCCGTTTGTGGGCCTTTATGAAATGGAAGGCGATAATTTTATTTAAAATGAATGTCAGAAATACCAAGATGTTTCGAAAAATTTGATGCTCTTTAATATACTTGCAGAATGCGTGAAGAAAAAGAGCAAGCCATTAAGAAGAAAGAAAGAAATTTTTGCATAAAATTTGGTTTTTTTTTTTTTTTTTTTTTTTTTTTTTAATTTAAAACTTTTAATCTTATGATATTTGATTCCTGCGATTTCAAAAATAAAATATTTGACTAAAATATGAATAACATTTTAAGAAACTAAATGTAGGATGATAAAATTGTGTAAAGCAATGAACACTATGTTAAAGCTGTTTAAAGCAATATATGCAAGTCATCCTAAGTTAAAATATCGGTTATACATCTTTCTCATTTATATATCTTTTCTGAACAGAACATTAAAAGGCGTGTTAACTGTGCTTTACTGTAATTTCTCTTTTAATAGATTCAGTTTTCAGATGTATTGTAGTCTGGGACACAAAGTATTCTTCCAAAAGAAACGCAATTCAAATACTAGATAAATTCAAATCCTGGAAAATTTATATTAATAAACATATTTAAAATGCTCAGTTCGAATGAATGAATAGAAAATTTGAAGAGACAGTGCAACACAAACAATTAAAATAAAAGACTAAAAATTTTTAAAATGCCTAAAATATTAACTGTGACAAAAAAAAATATATATATATATATATATATATAAAGAAAACCACTTTTAAAAAAATAAACGATGCACCTCATATTTCAACTACGCAGTTCGAATGCGTAAATAGAAATTTTTAAAACAGTTATTCAAAAGAAACCGTGCAACTTAAACAGTTAAAATGAAATTCGAAGTAGAAAAAATTACTTAAAATAATAACAATTATAATTAAAAATATAATATAAAGAACATTATTTGAAAAAAGAACGATGTTGTGGTGTATGTAATTATGGCAAAGCACACTAGGGCTATCTGCCTAAAGGGAGGGATGCCTTCATGGAGGACTTTCTAAGGGAAACTGGCTCGTATACACGTTACACATGGGGAAAACCACGAAAACACCCATGCCGCCAGCCCGTTCGCGGGATTCGAACCTCGGACCGAACTACCAGTGAGTGGCTCACCAGCGGCCGAGCGGTAAAGACGCTGAACACTGGTCAACTCGACGCATGCGCAGAAATTTTGTAGCTTTAAGGTCCGGATTATGGGTGTCCGAATTAACGACTTTTGACTGTATTATCATTGATGTATAATATAATATATATATTGTATTCTTGGGGCAGGTAACAAACAACTTCCCCATATGAAACCGTAGTAGCCTATTCGCTCAACCAATCGAAATGGAAATTCAGATATTTTAATTTGAAAGTATGCGCTCGAGATTGTGATGTTACAAAATAATAGAGCTCTTATAGTCACAGTTGCAGTGAAAAAAACCTTGAAATTTTTTATTCGTAACACCTAGCAAACTAATCAATGTAATGAGAAACCATAAATAGAGTTGGAACGATACATGTATGAATTGACAACACAGAGAAGTAGGTGAACTGAAGCACTTCAATTCACGGAGATAGACAGTAGAAGCGCCTACCTCAGAACACCATGTGCCAAGCATTTCACACAGCTGAATGCACTTGTGATAGACCATGATCGGGACAATTAGATGTTCTTGTTGAAGTTGTTGCGGAAGTACATAATACGATTACTTTAGGTCCCTTTCAAATTGCAAGTGTTACCTGCAGTTTATGATGTACCGAAAAGTACACTGTGCTCAAGCTTCTTCACTCTGTTCTGCGAATGTTTCTGTATCTATTCCAGCGCGTCCTGATGTTGCAAGCTGGAGACGAGCAACAGCATGTTGACTTTGCGAATTTTTTTTTTTTTTTTTTCCATCATATATGATGAAAATAGTAAGTGGCCGCTCGCTGCGGATATTATGAACGGAAGAGGCGCATTTTCCTTTAACTGAAAACGTAAACTCTAAAAATTGCTTTCACTGGGCTGGTGAAAATCCTCACGATGTGGCACCAGCCTCTTTACAGGATGCTGAAGTTACTGTATGGTGCGACATCGCAAGTTCTCGGTCTACTTCTTCGAAGAGGTCACTTCCACACGTATGAAAATGTTCTCCATCGCAAGTGCTTCGTACACTAGTGTTGCAGAACTACGTAATTCCAGAACAGCAGCGGGGCCCACCAGCGGCCGAGCGGTAAAGTCGCTGAACACTGGTAGTTCGGTCCGAGGTTCGAATCCCACGAACGGGCTGGCTGCATGGGCGTTTTCGTGGTTTTCCCCACGTGTAACGTGTATACGCAGCGCCGGATCTTTGATTTTTCTGATGTGGGGCAAAAGCTAAAACTGCCGCCCTCACCCATCATCCTTTAAGTTTCTCTAAAAAGTTTTAATGTCTTTAATAAATTCAGAAATAGGTAGGGTTAGAGGTAAAAACCTAAGCTCCATTTTATACTAAATTCTTAACGTGCCCCCCCCCTTTTTTTTTTCCTATAAAGGAAAAAACGTAACGAAGTTACATAATTAGAAATTCATCCCCTCCCCAGGAGAATCGCCTTTCTGGTGAGCTTACTTTCGGATTCAAGCCTAATCCTAACTAATCCTGAATGCTTCTAAACCCTTAGTCCTCGCCACCATTCGCTTTCCGTTCTAGGGACAACGGGCAACCCCTAAGTTTTTCAATGCAATAATGGTTAAATTAGGTTGAGTTAGATTATATGAATATGGCAAAGACAGGAGGGCTACCTGCTTAGAGGAGAGGTGCGTTCGTGGAGGAAATTTATAAAGGAAACTGGCTCGTATTCACATTACACATGAAGAAATCCACGAAGAGAAACCATGCAGCCAGCCCGTTCTTTTGGGTAGCAGTCTTAATCACTCGGCCACTGCTCCATACATTTGTTTGATTATTTACTATGTGTTTCGCCATTAGGCACTGCATGGAAAGGGAGGAATGCCTTGTGGAAAAAAGTTTTAAGGAGACTGACTGGTATCTACCTAGAGGAGAGGTGCTTTCGTGGAGGAACCTTTTAAAGGAAACTGGCTCGTATTCATGTTACACATGAGGAAATCCTCGAAAACAAACCATGTAGCCAGCCCGTTCGCCTGGGTTTGAACACAGGCAAGGTCAAACTACCAGTATACAGCGATCTTAATCACCCGGCCACTGCTGAGGACATTTGTCTGAATATTTACTATTAAAGTGTTTCGCCATTAGGCTCTGCATGGAAAAGGAGGAATATCTCATGGAAAAAAAACATTGTAAGGAAAACTGGCTTGTATCTATGTTACACACGGGGAAAATCACGGAAATACTCATACAGCCAGCCCATTCCGGTACAGGTCAGTTCGACGCGTGGTCAGTTCGACACGAGGTCGTTTCGACGCGGGGTCAGTTCGACGCATACTTTTTTTGTTTTTGTTTGACGCCATACTTTTCGTATTTTTATTTATTTTTAAAATAAGTTTATATCATCATTCAAATAAATGCATTATGCCTGATATAATATATATTACAATAGATTTTTTTTGAGAAAGCCGCAGAATTCATTTTCCCTGCTAAAACATACTCTAGAACTGGAAATGTGCTTGACGATATTGCATACCTAACTTGTAAGTAAACATTTGTCATCTTAAGTATATAATCCCTCACTCTGAATATGAAGCTATCGTTAACTGCCCCTTCCCGTGAACCGACGGGAAGTATACAGGTATCAGAGTACTGATACCTGTATGTGTCAGATTAGTGGGATGTTATGAAATCGTTTCAGATTTGTAGTTATCTATTGCCGATTATCAACGCATGCGCATTTTGTATCTTCTCTAAAGAGCCCGTAATCTATTTGGACGTCAGTCGACATTTTTTAATTCAACGTCAGCACTTGCAGCCATAGAAATGTCTGGAAGCGGAAAATATATGACTAAGAGAGGTAAAAAAAAGTATGAGCACGATGGATATTTATATTATTTCCATAAATATATAGAAAATTGAGCAAAAAAATCGTGGCGTTGTGAAGTTGAATTTTCCAAAAACAATAAATGTAAAGGAAGAATTTACATTGATGCAGTTACGGGTGAATGTTTAAAACTTGTTCGAATCATGTTCATGAAGTAAATGCAGCACGCATGGAAGTTGTCTGCAATTTAACATGAATAAAGCGAAAAGCTGTTGAAACACAAGAAACTCCAGTAATTCGCATTGAAGAAACGCAAGAGCTGTCTGTTGGAGCACTAGGACAGTTTCCAAGTAGAGAAGCTGTAAGATTAGTTATTAAACGACGTAGAAAAGACATAAATGCAGCCCTGTCGCAACCAATTGACAGGGCTTTCATTGAACTGCCAGAAAATTACAAATATTACGGAAAAAATAACGAAAATTTTGTTATCGGCGATTCGGGATCGGGTGATCAAGACCGAATTTTAATTTTCGGAAAACACAGTGTCAGCGATTAGATTCACCACGTAACAAAAATTTACGTTGATGGAACTTTTAGTCTAGCACCAAATCTTTTTTCACAGGTTTTTGTTATTATGGCCGAGTTTGAAGTTTTGTACTGCTAATCATTTATGCCCTCTTACACGACTAGGCAGAAAAAACATATACACGCGCATGATTGAAATGATTTAAGACAATTGACCACTTTTTAAGCCGAAAAAAATTTCTTTAGAGTTTGAAATTGCCTTAATTAACACCTTTTCTAGCAAGTTTCCAAACGCAGAAATTGAAGGGTGCTTGTTCCACCTTGGGAAAAATATGAAGCGCAAATTAGCAAAATTCCATTTAATGCAACGATATAATACCGATGTTGATTTTGCTATCTATGCACGTATGATTTCTGCATTACGTTTTGTGCCTTCCGAAGAACTTGAAAATGTTTTAGAAGTTTTGAGTGAGATCTAAAGAGTTAACGTCAATTTTAGATTACTTTGAAGATTATTACGTGGAAGGATTCAGAGAAATAATCATCGCCGTCGTCCTACTTTTAAACCAGAAATGTTTTCATGTTATGCTGAAACCTTAAATAACGAAAGACGCACCAATAATTTCGCGGAAGCAGCACACAGGCGTCTACAGTCCGAATTTGGTGTTTCGCACCCCACATTATGAGAATTCATGGAGGGTCTCAGGCATGTTCAAAAATCAATTGATCAATGTTATGAACAATTTTTACGTGGAGATGAACCGCCGAGCGGAATAGGTATCTGCGAGCTGATATGAAAATTAAAGTACTAAGAGTTGAAGATTTTGAAAATCGAGAAATAATGAAATACCTCCTGAAAGGTGTGGCGCATAATTTTGCAATGGATTAGTATAATAACAGTTCTGTGATGTAATCTTATTTATCTCTAATCTTATTTATCTGTAATTATATTTGTCTGCAATATAACTTCTTTGAAACCATATGTTTAATTACCATTTCTGTATTTTGCCTTTTTGATGCTGATTTATGAAATAAATAAATAAAAAAAAACCCTCCCTCCTGCCCTGGGGCCTTGACGTTGGCGAGGGGGCTTCTCACTAATCTGGGACACAAACAAAAATCTACAACATTTTCACACATATACACACATATATTTATTTCAAATATGTATGCAAACAATCTCTAATTCAATAAATAAAAATCAGTCATATTACTTATTTATATTACTTCATCTTTATTCTAAAAAGAAATAAAAATAAGAAAAAATTATGGCGTCGAACTGCCCCCCGCGTCGAAACGTACGGCGGCGAAACGTTGGCGTCGAACCGTCGGCGTCGAAACGACCTGCTTCAGCCCATTCACCTATACTTGACCCTCGGACCCGAACTACTAGTGCTCAGCGGCTTTTGTTGCTCAGCTACTAATGGAACCATTGCATACAAAATATGGGCCTATTGCCAAAAGGAAGTATTCTGAAACGATTATACAGAATATGGGCTATTACTGAGAGTATTCGTGCTTCCTGTCTTGTTTTTCATACTTCCTGTGTCATAAGTAATTTTAAGTTCCTACCTGTCTTAACGTTACTAAAATATCACGGAAATAGTAACGAAAATTAAAATTTTACACTGCAAGCCTTTTGTTCTGCAAATAAGTGCATGGAATCGTCATAATTTGATCTGCGGTTTGATTTTCCGTTGCCAGAATCGCGAGACTTGATAAACGCTCTTGCTCACCGATGATCGTAGATATTTTTTAATATGTTTTAATTTGCTGAAACTTCGATCTGAACAGGTTGAAGTGTTCGTGATTCGTCCTCAAACAGTTCATCAGATTGCTTTTTGTGCTTTTGAATTCTTTATTTGTCAGAATAGACTCAACTGCGATTTTTTCGGCTACTGTTTTAGACTCTTGTATCCGATATTCCATACGAATTTTCTGTCATTTTTTTATAATTCCTCAGTTTTGGTCAGTTCTTTCGTTAACTAAACAGGACGCAGAAGAGGAATTCCTTTTGAATTTCTATATTTACTCGATTGAATTCTAGAAAAATATTTGCTCAAATAGTCAGGTTGAGTAAATTCAAATTTTTCACAGCATGTAACAGATGTCCTACCTCATGCTTTGATTCTGTCTCAAGAGAAATATCTTTAATTTTTTTAAATATTTGAATATTTCCGGTAAATTCATTAGATGGACTTTCACAGCCATATATTTTTCCGATAGTTTCAGAATACTTCCTTTCGTCTGGCTGCTTCCTTTTAAGTTGCATTTTATATATTTTTTAATAATATACTGTCGAGTAGTGCATTCGACAAAAAAACGAAGTATTTTCTGAGTAATTCCAAACAGATTAACTGCTTCCGGCGACGAAGAAGCAGAATGCATACTGACAAAATACGAGGAGTGAGCCAAACATGGCACAAATTCATCCAGCTTATTCATTTCTGTAAATCTAGCTTGTACTGTTTTAGAAATGCCAGCCATATTAGACCCGTTGTCGTAAGACTGACTTCGACGTTGTCCAATATCTAAACCATCAAGTGTCAATTATGACACTAATTTTCTACAATGCGTTCAAAAATACATTCTCCTATCTCTCCACCAACTTCTATGAAATCAATTAAATTTTCCTTTATCTCACACAATCACCACACTTTTTATGTATTGAGTCACATGGTTCATTTTTTTCTGTATGAGATGCATATGGGGTAAATATGATTCTTTTCCCTTTGTTAGGTGCTTTGACTTGTTAGGTGCTTGCACTTAAGAGTTGAATTATGTTTGGCAAGCGGAGAGATTAAATTCAGAAAATTTTCTTTGCTACGTCGAGGACACTTTGTGAACAGACTACTTGGGATTTCATCAGACCCAAAAAAAGAACGACAGAATCTTGAAAGATATAATACCGCATCCATGACTATATAGAATTTTTCTCCATTTTTCTTTCTATGTATGAATGAGTCGCTCAGTGTCGTGATCGATGCCTTGGCACGATTTCATTTGTTGTACTCGAATTTTCCACTTAATCATCCACCTCTGTGGATTCCAGACGCTTCGTGCTCAGTTAATCTTGCTAAAACTTTTTTCCAATTAATGAATCCTGTTGTATGGTGTAACGGCAGCACCATGTTTCTGATAAATATTGCAGGGTGCACAAAAAATTGCATTCTTGTTTTTAGAATATGTAAACCAAGATCTAAGCTTTTTATTATTTACTAATGTTCCGTATAACATGTCAAATGTCTGCCATGACGTTCAATGGGATTGAGGTTTACGTTTTCCCGGATGTTCACCGGCTAATAATACTGATTGACTGCTTAAGAAAGATTGTTTGTGACCGTTAATTTTTTTTTTTTTTTCCTTTTAATGACCAGCCAATTGCATGCGTCCAACAAATCAAAATTTTTTAGTTTTTCGTCTTTCTGCTGCCCGCTCCCATCTAAATGAAGAGATTCTTTATATCATGGTTTCACGTCCTCTAGCTATTCGTTTGATGTCGATGAAGAAGTTTATTCTTTCAAATGCTGACTTGTAGATTGCTTGGGGATGATATATGCAGTCATGTTTGGGCATGCAAATTGCAAGAAATATTAATTCCCTCTAGAATCTCAGCACAATCGGAATTGCGGCAGGATCTGACGGTTTACTTCTTCCGTGAAGTTATTTTTTCATCTTAGTTGAAATTTGTTTCCTCTGTTTGGCCTTATCTTTGGCTCGTTTTCTGTATTCCGCTTTTCTCTCCCTCGACGCGCAGATGGTTCCTTTTAATCTAAATGAAATTCACTATGAATTGCCTTAATAAGAATAACTAAAAATTGACATAATTACACTGAACAGTTCTAAATAAATGGTCGTGTGTCGCTAAATATAGCATATCTTTAAAAAAAAAAAAAAAAGTGCAGAAGAGACCTTGAAAAAAAAAAACACATAGAAATAATAAATCTAACACATAGAAATAAAAATCCAACATGCGCTCCACCGTTCCGAGTCAAACCAAAGGTTAGCCTAAGTTGCCAACTGGCTGCAAAAAAAATCTAAATGCCTTGCTTCAGCTTGAAGACATAATATCTGTGTCTTGTATATACTCGATGAATATTAATTTGAATTATTTCATTTGTCCAGGATGGCCTAAAGTTAATTTTTTGGGTTAGCTCTTAAAAAATAGTTACAGTGCTTCTCCATTTCGCGGCAGACGTTGCTATGGGAACCAGGTGACTTCTTCTATCTGTCGTTCTATTTGTTATTTGAATAACCCCGGCCTAGACAGCAAAATGATACAGGGACTCCAGATGTTACTGATAGGGTCAGTCTGATTCTAACAGTGATGCCTGGAGTCCCTCCATTGGCCTCTTCCTGATCTAGTATTTCTAGTTGTAATCGGCTGTACTTTATTTTAACTCATGTTTCTTTAAAAGGGTTCTTAGTATTTAATTACAAATCTTCTTAAAAGAGGTTTTTAAAACTTGGCCTTAAAACTATTAACATTGTACTAAAGTTAGAGAGCTGTTTTAGCGAACAACATACCAAAACAATCCAGCGTTATATTTGAATTTGCCGCCCTCAAAAGTTGCCACCCGGGGCAAGAACCCCGGCTTGCCCCCCCCCGCTAGATCCGGGGCTGTGTATACGAGCCAGTTTCCCTTAAAGAGTCTTCCACGAAAGCATCCCTCCCCTTAGGCAGATAGCCCTAGTGTGCTTTGCCATAATTAAATACACACACCAGAACAGCAGCAGCGAAATACCGTTAATGGCCTTGTATGGATGCTAGATGATGCTTCTACACACGTCATCAGATGTGTTCGGCAAGTCCTGAAACAGTACTTTGGAGTCATCTCCCATAACTTTTCAATTTCATGGCTACAGCAATACCCCGACTTTGCTCCGATAGAAGGTTCTAGAATTATTTGGATTCTAAGGTATACATATCAAATCCACGAGATTTTTCAGAACTGATAGATGCCATAAAACGTGAAGTTATACAGATTCCTCTTGCGATGTTACTTTCGTTAATGCTGTCAACAATCTCCCGCATGCAATGCATTATTGCTTCCGAAAACTTGTAATTTCTAATGAAAGTTTTTTTTTCCCTCCTTTCCTTTCTTGTGTTGTTATTGGTCTTTTACAAAGATTTTCTTCGAAAATGTTTTACGCCGGTAATGTTCATCCTACGTGTATCTTTCCGACGCCATTTATGGCTTTTCAATGCACCAATTTGCGCAGGAAAAAAGGAAGTTTCCTTTTGAAAATTTCGAAATGTTTTCATTGTAAATATAATAAAATCATTGTATGCATCAGTATAAAATAAATGTATTATATTAATGTATTTTCGATGTCTAAATCTATGTCTATATAAAATGCACCGGGTCAATTTATGTTTGTAAATTACTTAATTGTAAATTTGTAATTTAATAGAAGGGTATCAGGAAAAATAAATAAAAATGAATAAATAAAGTGTAAATCGATAAAAATTTAATAAGCTAGGTTTATAACAAATAGTAAAATAACAAGTGAAAAATAAAAGTGAGCTTTATCTAGGGTTCTTGCTAGAATAATAATTTCATTCAAAACCTCAGAAGTGCCCAAACCAAGCTCCTGTTCCTGTGGTGTTCCGTTGAACCTAAATCTTAACTGCATAGTTAATTAATTCTCTATAGTTACTTTTGTTAGTTTAAACTCACTTGTAATTAATTTGATAGATTTTATTGAGAATTCGTTAACAACTTTATGAAGAGAAATATTTAAATCTTGTTAAAAACATGTAGCTCCTTATTATGAATAAAATTGCAAAATAATGGTGTTAAAAATAATCTTTTATTTTCAGATTATGTCTGTGACAGAAACCATGGACAGACATATAAAGGCATTAGAAAGCAGTAGTTGTGCTCTTAGCTGTGCAACAAATTTAATCTTGTTACTTGTGAAGTTATCCGTTGATATGAGTAAAGATGAATGGGCCTTTTTATGTGCTTGTTTCTCACCATCAGTTGACTCCGATTCCATCCAAGTAAGAAATTCCCAGTAAATATGTGATTGTTTAAAACTTTTATGCTTGACATGGAACTTAAGACATAACTATTTTCAGATTTCTTCAAAACTGTAGTGAAAGGAAAAAAGTGTAATTCATAATTATAATTAATGAAAAATGAAATAATATTCATCCTTCTGTTCAAATACAAGCCATCCCTTAAGGACAGAACCCATTTGAAATATTGCTAACTGGGACAAGCACAAGCACATTCTGTTGCATTCATATTTGGTCAGTACAAGCTGCTGTGACTCAGGAATAAAGGTGGCAGTTGGTATATGGTTGAAGTGTTTAGTAGTAATTGTAATGTCTGCATCCTGCTCATCTGAAAACGAAAAATAAATAAATAAATAAATAAAATAAAGACCACTCACTGATATATAAATCACTGTTCCCCATAAATGTACCCTTGATATAGGATTCCTAACTCTCCTTTTTGGGAAGGGAAGTCTTTTCTTCATCAGCTTTCTTAATTATTTTTGAGTTTAGAAAAAATAAAAAGCTGAATGGCTTTTATTTCAAAATTAAAAATTTCTTGCAGCTAAATGGTGACATTAGGTGTTGCAATTTCAGCAGTTGGCCACACCGAGAGGCCAAATATTTGCTGCCAACCAGAGAGTTAGCTGCGATCTCTGCTCGGTGACATACTTATTTTGGCGTAGCAGGCAAGGAGGTTAGAACAGAAGGAAGGAGGGTTCGCAGTTTCCCCCACTATCGGGGAATGAAACACCACTGAACAAGCGGCGTCCACGTTTGTAACTTCAAAACATTGCAATACGGCAGTGAAACGTACGTGTTTCTAAGATGTTCCGTGCATGTATTTTCCAATAAAAATGTATTAAATTTATAATGAAATGCTTCGTATGCTTCGTTATTGCTAGTTTTTTTTTACTTTAAAGTTATAAAGATGATATCCGTAATTTACTATGTACAGAAAATTATTAAGAAACAGTTTCAAATCTAAATGCATCTGCATGCCTTTAAAAATGATGTTTCTGCATATTTCAAGAATTTGTTTAGGTTTTATTAGCAACCTGTTGGGTGTACTTTCCAATTTTTTTCTTTAAGAAGTGATATTTCTGATATATTCACAATATTATCATAATTTATTAAAAATCATTTTAACCTGAAATTAATAGCAGATAATTATCTAAAAAAATAATCACAGGCTGCATTTTTTTTTTAATGAAAGTTTTAAATAGATTCTCTTCACAACCAACAACCTTATAACAACAAGAAAATAGATATTAATAAAATAAAACAGATTTATGTGAATTCAATGATTTCAGTTTATGCGCATTTCATATTTATGGATCTCAAATAAATTGCCCTGAATTGAGCTGAATTACAGAAATATACCTCTATAATAATATACCTATATAAATTTTTGGATACATCTTTCTACATGTTCAATTGTTTAAATACTTTACTTACTGTTATCGCTACACTGCCCAGAAATTTGTAAGTTTATGCAACAAAATTTTAGCAACAGAACACTTTGTCTTGATCAAATGCACAAATTATATTCGTAACAGTTCACAAAACTTAAAAAGGAAAAATAATTAATACATAAAGAAAAACATTGCTTTATTTAACACCTTTACAATTCATAAAAATAGTAACAATTGATTTCTTACTTTTCATGAAAATTATAAAACAAATTACCTAAAACGTTCAAATTATACAGTTTAAATCCTAGTATATATCATTGTATGTTAAGGAATGAAGATACCAGCTATAAACAGAAACATTAAAATGTGTTTAACATATTTTGATTATTATTAAGTCGTTTTTTTCACATCTGGAAAGAAAATAACATGACACTGTGATATTTTTAACATATTTATCAAATTACATAAAAAAAAAGAAAATCAATACTTACGAGTGAAACGTAATCCCAGAAAACGTTTTCGAAAATCTATTTGTGCATCCATATGCAACACAAGCTGACATGCTTCAAAAAGAAAAGAGAAAAAAAAATGTTACAATTATAGACTTCCTTGCACAAGTCACAGCGATAATAGCAACATGGCCGCCAAGCTTCTCCCTTTGAGTTGAACCTTCCCTCCTTCTACTCTAACCTCCTTGGTACCAGGCTGAGGCCTTGACTCTGTCATTTCGGTGGTGGTGCCCTTGGTCAGCCTAGTTACCCAATGAAAGGTTGCCACATTTTTCATTAGTTTCGTTTACTCTGCTGCCTGACATCATGATCCTCGAAAGCTAGAGAGCACTTATTGGCTAAAGGGCAAACCTGCCCTATTGTACAAAGCAAACTTTGGTTCCGCATCTCTTAATCTTCCGTTTTGATTTTCTTCTCTGACATTGCCTCTGCTTGAATAGCACAGATTTTAAATCAAACGTCCTTAGGAAATTCCCTTACCTGCTCGGCAGTTTTCATAACGTGCGTTCTTGCTATGATATATTTCCAATACATAATATTTGTGATTCATTTGGGGCAAAGAGAGCTTCGCTCCCGTTACTTCATTTAACATATAGTTATTTATCATGTAGGCCATTTAACGTATAGTCAAGCCAATATAAATTAACTTGCAATTGACAGATATCTAATCAACTTTAATTTCTTTCGGGAAATCAACCTGCTGGTAAATTCTTATCTACCTCAAGTTAGTTCACAGCAAATTGCAGCAATTTTTACTCATCCTACTGACAAATTTTTGCCGGGATTCTGCAAGTTTTGTGCCTTTGCCCCGTGCTTTACCTTGTAGAGCCATTTGAATTTTAGATGAAACAGGAGACGTGAAAATGTGCAGTGCCCTATTCTTTACCTTGTATTTCGTCGGGACGCGAACCTGGACCTCTCGAATACGTTACACCGGAAAGGAGGGAGAAAATACCTTATAACGTCTTTTACTTCACCGACTTCCAGGGAGGAAAATTTTACTGTAACTCGATGCTGGCTTGCTACACGGGTAATACTGCTGTAGCAATCAAATCTATTTAATCAAAACATGCTATTAGCACACTTCAGGATGTTGTGCTATGTACCGAAGAATGGTCTTCACATTAGAGAAATTACATCAAGTCTTCAAAATTAAGGACGAAGTCGAAAAATTAGCATATCAGCTGAACGAAGAAGCAGAGCGGACAGAAAGACCAATCAGGAGATTAAGTAAGGTGATGAACGGTAGCACATGCGCAGATATGCAGGTAGACGTAATGGGGGAGTGTCTGAGTAGTATAAAGCATGTTGTCGGTGTAAGATCAGTATTTCTGGCAAAGAGATTGCACGCCGTATAGCAGTTAAAATCACACCGAGTTGCTGCCTCAGCGAGAAATGGCGAATAATCAATCTGTTAGACGACATCTGGATGCTTTTACGAGGTCGAATCATTGGGAAGTTGGAGGAAGGCCGCAGTGTGACAAGTGTGGCTGCAGAGTTCGGAATTGCTCACAGCATCATTTCACGACTTTGGAGACAATTTCAAACTACAGGAACAGCTATCCGGAGGTTCTGTAGTGGTCGTCCACAAGGAACCACACCTGCAGATGACCGGTATATTGCCTTACAGGCCAGAAGAAACAGGCAACAGACAGCGGGAGAAATCGCTAGACACACGACACAGGCGACTGGACGACCGATATCGCGTTTTGCCGTGGCCAGAAGACTGCACGGTGGTGGTCTGTTTGCACGACACCCTGTACGGTGTGTACCTCTAACGCCTGCCCATCGGAGAAGGCATTCTCTGTGGTGTCGGGAACACCGGAATTGGAGAGACAATGAATGGGGACGAGTACTCTTTACAGATGAGAGCAGATTCAGTCTGAGTAGCGATTCTCATCGCATACTCATCTGGAGAGAGCGGGGAAGCCGCAATCATCCCTCGAACATCATTGAAAGGGACAGGTATGGAGGTGGCGGTGTTCTCGTTTGGGGAGGCATCATGCTTGATAGTCGTACAGACCTTCACATCTTCGACGCAGATTCAGTCAACGGGACCTGTTATTGTAACAAGATTCTTCTTCCATATGTGCATCTTTTTAGAGGCGCTATGGGTCCGCAGTTCCTTTTCATGGACGACAATGCACCATGTCATCGCACAGTAGCTGCCGAACAGCTCTTAGAGAGTGAGGATATTGAACGTATGGATTGGCCGGCACGATCTCTGGATCTCAATCCCATCGAGCATGTATGGGATTTTCTAGGCAGACGCTTGGCAGCTCGTACTTTACCACCAGTAACGATTCCGGAGCTTCGATTGGCGCTGCAAGACAAATAGGCAGCAATGCCTCAACAACTCATTGACACCCTCATTCTCAGCATGGGCAGACGCTGTGAAACCTGCCTAGCAGTCAGGGGAGATCATATCCCCTATTAAAGCCCGGATGTTTCTTGCTGGACACCCATCACAGGAATGTTTCGGCCTTCAGTCGCATTGCGCTCCATGCTACTTTTTCAATAAAGCTTCTTTTTATTCCTCTGATTTCTCTTTTAGTAAGTTTTGCTTACATTACTCATGTCCTTACGTATTGGGGATTTTACGGTATTAAATGTGTTGATTTGGAAAGCTTTTGTACAAAGTTATATTGAAAAAACCGTCTCGCCCTTAATTTTTGCACACCAGTGTATGTTCGAAATAAGCTATTGCACAGAGACCTTAAACTGACTATATGAGTAGTCATCTCCTGAGGCGCAATGAGAAATTCTTTACTAAGGGCAGCTTCAAAAGTAATTTCTCCTTAAGAACCGCATGCGCAGAAGTGTGTGTATGGGTTTCTCCAATCAGCGAACGAATTCACTTTGATTGACATTTGCAATCCGGTCGATGTGCGGTGACGGATGAAGTTCAACTATGTTCAACTTCTATCCGTATGTCTGCGGATGAGTTGGGGTTACGTGGTAAAAAAGGAGCAATCAGGTGTTGTCACCAAAAATTAATAATGGCAGAAGTAGCGATGAACGCTGGCTTAGGAAAAGGATGTTTTGCTAAAATATAATTATTTCTGAACTAATATTATAGCGAGAAATCTGCGTACTGAAAAAGACCGCAATCAGCTGAATTTAGTTTAAAAAAGATAAGAAAAATAATTTAACCTCAACTACAGTTCGCAGAGAAAATCAGGCATTCAACAAATTCAGTTCAAGAAAACATGGTGCAAAAAATATAATTCCGAGTCCATGAAATAGCAAAATTTGTCCTGACAATTATTTCTTAGTTCTGCATGCACATTTACCTTTAATGAAAATGAACGTCTGACTATATCAAACTATTATAGCAAATCAGATAGGGCATTAAAAGATTTGTTACTTTTTTTTCTTTTGAAACAAGCAAAAACTAAAAACGTTAGTTATAAATTAAATTTGATAATCTTTTAAATATTCCACTGCATTAAAGAATGTGTTAAATTTATATTTCTCTATTTATAAATATACCTTTTTGGATAACATATATTTGTAAGCACATGGAATATATTTTTAGCAGCGTGTTTAACTTCAATCGGAACGCCTCTTTAAAAGATAATGTTGTTTGTAAGAAAGGTATTAGAAGCTGAACAACAAACTGATTTTTTAGGTGATAGCACGCTGAAATAGGACCAAAAATTTTAGTTTTAAGAATCCATTTATTGAGTAATCTATATAAGCCAAAATTGCGTACCATGCCTGTATGACGATAGCTTAGTGGTAAAGTTGACGGTAACATGGTTTAGCTTTTGGGATCGTGAGTTCGAATCCTATACGCGTTTTCCACACCCTGTCTGCAACTTTTTTAGCTTCATGTTCCAGTTTGATCTATATTTGTGTTTTATAATTTATTTATATTATTATATGCATTAAATATAATGTTTTATTTATGCACTTATTTATTTAAATTTTCTCCGCAAAAAATTTATTTTGAAAATTATATAATATATACGAATTTAAAACATGCTCCCTGTTATATGCTATATATATATATATATATATGGACAGGGAGCATGCTTTAAATTCGTATATATTATATAATTTTCAAAATAAATTTTTTGAGGAGAAAATTTAAATAAATAAGTGCATAAATAAAACATTATATTTAATGCATATAATATATATATATATATATATATATATATATATATATATATATTCGTTTCACTTTTATGTGAATGTACGTACATGTGCTGATACTTTGGGATGTTTCCAGCTTTCACTACCAACTTTCACTACCAATTAACATGAGACAGTATTAATGCCCTAAACATTTTTTTAAAAACTTACTATAATAATTGCTTTTAAACTCAGTTCTCTCTAGCAGAAGCGCAGGAATTAATTAATTAAATATTCAATTTTCTTTACCTAATGTGTATATATATATATAAAGAGAAAAAGCTTATTTTTATAACGTCTTCTATAACAAGAGATATAAATTAAAAATGTTTAAATTAAAAATAATATTTTATGGATTTTGTACAAAATATAACTGCGCATAGTGCATTTTAAAGCAAACGAGATTTCTAATAAATTATCCAGCTATGATGGACTCTAAAATTTTATATATTATCTGCTTTCTTCCCAAATTTGGGCATATTTCAAAAATATACAATCTCACATGGCAGTCAGCGGTATTTACAAGCATAGCAAATTTTGTGTAAATATTGTGAACCTTTCTTTACAGTTGCTCTGTATTTTTGAAGTACCAACTAATTTTTAATTCGTTTAATCTTTTTATTTTATTTATTTATTTATTTTTATTCTATAACAGTATATTTTAGTTTTAATAATATATATATTATTTCATTAATATTTAAAGCTTCTAGAAACGCGAAGAACTTTTTAAAATTTACTTCAGCTTCTATGCAATTAGTGATGTCCATAATATGCATTATAACCTAACTTATCTAAAAATTGCTAGCGTACTTTACTTTCGCAGTTCGTAATCAGAAATAAAAATTCACGCTACAATGACGCTACGCATGTGGATCGCACTAATGGAAACAGGCCTTTAATTATTCTAGCTAGTCGCACGTACTGTGCGCTTTGCGTCAGAATGATGGTGTTAATATTGTTGCATGCTTACGGGTTCGTAATGGATTGAATGCGCACAAAATTGACGCTAGCTGGATAAAAATTATTTTACCAAAAGAAACATTTTTCAGTTCTGAAATTTTCCTCACAACTACTCATACAGCTGTTTTCAGTAGCACAGTTACACTTCAAACTATTGAAAACGCTAAACACAGCAAAGTGCAATCTAAAAGGAGAACGGAGATTTATCAATACTCCGAACTTGACACTGAATTAAACAGCTGAGAACTGATGCTTTCTCCGGTCTTACAGTATAGTTTTTCCCTGCACACCGAAAAATCTCTAATACCTTTCATCTCCCGAAGTTACTGGAAGGCATATACGGTTAAAGTTACGTATAAGAGACGTTACAGTTACATATAGGGATCAATTATAGTCATTCAGTTACAGTACTAACTACAGTTATACAGGAACCGAACCCAAATGTCTCCAAGTTTGGCGACGTTTGAATATTTCTCGCGAAATTTGGCAACAAAAATTGGTTGTTAAAACCATCGTCCGCTTGGCGATATTTCGCCAATTTAGTGACATAGCATTTACCTCAATGTTTTAAATAGACTTTCTCCTGTAATATTATTTTTGTGGCAGAGCTTCGAAGCTCTTTTCAGACTTTTCATGTTATGTTGCACAGAAGTTACTACAATTGCACATATATAATTTCACTAAAATTATTTACATATATACAAAATTCGTAAGAATGTATATCTAAGGGCTGTTGTTAAATTAACATATATATCTAAAATAACTGTACTGCCGTGTAACTTGTGGAAGTTACACATATTGATCAAATTATGCCCATGTTTCTAAAAATGCAGACAGAAAATTTAAAATTTTGTGTAATAAACAAATCAAATGGTTTGCAAATGTAAACTTCAATTATAAATGTGTGTTAATTATTTTTATTAGTGTAACAATTAACTCATATTGACAGTGATATAGTTTTATATGTTAATTACATATATATTTAACAGAAGTTTAACATGCATTAATTATTAAAGCGCTTTAAAAAGATTGCATTACTAAAGATTGACAATAATTTACTAAACATAACTGTACAGACCAGGGAACCCTATAAAAAGTTACATTTCATAATTTTTTTCAAAACTGATACTTAAAAATTAAAAATCCCAAAACATGAGTTTTTCCTTATTTAACATTTTTTGTAATTGGAAGTACTTTATGTCTACAAAAAGGATTGTGAAAGTAAAGCACTAATTGGGATTCTTATGGATTCACTGTTAAAGAAATATCATGTGATTCATTAACAATGTGAATTCATATTATACTTAAAGAATATAGAATTATGCATGAATGGAATTTCTCTAAGCTTTATGGTCATTAAACTATAAACTATACTTGCCATTAAATTAATCTCTTGTAGTATATAATATTTTTATTTTTATTTTTTAGGGTTGGGAAGAAAAAGTGAATGTTTCATTGATATACTTATTAAAACACTGCTTAGGAACGGGCAGTCATGAAACTAAATTCCCAGATGCCCAACTAGATCCTATTAAAGATATATCGAAATTAAAAAAGCATATAAATCTTGTTTTGGATAAAATTTCTAAAAGTAATCTTCTCTCTTTAAGCAATTATCCTGGTAAGTATGAAGTGGAATTTTTGATAAATTAAAATTAATTTCAAACTGTATTAGTGTTGTGAAATTAAGATGCATAAAATGATTTGCCTGGATTTTCTTCTATTCTGCGTTTAGGTAAACTTTGCATTTATTCATCGAATTTAGTTGCAAAATTATAATTCCTTTTTTATTTCCTATTATATTTCCTCCTGGTTGGAGAAAAATAGTAACTACATGATAGAAAAAGATTTTCTGTGTAGTTTATTATCATATCCTTAGAGTATCCACATTTTCATTTGTTAAATAAATACACATAGTCTTTCATTGCTGAATGTAAATACCTAAGTATTAACAAATTCTTTTCTACTGATAATAAACTACTCTAAATTATCAATTTATCATCCATTCTATGGTTTCTATATCAAGGAATTTAAAAAACTCAGAAGGTCCCCTAATCATCTGTTCACAATACATAACTACTATTTATCCTCAGAATGCATCATTTAAAAAATAAATTGCATTCTAGCAGTAATTTAAATACATTAAGTAAAATACACAAATTAACTTAAATACACTTCTGGCTATTAAACTTGCAACACCAGTGAGGGAAAAAAGATAAAAGTAAATTTATTTCATGGATTCTTTTTAGTATAAATATGAAGTCGCTGCAATTTCATTTACATTGGATAAGAAGAATGTCTTATGATCAAAACCGAATTCGGCTGCAAAGAAGCAATAATAACCACTGCTATATGTTGAGGTATAGAGTCTTTGGATTGCGTTTTGCGCTTCAGAAAGCTGTAATTCGTTGCCAGAGTTCATCTGTTGTAGTTCCTGGTAGTCTTTGTCATAGAGTGTGTGTGACGTTTTAAACCAGTCGTGCTTAGTCAGGGAAAGATTCCGTAAGCGCATCCTCCAAAAATCTGTAATCTGCTGTGTGTCAAGCAAGTGTTAGATGTTGAGTGGAGATGTACACATTGTCTTTTTGGCAGATGGCTCTAAAGTGCTCTTGTATATATGGGAGAATCATTGGCTCTATAATGGCCATAATGTGATGTCGAATAGTCAGAATGCCTGACATGTGCACCAGGCATGAGGAAGATTCCAATCTAGTTACATTTCATGACATAACTGCCGATGTATAGCATTGCTTAAAAAAGAATTCAAAAAGGCACTCCGCACTATGGTCCAACACGTGGGCGTATCCATCATGATGTTGCATGTGGGAGCAAAATTCCTCTAAAGAAACGAATTCCTGCATCCATAATCTTCATATAGAGCAAAACTGTAGCTTCAGAAAGTAGGAAATACTATGGCCTATGTGCAAACCGTCTGTGATCCTTAAGACAGTGCCTTAACGTAAGTGTAGATACTCACTGCATGTTCACTCATTACTTGTAGATACTCATGCCATGCACTGTATTTCATGTGCTAAGTTATGTGATATAGCTGTCCTGATCATTTGCACGAGATATCTATCCTATTGGGCACTGATGCATGGAGGTTGTTGTGAACCTGCATGTTGCTCCGTCTATCGTACATGGACCTATCAGTAACATATTCACACAACAGTAATCAGATTTCTACGGATTTGAACAGCATTTTGGTTATACGGAAGTTTCATCAGCACATCTTTTCTTGTATACTGATTCTACTTTGTGTTGCAGGCTGCATAATGAATCTTAACTGTTATTTTTCACAGCCTTAGGAAAATAGAATTTTATGCATTTTGTGTATGTTGAGGTGTTCCAAGAAGTTAAAACCAGCCTTAGTGCAGTTGTATTTCTTCTTTCAACTGTCAGATGACCCTGTGATCATTATGAAACATATTTTATTAACATTTTGAATAATTACGTGTAAAGGTCCTATAGTATAACTTGAAATTGTTGCTGCTCCCTTTATATGGGCTTACCTTTCAGTAGTTTGATATAGCTACATTTGAATATTTTGGCACACTTTCAGCGTTCATGGCCCTAATGAAACATCAGTTTTCCAATTTTGATCTACTAGCTTTTATATTTATATTTTTTTACATATAGCTTTTGTTGCCAAAGATATCTAATCATTGATATGATCCCATTCATACACATATTCCAAAAAAGATCGTCTTTTCTTTGAAGCCACTGTAAATATGATTTTATTTTATAAAGAAAATAAAATATAAAAATATAAATATTTTAATATAAATATAAATATTTTATAAAGTTTATTTTTATATATATATTAGTATCTGATTCCAAAAATACGAATTCTCTTGATGTTGATGAAATGAATATGCCTGAAGGATGCAGATATGTTGACAATCGGCCCTCTCCTGAACCTGTTCCTCAATCTTCTGTCACTGAAGGTACATTGAATGGTAAGTTGCCTGATATTTCATAATTTCAGTCGAAATAATGGGAATTTTAAATTGCCTTTTAGCGTTAATTTAAGAGAAAGCTTTTAAATTAGTATTGTCGTGTATATTATTTGCGTATTAAAATCCCTTTATCTACTTAATGAAATTTAAAAAGAAAATCATAGAATTCGGAAGGTATTTTTCTTTGTTGTGTTTAATTGATTAAGGCAAAGCAAGTGAGAACTGTATAGCAAGTAAGTATCTGCCTAAATGGAGCAGTGATTTGTTTTGATTTAATCATGGCGAAGCACTCGAGGACTGTTTTTGTGGGAAGAAAAATGTTGATGTTGCACATCGAGAAAAACCACGACACCTCATGCAACGATGCAACCAGACAGTTCATTGAGATCCAAATTTGAATCAGCCCACCAGCGGCCGAGCGGTAAAGTCGCTGAACACTGGTAGCTCAGTCCGAGGTTCGAATCCCGCGAACGGGCTGGCTGCATGGGTGTTTTCGTGGTTTTCCCCATGTGTAACGTGTATGCGAGCCAGTTCCCTGAGAAAGTCCTCCACGAAGGCATCCCTTCCCTTAGGCAGATAGCCCTAGTGAGCTTTGCCATAATTAAATACACACATTCCAAATTTGAATCAAACGATTCTGTGTCAGCTGTATTATTTACTCGGCCATTAGTGTGTCTTTGTTAGTTATGAATAGATATTAATTGTATTGTATAAAGCATCTCACTGTTTAATAATTAAGATTTGAAAGTCAAATGTAAAAGTAGACAGGAAACAGTCAGCTTTCATAGTGGTCTTAGTTCAAACATTATACTGCTCAAGCAGTAATGCTATTTTTTGTGAATGAGAATTTTTAACCGATTATCTGAGTGACATGGTAAATTCTGAGCGGTGTTGCCATTCAGCATAGTGCTTTAAAGATATAAAACAATATTTGGTTTTATTGTTATATCTTTATTTATTTATTTTTTATTTCTCTAATCTATGTAATTCTCAGTACATCTAATCTTGCTGTTTATACCTCACCTATGATTGTGAATTTACACGAATCTTTCATGTGATTGTCGTAAATACTAATTACAGAAGATTTATTTGAGTTTTCAATAAAACATATTTGATAAATAAAATGCTCCATAACTGCAGTTTATCAACTCCTACCTTGAAATATATTATCACAAATGCCACAGCAATTATTTACATGCATGCTTAGAAATATTACTGTTTTCAGACTGAAAGGCAATAAATTTACATGCACCAAACTTTCGCTAGTGACTCCTTAGCTCTCCCACTTTATTCACAGCACACACATCAACAACTTGTTTGAATATTGATTTCATGCGCTCATGGCTAATTTTTCCTGAAATACTGCATATGCTGTTTGGATAAGAGCCTTCAGGTGATTATTTTTGCATATCTTTTTTGAGACTTAACGCAGATCTCCGTCGGGATTGAGATCAGTTGAGTTTGAGATACAGCCTCTAACTTTTGGCAAAACCAGATAGTAGCAGAGAGTGCAACATGTGACTTGGCAAGACCTTATTGGAATTGCAAATCTCTCTGTGGTCTCTCTGTGGACAGTATTAGGCCACTGGAAGTGAAAATTGCTATTTCAGAATACCTGATATGATATCGCTGTGTCTAGTGTGAAAGAAGAAAGTAAACAACCCATACTTGTACAGTAGCTACATGCCTAATTTCTTGTTTCAAATAGGTTCAAGTAACTGTTTCATTCAATGGATGGATGGCTCTGCGTTTGATTTTCTATATAGAACTAGAAAAGATGACTCGTCTGACCAAATGGAACCTGGCTAAGGACCAAGCAAACTGACTCTGGAATTAGCTCCCTTGATCTATGCAAAATGCCTCTTTCACTGAAATGATGTAAACATATGTTTTACTATAACATTTTACTATAATAAACATATGTAAACATATGTTATTATATATTTCATTTCAAGTCATCTGTTACTAGCGGTATGTCGAGATGTTAGCTGCTATCTGCGTCACTTAACACTTCTACGGTTTTCACAAAAGTAAGCCATCAATTCTGTGGAAAATCTTACTTATTCTCGGCATCCTGGTATTGGTCTTGGATTAAAAAATTATAAAGTAATAAACAGAAGAGTAAAAATGGTAGCGTCATTCATTTTTTAAAAAAATGCCTGAATAATATTTTTTAATTAATTCTTTTTTTTTCCTTCCAAATTATATTCGTGTTTGTGAGAATTGCAAGACCATGAAGAAATCATACAGATAAACTAAAAGCCGCTTGCGTAGACTTAGCAGCTCCCTCTTAACTCCCGGTTCCTCTATATGTCGTTCCTACCAGCTGCCGAGCGGTAAAGTCGCTGAGCAGTGGTAGTTTAATCCGGGGGGCTCGAATCCCGGCAAACGGGCTGGCTGCAAGGGCGTTTTCGCACTTTTCCCTATATGTAACGTGTGTATGAACCAGTTTTCTTTAGAAAGTCCTCCATGAAGGCATCACTCCCTTAAGCAGATAGTACTTGTGTGCTTTTCCATTATTGAATAAACCAATTAACCAAAATCCTATATATCGTAATTACCCTGTGTATAGCATGCATGTTCTGGCTCAGTGATTGTCACTGTGGATTTCTGATGACTACGATTCCTTAACTGTAATCCCATACTAATAAGGAAATGACGGGATGGAAAGGGCCCATTGTTAACGCCAGTAGAACTTCTGATTGGTTGGATCCAGTAGAGTCTTGATATGATATTCTCTGTATGGGAAACAAAAATGTAAATTAAACACACACACAATGTTGTTAAAAGAAAATGTTGAAGTGGCTTATATGAATCCAGAATTATACTATGAAAAGGTAATAAATGAAGAGGGACGATTATCATGTGGTCGCCAGCAGACTAATTGGTTGGGACATTTGTAATTTGTAGGTCAAGATAATCTGCTTCGGTGTCATCTTTGTTAGTTTTATTAAGTTTATGGCATTTAGGATAGGATATCTTGTTTTTCAATTTCATTGTAAATATTAATGGCAATGATGTTGTACAGACTTTTTTTAATGAAAACAGGAGAGAGGAAAAATGAGCGACGCCTTCGCCGGGATTTGAACCTCGGACCTCTCGAATACGCGTCGAGTATGCTTCCAATTACACCACGAAAGCATGCTAAGAAGGTGGAAGAAATACCTTATAATGTCATCAATGTACCTGTAGGTAAATTTAAAAAGTTATATTTAATGGTAATTGTTATTAAAATTATATTCCTTAAGTAAGAGGAACAGGTTACAGAACATGTATGACTCCTTATGCGGTGATATTTATTATTTTGCTGTAGACTGTGCAAGTAATAACTTTAGGAAGCCAGTGAATTATCCTTCAGGTTTGCTAGAAGCCAAAGTAGCTCTGTTTTTCTAGTTGTTCTTTTAATTTAAGAAAGTATGTTTGGTATAAAAATTTCAGAAAAGACTAAAAGTTACATAGTCTTTTTTCTCCTTTTCGAAAATATAAATATAATTATCAAAAAAAAAAAAAAAAAAAAAAGATATGTTTTATGTTACTTAATCATATAGACCAGAACGTTAATTACGTTTCTAATTGTAAGTTCTTCCTAATTAAATTTCTTTATTTTTTTGCAGCTAATTTTGAAAGCACAGAATATGAAACACAAGAAAGAGAATATGCCGCTAAATCGTTTGATGACTTGGAGGATGACGAAATTATCATTTGAAATTGTTCCCTGAAAGTATACTTTTAGTAAGCTCAGAATATCAGAGGCAAGAAAATAAAATGTTTGCTAAGCATTTTGATGAATAAAAGGCTAAAAAAACACTGAAAATTCTAGTCAAAATTCGCATAAGTGCTTTAGTAAACATCTTAGTTTGTGTCTGTTTATTATTAGCCCAAAGGAGCGTTAGCTTAGAAGGTCTAATTAGTCTCAAAACGGGATTATGCGTTGAATCACTATAAGTGGCTAAATCACTTTTCAGATTGTTGCCACCAAATATTATCACTGTGTATTATATTTAAATAAATTAAATAATGAAGAATCTACATGAATGTATGTATGTTTCTCGCATTGTGAAAAACGACTATACGTAGACCCATGAAATTTCGAATAACGTAATCCTTCACCCGAACATGGGCAGGCACCTGGAAGCCCGAATTTTGAATTTCGAATATGTTTTATTATCTATTTCATATTTTGTAAAACTTTTAACGATTTTTTTTTAATAACGATTTCAACGTTTTCAAAGCTAGCATGGCGAAGAACATGATATTTAATACATGAAGGTAACACACAAAACGTTGAAAAAACGCTCCTTTGGCTGCAATATAAAATCTGAAAGTTTTCAGATTTTTTTTAAATTTTTAAATCAATAAATTATATATTTAATCTAATAACTTATTATTAAATATTCAAATCAATAGATTATTTATTTAAATTACCTTTCTGTAAATTAACGTTTTCTGGAAAAAAAAGAACAGTTAACTTAATGTGTCAAAAAAAAGGATTTTTCATTCTCTCAAAATATGATTATCATGAAATTTTAAAATAAATTTACTCTAAATAAATATTGATTAAGCATGTCCAGTGTAAATTTCAAATCCAAATTGCTATTTTTAACTCAATATTTAACTAACACGAATAAAAGAATTTTGAAATCTCGAATTATCTCGTGAAAGAAATGTAATTTTTGTTCCCGTAACTGGAATCCAATCCGAGAGGACCTGAAATTAAAAAGAAATCTTAGTAAATGTCCTATCTCATTTGGAACTAATAGCTCTCGTTAAAGATACATTTTGTCATCACTTTCATAATATAATATCTTACGAAATTACGAAAACCTTTATCCGGAACAACGACGACTGCAAGCACGTAATCCCGAAGGATATTATTGTACCTCAACAAATAGAGCTGTTCAGAACTAGTGTAATACTGCAAGAATGTATACGATGTAAAGGCTAACATTTTACCATTTTTATCGTGTCTTTTTCTAAAATAAAACGAAAGTTTTAGTCACAGCGTAAACTTGAATAGTATACTCTACTGATACAAGATCATCTAAGCTAACAGTACTAAACACCTCGGTACTAAACAGTTCCGAATTCATGAAAAATAATGATACACAATGTTTCTTCTATTTATGCAATAAGAATTGTGCAATAAAATTTATTATGCTGTATATTTGTGCAATAAAAGTGTATGTTGTAATTGTACTGTCTTGTTTTCCCTATTTCATATTCAGGATGTTTTTCTGTCTTACTCTGTACTATTGAACAAAATTGGATTGTAGAGCTTGTACGACAAGAATGCATTTTCAATCGTTGCCTTCTGAAGAGGAAATAAAACTGTTGACCTACCTTTTTATAAGAAAGGAAATTTTTAAAATTCTCCGATCTTTCGGAAGGATTAGCTTTTTCAAAATATGTGCATACGTAGCACTAGCATTCTGGAGAGTTCTTTTATTAATTTATGCCTAGTATATCGGCGACCAACTTTACAACCTGGTTACAGAGGGAAACAAACTATCTTCTCCAGCCTATGAAAATCCAATCGGGCTACAAGATCTTTATAATTGTATTTCTATGTGTAAATCATTGGCTTCTTTTTTATATGCCATTTCTTGAATTGGCTGCCCATATGCGCTGCGTTATTATCCGTATGGAGTTGGCTCTAAAAGGGATTATTACTTGTGAAATACTAGTAATAGCAGAAATCACGATAACTCCATGCAGTTAGTTTATTCAGTTGCTGGTGACAAAAACAGATCGGTGTCCTTTAAGTTTAATTCCCGCGTGTTCATGGGGATCTTTTAATTTTCCTTCTTCTGATTTTCCTAAATGTATAAAATGTTGCTTCTAGACATACAAGTGACATACTAGACATACTTTATACAATAATTCTTCTTTCTGAATTTCTGCTTAAATTTCTATGAGCTCTTAATTTTTTTTAATTTCAATATATTAATAAAATAAATGTGTATTTTACTATTCCGTATTTTACGACGTATAATGCGCTTATATAATTTCAAACTACATTTATTAATTTTTAGGTATATTCGCCGCATAACGCGCACACTTTTCTTTACGAAGAAACCTGAAAGATAAATGTGCGATGCTCTTCTTTCGAAATAATTCACTCAAAGATTTTTCCCAGGCTTTTCAACAATGGTATACTGAATTGACAAGCGAAGAGGGGAACAATACGTGTGGGGAGAATGCTTAAAGCAGTAAATATTAATTCTGCAAAGAGGGTGCTTTGTATTCAATGCAGATGTGCACAAGAATGTTATTCTAGTGTTTCGAGAACACTAAAATAACATTCTTGTGCACAGCTGCCCTTTCGAGAAAAGGGCGAAATAATTTGGGATTGGAATGCACTTCCGACCCGAATGAATTCGCAGAATCGGGAGTCCGATGTTTTCTATTTCTGTAGTCATTTGAAGCCGTAATTTTGAAGTAAACATAGAAGGCTTTAATAAATCGTATTCGCCTCATTTGAAATACAGTTGATCTAGTGTTCCTTTTAGTAGTAAATCTAGATCCTCACAAACGAAACAACGTACTGCTAGTTTCAAATGCAAAATCATTTAATTTACGAAAGAAACTGGAAATCGTGTTACAGCAAGGCTGTTCGGTGTTGGAGAAAAATGGAACGGATGATGATTATTTATAGCTCAAAGTAGCAACGATGGTGAAGATGAAACAAGAGTTCGATGATGTGCCTGAAGGTATAACGGAAGACGAACATGACAAACATTTCATGTTATCCGATAAGGACAAATTTTAAGTTTATAAGATATGTCATTTCTTTTAAATTGTCTTTTTTTTTTTTTTTTTTTTTTTTTTTTCCTTCTTTATTTTTAATTCTATCATTTTTATATCCGGCGTATAACGCGTGCCCGTAAATTTCGATTTTATATTTTGTGTTGAAAGTACGCGTTATACACCGGAATATATGGTACATTTAAGGGGAAGATCGTTAAATAAGTCTTGAGCCTAACATGGATATACAAGATAAATGTGTAAAATATTTTTCTCATCTTGCTAGATCGTTTCTCTTGTGTTTAATGCACTTAGCACAGCGATTTGATTTCTAAACGCATCATTCAAACCATCGCTATCACTGTAATATAAAATGAACAGTTTGGGAAATTCTAGTATTGTGCGCTAAAATATTATCTCGGCTAAAGCTTAAGAGGCTGCATAAATCGTAGACGTTGTTTACTTATTTTTTATAGGCTTGGACACACCTTTCTCTAGAAGCAAATTACAGTTGTGCTTAAACTAACTTAATATGGAATGTTCATATGTTATTGCTTACAGTGTATAACTTCATAGTTGAAGGAAATTTTTATCATTTGGAATGAAAGGGTAAAAAAAAAGGCATGATTAAGTAGTCTATGGAGAAAATTTTGATTTCCAGGTCGTATAAATGTCCAGTTTGGGAACTGACTATGAAATGAGTTGAGCGAAAAAAAAGGTATAAATGATTTTGAGCAGATGTGTAGAATTACACGAGACGAATGTAAGCATCGAATTATATGGTCTGTTCGAAAGAAATCTTGGTTCACGAAGAGTAAATTCAGAATTATGTAGTATTTTGCGACTTACGTATATGTGTAGGGCAAGTGCCGAAGTGATTTTATGCGATCTGAATTAGGAATTGTGACGGACTGGAATAATTTTTAGGGAAGTGTGCATAGAATTCTGCTTGAAAGAGTATTTAATTAAAAAAAATATTTCTCTTCTTCTGCAATCGTCATTAATTATGTCAAAAGCAGAAATATCAGATTTCCCTTCCACTTAAAATTTTTTAACGTTTACACTTATGCAAGAATTTTCTTTTAAAACCTGAGCCAATATGTTCTTATTTAACCTCGTCCGAACCCATTTATTTACCTTTAGACACTGAAAGCACAACATAGGCTTAATATGTACTCTGAAATGCAAACCCTTCAGTCCAAGAATTTCATAATCCTTTTAAAATCTTTTGCATTAAAAGATGTAATTCTGTTATTGTCATTTCTCCCCATTAATGGAATATAAAATACATAAAGCTTTTGAATCATTTAATATTTTACATTTTATGTTTCTTATAGTTTCTTTAATATCATTTTTCTCAGCTCTGGCTGAACATTAAAAATAATACTTTAATTTTATCCATTTGGGATATGAATGTTCAAATAGTTTAGCTTTACGTTCTTAATGCTAGTTTCTTATATAGAAAAAACAATTCTCTTTTATTGGTCTCAAAAAGCATATTATTTTTATACATTTAAAATTTCTTGTTCGGCTTTTAAAATACGCTGCTTAATAAGATCATGGTTAATGTTAGCATTCGAATAATATTAAGAAATTTCTGAAGTACCGTTCTTTTGTTGGAAAAAAAAATCGCTTACTGTGATCAATAATTCGATTAATGTTATCAGAATATTATAAAATGAGTTTTTCAAACTGAAGTAAATTCGCCAAATAAAAATAGATTAAAACTGACGGCATTTAATATGATCGGGGTTAATGTTATCATCCGGATATTGTTACCGGACTATAGAAGTCCCACCCGTTTGTATAAAAGAACATGGAAAATATATAGTTTATTGTGATTAAAAAATCTGTTACTGTTACCAAAGTATTATAGAAATTTTTTTTAACTGAGGCAGAGTCGCTAAATAAGCTCAAAGTGAAATGCCAAATGTTGTCAAGTAAGAGCCAAACGCCAAGCGGCCAGTCACCAAACACTTGTTTTTGATTTCAGTCAATCATTTACAACTAAGCAAAAAAGCAACCATAGCTTGGCATATATTTTTAAATAACTCTGTCGATTTTGAGGGTGATTAGAAACAGGTCCCTCTTCTTCAAAAGCAAAAAAAAAAAAAAAAAAAAAAAAAAAAAAAAAAAAATGCTTCTGAAGAAAAAATCCCGTGAAAACATCTACACCGTATTCGGATTTCGTAATTTTAAATTTGCATGTTCTTTTCATTTGCATTCATGTTTTGGAGGGATGCCGTCCAAATATTAAGATAAGGGATTTAGCATAGATCAACAGAAATGTTATGAACAGTTCACAAATGAACTTTTGCGTTGAAACCATGATGTTCATAAACGAATTTTTACATTTTCCTAGTTAAAATTCTGAGAAAAAATTTATTTTTATATGATTCTTGTTGTATTTATTAATAAATCTGTTAAATTTCATTAGTCTTTTGAAAAATATTTTTTCTCATCGTTTAATGTTATCATTTGGTTAATGTTGTTAAAGTAACAGTGGAAAAACGTGATCACATTAAGCGGCGCATACTGTACGAATATAGATCTCAGTTCATATAGACTTTTTAATATCCTTTGATTTAATCTTATAACCTTTCGATTAAATTAATAATACAGGAATTTTAATCGAACCATGCTTTTAATCTTTCTTGTAATTATCTCGGAGACCGGTTTTTAACCAACAGTTCATCAGTAATTTTTATTTCTTCTGTGTCAGGTATCCTAATTAATTATCTCCATAATTTTTGTTCATATCTCATGAAGTAAAAGTCGAATTTTCTAACCTTTGGCAATGGGGCCTGCTTAAATAATATTCGTATTACTGACGCAGTTAATTTTATAAAATTCGTTGAAAGAGATATCGATTTACTTAAGTAATCAAAAACATTGTAATGTAAATCCAAAACAACAATGCAACGTAATGCCTAAGCAGTAAGGGGAAAAAAATCTTGTTTGAATTTTTGATCATATATAATAATATCAATAATATGGGAAATAAAAACATGCATCATAAACTCAAAATATGCAAACTATAAACAGAAAATAAGTTTCAAAAGTCTTACATAAAATTAGATTCTACACAAAACTACGATACTAAAGATTACTAATCCGAACTAAAGATTTAATTTTAATTATAAAATCATCTTTCAAGGTTCAGCTTGAGTTAATGGGCTTTCGGTTTATGTCCAGTTTACATCGTTCTAGGTAGAAAGTAATTTATGTTAAGTATTAAAATCAGAACGTGAGGCTTATAAGCGTTCAGTAATGAAAGCTAACATTTAGACAACACCAATTTAAACAAAACCAACTAGAAGCTCCCGTATGGCAGCAGCCATGAGAAGTCCTAACGTCATATCGGGACGTTTCATGGCTTCATTTTCATCGCACGGGGACAACGGAAAATGCTTACTCTATTCAGTCTAGCTCCCTTCTTTGTCATCTATTCAATATCACCCTCCCAGGATGCTGCAGCTGAGATAAGACGAAGCTTGTAACTCCAAGGATCCTGGTGATGGTTTCCGTAGGTTAAAATTGTTGCCATAACCTGGATAATGTCATTCAAAACAAATTTAACTATCGAGCTATCTTCCCAGGAGAGGGGATAGCTTCAAACCTACCGCTGATCAGCATCTAATATTAAAATTAGCGTTAATAACCTTTTTCCTTCAGTTAAAATGAAAATATACATAAAAGAAACGCGTACTATGAGAAATAATTTTTGGACTTTAGGCTGTTCAAATTGTTTTTAAGTCTTAATTGATAAATTGCATTAATAAACTTTAAAATTAATAAAAAAGTACAAGAAAGTCTGTTTCTTTCAAAGAAGAAGACAAAATCTTTCACGTGAACTGGAAAGCAAATACTCAATGAGCTCAGTCTGACAAAATGTTCATATAAGAATCGCTAGAAAAATCACTCTCTAACTCTTTAGAAAATGAATCATTACTCTCATTCATACCACTAACTGGCTCATTTACCATTCGTCTGATAAATATCGCTTGCTCGCCATTATAAACTGATTGGATTGGATTGGATTATTTAATTATGGCAAAGCACACGAGGGCTAGAATTTAGAAAATTAAAAGGGAACTCTAAAGGGAGGGATGCCTTCGTGGAGGACTTTCTAAGGGAAACTGGCTCGTATACACGTTACACATGTGGAAAACCACGAAAACGCCCATGCAGCCAGCCCGTTCGCGGGATTCGAACCTCAGACCGAACTACCAGTGTTTAACGTCTTTACCGTAAGTCAGAATCTTAAAACAATATTCACTTCAAACATAATACGCACAGGAAGCCATCTAGTGGTCCTTAAAACGCTTCAGGACACTGGCACAAACATGTGACAGCCGGGAGGTGAACGAGAAAAGCATATAGCACGCTAAGGTGCCGGCCGGGAAATAAGTGCGTTTCTTGCTGGAACGTATGCGTTACAGTCGGTGAGAAAGGGTTAATGGGGAAAAAATAGATTGTTGCGGCATCTATAACGTCGGATGGTGGAGGGAACAATCCCAAACTTTTTTTTTTTTGTTTTGTTTTGTTTTTGTTTTTGTCTCTATTGTTGAAGGAAAGAGAGAAGAAAACAACCAAAGAAGTAAATCACTATATCATTAAAAGAAAACTTAAAAATAACATTCAAAGTAAAAATAAATTATCATCTTTACCGTAACTCTAAATAAAATATTACTTTTTACTTTCAATGATAAAAGATATTGTTGCGTGCGTACGGGTTCGTTATGAAATGAATGCACAAGTCCGATGAAAAATGAACAAAAATTTATTATTATCACAACAAAAATGCTTAAATTTTCTCAAATTATCATGCAGTATTACAATATCTCACAGTAGTTATCTTTTAACTACTCAAATATCCAATAGAACGTAATTCAAAACAGCTAAAGAACGCTAATCCGCGAATTCGCTACAATCAACAACAGTAGTTTTCTAAACAACAACAAACTAAGCAACTACTACAAACTGAGATGTTTTCCTCCTTTTATAAGATTTTAAAATCACGCGCTAGAATTTTCCAGTACTTTCTCGAAATCAAAAAGAGATATTTATTTATTTAATGCACGCGCTGTTGTATTTTCAATTTTCCGGCTTAGCTTTCTTTTAATATTCGTCACGCGCTGCACTGCGCGAGAAATAAAACCATTTAATTTCTAATTGAACTAACATTAGCTTTTTAAATACCAAATTCGTAACACTGCCCCTTCCCAAGGACTGCACGTCCCGGGCAGTACAATCCCTGGACAGGAAGCTAAACTTACAACTGTGGCATAAATGCAACTGAGGCATAAACATTACATTACAATATCAAACAATATAAACAATAAATGCAATAACTAACTTAATCAAATCAAATACTAAATACAAATCAAATACTAAATGCAAATCAAATACACATTTATAAACAAAAAGGACCATGGTCTGATACTATTTACAATTATTTACATTACGTACTATGGCCATAGTAATGAGCTAACCTGTCGTAAGAGTTCGAAGACTCACGAATCCGAACCATGACGTCATTTAGCCTGTTTAGGATTGTGTGCGAACCATCCCAAGGTGACTGTAAATCAGGCCTGACTCCTTTTCGTCGAATCGGGTTCCACAACCACACCTTGTCTCCTTCGTTGGATCTATGTCCAGCAGCTCTCGTGTTGTATCTGGTCTTCACTTTCTCCGTCGCCAAGTTCACTCGCTTTCGTGCGGAACGGTGCATCACTTCAAAACGGGCCTTGACATCTTGGATGTGTTCCTCAGGCGATGAAGGCGCATCCGTACGGCGATGAAACAGGCGGTCACAAGGCAGACGAAGGTCTCGACCGAAGAGCATCTGAGATGGAGAATAGCTGGTAGTCTGGTGTTTCTTTTCGACCCTAGCATGATTTCGGCTGTTTCTCGAGCTGGTTCTTTCGGACAAAGCGTCGGCATTTCCAGGTGAGGATCCCTTCTTAGGATGGATAGTCATGTCTTCAGATCCTGAAAGCAGTTTGTTGTTTTTCAAGTCTAAGGAAAAATTGTATTTCCTTAAAAAGTCCAATCCGAGTATGCATGGATCTGTAATATCCGCCACATATGCCGTGTGATGGTAGGCGGCACTTCCAAACGTGATGTTTACGTTTAACTTCCCAGTTATGTCGATCTTGTCACCAGACGCAGTCTGAAGGGTAACACAGGATGGCGTCCAAATAAGTTTATCTTTAAACTGTTCAGCTAAATCTTTCCTAATGATGGTAACATTAGCTCCTGTGTCAATGATCATTCTGCAAGGAACTCCATCGATATTCCCATTGATGGACAGTCCGTTATTGTTGCCACTCACTGTATAAATTTTAAGAGCTTTAAAACAAGGTTTTTCACTATCTGGCAACCTCCGTTCCTCGATATGGTCACTAATTTGTTTACTGCGTTGTTGCTGGGAAATGGTCTTATTTTCCGTACCTCGGGGTGTTCTGCAGTTTCTTCGTATATGGCCTTCAACTCCGCACTTTAGAATTAGTTTCTTTTCACTTCTGTTCCGTCTCAAGCCACTGACTTGTCTGGTAAAATCATCTGCTTTATATTCCGTACCCTGGGGAGTTCTGCAATTCCGTCTTAGGTGACCTTCACTACCACATCTCCAACACCTTAGAGCCACTTTCTTCTCGCTCCTACTCCGTATCAAATCTTCGACTTGTCTGGCTAAATCATCTAAACGAGCCATCAGTTGATCCACTGGCTCATGGACTCGCACAGCTCTAACTGGGTAGCGATCTCTACTAGTTGCTTGCTGGGCTGCCTCGAACTTCATGGCGTACAACAGAGCGCTTTTTAAATCTTTTACATCCGCCATTCGTAGAGCTTTCTGTATTTCAGTATCTCGGATGCCGTCGATAAAGTATTGCAAGGACAGGATTTCCCTTGTTTCTGTCGGGCATTCCGAAAAGGCGAGATGGGACAGCCTTTCAACATCCGCGGCGAGCTCCTGAAGTGTTTCGGTAGGCTTCTGTTGACGAGATTTTAATTGGAGCCTGCTGTAGTCTTTTAAACACTTCTCCCCAAAGCGCAACTCCAAGGCGCCGGACAGAGCTTCGAAATCTAACCTTTTGTTTTCGGGAAGAGTCTGAAGGATATCCGCTGCGTCGGCTCTTAGAGAAGCGGCGAGATGACAGGCCTTAGCTTGGGAATCCCATCCATTCGCATCCGCCACGATAGAAAATTGTGTCTTATACACCTGCCAGGAGGTCTTCCCATCATATGTGGATAGCTTCAGAGGTGGACGAGCAGGCATTGGTAAGAATTTAAAATCATCACTCCTGCTCCCTGCCGACGCTACGAATTTCTTTAAAGTATCCATTTCTTTGGCAACTGCAGAAACTCTCTCATCAATTTGTTCTTTTACAGAAGAAACTCTTTCTTCTATTTCTTCTTTCACCGAAGAAACTCTTTCTTCAATATGTCCAACTTTATTTTCAACTGCGTCAATTCTGCCTTCCATAGCTTCAAATTTATTTTCTATTATGCAAGTAATTTCTCTTTTCATTTCTTCTTGACCAGCTTGAACGGCTTTCATTTCGTCCTTAACGGATTCCTGGCCCAATTTCATTTCTTCCTTAACGGATTCCTGGCCCAATTTCATTTCTTCCTTAAATGATGCTTGGCCAGCTTCCATCTTTTCTTGGAATGCAGCAAAAGCACTAATGAGCTGTCTCAATTGTTCTTCCATCGCTCTTGTTATTGGCATTCAAATCCCACTTCTGACACCAAAAATTGTTGCGTGCGTACGGGTTCGTTATGAAATGAATGCACAAGTCCGATGAAAAATGAACAAAAATTTATTATTATCACAACAAAAATGCTTAAATTTTCTCAAATTATCATGCAGTATTACAATATCTCACAGTAGTTATCTTTTAACTACTCAAATATCCAATAGAACGTAATTCAAAACAGCTAAAGAACGCTAATCCGCGAATTCGCTACAATCAACAACAGTAGTTTTCTAAACAACAACAAACTAAGCAACTACTACAAACTGAGTTTTCCTCCTTTTATAAGATTTTAAAATCACGCGCTAGAATTTTCCAGTACTTTCTCGAAATCAAAAAGAGATATTTATTTATTTAATGCACGCGCTCTTGTATTTTCAATTTTCCGGCTTAGCTTTCTTTTAATATTCGTCACGCGCTGCACTGCGCGAGAAATAAAACCATTTAATTTCTAATTGAACTAACATTAGCTTTTTAAATACCAAATTCGTAACAATATATTCTAAGTCATGGTCTAAGTTCATTAAAAAGAATGGATTGTTTCGGTGTTTATGAATTCGGGTGGTGGTGGGAACAATCCACAATTTTTTTTTTTTTTTTTTTTTCCATATGATTCCCTTACTTTATGAGAGGAAGAATTCTATTTACAGCCAAGTTGCTTTTATTTTTTCATCTCATACAATATTTTCAGAGAGCCATTTAAATAATTTAAATTCCAAAATAGATCATGTTTCCCGTCCATAGAAGGTGCCATGAGCATTTTTTCGCAAAACAAAAATCCCCTTAATATGTTGCCAGTTTTTAAAAACTGCTTTCAAATGTGAAATTAATTATTGCAGCAGGAGACGTAAAAATCAACCAGAGCCTTAAATAATTCATCTCCACTCGTGACGTCACTGAATATGCCTCATGGACCTTATAAGAAATAGACCAACCCAAATGGGTTTTCTCCCTAGTCTGACGCGTTCCCGGCTGTCACCTTGATCACATCCGGAGGAGTAGGGACGACTTGCAGGAATTTAACAATGGTTGCCTATTGCAGCGTGTATAGTAATTGTCAAGAAAAAGCTGGTCGAAGCGCCTCATTTCATAAATTAGAATTTCTCCATATTTTTATTTTTGAAACTGAGATTGATTTTTAAAAATTTAGCATATTTATCGAGCATAATTAACGTTCCAAATAATTATAAAGCTATTGCACGCTTTCAGAGCTGGATATTTTTTAAGATTTTCCTATGCTGTAAGGAAATTTGTAACTACTTCTTTTAGAAAATAATATTTTAAATCTGAACTAATAGAAAATTTAAAACAAGCAATTTTTATGCTTTTTATTGGTGTAAATAAGTAAAAAATACTAAAATATTTAAAATGAATTTTTAAAAATTTTGCTTAAAATTCTAAATTGTGCTGCTTTTTTAAAATTATAGATGAGTATTATACGAGGGCTATCCAGAAAGTAGATTACGTTTTGGAATAAAAAAATAAACAAAGTATAGGAAACAAATTTTATTATATACAGATGAAAGCCACACTCAAATACTACTTTTCTACATAGTCACCATACAAATTAAGGCATTTATCGTAGCGATGTACGAGCTTGGAAATTCCTTTGTCGAAAAATTCGGCCGCCTGCGCCTTCAACCACTTCGTTACCTCTTCTTGCAGCTGTGCGTCGTCATCAAAACGCTGCATAGCCAGCCACTTCTTCATTGCTGGGAATAGGTGGAAGTCGCTCGGTGCCAGGTCGGGACTGTACGGCGGATGAGGAAACAACTCCCACTTAAAAGATTCAAGAACTTTACGAGTGACATTTGCCGTGTGGGGCCGGGCGTTGTCGTGAATCAACAAGATCTTAGAGCTCAACATTCCTCTGCGCTTGTTTTGAATTGCTCTTCTGAGTTTTTGGAGAGTTTGGCAATACCTTTGAGAGTTTATTGTAGTGCCTCTTTCCAGGAAGTCCACCAAAATTACACCTTTTCTGTCCCAAAAAACAGTCGCCATCATCTTCCTTGCCGACATTGTTTGCATGCATTTCTTGGGTTTTTGGGGAGAACTTGTGTGCCCCCACTGCATTGATTGCAATTTCGTTTCACAGTTCACATGTTTCACCCATGTTTCGTCACCAGTAACGATGCGATCGAGTAAAGAGTCACCATCCTTATGGTAAGCGTCCAAAAAGTTCAACGCTGCAGCCATTCGCTGATTTTTGTGGTCCTCTGTCAAGATTTTTGGAATCCATCTTGCACAAAACTTGTGGTAACCAAGCTTTTCGCTGATGATTTCGTGCAACAAACTTCGCGAAATTTGTGGAAAACTCAAAGAAAGTTCCGTTATTGTGAAATTTCGATTTTCACGAACTTTAGCATCGACTTTTTCGAGAAGTTCGGCGGTCACTATGCTGGGTCTCCCACTTCGATCTTCGTCGTGAACATTGGTTCGGCCATTTTGAAATCTTATGACCCACTGACGCACTCCACCTTCAGTGATAATGTTGTCCCCATACACTTCACGAAGCTGCCGATAGATTTCTATCGGTTTACATTTTTTTGCAGTCAGAAACCTTATTACTGAGCGCACCTCGCAGCTCGCGGGATTTTCAATTAACGCAGACATTTCAAACCGTCACAGTATCTGAACGGAGCACAGCACGAACCTCTCACTAGCACGGCTAGATGCAGACTGAGCTGCGCAACGCTCTGACCCCAAGATGGCCGCGCTAGCCCCGCCCCTAGCGGACACAGACGGAAACGTAATCTACTTCCTGGATGGCCCTCGTAGCACAATTTCTATAAAGGAATTTTATTTCAATCATATTTCATAATACATCATAGTGATAAACACTTTTGACTCCTTAAATTTATACACTTAATTCTAATATTAAAATTGTATTTAACCGTAATAATTAATTTTTCTTTTATTTTATAGTGATTATTTTTTTAATTTATTTTTAGTTCTGCATAAGATTTTTTTTATTTACTGTTAATTTACTTACTAATTAGCTCGAAGCGGCATTTTGCGCTGTTTCACTATAAATGTCCGTGTCTCCTTGCAAATTGCTGTTACCAAATATTGCCGCCTTGTATTATATTTAAAGAAATTAAATAATGAAGAATCTGCATGAGTACATGTATGTTTCTCGCACTGTGACAAAAACGACGGAATCTAGAGCCATCAAATTTTGAATAATGTAATCCTCCACCCGAACTTGGGCATTTGGACGGCTGAATTTCGAATTCGTTTTAATCTATTTCCTATTTTGTAAAACTTTAACGAATTTTTGATTAACAAACTCAACGAGTTCAGAGCGAGCACTGTACAAAAAATAACAGTTTTATCTCCAATGAGGAAATTCTAAAGATATGCTGTTTTCAAATATATGTGGTTTACGGGCGAAGAACATGATATTCAATAAATATAGGTACCACACAAAACGCTGGAAAAGGGTTCTTTTTGGGCGTAATATAAAATCAGAGTGCGTCTAGATTTTATTTTATCTTTTTTTTTCCTTCATTACACTCAGAAAATTTTATGCTCCGAAATTTATAAATTACTAAAATAAATAATTTACTTTAATGTTAATAATTTAATGATGATATAATCAAATAAATAATCGTTTTGTAATGTTATTATAGTTTTGAAAATCACTGCCTGAAAATGTTCATTTTTTTTTTTTTTTTTTTTTTTTTTTTTTTTTTTTTTTAAATGTCAGATCTTGTTTAATTTTACCTTATTTATTTCAAAGCATCACGTACTATCAATATTATTTAATTTTACGTTATTTTTACGCAAAATTAAGTTCATAAATTTTGTGTTAAGAGTGTTTACCGTTTTACCAAAGTAAAGATGTTTGTACAAGAATTACGCGTGAAAAAATGCGTCAAATGCAGTAAAAAGTGCTTTAATGAGATTTATTAAATCCTATTTGGAAAAAACCGTGACTTTCATAATCTCATCACTATACAACGTATCACATCTAATAATTAAAAACAGTTATGTGGTACAAACGCCATAGCTTTCAGTGTTAAAGTAAACCAGATCGCCCCTACTCTTTCTTGCGGACATGTCGGCTGTCGCGCGCCCCGCCCACTGGGTTAGTCTATTTCTTATAAGGTCCATGATATACCTTCTTTTGGGATATCATGGATGACACTGCCACACCCTCTGTGTGATGTCACTGCCACGTCCCTGATCCGATCCGCTGGCGCAGAACTCTCATTTTTATACTACTTATGTTATTTCATAGAATTTGAATTTCAGACAAAGCCAAATTTCGCACAACGACGGTATTTAATTTAAGTACTGAGGGGTTTTCCTTCAGTGGGGTGACCGGACCCTGTTCTCGGGCTTCCTAATTAATTTAAATTACTTTGCTTTTCTGCCACTTGTTTTTCTTGTTGCTTTTTTTGGCAATCTCCAAAGGGTTTTCTTTTCTGACCCATATTATTGCTAACGCCTTTCGCGGTCGTATCTGACTGCCGATAAGGATGCTGCCTATTTTAGGCCTGCTGAGGAGAAAATCCCGAACATTGGCTTTAGCCAAAACTTGCCGTATGCGCTTTATTCGAAACTTGCGGGCATTCGAATTTCACGGCGAGTTCGAATAAGCTTTCAAAGGTGTTCGGGTTTCTCACTTCCATAAAATTCTGTTTAGGAGGAAACAGGCGCGGTAAACTGAATTCTATTAACTCGATGTCTGGTCTCTTTCCATACAATAAGTTAAATACACTGGTTATCATAAATTAAGGAAAAATCACAAAAATCACGATTACTGTAAAAGTTACATGTAGTATTTAATGAAACTTACCCACAATATACAACACATAGCAAGGTATCAAATAATATAAAAAGAAATTACCATACAAATATGGTAGTATAGAAATTAGCACATATATAAAATGAACAAATCGAAGGTGTCAGTTTGCTATAGGAAAAGTACCTTCAATATGGAATATGATCGCCTCTAGAAGCAATACAGCACATACAGCGATGTGTGATGCTTTTAATTATGCGGTCTATCAGTTCCATAGAAAGCGAGAGTCATTGCTCTTGCAAAGCAGTTTCAAGCACGACAAGGGTCTGAGGGAGCGGATTGAGAACAGCTAGACGTCTCACTAAAGTATTCCAAACGTGCTCGATAGGATTCAAGTCCGGGAATCGAGCTGACCACTCCATGCGCATAATTGTTTCCTGTTGAAGATAATCCCTGTGTGGTCTTGCGTTGTCATCCTGTAACAGGAAAGTATCCCCTATAGACCCGGCATATGGGCGCACATAAACATCGAGGATGTCATCTCTGCAAACTTGAGCATTCACGGTTCCCCTTGGAAAGACATGGAGGTCTGTGCGTCCAGCCAAAGAGATGCCACTCCAAATACAGACACTGCCTCTTCCGTATGCAACTCTTTCACGGATGTTTTGACGGATGATAACGGGTTCCAGATTATTTCCACATCAAATAACGCTTACTATCGCTTTCTTGACTAAACCTGGACTCATCCGTAAAGAGAACAGCCCTCCATTGATCAGGTGTCCAGTGGACATGTTGTCGTGCCCATTGCAAACGGTCCCTCTTATGGCGTGACGTTAAAGGCACGCAAATGGCTGGTCGCCTCGCATACAGACCACCTTCGTGAAGCCTTCGACGCACAGTTGACGTTGACACCAACCTTCCGGTGGCTGCCGCAAGGGAGGATCTAAGAAGAATCGGAGTAGCGGTTCTAAAGTTAAGTTATTCGAAGTTCAGATTTTGAGCGTGAAGGTGCAGTTGCCCCTTGCTCCCTATTTTTAACTTCGCTTATTCTCTTGTCCTTTGTGTTACATGTTTGATCAGATAGCTGGCTCAGTAAAAGTAGGCGGCCAGTGTACTCTGATTAAAAATCCGGTTATAACCACGTGCTGTGCTGATAAGGACCACGTGTGTCTGAGACTCCTTCCCCTTTATTTTTCTTCGTTCTAGGTATTTCTTTCTCCTGATGAGGAGGGACCTTTAGCTGCCCTCGAAATCGATTGAGTGTTTAAATATACTTACGCTAAATACAAGGTTGTTTTTACGATTTTGTTTGTTTAATTTGTTTTGCTAAATGTTTTAATTTTGGTTTTGCTTTTGTTTACGATTTTGATTGTCACATTAGCGTGTTTCTCTTCTAGTCTAAATTAAACAAAGCCAACCAGAGGCTCGCATATGGCAGCGGCCATGATAAGTCATAACGTCATGCCGGGACGTTTCATGGCATCATTTTTATCGCACGAGGCAAACGGAGGAAGCTTACTCTATTCATTCTAGCTACCTTGTTTGTCATCTATTCCTATATATATTCCAGGATGCTGCAGCTGAGGTAATATAAAGCTTGTAATTCCACCACCAGACTTGGGCGAGGCCGATGCTATTCGCACCACCGGTGCGATTATCCGCTTAAGCTATTCGCACCAACATTAACCGCGCATGCGCATTGAGTTGTCAGATCCGTCAATTGAACCCCATCGAAAGGAACGGATTCTACGTACGTGAACTGCTGTAGTGAATCATTTTTTTTAAAGGCGGGTTTCTATTTTGGCGTAGTTTATCATTTTTTAAGCGTTGGCGACTTTCAAAAGTTTAGAAAGGAAAATGGGTTCCTTTTCTTATAAAAAGAAGGAACACATTTTCTTTTATTAAAGTATATATAAAAAAGAGCAGATTTTTATGTTCGCAATGTTTATCCTTTTCCTGAACGGTTTGAACAGTTTAAATGTCTGATTTGGGGGGGGGGGTGACAAAATCTTCTTTATATTTTTTGTACTTCTTAGAATACATTTAGCTTTAAAGGTGTGTTTTGCGCAGTCAAGACTTTAATTCCTTTCTCTTTGGAAAATGTCGTCCGATAAAAGATACTAAAAATTAGACAGAGGATTTCTGTGTAGAAAATTTAGAAATGAAATAAGTTAAAAGCGATTATATCAACTATTAAATGAATTATTCTGTATGCCTGCTTATTTTTTTTATGGAAATACTTGGTATTTTCAGGACACAAAAAATGCTTCAAAGAACTTTGAAATATTAGTACAAACACATTAATCAATTAAATTGAAATAAATAATGGGATGTAATTTAAAAGACAGAAATAATTTAATGTAAGACATTTAGATTTAAACATTTGCACACACAAATGATTTATCAGATTTTGTAAGGTTTTATTTCATAAATAACTTTGATTTTGAAGTATGGCATTTGAACCTATAAACCTGTGTGAATACTGAAAAAGTGAGGAATATATAAGAATATTATCATTCTCAGCAAGTTTTCTTATTAAATAATAAATTCTGACAGTCCTATGCTATAAGAATAGGGTCTAAGTTTGCATAAAAATTTCTCTGTTAAATAGAATTTAAGTAATTTCTGTAGCCTTTTTGTCAGTACACTAAAGATTTTTTAACTAATTACTCGTCCTCGCTTGCAATTAGAACTATCATTAAATTCCTATTTTATCTAATCATTTCCTGAACATTATCATGTATATAGATTGACCTCGTCTTTGTAATTGATAATTATTACTTACAAATTATTCTCTTGCTGGTAAACTATTAACAACATTCGCTCTCACTACCACCTGCTTTACGGAAATCGGCGTAAAATGCTGATACCTGGGCTGATTGTGCGCATGCGCGAACGTAGGTGGTGTGAATAGCCTGTTAGCTATTCGCACCGTCGGTGCGATTAGCCACTGCACTTGGGCGAGGCTTTTGGTGATGGTTTCCGTAGTTTGAAATTGTTGCCATAACCTGGGTAACACCATTCAAGATCAATTTAACTATCTAGCTATCTTCTTATAAGAGGGGCAGCCTCAAACCTACCACTGCTCTGCATCTCAATTCATCGTCTAAGAGATTGCGAGAGCTCATTTTTAATTGAAATTATAGGGTTCTGTTTAGTTGTAGTAATCGTTAATTTAATACTGGAAACCTTTTCTGAATTCTAATATTATATCCCTTTGCATTTCCTTGCCACGATGCAAATTGAGTAGGTGAGAAAGAGTATTTAAACGGTTGAAACGAAAAGGTTAGACAGAATGTGATTTCGCTAGTAAAGCGATAGTTTGCTGTATTGCCTTCAGCCGTTAATCTTAGTAGCGGCTACGCATTCTGGTCTTCTAGTTGGTATATCGCCGATGAAATTCTCTGAGTCAGCTTGCTAGGTTTAACCCTGAATTGTGTAGTCTGGCAGTACTCTTATCTTTAAATGTATTGTTAAATTAAGTTTTAGTTCTCACCGCAAGTAGTCGGAGCTGTTGTACGCAAGTAAGTCCGTGTCTTCTGTTTTAAGTGCTGTGATTAATAAAAGTGTCTTTCACACCCTTTCCATGTCGTGTTCATCTTCATGCCTGAACGAGAATTCTCAAATGTTTCAAACCCAAGTAGATCTAATCACAGTGTATGATACCCAAGAAGATCAGGTCTCGAATGATTCCAGACCGATGGCCGAAAATGAACCAAATATGTCGCTGGTCTCGTCAACGACGCAGACCCTACCGGCTCCTGTAAACCCAGCGGAAGTTTTGGCTTTCTAGTATATACAACGGGAGCCTCAATGAAAGCTGGTGTGACATTCGACGGAATAACGTCGGTTGGCAATATTTTGGAATAGCTGGACAATCACTTTTAACTGTATGGGGTCTCGAACCTACAACGAATAACGATAGCTATCACCGCTGTACGAAGACAGGCCCTAAATTGGTGCAAATTGATCGGCAAATTTTTACTGGGAGAAATAGGCAGTTTTACACGTTCGGAAAAATTTAAAACCGCCCTCATGAAAGCATTTCCCGTGGTCTAGCAAAGCTGGAATCTGAACTACACGTCACGTACCAATTTAAAAATACAAGAATTAACTGAATTCCTTTAAAGAAAAATTCAAGTAATTAATTTACTGTAGGGAATAAGGTCCGATATCGAAATCATTCAGATTATTTTGCAAATCCTTGACTGAATTCTGGATTGAAAGTAGTAGAATTTATTTCAATTTCTGATATGGCATTCAGGATCACATACTTCTATGAAACAACTTTTACAGCTTTAACACTTATTAAATCTAAATGCCATTCAATGCTGAAATACGTCAAGCATACTTAAGTAGTTCCAAATATTTTATTTAATTCGTTACGCAGGGAAAAAAACAAGCACAGTTTCATTATAACGTGATTTCCTTTCATTAATTTTTGTATACTTGAAACGAATCGAAATTTACTTCTTTTCATATGTATTTTGTTTACCAAAGGTCGCAAAATATTTATTTTTATAGCGTTATTCTACATTTAATACTTGTTTTCGCGATAAATTTCAATGACAAAATGGGGTACTGAATGAAAAAATCTAAGACAACTGATTTATGTAATTCTTGAAGTTGCTTTCCCCTTCGCATTTGCTTTGCTTTTGAAAAAATATTTAAAAATGGAAATGTTTTCGACTATTATTGAAATAAATTTGCCAGATTACACTGATCAAATAAATATCAAGTTTCAAGTGTTTTAGTTACGTAGCCGCTTAATTAATTTATATTTTCTTAATAAATTCAAATGCACTTAAAAAAGCTTTCTTCAATTTGTGTTTCGTCACATACGGATTCCAAATTTTGTTTCAGTTAACGTTTATTAATATTGAGTAAAATGTTTTTTTTCTGAATTATTATATGAAGGTTTCAAAGATTCGAAATTTTGGACAGATAGAGAAAATTTACGCTTAGTCCCACATGCAGTTTTAAAAATGTTTGAATTAATAAAGATGTATACAATGTGAAGCACAATTAAACGCGAGCTTCCCATTTATATCATACGATTCTTCATTTTACCCCTCTACAAAAAGCGTCCGACATCAGTTAATAAATCTATGCTGAGTCACCGAAGTAGCCAGTAAACGCCCGCTGAGATTTAAAAAAATTCCTTCAATCGAGGAAATTTATTTAAAAACAGAATGAATTTTAAAAACATATCTTGCATAATTTTGCAAATCATTACGTTTCCTTAACGTATATTATTTCTATGTGCTTAATTTCTTTGCATTATATTGCATACTTTTTAGAGCTAAGTTGCATTATAACAGGACATCTTCCAGGTAAGATATTCATAAGGATTAAATTCATACATCTAAGGAAATGGAATTTTTGAAACGCAGTCTACTTTTCTGTGCGGCTCTGGTGATGGCAACTTTGGCTGTCATCCAGGCTGTGCCTGACCCTGAATCGCAACTTGGGCTTCCCGGGAAATGACTGTTGCTGACTGGTAGGTAAATATGTAATTTCTATATGTTTTCATGTAGGCTCTTAATCCATTAAACTATAACAATATCTATTCCTCATCTCGCAAAAAGTAAACCTTTTTGGGCTTCAGCAAAACGTTAAACAGTAAGCCAAATTCACCATTATAAATAAGGAGACAAAAGGAAATTCACCATTATAAATAAGGAGACAAAAGGACACAACAGGATTTGAATCAAAATTTAGAAACGGCTGATAAAAATGAAAACTTCTATCATCAGTTACATTTGCTTTTCAGAATACTAGATTTCTTTCAGGAATGAAATATATAATGTAATGTGTTTATAAATTATTTTAACACAACAAGAGAACGAATAGTACTATTCATTCTCTTGCTGTCAAAAATATCAGAACGAATAGTAGTAATATCAGTATGAACTAATGCTGACAGTAGTGTCTACGGTTGCACAGAACTCAGAAAAGAGTAACTTGGAAGTATGTCCAGTAAACATAAGTCATTTCTATCCTATAGAGAAATTAGCACATTTGCAGATCATCAACATTAAACATTTGCCGTATGCGAGTTTCCAATAAAAAGAAACAACTTTAATAATTGCACCTCATTGGCTTATGAAGTTTCAGTCGAAAACCAGCCGAAGCAGACGTTGTTCTTTAAAAGCATCACATCGTCACATTAATCCAGATTCAAGATATACTATCATCGTTAATTCGTGAAGCTCTCATCTCTAACAGCCAGCGTATCTATCGAGATGAACCAATATTTACAATAGAGAATACCAATCGCATTGTATTCAGAAAAAGAGTAACTTCGGAGCCCATCCAACAAGTAAGTCATTACTTCTGACGTCATTTCTATCTTACTAAGACTTAGCACATATTTAGAACATCACCGCCAAATATTTGCTTTATGCAAGATTCTAATGAAATAAAAGAGCATCAAATATCGCACTTGAATAACTCATGAAATTTCAGCAGAAAGGCAGCCGAAGCAAACCTTCTTCTTTAAAAGTGTCACGTTCTCACATCAATTCTACATTTAAGGATATATTGTCATTAATATCAGAGCCCAAGTAGCACATGACGTTGCAAAAACGTTGCAAACTGGTCCGAGAGGTTACAAAGTTGTCGTGGTAACGTCTTTGTTATGTCATGTGCTACTTGGGAAAGCTCATTTCTCTACCAGCCAACGTAAAATAATAACAGAGAGGGAAACATCCGATTATCTACTTCAGATGGTAGCGCTTTTGTGCACTTAAATGCGCTCAGAACCACCTTACCTATATATGCAGCATGTCGAGAAAAGAAAACGCGAAGTGCTTTTTTCAAGCGAACTTTTTCAAGAGATCCTAGTATACAAACAAATCCTCTTTATTTCACCCTCCACCTCAGAAGCCGGAGAATTCCCTATCTACCATCAAAAGGTTGCTCCAAGGCAGAGGAACCAGCAGTTTTCTCAAGGAATTCCTGGATATTGCAAATAAATGCAAAATAACACTCGAACGCCAAGTTTTCGATTTTATCAGTTTTCTGCACTCTCTGTAAGTTTTTCACTAAATTGATTGCGCAACTTTTGATCTCGTTCATTCGCTCTCCCAACACTGTTGTAGGTTCAAGTTGGAATTTTAATATTCATCTTTTCTGCCTCTCAGAGTGGAATACGACCCAATGTTCTGTGGTAATAATTGCTCATCTAGATAAATACTACCTCCCCTCTTAATTGTAAAAACAATTTAGAATTACCCTGTATAAGAAACACGAGACCAGAAAAGCTCCATATTTAATATTTTGTGTCCTTTTGCCATTACGTTTTTCTGTCTGTGAAATGTCAGTTATTAGCAAATTTCTGTTTTGAAAGATGATTAAATTAAGGAATTGAATCAATGCGTTGCCACATCGAGAATTTAAACAAAAAGTATGCTTGTCATTAAATTGCACTGTCGTGGTTATAGTATTAAGGTATTTCGTATTTTTGTTGCTCGGATATGATTTTTTCAATACTGCAGTCTTTACGAAACCTTTTCCGAAACTAACTGGTTAACACCGAACGATACTAATAGTTCGTCAATGATCTTCTTTCCGATTGTTGAAAAGGACGATCGGGAATTTTTTTGGTATAACTTGAATATCAGCCATTCTTTTTCAGAAAATCCTTCTGCATTTGTGAATTTCGATATAATTCTCTTTCTAATCTTTTTCAGTCCAAAGGTGCTTTGTCCCCGAAAGACTATTGTTTTCGTTTTGTGATTTTGCGTTGAATAACTATAAATGTCCGTTTCACTTTTTAAACTGTTGCCAACAAATGTTAGAGTCTTGCATTATATTTGAAGAAATTAAATAATGAAAAATCTGCATAAATGTAGGTATATTTCTCGCATTGTGATAAAACAACGGTACATAGAGCCATCGAACTTTGAATGACGTAATTCCTCTATGAATATGGGTATGGGGAAGACCAAATTCTAAGTTTGGAATTTATTTTATTATCGATTTCATATTTTGTAAAACTTTAACGAATTTTTGATTAACAAACTCAAGGATTTCAAAGCAAGCAATGGCAACACTCAACGGGAAAAAAAAACCTTTTTATCTCCAGCGCACGGAATTGTGTATCGGAAATTCTAAAGATAAAATATGCTCATTTTAAAATTATTTTGTGACATTGCTATTGAACTGAATTTTATGGTTTAAATGCAAAGAACATGATATTTAATAAATTAAGATAACCCAAAAAACGTTAAAAACGTAAATTAAAATCTGAAACCTTTCAGATTTTTTAAAATTTTTTTAAAATTTTTTTTTTATTTATTCATTTATTTATTTCGACGCTTTTAGCATCAAGATCCGAGCAGTTTATACAGCCCAGCTCCCGCTTGCTCTTGAAACACTTCCCTGGCTACTGATTAGAACTGCGGTGTTTAAAGCTAGTTCTCTAGAGTTACGTAAAATTTGGCTAAAGGATACAGATTTGCGAAACAAGAATGAACAAAATAAATTTTATTATAATCCAAAATCAACCAGAGAAAAGAGAATTTCCTTGATTAGTACTGATGGTTTGGAATCAGCAATTTCTCACAAACACGTGAGAAATTGCTGATTCCAAACCATCAGTACTAATCAAGGAAATTCTCTTTTCTCTGGTTGAATTTTTATCTCAATTTTAGCTAACTTCTTGTACATTAATTGTATCTCCATTCGCTAATAAATTGGCAAGTTTTAATAAGATTTAATTCATTGACAATATTTCCATGCTAAGGTCAACAGCAGGAAACAGCTATATCTTCCTGCAGCCAACCAGCACTAAAAAATGATCCAATCAATCATTTTAAAATTCATGTGCTATATTCAATGATTTCTCATTTTTCTTCTGCATTAATTTATATTATGCATTTTGTACACAGATAATTTAAAATTGTTGTATTTTTCTGTGTAATATCACATGAAAATCTAAAGAGGAAAGCTATGCCGGAAAGAATACTGGGGCAAATGCGTTTAATATTGAGTAAATGGGTATTTCGTTAATTTCGCTAGAAATCGTCTAAAGTCTCCAAACTTGGCGACCATTTCACACCATTTTGGTCCGCTCCCTGTATCACCATAGTAGATATTATAATTAAACGCATGTAACTGATCACTGTCTTGTCGCCCAGACAGTATAGTGGTTAGGGGAGACTACTACGGTACCGAAGGGCCTGGGTTCGAATACCAGAGAAGACATGGATGTTTGTAAACGTGTAGTGTCAGTGCGGAAAGGCGGCACTCTAAATATGCGACGAGCCGAAAGTCCTCTTGTGTGGAATGGTGAAAGGGAAGAGGGGGGAGACCCCAGGATTCCCCTCGGCGTGCTATCCCTCAAAATTGGGTCTGGAAAATCTGACAACCCTTTTTCCATGTAATATGGGTATTCGAGATGCAGAAAGTATTAGAAATATCTCGGCAGCCGTTTAAAGGTTGTGAGGCTGCTCGTTTTTGAGTTATGCGAGATACATACATACATACGCACGTGCGTACAGACACTAAGAAAGAATCTGTTCTGAATCCATTTTAAATCAGTTTTATAATTCGTTTGGGGGAAAAGATTATTTATTCTGTCCTTACGTACAGATGTCACGCAAAAACATCTTTAGATCGCATTCGATAGCGGTCACAATGGATATTTTCGTTGAAATATGATACCCGCAATTTTTCGTGATTACAATATTTCCGTTATTTCGTACAAGGATGTAACACGTGTTCTTTGCATTCAATTATACTGCGATTTAGTTTTCTACATTAGCATGGACTCATTTAAGACACAGAACTGAGTGAAATGATTTTCCGCAAATTGCATCTTTTTCAATTTTGTAAAAGACAATTGTTTTTAGTTTCATACAGGAATACCCAGTTTTTTCTGCATTTGTCAATCCAGTATTATTGTCAATTTCTCTTAAATTTAAGTATTGTTTTTTAATGGCAGTCGAGACATTTTAGTAATAACATGATAAGCGGAGAGGAAAAGTAGTAATTGAATTTAGTATTGTTATCAAATAACAAGAATGCAAATCTCCCATCGGCAAACGACTGGTTAGCAGATTTCTTTACCTATTCTGTTCCCTCAAGCGAACGTCCTTTCCACCACCAAGCAGTCGAGAGGTAACGTTGTTGAACAATAGTAGTTCGGTTCGGGGATCGAATCTTCGAAAACAGTATGGCCCACCGGCAGCTGAGCGGTAAAGACGCTGAACACTGGTAGTTCGGTCCGAGGTTCGAATCCCGCGAACGGGCTGGCTGCATGGGCGTTTTCTCGGTGTTCCCCATGTGTATACGAGCCAATGTCCCTTAAAAAGTCCTCCACGAAGGCATCCCTCCCTTTAGGCACATAGCCCTCGTGTGCTTTGCCATAATTAAATAATCCAATCGAAAACAGTATGACTGCGTAAGTGTTTAAGTGTTTTTCCCCATGTGTAGCGGATATATATGAGCGAGTTTCCTTCCGAAAGTCCTCCACGAAGGCACTCCTTCTCTTAGACAGATATTCCTCGAGTGCTTTGCAGTTATTAAAATAAACCAAACGAATGCTTTCCTGCACCAAATGGTTAATATCGTTACCCTTTCAGTTTTCACTCTGAGAAATATTTTCAATTTGAATCTCGAAAGAAAAGAAAATTCAGGAAAAATTTTAATATTACGCATGCCTCATATTAAAGTATTTTAGACATCATTTCTAATATATCTGAATTTTTTAAGTGTAATATTTTTACAATCTGAGATTTTAAGTTAAAGCCAGAAATATAATATTTATTGGAATAAAATTTATGAAGAATTACAGTAATATTACGCTGTTTTTATAAAGATGTTTAAAAACTTTACCTTTGTATGTGATGTTTAAACAAATTGCCTGTGTCACTTCAAACATCAATTATCATTTCCAGAAAACCTGAAGACAAATAGTCACAAGATATAAGGATAAGGAATTCTAACTATCTGCCTGTCTTCCTGAACTTCCACGTTTCTTTCCATAAATACGCAAATTCAGGCATTAAAATTAGCTATTTCATTATTGCAGTTTTTCTTTAAATTTATTTATATTAATAACTTTGGTATTTTTTTTTTTTTTTTTTTTCTTTTCTTTTAGGATCAGCAACATATGAAGGAGACCGAATATGCTTTTTCTGAATGAATAAAAATGCCTCTACAGAGACAAAAGATAACTTCTAAAGCTTTGCAAATTGTTGTTGTTCAAGCTCATGTTAACTAAAATTTTAAAATTTATTTCCTATTTGACAAGCATTTCCAAAATATACAATAATAAAGCATGAATGAAATGATTCGCATAAAAATTTTCATTTAATTTTATTACTTACTAGCCACAGATGCGGCCAGTTAGCCTAAAATAGTTATTATCAATGGAAAAATGTAATGGATTTAATGAGTTCAGGTAATGCCTTTTGGGGGGGGGGTGGTCTAGCTAGAAATTAATAATAACAGCGATAAAGAACTGTGTTTAATGCTTTCAAATCTCTTATTTTCAAAATCAGTAACACACAAATAAAATGTGATAGAAGAATTAAATATCTTGGTTGTTTTTTATTTTCATTCGTTAGTCGTATTCATACACTTTCAGTTACAGAAGTGTTTTAAATGATGATAATATTCATGTTTGGGCAATGCCAAATTAAAAATATAATAAAATTTTGGGCAAATATCGAAATCTAACTTTTAAATTGGTCTCCCCGTTCCTATACTTATATTTGAAAATATTTATTATCGTTATGAAAGAATAAAATTATAAGAAGTTTGACTCACTTACGACTAAAACTAACCGGGAAATTTAATTAAATTAAAAATTTACAATTTCAGAAATGCAATAAAATTTAAAAAATTTAAAATACAAGAAGTTTGACAAAAATTTTCCTGGATATTTAATTTCAGATTTGCAGTTGAGGGATCTGTTAATTAAGTTGGGATAATTCAATGAAATAAGTTTAAATTAAAGTGCAGCAAAAATGTTTATAGTTTTATAAACCGTACAATGAAGTTATGGGATGTGCACATCAGATTTTTTGGATATCTAAACCTGTATATTAATTAACCTCCGCTGGCTCCTGATTTGGGAGTAGCAACTGAGTGAAAGGTTTCTTGAGAACTCTTTGAGAGCTTCTCTGATAAAACATTTTGCTGAACACCTATCACTTCAGCTTGATGATTCAGAGTGGGGGGATTCTCTCCAAAAGCTCAGGTTGCATCATTTTTAGATTTAGATTCAACCGCACGGTATCTGTTAGATTTCTTAGTTTGCTTATCCTGAATATCAGGTTCAGCGATGATTTCATCGTTGTCAATCTGACAATTATCTACGAGAGGCGCAAATTTATTGCTGTTAATGACTAGCAGTTTCTTTTTTAGGTTGAAGACTTTTAGGTCCGTTTATAACAGCAGGAACTGGGTGGCCGCAGTGAGCGAATAAGACCGCAATGGCTTCGAAGTTAGGAATTCAGAAGTGATTTTACATCAATCAACATGTTTATTTTTTCCGGTTTTGCGTGTTTTGCAAATTCTTAAATTGTAAAAATTCAAAAACTGGAAATTTTGAAAGGTGAAATTAGAGAAAGAATTTTTCTTAGAATTTAAAATCTAAACAAGATCATTGTGAGACCTTTTTACACAACTTCTATACTGTGATTTGAAAATATCTCATCGATCGTAGTATATCCTCTGATTCTATAGCATTTCCTATCACAAATCAATGACTCAACGGATAGAAATTTTGAAAGAAATATATCTTTAGACCTTCCTGTGTTGCCATATGTTTCTTTTTATATTTGGTATATTATTTATATTTATTATATTATTTCTTCAAAAGTAATACATAGGAATAACATCTAATGGCAGCATCCTTATATCTGAAAAATGATTCGACACAAAAGTAAAACAAACACACTGAGAATTAAGGCTAAAACATTTAACTGCTTAATAACGAGAGATTGATATCGTAATAAGCTTCTTGTAGTTGCATTTAGCGTAATTCCAAGACTACATTTAGTGCTTATAAACATATTATATTCTCAAACATACATCTGTTTTAAATACTGACAAATTTTTAATTATCTCATAATATATTTCTTTTACAAAAGCCTGTTCAGATCTTCAAGGTATTTCTAGCCAAAATCTAGTACATTGTTCCCACTGATATAAAAGTGTTCAATACTAAAATTGAAATTTTTGCATTATATTTTAATATAGCTTATCATTAAAAACTGTTATGGGCTTCAAGTAAAGTACCACTTCTGGTTATCGAATGAAGCACGACTGAACTCAACACGGTAACATAAAAAGCGTTAAAAGGAAAAGGAATAACTCCCAGTCATCACGCAAGCGAATGAAACACGCGGCATCGGCCTTAATATTTTCAGCTCTTTTTACAATTACCCCGATTAAAAAAATAAATCAAGATTTTAATTATATTTTTAAATAATGGAAAATCCAACATTGCATTGAAACATGAGGAAGAAATGAATGAGAAAAAGGCCCTGAAATGGTACACCATTGTAACTCACAGTTTTCTAGAATCGAGTACTATGGGAAAGAGGAAGTTTCTGTACGGAAGAATTTAAAAATTTACATCTAAAATTGAGGCATTAAATTCCGATATAAGAAGTGTTAAGGGTGTATATGAATAAGAATTAAGAGATAACATATAAAAAAGTACCAATTCTGATGATTAAGAACTGATTAGCAAAGGAAATTAGACCCAGAAAATCAATAAAAGATAATATTTTGTCAAAAGAGGAACGCTTATCTATGTCCTCTACCTTATCAGTTAAACTGCTCTTCCGCAATTCACCTGCGTGTTTCGCCTACAGGCTCTTTTACTCCTTCTGGCGTAGAACTCTGGCTTTCATACTGCTCATATCATTTGTTGCTATTTGTCTCATTAACAGTCATCAAAAAACGATTTTTGGTGGCGTTGTCAAAAATAGTTAGAAATTTAGAAACCATACCCCAGAGATGCTTATCTCTGAAACCATCAGTATTATGGAATATAGTTAAGAAAAGGTATTTAACATCAACTGTTAGCTTCGTTATAGTAATTACTTCGGTAGAAATCCAAAATGGTTTGAATCAGAGGGCGGCCACTTTTGAACCGCGGTTCCAGACCATTTTGGACTATTTGATTTCAACAAATAATTTATAAGAACACAAAAGCATAAAAAAGAAAGCACAATGAGAAAAGATTTAAAATACCATTTCCCTCTCGATTTGTTATTTCTGTGGCAAATATATTTATGAATTTATTATTCAATTACGTTAACTGCAATAAACATTCCTTTTATTATCTATAATTACAAAATCCTCTATTTCCAGAAGACTGTGTTTCCAATTTCTTCAGCCGATTGTTCCTCTCCTGGGTTATAGTACTTTCAATGATGTTTTTAAGACTTTTATAAAATTGATTCATTGAGTTTTGGCAAATATCCCAGATTTTATCATTTGAGTGCTAATGCAGCCAAATATGATTTATTCCCGATCAAATGCCTTTTAAGGGCAAAACCACTCGCCCAATGAAAGTTACCACTAAACATTTGAAGTTTATGTGAATGTGCTTAGCGAGGAACCTTGAAAATATTGACAGTTGCTTAATTCATATTGAATTCATGTCTGTGCTGTAGGTAAGTCTTTCAATAATCACATTCGGAGCGGTGATCCGATGCTATGCTGCTGATGGGGTGGAAGCTTTGGTTAGAAGATGTCTTGCATCAGATGAGAAATCTTGAAACACTGCCACAGATTGAAGGAACTGTTGGCAGATTTCTTCAAGGAAAGGTTTATAAAAGTACGTACTACATGAGCCTTAGTATTTTTGCTAATTCTGCTTAAAACTAATGTAAACAAGCAGCTCATTTTCAGCTCGTTTTATAAAAATTCGGAAAAATGGCTTACTTGAATCTTTTGGTGTACCCTTCTTCCACATCAAAAGAGTAAATGCAAGCATACAAAGGATTACGAAAGGACAAAAAGGTAGTAAAATTACAAAGGTATCAGCTCATAATCTAATTCTTTAAAGAAGGTTTTATCACAATAATTTTAAAAAGCTAAAGAAGTATGAAAAATTTATAAATAAAAAACATTACAAATTAAAAAAAAAAAGGTTTCTGTACCATCTACGTAACATATAGCAATAAGCAAGCTTCGTATAAACTGCAGGAAAGCTGCAAATATTCATAAAAATAAGTTAGATATATAAGTTAAATTTATTTCAATTTATGTTAATTAGATGCATAATTAAAAACGAAATAAAGCTTTAAATTTTTAAAGACGGGCATTTATGGATTTTAAATTGTACAATTTGCTGTCAGTAATAGATTGATTTAATTTGTAAAATAAATTAGAGATTATGTGTTTTGCTGAATGACAAAACATTGAGAAAGGGCTACTGGCGAGAGATTTTAGAAAATAAAGTCTTTCGTGCACTTTTCCAACACACCGCTTTAATCCCTCAGTTTGTAATGAGGAATAGTAGATTGGTTAAATTTGAAAGATAATGCAACAGCCTTACACTCTTTGTCGAATGAGTCCACTATAAGGAAGACATGAGGGAAAAAATAGGTCTTATGTCTCGCTCACTATCAACCCTTGCGAAGGACAGAATTTAGATTCCTTCTGCTCCTCTCCTGCAAATTTTGCCAAAACGAGATTTTATATTCAAATGAAAATGATAGACGTTTTTGGTGGAATACTTTGAAGCTGTTATTGTTCACTCAAATGCAAAATTTAACAGAACTCAGACGGGGAAACTAACTCCAGCCCGGTATTGATGGAGGCTAGCTTGTTATCCTGAACGTCATACATATCTTGGATGTCATCACTATTATAAACTAATTGGATATTTTCTGTTATAAAATAACAAGCGCTCAGCAATTTTCTGCAGAAAAACATATTTACCAACTTAATACTTCCAGTGAGAAAACGTATTTCATCGTCAGCTTATTTCGATTGTGGTAAATGTGCCTACATGAGAGAAATATATCTTTTAGATTATTTATGTCAATAAGCAAAGAAACGAAATAGAATGGTGAATTTAAAAAATCCTTTATTGGCAATGCTTACTTTGAAGACAAGAACATTATAATTACAGAAAAATTCAAAGTATTTAATTTAACTGTAGGCAATAGATGACGGTGACGCATATATCTTTCTGTAGAAAATTGTTTGGCTCGTGAGGGCCTATAATAGCTCCAGCTAATCAATTCCTTAATGAGTAAGATTACGATGTAAAAAATAAAATAAAGTGAATTTTTTTTTTTCCTTTTAAAATCGGCCTGCATTCTAAGATCTATCAAAAGATGTCAGAGTTCCGTTAGTACGTGAGGTCTTCGTTTTTTAAAGGGGATGTTAGCTTTATTTTCAGCGGGACGTCAGTGGAATTCGTTGTTATGGAAAGTGTGTTTACGAACGGAACAGTGAGGCGCTCCGTATTTGTGAATAGCGGTGTGGAAGGGCGGGGTGGGGGTGGAGCGAAGGAACGAGGCATGGGCTAAGAAGGCAGGTCGCCCGAGAGGAAGGCAGACGACGATGATCTTCTGCTCTCTCCGAGCAGTCCTCTTCATCTCTCTGTTCGTCCTCGTTCAGTCAGCGAAGCCCAGATCCAGAATCAAAAGCAGAGGGTCCCGCTGGTGGTAAGTGACAATTTCTACTTTTATTACTCTATCTTCTACTTTTTTACTATGTTTTCTGCGAAGTTTTTAAAATTTTTCATTGATAACTCCCTCTGTAAGAGATAAAAACTGAGCATTGAGAGAAAAATTAGAATTCCTGATTTGAGGTAGAGTTAAATTTATAAAACCATTCAGCCTCCACTCGTCAGTTTTGATGATGTATACCCATTTCTTTTTGAAATGCCAATAAATTGATCTTAAATGAAAATTGTGAAACAACAGCAATCTGCATTGCAGAAATAAATGCCTTAGCGGTTTGCATAATGATCCCAATTGAGAATATTTAAGAAAAAAGTATGGAATATTTAATTCTCAAACTTTCATCATCAGTTTCATTCATTTCAAGTTTATAAAGTTTACTGCGATAATGAGTCTTTCAGTTGGAAATTTTATCATGATTTCTGTTAAGACTAATGAGCTTATTTTTGTTAAATGAGCTTATTTTTAGGCTGAAGCAAACGAAATGTCTGGAACTAAAACTGCCATTTGGGAATGGGGCAAAGTATTTTTTTAAATATCCTCTTTCAAAAAATTAATAAAAAATCTGTTTCCAAATTTTCTCAAGTAGAAACCAAATAAATTAAATTAAAATTGGAAGCAAAATTATTCGATACGCAGAGACTTCAGATCTATGAATTACGAAATACTTATTAATTTATTAATTAAAGAATTTGCTTGGCCTAAACATGATTTTCCATGCTTAAAAATGGCCATAAAATTAGAAGAAATATTTTTCCCTCATAGCAGCTAAATTTTTCTTTATCTAAGTCTTTGATAATGCAATATAAAGTGTAATAAAATAAAATTTAACAAAGCTGTAAATGTATTTTCAAATTTAGCATAGGATTCGTTGTAAAATTTTAAGCATTTTTATTATAATAAGAGTGAACAGAAACGTATTCTATACCATCTAATTTTCTAATTAAAAAGTGAAAAAACAGTTAGTCATTTCAGCACTGGTTTCCATTCTGAGTTATGTAATTGGTTGATAAAATGTGAATTTAAATGCGACAGAATCGTTTGTAAAATAAATTTTCCATGTACCGCCTGATTTTTTGGAGCAATATGTTGGCATAAAAATTAACTTCTGCTTCACAAAACCATCAAAACTCGTTTTTGGAAACTCTTTCTCTGCTCCCAAATTTTTCTTGGGCAAAATTAACATATTAGAAGTTTTGTTGTTCGACTCTTTGTTTTACTAATTTGAAAAGTTATAAAAAATTGAAGTTACTGAAATCAGTTTATTTTAATGTCTCTTTTTAAAAAATTCCAAGGTACTTTATCTCTGAATGAAGTTCTCAACAAAAGTTTCTTTACCGTAGAGTTTTCCGAAAACCTCGGGTAAAAAAATCTCTTCTCTGCTTTTATCGATTGTTTTACATTTGCATAATCTCCATGTCTGTCTTTATAAACAATATTGATGAGATTTTTATTTTCTTGAATCGAACCATGTGACCTTAAAATAATATATTTTGCTTGTTGAATTGTGAATAGAATCTAAAATATGTTTTATTGCTTTATAAAAACGCTCTTTTCAGTTTAATGTAATAATTACGTTTTCTCTATTGTGAATTACTTTTTTCGCCTGACGTATACAAAAGAATATGAAAGCGATGATAATCTTTCTGTTCACTTCAAGTCTAGTAAGTGCTATAATATTTGTTTACGAAAATTGGAATGTTCAGCAATTGGGTAATATTCCTTGTTATTTTAAGATTTCCTACAAATTTAAAGGCTTTTCTGCCTGCTGAAGTTTGAAAAGTCTAGTAATGTTGGCACATGGATAGTCTATAATTTTTTCTATTCTTTATGTCATCTTACCTTAGGCAATCGCTGTGTAAAGATTTTAAACAGCATTGCAAATTGCTAATTATGAGGTCTGTTACCTTTCTCGAGGCTTAAGATCTTTATCTTCGAAATTATAGTTATGCATTTCTTATCAGTGTAATGCAATCTTGAATCTTTGAAAGTGAATTTAAAAATAACACGTAGATTTTTCTAATATTTAAAACTCTTTTATTTTTCAAGTTATAGGAGCAAATTGCTTAACAGTGTAAAAAGTGAGTTATTTAGAAACAGTATACTTCCCAATTTACATAAGTATTGTTTATAGTATTGTATAAAGTAATTAAACGATAATTCAACAAACATTTGTATCATGGTTTCCCTACCATTTCGTCAGAGTAAACTACTTTTTTTTAAAACCGGCGACTTTTTAATCTACTAATGAACAGAAAATATAAAATCTAAAAATTAATAAATATAAAAAACAATATATGTATGCATAATATTATGAAATCTAAAATATAAAAATATAAAGGGAAAAAATATAAACCGGCTCGCCATTGACCGATTTGACCAATTCTGATTTACATACTTTAATAAAAGTCTGTAGTAGAATCATCAGTTACGCACCTCAGTTGCGAAATAACTCTTTGCTTATATAAAAACTGTGTATTTTTTATTTTTATTGCAGATTTCATCGTAAGAAGTAAAGATTTACTTTTATTGTTTTTATTTACATTTTGGTAGTAAGATAAATATTTAAGAATCATAAAACAACTTAGCACATTGTTTATGGTATTGCGTTAATACTACGCCTATTTTACCATTATTATAACAAATTTGACGGTATGCGATGTATATAATTTTATACTAATGGAATTTGGACTTTTCAAAATTAAGATCCTAATAACTTAGAAACTGTGTGTACATTTGGTCATAAAATTTAAGAATATATTGTAAAAGTTATAAAACAGTCTATTTGATAAATATTCAAGTTTTAGAAAAACCGCCGTTTATACAAATTTAGCACAGCCGATTTTTGGCACCTATTATATACTAAAGCATTATATTTTATTGACTAAATTTGTTGCTCGTTTTATTTTAACAGAAGCGTTAAAAATTATATTTATCTACATAAGCTGAGTTAAATATGTAGCTATTTAATTGGCTACTGGGAAAAAATGATGGCCGTAAATTGGATACAAAAAAGTATTAAAGCTTGATATTTTAATTTCAGCAATGTGTATCGTAGACCTCTTTTAAATACTAATATTTCCGTTAATTTAATTTACAGTGTACATAATATATTCAATAGCGATGAAAATTCCTAAGACAAATGATGAAAGCAATAAACCAAGAGAAATGAAAACTTTCTGAATGGAAAGTACCTGTGGATATTTTGAAAAATTAACAAAATGAAGAAACAGCTGTAAAATAGTTGCTTAAAACGCTAAACGAAAAAGTTAAATTTTCAAAAACTAAAACAAAGTACTTTAAAATCCAAAAATCTACATAACGGCACAATTTTTGTGGATAATTTTAATTTATACACGGAATTTTTATATGCGAACTTAAGAAAAAAATTCTAGTCATAATTTTACATAATATATTTCATTATAAGGAAGGTCAAAGGGAGCCTTCTAAAAATGTCCTCTAAATTTATATTTGTAAAAATAATCGTCTTTTTGGAGAAATACTTTTAGAATTTACAAAAAAAGTCAAACTATAGTCAAATTTTTCTAAGTACTTCTGACTTTGAAAACTTTTTTTGCACTAATATCTTCGAAATATAAACCGCACACTCATAACTATGTAAAAAATGCTGTTTATTTTATGCTTCAACATGAGAGATTTTTGTTTGTGTTGTGCTTATCAAAACGTTATTTTATTTACGTTATTTCAAGCGCGTTTCGAAAAGTCTCTAAACTGATTAGGAATGGTGTGTGTGTATTATGGCAAAGCCTCGAGGGCTATCTGCCTAAGGGGAAGAATGCCTTCGTGGAGGACTTTCTAAGGGAAACTGGCTCGTGTACATGTATTAGGAATGGGAAAATCTGTACAGATGTCTTTTGCGGAAGGTGATTTCGTATATTTCTGTTTTTTTTTTTTTTTTTTTGTAATATTTTCGTATATTTTTTAGGTGTGTGTATGATTTTTTTCGTATATTTCTGTTTTTTCGGGAAAATATTCTAGAAAAGAATGCATGTAAGTCATTACTTTGCTCATCTTTCGTATTCTTGTATTTCTGATATAATATTTTATGCTGAAAATTTTCATACAAACGTGTATATATTTTACTTTTGATTTTGTTACTTTTGCAATTAAGAATTTTTCTCTACAGGGTTTTATGTATTTAAAGCAATAGAGATATAGAAAATTCTAATTTAAAATAAAAAATAATGATTAAAAATATTTTTTCCTTATAATAATTCATGGTTTTAATTGAATTTCTGTTCTTTCGAGATGGTATATAAAAAGTTTTCTAATTATAAATTACTGGTATATATATATATATAAACGTTTATGAGTTAACATTTATGAGTTTGCATTATAAAAATAAAATTGTTTATTAATAAAGATAGCATTTGAAAACAATGTTATTTTCATGACTAACATGATGCTTTATTATGAGCTGCTAATTCATTCACTAAGCACCAACTTTAAAAGAGCGTTCGAACATCACACTGTGTGAAACTTCCAATCCTATTTCAGAACTGTATTGTTTATAAAACAAAAATTATAATTTAACTAACAAAACTATTCATTTTGTGTTTTAAATATTTTGTTATTGGTTTGTTTCAAAATATTCCAAATGATAAGATTTTTATGTTTTTCAGGAAGGGCATTGGATGAATAACAGAAATTTATCTAATAAAATTTAAAATAATTTTAACTTTACTGACTTAAAATATTATTTCATACCCTCTAGTAAGACAAAGTAAATAATAAACCATATCCCTAATACAATTAAATAATTAAATTTAGAAAGAGAAATAAATCTGTATCTTTAATGTTTTAAAGAAAATTTGAAAGTTGTACGATATTAGAATTTTACAAAGAATGTACTGAAGACTTCTACATGTATGGGGCTTAGAAATTATTAATCTACATCGCTGAAAACTAGAAGCATTTTATGAAATGAAAGAAGCAATATTCAGAGGAAGCATTCAAAGCAGTGCTTGATAGCGTGAAACTAATCATCTGCTTAAAGTAGAAATAAATGTGGCAAATATTATTAAGTTTCAATTCAAATTATTATATGAAAGTCTGTGAGATTCAGGTTAAAACAAACCTGAATCTCAGAATATCAATTCCATTTCTTCGCTTTATTCCCATGATTAACATACTCATGGTCTGTCTAAGTGTGCCTTCATTGGGAAATTGTACTTAACACCCAAGTTTAAAACTGCACAGATGAAAAGCTGTGTGGTGAAATTTAATTGGCATCGCGTTACGAGTGTGAATAAAGCTAAATATAGATTATAATAACATTGCAAGATCTCCCAATTAAATTTTAATAATAGTTAGGTTTCCAAGAACAAGTGAAAGAAATTTGTTAAAAAGAGGGACAGTCCATAGGGGAAAATAGAATATTAGTTCAAAACGCGAAAGCCCTTTGAATATAGTGTATTCGTGTCAAATAAATTAAATCAAAATCTATTGTATAAATTTATGTCTACATTTTGCTTCCCGAATGAAGAAATTTTATCAATTTGTCCATAAATACATTGAAAATGCCTACTAATAATTTTTACTATGCCTTCCCTCGCATCATCAACATTACTTGTTTTTCTAAGAGACGCTTGAATTTAATAAGAATTTTTTAATAATTTAATAAGAATTATTTAATAATTTAATAAGAATTTAATAAGAATTTTTTTGGAATAAGAGATAGCTTTTTAAAAAGACACTGTTTGAACAGCGTTAAATCAAAATAAATCACATAAAAAAGAACTCATTTTTTTTTCTAATTAAGTTGAACCATAACTGTGTGGACGTCCAGTGTGTAAATAGGCTTGAGTGTATAATGAAATAAAAGCTTCGATATTTCTGTATTAATATGAAATATTATAACTTTCATCATGTTTCATAAATTGTTCATAATAACTCGCCTGTGCTGTTAACTTCTAATTAACACTAAAATACAGTGTAAATTTTGTTAAATTTTTAACAAATGTTGAAGTGAAACAAATGAGTTCTTAATCGGAAAAAAAATATGTACATCGCTATTTAACGCGCAGAGTTATGAAAAAGTAATTTAATGCGCAGAATATTTTATAACTTAACGTTTAGAATCATGAAAATTAGGATTCTATTCTTTCCCCTCTTCCGCGGGTTTCAGTTTATTATGTTCTTCGAAGAATAATAAATATGTTATATATTCGGGTATTAAATCAACGATATAAATAATTTAAGCAGAAAAGAACGGTTTATTTATTATGTTGTTAATTTTATTGTTTATTTATTTATTTATTTTTGTGAGGGGGGCATAATTTTGAGTTGATCCGTTCATGTGATTTCTTTTGGCTTAGCACTGTTCAGATGGCCTTTTTTTTAATTGAAAACTTTCAAATAAAGTGAATTTTTGAATGTATTCGTATTCAAGAAACATTTATGCAATTTAAATGATTAATCATGATTAATGATTAATCATTATTTAATAATGATGCCGTACATAGTCAGATCTTTCAAATCAGAACTGGGAAATATATTTTTTGGAATCCCCCATATTAAAATCTGTACTAACAAAAATCTATAACAATGTAATTTTTTATAAATTTTATTTTTCAAAATGTATAGATTGCTATCCTTTATTTATAAAAAGTTTATCGAAATGCTATTTTTATTTGTTGAAAAAATTTCCTTTTTATTTTACTTTCTTTATGCTTAATCTATTCTTGAAACAACAATTCTTGACAACTAAAGAACAATTCTTGAAAACTAAGTTTAAGTTGACGACGAATCTGAAACATGGTTAAAGTACCAGAGTATGTTTATGGGAAAAAAGCATATATACAACATTCATAGTTTTTTTTGGGGGGGGAGGGTTGATTTTAAACTCATTCTGTGTATTATCTTTCAATGTATGTACGTTATGCTGTGATTCTTGAAATGCCTACTAGAGCTTTGTAAATTTGGTCAGTAAAATTACATTACAATACATTGGTCAATAAAAATTATTAATAACTAAAATTTTCAGTCAATGAAAAAAATTTAAAATTTAAAATACAGTAAAAAGTATTTCATCGAGTATGATAGTTGAGAAAAAAAATTTAAATATAAATTTTCAAACGTTTTGGAACTTGTTACTTAATTTACTTTTCAATTATTAATTTTGCTTTAAAGTAATCAAAAACTTCAACGATTTTTCCTTAGTTTTGATTTCGTTATACAATTTCATTTTCTTGTCAGCATTATATTTCTTCCTTAACTTTAAATGTAGATTTTATTTAACTTTAAATGTTTATTTAACTTTAAATGATCCTCTTATTTAACTTTAAATGATACTCTTTAAATTTAGATAGATTAATATAAAGATTTTTTCTTTAATAGAAAGATTTTTTCTTTAAATTTAGATATTTCATTTTCGGAAACTTTTCTTCTCATCTTTTAATGGAATATGCAACTTTTTTCCAAAGTTTTAATCTGTTATGAAAGGCAGAAAGTTTTATCCTCCATTCCTTAACCGCTCTTCCTGCGCATTTACATTGTTTTGTATGAGAACTTAAAAATTAATCAATTTAACAGCAAAAGTCATCGATTTGACTGAATAAAAATTTTTAATTCCAGTACGTTTCTAACTCTTTCTCATTTTAGAAATAAAGGTAAAATTTTAACGGTAGATTTGAATATGTGATTGGAAGCTTTACTTAAATAGTAATTGATAGCTTTGCGGATAGAGAGACGTAGTTCTTTCTCTAAGTAGAAAAATTACTATTTTGACCTCTTTTTGTTGTCTTTTCTCAACATTAACTTCTTTTTGTAGCAGATATCAGCAACAGTCTAAAATCATCTTTGAAATCTGTAGGGCTTCACTTGATCCGGTAATGCTAATTAGTCTAATAACCCTTACAGACGTGAGGTTAACTATCGCTATGTCTGAAACAACAAACGAAGTCGAAAGAAAGTTAAAATTAACCTTTTTATTTAAGCAAAATTTGGAACACGCTTTTGTGCTACAATATAAGCCACAACTCGCGGTGATGCAACACCGCGAGTTTCAGTTTCCACAGTTTCAGGTCCGGAAACTTCAGTTTAAGATCCAGAAACTTCAGTTTAAATACTGGCTGCTCATTTGCATTTGATGAGCAATACGTAAAAGAAAAGTTATATTAAAGGCTGGAAGTATAAATAACTGGTTAATTGACATGAGATTACCTACAAATCTTTACAAAAATTCTAGGACCAAGTTTGCGTTTCTTTTTGACTTCTTCGCGAAATTACTTTTATATCTTTACACTCATTTAGATAAACCGATGCTTTAGCAACTTGCATTCACATCAGCAAACACATGGATGGGAAAACTTATAAATAATATAAACACAGATTTTTAATTGATATTATTTTAAATACACATTATACCAGTACTGAATGCTTATAATGAAACAAACAAAAGAAAAATCAACCGTTACTATGATTCAAAAACATTTCGTTACTAGATTTTGAGATGAAAAAATACATTTATGATACCGTAATTTAGCCAAAACCAATGAAACATTTTGTTTCCTCTCTCTAAATCAATGACGACATACGGTTCAAGAGTATTATACTGAGATATTCGGAGGGATTCTTTAGGATAACCAACAGCAAATTTTTTCTCAATTTGAAATCAGTTCAACTCGTGCACTCGCAGAAAAAATAAATATTTAGTTTTATGCCAAAATTCCTTATGCTTAGTAAGTATAACAAAGACACATTCTAATGCGCCTATTATATGCAGTGTAAAGAAGAGTATGGTAAACAGGAAATGCATACTCAGCTTGTTCAAGTCACTTAAGAAGGATCCGAAGTCAATAAAAATTTGTCTCAACAGTCTGCATCCAAGCTTCCTTATTTAATTTGTCTCAACAGTCTACATCCAATCTTTCTTATTAATAAATGTCAAACAAATCCATATAATTATTTTCTAGATCCACTGAAGCCCAGAGACATAACTAAAGTCTGTGCAATGCGATTTTAAGAGTATAGAAACTCAAACTCGACCTTGTAACCCTCATAAAAGGACTCCTTCCATAAATCGCTTTCTTGTCTGAAATGCGAACATTTAAAAGGCAGTCGAGGAGAGACAATGGCCATTGCCTTAATCTGAACCTTAAAACCTAATGCGCAACTAACCCGTTTAGTCTAAGATGGTACTTTTGGCCTTCTAATAAATCCCAGAAAATATCATGAAAGTTAAAGCTGTTTGGGAATGCTCGTGGATGTCGTGTTCTGTACGCTACCGTTGGATCATACGATGATATAAATGTAAAATTTATTTCTTGCATTTGAAGCTTTCGTGATCTATTTTTCACTTTTTTTTTTTTTTTTTTGCATGACACTTAATATTGCGCTATCATCAATCATTCTAGGTGACGTGTTAGAACGATTGAAGCTAGCAAGGAAAATATTATAATAGTTTAATACGTCGAAAAATATTATTAACCCAAAGGAGCGTTAGCTCAGAATGGCTATTAATTTCGTTTTGCCATTTTGCGTTGGTTCACTACAAAAGTCTGAATCACTTTTCAAATTCTTGCCAAAATATTAATGCCCTGAATTATATTTAAAGAAATGGAATAATGAAGTATTTGCATTAATGTATACCTATTTCTCGCATTGTGATAAAATAACGGTACCGAGAGACATCAAATTTTGAATCACGTAGTCCTCCATTCGAATACGGGCATCTGGAAGCCCAAATTTGGAATTTGGCATTTGTTTTATTATATCCATTTCTTATTTTGTAAAATTTTAACGAACTTTTTATTAACAAACTCAATAGGCGAGCAATGGCAACGCTGTAACATTTTTTTTTTTAATCCAGCCCGCGAGACTATGTATTGGAAATATTAAAGATATGCTCTTTTTAAATTATTTTGTGATATTGCTGCGAAATTAAATTTTATGGTTTAAGTGCGAAGAACATGATATTTAATAAATAAAGGTTTCATTAAGTGCGAAGAATATGATATTTAATAAATAAAAAAATCTGAAAGCTTTTAGATTTTTTTTTAAAGAAATGTTTTGTGATATTACTGTTGAATGAATTAAATTTTATGGTTTAAGTGCGAAAAATATGGTATTTAATAAATAAAGGTAACACATAAAACGTTAAAAAGGCGCTCCTATGGGTATAATACTTTTTGAATTACTTTTAATAATTTTTAAAGTTGATTTTTTTCAATTGTTTAATTATCGAATAGCTTCATATTATTTTGTCTTAATTCGTGATGCAAAAAATACGCTGGATGCTAGCATATTGGAAAACACTGAATTATAAAACTTTCTTTAATCCGATGAGGCATTACAGGTAAACAATAATTTGAGCTAAGAGTAATTAATAAATAACATACAAAATAATTATGTATGATTTGAATTCGTATGATTAAAAAAAATAAAATACAAGCCTGTTTTAAAATCTTGATGGGTTAGCATAACAAAGAGTTCTATGCCGAGGAATACAATATCATTCTAAAAATAATTTTTCAGCAACACTTAACTGAAATCTCTAATTGTCATGAAAGCTTACCTGCAGACAGGAGGAGGATATGTACGGTTAATCCGAAAAAGGCATAACGGAGCAGAATAACCATATTATAATTAATTGAAAAATATTATTAACAATCATCAATATTCTCATTTACGCGGTGAATATACTGTTGCTTACGTACGTAAAATTACTCTTGTAAACTAATATTTTCATGTATACTATACCTTAAAAATGTGCTCAACAGTTAAGTTGATATATGTATTTTAAGAGTTAAGACAAAACGGCATTATACTGGAATCAAATACCAGACAGAATATTTAATTATGACAGGACAGGAAGAAGCGGCAGGGTACTAGAACTTTATTAATAGTTTTACATGCATAATCCCCCTCCTGCTAACCGTATAGCTCCACCCCAATTTTGACGGAGAATATTACAAGGGACGGGACAGAAGGACTCCTCTTCCAGCTCTTGTGTAGAATTGGGTGCCCTTCTATTAGAGACAAATTTTGTTCAATTTTGGCGATGAGTAACGATGTCATCATTCTCCTGATTTTTTTGAAAGTGAAAATAGATCGATGTGTACATGGACAAAGTCAAGGTAGCATGCAGTGCCGAGTTTGCGCAATTCTCTGATTTTTTTAAGTGAAAATAGACGATGTGTACATGGACATCGAGTATGTGCAATTCTTTGACTTCTTATTTTGGTTTTGTGTAGCGGCCATCTTGAAGTTCCGTTTTCCTGGGGCCGATCTTATCGTCAGAAAAGATCGCCAAATAAACAAGGGGCACCCAATTGTAAACTTTTACCCCTCTTTCTTTCCTACTAAATTTTTCGAAAGAAATTTCGGTTCGCTAATACTTGAACTGTGCCATGCTGCACTGATACCATATACTTGCAGACACTCAAGCCAACTCCTACATTCGAACAGCAGCCAGTGTCAATAACCACTATACCGACTCAGTGGCTTGTGATTCAAACAGAACACACGATTATAACTGCTGATAAGACTCGATTTTGCAAAATGAATACAATAATCATCGGACCTAGGTATAGAATGTTTTCTGGACTGTTAGATATAATTTTACGTGTGAAAAATATAAAGTAGAAATAAATTAGAGTAATTTAAAAAGTACTTTTGCCAAGCTCTAGTGATTCAAATCTCGAATTATACTACTTTATTACGAGCAAGATATCTTACTGAAATTTGACACGATCTTAATGTTGTTTAACGCGACCTTAATGTTTAATGTCAAATTAAACGCATTAATTTCATTATTTATCTGAATCATAATCTTTCAATTAGTTTAATTTTAAATAATTAATTAAAAATTATTTAATATTTTGTTTTGCAATTATGCTAAAATAATGCTCTTATTTAACGTTCATTTAAATTATTGCCTTGATATTTATGTGGGCTAAAAGCTTTGAGGCTTTATCTTAAGCAGTTTTTTTAAATACCAAGAGTTCAAGTCAAAAACAGTATTTTGAGAAAAAGCCTTTAGTTCAAATTTTACTTTTGAAATATAACTTCAAACTGAATAGTGATAAAATCATTTTCTATGTGATAATTTAGAAATTAAGAAAATATCTGTTGATAATTGGGAGATGAATGCAAAATAGTCTGTAAAATGACATAAAATATTCTATAAAAAATGAAAATCTTTAAGTATAGCATAGGCAATCGTTAAATATAGCAAATTTATAGAGTACTTACCTATCGAATAGATACAGTAGTAATGAAAATATCGCATCGTGTTGTAAACCTTAGCCATGCATGTTGCTTATGACAAAATTCCTTAATAAATTATCAAGATTTTATTTGATATAAAAGTATTAATGTATTTTTCTATAAAACATCTCATAAAACATAATTAAGTTTCATAAAAATTAAAAATTTCCGTTTTCATGTAACAATTCGTTTCTGATATTTTGTTATATGTATGCTTTTTCGAATACCCAAATTAATCTCTGTAGCAATTTTGTCCACCCTGTTTACACATTTTTTTTTTTTTTTTTTTTTTTTTTTTATTTTTTTTTTTTTAATTTCTAACGGCAGATTACAAAGACAACTGTAGTCAGAATAAGCAAAGATGCAAGATAAATCACATCATTTTGCTACTATACTTATAAGGTGGTTAACGGGCATAGCCCCCAACCTCCTAGCCAACCAAGTCGGTCTTATGGCTTAAATGGAGGGTGCGAGGGCATTGCCCATTTTTCACATCTCTTGCTTCAAAAAATCTAATGGCTCAACAGCGGTGACCGAACTAAAAAGTGGTGGACGATAATTCGTCACCACCAGGATCTGGCGATCGGGTCTTCTAATCTCAAGTCGCCCTTTAAAAGGGGAAGTATATAAGGTATTTTCTCCCTCCTTCCAGCATGTCTTCGTGGTGTAACGGTACCATACATGGTATGTATTCGAGAGGTCCGGTTCGAGTCCCGGCAAGGGCATTGCACACTTTTTTTTATGTTTCCTGCGTCAAAATAACCTAATGTCTCTACATACTGAGGAATGCTGTTTCGCCTGAAAACGCAAATTTTGTGTAATTTATTCTCTTCCCTTACTTCTTTCATTAAATTATACAATTGCTTCATTTGCAGCTATTTCAGCAATCACTTCATTTAAGCTGCTTGTGTTTAAACAAAGTTTCCATATATATTAAAAATAAAATTTCGTTGGGTATCTGTGTTCTGCCATCAGGGCAACATTTAAGTAAATTTGTTCTTAAATAATTTAATTTTTTTAATTAGATTTAAAAAAATAAAAACTAACATTGTAAAGATAATAAATACGACGTTATTTATATTTATTTATTATGTATAAAGAAACTGTCTTTGCAGATGAGAGGGCATTTTAATCAAAAACATAAAGTAGCGTTCGTATTTTCTTTTTTATAACTCGAAAAATAAAAGACAAAAAAAAAAAAATGCTATAAATGTATTCTGAACAAACTATTGTGTTGAATAACATAAAATTCTATTTTTTTCCGTTTTAAAGGTATACTTTCACATTGAAATTCTTTCAGGTACAATGACAAAAATTGTGCAAAGTTGGAATATTATATTCGAGTTCAGTTTATTCACTCGTAATGTTAAATAGCTTCTGCGCAATCCAGTGCTTCACTGCGACCAACTTCTGTCATCTCGCCTTTGTTTACTTTTTCGCGCTAGTCTATTAGTTCGTTTCCAGGTCCCGCAACAAAAGTATCTTGATCTAATAAAAAACGTTACAATTTTCAACATTACTGCTTTTCTCCATCCACATCTGAGAGTTTTTCTCCTTTCATACTTCTGAATTTTCTTCTTTTATATACCCAAATTCTGTATTTGAACTTGTTCTACGACTTTCGCCTTCATTGCAGTAAGACATATTTTTACCTCTTTGCCACTTACGCATGAGTTAATGCATAGTTCAAGGTAATTTTGCCGCTCCCAAAACTTGCCACCCAGAGCAAATACCCTTATCTTGCCATCCAGAGCAACAACTTCCTGCATTAAAAATAAGAGAAGTTGCTTGCACAGCATTAAGCACTTGATTCGAAACCACTTACTTGTTTGCCCGCAAACATATTCTTTAATAAACAATTTTCTTTTATTATTATTATTTTTTCTTTCGATAATAAGAAATGTAACTAATGCTAGGGTGCGATTAAACGTATTTGGGGCACTGTGCAAGGACCTCCAGTGCATTTTTTCCCCTTCTTTTACTATGAGATAATCGGAAATGTGTGAATAAGAAGTCCCAAAACTTCGGGATCTAAAGCCAGACATTTTGGGTCTTGGTGATAATGAAACGCTGAGTGAGGCTCTAATTTTCTTTTTAAGTACTTGAAGAGTAAGATAAATTTCCCTGTTTGTGCTTTCCTAGTACCTTCAAATAAATTAAACAGGATCGTAAAACCTAGAACAACACCCAACTACCAGCTTCAGCCCATACCAGCTTCGAAGCAGCAAATTTCATGTATGGCAGTCATTGTTAAATAATTGTTCTGCTCACATAACTCTTGTGAAATAATTACCCACTAAAGGATACACAGTAACTGGCGACCGACGATGGATGTGGGATGTTTTTTAAAAATGTGCCTAATGCAATCTCAATAAGGATTAGGGGATTCCCGGAAGACCGCTCAAGGTAAAACTTTTATAATCATTTTTCTTTCGGAAGATCATGGAGCAGCTTGTAACTGAATTAATAGAGCAGAATAGAGCTCTAATGGAGAGACTTACTTCAGTTATTATTCCACAAATGGACAATTCGAAACTTTCGGTTCAGTTTGAAAAATATAATGAACACGAAGAACAGTTTGATTTCTTTTTGGAAAGATTCGAAAGTTATTTAGATATACAAAATGTTCCACAGGACAAGCTTGGGAAAGTACTGATTTCCAGTTGGTCCGGGAAAATGTATAGTCTCTTAAAAAACATGCTGGCTCCTGATAATCCTTCCGATAAAGATTATGATGTGTTAAAAACAACATTAAGAAATCATTTAAATTCTAAGCCACTTATAATTCCTAGCAGACATGTATTTTTAAATCGAAAGCAGCACGAGGAGGAAACAATTAGTATGTTTTATATGGCAGAGTTAAGGTCATTTGCCATACTGTGTGCTTACGATCAGAACATATTAAATACGATGTTTCGGGATGTATGTGTTAGTGCGCTTAGAGATAGGGCTATTCTGGATAGAATTTTTGAGCAGGATAATATCAGTTTAGATGACACTTTATAAAAATAGCTTTGGCAATGTAAAATTTTAAAAGGTGCAAATGAAATAATTGGGAAACCAGTGGAAATTAAAGAATTTAGTGCCAGGAATAAAGGTAAATCTAAGTCAGTCGCTCCGAAACAAAAGTTTGAAAAACAAAACTTCGTAGCTAAGAGGGCTAAATGCAAATTGTGTTCGCGATGTACGGGAACCGACCATGATAGAAATTCTTGTAAATTTAAGACGAGTATCTGCAGATTTTGTAAGAAAATCGGGCACATTGAAAAAGCATGCTACAACGCTAAAAATTCTGAAAAAATGAAAGCGAAACAAAAACAATTAGATGTAGGAAATGAAAACACAGTTCCTATAAACAGCATACATTCCAGTGAGATGAAAAATAGGAAACCGCCCATAATGGCCCAAGTGAACATTGAAGGAAAACTGGTAGCTATGTAACTGGATACAGGGGGTGCAGTATCGGTAATGAGTTAAAATATTTTCGGCAAATTTCGAAAAAGAAAATTCAAAATACAAGTCTGGTATTAAAAACACATAATGGAGAAAAACTCATACCTTTAGGATTTACTACAGTTAAGGTAGAATATAAAGGTCAAAATAAAAACTTAAATCTTTACATTGTTAAAGAAAACCTGGATACAATATTTGGTAGAGAATGGCTTTCAGAAAAAAATTTAGATTGGTCCTCAATAAAGTTAAATTCCGTCTCTCAAAGGAATATTTTAAATAAATTATTATAACAATATAAAGAGATTTTTGACGGAAAATTAGGAGAGATAAAAAATTATGAGGTTCATCTTGAATTGAAGCCAAATTTTTCATCAAAATTTTGTAGAGCTAGGCAAGTACCATTTATGTTAAACGGCCGGATAGATGAAGAAACTGATCGCTTGGAAAAAGAGGGTATAATTCACTAAAGACAAAAGAATAAGTTCATCACTAGACATTTCATAGTAACTTTGAATCTAATCACCAAATAGCATTAAACTTAATATTTTTCCAACATACGGAAACATTAGCTTAATACTTTAGAATATCATCCACTTATATAAAATTTAAAAACTAACTAGTTTCTTCCTTATTGTAAAACTCTTGTTAGCTTGACTCCATATATCCGTAATTTCAAGCTTCTTAGTGCTTGACCTTTTTTCTAGATCAAATGAGGTGAAGCTTACTATTAATTTATTTGCTTTTTTTTATATTGTTGCGAATTTTGTACTTATATAAGTAATTTTAGTAAGATTATAAGTAAGATTGTTGCATTTTTCTGTGTAATGTAGCGAGAGTCAAATTTTTAGAGAAAACTATGCCGAAGAAGTAAGAATACAGGGGCCAGTGCATTACAATGAGTAAATGGATATCTCGATAATTTGGCGAGATATTGCTAAACTGACAGCGGTTTTGGTGATTATTTGGCGACATTTTGGTCCGGTCCCTATATCATGGTAATATGTGTTGAAACTGAATAAATTTAATTAACCGCTAAGTTAGCTGTAAACGTAATCCCACACTCTTATTGCTTTCCAGGAATTTCCAGAAGCAGAAAGTACTAGAAAAACCTAGGCCGGCGGTTGAAAACTGTAAAAGTCCGGAGAGAGAGCACCTGAGCTCAGTTATTTTTGTTGTTTAGTCCCGTGTGAAGTGAGATATCTGAGTTAACTTTCCCTTTAGATGCACTTTGCATTGCGTTGTGTTTAACGTTCTTAGTAGTTTAATGATCATACTGTGAACACTTGTACGAATATTTCTATGGAAATTTTCAAAGTTCTAAAATACAATCTTAGATAAAAAAAAAATAAATAAATAATAATAAAAAAAAGACACACCAAGTTATAAGTGTTAGAGCTTTACAAAGTGAAAAAGTCAGTCACCGTTTGTCCACCTCTGGCTCTTATGCAAGCAGTTATTCGATTTGGCATCGATTGATAGAGGTTGCGGATGTCCTTCTGAGGGATATCTAAACAAATTCTGTCCAAGTCAACATTCCGAGCTGGTTGGAAGGCCTTGTCCATAATGCTCCAAACGTGCTCAATAGGAGATAGATCCGGCGATGCTGGCCAAGGTAATGTTCGGTAAGCACTAAGGCAAGCAGTAGAGACATATGCAGTGAGGGGGCGGGCATTATATCTTGCTGAAATGTAAGCCCAGGGTGGCGTGACATGAAGGGTAACACAATGGGCCTTAGAACTTCGTCGACGTACCGCTGTGCTGTAAGGTTGCGACGGATTCATTTCATAGTAGGACGGATTCATTTCACGACGAATTCATTTCATAGTAGGCCCAAAGGGGGCCTACTATGAAATGAAATGGCACCACAGACCATCACTCCTGGTTGCCGTCCTGTTTGCGGGAAGACAGTCAGATTAGTATCACACCGCTCTCCGGGGCGTCTCCAAACTCGCCTTCGCTGGTCATCGGGTCTCAGTTCAAGGCGGGACTCATCACTGAAGACTATTCTACTCCAGTCAGTGGCATTCCAGTGCGAATGAGCCCGACATCACTGCAGACGGGCTTGATGTTGTACAGAGGTCAATGGTAGTCGGCGCAAGGAGCGCTGTGACCTCAGCCCCCTTTCTGTGAGCCGTAAATGAATGGTCCTTGCGGTCACTGAAGCACTAGTTGCACATACAATCGCTGATAATGATGCATCTGGGGCTGTGAGTTCCACTCTGACGATTGCTCGGTCTTCACGTTCTGACGTTTCTCTAGGCCTACCGCTTCCTTCTTGACGCTGCCATGGTTAACCCATTCCTGCCAACATCGTCTAATAGCGGAATCGCTCCTGCTCAAATGTCGAGCTATTCGCCGATAAGACCAACCGGTTTCTTTGAGCCCAACTACACGACCTCTCAAATTCTGACATCTGCTCATATCGTTCACGCACCCGTATGCGAGGCATAGTTACCGTCTACTAGAGTACACGGAATGAAATTCGTGAAGAATTTTATGACCTGGAATTGTAATTTCTCCTCTTAAATATCCTGCCAGTTGCACAGATAAGATGCGCTGTAGCGACAACTGTTCATTCATTGGCAAAGGAAAAATAATTTTGTTATTGTTCTCTAGTAAAAGAATGAAATATTACTTTGATTTTAATTTATTAACACTTTTTAATTCAGAATTAAATTAATTCAGAATTTTTTGGTTAATGTTAGCGCAGTAAAAATAGACACGATATTGGATTTAGAGCCCACTAAGTGAATAATACTTCCACAGTTTTAATTTAGTTAAAATAGAAACAGGTCTTATGTTCCGGTTAATTAAAAAATACTTTTCCACTCAATTACATCAAAAACAAAGTATGTTTCATATTTTGCTTGTAGGAAATAAAAAAATTTAAGGTTTCTAACCACTTTGTCTATGCTTAACTTCGTAAAAACTTATTTGAACTATGTAACGACTTATCGCTCATCCAAGGGTGTAAATAAAAAATTACAGAGGATCTTTTACTATTTCAAACCCACAACAGAGATGGCCCCTTTCTCAGGCTTACAGATAAGCTTCTACTTGGGCTTTAACTCAGGATGTGAAAATAAGAAACTAATCTGCTAAAATAAGCGAAACCTACCTTTAAATACAGTTAAAAATCTCCCTCATTTACACGCAGTGCTATACTGGAAACTTATTCTGGTAGGGTACAGTAAGTGGGAGACGAGAATAAACAGTAAAACATGTTTAAAAATTAAAATGACTTTGAATGTCTAAAAATTAAAATTTGAGACTTAAAATAACCCTTACAATGTTAATTTTTTTAATTATATAATTTTTGCTGAAGTTAAAATCAAGGTAAAAAAAATAATACATTTCCCTTACTTTTACTTCAGTAAGTGCGTATTTGGTCCACGTAAAAAAGAAACCAATTATCTTATTTCTCGTTTAAGTATTTAAATTAGATGTAGACTAATTTAGGTCGGTTATGTGCAGTTTAGCTGCTTCTCATAGCAGAAGGTTATGATTTTTTTCTTTGCGTAAAATAAACACAAGATGTATTCACTGCTCATTCAAAGATTTTGAAACTATTCCCAAGGAAAAAAGATTAAAAACTGAGTAGTATATTTTTATTCGAAGAACCCCTTTAATATGAAATGGTTACTAGATAGTAAAAAAAAAATGATGTTAAAATGATTCTTTACATAATCGACGCTGTATTCAATGACTGCTCATCATAGCAACCATTACATTATGATGAGAGGTACAAAAGGTCTTCGGTTAATGCAAGTATTTTACATCAATTATCGATGCAGCGTTATTACTCCCTTTTTCATAATCGAGACATCGTTATAACATGCGTAACTATATTATTAAGCTTATTTATTTACGTATTTTCTTCGGTTAATTTATCATGTTATGTGAGCCTTTCCAGCATGTCATTTTAATCTGCCTATATCTGCATCTCTCTTCTGAAAATTCCCATTTTTCTTTGCTTTCGATCAGTTTCTCGTTTAAAAATACATTTTTAGAACCGTATAAAATTTTAAATTGCGAGGTTTCCTTTAATTTGAATAGCTAGTTATTTTATGTGCTGTATCTTTATTGTCATTTCTCTCTTTCCGTTTTCCAGATAGAATGCAAATTTCGCGTGTATTTAAATGAAGATTTGCGATTGTTATGTTAAAAAGTGTTCTGCCTCTTGAAGGCCACGTTACTAGGTTTGCTATTCTAGGAAAAGAGTTCCAATATTCAGATTTGCATTGTACTTGACAAATAGTTAAATTCAAGCCGTTGAAGTCCGAGCCAACTTGGCGCTAAATTGCTCTGCATAGCCTTTGGCTATTAGTTATTTAAATTTAGCTTTACATCTGAATTTCTACTTTGAGTTCTCTCTATAAATACTGGCACCACCATGTGTGCTTTCTGTTCATGTTATTAAGTTTTAGGTAAAGGGTGTTTTACACCTTTCTCTAGTTTCTGTTGTACTTCAGATATAGCGATAAGTCGTTTAACATCTACCAAAAAGTTGGTCATAATTTCCAACAGTGAAAGACTTAAAACGTTATAAAATCTATATCACGAGTGAAATTTAAATATATAGTTTCAAGCAGCCCAACTAATATCAATGGATTTGAAGCTTCTTTGAACATTCTTCAGAAGCTTAATTGCTTGACAAGCTACAAAAATAAAGGAGAAAACTTATTTAAAGTACGCACGTAAGGTTAAAATTCTGGATTTAAATTATAAGAGCTCTTAAAATTTCCTTTTTAATTTGGTTATTTCCCTTTTGTGCCCTAAAAATATTAACATGATTAAATCTCTTTGTATCATAAATTTCCGTCATTTCAGAAATGATCCCTGTCACATAATTGTCATATAACGCTCATGAAACGTATATTTACATAATGCAAAAAGTGTTTCAGATAACAACAATGTTAAATTTTGTTAGCCAAAAGCTTAACGAATGAATAATAAAGGTCAATTGTTCTTCACTAGCATTTATTCAGGCATTTCTCCTAAGCTTATCCGTCCTCTTAACATGTAGTCCTCTGGTTTATCTCACTATAAATGTATAGTTATAAAGATATATATATTAGATTTTAGTATAAAGATTAGATATTGTAAAGACATATGTAAGAAAGATTATAAAGATATAAGTACTAAAAGAAGTATATGTATTAAAAGATATAAGTATTGAAAAATTGTAAAGTATTAAAAGAAGTATATGTATTGAAAAATTATAAAGGTATAAATATTATAAAGATATATGTATAAATGTATTGTTATAAAAATAATGTTGCGTTTTACGGTTTTTTTTAATTGCTAATGATAACACTTGATGAAGAATGAAAACACAATATATTCATCAGTAAGCACTTTTACAGAGGTCAGTTCCAAAGTTATGTTTATGTTTGTCGAAAAACTACGAAAAACACGCTGAAACAATCAGTAGCACAGCCTTCGGGCTATAACGATGAAGACAGCCTCACGGCAAGTACAGCTCCCAACTCGGTCGATGGCTGCCAAGCTAATCTCTGAACTCAAGACACTACTTTCTTCCCGTACAGGCAGGGCATATATAGTTTTAATCTACCTTCGAGAATATTCCCGAGAAAACCGCTAAAATTGCGTTCTAGTATATTCTGGTTCCGTCTGTGACATATCGCCAATTTTGTCGCCAAATGGGGGATTTCGTGCCAAATTTCGCAACCCTGCCACTTTTTGGCAACCGTAAGCCCGCTGTAGACTCATACTGCTCAGCTGGCAGTACTTTCTCCGCTCCGCTAGAGAAGCCTCGCTTTCAACTCGCTTTGCGTGGAAGCTGTCTCACCGCGCAGCCGCTGGACATTTCGCAACATGTAGTAATTGTAACAGTGTAAATGTAAATATTGTAGAAGTATTGTTTTTTTACGCAAATGAAATACACTGAATGTTTTTATTCAATAATAATTTGGCAAGAATGAAGAGGTGCTTAACCGGCCATTAATGCAAATGCATTTTAATATATCTATTTCTTCATGTGACATCCGTCATTATTTAAAAATGTTTTCAATTGCATGTATATTTACAGCGTAAAAAGATCTCATTATTATTTTAGAAGATTAAAGATAGTAATATCATGTAATAAGACAATCTTTGATTCCCATTTGGTCATCAGAAATACGTATGGTGTTTTTGTGAAATATGAAGTTTCCTCGAAAAAATGGATATAACCTTTATTTCCTCAAATAATCATACATGTGCGTTTTTATTAACCTAATTTTTTAGAGTAAGATGCAGAATTTTATGAAAATATTTCAAAACATTTTTATAAAAGGCAAATATAAAATCTGACTTCTTGACTTCTTATAGAGCAAACACTGCATTTAACAAAACATGTATTATTATGTACTTAGTACTTACTTACTACTAGAAATTTCTAATTTAGAAGAGACTTTCTCCCTCCTTTCCGCATCCTTCTTGGTGTAACAAGAAGCACACTTGACGTGCATTCGAGAGGTCCAGGGTTCGAGTTAGGTGAGGGTATTGCACATTTTTCCCGTTTCTTGCTTCAAGAAAATGTAGTGACCCTACAGATTAAATAAGAAATACTCACACTTATCTGAAAATTTCTTAGCGAAAAAATTTCTTAGTGAAATCTTCAAAGGGACCATCTACATGTTTAATAAAGAATGCTGTTTATCGAAGTGAAATCTACACTCTGCAAGCAACCAGTTAAATTATCCCACATTAATTCAACAATCATTTGCTTCCTAGATCTGCATTTCATGCGTTTCAATTTATATCGCTGAAAGATAGGGAGAAACGGTTAAGTCAGCAAAGTCGCTCTTGAATATTTGAACGAATTTTGCTCGTACTGGCATGAAGACTTTCTAATTCATTAAAGGCAAAATGACTGTGTTTAACAAATTGAAGCTTTTGCGGTACTGACAGCGTTGGATTTATTAGAAAAATTAGACATTTTTATCAGAAAATTATTTTTATTAGAAAAAGAACTCTGATTTGAATTTTACTAAACCCTGCCACTTGTAGTGATGAAATTGTTGTACTTTTATAAAATTATTTGCCATATTTCAAGAAATTTTCTAATTAGATGTACATAAAATTACCATTTATTGAAATGATGCCTTATTTAACATTCCTTTTTCAAATGCATTACATTCAAGAAAATTTTATAAATTCTTTTGTTTCATGAACTATAGCATTAAGTTCAATATTTTTTGCAGTACTTGCCTTAAAATAGTTTTCTGTGCAAGCATCTGAATTCTGGGCTTGGCTTTCCTTCACTTTTATGAAAAAGGAAGTGATTCGAATTTGAATTTCCTCCTCTTTCTCTTTTGTAAAAAGGAAACCGAGAAGGAGCAGCTCAAAAACTGTCCCAGATTAATTCAACAATCATTTGGCGGCTGCCGGACATGGGGCGCTTGATGTGCCTGGAGAGTTGCCAACGCTTATCACCTTGTCTATGTCATTTTCAATAGGAAAAGCATTGCTCTTTTATCCAAAATACCATTCAGGTTTAGCAGAATTTGTCCAAACAAGCATAGCATTAAAACTTGAAGCAGCATTTTGGAAAACTAAAAGTGAGTACTGTATCTCAGACATTAGACATTTTGTTCGGTTAACACAGAATGAAAATGAAGTTCGATCTGTAATTAGTTGTATCCAATAACATACTGAAGCTTGTTACAGTTTTATTCAGGGTAAAACGTTTATTAAAATTCTTGATTTATTACAGATTTGCTCTAGAATTTCATGACACAAATTTAAAATGTTCTGTCTTTTGTTTTAATCAGGGTTTAATTTTTGTGTGAAATTATAATACTAAATAAATCCCGAGATAAGAAGAGTTCGCTGTTGTATTTTAATTATTAATGATTTATTGTTATTATTTTAATTTAATTATTAGTATTTAAATTTATTATTTAATTATTAGTCAAAGGGGCAATTTACCCAGAAGGACTATTAATTTTGGCTCACTATAAATGTCGGTTCACTTTTCAAATTGTTGCAACCAACTATTAGAGCCCTGTATTATATTTAAAGAAACTAAATAACGAAGAATCTGCATAAATGTATGTATGTTTTTCGCATTGTGATAAAACACGGAACCTAGAGCCATCAAAGTTTAAATAACGTACGTTTCCACCTGAACATGGACAACTGGAAGCCCAAATTTGGAATTTTTTTTATTATCGATTTCATATCTTGTAAAACTTTAACGAATTTTTATTAAAATGCTTGACGATTTCAAAGCGAGCAATGGCAACACTGTACGGGAAAGAAAAACATTTTTATCTTCATCGCTAGAGACTCTGTAGCGGAAATTCTAAAGATATGCTCATCTTAGAATTACTTTGCGATATTGCTGTTGAACTGAATTTTATGGTTTAAGTGCGAAGAACATGAAATTTAATAAGTAAAGGTAACACACAAAACGTTAAATAAAACGCCTCTTTGGACGTAATTTAAAATCTGAAACATTTAAGATTTTATTTTTTAAAAATATTTTTTATTAATAATTTATTTATAAATTTTTTTATTTAATTCCATTATTTCTTGTCTAATTGATTTATTACTGACCTTTGTTGACCACCCTCCACCATAGGGCTACGATCCTCCTAATCTTAGATAGAAAGCCTTAGTTTTAAGTAGAATAGTTTGAACTCCTACTTTTAAACGGGAATCGTAATTATCTAATTAATTAGTAATCCATATCTAACTTTGAAAACATTACCTATTTAACTTGAAAGAATATTTTAAGGAGAGAAATTTTAAAGTAAAGCATCATTAAGAATACCCTAATTTGGAAAGTTATATAAACATTAACTGATGTGAAAACGCGTTTAATGAAAATTACATCTTTTGGTAAACTAATGGCTTTTAAGATTATGATGTATATAAAGTAAATGAAGATCGTAGATTTCTAAAATCATGTTTAGAAATTTTAAACTCCTAATGCCACAATCAGAAGATAAAGTTTTTGTTAAACTTTTTACGTTGTTGGAAACCTTATATTAATTAACCGGTTATTATGATTTCAAAATTTTTTACTATAACTTCTCGTTTCTGTATTCCCCATCGGAATTCTATTTACTAGTGAGTATTTAATTTGAGGTTTTGAGATTTGAAACAGTTAGACTACATTCAGACAATGATTTTTTCGGCATAGACCTTTGTGATTTAAGGCATAAAAGTCATTATATCCATTCACACCTGCTTAGCAGGGTTTAAGCCACAGCCAATCAGGGAAGAGAAAGTTGCGCATGCTTAAATGTATAGCTGAGTCAGCAAAACCATCGACCAATGTTTTCTTCTCTGTGATTGGTGTTTCTTATACCAACTTGGCATAAATCCGAAAAAATTAGAAAGAAGAAGACTTTTAAGAAAAATCCTCAAACCAGTTTTGGTGATGTAGCAGGGTCTCATCGCTTAACAACGGAGCTCGGCTTAAACCTGTTATGACTTTAAAAATCATCGTAGGAACCAAGCTAGAGTGTTTTTGGCACTCTACATGGTTAGTGTCTGCCAGCTGTAACAGTTGAAATTACTTCGCTTTGTTGTCTTTCACTATCGACTTTTTAATTCTCAATGTCTGGTAGAGTTATTGAGCCAGCTTCTAGTATAGTTTAATTGTGTTATCTTCGACTACTGCTTAACATTTAATTTAATTTGGACTGTTGTATTTAATTGCATAACCATGAGATGTGGATATTGTAGCAAAGGAACGTGTATTTATGTTCCAAGTTCTGTTTAAGTAAAAAGGTTGGTTTAACCTTCTCAAGTCTTTCACATTCTTTTTAAACATAGTAACTCGATTCATGCCTGTTAGAATTATAGGTCTAAAATAGCATTACCGGGTCAAGTGTAATTTTATAACATGAAGTAGAATGCTCTCCGCCTTAGAGATATTTAAGAGCGCATATGAAGTTATTTAAAAGTAAATGGTGAAGATTATTCAGTACAGAAATTAGGAAAGCATTTCGAATGAGTCTTGGATTATTAAGAATTTATTCAATGAACTTTATACTCAACCAATACCAATTTATTTAGTTCAGTGGAGGCATAAATCGATAATCCTGTATTTCGACATTTCTTTTGACACATTTGTTAAACTGTGGGAAACATCACAAAGTATTCATAGATTTCCGTATTTCCATCATTTGTATTTGCTTTCTGAGTCATCTATAGCTGTCGGGTTTTAAGTATTAAATTGCTGTCAACAACAAAGACACTTACATTAATAGTTTAGCTTGAGAGATATTAATTCCTGAGCTTATAATTAAAAATTACCAGAATAACTTTAAACACGTTGTTAGAATTACATTTTTAACTTTACAAATAAGAGACAGAGAATTTCAAATACATCGTATCATAAATGAATGTTTTGAAGGCAAGCTTAAGCAGAGAAGCAAAACAAAAAAAAAAAAGAACGGATGCATTCATAGAGGATTGGTGAAAATTATTTAATGTAGACCTAATCATAAGGCTCAAACCGTTAGTTAGAGTTAATGGTTCAGAAGTGCGATAACGAGGACTCTTACTCTTTTCTTAATGTTTAGCGAAATTTCTGCTGTGTGAATCAGCATTAAGAAGTCCTAAGTTAAACAAAAAAAAGAAATTGTTTTAAAGCTTTCTTTTTTACCTGAAGTTCTTTTTAACTAATGTAATTTTTATTTTTATTGTGATTTGCTTTCATTCTACCTCGTTGATTATTAGCTAATTACTGTTTCAATTCTAATGATTTTAAAGTAATTAGATGCCTAAAACACTTTTATTATAGTAAATTTTACTTAATATTTTATTAAATTTCTTTATTTAAAATTTAGCAATAATTTTAATTAATAGTTTCTCATCAAATTTAACTTAAATTTTCCCATACAGAACTAAATCGGGGTTTGTTAGTTAAAGTTTTATTTGCAATACAGCAAAATGTGTTTTGTAAAATAAATAATTTCCATTATTAACTATAGGCCCAATTACCTGTATTTAGTTCATAGAAAAATACAAAGGTACTTTGCAGTAATTTAAGATTAAATTTCCTGTTGCGGTACTTGGAAATTGTGCTATTTTGATAAACTGAACCCACGGCTTTAAGAATTAGATAGGAGTACTAAATACTATTTAAAAAGTATAGATTATTTTATATATCATAAGTCAACGCTTATATGTAGCCCACCAGTGGCCGAGCGGTAAAAAACGCTGAACACTGGTAGTTCGGTCCGGGGTTCAAGTCCCGGCGAACGGGCTGGCTGCGTGGGCGTTTTCGTGGTTTTCTCTATGTGTAACGTGGATACGAGCCAGTTTCCCTTAAACGGGGCATCTTTCCCTTTCCGTGTAGTGTCTAAGGGCGGAGCACGTAATAAGCAAAAAACGCTTACATGCATTTGTCTTGTGCGATGATGTGACGAATTTAAAGTATTTAAAAATCAAATCTCTTCTTCTGCATTACGCACTTTTAATTTTATCAAAAATCAGACCTACAATTTAGATTGCTGCCTAATCTGCTTGTTGCTCGTATGCCATTGTCCCAGGTTCAGGTTTCGAAAGAGGAGTGAAACTTTCATGACTCCTATCATGTATTTTCTAAAACTTGGGGGGCTTAAAATCCGTTTTCCGAAAGTTATTTCGAGATGTTGTTAGTAAGGAAAGCGGTATAAAAGATACCCTGATTTCATCTCAAGTATATTCTTGATCAAAAGTGAGATGAAGCAGGGCAATGTTGTATTGACTCATGAGTTCAAGGTCAGTGTGCAGTAACAAAGACAAATGCTCTCGGTCATTATTATTTATGAGACCCTCCCATGTTGTCATTCCCGAAATCTGGAATGAGGAAAAAGTAAAACACCAGTATTTAGATTAAGTGATCACAAGAATGAATCAAACTGGACATGCATGACAAATTGTTTTCGAAAGCAAATCGCATACACCACCATGCTTGTAACATTACCCCATAAAATATTTTCTTGCAAGCATAAAAGTCTATTTAAGGAAAATATTGCGTTATTTAGCTTGTCAAGATGAGTCACTTAATGTCAGCGCTATCCTAAATAAAGTCGTTTCTTGTTGCAGACATCGAAATAAACGAGTTTATGTTCTATTACCCTAGATGTGCGGTGATGTTCAGGAAACGAATTTTTAATTTTGCTGTTAAGATGCACCTATTTTTAAGTCTTTATGTGCAGTTTCATGACTAAAATTTGAGAGAACTTGGTATTTTAAGAATAAGAAAATACCGAATCCAACGTCTAGCTAAAAGGTCATGAATTTTAACTTCGATGATTTATTTTGAAACAAATTCTTACTGGGAATATTGCTGAAATTTACGTTTTAGATTTATGTTTTATACTTAAATATTAAGTTAAATATTTTAAATTAAAAATAACTATTGAACATGGTTTACTGAAAGTCTGAGTGTATAATATGTCAAGGCCAAATATTCTTCATTAATCGCGAGGTTTCTTTTCTTCCAGCTAGTGTGTATTCGTTTAAAAAGTGAACATTTTGTTACTTCATTTCTGATGAAAAAATGTAATAACCAGTTAACTATACATGAAATATATTTCACTTTAATTATATCTAAAAACCAGTATAAAACCAAAGTCTGATGTTAAAATTTTAACATTTCCAACATTTTAGCTGCAGTTAGCATAATAAACATGTTTTCTCAACCTACTGCTATCCATCCTTTCTTGTATACTGTGTCGTCACTACAGCGTCAGGAAGGCATTTCCTACCTTGCATTGCCTTGTGGTTTTCCATCTTGTTATAACTTCTTAGTAACATAAAATTATTTACGTTACACCGACTTTTTTTGTTCATTATTAACTGCTTAGAATATTTGAGCTTTTTTTATGCTGAATACGTTTACAAAATGTAAAATACTTAGCTTAAAAAATATCTGCTCTTTACATTGTTAAATTCATACCATTAAAATTTTTGGACATCTTTAAAATTAGTCTAAGTAAGCAATCTTAGGTACATGGAGGTTTTGAATAAAACTGTATAAAACATAGGTCCTTCTTCAGAAGTATATTTCCTCTCTTGAAGAAAAGGGACCTCGAAATGAATATAATATGAATAAAAGACTGCCATTTTCAATAATTTTAAATGTTACACTGAAGTAATTCTCTTCCAATTTGGACTTCGAACACTGCTACGAGTCCAATTAAAATCCTTTGTGATTTAAGCTAACCCCGCAAATTCATCACCTTATTCTGCATCGAACACAAGAGGTAATACCTAAAAACTCATCCTTTTGAATTCTTCAATAAAAACTTCGAGAAATTTTTCTGTTTCGTGATTTTGTTATCGTGACTTGACCTCTTCGAGAAAATATAGGCTTACAGAAATAATTTTTTTAGTGGAAAAAGATGAATCTGTTGCAGATGTGGAAAAAATAACTGCATTTGTACTTTTAAAACATTTGATGCAATAAAATGTTTTTTAAAGTGTGATAAAATAATGAAAGATAATGCAGGAGAAAAACAGAAATACTATGCGGAATATAATGAAACATTGCCAAATTTTGAAAATAATCAAAAACTGGATGTTTACAAATTTGAAACGGAACTTTATTAATTGTACTGAGTATCTGCCAGTTGAGAAATTGTTAAAATAGCGATCCAATATTAAATAAAATAAAAGGCCAAAGAACAAATGTCGGAGATACTAAAGCAAACAAGAATTAGTCACATAAATTAGTAGGCATAATTTTGAAGGTTTGAAGATAACTAATTTTGAAGATTTGTTCTCCTTCAGCTGCAGGAGCAAGAATTACGATAGAAGAGTCTGTGTTCATGCGATAAAAATATATCAATAAATCTGAGAAAGTTCTACTAAGAATCAAAGTTTTCTAGCCATTTGTTTCTTTCTTTCCTTTACTGGAACTTTCTCAAATTCTATGCTATATTATTTATTGATCTATAAATTATATTTCATAGATTCAGTTTAATACATTTAAAAGTTTTCATATTATTTACTAAAATTAATATTTTAGTAAATAATATGAAAGTGTTGGATCACTTTTTGAGACAATTTGTGTTGAACCTACTGAACAGAAACACACTCATCTGACTCTTTATTCCAGACATGAATAAAAATATTCCGAAATATCCAGCTTCATGAGAGAAAAATGGAAGTCGTAATATTCGAATCTCAAACCGAGCTTTGAGTGCTACTAATTAGTAACAGAAACGTCAAACCCAAATTGATTTATTGGGAATCTGAAAGTCCATGTTCATTATGTCATTATTCATTATGTCATTTCAGATTGTTCAGACGTGGGTTGAGCAGTCAGAAACTTTACCATTGCTCCCAAATTCTTCGAGTTCTTTCAAAACCTAAATAGAAAATATAGTCTTAGCATCAAAACTCGTGTACGAGTGCACGAGATGAAACAATTGCGAGGCAAACACAGTGGAAATGTCAATTTCCCCATTTGTTCCAATCTGTGTCAGAGGCCTTCCTCATATTCGACCGATTGAGACTCATCTCCTTCAATCTCTTATTGGATGTAGCTCAATGAACCAATGAAGATTCAGCTACAGCAGGACGTGCCGAGAGAATAGCTTAGCTAAGAAAGAATCCCCCCTTTCCTTGGTTAAAATCTTATGTCTTGTTTTTTTTAAGTAAATCTGATGTTATCTAGACATGCATTTTATCAATAAATGGCACACGCTGCCTCCTAGTTGTCGGGTCATATAATTATTTGACTACTTGGTATTTATAGTTGATGTTTGTCAAGATTTGTAAGAAATAGGAATCGAATATTATGGAATTAATCTTTTCATCATCTTTCTTTCATGGGTAATATTTGATGCATTACTTTTAAATTTGCAGCTGACTTATACGTTTTTATATTGAAATTAAGTTCAAAACTTTATTTAGTTATAAAGATTAAATTAAATTAGTTCAGTTCAATTAGGTACAAACATTAATTCAAATTGAGAAGTTAAATTAATTTTATTTTAATACTTAATTCAAATTACTGTGTTCTCTACAATAATTTGGACGTCTATTCTCTTCTACAGAGATGCTTCCATGAGGGCTAAAATCTAATATTAACTGTTTATTTCTTATATAAGGTATTTCTCCCACCTTCTTAGCATGCTTTCGTGGTGTAGTGGTCAGCACGCTCGACGCGTATTCGAGAAGTCCCGGCGAGAGCATTGCTAATTTTTCATCTCTCCTGCTTTCAAAATAGACCTAATGTTTCTACACTGTCGCCTAAGAAAGGTGAACACTAAGAAAGGTAGTAGATGATAATTCTCCACCACCAGGATTTGGCGACTGGGTCCCCTAATCCCAAGCCACCCTTTAAAAGGTGGAATATATAAATTATTTCTCCAGCCTTCTTAGCATGCCTTCGTGGTGTAGTGGTAAGCACGCTCGGCGCTTATTTCAGAGGTCCGTGGTTCGAATCCCGGCGAGGACATTGCTGATTTTTTATCTCTCCTGATTTCAAAACATACCTACAATTAATCTATATCTTAATCTGCATTCCTAAAAGAACTTAATATTGTAAATCGAAAATGCGGTTGATCTTGATGTCACTGAAGTAAACAAGTTTGGTATCAAAATTACTTAAATTGAGTAGAAGCATGTACCTCTGAGAGTAATTTTGCAATTGAGGATTTTTCTGCTTAATTACTTTCTTACGAAGAAAAATATAACAATTTTGGAACACAACACTGCAAATCTTTTCTTCATCCAAAAACCGATGTAACATGTCATTTCATTATTATCCTAGCTTTTGAAAAAAACAAAAATGGAAATAGAATTAAAAAAAAGAATATAGAATATAAATTAGCAGTTCTGGTTGCTATAAAAGATGCTCATTCATATTTTATATAATGATAATTAATATTTTATATAAGTGATTAATTGTTAAAGTTTTTCAGTTATTCCAACATAAATTTTGTATACAAATATTTTAAAATAACGAAAAATGTATCGAAAGTTTTCACAAATGTAAATAATATTCTTTTTACGTGTTTCATTCTCTTTACAGTTAAAATATGAAAGTGTTTTTAAGTCATGAGTTCAAAGGAAAGAAATTGTTGCCCGTTTTTAGAGATTGCATGATCCATTCTTTGGCTTTGTATCTTTTCTAAATAAAAGTTTTGTTTAAAATGTTTTTAATTTGCTCTTTGAGCACAGAATGATCAATACAAATTTTATTACTTTCTACTTCCCCCCTCCCCAAAAAAACCTTGCAGATACTAGATGAACAATTTTTTTTTGGGGGGGGGATAAGAAGTTTGAGTTTTCGATTACTTAAATTTAAAAAAAATACATAAAGGATGCTAGTTTAAGCTTAATTCTAATTTTAATTAACAGCATCCTAGAGAATGCAATCCGAAAATCTGATTTCTTTTTCTCTCCAAGCCGCCTCTGAAAAAGACTTTCGTCTGGATAAATTTAAATTGCCTCTAACCTGCTAAGACACTTTACAGTCACACCTTTCATTCCTTGTCAAGATCTGATTCAGCAACGAGGACATTAATTAACTTCAGCTAGCCTCCGTTCTCTATGAGATGATTGACGAACAACAAACAGAGTATTAATACTAATAACCTGAAGGATATACAGTACTAGATGACTAACAATTAAGCTACATATATGTCTGATACCAGTTTTATTAGATTTGCAGCCCTTTTGAATATTTATTTATTTTCCCCTTTAGAAATCGTGTAGTTTGGTAACATTCCTGTACAAATCGAAATCAGGACCATTTCAGCTCGAAATTGTTCACTGATGGACGAGTAATCGTAATTTGTAAAGTGTAAAGGAACTTCGACGAAAATCCACCCTCCTTGATTATTATTCAATAAACTTAGAATAATAATGTTGGTTATATACTTTAGCAAAATTGTAGGCTAACTTGAATGCATAAATATAGATTTTAAAAATATATTCATATTATGTATTTTTAATTTGTGTTTTCACAAACTGAAAAAATTATAAATAATCATAATTTATTAATATAAACACCTTGAATCTATATTGAAAGTACTTATAATTTCTTCTCTTCCTGTCTCCAGGCTTCGAAATGGCAGCAAAATGATGGCGTGCTTAAAAATTATCAATGGATTCCTTTGTTCATCGATAATACAAAAATGGAAAACCTTTTTAAAAATTGTAAGACTCTTTTTTAAAATTGTGAGTAAAAAGTCTGTTATGTTCAAAGAACAAACTATCGAATTTTTCTTGAATTGTTGGCTACATATTCTTAGCTCTCTTCCAGTTTTGAAATGAATGTTAGAGCATTTAAATATATTTTTTAATGTCATTTGCTACTGCTGAGTTAATTACAGTGCTTTTGATCTTGGCCACTTAAATGTATTATTTTTACCCATTCTCTCAAATAAATCCAGATCTGCACAATGGATTTGGTAGTCGTTGTGTTTTGAATCTCCTTGGGGTGTTTTAAGGAACTGCTTAAACTGCTGATGAGGATTTCGCAAAAGCTTGTTGAGTTTGCGATTCCACCCTTCAACAATATAGTTTGTTCTATTCTCTTATCATAACTTTTAATTTTCACAGAACAGTTTTCGCTCAGCAACTACTGACTAAACAATATATTAACGAATACTCCTAATTGACATTCCTCTGAAAAATCATGTATAATTAACCAGCCTTCATCGACGAATCTATCAGTTTTTTGGGGGAAGAAGAGACTATGGCAAATCCCATGAAGATTATCTGCCTAAATTATTTCGTTTTCTAAAGCTCTAATTCTTTCTTCTAAAATTGTTTTTCTATCGTCAAGCCTTTTTCTCTTTTTGTCGTCAAGTAGGGTGTATATGAAATATAAAATATAAAACTATTAACTTTAAGTAAGGAATAGTCCTTTTAATTTGGCTACCTCCCCTTCACAGAATCTAAAGTGCATCTAAAATCTAAAAATGTCTAAATCTAAAAATGAATCAACATTGCGTCATTATGTAGGAGTAGCATTGCGTATATTTTTTATCCAATAGCAGTCCAAAATTTAAGCAAAGAAAGCCGATTCTATATATAACTCTTTGCTGAAATGAGCAGACATTGTTTTGCCTTCCTCTTGCTGTGCTAACGTATGTTGCTTACTTCTTCCTTCATCCGTCGTCTCGAGATGTTAACAGCTGTATAGAATAGTGGGATACTGATCGCACCCATAGTGATGTGTAAGCAAAATCTATAACCATCTTAGCCATGACTGAAAAATAATTTATGTCTTCTTTCTCAAGGGTCCTAATATATATAATAAGGATACATGGCTTTAGATTCCGGCCATCAATGTTTTGGTACTATGACAATCTAATAGATTCTGTACGAACCACTGTTTTCAAAAAGTAGTCATCAATTGGTTTACAAATTATTATTTTCAAGGGCCAAATGCTGATAAATTCCAATGCATTCAGCTCCCTTTCAGATCCAAAGCTTTCAGATCTTATTTGCGCTAGTGCACTAAAGAAATTCGAAATAAAGACGAAATTTAACAGAGTATAGAACATCGTTAAAAGGTGAAAGTTTACATGGCACGTCATGCTTGTATAAAGCCGGATTTCCGTTGGTGGCTATAACAAATATCATTAAGTAAATTAGATTGTTATGATTACTACAAAGTAAACTAGGGCAATCTGTCTAAGGTTAGTGCTTCTCAAAGTGCTTCTACGGACCCCATGGGTCCTTATGGCTGCTGAGGGGATCTGTGATAAATCAAAATTAATTTGGAGGTGCGTGAATATTGTCGGGGGTCTACGAATGGTTTAATGTAAAATAAATTAATTGTGACTCCTTTTTATTATTATGGAAGTTGAAATAAATAGGAATAAATAAATTTGAAGAAATTTTTCGTCCTGAGAAAAAATAAAACAAATTGTGTCATTTTCTTAAAGATAAAAGTATAAGCGAGCGTAAGAGAAAATGCAGTCAGTATAGTGTTGAATGTTTAAAATATGACCTTATTCCGTCACGAGGACATAGGACTTTATATACGTGACTTCTGTTTAGTAAAACTTTGTCAAACAATCAACGAAGCTTAAGTAACATTTGAAAAAACTCATACCGACAAAAAAAAAAAAAAAAAAAAAAAAAAAAAAAAAAAAAAAAAAAGGTCTAACATTTTTTTAAAACAGTCAAAGAAAAATATTTGAAAACACCACTATTGCGACAAGACCAAGATAGCGATGGATTGGGTGCTTCTTATACCATTTTTTTACTGACTGCAAAATCAACACATATTTTCGTGAATGTGTTTTTCCTTTTCTTTTAAAAATTGATTTAAGATCTTAGTACTAAAAATTGAATAAGAACAAGCCAGAAGTTCAGAGAAGAAGAGGCAGAGCGGAATACTGAAAATGCAGTCGAGAAAGATATTGACATTTACATTAGTCCCGAGACACCAATAACTTTTATCGACACTTTTTGGACTTCGTCAACCAAAGGGGATTCTAGTACAGTTATAAATTAGCACTTCGAAAAATGCGCAATGAATTTCGAAAAACATTTAAACGTACTAAAAACAAAGTAAAATTACTTTTTTTAAAGATACAAGCGCATACTATATTCATGAACCTTTATAGTTTGGATTATCTGTTTTTTTTTTTTTTTTTTTTTATAATTATCTGTGGCTTGTTTCCCCAGCATTAGCTCGGTTAATCGAGAGTTTGTAAAAGCTATACCTCTGAGAATGTTCTCCCAAGTTGCCACTGACGGTGCTCCGGCAATGGGAGGCACATTTTGCATTCTTAAAACAAGCTATACCGAACTTATTACCTGTATATTATGTCTGTTTTCTATACAAACAAAACTTGGGGAAGAAAGCCAAAACTGCAAAATCAAGATTAAGATTTACTTGCTTATTCTGACACTTAACGACTCTTCTAATGACCTCAGCCAAAGATTTTGAGACATTCTTCATTTGGTTATTCCTTATTGTGTATTGGACCCTTTTGTTAATAGGCCCTTAGATGAATGCGTACAAAAAAAAAAAAAAAAAAAAAAGGAACAGTTTGCTGAACTGTCCATAAATGCGGAGCTGAAACCAATGTTTGAACAAGTATACCACTGGTTCCAAAAACAAATACAAATTTTATGTTATTCGTTATGGGTCACTAGAAAAGCTGCTGGTTGCTTCCCCGTAATTTCCTATCTAGCAAAACATGGACTGAGCGTGCAATTATGGGCTTCATCAGGTAAAAAAGAAATCGACTGAACCGCCATTTAACTTTCAAGACAAAATTATTTTTTAGTTAAATTTGTAGTTTTTCTGTTATGCACTTGGGTAGAGTTTATGGTTCACTTGGGGGTTCGTGGTTAGGTTCTGCTATAGCAAGTGGTCAATCGGCATGGTAAGTTCCGGAACCGCTGGTCTAAGGAAAGGCATGCCTCTGAAGGACTATACTGAGGAAAACTGGCTAACCAAAGCACGAGACCGTCTTTGCAGCCGGGTTCTGAGCCCGAGTCGAACTAACGCTATTTAGTGATCTTATCCACTCGGTATGGAAATCTTCGTCAGAAAAATCGTTACGGAAGGCAGCTATGTCGTGCTTCATTCTAAGATTTTAAAATATTTGCGATGAAGAAATTCTCACTTTCCCATAAATTGAGACTCATATATTCTATTATGTTATTCTTCAAAATATGAATTTATTTAATAGATTTTATATAAATTATTTCTTAATTTGAAGTAAATGTTCAATTTATTTTTCAGTTTAATCAACGTAACCCAGTTGCTCTCTGTAATCGTTAGCAGGCCTTTGTTCTAACGTTAGGAGCTCTAGAAACATTCTGATGCACCTAGAGCGCTGCGAAATGGAAATGTTTGGGAACCACTTCTGTAAAAATAAAATTATCAGCTTAAAAGAAATTGATTTTTAATTTTAAAATTTTGTTATAAAAAGGTATAATGTATAAACACTACACTCTAATACAAAAACATATATTTGATGTCTGGTGTTGGAAGTTACGAGTGTTCCATGTACACATTAAGATGTCATAAATAGGTAGAAAACAAACCTGTTTTGTTCCTTAAAATGCTTTTAGTATTTTGTATAAGCTGTAAGGATCTTAAGTTTTACTAACGTTTATTTTATTTTAAATCTTTACTATCACTTCTTATTTTCTACTTCCGGCCAGAATTATAAGCGTGAAGGAGTTTATGCAAAGTTGTCTGGCGAACGCCAAGTATTTAAGTGTGGCCTTTTTGCCAAGCAAAAGAGAAGAAGCCGTGAGTTCGAAGCAGGCCGCTTACCTTAGAAGTTACGCAGTTGCTACTTTGCCTTCCAGGCCAGAGGTTTTAATCCTCTTGATAAATTAAACGTATTGTAGTGTTCACAGTCTCTGTGCTACATACGCTTTCTGTTATTATAAGGCCAATCTTATTCTAAAGTTAAATTAGAGTTTAGTTTTATTTTGATATCTTTTAAGTTAGACCCCGAGTGGAGGGTCATTGTATTCCGAAGTACGGAAGTCATTGTATATAAAGAAAAAAATAAAGGGTTTTGTATACCCTTCGTCTGTATCCTGTCTACTTACTACAATTAGTGAACATAGCTTTAGTAAGCTCTCTGTTCTAGTCAGGTCATTGTATGTTTCCGAAGAAGGTTAGAAGAAACATTGAACCTGATAGTGGCGCCCGACGAAGAATAACCATGGCCGAGTTTCAAGAAGAACCTGTGCTGCCTGCAGAAACAGCTCAGAATCCAGAAATGCCAGCTGCCGCCCTGGAAGGATTTGGGTATATTGTCCAGACCATGCGCGCTTCGATGAAACCAGAAGCAACGTTTAATGGAAACTCACAGGTAACCAGTTTTTTGGAAAAATTGGATGACCACTTCATGCTCTACCCCGTGCACGAGTTTCAAAAAGTTACCTTAGCTACCAGCGCTTTGAGGGGCCAAGCGCTTAACTGGTTCAAATGTATCGGCAGAAGTCTCTTGGGTCAAGCAGGAAGTCCCACCTATACCTACGAAAATTTCAAGACTGCCCTACTAAAAGCCTTCCCTGTTGTAAGGGATCGTGCGAAATTAGAAACAGAACTTTTCAGTATATATCAACAAAGAATGGAAAACCTCTCCAGGTTTATTTTAAGAAAAATTCACGTTTTCAAGCTCTTGTACCGTCCGGATCCTGAAATAATTCAAGTGATTTTGCCGAGGTTACTACCCCAAGTGCAAGACTTTATTGAATTGAGAAATCCGACTACACTGGAAAAATTATTTGAGCTAGCAATCCAGTTTGAAAGTAGAAGAACGGCGGACGTCGAAAGAAGACGCCAATATCAACAGCGAAACCAATTTGGTACGCCAAGACTACAGCAAACTCAAGCACATGGCTACGGAGAAAAAGCGAATCAGTGGGCAAGGAAACCCGAGCATTCAAAAACAGCCGGCGAACGTCGACAGTTCAATAGCAACCCAGGAAAAAAGTCTCAAGGCCAGTGGAGAAAGAAGGAAAGCACCGAAAGGAAAAATAATTTAAACTAAAACGGATTTCTGCTGACGAGAGGGTGCGGAAATCCGAAGGCCACGAAAACCCCTCTTCCTACAAGTTAAATACAGTAATGGTGAAAAATTTAACTCTTCCGAAGATTGAAGTCTTGGTAAATAATATCCCGGCCACCGCACTCCTGGATACCGGCGCGCAGTGTTCCTGTGTGGCAGAAGTCTTTTTTAGAAAGTATTTTCGCAAATACCGCATATATAATGCGGATAATACAACAGTATTAGCGGCGCAAGGAGAACAATGTAAGTGCGTAGGTAAAGTACCTTTGTACATCCGTATCAAGGACGAACAAGTAAAGGTGATGTTTTTTATAGTAAAGAATTTGCAAGCACACTTAATACTAGGAATAGACTTTCTTTCAGACGCACAAGCTACACTGGATTTTAATGAAGCGTCTCTTAAGCTGACGATGAAACCAGTGCGTGTAGAAAAGGTTGAACCGCCAAGGTTAAATCTCGACCACCTGCCTAATGACGAGCAAGATAGAATCCGACAAGTGGTAAGTGAATTTGCTTCCTTATTTAGTGATATTCCAGGATTTACCCAGGTTACTAACCATAGTATTGACACCGGAGATGCATTGCCGGTTCGTCAATAACCATACCGGTATGATAAGAATAAGGAAAAAATTATAGAATGGCATATTACCGATATGCTACGTAAAAAGATCGTAACGCCTATCTCAAGTAGTTATGCTAGTCCGGTGGTTTTATGTAAGAAAAATATTGATTATCCTTTGGAGCATCCAAAAAGGTGGAGATTCGCTATTGATTACCGTAAATTAAATTCCATAACGAAATATCCGGTATATCCGTTACCGATTATAGAAGAAATTTTAAGGAACATAAAATCAACCAAATTTATGACAACTTTAGACTTAACGAATGGTTATTTTCAAATAGGGATCAGGCCTGAGGACGTGCCTAAGACTGCTTTTATAACCAAGTCTGGCACTTATGCATTTTTGCGAATGCCGTTTGGCCTTTCAGGCGCCCCAGCAACATTTCAGCGATGCATGGACATTGTGTTAAGACCTGTTCTCGGAAAGTCCACATTTATCTATTTAGACGATATCATTATTACTAGTGATAATCTAGACCAACATGTACAGGATTTAAGACAGGTGTTTTCTTTATTAAATGAGGCCGGTCTAAAAGTTAATGTCGAAAAATGCAAAATTGCAGCCCCTGAATTAAAATATTTAGGTTACAAAATATCGCAAAAAGGGATCGAGACAGATGAATCAAAAATAATCGCTGTACAAAAGTATCCGACTTCAAACACGGCAAAGAAGCTCTCTTCTTTTCTAGGACTTTGTTCATATTATAGGTCCTTTATAAAAGATTTTGCGGCTATCGCTGAGCCATTGTTAAAATTAAAAAGGAAAAAGGCAAGATTCTCGTGGACGGCCGAAGCCAATAGTGCTTTCGAAAAATTAAAACAAGCATTAACGCAAGCCCCTGTGTTGAAATTTCCTGAAAAGGATGAAAATTTAGAAATTTCAGCGGATGCTTCGGATTATGCGGTAGGAGCGGTACTTTCGCAAAATCAGCAGCCAGTAGCATTTTTTAGCCGAACTTTAAATCAAACACAAAGAAACTATTCCGCGACCGAGAGAGAGGCACTTGCAGTTCTGTTAGCAGTGCAAAAGTTCCGAGTCTATTTTGGAAAGGCGCCGATAACAGTATATTCTGATCATGCGGCGGTAACTAGATTGTACTCTGGAAAAAATTTATCCCCAAGGTTAATAAGATGGGCACTCAAGCTGCAAGAATATAATCTGGTAATCAAGCATACCCCCGGAAAGGAAAATATCGTAGCAGATGCCCTGTCACGAATTAAATTAGACGAACAGGGTAATACCGTAAAAGTTGCAATGCTGACAGCGTGTACAATAAATTCCCGAGAAACTGTAATAACCGAACTGGGTAAGGATCCTGAGTTTGGAAGTATTTATGAGTATTTGAAGGATCCTGAAAATTTTAGCCACCAAGATATTGTGGCGATAAGAAATAGGGCGGCCCATTACGAACTAATAGATGGTCTATTATTTTATACAAAAACTACGAATTCCAACAACGAATTTTGACCTGTTATCCCAGCTAGTCTTAGATTAAATATCCTGCAAGAGCTCCATGACAGCCCTTTAGCTTCTCATGCTGGTATTCGAAAAACTACTCAACGCGTACGCGAGGCAGTCTACTTTCCTGAACTGCAAAAGTTAACAAGGGCGTATGTCCAGTCCTGCCCAACATGTCAAGCCGTTAATTATATTAATTTCCGCCCGGCCGGGTTTCTAAATAGTATTAAATCCGAATTTCCAAATGAAATAATCGGCATCGATTTATTGGGCCCTTTCCCAAAAAGTCAGTTAAACAAAAGTCGCTATCTCCTTGTTATAGTTGATCATTTTAGTAAATGGACCGAAATTGTTCCCTTAAAACGAGCCTCCGCGAAATTAGTTACCGATTCTATTTTAAATAAATATATTTTAAAATACGGGGCGCCCCTAAAAGTTATATCGGATAATGGTCCTCAATTTGTAAGTAATATATTTGAAGACATGTGCAAAAAACTGGGCATACGTCATTTAAAAATGGTCCCGTATCGGCCGCAATCAAATATAGCGGAACGGGTCAACAGAAATATAGTGAAAATTATCCGTAGTTATGTTAAAAATTTTCATAAAAGCTGGGATAACTATGTCAATGAATTTGCTTTCGCCCTTAGGACCGCAAAACATGATACAACGGGCAAAACTCCTGCTGAGTTATTTCTAGGCAGAAAGGTTATAACACCGTTAGATAAACTATTTTATGTGCAACAAAGAGCCCCAGAATTTAAAATGGGTGATATAGAAAAACTAATAAAAGAAGCAAAAAAGAATACGGAAGTAGCACAAAGAAAACAAAAATTGTATTATGACTTGAAACGACGGGGAGTAACTTATAAAGTAGGGGATGAAGTACTAAAAATTAAGCATTCACTTTCTTCAGCACCAGAAGATAAAACTGCCAAATTTTTTCCACGCTTTGAAGGACCATATGTTATAGAAAAAATAACTCACGCTGTTGTAGTATTAAAGGCAAGAAATGGTGAAACCCGTTCCGCAAACATTGACCAGATAAAACCATTCTATGACCGTAATAAAATGCAAATCTTTTCAGATCTTTTGCAGGATCCGGTACGGCAGACACCGCAGGTACAAGTTCCAGAGGTGGGAAAACGACAAGTACAAGGGCAAGCCAATGAGAGACAGAAGCAAGTGAAAAGAAAATTGCCCCGCGGAAAAATTGAAGGTACAAAGAAAAAGAAGCCGTTCCACCGTCCAAAAAACAGAGTTCACGAACACCCCCAGAATGAAGAAGGGAGAAGGACGACGTATGTGGAAAAGACCGGGAGAAAGGACGGCAACTATAACCCGGCTGTGAAACGGAAGATTGACTCATCCGACAGAACTCTCCGCAGCAAAAGTCGCCGAACTGCGGAAGGGCCATCAGCGGCGGAGGAAAAAGTACAAGAAAAATTTGAACGGCCAACAACGAGGTCCAAGCAGGATCACGACAGAAGTTTCCCGGTTCCACCAAGACCAGCTGCCTTCAAACGGCCAAGACCACAAGCAGAGGACAGAAGGAAGATGTTCAAGGGTGGCCGTAGTGGTGAAAAACGGAAGCTTCCAGAGGAAAGCACTGAAGGGCGAGCCCGTACAAGAAGGAGGATCAACCAAGCTACGGTCTGCAGCACCTTTAAAGACTGGGCCCAGAAAAGGATGTCTGAATATTACAAAGATAAGTAAAATTTTATGTTACTTTACAAACTTAAGTTAATCTTTCATTCTTACTGCAAGTGGCAGATTTCAAGAAGTTTTACCTCATGCGAGGTCTACCTTTATCGCCAAAAGGGCGAGAAATGAGTTGTGACCGATTTTCTTATTATGTTTTTCAATTACTCGCGCGTAAAACTAAAGTTGATGTATAATAGCGTTGTATAAAGACTTAAATATTGTAAAAAGTTATTGTATAAATTTTATTTAAAACATTCTAACAAGAAAGACGTTTTAGTCTGAAAGACTTTTTGAAATGTTGTATTATTTCAATGTAGAAAGAATTGGCACTTGCTTTGAAAAGAATAGAAGTTAACAATGTACTACTAATGTATGTTTTCAAATGTGTAAAATTAACGGCATCTTGATATGTTCTTGTATACATGTGAACTGTTATTTTGAATGTTTAGAAATACCGTGATATGGTAAAAGTGAAAGTAATGTTAAAAAAATTTGTTATTCGTGTGACTGTAAAGATTAAATCATGGTGAATATGTGTTAAAGGTTGAATGATGTAGTTAGGCTCTCTGACGCTACACTTTAGAGTTAGCCACTTTCAGAATAGTACCTCAGGGTCTAGAGTTGAAATTAGGGTGTGTTAAGAGGTCTCGTATGTTGAATTTTAACACGTTAGTGTTTTGATTGTAGGAGGAAGTGTTGAACACATAGACAGAAACACATTCGTGTTTGGTGTTTTTACAACACATGTCAGAGAGCACGGGGAGAGATAATTAAAATAGTCATGAATGAAATAAGAATGTTAAGAGAAGTATATTCTATATGTTATTTGCAATGTCATTCTGTAACATTTCATTAAACTAGTTTTCCTTCCAGATCTCTGGAAGGAACCAGAATTGAATAAAGCTCCTGTTTTGATGCAGTACAGATGAAAAAGAAAAAAGATTGTTGTATATTCCGGGAGCTGCTATTGTAACAAATTTCTTTCTTTTAAAATTTTCTAGTTTCTAGCTAAGTTATGATTGTAAAAGTTTGGCCTCGCGTTAGTTTCTAGAGCTAAAAGTTTTCAACAAGGTCGTTTTAGACCTCAGTTTCAAACTAATTAACTCTGGCGGGAAGTATGTAAGGATCTTAAGTTTTACTAACGTTTATTTTATTTTAAATCTTTACTATCACTTCTTATTTTCTACTTCCGGCCAGAATTATAAGCGTGAAGGAGTTTATGCAAAGTTGTCTGGCGAACGCCAAGTATTTAAGTGTGGCCTTTTTGCCAAGCAAAAGAGAGGAAGCCGTGAGTTCGAAGCAGGCCGCTTACCTTAGAAGTTACGCAGTTGCTACTTTGCCTTCCAGGCCAGAGGTTTTAATCCTCTTGATAAATTAAACGTATTGTAGTGTTCACAGTCTCTGTGCTACATACGCTTTCTGTTATTATAAGGCCAATCTTATTCTAAAGTTAAATTAGAGTTTAGTTTTATTTTGATATCTTTTAAGTTAGACCCCGAGTGGAGGGTCATTGTATTCCGAAGTACGGAAGTCATTGTATATAAAGAAAAAAATAAAGGGTTTTGTATACCCTTCGTCTGTATCCTGTCTACTTACTACAATTAGTGAACATAGCTTTAGTAAGCTCTCTGTTCTAGTCAGGTCATTGTATGTTTCCGAAGAAGGTTAGAAGAAACATTGAACCTGATAAAGCTAACATCAATTATGCTTAGCTTCTTGAATTCTTGAATGATTTGTTTAGTATAATATTTTTTTAAACAATATTTTAGAAACATATAGACTACGGTACCTTTAATTGTTACGTTTTAATGCAGGTTGCTTATTGATAAAATTTGTCAAATTCTTCATTTATTCGTAGAATTCAATTTTGCGTATTATTCGCATATTACATTTGCATTTGTTTATAATTTTTGCATTTGCATATTATTTTGATTTTTATATTATCTGGAATTAAAAGGCCTCAATTTAATCAACCTAATCGTATCAATTGCTCCAAATCTGGAAAGATACTATACCAGACATATGTAGTAGGAAAATGTGGGTTCACGGGCAGGAGGCAGATTGCGAAAAATCAGCCTACTGCCCGTGAGCCAGCGGAAAAGGAAAGAACAGCATGAGTGAGATAAGCATTACAACTTGATAAAAGTTTATCTCTTGTTTATTTTTCAAGCATAATTTTTGTTATTATTTTAATTAATTCTTAACCGTTGAAATTTATATTTTTTTCGCATTGTGAATATGTTATTCCGAAATATTTTATTAATTTTCTGCAATCGTAACACTTAATTTTACTAATGTTTACTGTTTATTTCATTTTACCTCGATTTTGTTTCATACTTTTTAACCAACTCTTAATTTATTTGTTATATCTTACCAGCCTAATTACTCAAATACACATTTTGATTTATAATATTTTTTATTTTTGAATGTAATTTTATCTTTTTCGTACATTTTACTTTCTTAATTTTAAGAGCATGTTGGTTTAAAAAGTGTGAAAATAATGGTCGGTGTAAAATGAAATAAATAGTAAATATTAGTAATGTTAAATATTAAGATTGTAGAAAATAAAAGAAATAAATAAAATTAAGAATACATAGGAAACTAAAAGAGCTTAAAATATATAGAAGAAAATGAAAATTTATATCTGAAATTAAATAAAGTTCATGTGAATAATCAATGAATGTCAGAAATAAGAATGGAAATTGTTAATGGTACATCTCAATAAAAATTTCAGAATAAAGTATTCGGATACGAAAAAAAAAATAAATAATATAAATAAAGAAACGAAAAAATATACATATGTTTCAACAGTTAAGAACTGATTAACATAATTACAGGAATTAAAGATAACCATTTATCAAATTGTGACCCTTATCTAACTCATGCTATCCTCCCCCTTATAAGTTAGTTTCAGCTGCACGTTGCAACTGCGGGTTCACCCGCAATCCGGTTGCTGCCTGCGAACTCGCATTTTCCTACTATACGTGATATATAACATGTGATTATTTTATTGATTACAGTAATGCAGCAAAATTTCAAAGGAATTAGCATCTTGACGTATTAAAGTTATTTTAAATGTTATAATTTAGAAAGGTTGGTAAAAATTTACTCTACGGTACCCATTGGCGAATCGTTTCTTTTTTGGCGCCAAGATAGGCGCCAGGAAGGATCAGCGGCGATTTCAAGATGGCGCTACAAAAAACCAAAATAAGAAGTCAAACACTTACATAAACTCGGTATTGATGTACACATCGACGTATTTTCACTTAAAAAGAACATCAGAGAGCTGCACAAACTAGGCATTGCACACTGCCTTAACTTTGTTCATGTACACATCGACCTATTTTCACTTAAAAAACATCAGAGAATTGCACAAACTAGGCATTGCGCACTGCCTTAACTTCGATCTATTTTCACTTACACAAAATCAGGAAGCTAAAACAAAGTTAAAACTATTATGGTAACCAGAAAAAATTTGGCTGCTGTCTTAACCCACAGATACGAACAAATAACAAAAAATATACAGAGAGAGATAAATAACCAAAAATACATGTTTCCTAACACAAAAACATTAAACAACAAATGTTTTAACAACAAACTAACACACAGAGACGAATAAATAAATGAAATGTCAATTTTTTAACATATCTTTTCTTCACGTGCACACGTTTAGGGTTCCCACCACCATCTCCTCCATCCTCCAGGTAAGCAATTTAATTAAATTTTTCGTCGTTTCGGCTCATCCGCTGTCAATCAACATTCATCCTCTAACGCACCTCAGACATACTCAAATGATGGTACCCACAGCAAAATAACAGCAAGTTCAAAATTCAAGACCATACCACGCACATGCAAGCAAACACAGCAACAGAAAAGAATAGTAAGAACCCAAACTCTGGGTTCATACGAAAGGGTTACTATTGTAAAAAGGGGAAGGCGGGCTTCTATATTTCACGAACAATCAATATTGCTTGGCGATTTTTTCAGAAAAAATCCAAGGAGTATCATACACTAAAGATTAGCCGAAAGGTTATTTAAAAGTTATTTAAATTAAATTAAATAGGAAGTCAAAGTTGACGGGTATTACATAGTGACATGCTGATTTTCAGAGACAAATGTTTGTAACGCGAAATATATTATTAAGAAGAGCGCTTGATGCTTTAAATCAATAATAATTAACAATTATAATTTAAAAGTAAGTTGAGAATCTTATTTCTCATTCGAATGTTAAACTTTTGACAGGACCTAGGAGAGATGAATGAAATGCCTATGTCTCATGCAAAGGCACACTGGTGAGAGTGATAAACTCCTAGTAACATAGTAAAGTAGCTTAACGTGACATGTTGGTAACGATCCCAAAATTTAGGAAAATCTGTGCTAAAGAGGCTAGAATATAAAATTAACGTGATTTGAGCTATATTGTCCTCTGTTTAAACATTAGATTTGTACACCGCTTGAAATGAAATCCATTTTGCATGGTACTTGGTTTTCAAAATGAATTGATAACTATAAAGAGTATTCAAAAAAAGGTCAAATGCTTTACTTGCTTACGTATTAATCCTTGACTCCTAAACATATATTTGAATGCAAAGTTTCGTAAAACGAGCAAGATAAGTACCGGCCAACTGAACTGATTGACAGTTACGCTAGAGAGCAGTGCATCGTCGTGCGATGAAATTGGTCATCATATGAAATTAGGCTCATTAGGTTATATCAATGCTGGAACATGAAAAATGTGCAAGGCTCTCGTCAAGATTCCGAACGCCTGACTTTCCGAATACGCTTCGAATGTGCTTCCAGTTACACCATAAAAGCATGAGGAAAGGAGGGAGAAAATGATTTATTTACTCCCACATTTCAAAGGGCCCCTGGAGATAAAGGGGCCTATTCGCCAAATCCTGGTGGTGGCAAATTATCGTCCGCCACTGTAGAGTCATTAGGTTATAGATGCTAGAACGTGAAAAATTTGAAATGACCTCCCAGAATTCGAAAGCCGGATCCCCGAATACGCATCGAGTGTGCTTCGACTGGTTTGCCCTATGTATAAAGTGTATAAGATCCAGTTTACCTTCGAAAGACCTCCGCTTTAACGTGATTAAATATACCAAACCAAAATACTCACTCCACACCCCTACGAGTAGTAGTTATTGCTGTCCGTGGTGACTGAGATACCGCCGGCACTTATTTCGGTCTGCTGTACCTAGTTTTACACTTTCTATAAATATTCGGTAAAATAGCTGCAACACAGTAGTTCGGTCTAGGTCCAAATCTCGGTGGACGGGCTTGCGCTTTTACCTTTCGGCCGCTGGTGGATTGGACAGGCTGGTCGCATGGGCGTTTTCGCGGGTTTTCCCATGAGTGACGTGAATAAAAGCCATATTCCGCTAAAAATTCTTGTATATATCCTGGTAGTTGGTCCTGGGTACAAATCTCAGTGAACGGGCTGGTTGCATGAGAATTTTCGTAGTTTTCTTCATGAATGACGTTTTTAGGTGCCAGATTCCTCTCAATAGTCCTCAAATGAAGGCATCATTCCCCTTAGCATCTGTTTTGCTGTAAAACAATTGATCCAATTGAGCCCCTGATGGCTATGCGGGATAATGACCTCTACACTATATGTGCATCTAAACTTGTACCAAAAATTTTAATCACTTAATATTTTATTACAAAATAATTGCAAAATAAATATGGTTTTGAAAATTTTTATCGCTCATGATACTGAAGTTTGAATTGGTCATTAATTTGTTATTATTATGCCTTCAAATTTTACTCTTTTTTTCCCCCATTTGATGAATCCATCAACTTTCGCTTTATTTCCAAAGCCTGATTTATTCCAATGAAATGTTTCTATGTAAAGTAATCAGAATGCTGGTTCTAAATTTTTAAAAAAATAATGCCGTTAAGAATTTTGTATATATGTAAATAATTTTTGTGAATTTATGTGTGAAAAGTTTAATATCTTTTGCATAATTTAACATTAAAAGTCTTAAAAGAGACAAAGCTCTGCCGGAAAACAAGATTAGTCTATTTAAAATTGAGGTAAACGGCTATCTCCCTAAACTGGCAAGATATCGCGAAACTGGCGAAGCCTTTTTGGGGACTAATTTTTGTAGCCAAATTTGACAAGAAACGGCCAAAGGTCGGAGCGACTATTTTGGCCGGGTCTCTGTAAAACTGTTATTGACACTGTAATTGATTCATATAAGTAACTGAAACCGTATAGGTCTTCCAGTAATTTCTAAAAATAGAAACGACTAGAGATTTCTATGGCCGAGGAAACGCTATATAAGACCGGAGAAAGCATCAAGTCTCCCTTTTTAGTTCAGATCTGATTTTGAACATTGAGAGGTCTCCGTGAGAACTTTGCCTTTTTAGATGAGCTTTGCATTGGGTTGTGTTATACGGTTTTATCAGTTTGATGTGTAACTACTGTCTGTGCTCGCTGATACTGAGAAGAACTATCTATACGAGTGCTTTTGAAGAATGTTCCAGAACTGTAAAATGTTTCTTTTGTGAAAATAAATTTTATCAAGCTATTGTCGGTTCTGTGCGCATTCAATACTTACGAACCCTCGCGCACTCAAAGCGTTTGGGTATCCGCTTGCATCTCTCTTTAACTGCTTTAATCTCTTCTTTAGATAATGACTGGCTTTGGTACATTTCAAGAAAACATAGAAGGGATGACAGTTTTTGTTTTCTGCTATGGCATTAATTTCTTTTACATTTTCTCTTGACCTGCTTCAGTCTTTTCTTGAACTGACTTGATGGCCCCTTCCTTCTTTTCTTGACTGGTTTCCTCTCTTCTTGGTCTGCCCCATATCTTCTTCAACGGGCTCGACTGTATCTACGATCATTTCTTGTCTCGTCTTCATCTTTGCTTTAACCCTTTCGCCGTCCTCTCTTGTCCGCGAAAATTTCTCCCCAGCGGCCCTTTGTTTTTCGCAGCGTGTAATGTTTTTTCTCTGTACATACATAACTTTCGTAGTGGATGAATGTAAATAAATATTAAGTAAATTTATAAGGAAATAAAGCATAATGGAAAAGTAATAATGTTTCTGCTTATTTCTAACAGCAGGATTAATTTGATAACATCTGATCCAGGCGGTCCACTCCTCCCATTTTGTTGTTGTAATCTCTTACAATTATTGGTTTTCTACAGTTCTTTTCCGTTTTTCAACATCATAGAGTTATTATGGACTGTACTCATCAAACTTATATCCTTCTTGTCTTTCCAATTCACAACCTCATTTTTTTCTCTTTTTCTGCCGAGTAGACGTTGAAGATCTCTCACTGCCTTATGTAAAATGGAGCGAATATTAATAAAACCCGGGGGAATTAAATTAGAAATAGAATGCCTGATTAGAACTGCCCTCTAGGAGGTATTAGAAAAAACAAAAATAAAAACTCAAACAAGTAAACAATTAGAAAGTGTTTTAAACGTTTAAAAGTTTTAAAATGTAGAAGAACGCTTGAAGTGCATTACGGCCGCCCTGCAAAAGTTTCAGTTGAACGGGCTAGACACGTTACAGACGACGAAGAGGTTAAAGGCTTCTTAACTGGCTTTCGTCTCTTCTTTAAATGCACCAAACGCTATCAAACAGTTGCTCCTGTATTGCTCATGTCAGTAGCATTCAATCCCACTTCTGAAACCAAAACTTGTTGCGTGCTTACGGGTTAGTAATGAAATGAATGCATACAGAACCGGTAAGAGCTTGGTAAAATGTACGTTTATTTATTGACTAAAAGTTTAGTTTTAGGTATTACAACGCTGTCTAAGTAGCATTCTAATGCTGAAGTAATTAGATTTTTTGTGCCGATCCATGCCTGGTCAGTGCACATACTTCTAACAATGCAGAGACACGAAGCTCTGACGAAAAGATAAGTTTATAGAGGCAAGTCTATTAAACATTGAGGTAAATGGCTGTCTCGCTAGCTTGGTGATGTCTCGCCAATTTACTGAGATAACAATTTACCTCAATGTTAAGACTTGCCCTGTAAACATATTTTTCCAGCACAGCTTCGTTTTTTCAAGCTTTTGATGTTGCATTATACAAAATATACTATAATTTCACTTAGTTTTTACATATATGCAAAATTCGTAACATTATCCCTTTCGCAAGGACTGCACGTCCCGGGCATTACTTATTCGTGGAAAACAAGCCATACTTACAACTAAGAAAACTCGGTGCAATACATAAACAATTGTTTCAAAAAATTACAGTAAACAAATCAAATACTAAACGCCATAGTAAGGAGCTAGTCTGTCGTAATGACCAATTTTAAGCTTAAAATCTGATTACTTAACGATCCGAATTACGACATTTATCAACCTGCTTAGGACTAAGGACAGTCCCAAGATGACAGTAGTTTAGAAGTCCTTATTAAGGATGGTTCTATTAAAACTCTCTACTATGCCGACTGGGCATGTAAAGATGTCATTTAAGTTTTGTCGACGCCGAGTAACTTACTTTTCTTACAGCCGAGATAAAATGTCTTCCTTGATCGGAATGTAACTGAAGTGGCACTCCGAACCTGGAACTTCAATGCTCAATGCTGTCACATTGCTCCTACTACCCTCTGCTGCATTTCTTCCGTACATTCCGACCTGCAAAAACATCGCATGGTTGGCACCATTTTTTCATGACAGCCCTTGCTCCAGTAGAAAAACTCTCGACTATACGCAAAGTCTTCATTATTCCGAAATGGAATCCAGTTGGACTGCTATGTAGTTCTTTAAGGACGCCCAGAATGCGGGGTATTGGAACTATCAGCTACCCTCGGAGTGCGTTACCATCATTCGATTCGAACTCCCGGTACAAGATTCCCTTTAAGAATAAGGAATATGTCCCAGAGAGCATGACGTTTGGTCATAGGGCTATAAACTGAAATGTCCTGATAGGTAGATTTCCTATTTGAAGACTCCATTAAAGGAATCAGGGGTTTAATGTTGCCGTCTTCCAACTGGTCTACCTTGATTTTCTCGCCATTCCATGTGTTTGGTTCAGACGATGTTGAATTCGTAATTTGACGTGAGACTGAGTTAACTAGCTTGTATTTTGCTTCTATCCTAGAACAATCGGCAGCTTTCCCAACAGGATCTTCTAGACAAAGCATCAGCGGTGACGATCCTTTCCTATAACGCCTAGTTACATCATATTCCTGGAGTATCTGCATTCCTGGAGTCTCTGGTTATTTGGCCTTCAGAATTTTTGAAATTTAAGAACCAGGCCACCCAATACATGATCTGTACTGATGATCGTTCAACGATCTGTTCAGCGATGCATTACTTTACCAGGAGGAATTTTCTACCGTAGAGGTAATAGTGGAAATGTTCTACGGCTTTAATTATGGCAAGCAAATCTTTCCTAGTGACACAATAATTCTTCTCTGATTTAGATAGGCACTTGCTCCAGTATGCCAAGACAAGTTCTTGACAGTTTATTTCTTGGGATAAAATATTACCAGCATTCTCAATGCTCGCATCCGTGTCGAGTATAAAAGATTTTTTCCGTCTGAGGATGCGTCATGATTGTCGAACGTATCCTTACTTTTGTTTTCTCCCCAAGAACTTCTGTTTACCCTCTTTCAGTTTGTGATGTGGTCTTACGTTGGTCTTACGTTCAGTCTGTGATGTGGTCTTACGTTACGTAACAATTTCAAACTTTGGTGAATACAATCTTAACTTAAGGTAATGACTATATTCACCAAAGTTTGAAAGTGTTAGAATAAGTTTCTTTTTATGTGAGAGTACTTAGTTTTAGTTTTTTTTATTTTTTATGTCGCGGCACCAAGTAAGAAGTCAGTTTAAAATGTCAATGTAATTTTAATGTTATATTTTTTTCCCTATGTAAAAATTTTTACATGCGAGGAGCACACGTACATACATGCAGATTCTTCATTAATTAATTTCTTTAAAAATAATACAGGTTATAATAATATTTGGTGGCAAAATTTGAAAAGTGATACATCGTTTATAATGAACGAACGAAAAATCCCATTTCAAGACTTATAGTCTCATTTGGGCTAAAAATAAGTGTTATCAATTCAATGGCAAAAAAGTTTCTCCAATTAGAATAAAATCTTTACTTCATAAAGAGTTAATTTAAAATTTATTTTTTAAAACTAAGAACAAAAATTAACTTAAAAAAATGTTTTAGTTAAATTTTTTTCTTAGTTTTAAAAAGTAAAAATATTTTTTTACTTCCTAAAAGAAAAAATATTTTTTTTCTAAATTCTTTTTTAACCGTAAGTAGCAGCTTGAAATAGAAATAAAATGTTAAAGGAAATGAAATTTCAGTACTCTGTTTCTTAAGCAGAAAATGTATCAAAAATACAACGAATAAATTAAACAGAAATAAGGTAATAAGAGGTCGATAGACTAAAGCTGCAGAAACACTGCTGGGTGTTCACCTACGTTCCATCGTAAATCATTTGACTGCATGACGTTTACATAATTTTCCTCATGCGTATCTTAAATGTAGCCCAATTTGCCTTAGAAAGTCCATAACGGAAACCCTCCTTCACACAGGCCTTGTGTATTTTGCAGTGATGAAAAATTCCAATGTAAAAGAAATTCCATATGCTATAAAGTAGAATGTAAAGGAAAAAGTAAAAATGTAAAAAGTGTAAATACTAAAAGGATAAAAAAAGATAAGAACGATTCACATATTATTGTTTCAGGAAACAGAAAACAAGTAATATTTTAACATTTATATTATAACATTTGTACAAAATATATTTCATCCAGTGTTCTTCTAAAAGCACAAATAGCATTTTGACAAGTTTTCAAAGATATATAGACATTACTATAGTAAAAGGTAGATAAGTGTTAAATGACCTGAATATTTGAGGCGCTCACACACAAATGCGTAAACGCTGTCTTATCTGCCTCCAAGGATCTTATAGCCTCATATTTTAAAAAATGTGTTTCAAGGTCACTAGATCTTTTTCTATTTTCATATGTAACATATGTCATTCTCCCTCCAACAAAACAAGCTTGCGCATTTTGTTTGAAACAAATTCAAGTCATCACTTCTGCGTACTCACGAACCACACGTACTAAAGAAAGAAACATGGAAAAGCAAATTTGATGGCACGAGTTTCTTCAATGACAAAGTTCTTATCTTCGTTGCAGAGAAAGTAAGACTAGCAAAAGTAGCCTTGAGATTCCTATTTCAAAATAAAAGGATATAATTTATTTCGGATAGTATTAATGATTGTGAATATCCATTGGGATTCGAATCCAGGAGCTCCTTTCTACTGGTAAATGTTCTTTCTGGACTGCTTGCTCTTCGCTGATTCATTTCACCAGGTACACTCTTCAAACATTGCCTAAATTTTATTGATTTATTCATTTTTAGTGTAACTAGTAGTTTCGAGGACATTTTCGGTAATGTGTGGTTTTTAATGAAGTGCGATTTTATTATAGCATAAGACTTGCAGAACTTTCTTTTTGGCTATCACTACTGAGATAAGATATGCATGAAGAGTTTATTCCAGCAGCCTACAGGAAAGGAGGAAAACATTGCTTGTATGTATTTCCTGATTACCCAAGAGACAGTATTAAGCATTATTATCTATCTGGTCATTGACATCGATTTCGCTTCTTTTATTAATGTAATGCATTATTCATCAGTTCATGCATTTATCATTTATTGTCCAAGTGTCAAGCCTTGTTGATGAAGGAAACACAATAACAACAGAGTCCCATTTATCTGAACTAATTGGGGAGGAGTTATTTCAGATAAAAAATTTTCTTTTGCTGACGCATGTTAAGCATTTGAAGAAAGTAAAGTTTGACTAAAGACTTATAAGCTTGTAAAACAAAATTTTATAATTACGTTTCTGTATTGAAGTATTATTTTACTTTGATACACTGACATAGCCGTATCCTTTTTGGTATACAATGATAAAACTTTGACTTATTTTTGTCCTATTTTGTCCCAAGATGACAGGACAACATCGGCTAAGTCATGATCTGTTAAGCCCCCAAGTTTACTAAATGTCAAATATGCTTATATTTTTTACACTTTTCTTCACAATAATGGTGTTTTAATGCATTTCGCATAAAAACTTATCTATAAAACGTTTTATTTTTATTCATTTAAAAAAAATCAATAAAAGTATAATTACGGAAAAGAGACAGAGAGAGGGAGAAGAAAGAGAAAATATTTATAATTATAATAATTATTATAAATTTTCAAATCTATTAGTTTTAAACCATTGAACCAATATTTAATGCATGGAAGTTGAAATACGTATTATGAACATCAAAAGCAGTGTAATTTAAGTGCATTACGTATATACAGGGCGTTTCAAACCTAATGGAATAAATTTTAAAGGATCATAGAGCACAACGATATATATATTTTTTATTGTAGAATGTTAATCACAAATTAAGCTTTTAAGCATTGGGGAACGTAAGGGTAGAAGTTGAAAAATAAAAAACACTCAGAAAAATAAATAAATATTCAAATTAAGAGATAAATAAAAATATCTCAAATGCATGAATCCCTAGCGGATAAGCCGCTAGGGATTATCCGAATTATCGAAATGAAATTTCCGATATTGTTATTTCAAGGTATGTGTTCCAGATTGTGAGGATTTAAAACAATAGAGCGCTCACGGTCAGGAATCAAGAAGCAATCAAGAAGCAAGACGGTTTGGTTCTGGAGTACCTTTGTAGAAAATTACAATGACTTCCCCATCATCCAAATGAAAAATGAATTAAATAAGAGGCAAGCATTAGCTAAAAGGGGGCCCACCAGCGGCCGAGCGGTAAAGTCGCTGAACACTGGTAGTTCGGTCTGAGGTTCGAATCCGCGAACGGGGCTGGCTGCATGGGAGTTTTCGTGGCTTTCCCCATGTGTAACGTGTATACGAGCCAGTTTTCCTTAGAAAGTCCTCCACGAACGCATCCCTCCCCTTAGGCAGATAGCCCTCGAGGCTTTGCCATAATCACACACACACACACACATTAGCTAAAAGATACAGTGAAAACATTTCGAAATTTCCGAATATCAACACTTACTTTTTTTCTGAGAACATTAACCAGCGCACTGAAAATCCATAAATGGCTTTTAAGCGATACACATATGACAAAAATTACCGGCGTAAAACATTTGCAAAGAAAAGCATTATAAAAGACCAATGACAATACAAGAAAGTTGTTGACAATTTTTGACAGCAAATGACGATCGTAACATCGCAGGAAGAATCGGTACAGCGTGCGTTTTATGGCATCTTTCAGTTCTGACAAATTTCCTTGATTTGATGTGCACATCTTAGATTTCAGATGACCCCAGAACCAGAAATCCATCGGAGTGAGATAGAGGTATCGGGTTGGCCACGAAACTGCGAAGTTACGGAAGATGTCTCTATCTTGAAACTTGTTCACGTTGAAAGTTGTTTATTCAAATGAAAATCTTTTTCCCTCTCTTCTCTTGTGTTGCTATTGGTCCTTTACAATCCTATTCTTTCCAAAAGCTTTACGCCAGTAATTTTAGTTATACGCGTATTTTTCCATCGCCATTTATGGTTTCTCGATGCACTAATAAATTTACACAGGATAAAAAGTGGGTTTCGTCATTCGAAAATTTCGAAATGTTTTTCACTGTAATGTAGCCATGTTGTTGTAAATCATCACAATCTCTAGCGCATACCTTCAAACAACAATATCTAAAATTTCATTTCGATTGGTGGACAAGATAGACTGCTAGGAATTCATATATTTAGGAAGTTTTTTTATGATCACCTTATACTTGTCAATACACTGGAACACGTTTTTGACAAAATATGCAGTAGGCAAAGCTTAATAAATATTTGTTCAGTTGGAAACATTCTAATATTTTTTTTACACCTATGCTCATCATTAATTTCAAATGTCTTAAAAAGAACTGGAGCATGAGGAACAGAAGTGTGGAGAAAACGTTGCAGTTAGATTATAATGTCTTCATAAAAATAAATTTAGAGAGGACAAATCTGTTGAGTTTGTATGACAAACAATGGGTCGATTACAGCATACTCACAGGTTTCAAGATATTGTAATGAAGTAATTACGCACTAAATGTTGAAGTGAGTTAGTGCTTCATCATGCTAGAATTGCATTTCATGGCGTACCTTTTAAAACTTGCATCGTTAATTTTGAAATAACCTGCATATGCAGACAGATAGCTATAGATAAATAGATATATATAAATATACAAACATATAGAATTATATATATGTAAAATTTCTGGCACTCCATTTAATGAACTTAACTTTTCTTTTTCGAATTCCTCTCCTGGAATGATAGTTAATAAGAAGAGTAATTGGTCGTTATTAAACATTGCGATACAATGATAAAAATTCCTTTATAAGGTTCTACAAAGTTATTAATACTTTATCGAAACCTATTATACTCCTCACTTTTGAGAGATTAGGAGGTTTCTTTAGAAAAATGCAGGTTTTAATTGACAGTAATGATAATGAGTGCAAATATTTGAAAATCATCTTTTGAATAAGAAGATGATTTTCAAATCATCAGAAGGCTGAGCGAAAAGCCGCTGAACACTGGTAGTTTCTTTTCCTAATTTCCGATCCCGGCAACAGTATTGCGAATTTCTTCAGTTTTCTGGCATCTTATGACTCTACAAAAGTATTTTTGCAATTCAGTATTTTTGTACATCACTTGGTACATCATCCTAAAATATGTACTTATTTCTAAGAGACTAAACAATGGGGGATGGGGAATGAATGTTTAAAAGAAATTTTTTAAGAAAAATTAACATGTCCAGTTTTCGGGTTCGAAGATTGAATGAATTTCTCCCCTTCATTGCTTTTCCCAAACGAATTTAAGTTTATCAGGGTTTTACTGCATTTTAAAATTACTATGCATTTGAATAATTCATTTTCATTCATTGTCAACGCATCTACGAGCGTTACAATTGGAAATGTTAAGATCTTATGATGCAACTAATAATATTGTACATGCTTACCTTCAGTTCATTGGGCTGCTTGTCTACAGATGCAAGAAAATTGTACCACACCGTATTTGCAGATAAAACCACTTTCTTGCATATACCGTTTGTTCCATATTAGCGAGTAATTACCGAAAGCAACTTCTGTTGAAAATTTTAAAGAGTACGCATTACGCTGAAGAATATAATATCATTCTCCCATTTCCTTTTGCTGAATTTCTTTCGAAATTTATCTAAGCTTTAACTGTCTATAAGGCTACATCAGCAGCAAACTCAGAGGAAAGAAAATCTACCTAATTTGTTTCAAGTTATGGATAAATTAGGCTTAAATTCAGAAATTTCTGTTTAAGATGAATTAGAAAAAAAATTGCTTCATTACCTCTTTTCCTTCTTTCTAGGAACCTCGCCCATTCAGAGGAACCTACGAATCTCGTCGTGGATTTCCAGAGGGGCAACTCAGTAACAGGGCCACCTCATCTGCCACTGCGGAAAAAGCAAAGAAGGCTGGTCCGAGAAAATCCTGGTGCGATGGCAGCCATTGGCAAAGGAGTCCAAGTTGCCATCGTGGAATGCAAACACCAGTTTCACAAAAGAAGGTGGAATTGCCCTACTATAGATTACGCTAGAGGGAAAAATATATTTGGAAAAATAGTTCAGAAAGGTAGTTTATTTTTGTTAACATTTCTTTATAAAAAATATGAAATATGAATTTCAAATTTTCTCAACAGTTGTTCTTTCTTCATTTAATATTTACAAATTACCAAAAACAATCTGCTGTTTATCATTGATATTTTTTCACCACTTGCCGAAAAGGTGAGCACGATGCTCGAGAAATGTCCCGGTCTTTTATCTTACTGTAACGCTATTCTTATTTGCTATATATAACAATAACCTAGAGTTCACCTTTAAGAAATTATTTTCCCATGCCCATTTTCAATAACTTCGTTATTATTAAACTACACTCAGAATCCATAAATGTTTCAGTCTTTGGTTTTCTTCTGAAGGGAAATGAAGTAAATTATGCCTAAAATCAGAAAGTGTTTATACCTCATTCAGTAAAAAAACTGCCGATGTTACAATTTTTAAATCTCTGAAGTCAAAATCTGCAGCTTATATTTAAAAAAATATAGGTAAAGAAAGAATAACCTATGTGAAACAACTATTAAAATAAGAGAAATGCTACCATAATAGTGAAGTTATGAAAAGCCTGAAAAATTTTATTTAAAAAAATACAGGTAAAGAAAGAATAACCTATGAGAAGAAACTAAACAATTATTAAAATAAGAGAAGTGCTACCATAATAGTGAAGTTATGAAAAGCCTAAAAAATTTTACATAGAAAACTTTGCCTTTAAAGTTTAAAAGGATTTTAAGTTTTACTAACGTTTATTTTATTTTAAACTTTGCTATCCTCTCTTATTTTCCATTTCCGGCCAGAATAAGCGCGAGTAGGATTTTTATACTAATGAGTTTGAAAACTGTGAAATGTATTTAAGAAGTGGCTTCTAGCCAAGAGAGAGAGAGAGAGAGAGAGCCTTCCTGCTGCCCCGTTACGCGCGAGCTTTTCAGTCAGTTCGTGTTTATCTTAGGCCAGAACTTAGTTCCTGCTGATATAATAGGCATAAGGCCAGTCTTCGCGTTATTAGTCTCTGTGAAGCATTTAATTCTTATTTAGTTAGTTATTAAGTGAATATTTCTCATTTTCTACGTTTTAGACCAAAAGTGCTGGAGCACCTGTACGCTGTAAGAAATAAAGTGTAAAGTTAACTCTTATTAACTTGTTTGTCTATTTCACGCATGCACGAACATAGCTTGAGTAAGTTCTCTGCTCCCACTCATGATTGCACTGATGTTTCCCAAAGTTAATTAGAAGGAGCAATAGTCCTGACAAGTTAAATGATCAAACATAAGATTAATATATTCAAATTTATACCTTGTTAAAAAGCCTGCAAACTCCTGCAATGAACTGAACAAAAGTTCATACGCTTATTACATTATTCTACAATGTTTTTAAACTAATTATATTTGCCTACTTTCAAAAACGTCTTCATGCAGTCATATTGATTTATTTTATCGAGCATAACTTATTTACTAGAAGCAAACTACACAGAGTTCGAAAAACTTCCTTTTAAATTCCTTTAGAATATTGCTAATAAATTTTCTGAAATAATTTCTAAAGTGAAATCTGACTACGTCACCTATTAAAACTAAATCTTTTTGTATTTCAGATTGAAGGAAAAAAAGTAATTTATTATTTAGTAGTAGTTTTTTATCATTTATAAAGAGATGAACTCTTCACTATACATGAATTTCATTTTTCCGGATTTATAAATTAGGGAAAAGTAAATTTTTGTCATTGCTGTTATTGTTTTTGTGTTTTACTTGTTGTCAAAATGAAATTTTTCTGAATATTTGCTCATCTTATCGATCTCAGTACTTATTTTCTAAGTTTTTCAGACTTTTGTATGAGATGCTTTTAAACTGATATTTAGATTATTTGAATAAAAGTACAAAATTTCAACTGAAATTTTCTTATTTCACATCCAAATATTCATATTTTTGCCACTGAATTTGTTTCATAACGATAGTTATGAAATGAGGTAATTATGCATAAAATTAAAAAAAAATTATTGTATTTTTTAAAACTTAACACGATATTCGAAATTAAATGAAGTACTCCTCTTTAAATTAAGAAATTGTCTTCATTATTTGACATGAATAATGTTACTTCACTTCCTTAACTTTTAGTTTCAGTAACATTGCTTTGCTAAATTATTACTTTCATTAATTTTTGACTTTTTTACCAATCACGAGTGTTCAACGCTTAGTGAAGTTTGTAGAAGAACGAAAAGAAAAAAAAATTGAAAGTTCTCAGATTTTATATTATTCCCAAAGCGGCGTTTTTTTAACGTTTTGTGTGTTGCCTTTATTTATTAAATATCATATTCTTCGCACTTAAACCATAAAATTGAATTCAACAGCAAGCTCACAGAGTATTTAAGAAGGGAGGATCTTTAGAATTTCCAACATGGGGGCAGTCTCGCGAGATGGAGATAATTTTTTTTTTTTTTCGTACAGTGTTGCCATTGCTCGTTTTGAAATCGTTGAGTTTGTTAATCAAAAATTCGTTAAAATTTTACAAAATACGAAATAGTTTATAAAACAAATTCCAAATTTGGGCTTCCAATTGTTCATGTTCGAGTGAAGAACTATGTTATTCAAAAATTGATGTCTCTAGGTACCTTCGTTTTTCCACAATGCCGTTTGTAGTTTGTAGTGGACCTCGCAAAATGACAAAACGAAATTAATAGCCCTTCTGAGTAAATTGCCCCTTCGGGCTAAAAAAGTGTTTCCTACGTAATCTTCTGCCTTTGAAATAACATCTTTTTGCGAATTGGATTTAACTCAGACAAATATTTAAATAATGTGTTATTTTATTTTGTCTGACATGCATTTATTTCTTACGATTGATGACAAAGCATACTACACCTATGTGTACATGCAAAGCATTATAGAAGGGGGAAGGGATGCTTTCGCGGAAGAATCCTAAAGCCAAACTTGCTCGCATTTATATTCCACAGGAAGAAAATCACAAAAGCTTTTATGCTTACCAATCTGTACGCCGATGTTTGAGCCAAGGGCAAACTGCCACTATTCACTAGATTTCCAATGGCGGCAGAAGGTATACCATATTTAGAATGCTTAGATTAAATAAGCGGACTCAAGGGAATTTCATGTATGAGTGTCATTAAAATTCTGTACATATGAAGCAAAATATTTTGAAAGTATACTCCAGTTCTATGGTAGTCTTGAGTAAATAGATTTGTTAAAGTTTTATGCAGAAACTTGTTGTAATGCACATTGTAGCGGCCCGAAATGATATAGGAGATATACGATGAGATGTAGCACGAAATAATTTAATTGTGTAAAGATGTGTGTTAAAGTTCTATACAGGTAACATGTGGAGTGCCATTATTTCAGGCTTACTATGCTACAAATGCAACGAATTCTATTTAAAAGTGCCCACATTTTTCTCGTATTTTTGGGTATACTTTCATATTATTCAGTTTTGATATTTTCGAAGAACTCTTCTTTTTGGAATCATACATAGCACCAAACTCAATATTTTAATTCTTCGCAATACTTTTTTTCCCGAGCTGCGCATAAGATCGATATCAGATCGTTTCGATCTTTCATGGTTTCCAAGTAGCTCTAATTTCGGAAACACCAGAAAATCCGACAGGAGCAAGATAAATGAGTAAAGAAGCAGAAGAAGAAATTTTTCTCATTATTAAACACGTACTTAGGAATTTATAGCGATACATGTGTAGAAGCTTTTTTCGTGATGGCGTATGATTCTCCGGATCTTTTTCGTCACTATTTTCTCACAGATATCTTACAGCTTTAGGTATTCCACCGAATTATTTTACTCCTTTTGGTAAGCATTTCTAACGGTCAAGACTCCTGTGTCTGAAAACAGACTCAGTATTGTTTTCACGTTTTGCCATTTTTCCCCTAAATGGGCCTTGGGAAACCTTTTTCTCAACGTAAAAATTACACCTAGTCAATTCGTAGCTAAAAACTATTTCTTTCCTCTAAACATAATTCTTTTCAGGAGAATTTCGGTTTCGTTTGCAAAATCTGTATGATAAAAAAAAAAAATATCAAATACAGTTCGTTTATGTTTTATTTTTGGAGAATTAAATAATTACTGCATCGAAAGGAGTTCCAAGCGTGCAAGTGAATAAATCCTTAATAATAAAACTGAACATAATTCCGTTGAAAAATGAAAGATTTTGAAATAGCACGATCTTAATGTGTATTTTTATTTCTAAAGAATTAAAGCTCTAAATGCTGTTGAGAAAGCAAACTTTAAAGAAATACACATTTCCTTCACTTTAGGAAAGCAGAGAATACTTGTGAAATCAATGGTAAGGCGAAATGGTAAAAAGCGAAGAAACAATTGCAATTAATTTATGCGGAAAATAATACTTTTTAGTATTCTGATCTCTTTAGCAATAAAAATAGTCACTTCATACGTATTTTGTGTAAAATTAAAAATAATATTGACAGAAAGAATGACAGAATAAATTGTAGTTCAAATTTACAGATATGACTATTCAAATGTACAGCAGAGTAGCTTCATGTCTCAAAACAGCAAAGGAGTTTCTAACCGCAGAAGAATTTTAAGGTGATATAAATGGCGATATAGGATATAAAGTAAGAGAGAGAGGACAAAAATATTATCTATTAATATATTGCCGTTTTTTGTATTTGTCGGATAAATACACAACTGTCTACAATTGTTTATCTGCCTATCTCGGGATCGAAAGTAGAGTTTGCATGTGGTGTGGTTGATGCGAAAAGCTTAAAACATTATATCTGAGTACATAGTCTTCCATCGCGTCCTGCAGTACTTCCTAAACAATCACTTACTCCACGAAATTACTTTAAATCTGAGTGTTCTTTCACAATGAAAGTTATATTTTTCATCAGGCATTGCATTATACAAACTCTGAATAATAAATTACTTTTTCTTTATTCATCCAAAAAGAAAGAAAATTCTTCTTTCATTAACGGATTTATTTCTTTCGTAAAATGAAAGTAATTTCATCTTTTCATACTAATATTCAAATATTTAATTAAAAATGTACCAAACTCTACATAGAGCCTCTTACGTAATATTTAAAATGCCTATTAATTTCTGGTAACGTATATGGAACTGAAAGGCAGCAGTTTAAACAACTGCTGCAGTGTTGCTGCAATTTTACGACTGATTTGAAAGTCAAATAAAGTATTTAAGAGGCTATCAAAATTATGTTTAAGTGTACGAAAAGTAAAATATTTCATTGCCAAGGAAGAATAAAGATCAATGAACATCGTATTTTGGTTGCAATCGCCCACACCAAAAGTATATAAACATAATATATATCTACTTTGTTACTCGGCACAGTGATATCAATTTCTTTATTCTTATATGTTTGTAATTTTTTTTTTTTTTTTTTTTTTTTGCTTTAAAAAGGATTGATTGTTGTTCTTATCTTCCGGCTAAGGTTTTTACGCCTGTAGTAAATCTGCATGCAATATTTGTAGATTTATCAAAAGTTTAAAAGTTGTTTAAGTGCGGCTAAGCCTAATTATGTTTGCCATGGCGGCCATGTTCGTTTACATTTGAAACTTAGCAGAATAGTGGATTTGTTGCCAATATAGAAAAACTAAGCTTCGCAACAACAAAGATAATGCCTTATTGTGAATTGATTCGTGCTTAATTCATTCTGGATTTTATTCGAGGAAATAAGAGTTTCAGATTTACTGCATAATTTTTTAATATAGATATTTTGAGTTTTGATGTATTTTAGCCTTGTAGCGAAGTGAGGACTGAATTAATTAAATGAGAAATACTGAATCGTCTGTGAAAAACTGTTTCTTTTTTGTTTGTTTGTTTAATTTCTTTTATGCATCGTTTTAGATTTATTATAGCATTTGATTTGTGTTATAGAATGAATGAAATGAAACGCAGTTAAGGGAACTTACCGCCAGAGTGTCGCTATGGTAAAGAAATATAGTGAATTTTAAAGAGTGCATTTATTCTGTTGTGGTTTATGCGCTATCGACGAAATAGATTTAATTCAATCCGATTAGTTTAGATGAAATGAAAAAAAAATGCGCATAAGTTAATATTCCGAACAAGGAAGTCATGTCGTGTACACATTAGATTTTTTTAGTTATTGATAACGTCGATTTGCTATAATGATATGCTTATGTCAAATCTAACAAGTCGATATTGTCAAATGTAACAAGCCTGTGATATTTTTACTTAACTACATAAGAGGAGAAAGTTTTGCATTGATCATCATCTTTTCTATTATGTTTGCTGTCATATCTTTCACCACTAATTTCTACAATGCTCCAGTCGCGCAGCTAAATGCTTCTCTCAAACGAATTCAGAATGTAGTTATTGTTGTACCTGATGCAGAAGCATTTGCGCGGACATGGGAGTAGGGTTCTTACGAGGGTGGTCCGCGATGTCCATTTGCGCAAGCGATAAGCGATCGCACATTCCGTCACAGAGATGCTGTCAGCAGTCCATTGTTATCTTCTGCCGCTCTTTCGTCGCTGAGCTTCTGGAATTTTTTATCTCCATTGCCCTTTTGACTCCGCTCGGTAAACGGGGCCGCGCCCCGAGATGCGACACTCACTCTTTGGGAAAGTCTTCCCTACAGTCATTGTTTCAGACAACTACTTCGCCAGTTCCTCGCCACAAGGTTTTGTGGAAATGTTAGTAATTGCCAAATGACATAATGCACGAAATAAGGAAAGCAGCCTGACCCGAAAAATGTTAGAGCTCAAACATGTCAGAGTAAAAGAAGTTGTTTAGATCACGTTTACAAACTGTGCTAGTAGGACTCAAAGTCCGCATTAATTGGGACTATAGCTTATCCAGATAATAAGGACATGAACAGGATTCTCATTCCTTTCGCTTTCCTCCCCTCTACTTCTGTAAGCCGGTTATATATATCAGTTAAAATAAACAAAAACGTTTTTTAACTGTTCATGTCGACAAAACCTCTTGGCCGGTCTTAATTTAAATCATATTTACTCCTTTTAACTGGTAAGCATCCTATACAGCAACATGCAGCCAATAATTCATAAATAAACCAGTATTCATGAATAAATGATTATCAATAGCAGAAGCTGTTGCATTAAATAAGGTTAAGTTACTTATTATGTTGAATCTCGAAGCTTAACATTATTATAAATGGGTTCTTTTCATAATATATATATACCCATTAATCTTTTATTCGACAGTATTCCTAACCAGGAGTTTTTATGCTTAAAAAAATCTTTAAGATGGCAGTCTAGAATTTAGGTGAATTTGGTTTTCTGTAGGTGATCCTGTCATAAAACATGATTGGAGATGAAGTTTAACACTGTTATTTAAATAAATTCTCAGAAATAGAGTTACAATCAGGAGGAGGTTGTCACCATGAATGAGTTCTGTATTTAACTATTTAAATTTTAAATAATACCTGATTTATTCAGTTACTCACTTATTTCAGTTACTGCCTGATTTTTAAAATAATTCGTTTCAGTTAAAAAGTAGTATAATTTTATTTATCATTTATATCCACTAAAAGTTTTCAGGCTTGTCTGATTTATTTGAAATTACTTTAAAGAGAAACCCCTACAGGTTAAAAATGAATAAATTCAAAGCAATTATTTAAATAGTAAAGATTGAATTTAGAAATTTATAATGCAAATGGATTTATTAGTGAAACAGACTATAAGAACTAGATGGGGGTCTTCCCAAATGGGAATATATAAAAAAATACATGCACATTTTTTCCCTTCACGACTGTTATATTTGTTCCTTAATTATCTGTTGATGGTACAGTAAAACGAAAGGAAATTAGCAAAATTCTAACTTAACTTCGGATGTATGATTTAAATGAGATTCACGTGAAAAATTTAAAATTTTTAATATATTTAAAATGATACTTTGTAGAGACATTAGGTATTTTTTGGGAAGGAGGCAAGATGAAAAATTAGCAGCGTCTTCGCCGGAAATCTAACCGCGGACCTCTGGAATACGCGCCCAGCTTGCAGACCATCACAACACGAAGGCATGCCAAGAAGGCGGGAGAAATACCTTTACATACTCAATCTTTTAAAGGGCAAGAGGAGTTTTTAGGGAACCCAATTGCCAAATCCTGGGTGAGGAGAATCATCATCCAACACCCTTTTAGTTCTGGCTCCACTGTAAAGACGTTAAGTTATTTAGAAGCAGGAAAGACGAAAAATATGCAAACCCTTCGCCGGGAATCGAACCACGTACCTCTGGAATACGCGCCCAGAGTGCAGACCACCACACCACGAAGGCATGCCGAGAAGGTGCGAGAAATACCTTATATACTCCCCCTTTTAAAGAGCGAATGGGATTTATAGGCGACCTAATAGCCAAACCCTGGGTATGGAGAATCATCATCCAACACCCTTTCAGTTCGAGTGCCACTGTAGAAACATTAGGTATTTTTTTTGGAAGCAAGCAAAATGAAAAATTAGCAACGCTTTCGCCGGGAATCGGATCGCGGACCTCTGGAATACGTGCCCAGCGTGCAGACCACCACACCACGAAGGCATGCCAAGAAGGCGGGAGAAATACCTTTTAACTTGAGTGCGAAATTTTTGTTTGATTGTCTTTACCTTATGCATTTTTGTTTGTAGAAAATGAAATCGTCATTGTGTTATTCCTGATTGACTAGAAATATATATAATTTATTTTTTTCAAGTGTTTGAAAACTACAGGCCTGCTTTAAATATTTCACTAGTGTTGCTATCTACATCATTTTATGCATTTTAGTTTTTTTTTTTTTGGGGGGGGGGTAGCTAAATTATGCTGGCTTAAAGTTAGTAGTAGGCTAAGCAACCTAACAACCACCCTTGAAATTATTATCTAGTGGTAAGCGAAAGAATAATTGTTTTGATCAGCTTATGGAAATAGAAATGATGCTGTTCATTGTGAAATAGATAGATACTTAGTAGCTAAGCAAATGGCATAGATGGGTACTGCTCACTATTTATAGAGGGGATAAGATCGTTGAGTAACAATAGCTCGTTCTGAGTTCGATTCCATCGAATAGGCTAGTGGCACAGTAGAAGAAAACATCTCAATTCCAAAATCATGTAATTATTAGTATTATGCATTTATGTAATCGTGTTGTTGACGGTCCGAAGTTCGAGTCCCGGCGAGGGCATTGCGCATTTTTCTTGTTCTTCTGCTTCAAAAAACCTAATGCCTCTACAACTTTATTAAGAAAATAATATTCATTTACAGTATTTGAAGATAATTATATATTTAAGTTACAATTTCTCACAACTATAATTTTCTCCCTTGCGTGCGGGATTTCTCCGAAAGCATGTTTCAGTACTTCAGAAACGTTTGAGCAAGTTTATAAACCCAAAGTGAGTTTGAAATGAGTAATTACTTACGCCTCTCGCCTAGAATTTTTATAAATCATCTTTAATTATGCGAATAGAAAGTTCTTTCAGTCAGCTTATGGAAGTAGAAATAACGTGGCCTCTTTTGAAATAGCTAAATCACTTACCAGCAGCAGCTAGAAGCGCTGCTCACTATTTGACGAGTGTATAAGATCTTTGAATACTAGTTCGTTCTGAGTTTTAATCCATCGAATAGGCTAGTTGCACGGGTAATTCTGTAGTTTTCTCCATACGTGACGTAAATAACAGACCCTGTATCCTTTAAAATCATCCAATAAGACATCCCTTTCCTTGGGTAGTTAGTTAAGTGAGCTATGTAGTATTCAGTTAAATCGATTAACAAAATATAACTCAGTACTGTTGTTAAAATCTGACAGATGTCAGAAAATCTGACTACTGAGAGATAACATTTCTTAATGGAATTCATCACTGCAATAGTTTAGTGGAAAGAACAATAAACCATGTATTGAATAAACCATGTCAGTATTATGTCTTGATTTCAAATTCCAGCAAAATCGCGGCTCGTTACATTAGGGCTGATCTGCTTGCCGACAGTAGGTAATTTTAGAAAGCTTGATACGCTTCTCGCTTGTATAAAGAAATGGTAGGCACCACCAAAAAAATTAAGAAGAGATCAAATCTCATTTTTGCTATAAATTTAAATAAATAAGAGATTGAATATTCTTATTGTTGAATATTCACATGAGAGTTATTCCAGAGTTAAGAGCTCAAGCAATAAGTATTATGGAGCGGAAAGCAACAAAAAGACAACCGCCCTTGAGAGTTCTGAAGTTTTCTTTAAGTGTAATATAAATATGCGTCATTTTTCCAAAAATGCTCCATGATATCTTTTGAAAGGTATTCCTCCAATAAAAAAATCCAACACAATCAATCATTAATTAATATATTAAACTTCAGTTAGCGGAAATCATTTGTAAGGCATGTATATAAGTTTCCATTAACCCGTTACTTTAAAGCGATTTTTCCCTTCTGTTCTAATTCTCTTAATCACATTTCTTCTTCGCTGTGTTCTTTTAATTCACATTTCTCACTAATAAGTTATGAGCTTTATTTAGTTTAAATAACCAGTTATTTTATGTTTGGAATCTTTACTGTCATTTTTCTTTTACCGTTTTCCTGCCAGAATGCAAATTAGCTAGCGTGCATTTAAGTGAGGATTTGTGATTGTTAAATCCGAGCTTGTTCTGCCTCTTGAAGACCACGTTACCAGGTTTGCTATTCTAAGACAAGAGTTCCTGTCTTCGGCCTTGCATTATTCTTGCCAATAGTTACATCCTTGCTGATGAAGTCCGAGCCAACTTCGCGATAAATTACTCTGTGTAGCCTTTGGTTATTAGTTGCTTATATTTAGCTTTACGTTTAAATTTCTACTTTGAAGTTCTTGCCATAATTGGATCACCGGGGGGTGCTTTCTGTTCATCTTATTAAGTTTAAAATAAAGGGATTTTACACCATACGCAAATTTCTGTTATACTTACTTTTAGATTTAGCGGTAAGTCTCTTAACGTCTACCAAAAGCTTTGGTCACAGTTCTAATAGTGAAAGATTTTAAATCTCATAAAGTTATGCCAATTTAGCTAATATAAAAGGAGCGCAGTTCTGTTCAGGTCCAGATAGAAGTTAATTGCTATATTTAATATGAACCACCTGCTGTGCGAATTAGTATCTTCTGCATCTGCAAAATTTTAAGTTAAGTTAATAGAGGAATAATTAGGAATAGACAAGACTTCTGTAGTTAGTATGCAGTACTCTAAATTAAGTCCTTTGTTGTGAAATTACCTGACAGTTTATGCTCAAGCTCGAATTTCTTCGAATTAGTTTGTTCAACTTCTGACATTCCTGAGTTGCGCGTTAGATTGCACTTGTCACTGACAGTAACTTTTAAATTGTAATTTATTTTCTTGTTAACCATTAGCACTTGTTATGTTTTATTTACTATTTAAATATTTTCTTGTATTAATTTGATGTGTCTCTTCATTTAAGCTATATTGAAGCAATAATTCGCTTAGGCACTGCTTTAAGATAGATTCAAGCTTATTCTACAATTTCAATTAGAGCACTACTTGATATATTTATCGGAAGATACATTAATAAATTTTCATGTTAATTTCCTAAATGAGTAAGTGGCTTTCACAATTATCCAACTGTAATTTTACTTTAAACTGAATTTTTTTAGCTTACCGTATTGGTTTTCATTGTGCTAAATTTTAAAATTGAAAGCACTGTATAAATGAACATCATTGGTAATACAGCTTCAGAAAACAATACAGAAAGGTTGCGTTCAGTAAACAGAATATCTGACACTTCACTCTTTCTTGCGTTTCGATTGAAAACGTATTGCTGTTGTTGGATAAAGAAATTATTTACTCTGTCCTGGTAAAAGCTAGTTAGGTCGCATATCAACAATGAAATGAAATACAGTGGATGGACAAAAATATGGAAACACCTTGTGAAATGCATGTTTGAAAAGAAAGATTGATTTTAATGAAATATGTAGGTGGCGCTGGCGTTTTTGACTACTGACGCCACCTATACAACTTTGTAAATGTGCTAAACAGTTCAGTTGTTGTCGGAGTACTGTTATGTGAGGTTGTCATTGCATTATGTCAGAGTTAACAGACTTCGAACGTGGGCAAATTGTTGGAGCACGTGTGGTAGGTGCTTCCGTAAGCAAGGTAGCCGAGGTGTTTAGTGTTTCAAGAGGTACTGTATCGAAGATTTATTCCGCATATTTGAAAAGCGGAAAAACATCATCTGCTAAATCACAGCGCGGACGAAAGTGTGTCCTGAGTGATCGTGACAGACGATCCTTAAAGACAATTGTGACGAAAAATAAGAAGACCACAGCTGCAAAAGTTACTGCTGAAATGAATGTTGTGTTACCGAACCCTGTGAGTACCAAAACAATTAGAAGGGAGCTTCATAAACAGGGAATTGCTGGCCGTGCTGCAATTGAGAAGCCACTCATCAGTGATGCTAATGCCCGTAACAGGAAAAGGTGTTGTTTAAGTCGTAAAGCCTGGACTATAGAGCAGTGGAAGCGAGTAATATGGTCTGACGAGTCTTCTTTCACATTGTTTCCCACTTCTGGCCGAGTTTACGTCTGGAGAACGCCATCTCAAGCCTATAATACAGACTGCTTGTTGCCAAGAGTGAAACATGGCGGGGGTTCTGTTATGGTTTGCGCAGCCATATCGTGGTTCTCTGCTAGCCCCATGATAACTGTGTCAGGGCACATGACTGCCAAGACTTATGTGAACATTTTGGCCGATCAAGTTCATCCCAAGGTACAAATTTTGTTCCCCGATGGTGATGGTGTCTTCCAAGACGACAAAATCCTGTTCACACAGCTCACATTCTCCAGGACTGGTTTTCTGAGCACGAGGATGAGTTGTCCCATCTGCCCTGGCCACCACAGTCACCAGACCTGAATATTATCGAACCTTTGTGGTCTACATTGGAACGTGAAGGGCGTTCTCGTTATCCACCGCCAACATCGTTATCTGAACTTGCCACCGTTTTGCAGGAAGAATGGTATAATATTCCCTTGGCAAACATACAGGAACTGTATTTATTCATTCCGAGAAGACTGCAAGCTGTTTTGGATGCCAGCGGGTTTCCTACACCATATTAAGCAAAGAAACATGTTTTTTTAAAGGTGTTTCCATATTTTTGTCCAACCCCTGTAAATGCTACTGCTGCAAATTAACGCATTCTTAGTCGCAATATAGCCAAAGAAGCCATGCTCATGGGCTGAAAATTCTCTCTCGTGCTGTTTATTTACCAGGCGCTGTCCCTTCAGATCATGGAGGTAGGAAAGGGAGGAGGGGCCATTCCGCGCTAGAAGTGAAGCACTGCTTTGAAGCTTGGGTCACCAGACGGGGTGTTCTTTGTTTACATTCAGAAGCTCGCTTGACAAGATTCTGATAGTATTTCGACACACGACAGTTCCATAGAAATCGAAAAAGGGACGCTCTCGCATGAAAGAAGCATTCATAGTGTGATGGATAATAGCAATTTGTATAGTTTACTGACGTTTACGCAAAAATCACATCTTGGTTATTTTTCGATAACTAACAACAGCGATTTTAATTATGAATTTGTTTTATAAAATTCTAAGCTGTTGCACTACAAAAATATAGATTTTAAGAAAATTGCTAAAAGAGATCTGCCAAAATTTATTTTCTAGAAGATTTGAAAAGTTTGAAACTTGATTGCTAAATGTAAATATAAAATTATGTATGTTAAAGTATTTGTAATTAGGCACATAGGTCAGATTAAGTTTTTATTAAATAGAGTAACGCATGCAAGGGCTATCTGCCTAAAGAGAGAGATGCCATCGTGGAGGAATTTTGAAGAAAAACTGACCTTTGAGTGGGTATTAAAAATAATACTTATAATTTTCATTCAAATTATATTCATATATATTATGTAAAATTTTCGGGTGTATGCTAAATTAGTGTAAATTACTTTACACGAAAAATCTAGTGAATGCACAGAAATTAAAGATTTGCACATGCCGGAAATGATAAATAGGAAATATGAATGGGTATTTATGCATGTGCTTGCAAAAAGCATGTATCTGCCTTTGACAAAATACTTAAATATTCATTAAATTATTTATAAATGTATTTGAAATGAAGAATTTAACAACTGTGAAAGTACTGTGAAGAAATCTAATGATTAAATGTATCTAATTTATAATGATTATAAATGTTATCTAAATATATAATAACCTTAATATTGAATTGTAAACATAAATTGAAATCTTGTTGACAAATACGTTATAAAACTATTTAAGCAAAAATTGTTCGTATTGGAAAGCAATCTGTTAAAAGGTATTGTAAAGCAAATGCTATGAGATGCGCACTTAAGAACGTAATAAAGAGTTTTGGAATATGTATTGTTGAAATGAAGGGTAAAAAAAAAAATCTGATAAGTATAATTAAAAGAATTATTCCCTTTACATTTTATAATAACTCAGTTACAAGTTTTAAATAATACTTTAAAAAAAAAAAAAAAAAAAAAAAAAAACTTATTTTATTCCCTTTCAGAAATGTTCAGAGAAAGTCAAATACTATTTAATATCTATTTAATTATTAGGAATAAGCGAAATACTTTTTTAAAGTATTTCGCTAATTCCTAATAATTCTCTAATTTAAAATGAACCGAATAGAGCATTAATTATAAATTGACTTACATTTTTCGATTTAAAAGAAGCCAAAAAATCATGTCATATTTAAGAAAGTATTTTAGGAAGAAGCTCTATAAATAGAAAAGAAATAATGCATAATTTTAATATTAATAATACAGTAAAATTTGATCTTAATTTTTGTACTTAACCGAATAAAATCGAATTACCTTAATTTTTTTTCTAATGTAATTAACGAAAACTTGTGAAAATATTTCATTCAAATTAAACCATTCTGAGAAAACTGTCCTGTGAAAAGTATAGCATTTAATTCCGTTCAGAATGAAATGTTGTTTAAAAATATGTTGTTTCCAGATACTTAGGACTCTGAAGTGTTGTAGAAAAAGAAAATATATACATTTACATGTATATTTGCGACGTAATTACAAAATATTTACACCCGAACGCGTCAAATCCCATAGAACTCAATGGTAAATGACCCAATGTTTTGGTCGCCACGTAGGGATCGCCGGTGCTTCAGAGCAGGGTACGGAGAAACTTGTTTAGGGCGACTCCATCTTACTTCCTACCTCCATGCTTCAGATCGCCATTCTCCTCACCCACTTCACCATCATTTAGTCGATACAGCTGAAGAAGTTCAAATTTAAATTGCTCTTTCCCGCCTTCTTTTGATAATAGATTCACTTTGTTACTCTACAGATAGAGTTAATGTATAAAAATTAATGTATATTATGAACTTAGAATGCCCTTTTTTTTGGTCAGATAAATTATAAATTTATGAAAAAGGACACAATTAATTAATGCATTAATATAAATATCTACAACAAAGGTGAACCATTATTTTACTGACTTAACAAAGTAATCCCATTTGTGTCTTGTTACTCGAAAACGAATTCGTTCTTCAAAACGCGGTTCGATTTAGAGCTATGCTTCTCTTCAAGAGGCCATTTTAGTCCTAAGAATCAGTTTTAATTGCTTCCAGCTTTTATTATGACTTTTATTTCCTTTCGATAATTATATTTTCAAACGGAAATCCCACATAATTTCGGGTGCGTATTCAACACCAACTAGTACGCAGTAAAAATGGCGCCCCAAGAATGGAAAAATTCACCTCCCCCTTCCTGTATGTACTGTATGTAAATCTTCATCCCCTAATGCCAACCGCACGATTTCAGTCGCGCTCTGAATGCTATGAAATAAAATTTTGTTTCGCGAGTTCTTCGTCCGATAAGGGCTAAAAGAGCCATAAATTAATGAAGGGGGACGTAAACTCGAATAAATGGATGAAAATTATCTTAAAAACATTCTTTTTCATGAGCGGAGAAATTTATCACCGCGGTTAAGTCCTTTTTTCTCCACCCCACATCTCCTCTTGACCTCTGGGCTACCGTAGGGATGGAGGGATTTATTTCTCCAACCAAAATCCCTAAATTCTCCTTCATCAGTATAGAGTTTTGCTGTTGAAAAGAAAAGCTTTATAAGTTGATTTTTATTTTTAGATTTCCTTGCAATTTGCCCAGACGATTTATTGCTTCTTAGGAATCCCACAAATAAATTTATGAAATTGGAAAATCCAGTTACATAGCGTATTTACTCACATGTTCCTCTCCTTTTCCTACTAATTTTACCGCTTAAAAATACGGGGGGGGAGGGAAATATACAATTTTATAGCATTTCTGAAAAGACGGCTTAAGTGATAAACATAATTGAATGCACTAATAAAGATACACTAATATCATTATATTGTATATTACAAGGGATTTATTAACTTCCATTTTTTTTTTTTTTTTTTTTTTTTTTTTTTACTTTCAGAAAAGAATTTCCTATTTCTGAATATATTTTATATTGCTACCATAAATCGAAAGTTTTCCGATCATATGCTAAAAAAAAAACCTAAGCGGAGAAATAAGTAAGGGGGTGAAATATGCGATAGAGAAACCAAAGAAAAACTAGAACATTATGTATCTTAACTGTAATTAAAATAACTTCGTTTATAGAAACAAAAATACTGTAGCATAGTCTTTTGATGTTACAGCATTAGCGTTTATAGAAACAGAAAAACATTTCTTTGTTGGCAATAATTCCGTTTACTGAAAGGAAAAATCGTTTATATATTAATATTCTTATATAATTATTAGAGTGCTAGTCTTTGTAGGGAAAGAAAAAGTTCGTCTACTATTGTTCACTGAAGTACTATTGTTTATAGGAAGAGAAAATATTAGTATTCATCAGAGTATCGTTTTTAGCTGTGATTTTCAAATGATAATCCGCGGCCAGTTATGTGCACCCCTTAGTAGGCTAATAAATTTTTTATTACTTCCCAAAATTATGATTTGTATATGTTTCTATATTTTTAATCATATTAGGCTGATGTTCAATCAAAGATTACTTGAAAGTAGTACCATAAAAACCGTTAAACAGCCGTTAATATTATTCCAGAATATTCTAATATCCTGAATAGTCTAAATATTGGTTAGAATTAGAACAGTCTAAATGTTTGTTGAATGCCGCCCAGATGAGAAAGTGGTTAGTGGCTCTGATTGCCATACCGAAGAGCCCGGGTTTGAATCCCGGAGAACGTATGGACGTAAATTGTCTGTCCCTTCATAGGAGGCAACGGTGGTTCATCTATTAGGTGCCTCCGTGATAAAGTAACTACCATTTCCAGCCTATGAAATGGGCAACGCCCATAATGGCTAATGCCTGTTATTAGAAATAGAAAAAAAAATTAAATATAATAAATTAAGAAACCTTAAATTCTACTTATAAACTGGTGTTCGACATAAATTAGTCCTCTAGGGCAGAGAAGATAACCGCCACTGGTTTATAGGAAAACGAACGCGTTCGCCATTTTGCTGCCTGTTTTATTACAGTAATTGTTAACAGTAGTACCTACAGTGAAATTTTTTTCAAAGAAAAGAAAAGTGTTTATCTGTTGTTGCATGTTTTATTCTAATTACTATTAATAGTTATACCTACAGTGAAATCCGTTTCCAAGAAGAGGAAAAGAAAAGCGTTTGTCTATTTGCTGCCTGTTTTATTACAATTACTGTTAATAATTTTACTTACAGTGAAATCCGTTTCCAGAAAGAGGAAAAGAAAAGCCTGTTTCTGTTGCTGCCTGTTTTATTACAATTGCAGTTAACAGTAGTACCTACAATGAAATGCGTTTCCAAGAAGAAGAAAAGAAAAACGTTTATCTGTTGCTGCATTTTTTGTTATAATTACTGTTAATATGTAGTTGTACTTACAGTGAAATCCGTTTACAGGAAGGGAAAAAAAAAAGCGTTTCTCTATTGCTGCCTGTTTTAGTATAATTACTACTAATAGTTCTATCTACAGTGAAATCAATTTCCAATAACAACAAAAATTTGCTTATTATTTCCTAAAATTCTTTTTCCTTCATGACCTTTCAATTGCCGAAACGTAAAATCGTTAACCTCAGTTGGTAGTTTGACCCGTGTTAAAATCCTAGCGAACAGTCTAGCTGTATCGAAATTTTCATAGTTTTCTCCCACATAAATCTTACATAAAGTGTAAAAGGGCCATTTTTACTTTATAAATGTTTCTAATATGTCGAATCATTTATTATTCGGAGCAGGAAACATGTAAAAATCAACGATATTCTCTCCGAAATTCAAAATCTGTACCTTTCAGTTCCCATCCGAATGTGCTCTCCAGTTGCACCACAAAACTATACGGTAAGGAAGGAGAAAACTGCTTACATCCCTTTACACTTAAAAGGCGACTGGGAAGTAGGAGACACATTCGCCAAATCCAGGTGGTGGGAACTATAGCCCATCAAATTTTAGTTCAAACACCACGTGTAGAGTGATTTAGAATTTTTTTAAAGCCGTGGAAATTGGAAAAGGAGCAATGCTCTGCTAGTCGGATCTGCTAATCAATTGCTGTACGGAAGTGCTGCTAATTACACATGAAGCCAGGAGGTAAGGAAGGAGCAATTACTTTATATTCTCCGGCCACTTAAAGGGTAACTAGGGAGGCGAAGACTCAGTCTCTAAATCTGGTGATGACGAAATGTCGTCCGCCACATTTTAGTTCGGGGACCACTTACAGAGTGATTAGGTATTTGCTGGAGCAGGAAAGTTGAAAATTGAGCTATTCCTTCGTCAGGATTTGAACTCATGATCTCCCGACTGCTAGCCGAACATGTTTCTCATTACATCACAAAGGCATGCTTTGAGGAAGAAGAAAATTCCTTTCAAATAAATCTTTCTAAACTGTGTCACTTCAAAATTAAGACGTAATAAAAACACGCTGACGGGAAAAATAAAGCAGGCAAATCGACAACCTTGTCTTCGGCGTAGATTTTGTAAAATTCCAATCGATTTCGAGGGCAAAACGGGTCCCCCTTCATCAGGAGCAGAACATTCTGCGAAAGCGAGAAAGCGAATGTATACATAATCACAGTATCACAGTATACATAAATACATATATCAAGGTGGCCATGAAATTATTTGTTGAGAGGTCTACAAATATTAGATGTTTTAGTAGTATACTAGAATAACTTCTTAATATTATACTAGTTCAATATGATTCGCGTAGAATCGAGTCTGAAGATTCTGACGCAATAAATAGAAATTAGTAAGAATAAATAAATATAAACAAGTAAATAAATTAATAGAAACTATTCAGAACTTCTGAAAACATCTTTAGAATTCTTTTCAGGAGAACATTTATAAAAAACCGCATGTTTTTGCTAACCGGCTTAATGTCGCCCAAATAATGCTTCCGACCACCTCAGTATCACAATCAGAAGTTCCTGATGAAATTTTAAATCCTTAAATTAGAATCCTCACCCCACTAACACCCCGCTTCTGGTTTGGTTAAATGGATCAACCGAAGTAACACCAGACTTCTAGACAATTATGCTTTCGTAAAGAAGTTGCTTTCTTTCTCAACATTGAATTTTGAAATGTTGGGCATGTCTCATCCTCTTTCAAGATGTACCTCTGTGTCAGTTCCTCATCATTTAGTTCTTCCAAAGTTTCTAAAAATCTTTGCGTCGAATTTCTAAAACATTTAATGCTGTTTCAGAATGTGCCAGGCAGAAGTCAGAAGCCACATGTCGCATGGTGAATATGTATAACGCATGAAATGAAGGCGGAAGTCACATGATGCAGATTGCGCGAATTTGACATGAGGTAAGATAAGCTTTTGAGATTTCAATCAAGTTAGCTAACGGTTAAGAGTTTATTTTCCACCTTTATACCTCGTTTCGTCACGCACTCTTCCAGCCCAGAGATTTATACAAATTTTATCAGCAAGCAAAGTAATTCAAATTGAGAAGAAAATTGTAACAGCATGATTTTTAGTAGAGACGTTTTGCGTTGCCACGATCGCAACTTTTTTTGCCATCAGAAGCCGCTGTTAGATTAAGAACAATCACCAGATATTAGGGACAGGCTGATAAATGTAATTTTAGTTTAGATTGTCTAACCCAGCGTGGTCCAACCCGAGGTCCGCTGGCCACATGCGACCCTCTTATTCATTTTGTTGGCACTTGCTCTTCTTTATTGGAAAAAAAAGTGTTAGTTAAACATTTGGAAAAACAGAAGACCCTTCTTACTGCTTTAAATAATAAATATAAATAGTTATATTAAATATAATAATTAAGTAACAAAAAATATAAGGCTCAGATAATGAAAACTGTTGTAAATATTGTAAATTTAATAAGGGGAGGAAAAGCGCAGAGACACGAGCATTTATTGCATTTATGGTCAGTTTGGATGCTGAATATTGTGACATTTCATTGTACTGTTAAGTGCGCTGGCTAAATGCTGGAAATTGTTTGCAACTGGTTTGGGGGTTGAGGAATAAAGTTCTTACTTTCCTCAAAAAAGAAAACATTGGGCATGGATATCAAGAAATATTGGAAGAAATCAAGTTTTTAAATAATTTTGCTTTTCTGACAGATTTAACAACCTTTCTAAATGCTTTAAACTTGAAACTACAAGGCAGAAAACAAAATATATCACAGCTTTATGGACTGTGGTGTAGTGTTAATGCTTCAACGGTGAGATGTTGAACTCCAATGAAAACGCTAATGACGGATCATCACATGAAAATTTTATTGAACCCCCCCCAAATGGCTACGTACAATACAGAAGAGAAAAACCTAAATCTTTTTCTTAAAATCAAATTCTATACATTTTACGTGCGAGAGCAATTCGTGGCTCTCGAGCTTGCGTTTTTAACATTGCCAACGATTTAATTATTTTAATAAAGACTATTTTAACAACTATTGAAAACGTATTTGTAAGTTAAAGAATAATAATTTTCAGCTTATGCTCACGAGACATCCTTGTCCATATAAATCTTCAATCTCTTCTTCTTTTATGTAACCTTATCACAGGACATATTGAAGGCTTTCACAAAAAACTGAATGTAATGCAAATTACACTGAAGGCAAATAATACAGTACACTTCCCATTTTGTCAGCAGCTGAAAGAAGAAAATGACACAAATTTTTGTATGTTTCATGAAGTAATTACTGATATCAAGAAAGAGTTCCAGGACAGATTTCAGGATTTTGATTCCTTAAGGGGCCTTGCGACCTTCAAATGGAAATTTGTGATCTTCAGGCAGATCTATTCTACCAGACTAAAAAGTGTGATGTCACTAAACATTTCTAGAAACTGATTTCTACAGAACGCTTTCCCAAACTGCATAAATTCTCTTTGCAAATGTTATTGTTGTTTGGCAGCACACATGTGTGTGAACTTGCTTTTTCTGCTTTAAAAAAACATTAAATCAAAAACGAGAAATCGCTTCACTGGAATCGAGCTTGAGACTTTGCCATACTGAAATTACAGTGGACATTGATAAACTTGTATCAAAAAAGCAGTACCAGTCATCACATTGATTTCTGTAAATTGGGGGCAATAGCTGAAAGTCGAGGAGGCGTAGATTTTATATTTGTAATTTTTGTACTTTAATTGAAATTAAAATTTAGTTAGTTAATATTTCACATCTTTATGCGTTTGTTTCTTCCATAGTCGGTTTAAGTTAAGGATAATGCAAGGCTCACGTATGTATGTCACGGGGACCTAAAATGGGTTACTTACTTCAATATATGTGGCAACAGTAGTGATGCGTCTGCTGCTGTGAGTTAAAATAAAAAATTATTGGTTCACAATTTTTTTTTCTGTTTGCATTTTAACAAATGAATACTACTTAATTTTTTCTCTCCATTCCATTATTATTTCAAGTCATTATCTTCCGTTATAACGATAATTTTCTTCTTTTATTAAGGTAGAGATTGAGGATGAATAACTGTTATAGAACTTTAGTTTGCTGGAAAGCCCCTCAAATCGTAATAAGCTTAAATATATTCTCAACAACTTCCGTCATTCATTCCTGTTTTAAGCCCAAAATTTAAATTTCCATTCTATCTGAATCTCTGAATCAACCACTCTACGAACCTGATGTATAAAATTCTCATTTATACAAAATATATTTATACATATTTTAAAAAATTTATCCTTACATATTTCATATTTAGAAACTGAGGATTTAGGTAAACATTTTATTTTAATTCTTAATGGAAGATACAATGGCTAGCATTTCAGTTATGGAATTGTAAATCCTGTTAAAAGTATACAAATCTTTTTCAAACTTAATTACGACCTTTTCTTCTCTACTATCAATATATAAAAATTAATTTACCCAAAACGAAGTGTTAAGTCAAGCATTGAGATGAGGACTGGTCAAACAGATTCAAAACTGCGTATCTTTCATTATCTTTCATGAATAAGTAAAATTTTATACTCCGAGAATAATACCTTTGTTATTTTCAGTCAAGAAACTCTAAGCAGAAGTCATATAAATTTTTATAAAGTTATTGTTGGTAACTGTCTCGATATCGTTAAAAGTCATAATTTCTCTTTAACAAAAATGCATCATTTTATAACTATAATAACTGTTTGAAACGCAAAAATTCTTCTCGGAAACCAGTTTCCTTCGCTTCAAAACAATAATGTGGATGATATTTATACATGCAACACTTTCTTAGGTGATTGTTAAATTGTATTTATTTTTTTAAATACCTTTACAGAATAAAACGTTTAGAAATCAGGTTGTTTATATTGATTGTTACAATCTGCCATCATTTTTATTACTGAACTATTAATTTCTTTTTATCAATCAAGCATGCAAAACGTTTTAAAACAGAAACTCTTATGCAGAAACCAAACTTTTCACCAGACCAATGATAATTTTCACAATTTTGTTTTGTCTCTTATTGTGCCTTTTCATCTAAAATGTTTTCATAACGCGTTAGAGATAATACCCTTATTGTGATCTGAGTGGAAGTTTCTTGATTTGGGACAACGAAGGTAAGAAGAGAGCTTTTTATCTTTCTCTGTGATCGAAATTTTGTCTCATTCCCGGAATGTAAAACAGAAGTAAAAAAATTCATATCTCTATTTAAATATGGACCTCCGATAAACTCTACGAAAACCGAGAAATTTTAATTCAGTTTCAGTTGCAATTTTTAAATATTCTCTTCTTATAATCCATTCCACGGGATATTTAAAAAGGATTTGAAGGAAAACATTTAATGAACAACGGTGAACTTAGGCTTTTTCAGGATAGTTAATAGGATTTAAGCTATCTGTCTAGGCTAGGAATATTGAAATGATACTATTGAAAATGTTCGTTGAAATGTTTCTTGGCTCGTAAATAAATTATTTTGTGAAAATTTAATCTGCAATTCGCAGAATGTGTAACTATTTTTAACTCTTTGCAATCAATAAGATTTTTATTAAGATTAAATGTTCGTAACTATTATTATTGTTTGGCTAAACGTGCAAGCTCAATTCCAAGTTGCGTATAATATATTGAAAATATAATTGACCAAGTAGAAATTAGAGGAATTTTAGCAAGTGACAGATTATGACAAAACACTTTCTAAAGAAAACTGGCTCATGTTCTTGTATACAAGTGGGAAGTCGCAAAAACTTCTATGCAACGAGCCCATTTCCCAAGATTTAAACACAGTCAGACTACCAATGTTTAATGGTCTTATCCATTCGGCTCCTAATACACTGGTGTGCAAAAATTAAGGACGAAGTCGAAAAATTAGCATATCAGCTGAACGAAGAGGCAGAGCGGACAGAAAGACCAATCAGGAGATTAAGTAAGGTGATGTACGGTAGCACATGCGCAGATATGCAGGTAGACGTAATCGGGAAGTGTCTGAGTAGTATAAAGCATGTTGTCGGTGTAAGATCAGTATTTCTGGCAAAGAGATTGCATGACGTATAGCAGTTAAAATCACACCGAGTTGCTGCCTCAGCGAGAAATGGCGAATAATCAATCTGTTAGACGACATCTGGATGCTTTTACCCGAGGACGAATCCTTGGGAAGTTGGAGGAAGGCCGCAGTGTGACAAGTGTGGCTGCAGAGTTCGGAATTGCTCACAGCATCGTTTCACGACTTTGGAGACAATTTCAAACTACAGGAACAGCTATCCGGGGGTTTTGTAGTGGTCGTCCACGAGGAACTACACCCGCAGATGACCGGTATATTGCCTTACAGGCCAGAAGAAACAGGCGGCAGACAGCGGGAGAAATCGCTAGACACACGGCACAGGCGACTGGACGACCGATATTGCGTTTTACCGTGGCCAGAAGACTGCACGGTGGTGGTCTGTTTGCACCACGCCCTGTACGGTGTGTACCTCTAACGCCTGCCCATCGGAGAAGGCGTTCTCTGTGGTGCTGAGAACACCGGAATTGGAGAGACAATGAATGGGGACGAGTACTCTTTACAGATGAGAGCAGATTTAGTCTGAGTAGCGATTCTCATCGCATACTCATCTGGAGAGAGCGGGAAAGCCGCAATCATCCCTCGAACATCATTGAAAGGGACAGGTATGGTAGTGGCGGTGTTCTCGTTTGGGGAGGCATCATTCTTGGTAGTCGTACAGACCTTCACATCTTCGACGCAGGTTCAGTCAACGGGACCCGTTATTGTAACGAGATTCTTCTTCCATATGTGCGTCTTTTTAGAGGTGCTATGGGTCCGCAGTTCCTTTTAATGGACGACAGTGCACCATGTCATCGCACAGTAGCTGCCGAACAGCTCTTAGAGAGTGAGGATATTGAACGTATGGATTGGCCGGCATGATCTCCGGATCTCAATCCCATCGAGCATGTATGGGATTTTCTAGGCAGACGCTTGGCAGCTCGTACCTTACCACCAGTAACGATTCCGGAGCTTCGATTGGCGCTGCAAGACGAATGGGCAGCAATGCCTCAACAGCTCATTGACACCCTCATTCTCAGCATGGGCAGACGCTGTGAAACCTACCTAGCAGTCAGGGGAGATCATATCCCCTATTAAAGACAGGATGTTTCTTGCTGGACACCCATCACAGGGATGTTTCGGCCTTCAGTAGCATTTCCCTCCATGCTACTTTTTCAATAAATCTTCTTTTTATTCCTCTGATTTCTCTTTTAGTAAGTGTTGCTTACATTACTCATGTCCTTACGTATTGGGGATCTTACGTATTGGGGATGTCGGTATTAAATGTGTTGATTTGGAAAGCTTTTGTACAAAGTTATATTGAAGAAATCGTCTCGTCCTTAATTTTTGCACACCAGTGTAGTCCTTTGATAGTAGGATTCCTTGAAAATTTGTTCTTACCCATACTTGAATTCGTACTTGGTTACACCAAATTACTAGAAACAGGACATAGGCGATGAGGCACATATAGAATAGGATTTCAACAGACGGTTGACACCTCTTTGAAGTGCACCAATTGTTTTGTCATTAAAGAAACAAAGAGGCTATGCAGAGTATTAACTTACAAAAGCATATGATGCAGATGCTCTTAATTTTTTACACTAAAACAGAGGAGAAAGTAACGTACAACAGGTTTTCCTAACAACGGGGTCACAGAAGCGTTTAGAAATTTTACATAATATGAAAAATCAAATAAAACGTTTAAGTGTACTATTAATGCTTTATATTATTTTAACGCTTGCGTAAGAACGAGTAGCTCAAACGTAATACAGCTTTACATTTCGCGTAAATAATTCATTTTTAATTTGCTTCACTTTTAGTAAACTTGGCAGATCTTTCTCTGCAATTTAAGACAGCAAGAAAATGTTGTAAATAGAATAAACAAGTTGCTTGGAATTTGTTTGGTCAAGAAATAATTGCACATAAGAAACATTTGAGAAATCTTAGTCTAGTGTGAAGTAGAATTAAAAGACTAGATGTTATATTATGCATAAAGAAGAATGTAGTATTCTTTTCATCAAAATACTTTTAATTGCTGAAAAATGCATTACACTGATACATTAATATATTATATTTTCTATTTGTTGTTTTAGGTTGCCGAGAGACTGCATTTCTCTATGCCATCACAAGTGCGGGGGTCACTCACGCAATTGCACGGGCTTGCAGAGAGGGTTTGGTGAGCACATGCAGCTGCGATTACAGACGCCGAGGACCCAGTGGCTTGGACTGGGAATGGGGTGGATGTAGCGACAACATCGATTTCGGGGCCAAGTTCTCAAGGCAGTTTGTTGACGCCGCAGAAAGAGGAAAGGATTTACGTTACATAATGAACCTGCACAACAATGAGGCAGGAAGAGCGGTAAGACTAAAATTATCAATTTGATCTGAAAATAATATTAACTTCAAAAAAGTTTAGTTTTTTTCCTATTGTTTGAAATTCGTTTACTTCTTCATAGCAATTAATTAATAGCAGTTTAGATGTAGTCCAAACCTTCAATCATATATATGGCGTAACTCTGTAGAGTCATTAGGTTCTTTTGAAGCAAAAGCCGTGAAACATATACAATGTCCTCGTCAGGAATCGAACTTCTGACCTCCCGAATACATGTCGAGTGTGCTTCACGATGGCAGGTGGAAAGAAAGAAGAAAATACCTTATATACTCCCCCTTTTAAAGGGTGACTAGGGATTAGGGGACCCAAATGCCAAATCCTAGTTATGACGAATTATTGTCCACCACCTTTCAGTTCGGGCGATACTTGTAGAACCATTAGGTGGGTTTTTTTTTTTTTTTTTTTTCCTGAAGCAGAAGCAGTTAAAAATTTACAGTTCCCTCGCCAGGACTCGAGCCCTGAACCTCTCGAATACTCGTCGAGTATGCTTCCAATTACACCACGAAGGCATGCGAAAAGGAGGGAAAAAATATCTTATACTATGAATATGTTGCCAAATTAATTAAAGGCATTATATTTCTGAATGATTTTGTTTGTTGAATTAAGAAAAGTATAAAATATTATATTATAAAAAATAGATTCGAACTGAAAATATTTTCATTGCTTTATAGTATTTTATTTTGCGCTTTTTTCACAAAGCGTGTATTTAAATTTTTTATACTATGCAAATGAGTTCGGCAGACCAAGACAAACACCGTAAATCCTCTTGTTAAAACTACTGTAGTTCTATCATAAAGTACATTTTATTTTGACAAAAAAATTCTCACTTCTCTGCATAGTCAAAATCTTTACTAATAATTCTTTCAACCTTGCGTATAGTTATATGAGACTTATGTACACTTCCAAAAATTTGTTTACTTTTTTTTGTTTACTTTTTTTCTATAAATACAGGGACTTCGATTTTGTAGAAGCGATTGTTAGTCAACAGGTGGAAGACTAACAATCGCTTCTACAAAATCGTATTTGGAGGTTATTCTAAGGATTTTTAAATACCAAGATAGTTAAATTTTATACAATATTTTAATGCAAGCATCTACTCATATTTTGCACAGTTACTAGACAAACGGATGGTTTTATCCGCAAAAGGGTTTTCTATTTGTGTTTCTACCTCGACATCACAGCTGATCTTTCTAAGAATTGCAAACAAAGTAGGCTTCAAAACGGAACAAAATGAAGGATTTTAAAATATATCTAAGCATAAAATTAAAAACAGTTTTCTAAAAATATGCGCTAATTAAGAAGGAAACCTGCCGCGGTTTTCGTAATTGTGTCAAATTTCAAGCAGCTCTCCTGCAATTCTGTCTGTTGTTGAATCTTAAAACAAAATGTGAGTTTTGACTGCACGGTTCAATTTATAACCAAGCTTTTCTTTCAAAAAATGCAATCGGAAATATTTTGGACACTTGCGGTAGTTTCTGAGACTGCATATATAAAAAGATTAAGCAGAGATTAGATGTCTCACGATACATGAGATGTGTGTGAAGTAGTAGTTTATCATTTTCTAGGAATGCACCGTGAATAGATCTTTTTAAATTTTAACATTTGTATTACATACAGGGTGATTCAGAATTCATCATCAATATTTGGTGGAGAGGTAGGGAATAGGAAAATAAAGAAATTTCACATAGGAAAACATGAGCGCAGACGAACGCATGGTGGTGTAGAGGCCGCTGTGTGTACTCCCATACATAAGCACCGCTGTTTGATGCGTGCAGTCAATCGTCCTTCGACTAGGTGACTTTGCAGAAATAACATGAACCGGTATACGTGAAATGAACTTGCAGATATCCATGCAACTTATGGTGCAGCGCGCTTCCTCAACCGCCGTTTGCCACAGCATCAAATGTTTTCATGTTTTCACATATTCATTGACAACTGTGTGAAATAAGCTCATTTTCTGCTAGTAATGTTAATCGAGGGAGGCGCCGATCGGCACGGACAGTAGCAGTAGAGGAAGCTGTTCCACATGAAATCGACGAACAGCCTGGTGCTAGCACACGAGGTATGGCTAGGCAGTTTGAAATTTCGCAAGCAACAGCATGGTGGATATTACACGATGAAGGGTTACACCCGTTTCATCTGCAGAGAATGCAATTACTGGCAGTAGATGAGCATCCCAAGCCTGTTATTTTTTGTCAATGGTTCATTCAGAGAAAAACCATTGAACCCAATTTCCCAAAGTTTGTTCTTTTCATCGATGACGCGTTTTTCACCGGAGAAGATGTCTTCAACACACACAATATGCATGTGGGGGCTCGTCAGAACCCATACGGTACAAGACCTGAAGTTGCACAACAGCGTTTTGCTGTCAATGTGTGGATTGGAATTGTCGGTGACTGTTTGTTGGGCTCGTATTTACTACCGTCTCGTTTGGACGGCGCCAAGTACCTGACATTTCTTCAGACTATATTGCCGGATCTTCTGAACGAGGTTCTTGATGGTATTACACGGCGAATTTGTTTTCAACATGACGGCGCTCCTGCACATTTCGCAAATGCTGTGCAGAAATTTGGTGGTCAATGGATTGATCGCGGTGGATAGGTTTCTTGGCCACCACGTTCACCGGATTTATGTCCAATCGATTTCTTTGTATGGGGTGCTATGAAAAGTATCGTGTACTCGTATACGAGAGCCCTGTTGGTAGTGCTATGGACCTTGTAGCACGCATATCGGTTGTTGCTGCAAACATCCGAGAAACGCCAAACATATTCCGAAAGGTCCGGTTGTCCATGCAACGTCATGCATTCTAGCACATGGTCGGCAGTTCTAGCACCTCTTGTAAATCTGTAAAGTCGATGCAAAGAAATGTTACATGTAAGGTAATAAATGTTTTTTTTCCTTACCACTTCCTTCTTATGTGTTCTTTTCATCATTAGACTGCGGTCATTTTGACCTACTTCACGGCATATGGGCCCATGCATTCCTATGTGAAATCTCCTTCTTTTCCTATTCCCTACCTCCCCCACCAAATATTTATGATGAATTCTGAATCACCCTGTATAACAGTAGAAGATAATATTGATATCTGTGTTCATGAATAAAAGATTCGTATTGCGAACTGCGGGCGAACGTTGTCAATAAATGCATTGCAATACACTACAATGTATTTATAGATACTCTTAAGTCTACTTTCATGTTTATATTCTTTTGCTTGCAATTTTATTGCTAACACTTTCTTTTCTAGAGATCGGTTCAAAAGGAGTTTCGCACTCCCGCTCACAGGATCTTGTGATGTAAGTGATTTGTACATCCAGCTGATTCAAATAAGTCATTCATAGTTCGAATTCCAGGTTTCCAAATGTAAAGGAATTACGGATTTTGTTCTCTGCGTGCTTACTTTTGTGGTGTTAGCATAATCAATTGGCAAATGGAAGACCGTAGTTTGAATGCTGGGTGAGAACGAGATCGATTTTTCATATTTCATGCTTCTAAAAATGATGATAGTTTTTACAATGGCGCCCGATCTAAAATGTGGTACATGATGATTGGATTTAACTGATTCAGTCAGGTCCCTCTCCTCAGTCGTCTTCAAATGGGGAAGAATGTAAAGAATTCTCTCGTTCCCTTGTTCACATGTTTGTGACGTAAATTTTAGCACATCTAGCTATCAAATGAAAGATCAGTGGTTCGTATCCCAAGGAATGCACAGTTATTATTATTATTTTTTTTTTTTTTTTTCTATTCTCCCCAAAACGTTTAGTCTCTAATAAGTAGATATTTAAGACACAGGTTAAGGTTAATAAGAGAGATATGAGTTTATTGTAATTTAATAGTCTCTTACGCACGTAACCGGTAGAGTATATGCTAATTGACTTATGCACGATTCAACAAGAGGAATTAGTCCATTAAGTTCTGTCAAGATTTTCAATTGCAAGTAAATATTTTTATAGATTTTTTACTGTGTGTTGGCTGGATGTTCTTTAAATCCCACTTTATTCAAAGATAGATAATTTTTCTTCAGCAGTGGTCAGATATACTTGAAGTTTTACCGCGTATAAATCCTTCCCCCCAAAAAAAAACACTAAAGCTGATTTTTCGGCTATGCTGTCTTGTTTCCACCCGAAGTACATCCTGCGTGCATCAGGAGAGATTTCGGGATTACTCCAGGTGGTTCATTAACGCCAGTAGGTGACGTCACGATCTTTATTCATTAAAACAGATAAATTCCAGGCAACTGGGTGGTCTAATTATCTGACTCGATTTGCAATGGGACGACCTTTAACCGCCTGGGATTTCCTCTCTTCCCGTGCACCAGAGGCAATTAAGACGCGATGAATGGAACATTACCTGATTCGCAACTTAATAGCCCTCCAGGATACTTATTCCTAGCAATTCCATTTGCATGTTTTGCTGCTTTTTTCCATGCATTCCTATTTCGTTTTAACTGGATTTCTCGATTTCCTTTTTAATGCGTCTCGATTTCCTTTTTAATGATATCACTGCTTAGTATTCGGTGGAGTATGATTGAAAATTTCTAAACGAATTAGGCATTAAAAATTTTAAAAACAATGAATTATTTTGATAAAAAAGAAGAAAAATAGGCAGCTTTAATGTGAGAGCGAGTTTCATATAAGGCAACTCTGTATTTTTGATATTATTCTTAAGAAATATGAAACAGCTTGTAAATAAGGTAGCGTAACAGGTATCAGATTGATATGTCGAAGGTTTTTAACAAGAAAAGTACACTTTTGATGCGAATATAAGAGGGTCTCAGATATAAGGCTTTTGTATGCAGTTTTACAAGAGAAAATAAGGTTTGTTTAAGGCATCACATGTCTGGCATCACACACTTGAGTTCATATGTTTAGCTTGACTTATATGCCCATTGATATGTTAAAAATATTCAGAAAAAATTTAATTATGAATCATCTAAATATCGTATTTTTATGCAAGGCTTGGTTAATGCATTTTCTTTTAATACGATTTCTTTTAATACTTGGTTAATGCATTTTCTTTTAAGCTAAGGAATAAATGATAAATTATCTTAAGTGAGTTTTATATTCTAGACTAGTATAATATGATAATGGTTATCAGAAAAGCATTTTCAGGAAACAAGAATGCTTAGTTTTATATTAAGGCCTAAGCTTATATTAGGATATTTATGTTATTTTGTTGGACTAGATCACAACTGTCTCACAAATTTGAGGAAATTTTTACTGAGTATTTTTATCGATGTAATGAATAAATAAAAAGGGAAAATGTAGTATTCGATTTTAGACGCCGGAAGAAAAATGTTAAATTATTTTTTTACATCATTTCCAAAAACTTATTAACTAAAATGCTACGAAACAAATGAGTTTATTTTTAGAGTCATTACGTTCATTTAACAGCAGAAAAGAAGAAAATTAGTGGCCTCACAAGAATTAGATATCCGGGCCTGCCGATTTCTAGACAGAAGCACTCCCAGATATACACACGAACGCAGTAAGGTAGGAGAAAATTCTGTTGTTCTCCTCTTACGGATTGACTAGGAAGGCGAGGAACTATCCTCCAAATTAAGGTGGGAACGAATATATTTTAGTTCGGGCGCCACTTGTACAGCATTTAGAATCTTAAGAGTTTAAAACGTAAGAATATCAGTTATTACCTCGCTGGAATTCGAACTGCGGAATTTACGACTGCTAGTCGGACGTTCTTCCAATTACGCTACAAAGCCCCGCGGTCGAGCCCCGAGAAAATACCTTACATATTTAAGTATGAAAATTGAATGTTGTTAATTTCAAAATTTTATGAAAGGATATGTGAGAATTTGAATAGTCAGAAATGAAGACTTATTGACGATACTCAGCTGTAATTGTATTATTATGATGAATTGGGCATTCATCCCGTGACCGCTCTTGTGGTGCAGTGGTTATCATGTCTGCCTAACAGCTGGAAGATCTGTGGTTCGATTCCCAGAAACGACGCAGTTGATTTTGCATGTTTATTTTTTCGAAAGAAACTGTATAATGTAATTATGCGTACCTCTTTCAAAATGAGTAAGGTGCTGGCCACCTGGAAAAAACATGTTTTAAAATTTATCCATCAGCTTAAATAACCTTGTAGAGTCATTAATATTTCTGAAGTAGGAAATCCGAAAAATGAGCTATGTCCTCGCCGAGACTCGAACCTGGACCTCTCGAATACGAGCCGAGTGTACAACAGTTACACCACAAAGGCATGCAGAAAAGAGGAAGAAAATACCTTATATGCTTCCCCTTTTAAAGGGCTACTGGGGATTAGGGGATCCAATGGTCAAATCCTGGTAGTGAAGAATCATCATCCACCACCTTTGAGTTCGGGGGGCCACTATAGAGTCATTAGGATTTTTGAAGTGGGAAACATGAAAAATGAGCGATACCCTAGCCAGGACTCAAACCCCTCGCATACGCGCCGAGTGTCCTACAGTTACACCACGAAGGCATGCAAAAAGAAGGGAGAAAATACCTTATAGACTCCCATTACCTATAAATAAATAAAAAAAAAAGTTAGATTTAAAATCAAGTTCTCTAATTCATCAGCAAAAACTTGCTTGAATTTTAAACCTTAACATTTACATTTTTATTAAATTTGAAATGCGTAAGTTCGAAATGCAGTAAGGCAATAAATATCATGATATTCTCATAATATAACCGATACAATGCTAATAAAAACATGGTATGCTGATGTTCCTTACAGTTTTATGTCGAGTTAATTAAATATCAAACGTTTTTGTTGTGTGAAATAAATCTCCGATACACTCTAGATCCGATATCGAAGACACGTTAATAACCACAGTAAGAAACCTTCATTTGGATTCCCACACGTTAACAGCTATTCATTAGTGTGGATTTCCCATTCCGAAGACACAGGGGTTCTCCCGCCAGGGATTCCAACAACGAAACAACAGGATGAGGTCCGCTATCTTCTTGTTGGGTCTGCCCCGGAAGGGAGTCGACTCATGTCTTGGCACCCTCTTAGGAGTGATGAGATTCGGTTTAATATTTACATTCATTCTGTATCATCGTGATCTGAAATCTTAGAATTTTCTCAGAATGAAAAAAAAAGCTGCCACCTGAGGTTTATCTTCTGTGGCTCAAGCCATCAACACCGTGAATTTGGACTGTGGGAGGGGAAATGATTACCAAACTTGCACCCTACGTTGTTCTTAACGCGGGTGCTATGCTTTTAAGGTAAAGGAAAAGGTAATTCATCTTATAGTGGGGTAGGTTTGATTTAAGATGAAGTCCATCCTGCGTCACTGTCATTCAGAACTTCTTTCTTGCTAGGGCGTCTTCAATTAGGCACGAATAAAACTGTTGGAGGTTGCATATTTCCAGCTGCAGACATGAAAGGAAATGTAGGCTAGATTGACTGGTGTTGTAACTTCAAATCGTGGTTTGATTCTATCTTTTAATCTAATTGACATTAAGGTTTATTTCCTGAAAACGTGGGATCTTTTTCCCTGAGGATATTATACTTTTATTGAATTTTTCCTCTCTTAAAACCATAAATTTTCCAGAAAAAAAAATATCAGTTGTCATGATTTTCAATATAAAATTTATCAATAATTCCTCAAAAAAGAAAATGTAAGTTGACAGGGTTAAAAAATCTTAGTAAATGAAGAAAAGTTATTTCAAATAGGAAGTAGATAAATTACAAAAAAAACCTGCAGATTATCTGCAACTATGTTTACTGCCGAAAGGGTTGGGATTTAACTAAAACTAAGCCAGAATTTATCTTAATGGAAATGAGAAACTCTTTTGTTGAATGAATTAATGAGAGACAGCTTTGATCGCCGCGTTTTTCTTAAGGAAAATTATGTTAACTTAGTAATGCATATTAATTCATATCAATAAAATGCAAGGATTACTATTCGAATTCCCTTAGACTATATAGATTGCATTTATTATTCATTATAATGAATTTTTATAGTCATCATCACTAGAAATGCAGACTAAAATAAAATTAGGGGCTTACGAGATTTACAGTTCTAAAAGGCGCGCTTAAAACAGGTTTTACACAGTCTTCAACGACACACGACGATTTTATACGGTGTTTCACTTCTATAAAGGTGTTTACACTCGAGTTCAAGAAGTAACTAGATTCGCTGTCAAAAATGGATACAGAACTTTCAGCATTATGCATTTAAGCTACAATAAAAACATTTCTTCCAATTTCTCTTGTACTAAACTTCGCACATTTACAATTATGCATCGCCTGAAATGTTATTAGAATTCATGCATTAAAAATTTCGACATTTTGTACTTCAGATTATCAAAATGCACAAAGAAAACCCTTCGCTATGGCATGTTAAACCATTCACTGTTCTTTTAAGAAGTTTAAAAACGAATATTTGAGAAACCCTAATTGACTGTGTCCCATATGTACGGTGCTAGTATAAACAGATAAGGTTGGGATATTAATTATTTATTGTATAAGAAAATTTTGTTGTTAAATACTGAACTTTCTTAAATTTGCTTTCCAATCAGTAAATATATCTAACAGATTCCTTGAGGTTTCCAGTAGAATTTTAAGTTTGGATATATATAAGGTTCGAGAAGTGTTTACCTGCAGATGTTCCATTTTCAAAAATCGGGCAAGAAAATTTCTCTACAGGAAAATTATTTTCGTAAGTTTTCCTTATAAAATTAATTCTGTAGAGTTTCTACGTAATATATTTCCGTATGGGAAAAAAATTTCTCATAAATTATTTTTGCATTTTATTTTTCCTTATTTTCTGCAATAATTTATTTATTTTAGTGTTGAGAACTAATTTTAAAAATATTTTATTTTATCAATATTATATAATCACTGGTATTCAAAATTAAAACAATTTTAACATTTACTGTATTATATCCAAAGCTGAGACCATCATACAAAATTTAGTGAATACTCCTGTTAACTATCAACTTTTGAATGTTTTCAAGTGTTGGGGATGGAGGATATACCGAAAGTCACTGAAGACTGCGTTGGAATGAAACTTGCAAAATGCCCCATTCAGTACTAATGAAACTTAAACACTCTGCCCACACGTACTACGTATATTGCTTGCAAATTCAGTATAGTAGATTTGCATTTTTTGTTTGGAAGCATAATTTGTACCTTTAATTCAGTACTTCTCAAAAAATCTCCAAAATATGCAAATTCTCTTAATTTTGAGTATCAATTTTTATTATTACTATTTAATATTTTATTTTAAACAAACGTTTCATGGCAAAGCATTGAAATTAAAATTGAATGAGTGCATATATTGTTTAAATGACTAGTCCCTTTTCATAATAAAATTAGGTAACTGCGTTTCTGTTACATCTTCTTTTATCTTTTCTTGTTCTCTTAGCGATACTCGGCATTATTTGTGACTTACTTGGCCTCCGTTTTCCTTAAAATTTGTTCAATATGATTCATTTTTACTTACGTTTTGAAATATGTTTAAATTGAGGCATGGCACAGTTATTGATACTAAGGATTTTCTTGCTATATATATGGTATTGGTCTCTGGGAGAAGCCATAGACTTGGAAGTTAATAATAAAGATGCAAAGAACTAACAAGAAGACCATATTGTTTATGAAAATGCTTTGATGTAACTTGATATTGCTTTATTAGGGTGATATTATTGCATGAAAGTTTGCCTTTTATCTGATTTAGTACAAACTTCGGGAATCAAAGAAGTAGATCCGTCTTTCCTTTGTTCCTCTTTCTTTGAAGTTCCTCCACAGTTGCTATTCTTGCTGTTTCTGAAAGCGTTTTATTTTTTTCTTGTTGAAACCATTTTTGACGGTCCTATAGTTACTCCTTCGTGTCTTTCTTTATTAACTTCCAAGCCCATGGTTTGGCCTAGACACCAATACCATAGATATCAAGAAAATCCTCAGTACCAAACCCCTTAAAATCTCTAGCTACAACTCAATCTGGCCATAATTTCTTCCAGGACAAATTCATGGTTTTGTAATTCACTTACTACCAGGTTTTAATCATAAAACTTAAGCAATTGAGAATATTAAATTATGTTATTGGAAATCCCTTATGTTAATTTCGTGTCAGAAATGAACTCAAAACACATTTTAAAGATCATCTGTTGCCAGATTGAGAATTCGTAACTTCATATATCCGAGATTTTGTTTTCCCAAGTAATATGCTCGTGAACCTATTTCATCCTGATGAGAAACTTTCGGGATCTGCGGTGTCACCGTACATTTTATGTGATACAGAAATTTTAATCTTGCTATTAAAGCACACTGAAATTTGTATCACTGAACTTTGTGAACCCTTGGATATTTACTTCATAATTATTCCTATGTTAAGCAGTCTGTTAAATTTACATGAAATAATACTAATTATCAGTTAATAGAATAAAGTCATCAAATTAATACTGAGGGTTTTTTTCACTTTCCAGTTAAGATTTAGGCACTTTGCATACTCTTGCAGTCGCCAAAAAAGAGCTGTTTATGATTTAGTAGATCTCACTTTTCTAAATATATTTATTTTCTCGAAAAATAGAAAACTTTAAAACTTTACCCAGGCTACAAAAACCCAGATTAATTTTCATTTTCTGAGAAACAAAAGAATAAAGTACGAAACCATGAAGATAAATGGTAGAAATTAAATCTGAATTACTTCCTTTTCTCATTTTACATTATTGTGATGATCTTCGGAAGAAAAAATCTCTTAGAAGAGATTACAATATATGAGGATTGAAAGAATTTTTTTTATTTGATTGTTGTGAAAATTACCCTTTACTCTACATTTGATCACAACTTCAGAAAAATGGAACTCCCCAATCCGAACAAAAATCTGTAATTGATGCGCATCCTTGTATTTTGCTGTTGGGCTATATTTTATCTGTTCAGGATTAATGATATTAGTTTAGAGCTGCAAAAGTTTCACAATTGTATTTTTATATTGCTTCTTCTTTACTTTGTATATTCTGATGCTCCTCTTATTCTTCTTACCTAAAGCAATTTTTGTACTGAAGAAGTAATTACGTTCGTTATCACACACATTAAACTCTTATGCTTAAAAATTTACTATTTTTAAGTTTTGAACCATTTATTACATTTTCTTTTATCTCCTTTTCAAACAATAATATGTATATTATTTAATGAATCTCTTTCTAATGATACATCAACTTCTTCGTAAAATTAAAGCGTTAAAGTGGAAGCGTAAAGCAACTTTCAGGAAAATAACTAAGTTATGTTTAAATATAATGTAATAATCTAATTATAAAACTGACTTAAATAACTGAAATATGTTTATAATATGTTCGCACATGTAATATGTAATGAATAAAATGTAATATAAAAAATTTAATTTTTTTCTCCTTAAAATTGGATGAGAAGTAATTCGCACTTTATTTAAAAGTATTTATACAGTTAGCTGCCGAGAATGTTACCAATTATTTCACAAGATTATAAGATATTTCTCTCGCCCTTCTTAGCATGCCTTCTAGGTGTGGTGGTCAACACGTTCCACGCGTATTCGAGAGGTCCGTTGTTCGAGTCCCGGCGAGGGCAATGCACATTTTTCATGTGTCCTGCTTCCAAAATTCCAAAAAATAAAAAATAGTGTCTCTACAAGTGGCGCTCGAACTAAAAAAAAAAAAAAAAAAAAAAAAAAAAAAGGGGTGGATGATGATTTTCCATCATCAGGATTTGGCGATTCGGTCTCCTAATTACCAGTCGGCCATTAAATGGGGGGAGTATATAAGGTATTTCTCCCGCCATCTTAGCATGCGTTCATGGTGTAGTGGTCAGCACACTCGACGCGTATTCGAGAGGTCCGTGGTTCGAGTCTGGACAACGGCATTGCACATTTTTCATGTCTCCAGCTTCCAAAAAATACTTAATGTATTTTTGGAAATTTTAGTGAAAAAAAGAGGAAACATTATTTTGCTCGTCTCCACCTGCAGCTATTTATGAATCTCTTATTATTCTTATTGTTTGCCAATATATATTTTATCTCGTCTGCACTTGCGCTTATAAGTTCATAATAGTTTATAACTGTATAATATAGCGATACATTTAAATGAAATCAAAACCACATCTTACGGATTTCTGTATTGTGATGTTCGACGTATACATAAGCTACACTTTTAGAAATCAGTAATTTCATTGTGGGATTTGAAGAAACAACATAAGCGTTCCTCACAGTCCAGCGATAAATTATTGCTAAGACCCGCATATCATTCAGCATTATGTGAATAATAACATAAATAATCACAGATCTATCTCACATTGTTGATAATAATGATTTCTTACTAACATTATTATTCTGAATCTTGGTATTCAACGCGAACTGAAATTCTGGTGAAAGAACCAGATATATGGGCATTTTCGTGGTTGTTCTCTGCACAAGGTGAATTGAACCAGATTTTTCTCTCAGAGTCCTCACTGAGATCATTTTTGACAGATCTCTGATAATTGGGCTTTGCATTTAATACATTAAATCCTAAAGAAAATCCACAGAAACGAGTAAAGCATTTTATTAAGGTATGAATGCTGTAAAGCAGCTATAACTTTTAAGTTTTTACAGCATAATTCAGGACTGAAAGTTCTGAGTCAAGAATTGAATTCATAGCCTAGCTGAACAATATATACAGACTGCATTCCGCAATGTTCAGTTACTTGGAATTTCTTTATTATATGATATAAAAAATCCCTCTTTTTACTATAATATTTATTGCATTTTGATGTATTTGATATGAAACTCAGTTTTACGCTAGAATTAAAGTTTTATATCAGAATAATAATTTTCTTTTTACCTTCAAATCATAAATGATCCATTAGGATCTGAGCATTTTAGAAATAGAGCAATGTTTTAAAAATCGTACAATGTTAAAAAAAAAATTTATATTTCTGCTGAATTTGAAGCAAATGTAATAACTGATATTGAGATTTTCATCAAACTATGGCTAATTTCTTATACTAATTTCACATTTCAAGATCATTTGCCAGTACCCTTGCGGAATTCGAACTATAGAACTCCCGAACTACAAACGAACTTCGATACTAACCGGACATGCTTCCAATTGCATTACGAAGGCACAAGAAAATGATTTACATTCTCCTCCACTTAAAGGACGACTGGGAAGGGGGGGGGATCCAATTGCGAAATCCTGGTAGCGACAAATTATCATCCATCACCTTTTAGATTGAGCGCTAGCTGTAGAATCATCATTAGGTTTATCGACGCAATAAACATGCAAGATTTGGAATTTCCTGCCCGGGATTCAAACTTCGAAATGATGATTTTGATGCTAGCCGGCGAGCTTCTCATTACACCAGGAATGCACACGGTAAGGAGGAAAGAAGCCTGGCCGCCTTTGAGCATTTCTGAAAGAAATGTATGTTCATAAGAAATTAAAGACATTTCTTCCCTGTGTCTTTGTTGTGAAAGACTGCATGCATTTAGCTAATTGAAAGCTTGGTTTCGGTTACTTATGATGGTAGGAGCGTTTTCTTATTATTTTTGCTTAATAACTCTGAAGCAATGTTCAGACTACAATGCCATAGATGATAACTCATCACCATTTAGATTGGCTGATCCAGTTCTTGCTTCTCCCCTCAGTCACCTTTTTACTGGGACAGAAAAAGTAAGAAATTACAGGTATTATATTCATGTGCCTCGTGGTGCAGTGGTCAGTACATACATCCAATAACTGGAACATTCCGAGTTCAATTTCCAGCAATTCTCTTGAATCCAATTCGCAATATTTAAATTCTTGCTCGCCAAATGTTCTAAAAATTAATGACGCTACAACTGAAATCCTCCATATTTGATTTTAGGCAAAGCTGTTTTGCTTATTATCAAACTCATTTTTTTCTTCACATTTGTCATCCGAACTAAACTGATGGACATTAAATTCATCTGTCACCAACTTCGAATAGTAGACTGAGAATGGTCCTGCCTTTCCAACTATTCTTCGCGTTCTTCCTCTTTTTTCCTCGAGATTTTAAAAATACATTTGTTTAAGGAAAGAAATATAAATGCAAACATAAGCTGTATAATGGCTGTTAACTAATTCTATTTGGTTATTTGAATATCGCAAAACATACGAAGGATATCTGTCTAAGGGATGGGGTACTTTCGTGAAGGACTTTTTAAGGAGAACTTACTCATATTCACGTTACACATGGGGAAAACTAGGGGAATGCAACGAGACCGTGACATCGAACATTCAATCTTTTATTTTATTTTTTTTTTTTTTATTTTTTTTTTTTTTCAGAATATATAAAAAAACTTAAAATTTAATCTTAGCCTTTTTTATTAGTTATTGCTGTATAAGCTCACAAAACATCCGAAAAATATGATTTGTCTCTTTGGCTACATAATGATCATAACATATGTAATACGTATTTATTTAATTTCTTCAGTGTTGCTCGCAATTTTATCTATTGTTGAGGAATGCAGAAGCAGAGTTGCACAATACGAACTACTATTTGAAAACCATAACTTTTAAACCAATACGTTGTTGTCTTACTAATGGATGAATATATGGAAAGTAAGAGGCATTTCACAGAAATCAGTACACCACAGCGCAGATCTCAAATTAGACGGGGCGGTCATCCTCTTACTGTTGTGCAGAGCTGGCACAAGCAGAGGAGAGACGTATTCAATTTATTAAGATTCTAATTCTAGACATGCAAGTAATTTATAAGATGATGTTCTCATCGGAAAAAAGAAGAAAAATTGTAAACAAAAAACAGATGATGTACAAAGTCCATTACTTGGACGTTAAAGTTCTCAAGTAGGTTTTTCTCTTGATGCAGGTAGAAGTTCCCGTGTGAGGCTAATAGCTTTGATGTTGCCTCTCCAGCAAATGGTCGTTCTAAGCAGATTGCTTTCATGTTAGGTAGCGGCAAATCAGGCCACCAGCTACCGGATGTCTCCGCAAAGAGATATAAATACTCTTGGCAAAGCGAACCAAAACTGCTCTTGACAGAGCTAAAATACAGGAGAAAAGGTTCCTTTCTTTCCACTCAAAAACTAACTCATTTGCTAACTCTGTCTATGGAGCTGCGTTTCCTGATTTTGTTCAAGATTTTCTAGAAGTATCGGAACAGCTTTTTGAATTCTGCCCGAACATTTTCAGAGCGTCTCTCGACTGGCATGAGCATTTTGATTGTATGTGGGTGAAATGCTTACAGGCAATGCTTATGGCAAAATTTTCACAAGTGTTCTCCTGTTTGGCACTCAAACCTAGGTTAACAAGACAACTATAAACAGATGCGTGGGAATTTGAAGGAAGAACTCCCACGTTCCTGTCTTTCTCGGGAACAAAATAATATTTCTCCTGCCGATCATCATGAAGGAAATAAAGACTTGAGAATGGTACGTGACTGCAGGACACGTTCAGCTTTCCCGAGAATTGCTAAGTTGTCTTTAGGAGATAACCTTTTCTCAATCCTTTGGGGTGGTCGTTAGAAAATAGCTGAAGACGTACTTCAGCCTTAGACAGCATTCAGATGGTAGTACAGCTATCACAGTTGTTGTAGGCATAAGACAGAAAAATCATTAATTAGTAGATTCGTTAACACCTGCAGATCAGAGTTTAAACTGTGTGAATATATAGCTGACTCAGAGAAGTCATCGACCGGATATCAATTCATATTTCTTTCGCTGTGGTTGGTTACTTCTTACACGAACTTGGCATAAAGTTGAACAGTTAGAAGATTTAGACTAAATCTTTATATCAGTTCTTTGGACGCAGCAATGGCTGGTTCCCTAGTAACAGATACTGGGCTTTACCTTGTCATAATGGCTGCGACTTATGACTGTTATGCAGGCGAAACATAGCTAATGATTTTTATACCTTATGACAGGGTTTCTTAAACTGTGGGTCGTGACTGAAGTAGGGGATCGCCAAAAATTTTAGCAATTTTTATAATTCTTTAATTTATTATAATAATTTTACAATTACCAAACATTTTTACATTACAGACGACAAAAAAAAATAAATAAATAAATTTTGACGCATTTTTCTTATAACAGAAACATTCATTTTACTTTAAAAGTGACCTAAAACTGCAGTAGTATATTACAGTAAAAGTGAAGAAACTGACAGTGTCACACATGTGTCGGATTAGCGCAATGCTTATGGGGTTCCCCCAAAATTTCGTAAACATTAGGAGGTCCCCCACCAAAAAGACCCTACCTTATGAAAATAGTGACAGCCAAACTATTGTCCGTGTGCTGCGTCAGACTGTTTTGCGTTAACGCGTATTTTTATCCAAATGGGAAGCACCATCTGTAGGATAAATACTCATACGAATAAAAAACATGCTGTAAACTCGTAATGCTTACAAAACTCGAATCTAATTCGTAAATTCTTTGTTCTTGGTCCTCACTTGCCGACTAGGCTTATAGTGGATTGCACTCATGTAGCACATAGGAATAAATACAAGAAAACCTCAAGGCAGGCAATCTTCAGCCAGCACACACTACATCAGTCTACAAATTTTATCCAATCGGTCATTGGTGAGCCAGAAGACTGAGTAAATCCTCCAAATTCTGGTTGTTTAATGTTCAGCTCGATTATGGTGAATGGATTGGTATCCTGAAATGCGCAGCAGCTTCTGGTAAGTATAGTAAGAGGCAATAGAAACAATCTCTGCTCCACCATCGTTGCATTCGGTATTAAAGGCGAGTTTGACGCCCTTTGATGACAAGATGTCATAATTCTTTTATGGAATTCAGTTGTCCTACAGAGATTATCGGTCTTCTCAGAAGCTACTTTAGATATGTACAAGCCACCGCCGACAGAGGAACAATAACGAAACAACTTAAAAGATGATATCCATAGGGCTCTTGGCTGGATCAAACCTTGTCCAGCCTCATAACAAACGGAGCTTTTAACCACTTTGAAAAATTGGAAGAGAAAAAACGGATGACTTTGTACTTGTGATGATAGATGGAACAGATTTAGAAGAAGGGACATATTCGTAAAGTGGACTAGTTCTCACAAACTAACGATCTTTCTCACTTAGACTAACACACTTCTTAATATTATAAATAGATTATAACACACTTCTTAATATAAATAGAAAAGCTTCTTAATATAAATGGAAAACCTACGTCTACTGGGACTCTATGGACGAAGTGTCAAGGAATCAAAGTATCTAAGAGTCAGCTTTGATAACAGACTTTCTTTCATGTCGCATATATTATGCAAATCAAACAGTAGGTTGGCAGTCTCACAAGCTTAATACAGAAAACAACATCACGTGCTTCTCTCCTCCTCATTACCTCAAACTGTAGTACAAGTTATTACTGAAGTCCTAATTGAGGCCTGAATTTTACTGAGGCCAAAGAAGAGGTAAAGTGTGAGACCAGGAGACAAAGCATGCAGCGCTTCCAGCTACTGCTCGCAACCAAAGAATACCGGACTGTGCCCACATTCGCGCAAGTCCTAGCAATGGTGCCTACCTCTGACTTGACTGTAGAGTAAGAAGAAACAATTGCCGACTTCACCAGTGACGCGATTTCACCAAAATGCAAAATTCAGAGGCTATAAGGGCGGACTTTGAAAAATGATCCTGCTCTCTTGGGACATCTAATAATCGGCGCCTTGAGCAGGCATATGTCAGTTACACCACTATCTATTAGAACAGATGCATTCACCAATTTTACTGATGTTTCAAAGACAAGCGGAGACAGGCGGCGCGTTTTGTGAAATAGGAAATAATTTTCAAGCTAATAAATCTGTTTTTCAAGCCGAATAAATAGTTATTAAAGCAACCATCCAATAAGTTACTAACCCCAAGAAAAAAAGTTTGGATTTTTACCGAATCCTTAGCCTAGCAGCAATCAGAAGGCATATCAAACAAGGCGAATATGTCCAGGATATTAAGCGTCCACCGTTCAGAAAGACCGAATTCAGATGAGTGTCCATGAGTTCTGTCCTAAAATAGGAACAGTTCTAAAAGCCACAAGAGGAGTTATAACACACTTCCTCATGGTTCATAGCCGTTTCTCAGCTATCTGAATCATTTCAATAAGGCAGAAAATTAGATCTGCAACTGTGGAGAAGTAGGTGACCCAGATTACTATCTCTTCCATTGTTCTAATAAAGTTCCATTTGATATGAAGAAGCCGGTTGAGGAGCACAAATTATATTGGACTGACGGCGTGTTTGAAATAATAATAATAAAAAAAAAACCGCTATGCAAACTTAGAGGGATCATAAAATACTGTTCAGAAAATTATCCGTTTTCACCTACAATCCAATGAGACAATAGTAGTTTAGGATCATGGATCAGAACTACTTCCTAGTTTATAAAAGTGAACACTTTAAATAGTGAAAAGCTCAATGTTTCAGGGCACAGAACACCCTGACCTGAGAATTGGTGATTTTTTAATGCAATAGAGGATTGTCACTCTTTGTTGACTTCATACAATTAAAATCAATACTGTCACGAATAGACGTACACGACCTCATGTGTACTAGATACTTATCAATTGTTTAATTTTATACGTTGTAAAACTGTTTAATTTTATACGTTATAAAATTGTTTAATTTTTTTAAGTAAAATATTTGCATTTACTTGTGTTCTTGTCATTCTACTTACTATGTGCAAAGGTGGTTCGAAACAGGTGTCATCTTCACTCATTAATATTACTTTCTAAATGTTTTTGCGTATATTTACTTATTTTCATTTAGCATATCTGTATTAGTGCTTAATGAATATTACTGTTTCCGTTTTCTGTACGAATTTATTTATTACATCGCCTACAGTAGTGAGATCTCAATTTGAGGAGCTCTAGTCTCATACTGCATTCTTGCATAAGTATAGTAGAAGATATTACACCTATATTTTAATTTCATTTGTAACTGTATTTCACATATTATAATTTGTGTCTTTGCGTTCTGTCTTAACTGCATTATACAGTCGCACAGAATTGTTTCAAGTAACAGGAACCTGCAGAGTTTTCCTCCACAAGACTTACACATAGGGTCTATGTTTGAATTTTGAAACCAAATGTTTTTTCACTTCAATAAAGAATCTTGTTTCAGTCAGAGCATTACTTTATAACTTTTGTGGAATGTAATAATATGAGACTCCCAAAATATTTTCTTTGGGAGAGTTTATATAAATAATTGTCATCTGATTGCAAACCTAATCTTTTGATGAGTTTTTCAGATAGCAGATGGCTTTTTTCAGAATATTATTAAAACGCCGGGAGGCTTACCAAGCTCTAGGATCGGTGATTTTTTCTGGCTGTGTTAGTGTTAATTTTATCCTGAAATGCTTTGAGCTTTCTTGCATAATAGGTGAAAAAAATTCTGTTAAAAAAAAAAAAAAAAAAAAAGAAGAGAAAGAGGGGCAGGGGGACCTCTTAAAGTTGGTCAGTCAAAATATATTGTGCCATTTTTAGATGCCTTTTAGTAGAATACATACAATAGGTAAAAAGGACAAATTAAATGGTGCACAACGCTCTTTATCATTAACGAGATAAAACTAGTATTCTTTCATCAAAATTAGCGTTTTTTCGTTTAAGTAAAGACCCGTCTTTGGTGTGTTGCTTTTAATTTATTAACCAGCTAGTCCTTTCATTAGGATTTGAACTTGAATCGAAATATCAGTATTTGTTGGTTTTATCCACTTGGGCAGAGGAGTCACTCTGCCCATCTTTTTCCTTAATTTTAATTTTGAAAATATTCTAATAATTGTATTAAACTGCTATAAATTGTTTTATTTCTTGCCAAGAGCACGCCAGTTTAATTACCTATAAATCCCACTTAATTTAAATCATTTTTATTAAACTATCTTTTGAAGGAGAGGGTTTAAATGTAGAATTAAGACCTTTCTTTTCATCCTATAGTTACGAGATGAGAAATAATTATCTAACATAATTGTACTATTAGATATTTCCTAAACCAGGTGATAATACGTTCCTTTTACTCCTCTCTCTCATTCGCCTTATATGTAAAATGCTCTCCATGACAAAAAAGAGGGAGTAATAATTTTTCGGCAGTTTCCTTTTTAATGTCTCTGAGGATGTTTTATTCACACGCTGAATTTGTGTATCTCGCCCTCCAGTGATCTAATTATCCAACAACGTGACTGAAGTACTTCGTTCAAATCGCATTTCGCAACTGTTTCTGTTTGTTGGTGAGCGGAGTGAAGACCACCCCGAGTGAGATGTAGATGGAGTCACGACTGACCCTGAGGGCGACGACGACTAATGGATTGCTGTTTGGGAGGACACCCCTTCCTCTCCGGAACCTAGGAAGTGTCTTCCGAATTTTAACCAAACTTGTTTCTGTGGTATTCACGCATTCGTCCGTCGTCGAATGCCATCCCTTCAGAGCAAATTGTGGACAAAAGTCGAAGAGTCGGAAAAAAAAATCATATTCCGGATACTGCCGAATGAATCTGAGAAAAGAAAAAGAAATAGCATCAAGAGAACCGAAGGGATTACGAACGGCGTTAAGAGTTAAGCCCAAGTGAAACGAAAGTCACATAAGAAAAACGGCATTCACAAAACTATGTGTGAATTGGTTACAACCTAATGATGCATCAATTTTTTATTTACATTTCTTGCTTCAGTTAGTTTTGTCGTTCATGTGGATAAAGCTTGAAGCTGTCATTTTTCGAAGAAAACCCCTGCGTTTTCACGTATTTATTGTCTAGTAAAACAGAAGATATTCACGCTTCGACTTTAAGAAATGCTTACAATAAGCTTTCAGGCTAAATGGTCCACTGAAAAAAAAAAAAAAAAGGGGGCAAACTATGTCTTGAATAATTAATAATTTTCTCTGTTAAATAAATGTATAAGGTTCCACGAGGAGTAAATTCATGATGGAACTCTATTGTAGCAATTTTTAGGTGCAATCCATAATAATATTAAAAATATGGATGATATAATAAACATAATGAAATTTTGAAGCTTTATCCGCACGAACGACAAAACTAACTAAGTAAGAAATGGATGTACAAGATAATAGTACTAGTAGATAAAGCTGGTCAGTCTCTCTAATGCACATATTTTTTATTCTAAAAAAGGTTTGTGACATCAGCTACGAGAAGGGTAAAAGGTACTCTGATATATGTTTAATCTGCAGTTTATACTATATTTAAAAATCATTATTTTGAATTATTGCATATGAGACAGTGACATCTGGTTTTATTTTTACAATTTTGATAGATTACGCCATGATGAAGTCTTGCACTGCTTACAGTTGTACCTACCACTTTCAAAATGAAAACGAAACAGCCTAAGTATTTATCATGAAAAAGGGTTTCATTAGTGATAGTATGGTAACTGATGAAAATTATTAATAATATTTTATACCTTTTCCTTTTTTTCTGAGTCAATAATGAAATATTGAAATTTCGTAATGTTATTCTGCATTTATTAAATTTGAAACAGATGTGCACAAGTGAAATTAGTAAATTGAAATATATAGGTACTTTCTGATTATCTGATCTCTGGTTTCAACACTCTGTAGAACTATTCTGTTTTCGGTGTTTTACGAGCAATATACCATGAAGTTTAGTAGTAGTAGAGTTAGTTACCTTCTTACCACTATGGAATACACGCGATAGCAGCCAACCTTATATGAGCATACCATATACAATTTTCAGTACATGTGGATTTTCATGCTTTGTATTCAACTAAACAGTATCTACCGGGTATAAAAGTACAAATATCGGTCATATAAAATTTTATTTTTTTAGCTTTATTTTGTTTCTTATAAAATGCTTCTTTTTTCATTATTTATGACCAGAATAAAATTTATATGACGTAAAGATAAGTAAACAAACATTTAGCGTCAATTTATAAATTCGCCAATTAGTTAGAAACATATTGTGCGGATGCAGATAACCAGAAAAGGCGGATAACTATATCAAAGTTATCTGAGTTCAGTCTAAAGCTGCAATTTTGCTTAAAATTATTTTATATTTTAACCTGCATGTGTATTCCATGGAATAAGGTGACTCATATGTTAAATTTATTTATTAAATTATTAGTAGCATGTGTCTATATTTAGTTCATTTTAACGATGTAACATGGAAACAGGCTTAAAAAATGCCTCATTGATGCTGTCATCATGCTGTCATTGATGCTCAGGCAGAAGTGAACAGTTACAATAATTATTGCCATTGCATTTTTTTCCACTCTTATGGATGTTGCCCAATTTCTCTATGGAATCAAATATTATTGCCTAATGCACAATATATTATTATTACTATAGCTATAGTATCATCTGGCATTGCTATATATTAAACAACTCGTTTTAAATATATAATTTTGTTTTATATTTTGAACTTCTAAAAGAGCCTTTCTTAAATTAACAAACCTCTCATGGCTGTTTAGCTTAAAATTGTTTTTTGTGTTAAAGTGAAATTTGCATACTAAGAACATAATGCAACTTTTCTTTCATATCTTATATAAATTTTTATATTATTAAAAATATTTTTTAATCTTTTGAAATTTTAATGGTAAACTCTTTTTTAAAGTGTTAGATTTTAAGGGAGAGAATTTGTTTAAAGAAGAAAGTAAACTATAAACTTCAGAGCAGGATATTTTTTTCACATTATGCCGAGTTACAAGGCTATTCATTAAAAAGCAATATTTAATAATCTTAAATGATCTTAATGTTACAGGTAGACTTTCAAGTAACAATCATTTTAATGCCTTGAATGAGATGCTTCCTATTTCAAGTTTGCCTCACCCATCAGAGAGGAAAAAACTTGCAACAGTTGTTACTTATGATAACGTTTAATGTTTTTCAAGATAATGGAATTATTTGTTTCATTGATGGTAGCAAGTTAGGTAGAAGGGTTGGCCTTGCATTTGTTATTACGAAAATGGTAAAGATAATGTAATGGTCCAAGATGAACTATCAGATGAATGTTCTATGTTCCTGGCTGAATTTCTGAGTTTTAAATCTTGCTCTTAAATAGATACAAAATTGTTGCCATAAGCGTGAAAAGTTTGTAAAGATTCTCTTCTACGTGATATGTTATTAACAGAAAAACTGGTGATGAAAATTCACTTATCTTATAAAGACTTGATCTTCTAAAGTTAATTGTAAGTAAATCTACTATCGTATCATAAAAAGCATTACTTGAAAGATCAATCCTTCATGGTTTGACTTCAATTATTGCAGTCTCATAGTCTTTTCAGAGTTTCATGTCTTATTTCTGAGCCTATATTATATTGCTTTGAATTCTGCTTTAGTTGTATTTAAAAATCTAATTATTCGTTAATTTTAACTCAAATTCAACAACAATCATTTTTGACGTTAATGAATACAACTGAAAAATGCAAAAGAGTTCCAATAAATGACGAATTTTTGTAATCCGTTTCTTCATATATATAGTATGAACAAAAATCTCTGTTTTTATTATAAATAATTTTCTTTTACCTTTTTCTTTTCTTAGCACGTGGTTGCTGGTATGCGTCGCCAATGCAAATGTCATGGAATGTCTGGGAGTTGTACTGTGCAAACTTGCTGGATGCAGCTGCAGTCTTTCAGGGCAGTAGGAGAAAGTCTCAAAGACAGATTTGATGGCGCTTCAAGGGTCCTTGTCACCAACAGAGGGAACGTAAGGCGACGAGCACTTCTCAAGCCTTACCATCCAGAACACAAACCTCCTTCTAAGAAGGATCTTGTCTATTTCGAAAATTCACCGGACTTTTGCGATCCAGATCCTGCGTTAGGACATGCAGGAACTACAGGTCGTGTGTGCAATGAATCATCCCAAGGAGTTGACGGCTGCGATCTCATGTGCTGTGGTCGTGGTTTCAAAACAGAGAACAGAGAGGAATTGTCCAGATGTAATTGTACTTTTCACTGGTGTTGTCAAGTTGATTGTAAGATGTGCAAGTCACGAAAACTAGTACACTCGTGCTTATGATAATAGTCTGTAAGTCGATCCCTCGGTTGCTGCATATGTGAGTGTATAATCTTCAAAACTTGCTACAAAGTAGCGAAAGTGTTGATTCTGAATAAACTGCAAATCTGAGTTTTCATGTAAAAATTAGGTTTATTGTGTGTTAAAACTCAGGGGAACCTTATAAAAATGCTGAAATGTTTGCAGTGATACTCAAAACGCACAAACACTTTTGTGTTCCCTAGGGCTCAAGATTTTACAGCCGAATATTCAAAAACAAAAGAAAAAAGGCGATAATAATATAGAAAATAACTGTACAATTAATGAAATTAAAAAAAGTTACAGTGGAAATCTTCTTGCCCTGAGATACTTTTGAATTCATTCAAATGTTTATTAACAAATTGGCGTAACCAGAAAAACCTAAAGGTTATTCATATTGTACTGTAATGCATGGAATATGACATAATGGGTAGGTTACAGTCATCAGTTAAATATTATTGTGCTTTTTCTAATATAATGTTAAAAATTTTTAATGAATATTTAATACATTCTCTGCATTTATTGACAGTAAACGCTTGCTTATTCCTCAGCACTTTATACAGTAAACTGCTATCATTGTCAAACGTTTCCAGGCATTTGCAGTCATAACTAGCTTGCAATTTTTACTGAAACAAAACTTTTAACTGAATGATGTTAGCTAGTGCCAACTATAATCGTGATCTTTGCTTATTAAGCGCCCAAATTAAATTCAACAAAATACGTTTCTGTACTGATGTTTGAAAACTAGCCTGGAATGATTTACACATAAGGCAACTTTCATGTTTGTAGATAATGTTAATGATGATTTTGAAATAATTATGTTTAAGCTGTTTTCATTTTGATATGCTACAGTTCTGTGATAGTAAAATAAGCAGGAGACCCCATGGCCATGATACAAGACATACTGAAACTGCTTAATTCTCCAAGTGAATACATATTTTAAGATAAGAACTTGATGATCACAGATATGCATCACTAACGATATGCTGAAAATATTATGTCTGTATTATGCTGTAGTAAAGAATCCTTTGTTTATCTTTATGCATTGAACTGTGGGAAATCATGCATAGATAGGTATTTTTAAGACATTTTTTGGACGCAGTATTGTGTTTCACCCTATTTCTGGCTAAGGGAATCAACGTGTATATACTTGCCTACAACTCTGTATATTTGAATTCCAAAAGAGAGGCATAAGATATAAATATACCACCAGGCTTGGATTCTTTAAATATTTATTAATTTGAAAAAGACTCCAACTTTTTGCTTAAAACAATTAAGATTATTAGTGTGCACTTAACTTTGGATATGCCCTTAACTATCATGCGAAAATCGGAATTATTGAAATTATGTAATCATATTGACTAAATGCTTTCTCCTTTTACATTCTGAAACTTTGCTTAGGACTTCATAAATTGTAGCATTTGCATGAGTTAGTAATATGTAAATTAGTTGTGCAAATTCCTGTCGTAATACAACCAGAAATGTATGTTATGTGTATACATATACATGTGTAGCATATTTAAAAAAGTACCTTATGCTTAAAATACTGTAAAAATCGGTAATAAACTGTTAAATTAAGTTTTGTTTATTTCATTAAATATAAGGGTGTGTAAAATTTTTGCGACAAAATGTGCTATTTCATATTTATTTTTTAAAAACAGCTAATGCATTTTACTTCGTAAACAAAGTAAGTTTACTCTTTTCATATTACTTATATTTTTAATATTCTTGAAATATGAGCTTCAGATGAGATCTCTACATTAGCTTTGCTTAGAAGCTCATCAGAGTAGGATAGTTGGAAAATTCTTTAAAAAAAACATATTTTCCGTTAGTTAATTGACTACATTTGTTCTCAAAGATGGCAACTTTTCATGTCTATCCCATCATATAAATTATGAAATTAAACATTAAAATCTTTCTTAACTTTCAAAAGCATACGTACAAATACTTTCCATCATTTATATTTTTCATTGGTATCTAACTGCAACTGGAAAGTTAAATGAAAATGCTATCTACTTGTATAACTTAAATTATTTCATGTCGCTTTCTTCGCGTAAATTAAGTACAAAAATAGATCGATCTCCATTTGAACCCTTCAGCCATTAAGTAGAGTAAAAGTATTGAATATGTGTCTTACTAATAACTGTGTGTCGTTATAGTTTCATAGAGTATACCTGCGAATTATGTTTTAGAGTACGCATAATAAGCCATATATCAGTAAAGAATTAAATCTCGGCTAGGGCATTTTGGAATACAGATTTTATCACAAACAGTCGTCCAATACAAAATTAAAATACAAAGAAAACTTATATAGTATATGCAATATATTCCTTTATTGTACTGACAAAAGAAGTTTATCAAAGTGTTTCACTTGTCACTCTCAAGGTAGAATTGCTTATTATCACTATGTTCAATAGCGATAATAAACAGTTCTAACCATTTATCAGAAGCGAAATTTCTTCTGATCGTTTATCAGAAAAGGATGTTATCCACTGGTTATCATTAATTAAGTAAAATTTGCAAAAAGGACGATAACTCAAAAAATTACATGTAGAATTTAATGAAACTGACCTACAGCATACAACACGTAGTAAAATAACAGGAAAAAAATTACCAGGCAATTATGGTATTATAGAAATTAGCATATGTATAAAATGAACAAATTAGATGTTTTAGTCCGGTGTTGAAAATACCTTCAATATGGAGTATGACCTCTCCTAGGAGCAATGCAGCACACACAGAGATGTGTGATGCTGTCAGTAATGTAGTCTATCAGTTCCGTAGCAAGTGAAAGCTATTTGTTCTTGCAAAGCAGTTGCAAGGGTCTAAAATCGATGATTGAAAGCAGCTATAAGTCTTCCTAAAGCATCCCGAACATGCTCGATAGGATTCATATACGGTGATCGAACTGGTCACTGAATGTTTTGCTGGAGGCAATCATCCACGATACGAGCCCTGCGCAGTCTGGCGTTGTCGTCCTGAAGCAGAAAATCATAAGTTATTGCTCCGGCATAAGAGTGCGCATAAGTATCAAGAAAGTCATCTCTATAGGCCTAAGCATTCTATATGGAGAGAGATGGAGGTCTGTGCGTCCACCCAAAGAGATACCACCCAATCACAGATACTGCCTTCTCCCAATGCATCTCCCTCACCGATGTTTGATGGAAGGATAATAACGGTTTTCAGGTTCTCTTAAAATCAAATAACGCCTACTATCGCTTTGGAGACCAAACCTCGACTCATCCATAAAGACAACAGCCCTCCATTGATCAGCCGTCCAGTGGACATGTTGACATGCTCACCTCAAAAGTTCCGTTCTATGACGTGACGCGAGCGGCATGCAAATGGCTGGTCGTTTCGTATACAGACATTCTTCGTAAAGCCTTCCATACACAGTTGACGTTGACACCAACGTCAGGTGGCTGCTACAAAGGAGGATCTGAGTTAAGTCTGAGTTACTGTTCTGTTCTTTCATAATGATAACAACAAATATCGGTCATCGGCGCTCGTCGTAGCGATTGATCGTCTTTGGCTGAACCTCCCGGATGCCGAATCTGTGGTTAGAAATTGGTGTCAAAGTCTATGACCCGCAAAAGGATTCACGTTTATTCATGCGGCTACTTCTACCTGATTTTATTCTGCCTGTAGTCTCCCCGATAATTCTCTATCGCAGTTCTTCGAGCAAATAATGCCTGAAGATCATTGTCACAAATTATCTATCTTAGATTTCTTATCTCAGTATCACATCGAAATTTCTAGGCCTGCTTTCAAATATGCAATTTTATGCTCCTCGCAGATGATATATTCCGACTACAGCGCCACTAATTTGCATACTGTAGTTTCATTCAGCAACTGCTATTAGATAACAAATTCAAATTTTATACGGATTGGCTAATTTTTAATTTAGTTATGGCTATTTTTGTAATTTTTTCTTAATTTTTGGAAATCTGTTTATTATAATACGAACATTGGCCTAACATTGTGATCTTACCATATCATTTTCTCTTCAAATAATCTAACTATTTGCTTTCAAGCCATACTTAATCTTGAAGCCTAATCACGAAGATAGTCTGCTTATCGACATATTGCTGTAATTTACTTCCGAACTGCCTTTATGATTTCCTTAATAATTCAAAGCTTTCGTTTACAGGCATCGAATACGTCCTCAGAAAAAGTAAGCAGTAACTGCGAGGTTTGGTGAGTGCTCTAGGCCTTTTGATATCACAACATGGTGATATTAGACACGACGGAAAGAAGTTATCCAGTACTCATATGGATGTCCTTCATCTGCAGGAAGGCAGCACATTACAAGAGTTCTGTACTGAGAACAAAAATTTTCGATGCTGCTTCTTTCCTTTCTATGTTTCATCCGTTAGACTTTCTGAAAATTCATTTTTCTCACTTATGTGTTAATTTTGGATAATTCTCAAGCGATTTAGGAGAATAAAAGAGATTTTTTTCCTTTAATAAATTTTACGAGTTAAAATAAATATTATTATAAATTATGACACTGACGTTTGTTATCGTTGAAGCGATTTCAAAGACTAAGTACTGCTTCGACCTCTTTTTTCCTATTCCACTGATGCACTGAACTCGATTGAGCAATTTAATCCAAACTTGTATTCATATAGGGCACTTGAATGAAGAAGTGCAAAATACTTCTTAAATTTGCTTCTTATGATTCTTTTATAGTGGAAATATAATAGATAAAGACAGCAACAATCACTACCTTGTTTCAAGAAAGATACAGCTGCCAATTCCATCTTTTGGAAAACTATTAATAGGTGTTTCAGTAAAATAATTTTACATACGCTTAGAAATGTTTTATCTATTTGAAGTCTGTATAATGGCTCATCGTTTAGAGATCTTTCTAAACAAATTAACCTGTCACCGTAGGAAGGAAAGTTATAGCTGTTTTTTTTTTCTGAGCCAAACCTATACGAAAACCATTTTGAACTGTATATGTAATCAAGCTGCATTTACAAAATATCTTTTTCATGCGCCGAATCGTCATGTTTATTTAAAAATTCGATGTTCCCACGAAATAACTTCTTGCACTAAACAGAGATAGTTAAAGCATTAAAACACTTGCAATTTATAATATTATATTACAAATTACAAGCATTTTAATGCTGCGGGATCCGTTTGTCTCTTTCTCCAATCGATTTAGAATATTTGTATACAAATGACTTAGCCCAGCATCTAAAAAAACACCTTTGTTCTTCTCGCGGCAAGGTGATGAATTCACACTCATCTATCTTTCTTAAGGATATCGTCTGATGAGAAATTCAGATAGAATTTCAATGTTTATCCAGTACTACAATAAAACTCTGCAGTAATTATCTGTTTTCTGTTATGAAGAAATAACCTTCAGGCTGTTACGTTAATACGGGTAATGATCTTATTGAGGAGATCATTTAGTGGTGTGAGATTCAAAACAAACCTTCTACAATATGACTCTAAACAAACTGTAGTACAAATGCATAAGTGGTTATGTAAACAAATCATAGTGAAAAACTGTTCAAACACATTATTTATTGTAAGCCTCAAAACCTTTCCCCCTTCCCTCATAAGGTCATCCTATGGACTTGAAAAATGTGGCTTTGTAGGGGAGGAGGACTTGGAACAATACAGTTACATAAAGATGTGCAGCAATATAGAAAAGAAAAATAATATTTTTATATAAATACTGGCATGTAATTTTTAATTAAAATTAAATAAACAATGTCATTTATTTAAAGTATAAATTATGTTCAAAGTCTTGAAATAATAGCAAATAAATCTGAATTATATCAAAAATTATTCATTATATTGAAGAAATAATACAAATAAAATAATACAATAATACAAATAAAATTCGTGTATTGTTAGTGTTTTGATTTTCCAAAAATTATATATATATATTTTAAAAATAAGAAGTGTACATAAAATAAATTTCAACCTCATTGGAGGATATAAAACAATGTTTCTCAACCTTTTTTTGTGCTGTACCCCACCTAATCCTCTTTACAATACTTATGCTTCCCTTAGCATATACATAACTTTTAATATTCAAAAATTGAAATGTTTACGAAAGCAACTTGAATGATAGGTTTTAGAAAGTAATCACTAGGAAATTTTGTGAGTTAACACAGTAAGTAAACTTTCAAAACTTTTAATGGAGAACTGAAATTCAAATAAAAAAATTAATGAAAGTTTTTCCTATATTATTTTTAGTAATTATTTATTATTTAAATTTAGTGAGATCCTTGCGCTTGATGCTTGCTGCAAAGAGATTTTATTTAAATTCCAATTTAGTTAACTTCAGTCTCAAGTCATCATGTTTTATTATATCCAACCGGTTTCTTTTCAGCAGCAAATTATTTATGGCACTAAATCTGCAAATCATTTATGCATAAAATCATTTAGGGCACTAAATCCGCATTCAGCTTATAAGATATCTCTTCCACCTTCTTAGCATGCCTTCGTAACGTAGTGGTCTGTACGCTGGGCGCGTATTCCAAAGGTCCGTGGTTCAATTCTAGGCGAAGGCGTTGCTCATTTTTCATTTCTCCTGCTTTGAAAAATATACTAATGTCTCTACACTGGCGTCCGAAGTAAAAGGGTGGAGGTTGGTGATTCTCCACACCCAGGATTTGGCGATTACGGTAACCTAAAAAACCCCTAAAACCATTTAAAAGTTGGAGCATATAAAGATTTCTACCGCCTTCTTAGCATGCCTTCGTAGTGCAGTGTTCTATATGCTGGGCGCGTATGATGGAGGTGGTTTCATAATCGGAAAAATTTTTCGTTTGCTAATGCCGATCACAAAGACAAATCTCAAAAAGGGAAGCATAGATGATAAGAAGAAACCTGAAAATTAGGTAGGAGTACTGTGGGTAGAAAGGTCAGTTATCCTGGAGAAAGCCTCTTACATGCAATTAAATACATTACTGATTAGTTAAATGTCATACCTGCTTTGTATTAAACGGCATACATAAAAGTAGTTTTAGGAGAAAAATGTGCTAGAAAATATTTGAGTAGATACATAACATTTGGTATGGCGGTAACTAAGATCATTGTAGCGCAAGGAAAACACTGTCAACACGTAGGAAGAGCGACTTAAAATAAGGTGTTTTTTTGGGGGGGGGTTGTAAAAAAACTTATAGGCAAGCGTAATATTAGGGTTAGGTATTTTTAAATCTACTGGAGGGAAAATTCAGTTTCAGTCAGATACGATAGAGCAAGATATGAACAGCTGGTTAAAAAGGAGATACAGCTATTGGTCTTGGACCTGGAAGAACTGCATAAGTCGAAACAAGGTTGGAACAGTCGGTAAGAAATTTTTCGATTTATTTGATGATATCTCAGGGTTGACACATGTGGTAAGCCACTAGATTGTAACAATAAGTAACCCCCTTGTAGAGCAAAACCGTACCACTAAGATAAAATTAAAGAAGAAATCACAGGAAAGCATATTGTGGACAAGCTGAAAACCAAAACTGCCGTGGAGAACAATGCAGGGAAAAAGTAATCTCCTACCAACCGGTCTTAAAGCATAGTGATTTGCCATTGATTAAATAAAAGTAAAGTGTACAACAAAATAACTATTTTACCTTTTACCGATAACTGAGGAAATAATACGGAATATTAAATCTGCAAAATATATGAAGACGCTACACCTCCCGTCTGGATATTTTCAGATATGTATGAAACCGAAGATCGGGGCCAAACCTGCATTTATTACTAAATTAGAAATTTATGCCCATCTTAAAATGTCGATGGACGTATGCGGAGCCTTCTATATTTCAAACAGCCAGGGATATAATTTTAAGGCCTGTATTTGAACAATCGACATCCATATACATAGATGAATAACAATCACAAGCAACATAATTGATAGATATTTAGGATTTGCACGAAGTGTTTTCATTACTAAAGGAAACATGTTTAAAAATAAACATTTCAAAATGATAATTTGAGGCCAAAGAACTTCGATACCTGGGTTTTGTGATATCTGAGCGGGAAATAGAAGTTAAAGATTCCATATTTACAACTATCAAAAATTATCCACCATCTAACATAGCGAAAAAATTGGCATTATTTTCGGGCTTGTGTTCCTAATTTCCTAATTGTCATATTCTAAAATGGGTGCATTTTTATCGAGAAATTTTTTATATAAATTAATGCAAAAATTAAAATAAAATATTGAAGGTTTGAGCGCACAGCATTTTAAAAATTTATTTGAAAAATCAATTATTTGTTTAAAAGATTATCAATTATTTGTTAAAATCGAAATATTTTACATAATTTTACAAACTGATGTTATAAGATGTATGTTTATAAAATATCTTGTTGAGAAACCAAAAGATTTGTAAAAAAATCACGGGTAGAGTAATTAGACAAGAAGAACACGAGAGATATATTCTTGAATTTCACGAAAAGAGATAGACTGTTGTCATTTCTAATATATCACAAATGCTATTATTTAAGACTAGCATCTACGCGGCCAGCCTTCGTCTGGCTTTTAAATGTACCGTAAAAATGTCTGAATGTAACACCAAACGTTAGATTTAAAAACTGCGCCGAATTTTACTCTGCAGAACAACTTCATCAAAAAAAATGTATTACATATAACAAAACTAAAATGAAACAAGTAGTATCCCTTAATACAAATATTAATTATCCTAATAAATAAATTAACTAACTTCCCGTTGCCTTCTCTCAACAAAAGTCCAGTATCCAAGAAATTCGTTAAATTTAAAAACTACACAGAATTATCGCCCTCCTTTTTCCAAGGGGCAACAGTGCTGATTTTGAACAGTCAGCAGTCCAGTATACCATTAATGAAAAACTGTTGCGCAAACCACATTTCTAAAAGAATGAAAATATTCAAAATGATGAATTTTGAAAAAAATCGCTTCGAGGTGCACTGGCTCTTATCTTGATGCACCTATATACTAAATTTCGTAGCCCTGGGTCTATTAGCTTACGCGCAGCACGAGCGAAAGACACACAGACTCTTTCTTTTATTATATGTAGATTAGACATAATTGCGTGTATCCATTGCGTTAAAGAATTTTACCCAGCTGTAGACTAAAGTAAGTCTTTTGAGAGGGTTGAATAATTTAAGTAAGTATATTAGATGTAGTGGTTAACAATATTTTCAACCTACAGTGGTTTCTTTAAACGTAACCTTATTCTAAACCAGAGAAATACACGCATTATCCCTTTATTCAGACAGTAGGGTGGTAATTTTTTGAACAAGTTATATCACGTTGATCTTTATACGAAGAAGGCGGAAATATTTTAACACAAGCCTTTTCGTTTTGCAGTACAGATTTGTGAAGAGCTTTTTCTTCACGTAAGGCATTTTATTTCGCAGCTACCTAAATGTTTTCAAAGACCATGACTTGAGAGTGAATAAATAGGCAACGACATGATTTTGGACAAGAAAAGAATAACATCAGAAATAAAATAAAAACTTCAGGAGCAAGAACCGGATTAAAAAGAGATGAAAAAGTACCAAAAATAAAGATCGAGAGGCGTCGCAAGAGGAGAGTACCAGATAGGGCGGAGCTTTCTGTTGCTGGAACCCAATAGGAAACAAAAGCGGTTTACTTGATGTTGCGAACTGAAATAACCATTTGGTTACTAATATTTTTCGGATGCAATTTTTGGAAATGCATCCTGAAAGACTTGCCGTATTTAATAATGCATTATACTGCATGTGGTAAAAAATTTCATTTTTACTAATTTTAAGTATAAGAAGGATTTTCATCATTATTTCAATATACGGTTTATGCTGCTGCTGTTAAAGAAAGAAAATTTAATATTTCACTCCAGCTGTTTGAGGTTTAATTTTTGAAATAATAATAAAAAAAAATCTGAAAGCTTTTAGATTTCATATTATGCCCAAAAGGGCGTTTTTTTAACGTTTTGTGTGTTACCTTTATTTATTAAATACCGTGTTCTTTGCATTTAAAATACATAAAATTCAAATCAACAGCAATATCGCAAAATATTTAAAAACAGCAAAACAGCATATCTTTAGAATTTCTGATACACAGTCTGGTGAGGTGGAGATAAAAATGTTTTTATTCCTTAGAGTGCTGCTATTGCTCTCTTTGAAATCGTTGAGTTTGTTAATCAAAAATTCATTAAAGTTTTACAAAATTTTAATAGATAATGAAACAAATTCGAAATTCAAAATGCGGGTTTCCAAGTGCCCATGTTTAGTTGGAGGACAGGTGTTTTGAATAACAGGTGGTTATTCAAAATTTGATGCCTCTGTGCGACGTTGTTTCTTCACAATGCGAGAAACATTCATGAGGATTCTTCATTATTTAGTTTCTTTAAATATAAGACACTGTGATAATACTTGATGGCAACAGTTTGAAAAGTTAATCGACGCAAAATGCCGTTTTGAAATTAATAGCCCTTCTGGGGGTAACGCCGTTTCGGCTAAAAAAGAAAGAAAAAAGAGGCTAAATTAACATTACGCATGTCTGAAAATTATTTTTTAATTAATTATGCACGAAATAACATAATATTAATGAAGACCTGTCATTCGATTTAGGTTCAAACACCGACGTACAGGTTGGTTGTATAGACATTTTCATTGTTTTTCACTTTAGGTTCGAATACCGGAGAACAGGTGGTCTCATGAGCATTTTCGTGATTTTTCCCAAGTTTAACGAGAATACAAACTTATTTCTGAAAGAAAGTCTTCCACGAACGCATTCCTTTCTTTTGGACAGATAATCTTCCCACGTTTTGCCGTAACTGAATTAACAAACAATTAGGAATACCTCGAGTTAGCGCGGGTTAGGTTTAATGCTATTCCAATGCAATGAGTGATATAACTGTGTTACATAACTTTTTTGCAAACTGTTCCAGTGCATATAAAAGTTACACTTAACGTATTCAGGCTATAAACCAAGTGGTTCTGAACTTTTTTTTGCCCCCAAGCAGCCCTTTCATTGTTGCTGAACGATCATTCACCTCCCTCCTTTTCATAACTCGAAATATCCATATACAGTTACTTAACTCTAGACTATTTTTTGGTGTGTTTCATAAATTAAACAAGAGATAGTCTAGGAAAAGTTAATGAGTACCAAACTTTGAATAATTTTTATATTAATTGAAGCTTAATACTTAACTGAAAAATAAAGGGCTAATCGTATTACCCTGCTAAAATTGAGAAATTCCTTCCCCTCCCTCCCGATTGAGGATACCTGCTATAAACTATCAGATATTAGATCCTTTCGCTTTCATGTCACTTGTATATTTTTCTAGTGAACATTCTTACTATTTCCTTCAAAAACATTCAACTTCCATTCATAACTGAGCAGACAACTAAGCCCACTAAGCTTAGTTTTCGGTCTATGTTGACGCTCGACTTGTTTTACCATTAAAATTCGTTATTGCGAGCTTCCGATTAACCGATCTTTGTTGAACTGCAACTGGGCTTAGATAAAAGAATGGCTGATAATCCGAAAAATCACGCAAAATAGAATTTATAATTCGTCAATCGGGTTAAAAATGGATGCATTTATTTATATATCTGCATTCGCTGTTTATAAATATTTATTAATTTAAAATGAGTGGAATTTATATAGATTCCTGTTTGCTGCGAAGAGGAAAACTGACGTCCTGAAGATCTGCTTATAAGCGTAAGCGGCGTAGGTAAACAGTGATGTTAAGTTGACAGTCTAACTATTAACATACGTGTGTTCTGTTAACGCTTTCTCAGTTGTGTGGCCTTGCTTAATTCTCGTTGAGGATACTTCAGTGTCGGCCGCGGTGATTTTCTGAAGGAGTCTGTGGCTTTATCTATGCTTTTAATTCCCTTACCAAGTCGACCAAACTTGCTGAAAGTTCCCACTTATTTCCTAAGCTGAATTTCTTCATGAATGGTCAAAAACTCCACCAAGTTCCATCATATACAACTAGATGAACTGCTCGAGTCTAGATATAATCATTGCATATTTGGAATTAAAAACTACTACGTTGTGTTACAGCTCTTTCACGATTCCGGACTTTGGATTGTCTAAAATGCATAGATTTTCCTTTCTTAGTTTAATCCTTATTTATTTAGTCATTTTTTACGACATAAAATAATCAGTATTTTATATATATATATATTTCTGGTCTAGTTTTAAAACAAAATTAGTAAGTCACTTTTTAAAAAGAGGATACAAATTTGTGATACAAAAGTTGACTTTCTGATCGATAAATAATTTTTTGATACGTAGCTATTAGTGAATCATCAGTAATTTCAGCTCTCGTTCTTCTTCATGAAATACCTTTCTGGACTTTGGACTAGATTATTTAAGGCCTGCGAAAACCACGTGAAGATTATATGCTCTCCTTTGTGGAGGGATTTTAACTAGCTCGTAATCAATCATCATATCGGTCCCATCCTATCCTTTAAGTAGGATTTGAATACAAATCGAACTACTAGTTTTGAGAGGTTTTACTATTCTGTCGATGAGAAATATCTGTTTGAGAGAATTTTTTTTCTATTCTCTTTGGACACTAAAATAGTGAACGGATTTTTCAGTTTCTTCAATACGCCTTCGATGCATTTTTATTAGGGGGCATGTTCGTCATTTTCCAGTTCACAGATACTCCATTATTAGTATATTCCAATGCGTTTTACTTTCCTTTCGATCATCAATGCATTCCATTTCTTCCTTTTGAGTTCATCATCCTAAATTACGAAGAAAGAAACAAAAACTAACGAAATATACAAACGCAACAATAATAAAGATGAATAATAATAATAAGAAGCAAAGCTAATAAAGCAACAGTAACAAACAGCAATAATAAAGATGCATATAATAACGATTGTAATCATAGTATAAGCTCCAAAGCTTCGATACTGCGAAGGTCTCTATATTAGAACATTCAGTGTTCTTATGTATTCAGGGAGGAAAGGGCTGTATAGAAAATAAAAGTGTTCTGTTGCATTATTACTGAAATTCACAAAATTTCACTTTTTCGAACATGCAAAAGATATTTTACTACCCTAATTTTTTTTTCAACGTATTCGTATATTTTTTAGCGATCACTGTTGGGGTTACCCGCAATCTGCACTAGATGGGATCAGCAATAATACCCAACAGCTCCCCACACCATGATCCCCACACCATCCAGCGGCGGTATGCCGCTGGATAACACACTGTGGGAACAGAAGTTACCCTCTGTAACGTCTGACGCGTACTCTTCCATCACTGTGCTCCAGATTGTAGCGAAATTCAACGGAGAAAACATCTTATTGTGAAAGAGCACGCCACGCACTCTGCTGCCGTGCATCTTGAAGTCGGTCATTCAGCGACAGGAGAATCTGAATCTTACGTAGAGGAACATCTGCACTCAGTTCATGCTGCAGCAGACGTCGACGAACCGTGGATCTAGACAACGCAACACCTACAGCCGTGCTCCAGTGTTGTGCCAACACACGAGAGGACGCTGTACGATCGTCACAGCCATGCGGATGAGATGTCTGCTGCCCCGTGCCTTTGGGCTATTGCGTGCCCCACTGCAAGGATTTCGCCTTGTTTGGTTCTCTTCTGTCCATTTCTTTTAAACATGCATCACAGTTGTGGCACTACGCTGCTACGATTGCTTGATACAAGCCTCTCGCAAGTCCACCCTCTCCCATATCGACGATGCGGCCTCGTTCGAATTCCGTTAGTTGTTGGTATGTTGCCCTCCTCTGTTGACGAAGCATATTATTATTATTATTATTACTATTATTATTATTTACGTGTTTCGGCACTGTACGGAAGGAAGGACTTTCCAAGGGAAACTGGGTTGTATTAACATGTTGCACATGGGAAAAATGACGAGGCATATTGACCACTAATTAAACGTTCGCTACAGACAGAGGACGATAAACAGATTCCAACGCCGCAACTTTACAGTTCTTTACATACATGAAACAAGCGGCCGGTTCTTATTCCACACATGCGCAATTGCTTTGTAATTCTAATCATTTGCATGTCTTACCTCACTTTACATTTCCTGTAAGTTTGGACGTGAGCATGAATAAAAGGGTTATGAGTTTAGATTTTGGAATTGTAATAATATTATTATTGGTTTATTTTAGTTGAATGGTATTTCGAGTAAAATAAAAACCAGGTTTACTGCGTTTAAGAGTATTGTGTATTGTCGATTGAAATAAAACCATTTTATTTAACTATCGAATTTCTGAAATAAAATATGAAAAAGGGGAAAATAAATCTATCATCTGCTTTAGAGCTTTAACTTAAAGAAAGAAGAAAAACCAATTATTCGAAAAAAAAGGATAAACTAATTATTTCTGATGGATTGTGATTTGTGTTAATTCAAACAGTTCTTCTGCATTCCTATTTTCAAACTAATGCAAAATTATGATCGGTTTTTATAAACTATATTCAGAAAAAAAAAAGTTCTCAGCGATATTTCATGGAAGAGTTAACTGCGGTGTATCTACCAAGAAGCAGAAGTAACATTATTGAGGACTAATTTAAAGCCGAACTGTTGAAGAAAATATGCTAAAATGCTTTTAAATATTAAGATTTTGAAACGTAGAAAAAATTGGACAGTTTCAAAGTAGAATGAAACTATGCCTAAAAGTTGCGGAAGTCAGAAAACAGCAGGTAGTCATTTATTTGACTATGATGGCGGATGTTAATTATTCATGATTTCTATGTGTTCATAAATATGAGTGCATATTTTAAGACTTATTGTAATATCTTTAACAATTTTTTAAGCTACTTCCAGAAGTTTCATACAAAGAAGGACAGACAGAGAAATAGAATTGTGTAAAGTTAGGTTAATCGGCAAATAACCATAAAAATTATTTTTATCAAACGCATGATTAAAAATGCTATGAGAAATATATTACTAATTCTTTATATCAAGGCAAACTGAAAATAGTGAGCATTTATTACTGCTTCTGTAAAAACACAATTGGTTAAAAGCATTTCATCAAAGAAGCATTTATAGTAAATTATAAAAATTGTCTTTGAACAACCATGTATCTGTAATATTATTTTAAATCTTACAATCGTACAAAGCTCTACAAAAATGTTTCAGTATATAAAACAGGACGACGACTGAAATAAAATATGATGCTTTACTGTGCTAACTGAAAATAGTGAGCATTTATTACTGCTTCTGTAAAAACACAATTGGTTAAAAGCATTTCATCAAAGAAGCATTTATAGTAAATTATAAAAATTGTCTTTGAACAACCATGTATCTGTAATATTATTTTAAATCTTACAATCGTACAAAGCTCTACAAAAATGTTTCAGTATATAAAACAGGACGACGACTGAAATAAAATATGATGCTTTACTGTGCTAACCGAAATACAGTGTACATTTATGAGGTATAGAATAAATTAACCTTAAATGATTTATCTGTGGCTAATGTGTGCTATAAAACTAGACTATCTGTGACTAGTTTCATTATCTGTGACTGCCTGTGTGCTATAAAAGTTCTAGTGCAAGTCCATCTTAAAACGTGGTGAGGGAAGCCATCTAGAAGGAGATTTCTTTTTAAGCAGGTATTAGTCCATACACAACCCAAGTGAATACTTTTCTTGGCCTCTTATTTTGAGATGGGACATCCTGTGGTCGACATACTTCTAAATTCTTCTTCTTGCATTTTATGATATCATATTTTGTGAATAACTGAAAGCAGAAATATTCAAATTTAAGCTCAGAACTACTGCCAAACCAATGGACATAATTTGATAGAAAAATTAACAGTACCAAAAACTTTAGAATTAGGCTTGAGATATTTGTACACAATATGAAAGTGCAACATAGCGTTTTAGTTTCTAACCAGTTATTTTATATTAAACCGCTTTCCTATTCTCCTCATTTCCCTTTTTCTGCCAGAATGGAAATTTCTAGCTCGCGCGATTTTCAAATGAGGTAGAAAGAGAAGAGTATTTAAAGGAAAATTTTAGGGGGTAGAATCAGACCGTATTCTGCCTGCTGAAAGCCATGCTGTTAAATTGATTTCCTTGGGAGTACTATTCAGTTGCCTTGCGTTATTCTCGTCATTAGGCTTGTTACACCGACCTTCGATCACAGCCAGCTTGCGCGTTATTCTAACTAGACAGACGTTAGGCTAACTTACTTTTCTTAGTTTCAGTTAATCCATTATCTTTCACTTAAGCCATAACGTTGCCATTTGTAACCACGAATGATGCCGTCTGCTAACTTTTATTTGAGTCAAATAAAAGGTTCTTTTACACTATTTCCCTGTCTCTGTGTTACCTTCAAAACATAGTGATAATTCGCTAATAGTCTCTGCAACGTTTCGTATATTATATGCTAACAAAGAAGACGGAACGTCCCAAAAGAAAATATCCAAATGATATTTAATAAATGATACATTTCTGTCAAACTGTGGACACAATATTTACATGATACTGCAACATGATGTATAGATCATGATCACTCGAACAATGTTTTAGTAATAAGTATTGTTATATTGCCAACAACAAATAACACACCAAACATCTTCTACTTTGGCAATAAAAGCGTACATAAAAATGTCTCTGTTATTCTCATTTCAAGCCTGCCAGATTGCTCATATGTTCCTCGAAAATCGATACAAATAAATTATTTCAACGATGCCTTGAAATTAATGAATTATGATTCGAAGCTAGATTGTATATAAGATTTAAGTCAGCATTAAGATAAAGATCTAAGCATTGATCACTGCCAGTAATAGCCGGACTCTGGACGAATAACCAAACTTCTATTTAGTAACTCATCTAAGTTAAATATTCGGCACTTATCTCAATAACATGATCTCGGGCATAAATGAGGCTAAGAAATATAATTGTTACATTCGAAAGTAATTGAGGATATTGAATCAACAGTCAGAATTTATTTCATCAATAACCGATCCATGAAATTACTTTTAATATACGTGTTTCAGAATGCCTTGGGTAACATTGTTTACTGAAGTGGAAAGATATATGTCAAGAAATAATTTATCTTTTAAGGTTTCTTATAACGCAAAAGGTATGGGAACTTTGCCCTTTTATAATTAACTTTTCCTTTTGTCAAACTACTGCTTTGCACGAACTTTACAACGGCAGAAGCAAAACAAAATACAAAATGTAGCGCTTCTGAGTACTAATGCGCGTTAAGAAGTTGATAGCTCTCATGCAGCTTACGAATAACATAATTTTGTTGATAAATTGGTGCTCTTGTGTGGTACTTGAAAAAAACACACTGAATAAAGAAAAAGATATAACGGGCTTGAAGAGTTACGTGGTCATTATGCTGAGAGAATGTCCCTTTTCTTGTTTATCACTGTCTGAGGTCTATGTGGTAGCCCCCAAATTCCACCGTCAGCCCCCTTTCCAGAAATGTAGATTATCATCCCCCAAATGCTTTTAACTCGAAAGTCATACTTTCTGCATTTTTTTTCCATTAACCCTGCTGCAGACAGGTCCTAGAGAAGAAATTAAAAACCAAATAAATCCGCCTTTGGTCGGATGAAAAAAAAAATTCCAAGGGGAGGGTGGAAAAGAAAAGTAAGAAACCTTTTCTGAACACAGATTTCATTTAGTTAGCTGTCTGTCCGGTCCGCTAGGCCCCTCACATTTTCTTCACGGTCAATTTAGCGGCGTGAATCGGAAAATCGGAGGAAGTTGCAAACGGTCCTTTTTTTGCTTCCCCCCTTCTAACCCGCCCTAGGGCCGGAGAAATGGAGGGTTTACCTGCGTGGGCACTTAAGATGAATTACACGTGAATTGCACGATCAGTTCACGATGTCATGGGGATGTTCTAACTTCTTTCATTTTTTCGGCGTTTTTCAACGGATGTGGGGATTTCTATTGGGGAATTTTCTTGCGAATTTCCCTTTAAGAATAGAAGTGAAACATTGAAACAAGCCCTTGTGTCTTTGACCATTCCCGATGCGCAATGCAGGAAAGCTTTCTTTAAAGCACGTCATAGCATTCAAGGAGACTTTTGAATCTTTTTATTGAGCAGTCACGATCAGATGTCAAGCTTCAAATAAAACGTAATTGGAGAAGGGAAGGGGAAGAAATTGAAAATTAATAGGTTTTTTTTTTTTTTTTTTTTTTTTTTTTTATTTTAATTTACTTTTTCATTCTCTTTCCGTACGAAAAAGCACTCACTTCCTTCCCTACCATGGTTAATTGCAGAAAAACTATTCTTAATCTACTGTGTCAGAAATAAGAAATCCGACAAAAACAGCTGAGAAACCCATGAAAAATTATATCATGTACTACTATTATTAATACTATTATAAAATTGCATTGCAACAACATTTTCCTGACTATTCTGAGCTGTATTTTTTTTTTTTTTTTTTTTTTTTTTTTTGTTAAAGATACATATGTGTCTGCACTCACATACACACTCGCATGTATATATATACTAGATGCGTGTGTGTTTAAACTCAATAATATAAATGTTTACATTAGCAGGAGTAAGACTGAAGCATACTATAGTATTCTGGTTGTTCTCTTGAAATTCACCAAATGGCAAGGTTTCCTTTTTAATTTGAATATACAGTAGACTCCCATTACCCAAGACTAGATTAAGTAATGTTCTGCATTATTCGAAACCAATCTGTAAACCGAACTTTCATAATAGTTTTCCCTTAAATATTGTACAGTATATACAAAATATTCAGAATACTCGACTATATTTTCCCTGCAGATAGTCATATTGTAGATGCAGAAGATTTTTCAAGCAAAGGATCTAACCTCACGTCTTAAAGAGCACGAATACATTGCACTTGTCAACATTTTGATACTCAGGTCACTGCGAATTATTATGATAAAAGCAAGAAGAACTGTCATAGAAAAAAATTCTGTAAAAACAGTTTTAAGTTCTTATACAATATATTTCCTCATCTAAACTTTCAATTTCGATAAGCTAGAATGAATTGCAGAATGATTTGCTTTCGTTTCCTTTCATTATTTTATTTTTAATTTAACGTAATACAAATTATGTAATGCAACTGCAACATAAACAACATATTAAACAGTAGATAATTACATATTTCAATAATGCTAATGCAACAATAAGCATTTTTATTTTTAAAATTATTGTACAATTTTGACTGTATAATAAATAAAGTATTGCAAATTTAAACATTCTATATATGAATATATATTACATTCATACATATTGTGTACATTTATATATATATATATATATATATATACAATGTAAAATTTCTTTATGTACAGGAGGTAGCTTAAAAATGGCATTTTAACCATATAAATTGATAAAAATTTTTATAGGTGCCATTTTTCATTCGAAAGAGTAGTATTACCTTCTCTTTTCATTTTGCAGCCATTCGAGATAGCACAAATAAAGAGCAATTCGGAGAATTAGTATTCTACTTTATCTTAAGTCTGCCGATTCTATTCTGCATTTAAATTGCTGCCATTTGAAACTTTTTGAGGCATTTTTTTGGGATATCAAGCTTTAAACATTAAATTTCTTGCTTTTAATGTTCTACTTTCTTGTTAAATGAATAACAGAAGATTGCTTCATATTACAGTGTTAAAAAATTACAATATATGAAGGGAAACGTAATACCAGGGACCGAATGTATTCTCGAAGGTAACCTACCTGACCAACGCAAACGAAGCCTTTAGGGAATTTCATAGGGACCAAAAGACAGAGAGAGAGAGAGAAAGCAGCCGACCACCCTGCTTGTCGGAATGTGGCCCGACCTCACACCTCGGGAAGGGCCTTTCGCGCCGTGGCCCTCCTAATTACGCAGTAGCGGCCCCCTATTTACTAGGCCCAATGAAGACGTAGAGCTGTAACCTCTAATCATGCTGTCACTTGCCCGCCTTCATTATGTGTCCAGAGGTCCCTCTCCTCTCACTTAAAGGTTCCTGTTTCTTCTTTGGTTGCAGGTGAACAGGGCCGCAGGTGTTGCATGCAATTAATTCCTGGTACGCGCCGGATATGTGTGGTCTTCCAGAAGTTATTAGACGCACGTTCAGCAGCGATCTGTTTCGTCAAATTTTCGCCTTGTCTATCTCCTAGGAATATTCTTTCTCAGTTACCCAGCGGTCAAATGTTTCGTATCCTTTTCTTAGTACAGACCATCCCTTCAAACTGGCATGGATTGCACTTTTTTGGTATTTCTGAACAGGAGTAGATTTTTTAAAAGCCGTTCTGTAGGATTGACTAGTTTCATTTTGCACATATACGGGTGTGTTATTAAGAGCCTTTTTATATGAATATCACTTGATTTGCGTATTTTTCCAACTTTTATGACTGCAGATACATTCACTGTATGAGATCATGACTATGTGCTTTTAAGCATAAGTCCGCAGTAAGGTCTATAAGCTTCTGCTCCTCGTATTGTCATCCAGATGCATCATTTATTAATTTGATGGACCGACATGGACTTCGATGATTCCACGCTCGGTATAAGGTGTAGAAATAATTTTGCGACTTTCACGATTAATCAACTGAAATCATTATTGATTCTTATTTCTTGTCAAATTGAGGTTTCGTAATGGCACCCTTTTAAAGGAAGAAACATCTCTGAAAACGTCTACTGAACTCTGGTAACTTTGCAAATCATTATTGAACTCCTATCGTAAGATAAGCAGTATATTACAAACAACATGTTTTAAATTCAAATTTGCACATGAGACTAGGAAAATAAGTGTGTGTGTGTGTGCCCTTAGTGGAATTAATGGTAATCCCGGAGAAGATACGGGTGTTTCTAAGTGTAGAGCAAGGAGGCGCTCAAAATTCACGGCGGGTTAAAATCCTTTAGAGAGACTGTTAGCTGGGAAAGATGGATGGGAGATCCTCGGACCGCCCCCCAGGGGCTCTCCTTCAAAACTGCGGTAGAACTGCACAGTTAGTGCTGGGAGACTTCAGTAGTATGACCAATGGTGAAATTCTGGCGTCCAGTTCTTTTCTATCTGCAACTATACGAGGAAGCTTGACTTTAAGCGAGGAAATTATCGAAAGAAATTTAGGCATTCCAAGGAACTGGAAGTTTATAAAGAATAATTTCGTTCAGTAGTGAGTGTTTTCGAGATCTAAATGGCAGTACGTCCAGCATGCAACTTTACAAGTTTTTACTCATTTCGTTTATTTGGATATTATCTGGTTGATATTGACTTTAAAATAACCGAAGAGCTTGAAAAGTGCTTACCAGTTTTATCTACCTACTACAACTTGTCAATATCAGAAAGGATTCTCTAATTTCGTAATATATCAATAAATTTCGTAGAAAGATGGAACGATTGTTTTTAAGACTAGAAATGATTTTAAATTTTTGTAGATAAACAAAAAGTTTGTGATTGCGAAAACATCCCAAATTAATTTATTTTCCTGTCTCCTTTACAAGTGCTTATTCAATCCAGGAAAGAGTAAGCAGAAATTCGGATGAAACGGGCAATGGTTTAGACTACACAAGGATTCAATTTGCAGTGTCAAGGTTTCAGATTCGATTCGTTATGAAAACTAATTTTCGGAATCTTAAATGGCTGTATTATAGAAATTGATGACCAAAAATGGCTCCTTAAAATGTATATTATTTGCATTTTTATTCCTAGTTTATGGTAAATCGGTGATATAATAATTTTGATACTTTCATTATTTTAATTTTCCAGATTGCTTAGCTACATGCCTGCATCTATCTATTTTTCAAGTAATCTAACTTCCGATTCCTTTTTACTAAAAATGAAAAATGGGTCATGTTTCTGCAAATTTTTTTTACCATAAAATTTAATCCAAAATTTCTCTTTCAAGTTTTATTTCCCATTTAAATTCCACAAGGGAAATCAATCGTATGCATCTAGTTTTATAAAAATGCTCTGAAATTTTGTTTTCCTTGCAATTATCACTTTTCAACTGTAACACCAATATTTAAATTCAGGCAAAATAGCAGCATTAGATTAACGTATTGTATTTTTACTCAATTTAAAATTTTATACTGAAGTAATACACTTTAAGTTATATTTTAAATCCGTATCCATTAATAAGCTTGTGAAAACGTATAGTAAAAACTTAGGTACCCTCTCACTAAGTGCTATTTTTTTCCGCCGTGTTGGTTTGATCGAAGTCCACTGGTGGTCAAAAGAGAAAGATCCGCTAAATAATGGTAGCTCATCAGGAGTTCAAATACTTTTAAACGGGTTGATTACATACGAGTTTTTTCTTAAGTGTAAGATGAATCCAAGGTAAGTTTAATTAGATAATCACTCACGAAGACATTCTTACCCTTAGGCAGATATCTCTGATATGTCTTATCATAATTAAATAAATCCAATTTGGATTAGTCAAATTTTATTAAAGGGAGTTTCCTTTCAGTAGTATTTCATTGTGATTTAATAACCACCAGTTGAGATCAGTTAAAATTTTAGTGACATAAACATTATTATTTAATGTCTTAATAATTCCTGTTAAATTCATAGATTACTTAATATGAGTCATATATAAATAAATTATGAATATTTAAATGTCTCCATGTTCACAATACTGGAAAATTTTCAAATTCGAGTTTAATATATACTTGCTAATAGGAGGATAAAGTTAACACTGAATTGGAAAAGAGAAAAACAAAGAAGATGTAAAAAAAACTGTAAGAAAATTGATTGATTATAAACTGATTTCATTGCAGATGTAACTATGAATAAGAATAACTAATATATGAATAAAGGTCTCTCTCTTCTGAAAATTTCTAGTAATGTCATCAATACTATTTACGCATATAGAATATTATTTGACTTAGTTTATTATTTATTTATTTATTTATTTTGAAAAAGAAAGAGTAAAGTAAGTTGTATGCGTGTGTAGTAATGACGACGAGAAGAATACTAATAGCGGTAAGTTGTGTGCTATAGAAGTAAAAGCATATCATTTGGTAAAGGTGTAGAGACATTAGGTTTTTGAAGCAGGAAATATGAAAAATTGCTAGCAGTCGATTTCTGAAACTCCTGAATGCCAGCCGTATGTGCTTTCCAGTTACACCCCGAAAGCATGCAGCAAAGAAGAAAAAAATCCTTTACCAACTAAGTTGTAAGTAACACTGAAGGCATTCTTTTTTAACAATTCTTGTAAGCTCTTTATAAGTTTTTTACTTCTTGTAAATTCTCAGAATTTTAAATAAGAAAGTCAATTTTCTGAATTCATGTAACTATTTTTGGGATTCCTTATCATTTAAATCTAATAAAAAATGTGAAACATTCTATTAATATCAGTGAGTTGCAGAATAAAATAAAGAATAAAGCTAACAGTAACAATAAAAATTAAAGAGAAGAGAGGAGCAAAGCAAACTTTCACTCTCCCTCGCCAAAAGACACTAAAAAGTTATACAAGCACATAATAATTTTTGAAAGAAAAAATAATAGAATAATGAAAACAAGCAGCAGATAGCATGCCATGAATCAGTGTTAAGTTTCTATAAATGTTTAACGGCATTATTTATGAATCGATTTAATATCGCGTGTGTAAGTTGTATTAATAACATTATAATGTTCTAGCCAAATCTTTAGCCTAGTCTTAAGGGTACTAGCCTAATCTTTGGCAGCTAGTACCCTTAAGAACTGTCAGCGACTAATCGTTTGGTTCTAATGTTTGAATAATAAATCCAAAGAAGGATTAAATTACCCTTTTATTTCAAATTATTCACAAATCGCCCTTCTCCGGCGTACAGGTAGCCTCTACTTGGGCTCATTTATAGAAAATAAGAAACTAATCTAATGCTAACTAAACTAAAAACCAACCGAAGCTCCATAGAAATAACTAACAGAGTTGGCCCTTACTGAATATCACTGGCAAATACTAGTGGACACATAACAATACGGCCGAAAGTAGTAGATTTGGCTTAAAGTAACGATGTGGTCAGAAGAACACACGTGTGAACACGCTGCACTAAGAACTTCTGAGCTCATCTACTAAAGTGATGGACACTTAAAAATTGTTTCTGCCTCATTTATATAAAACGCGATCCTGAAAACTCATTCTGACAGGGAATTGCGGGTGGGAAATGAGAAATTAAAGAACAGGTTATTCATAAAATAAATCCCTACAACATTACTGTCAGCAGAGTAGGCTTTAATATCCGGGAAGCAATATGTTCATAATGAATTATAGGAATTAAAAAATGCATATCGGAGAATTTCAAATCTGGCGTTAACTGTATCAAAATCAACATTCATGGTCTGATAGCATTCATGGAATTTGAATCATTGAAATTTGAAATGAAACGAATTTATCAACATTCATGAAATTTGAGTTACATTTCGGTCTGGATAGAAAAAAAAGCAAACTTTTCCTAATAAATAACAATTATAAGATTTATTTTAATTTATAGCTTTAGTTCATGCTAAAGCCTGTTTCATATTTCTATGGGTAAATGAAAAGAGTTTTAAATAGAGTAAGAATTAAATCCAAGGAAGGAGGGATAGGTTTCAGCAGTTACTTTAAAATAAACTCTTGTATACTTAGCTCATGTTAGAGGAATATCTCTGATCTGATAAGTTCCCTTTGCTATTACATGTTAACTAATTACAACGAGAAATTTAACGAACTAGCTTCTGCGGCTTAATTTAATAGGTAATAATAGTAATTCGATTTTGTTCGTTGTCTGTTATCTCAGCGAGCAAGGGAAGAAAATTTGTGTTAAGTTCGTTTTGTACTTCAAGAAGAAGCAAATTTTGTACTGCAAGAAGATTAGTTTTTGATTTTATGCTACAGTTTATTATGTTCATTTTATTTTGTTGAGTTTGTGGAAGAAATTCAGGCGAAAATTCATCTCCAAGTCTTCAGGGACTAAGCGAATTGGAGTTTAAATAATAAAGAAATCATATGGAGTATAAGTTATTTTGCCCAGAACATGAATCTTTATCCGAACGGAAGCATTTCTTTTACCTATTCGGAATCTCCCATCCGATTATTCTCCGAGAACCGGTTCCGATGAATCGGATTTTGAGGAGCCCTCCACTGGAGCCATTCTCCGCGCCTGTCATCTCCGTCAGATGACAGGAATGTTTTTTGTCTTGGCGATACAATCTCTCGTAATAGATGCCTCTCTAATGAAGCTCCAATTTATGAGAGGTCCACCAAATGTCATTTTTCACTCTTTTTCTTATGTACATACGTCAGAACATTAAGGAAAACTGATGACTGCTGACATCTCTTTGTGCCCGATTGTCCTGCAAGCAGCCCACCCGCCCGCACTGCTCACTCATGATTGCGCATGGGATCTTCACATCTGTGATTATCATAAGGAGGATCGCTGCTGCTTCTGAATTTCATTCAGATCAAGGCCGGAACCAGGTGAAACTTTTAGTAGTCAATAACATAACGAAACAAAACTAAACAAAAAGCTTCCAGTTCCTCTTGATAGTAACTTTCTCATCATTTGTAATTACAACGCAAAAATTCATAAAATAATCCAAATTATGTCCCATAAATTAGGGTATTTCTCTGTTAGAACGCGGCTGGACAAACACCGGTATAGTTTATTATGTGATGCTGTCTAAAACACAAAAATTATCACTCGTAAAGTTTCCTATAAACTCGGAAGTATATGTGAAGCTGAATTTTGCCTAATTTTAATTTGCGCAAAGTCTGCCTTTGCCTACAATACACAGTAGCTTTGCTTATCTGTCTAGGTTTTATAAGAGGAATATTTTCTACAAGAACTCCAGAAAACTGGAGAATTCTTTGCGTTAGGCCTCTATAATATGATGTGTAAGCATGTCTTAGGTTGCGCTGTTATTTGCTCAATGAAAATTGAGTTTAAAGACCCCAGTTGGTAATGAAAGGCTATGCAGATAAAATTCCTCTAGGAGAAATTAGGAGATGTGAGGCGATTGCTTCCGTAGAAACCAGAAGGTCATAAGTAATAAAGTGTTTGGTCACCTAAAAATTCTATAGCAGATATTCAGGATGAGGAGACAGCTAATCAAAAAGAAAACGTACTACTCCTTGTAATATATTTCTTTGCTATATATCGGTCTTTCTCAAAACAGCATTTATCTGCGTTGAATTACCGTAGATAGTAACAACGAAATTTTAGACTATCTGCCAATCAAAGGTTTGTTTTCTTTATTGCTCTGGTAATTTTGAAAATAGTTACGATAATAAGTGATTTAAATAGCTTTTAAATATTCTTTCAGTGGCGTACCTAGGGAGAAGGTGCAAAAGCCACATGCACGCGCAAAAATATTTATTATGCCAAATATTGATAAAAACCCAAAGAATACATTATTTTGATAATCGTCTTATTGAAGCACGCCTCTTTGGAGTACCGTTGAAAAGTAACTTTCAAAAATAAACTCCCTCTTTTCTAGTTTATCTCTTATCAGAAGAGACAGATTCGCATATTTTGTTAATGCTTATCCCTACTATTCGCTAAACAGTGGATGAGCATGTACTGTAGTGGTCAAGCTAGTGAATGTTGGAAGATTTTTTTATGTCGATAAAGAAATAACTATTCACATTTATTAAAAGTGTGTTCTAAAATGTGATGGATTGTGTCAGTCAAATAATCTAAAGTAATACTTGCAGGATCGTGGAGAGCAGACTAGGGTCCTGCTGCTAACTACTGAGTTGAGCGTCAGTGGCCATTGGATTTTCACACGAAATCTCATTTGCCATAATAGCCCTTGAAAAATAAATTAAGAAACGCAGAATTCCATTTGAACCCCAAGCCCCGTAGCTTAAGCAATGTTCCCACATCTCTCGTTCTAAGTGCTATCAAGGTGAAAATATAACTTTGCTATACTTAGATACACAGTATTAGTATATCAGAAGCCTTCTTTCCTCCCTTTCGTTTTACAACATTTCGGAGCATTGGGTGGCAGTTTGCTAAAACGAATACATCTATCTCATCTTTGCTTCTGCTTTTATCAAACGTGCTTCACATCTTTGCTTGCATCTTTGCTTTTACCTTAAGACGCGAGTCTTAAGGTAAAATAACACGCCGGACAAATATTAATTTAGAAGCCAAACAACAAAAATCAGCGTTATATTTGCAAATTTTTACAAGACTGGTTTCGATAGTTTTACCGAACCATCAACCTTGGCTGCCAAATTGCAAATAGCCATCGAAATCAGTGTTGTGAAATTTTGTAAATGTAACTCAGATTTTTCTTGTTTGACTTCTAAATTAATATTATAGAGTCTTTTAGAATTTTTGAAAGTCAGGAAACTAAGAAAACCCGCATTTTCTTTGCCAGGATTCGAAGTGCGGATTTCCTGAATACACTTCGAGCGTGCGTCCATATACGCCGCAAAGGCGTGCAGAAGAAAAGGAGAAAATATCTTATAGGATTAAAATCGCTTTTTTAAAGGGTGGCTGAAGATTACGGGAACTAGTGGCCAAGTCCTGGTAGTGACGAAATATCATCCTCTACCTTTCAGTTCGGGTGCCACTTCTAGAGATTTAAAAAAAAACTTTCGAAGTCAGGAAATGAAAGAAACCGCAGCGTCCTCGCCGGGATTCGAACTCCAGACCTCGCAAATGCGTTTTGAGCGGGCTTTCCATTTACACCACGAAAACATGCAGAAGGAAGGGAGGAAATACCTTATAACATGAATACTCCAGACTTGAACTGTTCTTAAGTTGTAACTTTAGTGAAGAGTAACGCTATTCAATAATATTAATACTATCAATTTTATGCTCGAACGGACCAGACAGAGTAACATAGTCAGGAAAACTGGCTCCATACTCTAATTTCAGATTCACTACGAAAAGCCAACTCCCTACCAGAATAAGTTTTTAGAATCGTGTTGAATGCAAATGAGTTAGAAGAAGTATTTAAGGAAGGTCCAACTTACTTCGTGTGAGAGAGCTAGGAATCCTGAGTAGCGCGTGTTTGCATTTGGGCTAAGTCTCTCTTGAAGCTGTTACGCTCTGCCTGACTTCCAGTCAGGCAAAGCGTAACAGCTTCAATTCAGCGTTCAGCTTCAGCTAGAGACCGAAGGGCCTGGGTTCTAATGCCGGAGAAGGCATGGTTGTAACTGTCCGTCCCTTCATAGGAGGCAGTGGTGACCCACCTATTAGGTTTTCCCATAATAAAGAGACCACCACATCTGGTTTTAGTATAGATTAATGGACTCGGTTACAACTGTAACTGTTCACAATCTGCCATTGGAAAAAAAGATATATATAACGTGCCTTTTGATAGTCGCCTACTAGTCTAAATTAAGGGCCAACTACATTAGATACTTGTGTTTAGTTTCGGATAAGTCTTTCATAGCCGAAGCTAAACACAAGTAGATATAGTCTACGTTATATAGTGAAAGTTAATTTGCATTCTAGTGAGGAATGCTTAGTGAAGAAGTTAGAGTAAAAATCAAAATCATAACATCTAGCTCATAAGGTATGTACAAACTGGAATTTATAAATCCTGTCTTTGAGTACCAGTTTTTAATATTGCACTTAAAAGAACGTTTTATTCAACATAAAAAAAATGTTAAATTCTTTTAATATTTTGATTCTACAAAAGAATAAATTCCTTCGCCAGTCAGAAGGTGGTGGACTAATTTTTGGTATTGCACATAAGTATTTTAAATGCTCAATATCAACTTTAGAATATTATATCAAAAGTGAAATAATTTATCTGCAGTAGAAGCTTTAAAGGCTTACAATAAAAAGATTTTTACAAACTTCTGAAAACGCTAATAACATTACCAGTTAGCACGTATACTGCGGTAAATTATATATATGCATATATATTATTTTTATATGTTGTATGTTGCGTATAAAATTATATATATATAATTTACCCGTGAAAGAGGAAATTTTAAACATTCTTCAAAAAAGCAAACACTGAATGAAAAATAATTAGTATAAATTAATAAATTATAAAAACCTGACAAATTAATGTAAGTGTTTTTAGCTGAAATGTGATTGAATGTATGTCAGGCATTGTACTTACATAACCTGAAATAATTGGAGGTATATGATTTTTATACTAAACTCATATCTGAATGTGGAAATTATAAATTAAAGAATTTGCGCAGTTTTTTGCAGCATCAATTTGACATTAGGATGGTGATTACACCGACCCAAATTAAATTCTAGAAGCACCATTGATTCATTTATTAATAAATGAATGGTGATAAACATGCAGCAATGAAAGAAATATATAGCATTTTAGTCAATACAATTCTCATTGAGCACAACTCTTGAACAGTATCAAAGTATTGCTTTGATACTGTCCAAGTTGATACTGTGAACATAAATAAAGTTATTTTGCTTTAATTCAATGTTAGATAAAATAGGTTATTTATGTAATTTTATTTATAAAAAAATTTGAACGTTCTCAGATTTTATATTACTTTTAAAGGGAAGTGGTTTTTTAACATTTTGTATGTTACCTTTATTTATTAAATATCACGTTCTGCACTTAACCATATTTTAAAAAATGATAACATTTTTAAAAATTACTTTTATGTTATCTTCATGCGATGATTTTGTAGGTACTTTTCTTTTTACCACGATATTTTTTAATCGCTTTATTTTCGACGACGATATTTTGTACCACGATGTTTTAGAACTGCGATGTTTTCTCCTTGCTTTATTTTTTTTCCGTGATGTTTTGTATCATGACGTTTTCGCTTGCGTTGTTTTCTCCGCGACATTTTTGGTGGACACCGTTTTAATTAGATAAACATAATATAATTACTGCAGTAATTATATTAATTTAATTAAGTCGCCATCATATAATTACTGACTTACATAGCGTAAAAGAAAGTATTCTTCTTTTATGCTATACAAAACGTTTAAAAAATATTGCCTAACTAATTATCTTTTAGGTAATTTATCATAAACCAATGATCGCAGTTTAAGAAAGGACTTAAATGCAAGATTTCTGTCTGTTAGAATTTTGTTTATTTGACTGACGCGTTTTATTAAAAATGGAGGAAATTTAATTCTTTATATGGGTCTCGTATGAAATAAAAATAACAGTGGAAGATATGTTTTTCACAACTGATAAAATTGGATGAACAGAGAGATAAAGAGTAGATGCGGATACCAAGACACCATCGAGGATAGATATATTTCCTCCGAAATGCGTGTTTCATTTTGTCTCAGTATCCATAATTTTCTAGTATTCAGCAATGAAGAATTAATTTTAAACTTAAATAAATAGAGATTTCAACTCTGAAGATATATCATATCCAAGACTCTTTTAATACGGAGTGATTTATGCACTACCGATTCTCAAATAAATACTTCTAATTCGAGATGGAAGCTTATTAAATTGATTCCTACAATAAACTAAGAATTCAGAATGGATTATTTAATAGATTACATTCAGTTGATGGCTATACAATTACGATGCAGAGTCTTATGTATGCTAAGGGTAATTCACGAAAATATATATATTCCATGTAAAAAGAGACTGATGGGATTGTGACTTTTTTTCCAAAAAATAAAAAATTTTGTGTATAAGGTATTAGAAGAAATAATGTGTATAAGTGTATTAGAAGAAATAATTGTTTACACCAACAGAAATCAAATAAGGAAAGTACCGTAATGTCTCGCAAAGCACTAACCTCAATTAAAAATGATTTCATTTTTATGCAAGCTCTTTCCCTGACTGATGAAATTAAGAGGATTTGTTAGAATGCAGTTATATTTCAATCTCCATGAGATTAATTCCACTTCTTAAAAGCGTTAAATAAATTAAGTCTTAGAAATTGACACTGGTTTCATAGAAAAACTATGCCTTTCGAATCCGACTGATGGGAATGTGACTTTTTTTCCAAAAAATAAAAAAATTTTAGAAATTATGTCATTTATAAAGTAAATCTTTACTCCTGGTTGTACCAGGTTGTACGTTTTGTTATCCTTCTTCTTTAGGGGTTTCAATTATTTTGTTCAGCTTCTTATGAATTTGCATTTCCCGTATGCCACAGAGTAGACGAAGACTTTATGATGTAAGTGAAAGTGCCTTAAACAAAGTGCTTCTTCTCCATCTGCAACTTTGCGATGCCTGTACCTCCGACTCCACGAAGCTTCAGTGGCCTCGTTCCCTGAGCTGTGTTTGAAGTCCCCATACTGGTCAACGACTGGGGCGTTCTGAGGTTCAAAACGGAATGGCTATTAGTCAAAACATTTGACAAGACGTAGTAGGATCAACATTTTAATCATTATTATCTGATTTTCTAGGTGGAAAATCTCTGACGATTGTATGTATGCTAGAAATCAGTAAGAATTGTCCTTTTTTTATCACTATGCTTGATGCTAATGACTCCTTTTGTAGATTTATGAAGAAAAATAAATGTAGGAAAAAAATGAAATATTTCAGTGATGTCTAATCAAATAGCTAAATTAATACATTACTGGGTAGAGCTTAATAACATAGCATAATCTGCCTTGTATATAAATAAAAAGAAGAAACCCAAGACATTATAAATTTGAAAGCGTTAGGTAAAACTGCTTTGGAATTAATGTCATTGACAGCAGTAAGTGACTTTGGATTATACTTGCCTTGGTAACTCCATCATTCCAATCCTTTTTGGCATTTATAGTGGCACTAGTTTAACAATAAATTGTTTACAAAACTGAATTATTCAGCTATTTAATTTTGAAATTACTTTCCTCTCTTTGATATTCCAGCTATTCATAATAAATCTGATTTTATTTGCTAAAATTTTGTCTCATTGCTGCCTCCTTATTCTAAATTATATCAGACTGCTTTGTAAAAAAAATGTCCTATTTTTATTCTTATATACTTTTTCTGGATCCATCAGATCTGTTGATCAGAATTCTTTTGCAAATCTAACACACGTTAATCTATAATTGTTGGAATGTACAGAGTTGAAGAGATGCTATAAGCTTTCAATTAGTTTCCCTAACCAGTTATTTTATAATTAAGACACAATAACACGCCAAATAAATAATAATACTTTATGATGCGCATGTAACAGCTTTAAATAATATTAAAATCTTGTAGTTTAAATAATTTAAATAGATGAACATTAAGGTATTTGTGAATGGCAATATTTGAAACCAGACTCGAGTGCCTCGTGCGACTCTCGCACGAAGAATGTAATTTATTTTTAAATGTTAGAATATGTTTTCTCTTCTTGTTTGTATGTCGCCATTTTTTGAGTGTTAAATAAAAGTTATTGCTGTGTTCCATCATTGGAGTTGCTTCATTTCGCCAAAGAAGCATCACAGTCATAATTATTTTGGAGGCACCGACCGAGATCGAATAATCGTGCGTATTTTTATTTTATTAGTTCATCACTGAACGTAATATTAGTGATACCAGATTATTACTTCCTGTTGCTATTAAATTGCCTTATTTTATTAGTTCATCAATGAATGTAACTTCCTGTTGATATTGAATTGCGTTATTGTATTAGTTCATCACTGAACGTAACTTCCTGTTGATATTGAATTGTCTTATTTTATTAGTTCTTCACTGAACATAATATTAGTGATACCAGGTTATTACTTCCTGTTAATATTGAATTACTTTATTTTATTAGTTCATTACTGAACGTAATATTAGTGATATCAGGTTATTACTTCTTGTTAACACTGAACTGCCTTATTTTATTAGTTTATCACTTGAACGTAAACTTAGTGATACCATTTTAATGCCGTTTCTACTAGAGCTCAAAGGAAAACTAAAATAGCTGAAGAGCAGATCTTGGAACCGATGAAGGAAGAAAATAAAGCATCCAGAGATGTATTTGAAGAAGAAGTTAAATCACCAGAATTAAACGTGGAAGATGTTCACGAAAATTTGAAAAACGATAAAGAAATTAATATTGAGAATCATTTTGCAATGCAGCGTTATCATCATCTTTCGGCTTTTGATTTAATATCAAAGCCGCTACTAATAGACGAAGAAAACAATTGTCGAAAGCAAATGACAATTGAATATTTTCCGAAAGGCACAGATGAACTGAGGAAAGGTTTTGCTGTGAATTATAGCCGAGGAACTGGTCCAACATGGAAGAGATCTAGGCGCCGTCAAGGAAAAAAAGGAAGACTAATTTGAACACTGTCCATTTTCTTCCTATTTAAATGTGGTGTAAAAATATTTGTTTAAAACTTAAAAATTTTGGCCTGAAGTTTGGAAACTTCTTAGAGAAGTTACCTTTTCTCTTTAAGCAAATGAGCAAGCCGAGCTTATAAACTTTCGAAATTTACAGAACTTTTCCCTTCGATAAAAGTCTCTCCGTTGAGGGAGAGGTTGTAACAGCTTTAAATAATATTAAAATCTTGTAGTTTAAATAATTTAAATAGATGAACATTAAGGTATTTGTGAATGGCAATATATGAAACCAGACTCGAGTGCCTCGTGCGACTCTCGCACGAAGAATGTAATTTATTTTTAAATGTTACAATATGTTTTCTCTTCTTGTTTGTATATCGCCATTTTTTTGAGCGTTAAATAAAAGTTATTGCTGTGTTCCATCATTGGAGTTGCTTCATTTCGCCAAAGAAGCATCACACGCAATAATCATTGCGGTTTTGCAGCTGAGGATGGTGGTTCGGTAAGACCATCGAAACTAGTCCTGTGAAATTTTGAAAATATAACGCTAATTTTTGTTGTTTTACTTCTGAATCAGTTATTTTATGTTAATTAGCTTTTCTGTCCTTCTCGCTTCCCATTTTCTTGCCAGAATACGAATTTCAAGCTCGTGTGTATTCAAATAAGGTAGAATGAGCAGAATCAAAGCCCATTCCGCTGCTGAAGACTACTTTGCTAGTTGATTCTCTTAACATACTAGATTTACTCAGTTAAGTCAAATTCTTTTCTTTTGATTTAAGTCATAATTGCTGGCTTAGTTGTACGCACGAGCAGTGCCTTCTGTAAAACTTCTATTTGAGTTAAATAAAAGGATCTTTCTCACTCTCTGTGGTACTTAACAAAGCACAATGATAATTCACTTAAGGTCTTAGAAGTTTCATACATTTCATAGAGCATCGAGACTTCATAATGCATGCGGATTTTAAACAGAAATATTGTATTATACAATGCTATGAAACTCAACTAGGCATGATTTTTTTTAGCTGAGACATTAATAAACCCAAATTATATATTTAAAAGTACAGAATTTAAATGTTTTCTGATAATCTGGATGACTGCTTGACGTAATAGTTTTAACAACAGATCTGGAAAATTATGACTCGATGATCTAAAGCACTTATCTGAAATAAACAAGTAGGGACACTTTCGACATCGCCAAGATGGCAGAAGAATTTACAGCTCTGTTTATAAATGAGTAGTAATTACTTCATGTAGCAAAATGAAAGCACCTCGATTTCTGCAGTAAAATATTTTCTAGACACGGCATTACGAGTCATAAATTACGAGTCACTCAAGAGTCATAAATGCCCAGCTTCAACAGTGAAGGGATTCGAGGTTTTTTAGAGGAGAACTACTCCAAATGGTCTTCAATTAGCGAAAATAACTTTATGACATCGCAAAGCCATAAAGATAACGTCTCGAAAAAACACACTCATGACTTAATTGCAGCTTTTTAGGTGCTGCGTCACGACTTAGTTGCTGTTTGATACATTTGCGCATGGATATTGTTTGACTATCCTACTAGATTTTGAAACACATTTCAGCTTACATTTCTTTTGCAGCCGTTATTTAACAAGAATCATTCCTGGATACGCATATCACTTTAATGTATTATTACTTAAGGAAAGAAAGCTTTAGTAGCTTAATTTTGATCACAAAAGTATGGACCATAGATTGACAACGTGGGCGTTATCGTTCACTGGTGGTCGTTGAAGAGGAAATGAGTTGTGAGGGGATATTGAGAAGCATGGGGATAATAAAGGCATTTTAAAGAAAATTTGATTGTTTTAATAGTTTTGAAACATTTACTTAATTATATAGAAATATTACAGTCAAGCTTAGAAGCATTAGTAACTTAATTTTGATCACAAAAAGTAAAGACCATAGATTAACAACTTGAGGGTTAACGTTCACTGGTGGGCGCTGAAGAGGAGATAAGTTGGGAGGAGCTATTGAGGGGGAAGTGGGCGATACAGGTATTTTACGAAAAATGTGACTGTTTTAATACAGTTGAAACATTCACTTAACTAGGCAGAAACATTACAGTCACGCTTAGAAGCTTTAATTTTGATCACAAAAAGTATAAACCATAGATTCACAAAGTGGGCGTTATCATTCACTGGTGGGCGCTGAAGAGGAGATGAGTTGGGAGAAAGTATTGAATATCAAGTGGGTAATAAAGGCATTTTAAGAAAATTTGATTGTATTTATATTTTTGAAACGCTTGAATGGCGCCCAATATATAGAATGTTCTTTCAATGCATGCAACTGGGTGGTTCATTGCAGATATCTGAGATTATTCTATCAGGTTTATTACCATATGCAAAGGTTTCGAGGAGTCTTTAGTTGTTAAATGTTTTTTAGCGGTACACGGTGAGCTTCAATTAATAATTTAATGAAGTGTAAAAAATACCTCAAAATTTCAATCGTTTATAGTCATAGTAGTTTGTAGTTTTTTACTAGTTTACCATAGTTTACTTTCAAAAGACACCTCACATATCATTGTTGGAAAGGCAAAGCGCTCTGAATAAACTCAAAGAAAATACTAATTGAAAAACTTTAAAAGGGGACGGTGGATCGAAAAGGTTTGCTTCACGCAACCTGACAAAATACTAGTTGCGATAAATAACTGCACTCCATACTTCATGAGATCTTTACAATTTTCATGTTTGAGAATGTTTTATGTTTCATTTTTAATGTTAGCAGAGTTAACAGTTCTTAAAGATCTCCCATTCTTTACGATATTAGATGTGTAATTGCAGTTTTGATCATATGATCAGAACTGCATTTTTGTATTTTAATACTAGTGGGAGGAATTGTCAAACTTCCCGGTGTCTGCTCTTATAGTGTCACTAGTTTTCACATCCATTCAGCAATTGGAAAATCCATATTTAAAGTTCCAGCAAAGTATGAAAATTTATTTTTCAATCTTCTTGCTCCGAAAAGCTCAGTATCTATAATAAAACTTTGTGATATAATTTCTAACAGAATAACTTATTTTAAAGTAATATTTTTATATAATTTATGTATTACGAAAGCTTAGCTGTCCAGGTTGAATCTCTACTCCATCTGTAAAAAGGACGGTGCTCCATTGAAGTCTGGCCCAAGGCCCATCTTGTTTTCAACGAGCTAAGCACGCTCTTTTGTGTGCTGCAGTGAGCAAGACGCAAAGAATTGGTTGCAAGCAAGTTCTTTTGTTTGCAAACAGCAAGATGCAAACTCAAACAGCTGGTTGAGCAGACGCAAACAGTTGCCATTTTGCCAAACAGCCCTATTTCAGAAAGCCTTCATGCAACTACAGACTTTAAACCTAGGACTCCAGTGCTAGCATACAGCTCACATGAGAGCTGTGAAGCTGTAGCAGACCTGTGTCCTGAAAGTAGCAAATAACGATCCTCATTCGTCGTTGTGGATCTTAGTAGACCTTATCCAGATCTTCTCAATATGAATCCAGTGCCCTGAAACTGTTTTCACAAATTTCAGGCACCAATGAACGTTACATTGGGCTCTGTAAGCAGATGCGCTTGTAGACTGGCTATCTACTGGCAATTCTCGATCTCATTTTGCCTTTTATACGTTCGTGGTTACTTATTTTACCTGATGATTCATAAAATTTACCCAGCTCTTGCGAGAAACACGGCGAATATCAGGAAGGAGTATGTCAGCATGAATCGCCCAAAGCTTCCCCCTCGTGCGCTTATAACTCTCCCGAATCACAGCATCGCAGATACGCAAGTGTGCACTCACGTATTTCGACTCCGATTATTTGCATAATTCTTTGGCGGCATAATTAGTATCCTTGGTTCATTACCTTTTGCAAAATTTCTCTCAATTTTGCACACGAGTGTAGTTAAAAATGCTTTTTTACATTTAGAAGAAATGCTAAAAATTTTGATCGTTGAATCAATATGAATAGGAAACGGAAAATATACAAATCTGACTCAAATGTCAATCTGACTGGCAATGCAGTACTGTTTTGGAATTTTTATAAAACTTTATAAAATTTCATCAAAACGTTCGCTATTGGCAATCAGAGATCACATATTTAATAATTTTGAAGGGACTTTCTATATATCATAATATTAACAATTAATTCTTTTATTATTATGTATATGAATGATGAATAAACTCGTATACATTTTGTTGAGAAACAAATGAGAGTTTATTGTTGGAAGACATTTTTTCTTAGTTGGTAGAAATATAAAATACTTGTTTTTTAAAACTCAAACCCTCAGTAAGGCAAGTGACTTCAGCATTTTAACGTATCTTCCATACATTGTCGACTATATTATGTTGCGTGTTTTTGCGTTAGGTATAAAACAGCAGAAGTGACCAGATATAGTGCTATTTAATTTTCATCTCTCTGTGTGTGAAGCTGGAAAATACACTCTTTTGAAAAAAATCGAAGCACCAAGAAGGACTTTTGCGATCGTGACGAAATTTGGTATGCAAATCATCTTGATCGTACATGCAAATGATCGAGTTTCAAGGCAAATGAACAGAAATTGCGATCATAGCGAGCATTTCTATTGCGCAATTCGCAAAGTATAAAACCAGTAACAGAGGTTGAAAATTTATCTTTTTTTGTTGCTGCCATCGTAATTCCGTAAAGAAGCAACTAAAGATTCCATTGCGACTGTATCGAAGACCTTACAGACAACTAAACGACTTCGAACGGGGTCGCATTGTAGGGTTGCGTGAAGCTGGGTGGTCATACCGAGTAACAGCCCCCCCACCTGCAACGTACAGACACTGCTGTGCAAAGATGTTGGCAGCAATGGTTGCTACAAGGAAATTGCTGACAAAATGAAGGCTCTGGAAGACCAAGGATCACAAATGCGAGGCAAGATAGGATGATTTTTTGCCGGGCTCGAATCACCCCAATGTTATCATTGTTGACTATTCAACACACTAGAGCCAAGTCTATACCTCCCGTGGTTCCGTCCACCATCTCACGGCGCTTGTCTGAGGCGGGGTTACGCTCACAGAGGCCTTTAAGACGTTTTCCTTCGACCCCACAGCATCGGCGGATCATCTGGAGTGGTGTCGCAGCCGATCCTCATGTCTGCCATCAGACTGGCATCGTATAGTGTTCAGCGATGAATCCCGCTTCACTCTTGAAGCAGATGGCCACCGTGTTCGTGTCTGGGAGGACGGAGCCAGCGGTCCCAATCAGCCTTTGCTTCACAAAGACATACAGCCATAACACCTAGTGTGATGGTGTAGGGCGCTATTTCATATGACAGCAGGTCATCTTTAGTCATTCTTCGTACATCTTCGTACTTCTTCGTACATCTACAACAGTTCAACGACATGTTGATACCATCCTGCAGCCGCTTTCTTTACCCTTCATGGAGTATCATCCTGGGGTCATTTTCCAACAAGACAATGCCAGGACACATACGCTCGCATATCTCTGGACTTTCTCCATGCGGTTGATACTCTTCCTTGGCCAGCAAAGTTACCAGACCTTTCACCAATCGAGCATGTCTTCGGCATGATAGGCCTCCAGAAAATATTGCACCACAAAATATCGCAGATGTGGAGCAACTGATGAATGCCTGGACATGGTCCTAATGTCGCAGGATGAGATTAAGAACCTCTACCGCTGTTCGCCTGGACGATTTCAAGAATGCATTGCCGCCAGAGGCGGTTCGACCAGCTAGTAATTTGAACACTCGATGGGTGATTGTGAACCGTGAACAGTACTATGACCTTGATTTTTTTAATAATTTTATCATCTGTGTATGAGCTATACATATTCAATTTCATCAAAAAAACCACTTCGTTCATGGTGCTTCGGTTTTTTTTGCAAAAGAGTGTAGTTCAAAGAGATAACTTACTAACATAAAATAGGAATAACTCTGTGGGAAGAACTGTTGAGCAGATAAGCTTGTAAAGAATTTAATAGCAGAATTATAAAATTATTAATTTAAGTTTTTATAAAAGAAAAGTTAATTCTCAAAATGAGACGTGGAGTAGTTGGATAGCCAAACAAATTATAATAATGTTTCTTCTATAATAGGCAAGGAATTCATTTAATTCTGGAATGCACTTTTAAAAAGTGTACGTGCGGAACTGCATTTTAATAGGTATTATTGCTTTCGGTGTATAATTTCTCATGTTCATCAGAACACTTACTTTCATCGTTTGTATTAGCAACAAGCAATAAACAAGAAATTTATTGATGACTGCAGTTCTGTTCGATCTCAAAGAATTTTTGCCACTGCTAACACAAATTATAGTGAGTTGCGCGAAAGCTGAAATGCTTTATCGAATGAAGACCAGAGCTAGAACAGTAATAAATTTTTATGCTTTCGAATTGAAAGTAATAAAAAGTACATCAGTCATGAGGTTCAGGAAATGATATTTCAATCAAAAAACTAAACTGAGGTCATGGGGAGGATGAGACAGAACGCAAAACATGAATACACGGATAAATTAATTACGCAGTGCAATGCGAAATTACAAACTTGATTATTATAAACAGCAAAAGCTACTTTAAGATATGGTGCTGGGCTTTTAACATGGTAGCTACTTCCACTCATTGCCATACCAAACAAAAGGCATTCCATTTAACATATCGGCTACTTCAACGAACGCTGATGGACTTATTACACAGATTTAATAAACTTTACACAGATCTGCGTTCAGAATGCGATTATTTTCCTTTGTGATGATCTTAATAAAAATAACATTGGTGATTCTGAAAAATATTTCATTTGGAAACAGAAGAGTATTGTCTCGAGTTCCATGAGTTTGTTGAATTTTGAGTCCAGAATTCGGTGGTGTAATAAGATGCTAAAATGCGTTAAGAAGGAAATTGCGAACAATTGTCTTGATGACGAGATCTGTGGAAGTCGACGCTTAATATAGCAAATATTTATTTATATATAAATATTAAATATATTTAAAATTTAGTTCTTTAAATTCTTTAAAAAATTAAATTATAAATATTCCATTCATGCTTTCTGATAGTGCAACAATCAGCACATCGATTCTAGTAATTCGAAAGTCAAAATCTAATAATTCAAAGCATGAACGTAGGAAAATTTCAAAAATTCCTTTCCTCATGATTTGGAGATCAAGCAAAAAGTGATGGACGATAATATGACAACACATCACCAGTCTTGTAATTATCATCTGGGGATATCCTAGTTTCCCTTTTCCACCCAAGGAAATAAGATTGCTTATTTTCAACTTCTTCTCGCTCTCAAACTCATCTCGACTTTATAAATATTTTACCACAGGTTGTTATTTCCCTGTATTTTTAGTTACAATATTTGTTTTTGTCAATCAATGAAAAAACGTAAATTTTATAATAGGACTGAAAAGCAAAAGTGATTTGAACACCCATTCATTATAAAGACATACTTTCTTTTTTAAAGAAAAGAAAACTTATTTTCATAAATAAGAAGATGTACCATTGATTTCTTAAACTAGAGGAATAAGTCAATGACAAAATTCTTTGACAGCAAGGTTTAACAACTCTATTCGTTCAGCATAGGAATGAACGTTATTTTTCCATTGTCATCATGGAAAGAAAACTACATCGATATCATGGAATGATGATTGGTATCTAGTTGTGAACCGCATATAAGAGTAATAATCCCTTTGTTTTGATATCATTCGGTATTCTCACTGATATTTTTCTACCTTTCTATCAATTATATCATCTAATTAACCTTTGAACCTGCTTGTCAAGGAGTATCTTAAGACGATTAGCTCATATCATACATATTGTTTTTTATTCCAGGATTAAAATCATAGCTAATTATGTTGATTAGAATAAGAACTATAACTAATTATTTTTAATAATGTAAAGAGAAAGGAAGTCTATTAACGAAGTATGCTTTAAAAGTCTTAATATTAATGTAATAATCTTAGATAAAGTATGCCGCAAAAGGTTATTAGAGCTGCAAACATCCGTATTTATATGAGACTACAAAAAAAGCAGTCCATGTATTTGCGGTATATCGATAATTCGATTATCAATTTTTTTTCTCCTCATGAGTCAAACGCGGTGTTTCCTAAAATGATAAAGAAGAGAATGTATTTTTCGTAGCTGCAGTCTATTTCAGAAAATATATTTCACTTACAAAAGAGAAATATATTTTTATTTTTGTAAAATATTCAAATATTCAAGTTCAATGTTCACGTTCCTCCAGGGGGAAAAACGATGGAATTATTTTTTATTTGCCCAGGCATGAAATTAATTCTATTTCAGCTAAAATAAAACCATTGATTTAATTTTAGTTTATGTAAAATCTCTTAAAAATAAACTCATCTTGTTTTCATTTTTGCTGTATGCAAATTAAGCCAAATTATGCCAAATTAAGCACATTCTTTCTGGGTGAAGGAAGGCGCTTAAATTCTGCCAATTCAACTTAAATTAATATAACACTTTATTCCTTTTTATCGTCGTAAATTAATAAATCAATAATATAATGTGCATTTCTAAATTTTGCTTATTCACTTTCTGATTAATCCGTGATTTTTTTAAATACTTCAATAAACAAAAAATTGCAAACATGAAAAAAGTGTATAAGCATAAATTTGTATGGCTTATTAAAAGAAATAAATCAGGTAATTTAAGCTTCGTTTTAATTTTGGTTTATATAATTACGGTACAGCACACGACTGCTATCAACCTAAAGGGAAGGATGCTTTCACGGACGACTTTTTAAAGAGAAACTGGCTCGTATACACTTTAAACATAGGAAACCCACGAAAACGCCCATGCAGCCAGCCCGTTCGCTGGGACTCAAACTTCGGAACGAACTAGCAATGTTTAGCAGGAATTCAAATGAAATGTCTCCAGATTTAATCGAATTATGATACTGTTAATAATTAAGTGAATCTGTCTATTGTGATTTAAGACTGTAGATTTTAGTAACTTTCTAATTACTTCAGGTTTATGTAATCCAAGCAAAGTTTATTCAAAACTTAAATTATCTGTTTGATATGCTTATTTAAACAGATTTCATTTACTAAACAGTTCAGTAAAATCATTAACTCACAAGGAAAGTCATCAGACTACTCGTTAGTATAAATTGTTAGGTGATTGTACAGAAGTTCTCTGTCTAATACTTTTCGATACACCAGTATTTCGAATACTCTGGTGGTTCTCCTTATAGTCATAAAATTACATGACAGTTTCCCAAAACCGCATCTCGCAATGCAAATGCATGATTCAAGCGTTAGAGGTTTATATAACTGGCTTCTATTAAAACGTTGTAATTATCCATGCTAAAATTTTAAATTTCAGAAAAAATATAAGGACAATATAATAATCTTGATATAAATATAATCTAGCTGAATATCATGTAATTTTTTTAGCCAAACCTGCATACATGAAGTGATTATTAAGTAAGTAAAGAGATGTAAAATATGTGCATGTTTTGGATTTATATGCTCGTAGATAGATGTGTAGACATGAGAAAAATGTATTTATTCCTTAATAGATTATAACACTTCGGGGAAAATGTAAAGATCGGAGTTAAAAATTATGGAACGGTTTTAATAAAACTTTTATAAACCGTATAACTTTTATGAAACTTTTATGAACACATAACCTATGTATTAAATAAGTAAAAATGTATGCAAAATCTGCTTGATTCTGATTCACATAATTATAGATGCATAAAACATGAGAAAAATTTATGCATATTTTGTGCATTATGTATTGTACTTACTGCTGTTTCTGTTTACTTAAATAATATCTTAACTGAAATGCATTAAAATGGTCTTTCAATTACGTTACATTGCCTGTCAATTACATTGCATATATACGTATGTAACTGCCCGCCTTATAATTATGTATAAACATGACAATTCCACTGGGAATTCAGTTTCAATAAAGCACGGACGCTTTGTAATGAAATTTTAAATATATTCTCAACCCGGACCTTACAGCAAAGAAGCACTGCCATTCTCAGAATTTTTTGTAGGAAAAATACACCCTTGATTTTTAATGCATGACTTCTTTGTATCTTGTTAAGATTAATGGATTTTAGTACAATGTCACCCTTATTTGGGCCAATATTTGTGATGCCGTACCTAACTGAAAAACAAAACACAGACCAAATATGGCGTCAGGAACTATTCTTTCAGGGTGAGTTTTATTTTAAGTGACGCAGGTGTCGGAAGCTATTCGGTGAGATTTTATGTGTCATGGGACTAACAACCGAGGAGCCATTAATAAAACCGAATTAGCGGAGACGACGTACAGGTGTCGTTAGCTTGTTATAACTTTCGGCTTAATGAAGAGAATTTTATTGACTGGACTCCACCAAAAGAACATAAAAGTCAAATTAAGTATCTTAATACTGCACGTGTTTGGGAAATGATTTAGGGCAAGCAAACACTCTAAAAGCAAAACTTCAGTTCTTAAAGATAAGCAGAAAATTTTTATTCATTGCGCAACTGTAGAAATGAGTGTACCAACTAAAAACTAACGAAATCGGGGCTTTATAAAATTACCAGATAAATTACCCAGGTACTCTTGGGTGGATAATGTATTGCTCGCGAAGCTTAAGTGGTAGATTGTAATAGATACTTAGTAGTAGATGTTTGAACTTAAGAGATAACTTTATAATTCTGTTACTATTAATGAAAACAGAATCCTTCTTAAGTGCTCCGGAATTTGCTACATAGACACATACTCACAACTTTGACCATTGCCCTCTCAAAGAACATCCTTAGAATTCTTTAAATTTTAGGTGTTGTTCCTTATTAGCAATTCAGTCTTTGAATATTCTTTTTTTGGCTTTCAGTTGCTGTCACATTTCATTAATAAATTCATTTCATTGACAAAGATAACGGAAAGAAGAAACATTAGCCTGCTTCTATGCATAAGGTCATGTTATCCATGATTTTTTGATGTCCCGTTTTAAGCCCATCCCGTTCCATTACTTTATCGCTTGTATGCCAGTAAAAGATTTTCTGTTCTTGTTTTAGTATCTCGGCAAAACATAAATAAGGTTACACTATATCATTACAGAACACAACTTGATCAATTATCATTACAGAACTACTATGTATATCATTAGAGAACTACTGTCATTATAATTACAGAACACAGAAACATCAGAACAGAACACAGAAACTTGAACAATTATTATCATTACAGAACACAGAAACTTGATCAATTATCATTACAGAACTACTACTTGTATCATTACAGAACTACTACTTGTATCATTACAGAATTACTACTTGTATCATTACAGAACTACTATCATTATCATTACAGAACTATTGCAATTATCATTACAAAAACTTGATCAATGTTTTAAGCAATCATGTCTGTCTCCTCGGATAAACTATTGGGCCTTGGATTAACTATTGGATTGTTGTACTCATTTGAAACTTTGACAGGAATTAGGATGAAATTCGTTAGTGTTAATGATGTGTGTCTTAATCTAGTTCCTTATTTACTTTCTTTCGAAATTTCGAGTATTTTCGTCAAATGGAATTTACATCATCAAGTATAAAATTAGCAACTAACATTTCAGGTTTGTACATTACCATGGATTTTGGAATTCCACAAGAGTTCTTACATTTCGCAGTTAGATGAGCTTATACTGAGATTACGCCAATTTTTGACACAACACTCATGACCCATCTTTCTTAAGGACCATTCCATTTCGCATATTAATGACAAGTCTTCAGTAAAATAATTATTTATCCTTGCATCACGGTTAAATATATTCTGTAAAGATGCAAAATATACATGGCAAACGAGATACCACAGTCTGTCTAAGTAATTCAATATATGTAATTGACGATTGAATATCAAGAGGGATATCGTGCTGATATTCTCTAAAATGCGTATGTAACCTTTATACAAGGTGATTCATAAAGAACCCTTTATGCAGGGCGATTCAAATTACTTTCCGGATGCTGTAAAACAGTAACAGTCAAAGACACACAGCACCTCAGCGAACCGTAAGGTAGATGTAGTCATCAAGTTTGTGTCTCGCACCTGACGGAAATGACGTAGGCAATAACATGCTTGTCATATGACTAGTTAGTCAAAATGGCGGCGTCTGCAGTGGAGAAGGCTTTCTGTGTTCTTGAATTCAACAAAACGGAATCCGCAACTGTTGTGCAACGGCATTTATGATGACGATTTGGAAAAGAGCCTCCAACTAGAAAATCTATCTATCAATTGCATGAAAAATTTTAAATTGCGAGCTGTTTGTGCAAAAGTTCTGGACGACCGACTGTATCGCAAGAAGTCGCCGATAGAGTTTGCACGGCAATTTAACGAAGCACATGAAAAATCAACGCGGAGGGTGAGCGAGAAGTGCAGATTTCTCAGCCGATTGTCTGAAGAATTTTGAGAAAGAAGCTGAACATGATTACATGCAAAGTCCACGTGTTGCAAAATCTGAGTGTGGTAAACAAAAGCGCTTTGAATTTTGTGCCGACATGTAGTTTCGTTTTGAAAATGACGATTTTCCGATCACTTATTTTCTATCGATCTGGTCGGTCTACGTGTGACATTACCTCGATGAACATCTCTCTCACCAATGGATTTTAGGAGCCGCGGACTACATGACAATTACCCAGTGGCTACCCAGATGTCCTGACTTAACACCTTGTGATTTCTTCAACTGACATAAAGGATAAGGTATTCGTCTCTTCCCTTCCTGTTGATCTAGCGGAGCTGAAACAGCTTATCCCAGCCACCGTAAATGTACTTGATTCAGATATCTTAACACGCGTTTGGGCGAAAATGGGTTACCAGCTCGATGTGTTTCCTGTGAGTAAGGGTTCACAAAGAGAATATCTGAGACTGCTTGTAACAAAAAATAATTCCATACAATTCAGTTGCAGTTAAAATACAATATCTTACATTGTTCTTGATTTATAGTGCATTGAAACTGTATACTTCTTTATGAATCACCCTGTACTTTTCGAATATTGACTACTAGCCGCCTAAAATTCATCAGAAACATTTTCTGTATTATTAATTATCAATAAAGCACGAATTTCATATCTTATATGTACTAGATAACTATTTTCTTACTATAAAATGAGCTACGGAAAGGAAACATTATCAAAAATATCTAAATAAAAAGAAAATTTAATTGCAATACCATATCACATTTAACGTTACTTAATTTAATCTATTGTAAGCTAAATCGTCAGTTTTTTAAAAATTTTCATCAATATTTTTCCGTATGATAGATGCACGTTGTAAGTATTACATATAATACTAATTCAGTAAAAGCATTATAACCGGTACTCAGCGATTCGTCATGTCTTGTAATCCAGCATTAGCTGGAAATGGCAAATTGCCATTTCCAGCTAATGCTTTATTTAAAACTTAATGCTATACATAATTTATTTTTAGTCCAAAAGGGCTTTGTCCCTGAGGGACTATTGTTTTCGTTTTGGCATTTCGCGTTGAAATCTTTAAAAAGCTTATCACTTTTCAGATTGTTGCCACCAAATATTATCGTCCTGTATTATATTTGAAGAAATTAAATAATGAAGAATCTGCATAAATGTATATATGTTTCTCGCATTGTGATAAAACAACGGTACCTAGAGCCATCCAATTTTGAATAACGTAATCCTACTGCGAATATGGGCATCTGGAAGCCCAAGTTTGAAATTTGGAATTTGTTTTATTATCGATTTCATATTTTATAAAAATTTAACGAATATCTGATTAAGAAACTCATGGATTTCAAAGCGAATAATGGCAACGTTGTGCAGAAAAAACCATTTTTATCTTCAGCGCGTGAGACTGTGTATCGGAAATTCTAAAGATATGCTCATTTTAAAATTATTTTGCTATATTGCTCTTGGACTAAACTTGTAGTTCAAGTGCGAAGAACATGATATTTAATAAATAAAGGTAACACATAAAATGTTAAAAAAAACGCCTCTTTGGACGTAATTTAAAATCTGAAAGCTTTCAGATTTCATTTATTTGTTTTTATTTTTGATTGTTTAAAATATTTTTAAAACCTGATAAGAGTGTTGCTAAGGAAATAAAGCAGAAAATGAGAGTTTTACGATTTATCAAATCGGCATATTAATGATTGTCTAGGAAGAAAAAGAGAGCAGGTATATTACAATGGAGGAATATGGTATTAAGTCTTTTATTATTTATTACATGGAATAGCATTGTAGAGACATTAGGACTTTTTGGAAGCCAGAGAGATGAAAAATTAGTAACCGCCTTCGCCGGGAATCGAACCACGGACCTCTGGAATACCGGGCCAGCGTGCAGAACCACTACACCACGAAGAACGCTAGGAAAGTGGGAGAAATACCTTATATACTCCCCTTTTTAAAGGGCGACGAGGGTTTTAGAGGACCTAGTCGCCAAATCCTGGGTGTGGAGAATCATCATCCACAACCCTTTTAGTTCGGCGCCACTGTAGAGACATTAGGATTTTTTGGAAGTCAGAGAGACGAAAAATTAGTAACCGCCTTCGCCGGGAATCGAACCACGGACCTCTGGAATACCGGGCCAGCGTGCAGAACCACTACACCACGAAGAACGCTAGGAAAGTGGGAGAAATACCTTATATACTCCCCTTTTTAAAGGGCGACGAGGGTTTTAGAGGACCTAGTCGCCAAATCCTGGGTGTGGAGAATCATCATCCACAACCCTTTTAGTTCGGCGCCACTGTAGAGACATTAGGATTTTTTGGAAGTCAGAGAGACGAAAAATTAGCAACCGCCTTCGCCGGGAATCGAACCACGGACCTCTGGAGTACCAGCTCAGCGTGCAGAACCACTACACCACGAAGGACGCTACGAAAATGGGAGAAATACCTTATAGCATAAATAAAAATTACAGAGTTCCTTATGAATTTGTTACTTCTCAAATGATCAATACTCAGCAAACATTTAAAAAAAAAAAAAAAAAAAAAAAAAATTGCCAAAATATGATTGTTTTCAGATGGATAGCTACGTAATTTTAAATAAAGAAGATTTTAAAATGAATGTTAATTAAACAGGAATAACTTATGAATATATCTATCGGTTAACAAGTTTTTCTTATTGAATGTATTTAAAGACTTACCATATGTAATATTTATTATTTCTCAATATATTCAATAACACACACACAAAAAAAATTCTCATTTTGGAGCAAAATGTAGTTTTAATACGATACTTTGGTATCTCTGAAATTCTGAACTTGCCGGATTAACGAATTTTTACTGTAGTAAGCGGCGAAATTGGAACTATTTTATGAGTAATTTGAACATGTTGTTTTAGAGTGAGTGATAAATTGCATATATACCATATACAAATGACTTGAGTATGCTGTCAATGCAAGAAAGTAAAAATGATAAGGTATCTATCTGCATTACACTCTCTTCCAAAGAGAATGAGCAGCTAAAAGTAATAGATTTCAGTTAATTATTCAAATAAATTCGGATGTCTTAACTCATGTCATAATATGATCATGTCGCATCTTTTAATAATAATTTAGAAAATTAAAATTTTTATATGAATCTCTGTTAAAAAAATTCCAATTAGTAAATTAGTGACATTTATTATTTTAAGTTTTATTTACAGTTAATTTTATCCTATGTTCCTTGGTTCATCATCATACTTGCTGAGACCACAGGTTTGTGCAAACTGTTTGACAAGCAGCGTGATTAAGAAGTAGAGTGTAACCTTAACCGTCGGCCTTTTGGAGTTTGTTCACTGCGTCCGTTTCTTCGAAAACTAAAAATGCTACTGAGAAGGTTAGCTGAACTCTATAAGTGTTAAAATAGTTAGTTTTTACTTCCTTGTACGAAAAGTAAAAAGGAAGTATTGTAATCGCGAAAAGTTTCAGGCAGCATATTTCAACGAAAATATCCATTTTGACCGCTATCGAATGCAATTTAACGATGTTTTTGAGTGATATCTGTACGTAAGGGCAGAATAAAATACTCTTTTCCTTCAAAAAAATTATAAAACTGCTTTAAAATTAATTCTGAAGAGAATTTTTCGTGGCGTCTGTACGAACGTATATACGTACGTGCGTACGTACGTATCTCGCATAACTCAAAAACGAGTAGCCTCAGAACGTTGAAATTTTGTATATAGGACTGCTATAACATGTAGATGTGCTCCTCGTATTTTGGTTGCAATCGGCCGCACCAAACATATATAAATATATTTATATATATATCCACTCTGTTACCCGGCTCAGTGATCTCAGTTTCTTTACTCTTATATGTTTGTAAATTGTACATTTTTTGCTTTAAAAATGATTGAATTACGTTGTTTTTATCTTCCGGTTAAAGATTTTATGCCTTAAGTAAATCTGTGTGCAATATTTTTAGAATTATCAACAATTTTAAAGTTGTTTAATTGCCGCTAAGCCTTTTTTTAATGGCGGCCATTGATGTTTACATTTGAAACAGGAGACTAGTGGATTTGTTGGCAATCTAGAGAAACTTAGCTTCGCAACAACAAAGATAACGCATTCATTTATTATTGCCAATTAAATCATGCTTAATTCTTTCTGGAATGTTTTCGAGGAAATAAGTGTTTGAGATTTACTTCGTAATTTTTAATATAGATATTTTGCGCTTTTATGTATTTTTGCCTTCTTGCGAAGTGAGAACTGAATTAATTAAATGAGAAATACTCAATCGTCTGTGAAAAACTGTTCCTTTTTTGTTTTGTTTGCTTAATTTCTTTAGCTTTATTAAAGTATTTGAATAGAACATGTGGCAACGATTAGATAATTCTATTCTTTAAATGATATAAATTTTTTGCATTATGACTTATAATATGAACGAAATATATAAGTTAACTGTTATATAATTATTGGATTATATAACAGTTAACTTCCGTTATATAATTATTATATAAGTTAACTGTTATATAATTATTAATACTGTTAAGTGAATCTAGCGCCAGAGTGTCGCTATGGTAAACAAATACTAGAGGGAATTTTAAAGAATGCATTTATTCTATTGTGGTTTATGCGCTGTCGGCGAAGTAGATTTAATTCAATCCAATAAGTTTAAATTAAATGCAAGAAAAAATGCGTATAATTTAATATTCCAATACAAGGAAGTCATGTGGTGTACACATCAGATTTTTTTTTTTAAATTTCGAAACAAAATGTACTTTAGGTTTCATTTAATCACATCATAAGCCTTAGTGTAAGGAAACGCAGTCTGTTGTTAACTTTGAAGATGTTTCTACTATACTTTGCTTTTATTTTAGTTTGTAACATTCGAAAGTGGTGGCTGATAAAGTTTATTTAAATTTCACATGCGATTTTAATTTTTTACTTAATGGTTAAGTAATACCAAGTGCGATAACTCGGCAAGGATTGATTTACTTTGCTTGCATAGCCGTTTCGTGCTGGGAGAACTTTCTTTAAATTATTTTACATAAACAACGTTGTTCGTTACCCCACTGAGAGTTTTCAATAAAATATCTTTAAAAAAAGGATTAAAAATACCTTTTAAAAATGTGAGGCCAGGAAGATGTGACTCGAATAAGCATATTTTGTAATGGTAGATTTCTCCCGAAATGGTGCTTTGGAGTAATTCAGATTGCTGTTGAGAAGTATATCAAAGCGTCGTGCTGGCATAAATGGTCATTCCCCGGGCGGTATGCATCACTACATGAATGCGAAGCTCGCCAAAAAATATTTTATCTAGGGGGCTGCGGTTAAAATAAAGGAGCTACTCAAAATAGGTCAAAGAAGGATTTCGGAATACCTTCTTTAACCCTTTGCGGCACAATGTGTCCGGTCTGGACACACCTAAAATTTTCCTTCTGTACGCACAGAAAAATTGAATGAGAAAGGATTTATAGGTTACTATAGGTTACTCTGAACCTTCTTTATTTATAGAAGATGGCAGCTCAACATAAACCAGTCCATATATTTTAGCCATGTTTAGTTTTTTAAGACCCTCATTTTTCAAAGAATACTTCCAGATTTTTTTAGGGTTTAAAATGAATTGTTTGAAAAGAAATTTCTATGTTATGTTTTTGTCTGTATGCTAATCTTCTTATTTTATATTAGTTTTAAATTTTTACCTTGAAATCTTGCCTAAAATCAAACGGCGAACCCTAGGTGTGCCCAGACCGGGCTCACCGTCAATCTAGTACAACTGAGAGTCTGTATTCTTTGTTTCTCCGTATTTCATCGGTCAGTTCATTGACAACAATGCTTGTTTCAGCACGCTTTTCGAAACTTTGTTCAATCAGTGTGCCACTTTGGGCACACCCAAATTAGAATTAAAACGATAAGTGATATCTTCACAAAATTTTACTTGTGTACTCCTCTAGGCCTAATTAGACAATCTACCTTTTTTTTTAATCAAAACTCCGGCTTTAAAAGGTAGTGTGCTTGAAAGTGTTAAGCAGCTGTCTCATTTTTTCGAGTTAGTGTAGCAGTGAATAAATCTATACGGAGGAATGAAGATTTAAGCCAGTAGAACGTTTATATCTACCACTGAAGAACGCAATTTACCACCTCAATATGCCGTTTCCGTACACATATTCCATTACAGATTCTACTGTTTTCGGTCTTCTCTACCCCTTTTTTTACTTTTTTGCTGGGTATTTTCAGTCCCTTTGTATGTGTGTATCTTTTTAAAGCTAAAAAACATAAAATCACATCAAAGCAACACATATTGTAGCTGTAATATCCCAACAATCTGCTGCTAAACTTTTTATTATAGTGATGATAAATGCGACACTTTATAGAGTACAGTGAATTTTATTCACCCTACCAGAAGCCACGTAAAATAACATCGATAGCTGTACGTGGCCTTTGGGCCCCAAATTCGCCACTTTTATATGAACATTAATTAGTCATGATCATAATGCTGCATTATTAGGTGCTTGCGAAACACTTTGCGACAACTGGTGTTTAGGTCCTTCATAAAGAAAATTCTGAAGCAACTATTATTATCTAATTACATATAAAAAACTGACTATCAACAATTCAAAGCAATGTAATTAACTCCCAATTATTAAGGAAACATTTAATTTGTAAGTATTGTAATAGTATATACATATATGAACATATATATTATAAAAACTTACTTAAATTTTCTATTCGTTTTCATTTATCTCTCTTGGACCTACAAAATTACACTTAACAAATGTGTTCTGCATAGTTATCATGTAGATCAAATGTTTCTTACTAAATTAGACTCTTGTTTAATTTTTGGTAATAAATTGGAATTTCAAACGTTATTTATAAATGATGTTTAATTTTATTAAAGTATAATTAATACTTTTCTTATAAAATATTCTTATTCTTATTTCAATTAAGTATAATATGCACTGTTTTATGCCAAAAACTTAACGAATCTGAAACAGTCTGATTATTAATAATTAACGCGGATGCATAAGAGTATGACGGCGAATGTGATCATTCTTAAAAAAGAACGGAAATATTTCATTAACTTCAGCGCACATGAAACAGCAGCTCTCCATTCACATATAAATTTTTTGGATATTATATATTTTTACAATAAAAATATTAAAAAATAAATAAAAAATAATTTTAAAAAGGGGAAATCATTAGTAGAGAAAATATCCGACCTCAGATTATAATGATAAATCTTTTCTATAATGTTCCATAAAAGCTCGTTTCATGAAAATTACTTCTGTATTTGGACATAATTATTTTAATACACATTTTGATTAAGTATAGCATCCTCTTATATATTAAAGTTGTTTTTTCAATTCATTAACAAGCATCAGCAAATAAATTGTTAACGGTCAGTTTTTACTAACAAAAGTTATAAACTCTTATATATAAAAAATAAATAAATAAATAAATAAAGACAGTATTTTCGTATAATTGAGAGAAAAGTATACTCATAAGACGTTTCTAAACCTTGCATTTCAACTGCATATTATAGAGCTGGAAGAATGTACATAGATAAATAGGGACAATTGTAAACTGCAATTCAAAAATCATGAAACCTGACTTTTATTTTCCGAATATTTATTATTACTGCGCTTTATATATTATTAAATATAATTTTAATGATTTAGGAAACATTTTTTGAAGCATTCTGCACAAATTTATAGTTAGTTTTCGAGTTTATTTTGCAATTTTTATTTTCTTAGAAGTTTGGCTTTCTTCAGGTCTGCGGAATATTGCTAGTGCTGCCATCTAGAGAGTAATGCTTTAGTGCTGCCACCTAACGTTTCATTCAACAGCGAGTGCGCGGAAGAGAGAGTGAGACCATGTTGAATTGATTAGGCGTACAACCATTGCGATTTTAACTTGCAGATGGTGATGCTCTTGGACATCGGCGGTTGAATTTGAATCACGCGAGATAATTATGGCGAGATAATTATAGCTGTTCGAGCTAGTAAGGGATCGAGTGGATTTTCGAAGAAAGAAAGAGATGACTTTGTTTATTAGGTGTTTCTGTTTGGCTAAACAACAATTTTTGAAAAGTAAATTTTCATATTTGAGGCAGAACAGAATTTATTCCTTCAATTTAAGCTAGAATTGTTCAATTTAAGCTAGATTTAAGCTAGAATTGTTCAATTTAAGCTAGATTTAAGCTAGAATTGTTTTATCCATAATATCAGATACAATTTCATAAGGCAAAGATTTCCCTTGAGGGAAATATTAGGTATTATATTATAATTAAGGAAATATTACTCCCCTATTGTCACTGTTTGTGAATTCAAAATTGCTTATTTCTCAAGAACAGCCTGTTTCTTCTAATCTTTAGACACTAATGCAATCACTGTTAGAAGTAAATTGTTTTATATAAGATATGGGATACAAACTTCAAATCTAAATTTAAAATTGACAAAATATAATATTAGGCAACTGCTAGGTTTGAAGAAAATTCCTTTGCAAATTAAAAGAGCCTGATATGAATAATTTTTTTCATGTCAGAAATATTCTGTGATTACTTTTCTTGTTGAAATAATATTTACATTCTGGGTAGAAGGATTCTATTTTACATCTTGCAGGAGAGTGGCCTCTGACACTCTCCATCCAAACACGTACAATTTTCCCGTAGAAGTTGAGGGAAACCTAAGCTTAAAAAGAACTTAAGAAAACATATTTTCTCTTATTTTAAACTGCTTGATTTGAGCTAGAATTGTTTTTCTCAAAACTGGAAGAACTTAAAACATCTGTTCGGTTACATATATATGTTTACACTATATATATATTTTACACATAACCATTACATATATTACATATAGCTACAAATATATACGTTACACTTTACGTTGCATTACCTAAAAAAAAAAAAAGAAATGAACGTTGTATTTATAAAATAAGGCTAAAATGCAGCTGTAAAACTATCGTAGATTTTAAATGAAATTCTATTGATTTTGAAAGCCCAGATCCTTCTTCTTCAAATGAAAAACACATATAAACTCTGCAAAATATTTTGCTTTCGAAGATATGGATCTATTTCAATTTGTTCCAGGAATCAGTCGAGTTTTGTTTAAAATCTACTCCAGTTTATTATTTTTTTTTTACATTGGCGGCTTCTCCAAATAAATGCTGCATTTATTAATAATAGAAAATTAAATATATATAATTAAGAAAATCTATATCGTAATAAAGTAAAACGTTCCGCCACAAAATTTCTATTGTTTAGGTAACTCATTAATAGAACTGACTGCCTAATTCTTCAGCTTCATTTCAAGCATTATTTTCTCGTTACTTATTTCTCATATAAATAATGTGTTATAGCTACCAAACATTTCAATTTTTACCAAAAATTTATTTCTGACTGTTTTCCAAAACACGAAGTTTAAAGTATAACTCAGAAGCCCTCCATAACAAAACAGCAGTATTGATACGATCCTAAATTTCATTAATAAACATTTTGTGATTAAAATTCAAATACATATACAAGGCAATATTTTAATAATACCTTGATAAAACATTAAGAGGATGTACTACAGATCGTTTATAATCAGCTAAGATTTAGCGTTCGAGAGCAGCTCGTCTTTATAGATATTATATACCTATTTGGAAGTCCTTCTGAAGCAAACTGGCTTCAATTCGCGACAGACTTAGAACGAATAAGTAAACTCAAAGCAGTCAGTATGCTTAGCTATCGAGATGGATGACATTTTTGTCTAAAAAGACAATGTACTAGTCTAAATGACTATAACAGTTATGCTCTTCGGCATCTTAATTATTCTTTGTCAATTATTCTCAAGATAAATTTTTCGGTTCTTAATTATTCTTAAATGGAACATTCCAAATAAATTTATTCTACGGAGGATTGTGTCTATTTAACATTAATTTACTTCAAGTTTTCCTTTTTGAAATAAATTGCAGCTGAAAATCTAATTGTAGACATCCGTGCAATTCACTACTGCAGTTTCCTAATTGATAGTTAATTTATCCCGAAGATTAATTTCTCTGGCAAGAATATATTTGTGAAGAGTTTGTTCAGGGTACTTAACCTACATTTATGAGGTACGCAAAAAAAAAAAAAAAAAAAAAAAAAAAAAAAAAAAAAAAAAAAAAGAACGCTTCTGTACAGCTAAGCTACGTATCTCAATTACACAGCTTAACTCTTAAATAATCAGAACCAGTATTTATTCACTCTCATTATCTATTGGTCAGTTATTTACATTAACTTAGGAATGTTTAGTCATACAAAAACGAATCTAAATTCATGCTGCAAAAATTACTTCCAATTCAAATACAAGTTTTTAGGATTCATGCACAATTATTTCTAATAATCGCCGCACATGTTAAGTTTTCAAACTATTAATTTTTAAATTAAACATTATTTTTTGTTAAAAATACGTTAACATAGTTTCCAATTTCATTTGAAGAAATTTTAAAATGTTCTTCATTTTATATGACTTAAAATAGCGTATTTTTTGTATCTCTATTTAAGTGGTTTAAATAATATAAATCTGCATGTTTTATCAGCATTTATTTTGCATCTTGTGGTTCATATATAGGGTGATTAAAAATATCTGATAAAGAAATAGAGTTAAATAGCGAAGCACGAAATAAGAAAATTTGGTAAGAGAATGCGCGTGCAGAAATGGTACGTCAGATAAGTAATATAGAACACTGTTAAGAAGGAAATAAATATATTTTGCAGGGATAAATCATTATTCTCCATGCACATTTCCTGCATGAAATATAAGCTTGTCGCTATGAATTTTAGGCATGAGGTTGCGGCTAAAACGGAGCGTGTGTGTGTGTGATTATGGCAAAGCCTCGAGGGCTATCTGCCTAAAGGGAGGGATGCCTTCGTGGAGGACTTTCTAAGGGAAACTGGCTCGTATACACGTTACACATGGGGAAAACCACGAAAACGCCCATGCAGCCAGCCCGTTCGCGGGATTCGAACCTCGGACCGATCGACCAGTGTTCAGCGACTTTACCACTCGGCCGCTGGTGGGCCACTAAAACGGAGCAGTTATTCAAAGGAGTGCAGAGAACGATTATCGGGTACATGCTTTCAGAAGCCGTTCATCTCCCGTGTGCAGCCAGTTGATAAAACGCAAGGTAGTAAGCTCTGCGTTCATGTAGTGATGTACACCTCTCGGAATTCACACGGGGAATGATCAGTTAAGCAAACAGAGCGCTTTTATCTACCACTCAACGCCGCTCTGTAACACCTTACCGCGGCGTTTCAACACACATTCCATTTTAAAATTTGCTTTTTCCGATCCTCTCTACATTCCTTTACATTTTCCCCAAACATTTTAAATCAACATTTATGTATTGGGTCTCAGCTGCTACGTATGTACATGATAACTGCATATATTTTTATATTTTTAATACTCTTACTACTTTATAAAATAATATAAAATGCAATAAACTGATGTACTTTTATTTTCATATCTTATTCCAGTATCAAATAGAATTTATAAATGACATTCTTCGTTTATAAATTTACGTTTAGTTTACCCAAATTCCAAAAGCTCAAATACGGCTTTTGGCTTTTCAATAACGAATCCTATAAAATGTAAAACGTTAACTTTTTTAAACTGAATATTTTTCAAAAATAGACTTACGAAATTCAAATTATTTTTTAACTCGGTGAGAAATTAATAAAATGAAGTCTCGACTTTCATGTCAAATATTTCCTTATTTACTAAAATCCAAAACATGTCAATTTAAAATAAATATGTATATAAGTAAATATAAATCTAATGAAAAATTCACATGGAATCTGAGAACGTTGTAGTATGATCATGCCAAATTTGCTTTTTGGAAAGTATTGCCTTCTTTCTGAATAAAGCATGAGATATGCAGTGCATCTGCAAAGTTTTAGAACAAAGTACGGAACAGAAAGTTGAAGAAAAAGCATTATCACTTCTTATTCTTCAATATACAATCGCTGCAATTCAACGTAACGCTTGGCACAATCATATTAATGTTTGATACCTTCATAGAATTCTTCTTTTTGAATACTTTTTAAGTCTCTGGTTAGATTATCCTTTTAGTGCTAATGCTATTGAAATAATGGAATTCTAGTTGATAGTTTGCTCGAAAGAAGGAAACAGAAAGCAGTTGGCAGATGATAAATCTGGGAGGCTGAAAATTGTGGCACCTTCCATTGCCAACAACTGCTTTATGAAGAAATAATAAACTGTATGACAGCGCATCGTCGTGCAGCAAAAACCACCCATTCGACTGAGAGTTTTCAGGCCAAATGAAATCAGTTCTCGTTAGAAGTCTGCCCATTACGTCTTTAAAAAATATGAAGATTACCGTCTGTCCTTCAGGAAAATTTCCTTGCGTATAATCTCTTCCTGATAAAAAATATCACCAACATGGTCTTCAGACGAAACTTCTGACAGCCAAGCTTCTGCGGCAAAGGTAAATCTTGTCTAGCCCATGCACTTGACTCTCATTTTGTCTCAGGATCATAAGCATAGCACAGAATTTCATATATAGTTACAATATACTTGAACAAAAAAGGGAGTAATTTGTTCTATGTAGATGGCATTTTTTGCTCAGTTTTGAGTTCCTGACATCAAAACAAGCAAACTAAAACACCAAAATAATAAATTCATCAAGTATTGTTTGGCATTATTGTGGAAATTTGTTAAACAAATTAACTCTAAACTTTGTAGATTCACTGTTATATGCGGAAATAAGAATTACAATAGGTTTTAACACCATGTAAGCTTATTAGACTTACGAAACTTTGAAAATATTAGTGATTTTATATGAATATGCTAATATTATGACTTTATTTTCTTATATTTTAAAATTCGTAATGACGACTCATTACAAAACTGATTTTTTTAAATTCAGGCAGCAGATTACGCTATTCTCGATATTATTAATAACCTTTCATATATATGCCATTAGACGGAAACTTATATGCATTAGCTTTAATACAAGGTTTTCACAGAAACTTACAAGTAAAGAGAACTTAATAGATATCTAAAGAGACATTCTGTTACCTAACGAACAATTGTTGAACCAGAGTCACAAAAAGAACTCTTTAAGCAGCGTTGTAATGGGCTGTTTCTAAGAGAATTACAACCTCTTAGACGCACAGCTCTACCTCTTAAAAACACAGCTTTATGAATTACGCGGTTCTAATTCATTTATTTACTTTTTAATATAATTAAATTCTTAGCTATTACAATATTACTAGTGAGAGGTGATTGAAAGTAAAATTGAAAGGATACTTACAATGAAGGAATTTAAATCAACATGCCCCCCCCAAATTATTTGAACTGGATGTAGTTATCGTTACGTCGATTATTTCTGTTCTATTACTTCTATTGTTCCCTAAAATTTGTTAGTATTTTAACACAAGTCATTCATATAACACCATAAATAATAGGACTACTAAAAAAAGAATATAAGCATTTTCGGTGCATGCTTTAAAATTAAATGTCAAATTAATGCTTTTTTAAATGCACACAAAATATTTTTTTAGTAAATTGAACTAAAATCATGTAATTTAAATGTTTACATTTACATACTTTAATTTTTTTTTTTTTTTTTTAGTCTACAGAACGCGGGAAAATTACAAAGAAAGAAAATTAGTTTCTGAACGTGGGAAAATTATTCCTGAGATTAGATAGCGTTTCTAAATCAAACAGATATTTAAATGAAATTATTAGTTGTAATAATTTCATTTAAATATCTGTTTGCCTTAGATCTGCGATCTCATCTCATGAAATCATATGCTACTAACAATGCGATTTAAATTTTCAATTTAAAAAACATTTGTAATTAATAAAGATCGAAATCCTGCGATCAATTCTTTGAGAATATGCCAGAAAAATTCAATTATAATTATAAAAAAAGGTGAGTGTTGAATTTTGAAAGGAGTCTTTTGAAATATTATAATGTTATGGCAAATACATATGTGTGAAAAGTTTCAAGAAAATCGGGTTTGTAGAAAGAGGTCAAATATTAATTTTGATATTCTCCCAAGTAAACAAACAAACCAATCAACAGTAAAAAAACTAGAGAAATTGAGTTAAATAAAACCGTGGAGTAGAAACTAAAATTAATTTTACGCAGCCAAATTAACGAAAAACAACATCCGAAGTTGCAGAAGACAGTTATTTGTCCGGAATTATTTATCCTAAATTAATTATTATCCTAAATTAATTATTTATCCTAAATTACTTATCCTAAATTAAAAATTATTTAGAAAAGAAATTAAATTTTTAATTAAAGTTTTCCTAAATTGTTGATTGGATTTGAGAGAGAGATTATGGGATTATGAAAAATTATTCACTGTAAGTGATAAGACTTCTACTTCTTTTGTCAATATATCTAAGAAATATGTATGTGTTCTTTGTAAGAATGCTGGCAATTTGTGCTTTCATAAAACCTAAAACAAAATAAAGAGAAATTTTATTGTTGATATTAATTTTTTGTATTTTAAAATGCTTTCTGTGATTGATGAAAGATGTGGTGAAAAACAGGTATTTTATTGATAATTTATATATAATTTCATTAAAACTCTGAAATAAAAATGTATAGGCCGGCATATTAATTTTCAGAGTATGGCTATAACCTGCATATATTTCTGTATTTTGCATCTGAATTCTGAATTTAAAAACTGGAGAAAATCAACAAAATTATTTTGAAACTTACATTTTCTCACACGATGGACATTTTTCGTTAATATAAGAGATTTCTTTTTTCTCTTGAAATATATTTATTTTAAATGTAAAGAGGAATCTTCTGCAATACAAAATACATCTGAATGGACGTAAAACTACCTAATTACGGTAAATCACATTAGGGAAACCTGCTTAAGAGAAAAGATTCCTTCGTGCAGGAATTTCTATGGAGAACTGACTCATACTCACATTATATATAAAAAACAACGAAAACGTCCATGCAGCTATAAACCATTTAACGTCATCGAAGCCATGGACGGTTTTATCCAAACAGTCATTAGTATATCCTGCATTTTCGATTGATAAAGATAGTTTTCACGTGTTCTGGTTATATTTCAAAGCATATTAACTAAAGTACAAAATAAAAGTATTTTCTGTTTTAGTTTACTGCATTTTATTTCAATAAAGCTCAAGCATTTAAAAATATAGAATTAAATACAAAAGTAATAAAGTTTGTCGAAAAATATTTCGGTAAAACTAAGCAACTAAATTATATTTCACTTGACTAAACATAGTCCCTAAACATACAACATATCTATTTTATTTAAAATAAAACAATGGAATTTAATGTTTCTTAGTGGCAACTCAAAATTAAGCACGTTAATTGATTTTTATTTTCTCTGTGATTAAACAAAAGAAACATTTTGCATATGCATGAAATAAATAATAAAAGGTTGAATACATTTTAAGAAAGTCGTTTTGTTTTCACGTAACGTATAGAGTGTTGTTTTGACAAAATAAAATGCCTCGGAAATTGAGGGAAGGGAAGAACAGATCTGGAAGCTTCTCTTGGCAAGTGCTGTCTGTCATTGCGGGAAAAATTAAGAATTGTAATTTACTTACTACAAGTTATCGTGAGTAGCAAGTTTTTAAGGATGTTGCCATTAGGCATAGCATAAAAACTTTAATTTATCCTTCATTTTTAAGAAATTTGTGATTTAGGACAAACAGAACGATTTAAAAGTAATAAGCACACTTTCAAAAATTTTAATCTTTATTTAGTTTTTAATAATTTATCCAATCGACGCAAATTAAAATACATTTAATCAATTTAATATATATTATATGTATAAAGTTAATTATTTTTTATTTTATTATTAGCCCAAACGGGCCGTAGCCCAGAAGGGCTATTAGTCTCGAAAGGGGCATTTTGTGGCATTTGACTATAAACGGTCAATAACTTTTCAAATTGTTTCCACCAAATGTTATCGCTCTGTATTATATTTAAAGAAATTAAGTAATGAAGAATCTGCATAAATGTATGTGTGTTTCTCGCTTTGTGAAAAAACGACGGTACCTAGAGCTATCATATTTTGAATAAGATAATCCTCCATCCAAACACAGGCATCCGGAAGCCCAAATTTTCAATTTGTTTTACTGTCTATTTCCCGTTTTGTAAACCGTTAACGAATTTTTTATTAACAAACTCAAAGATTTCAAAGCGAGCTGTGGCAACACTGTACGAAAAAAAAAAAAAAAAAAAAAAACTATCTCCAGTACGCTAAGCTGCCTATCGGAAATTCTAAAGATATATTGTTTTTAAATATTATTTTGTTATATTGCTGTTGAATTGAATTTTATGTAGTTTAAGTGGGAAGAACATGATATTTAATGTATAAATAAACCTAACATACGAAACGTTAAAAAAAGTCCCTTTTGGCGTAATATAAAATCTTAAAGCTCTCGGATTTTTCTTTAAAAATGTTTATGAACATTTGTGTATATTTTCCGTTTATAAAAGATATTTTTAATGCTGTTGGTTTCGTATCTGATATAGAATCATTTGCTTTTAAAGTTTTCAGATAACTGACAATTTTATTATTTTCTTCACACTAAAGTTTTGAAAGTTTTAATGGTAAAGTCTTTAATTTCTCAGAGTGCAATTTGGGGTCTTTATATTTTAATTTTTCCTTTTTAATAACTTTAAAAATGCTCTAGAAATCACTAAATTTTTACATTAAATCATTAATTTTAAAATTACGAATTAAATAAAAAAAAGTTTAAAACTTGATATACTGCAGATGTTCGTGTATGTATTTGTATACAGTAAAGCCTATAGTGATTCGAAAATAGTGCTCCCTATTGGATTACATTTTCTGTAAAATTAGTAATAACACGTAAATAAGTTAAATTTAACTTATTGATTAATTATTTATTATCTAATCAATAAGTTAAATTTAACTTATTGATTTAGATGTAACATAAAGTTATTCAGATAATTAAATGTTTCAAAGTCCGGATAACTGGAGTTCTACTATATAAATCAACTGCCTGAAAATTTCGTTCCTTATAAAAAAGATAATATTTGTGGCTAAAGATTTGCCATGTATCTTAAAGCGAGTTCCAGCCTAAAAGAGGATTCTTGGGGCAGAAACGAGCAGGTTTACAGAGCTAGATCTCAATATGGAGAACGTCCCTCCTGCTGACTGCTTACCCTCCCCCATCCCACCAAACCGCTAAGTCGATTCGCGGTGAGAGTCGGTAGATCGCGTTACTCGATGCCGAGTGCTCTCAATGGACTGTCGGCGGATGCTCTGCGTCTTGCTCTGCATGATCTACATGCTTCACGTCACCGGGCTTTGGTGGTAAGTGATGTGCGTATCTTGTTTTCTTTCATCTAGGACGTAGTGGTTGATTGTTCTCGAATATTGCCTGTAATAGCAAATGGACAGTCTTTTTTTCCCTCTCAGTTTCGATCTCGCAAATGTCTTGAGGGAAATTTAAATTATTTAGATACTGCCCTCAGTGCAAGAAATGTCTAAAGCTAAACATGTTATCATTTTAGTTATCTGGTAGTTTCAAATGATAGGCAATTAAGATACATTTCTTGATTTTTAAATAAATCCTAAGGAAAAAATGTTAAATGTTAAGATAGTTTTAAAACATTTTATTATGTGTGTCTGGAATGTGTTTTAATACAAAATTATAAATAAAAGATTTCTGTAAGATTTTTTTTCCTTAAAGAAAACACACTGAATCTTTTTTTTTTTTTTTTTTTTTTTTTGCGAGTAAATAAAAGAATTGTGTGCGAAGTTATGATTTTAATGTTAAAAAAAGAAGAACTTATCCTAATCTTTGAAAAAAAATTTTGAACTTTACATATCATCAAGTTTTTTGCATTTTTTCATAAGAAAAATGTCCGCTTTTGATTTAATGTTTAATTTTGAAGCTTAGGACCACGAACATCATGTAATCTTGCTTTTGATGATTTCGATATATTAGATGATTTCGATATATTAAAGATTAAGATTTTTAGTTGTGATTAATTAAAAATTTGGGTATAGTTTACAAAATGTTGACATCGAGTCTTGCAGTAACAAACTGCATTATGAGTTCTGTTAAAACAGTAATACTGTAACACTTTGGTGTTAATGCATTTGGAAGTTTTCAGTAATTATAATTGTAATTATTATCACAATGGGTATATACTTTTTCATTTCACATACCATTTCTTTCATCTAAGTTGTTTTTCAGTACTGATTAGCGGTGATAATCTAAATTAATTATAAATAAAGGTGTTGTGAAAATTTAATACTGCAACTGCTAATCATTGAACAGCGCGGGTTTAAATTGAGAATATTCACTCCTTAATTTTTTACAAGAAATACAAACATCTTCGAAATTTGAATATTTGAGACAGTTATAAAACTCTTGAAATCGAAAAATGTTGAAAATATTAATAGGTAAATAGCTATGTTCCGAATGTGTAAAATGTATGTAAGTAGCTAACTTATACGACCTTTTACAACCATAAAATATGTATAACTTGTAACAAAAACTTTTCATTCATCATGTCCAGTGCTGTTAACACGTGTAATGGCCGTGTTGCTTTTGTTATGCAATGCAGTAGTTATAGGTATTGAGAGACGATGAGTATTTCTAACTGAGAGCATAACGTTATGTGTTTATGACTTTAATTTACAGATCTGCCTTTTAAACCATTTTCTACTGATTATGATTTTTGTAAGAATAGTTTATTTTCCCCCCTAGCTTTATTGTAATTATTCCATATATCATAGAAAAATATTAATTAGAAGTTTGTTATATCCTTAGTACTGATATTAAGCCATGATGTAGGATGCTAATATTCAAATTTTGGGGAATCAGAATTACAAGCGGGTTTTCGAAAGATTCAGCACACCCCACATTTTGCAAAACGTACGTAGTAAATATTTCTTCCATGATGCTCATAAACTTATGCTATTATCAACAATGAAATAAAAAAGCTATTTTTGGAAATATGTAATCTTTACATGTAAATTATTTAAATGTTTCACATTTCTTGATATTAAATATTTGCATAGAGCATGAAATACAAAGTAAATGCTACACAATTCTGAAATTAACTTACATTTTGAATTAAGAACAAAAGATAAAATTGTTTTGGATTACTACAGCAAATCACCCAAAAGCTATTTGCCTAAGAGGAGGGTGCCTTCGAGGAGAACTTTTCAAGGGAAACTGGATAGTGTTCATCTTACGTGTAAGATTATGGAAAATCCCATTTAACTATTCCATTCGCGAAATTTTTAACCCAGATTGAATTCCAGTATTTGAGCATTTCTCAAAAAGAAAAAAAAATAGTAAGGAAGCTAAAACTCAAAGCAAAAGTTTAGTAAGGAATATGACAGAAAACGTAATTGTTAATTCAGAAGTCAAACAACAAAACACCGAGTTGTTAACAGCCTAATTGTTAACAACTCGGCGTGCTCTTTGTCTGAACTTTGAAACGATTTCGCAAAGAAGTAACTTACAAGTAATTTTATAGTTAATTCAATTGCATTTATATAATTCTGAAATTTCGAAATCGTACTTTTTTTAAGTATCTCAAACATGTTCACTCTTATTAAATCAAGGACTGGAAAGACAGTCTTTTCTTTAGATACTTAAAGGTGGGTATCGCTGGATGAAATCACACATTGTGAACCATTAAGAGAAACTCCTCGCCTACAGCTCTTGCCATAACAATAAAATCTGTGAAGCATAAACATCTATAACATCTATGAAGCATCCAAAATTGCTTCATATATGAATTCCATATGTCATCGATATACACATTTCTAAACATTTAAGGAATCACAATTTTCTTTGCCGTGTGACACTAGCCTATGAAAAAACCACAATTCCTTGCCTTAAAATCCATGTCTTTCTGTAATGCTATTGGGAGTATGCTAAGTCTTTAACTTTCTTCACATATCTATTCACTTAAAAAGCTAAAGACACATATATAGCAACATGTTAGGAAAAAATAGATCTCAAGACAAGAAATTGTGGTTTTAAGTGAGCAATTGTCAAGTTACCACATGGACTCGTATCTTTCAAGGAAGTTCCTTAAATGCCCTGAGATATTTACCTCATATTTAGAATTATACGTAAAAATTACTATAGAAACATCGAAATTCACCTTAATAGCCATTCATGCATTTTGATGTTATGCAAGAGACTTTTATATTTGACATTAATGCAAGAGACATTTGTATATTTGTACCTGAAAAGGTATCATCATACTGCTGTGTAAACTGACTGGGTATGTTTGGTACATTTTAGATGGAAAAAATTCACAATGCCAGTCATTTATTTAAAGTACTTCAGGAGCAAAGAAGAAGGAGGTGAGATTTGCTCTTCGAAAATCATATCAAAACTTTAAAACAACTTGAAAAGTCATTACCAGTTTCATGACTTTGTCAGTGAAAATCACAGCCCTTTTTAAAACTCTTGTGTTAAGATTCAAATAATCTATAAGCTCAATTTTTTTGTATATCTTGTCTCTTGCGCTTATTCTTATTGCTTGAATTGTTTTCAAAATTGCATCATATTCGCTTTACATTCTATGAGTTAATGCAAATACAAGGATTTTAAGCAAATTCCGTCCTTTTAGCTGAAATACAACGAGAGATATGAACTGCTATGGTAATATTATCTTTTGTTTTTATCAAATACAAAGTTTTACGTTCATTTCTCATCCTCAAGCATTTATCGTAATAATAAAACAAAGTCATTTTTTAAATAATATTTACTTAAACGTCTTTTTCTATGAATTACAATTACGTTTAGTATATGTTTTTGCCTGTGTAATTCACAGTTCTTGTTTAATTATATTATGGCAGAAACTTTTGAAAGCCATTCTTTTTCTGTCTCTCTTATTTATATTTTCTTAAATAAAACCTGCATCTTCGAAGTTGCTATTATTTTAGGTTTACTACTTATGGATTATTATTAGAATTCAGTTGTTATTCATTTAAACTGAAAGTACAAACCGAAAATACATGGGCTGAGCCAATGGGGAATTCCTCTCTAAGGGAGAAATTTCAAGACTTTTGGGTGGGGAAGAAGGGTATTACTTTATAAGGTATTTCTCCCACCTTACCTTCGTGGTGTAGTGGTTCTGCAAGCTGGGCCGGTATTCCAGAGGTCCGTGGTTCGATTCCCGTCGAAGGCGGTTGCTAATTTTTCATCTCTCCGGCTTTTCCAATTAACCTAATGTCTCTACATCTTGACCTCATACTGATATTGATACAAGCTGTAACAAAAACTAACAGAAAGGAATGGCGAAGAAGTGGTTGAAATCACTTGATCCAAGAGCGATTAAAATGTTAAAATTTAGGGGGTGTGTAAGCACAATAAAATCAATAGAAAGTTTCTTTATTTACATTTCTTTAATATAATAATAATTTATACATTGGTAAGAATATAAATAATAGATGTTTATTAGTATAATAAATTACAAGCTTATGTGTACGTTTACGATATATTGAATTAAAAAAAAATTAATATTAATTCTTTCCTATAATTTAAATGTTGAGAATCACCAATATAACACTTTTAAATAAACTTAAATAAACACTTTTAAATATTATAAAATAAACACTTTTAAATATTATAGAGTCTTACATGAGGTTCCAGACTGCTGTACTTATCTCCGGATATTTTATGTCCTCCAACCTTTCAACACTGACATAATTTTTGACAGAGGGACAGTTACAAATCTAAAGCACTTATGGCATCAAGTAACTACTATGGCCACTTGATGTAAGTGAATAAGAGGCCATTAAAGGGGCGACTGTCTCCCCACGTGCAACTGTGCTCAAGATTTAATTCTCGTAACTGTTATACTTACTGATTAGTTAATGTTACCGGGCCTTTAAGTTTCAAAATATTTCGCGAAATTTCAATTCCATTAAGCTGAAATAGCTACCCGATTTCCTGATGTCATTCGCTATACTATTTCATCATCATTCGCTTCGTATTTACCTTTAAGAGAATATCAAATGTCATTCTCAGCTTAGCAAATAAAGTGGTTTTCTTTTTTAGTAGAATAAAATATTCTGCGACTAAGTAAATTTCTTAATAGTTTATTAAAATATATTTTTTAACATTACTTTGAATATCTCTTTTTAAATTTTTAAAGGGTATATAGAGTAGAATAATAAAACAAACCTGAATTTTAAGACTTTACATTCTGATCTTCAGCTGGAGTAGAGCGCAGCATTTTCTTTTACTCGACAGTACTCTACCCGAACTCCGGCATATTTATTCTTTAATTGATTACGTTAAAGGACTAGAGAGCTATCTACCTAAAGAAAGTTTGCCTTCATGAAGCACTTTCAAAGGGAAGTTAATTTGTATTAAGTGATTTACGTTTCCAAGAAACATTTAAAAATTCATAGCATAGCAATTTTTATTATACTAAAGAGAGTTATCTCATCATTATTATTGTTTTTATTATTAAAGCTGTTGTTGTTATTTTATGTACTTCGCAAGCGCTCGGTGCTCCTGTTTTTGTTGGTACTGCAGAGACATTAGAATGATTTACTTCGATATACCGGAAAACTGATTGCTATCATAATTAAATGAAACAGAGTTGATCTTCTCTTTCAGCAACGCACTTACTTAGTGCACTACCATAAAGACCATTATTGAGATCATCTGAGATCATCATTGACACCATCACTGAGATCACTATGTCAGTTTAAAATTTTTCACGAAGACGGAGATAATGTACAAGAATGTATCAATTAAAATTTATCTGTACGGTAGGGGGTTGGATGCACAGGATGAGGAGATGATGCTTTAATGAGGCTGCCATCCCAGCTTCCGGATTTAACCTCATGAGACATTTTCTTGAGAGCATTTGTTAAGGATACTTTTTTATTCCCTAAATCTCATGACCATTTCCAAGATCTTGGTAATGTGAAATAGGTTTTTGTAATGAATGCTGTGAAATACCTTATAGAACTATGAATAACTCGTAATACCCTGTATGTAAGAAAGGAATTTTTTAAGAAACTGGTATTTGTTTTAAGGGTGCGAACTAATTTTGTATGGGCTGATCCATCCTACAGGGCGCAAAGCTATACCCCTTTTACATTTTAAAGTATTTCTCCCACCTTCCTACCGTGCCTTCGTTGTGTAGTGGTCAGCACACTGAGCCGGTATTTCAGAGATCCGTGGTTAAATTCCCGACGAAGGCGGTTGCTAATTTTTCATCTCTCCGGCTAATTTTTCATCTCTCCAATTAACCTAATGTCTCCACAGTGGCGCCCGAACTAAAAGGATGTTGGATAATGATTCTCCTCACCCAGGATATGGCGATTTGGTCCTCTAAAAAGCCCAGTCGCTTTTCAAAAGGGGGGAGTATATAAGGTATTTCTTTTACCTTCCTAGCGTGCCTTTGTGATGTAGTAATCAGCAACTGAGCTGCTATTTCAGAGGTCCGCGGTTCGATTCCCGGCGAAGGCGGTTGTTAATTTTTCATCTTGCCTGCTTCCAAAATACCTAGTGTCTTTACAACATAAAAGCAAAATTATCAAAACAATTTATATATAATAATTTTATGCGTCTTATATAGAAGTTATAAATGAATTAATGAAATTTGATTTAAAAAATACATTACTTTAGCAGGCAGAATATTCTTCATTAGTACCAAAGACACTTGCTAAATTGTTATTTTATTAATTTTTTTTGGGAGGGCAAAAAAAAAAAAAAAAAAAAAAAAAAAAAAAATTCTAACTTTACTGTAATTTAATTAAACACGTATTGATTAAAACCAAAAACAATAGTAAAAATAAATAAAATAAAAATCGAGAATAGATAAAACTATTTATAATATTTATAAATCAAATAGATTTTAAAAAAAATAGGAAATCGTACTAATACCTTGTTCTGTGAAAATAATTCAATATATAATGCCTAGTCTGGGAAAAACTTTGTAGTGGATAATATTCAACTCGTATACTGCAAAAGGAAATTTTTTGTTGCATAAACTTATTCTCCGAGATTTGAGTAAATGTATCATTCTTTCGTAATTTAACCATTTCCTCCAGTAACACATAGGATAATGAGAACTGCGAACCTGAAAATGATAAGGAGTCTCTCGAGACTCGGTAGTTTCATTATTAAAGTATCAGCATTTCGTGAAGTGCTTATGTTTGTGTTATCAAGATCATAAATAATCTGCAAACTGCATAAAATAGTTTCCAAACACTTTTGTTGTAATAATATTTTCTTTACTCTGCAATTTGAATTTAAAAAAAAATTATTAGTATTTACTTTCAATTTATGCAAAATTCAGCCGCACTTTACGCTAATTATTTTCTTTGTATGTATTTGCTCTCTTAAAAGAAGCACCCTATCAGACTTTTCTCAACTTCATAAAGTTCTAGAAAGATAACATTAATTTGAGTAAAATTTTGCTTAACTCTAAATTTTAATTTGCCTGAAATATTTTAAAATTTACCCATTTTAAAATTCTTGTTTTTTATTGCTTATTATTATTCGGATAATATTTTATAAGATCTTCATTTTAAATTACATTACGGAGAAATACACTTCAGATAAAAGAAGTGCCTCCGTGCAGGACTTTCTAAAGGCGACTGGACGATTCAAGTTACACTTACAGAAAACCTTGAAAACTCCCAGGTAACCAATCCATTTACTGGGATTTGAACTCGGTTTATTTATTTATTACCTGTTCTTCCATGATACTGTACTCCGAAAGGGGAGGAATGCCCTGTGGAGATCATTTTGAGGGAAACTGGCTGGTATCCATGTTACAGATGGAAAAAACCCCGAAAACGCTCATGAGCCAGTCCGTTCTCCGGGACTCGAATCCCGGACTGAACTACCAATGTTCAACGGTTTGGTAATTGATGAGCTTTGAACTTGGTTTGACTAGTCGGTATTCAGCGATCTTATCTATTTTGCAGCTGATGGGCATTTTTCACTTTTAAACTCTGCATTCAGTGTTTTAGGAATAGATCATTTAAAAAAGAATATGGATCTAGTGTTATAAACATATATGTATTTTTTTCTTATATGTAAAATTATTTGAAAAGTATTTTTTCACTGCATTAATTATTTAATTACAAAATAAAAGTTATTTGTTTTAGAAAACTCCGTACATACTAATAAAAAGTTCTCATTAAAATATTAAAAAAAAAGTAAAAACTCATACGGAATGCCGCCCAAATTGAAAAATGGTTAGTGACCCTGACTGATATACCGAATGGCCCGCACTCAAATCTCGGAGAAAGCATGGATGTAAATTGGCTGTCCCTTTACAAGAGACAAAGGTGGCCTACTTATTACGTGTAACCATCAGCATCCGGCCTTATTAGTGGCCAACGCCTGTAATGGTTAGTGCCACCATTACAGGGGGGAATACGAATAAAACGCTAAAAAATTACACACTGACAAAAGCATACATTTATTGCATCAAGATTTAGTTTTCCTATAAGTATTTATTGCCTATCAGTTACTTTAGTAACAGTGTAACTACGTTATTTCTGTAGCTAATTATGCTTGTGTAACTATTTTAGTAATAAATTTAGAAATAATATCTTACAGAATTCACTTTTGTTTTCTTTCGGAACACAAAACACCCACAAAATTGTCTAAAATCTTTTGACTTGAATCAGAAAATTGGCTTTAACAGAGTTAGAAATATAAATTAAGCTACTAAGCTGGTGTTTATCCACATACAAAAAAAATATTTTTAATATTTTAAATAATTTTCCTGTGTTTCTTAAATGTGTTAAAAAGCGTACAATAGAAAATAAAATGTAAAAGATTAATTAAAAAATTAATTAATAGTGCATTACTTCATATGCTAAATGTAGACCCCCATCTAACCTTAAGTCATTTAAAAATTATCGCTGCATTCACATCTGATTGAGTAAAAGGTTTTTCTGGGGTTGCTTCCTACGATTTTTCATCTTTCCGATACTCAGTTGTATGGGACAGCGCTTACTATCCTTTTCCCATGCCACCTGCACGACTGGGTCAATATAGAATTCTGTGCACAATTAGAAGCTTCATTATTTCTCGAGTCTATTGTGTCTTCGGCAAAGATAAACTTTATGCTGCTGAAGGATTTAATACTCGGGAATTGAACTTTAACTGAAACAACAGTCTGACGGAAACGTGTAGGACAAAAAATGAAATTATACTCGCATGTGAATGCTCTGAGTTTAAGCCTTATTGAACCTGCAAACTGCTGCATTTCCTTATTTAGTAGAGTCTCTATATGTGATAAATTAATCTTCTTCTTCCTAAATTTTTATTTCATCAGTATTTTGCAGCTTAGAGGAACAATGGATAAATTTATCATTACTGGCAAGTTCAATTGACCTAAAGAATAGTTCGACTTAGCTGTAATTTATTCCAGTATAATCCCAGACCCCCATTAATGTGAGACTAGGATATCATCCTGATTACTATAATTAAGATTACCTCAAATATTCTTCCACTATTTCAATGGCGTGATCATTGCAAGTACTTTCTACTCTTAGTTTCAATAAAGCAATTAAATTAAATTAAATTTTTAATGCGTAGTAATTCATACGGAAAATCGAAGCATTATGCTGAGTACATAATATTTAATTAAGAATATTTTAAAAAATTCCGATCAAATTCAGGAAAGAACATTAATTCCTTTATAAAAGCTTTCAGTTCTTTTTAATTAGCTTTTAAAAATAAAATATAGTTATCATTTTATCTTATTTGATGGTATTTACATATATACTGTGTTGTAAATAAAGTAAGAGATTTCTCGCTTTCCTTTCCTTTTTATCAGCTTTATTTAAAACAAACAAAAAGAGGTGCTTACGTATTAATCGAAACCTCGTGATGCACCACCAACAATTCTACCGACGATTCTGCTTTCATTGTGACAATCCTATAAGCTGTTCCAGTACCAAATAATACGTCTCTGGAATAAAAATATTTTTTTAATCGACCTGTTGATATCGAAAATACGCTTCCTTCGTCAAAAGGTGCCAAATATCTCAACTTCATCTTACATCAGAAAACTGTTAAATAAATAGCCTATGCCCCTCAAAGCTATAAATATGCTTCACAAACGGAATTCATGCGCAGTATTCTGCCTGAAATGAATTAATTTTACTCGATATAAACTGCTTTTGTACTGCAGTATTCTCCAGAAAATATTTTTACTTGCTTTTGAATCTTTAGACTAAAGGGTTTCCTGACTGCCAGAAATCGGCATTTTTAAAGCTAAAATGCTATCTAAATTTTTTCACCAAATTTCTAAAATTAATTTCGCTTCCTTTCAATGTAAATTATGGTATAGAATTTTCTTAACTTTTCTTGATCTTTTCACTACTAAAATAATTTATATAAAATCACAGACAAACTTTTCATGATCACGTATCTTAATTGAAAGATATTATACTACAGTATGAGTAATACGCAACAATATTTTTATCTCCGAGAAGTAGAACTCTTTAATAGCCATAACATTTTCGTCGTTGCTTTCGTACAAATAAGCATAATCAAAATTCGGAATCTAATTTATTCCCAGTCTGCGAAGTGGCTGGTTGCAACTCATAAACATTCTAATCAGTCATGAATGCGTTTTATGCGACCTTTAACTTCACTTGTCTAACAAATCCATTAGTTATGCCGTAGTTAGGTGAATAATCTCTATGGGAAGAGGATAAAATTTAAATGAGTTGTCCATTACGGAAAACAAAACCATTCAAGAGCTCCTGAACATACAAGAGTGTTAATGAGTTGTTTGAAAGAGCCAACTACTTAGTATTCAACTGATTTTTACTTTCTTTAAAAATAAATTTATTTAAAAGTAAGTTTCCTTAAAGAAAAGTTAATCGAAGAAAACACAAGAAGTCAGGGAGGAACAATATTTGGAGAAATGCGCTATCTTAAATACTAGCTGTCACTCGACAATAAGCTTATGTAGCCTTCTGTGTAGAGATTAAGGAGGGCATTGGAAACATGACTGAAATCAAATCTACTTCGAAATGTATTTTGTAGGAATAACAGAGAAATTGATCCCTTCCGTTTCAGCTGTTGTCAGTGTTTATGAAAGAATGTTCAAAAGAGTTCTGCAAGTCTACAAACACCCTGAGTTAAAAAAAGGAATATGATTAAAAAGAGTTTACGATACCTTTAGAATATCATGTCACAGTTTGAATTTGTTTATTTACAATATTTTTATGTACTAGTAAATACTTCGTAAAAATATGCATTCTTGTACACAAGTATCCAAACGAAGTCAGACAAACTAATAAGGGATCTAGATAGGTCATAAATTTTGATGAACAATTAATTATTCTTTAGTGATTAAAAAATATAATGCTCAAAAATAACTCATTTAAAATTTATTAGAAAGTATTCACGCAGTTGAAGTATTCTAACAGCGATGAATCTGAAGTTCATGAAGAATAACCGCATAAGTCGTTAAATCAAAAACGACAGCTAATCTAAACAAAATCTGCCTTCTGTAAGTTATAAATAATTACAATGAGCTGCAGGTTTTTGAAAGTGAAAGTTGTGTTGACTTGAATGAAAAATTAAGGTACCAAAATAGGTAATTTTGAGAAATATATATATATTGTGTGTGTGTGCCTATACAAACATCATCTCAAGCAGTAAGGAATTTTATCAGAGCAAATAACTGACTGTAAAATATGTTCTTCGAGAATGAAGTTTATTATTTCCCAAATAAATTTAAGGAAACAGCTCACGTTTCCGAAGAAGCATTATATCCATCCGTCATTTAGCCCTCTCATCAACGAAAACGTTTCCCAGGATACAACAGAAGAAACGACCGAAGTGCACTTTTAAGAAAGGGAAAATTCCATCCCATTGTTCATAGAAAACATCGCGGAGAACAGATCCCAGTGAATCTCTCTCCTCTTATCATGAAGTCTCTGGAAAGGATTTCTGGCACACGGGTATTTTAAAAGTCCATACGCAGCAAAGACACTCTTACAAATATCCCAATCTTCTCGGAGATTTGAACCAGTCCCAACAATACAGCAGCCAGCGTTCGTCGTGAACCACTATACAAATCAGGAAGTCATATATCAAAATTTAATATCGTTGTTTTCTACAGAAAGAGTTTAAATCTTGAGAAAAGCAAGTGAACAACATGCAGAAAAAAATATATGTGCAACTGGGAAATGTGGTGATATGAAGTTGCAAGTATAAAATCTAAAACTTAGGGAAAATAAATCACTACATGGCCTAAAACTTTGAAAAATGTTACGCATTGCTATATTAAAAAATTAAACTTTGGAAAGCCTATTACCTTTCAACTAGCTATTGGCCAAAATGGGTAGCAAGTATAATTAAGAAATCTTTTATGTCCAAGATGCATAAGCAATATATATATATATATATATATATATACAGAGAGAGAGAGAGAGAGGGTGTCCCGTAAATGTTGAGACAAACTTCTGGTGGAGGTAGGTTTCATCATAAGGATTAAGAATTGAATAGGAACCTCTGCTCAGAAACATCATTGTACGCTGCCAGAGGGTGTTGTACAGGAGAGTGCTAGTGGAAAATGAGGATTGCCTCGTTCGAGCGGTAGGCACCCTACGAAGACAATGAAACGCTATACGAACGGAGAGCTTGTGAACATATGGTTCCAACATGATGGGACGCCTGCTCATCTAGGGCTAGATGTTTGTAACCATTTGAATAGATCATTCCCGCATCGATGGATTGAGCGTGGTGGACCGGTTCCCTGCCCCCCCTCACGTTCACCGGATTTATCGAGCCTTGATTTCATTTTGTGGGGAGCCACCAAAAGTGTCGTGCATCCAATCCTATTGTGTCTTAAGTGGATCTCGTGGCAAGTCTCGCGTGCACAGCTGCTACATTCAAAGAAACTTCCGGTGTGTTTGAACATGTTCGGCAATCAATGTTCCGTCGGTGTCAGGCATGTTTGGCATCTGATGGAGCAAACTTCGAGAATTAGTTGTAGCCTTCAAGCTGTCGTACACCATTTGTATTCGTGTCTGATAACTGTTTCAAATTGATCACTCTCTTGTTTTCTTTCCCATCTTTTACTTCTGCTACCACTTACCACTGACATTTTCGGGCATGGGTTCCTATGCAATTTTTAATCCTTATAATGTGCCCTACGTCCCCCAGAAGTTTTTCGCAACACTTACGGGACAACCTGTGTATGTGTGTGTGTGCTGGATTATATTACTCACGTGATTTGTTTCGTGTATCTGATATGGCTTTTAGAGGGAGATGAAATTTATTATCCCTTATTATCGAATCTCGACCGGACCGAACTTTTCCCCATTTGATGGAATTACCAATCATGGATTCTAAGTTTTACAAATCAAATGTCAGGAGGAAATAAAATATATGCTCTCATTGATGCATTTCAGCGTATTTGATCCACTTCAACATGGCAAGCTTAAAGCAAATGAGTCTTACATAGTACATGCAATTCAAATGAAACAGGTAATCTCTCAAAGAATTGCTGAATTAGATATTCAAAAACAGCAAACCCAAATGTTTTGCAACCTCTCCTATAGATATAAATAAATAAATAGTAATAGAATGGAAGCCTCTGCTATGCAAAGTACTAAAAATAATTACAGATTTGTCAAACCGAGCAAACGTGCAGGGAAAATATCCCCACGGAGGCAGTTGATTGGAAGCTATTAAGTGATGAAATATGAAACCTAGGAGTAGGAAAAGTAACAGGGAACTTACAAGATGAAAACCTAATTATCAAATTACACAATGCAGATGACTATCGTAAAGTCACGGAGATTTTAATGCGAGTGAAATACCTTATTACTCGTTAATTCTCCTCAAGAATAGTTATCAAAGATAAGAGCAGCTATCAAGAATCTCACAACTGGGAACACATCTAGCAGGCACCAATGTAAAAAGACATGCCATTAAAAAATTCTTAGACAGTTAATGAAGAAAGATAGAGAAGAAATCGAGACTCGTCTAATGTTTCTAATGCAAAGGAAACGTAATGAAAAAGGAAAAATAATTTACAGTATTACACATTTAATGAACTTAGCTAGCTATACATGCTGGGTCATTTAAAACCACTTCAGGTCCAAATCTGTACCATAATTGTCAGCGTTATGGGCCCAATAAGACTCACGTCCAACGTAAGTCCCGTTGCCAGAAATGCGCTCAAAATCATTTAACAAAAGATTGTCAGAAAGACAGGAAGGACCCACGTGACTTCTTATAGATACCACGATACCCTAAAAATATCAAAAAACAGAGACCGGAGCCCCCGCCAAAGACAGGTAAGTTATTTCCAGCATTCAAACAACCGACTCCATTGGTGAAGTCCAGCAATCAATCAGAAGTGAGCAGGTTTCAACCTGTGAGAAGGAACCCCAGTCGTTCACGAAGGGGATCAAATATATGCTGTTCAAAGATAAATCATTTGTCGAAAGATTTAAACCTATTAACTCCACCAATGGGGAAAATAGAAATTTAATGGAAGCAATTTTGAATTTTTGACAAAATTTAATTAGGTATTCTAGTCAAATTAAGAGCTTCACCTATTATCAAGAGGCAAAGAAATGTATCCTAAGTGTAGCATACTTGAATATCAGTGGCATTAAACATTAAGAATTGGAAATTTGCAGTTTCTCCAATTCTCAATTTCAAAATACTAGTTGTACTTGTTTCTGAATCTTGCTCGTAAGCTCAAGGATTTTAATCATAAATATTGAAATGCGTTTACAAAATTACAAGTGCGTTTGTATTTAGTTCTCATAAACTTATCCCATGAATATATTGCACTTTTTTGCATCTTATTTTGCGATATGATTTCGACAGACTATTGCTCCGTGCAGTTCATTTCCAAATGGATATTCATTATTTTTCAAGAAACTTGTTCCAGTTAGCGCTCCAGCTTTACTCTCGCTATATCGGCGACGATAATTACCGTGATTCTAAAAAATGTCAACGCTACAGGGCTAAGTTCCCAGAAGAGTGGGTAAATACATCAGTCGTTTAATATTCAGTGTTAAAAATCAGTTCATTTTGGAGTTTCCGTGACTAAGATCTGTGTGAATGGGTTGCCTGCTTGGATGTTTTCATAGTTTTCGCTATGTTTAAAGTGAAAAAGAGTCAATTCCCTTTTGAAAGTCTCCTGAAAAGACTTCATTCGTCTTTCGTAGACAGCTCTCTGTGCTTGCAACACTGCAATAATTTCAAATACGTCTGCAATAATTTCATTCCTTATAAATTCAGTGATACGAAAAGCGAATTCAGCAAATATTTTGTAAAAATGTTTAGTTTTTTTTTTTAATTTTTAAACAATTTTATCGCATTTTTGTTATTTTCTATAATCATACTTTAGTATGTAGAGACATTGGGATTTATTTGGAAGCAGGTAATATGAAAAATATGCAATCGCCTTCGCCGGGAATCGAACCACGGACCTCGGGAATACCGTCCCAACGTGCTATCGTTACACCACGAAGGCACGCCAGGGAAAAAAAACCTTATATACACCCCTTTTTAAAGGGCGACTAGAGTTTTAGTGGACCTAGTCTCCAAAATCCTGGGTGTGGAGAATCATCATCCACAACCCTTTTAGTTCGGGCGCCACTGTAGAGTCATTAGGATAATTGGAAGCAGAAAAGATGAAAAATTAGCAACCGCCTTCACCGGGAATCGAACCTCGGACCTCTGGAAAACCGGCCGAGCGTGCAGAACCACTACACCACGAAGGACGTTAGGAAAGTAGGAGAAATACCTCATAAGTATACTAAGCGAAGAAGTCTTAAAACTGAATGTGCATTTTGAACTGAATTGAACGCGTACCTTTCTGTGTGTTGCACAGATAGTTGATAATATGTCTTTTGCAGAAATCAAATTTTATGAGACAAGTCGTTAACTGCTTTCATTCATTCAGATTGCTTATTTCTTCGAGGAGATGCTAACCAATATATAACCTATTATGTATACATTTAAACATTTACTCATTTGACTAAAAATGAAGGAAATGGATGAAAAAAATGGAGTGTAATCTGTTTGGCAGCATGAATAGTTCCATAGGAAAATATTCTTTGCATAGTCTGTTGTTTTAACTTCAGTTGACTAAAGCAAAGAGCATTCAGTCTATCTGTCTAAAATGAAAAATGTCTTCTTGGAATACTTTCTAGGAAACACTTCATATTTATGTACTGAGGAAACCATAAAAAAGACCATATAATCAGCTCGTTCGACCACGATTCAAATCTAAGTCAAATTATTATTATTTATCAGTCATATCTACCCACCCATTGATGGACATCGCTCAATATAATGTTTCATTATCTGTAAATATTTATGCAGAGGATTCATGTGTTGTGAAAAGTATTTCAAGAATTCTCCAAGATAAACAAACGTTGCTTTCAGTAAGTAATGCTTCTAATAATCACGTCGTTAAAAAAGAGAAAAGGAGCAGAAAATTTGTGAAATTTAATCTCATTCAACAAAACTTCAAATTAATACCCAGTAGATATAATTTTTTTTATTTACTAGTGTATAAATTAGAGAGTACTTTTTCTTTGATGCCGTAAAGCCGTTAAAAAACTATTAACATTTGTTGTAATGGAAGGTTTACATGAGTATCTGTCAAAACTTTTGCCGAGGTTAATTGCAAAATAATCACTTACAGGTTTTTATTACGAAATATACTGCAAGTTTTCACCACCTACACCCGTTCTGTGACTTTAGATAGATCTTCATATGGCTCCCTCCCTAGAGCTTTAATATCCCAAGCGTTACTCTAAGAACAGAGAGTTCGTTGTATGGTTCAAGATGAATTGAATGCTTGTTTCTAGGGTTTTTAATAGGTGTAGATTATAATTCGATATTAAAATTGGTTAATGTACACTGCGGGAAAGAAAAATGACAGTTCGATATCTCCTGTTCTACTGGGCCAATTAAAGAAAATTTCGTTTTTCATATCTCGAAAATGCGACTTAGGATATGTATTGGATTTATATATAGCATTGCTCTAGTATAGATATTTCGATACAAAATCGGACTTTTTATGAAATGACATGCCACTTTTTTCTCCTATTTCGATTTTACGACTCAAGTTTTGTAAAAATCACAAGAGTAGTTTTTAAAAAATTAGCTGTCAAAATTTTAGCTCCTCAATGTTAATTAAATTTGGTATATATATTTATTAATCACTCTTTTTTTATTAAACTTATTTGATTCTTCTTTTCACAGTTGGTAGTTTAGGCTACTTCCAAATATAATTCGCCCATATTTTATGATTTATTTTTAAAATTTGTATTTTTAAATAATTTTTATAAATTTTTTGAAAAACATTTTGAGTTATAACCTGTAAAACTTTTACCATCATCTTAAGGTGGGTATATTTCTAAACATAATTGCAAAATATTTGAGTTTTTTTATTCAAAATTTCGAAAGATATACTTGAATTTACATTTTGGCGCGTTTTGAAGTTTGACATATTTAGTATACCCCATACTAACGGAAGTATGGTTTACGCACTTTGTTAAAATTATTTGAAACTATGAAACTTACTTTTTTCCGCGCTCGTAAGCAACGAAAAAATGGAAAGGAAAATAGGTTGCTATAAATTAAGAAGTTTGCCAAGTGAATTATTCTTCGCTCAACTTGTAAAAAATGCGTCAAGATAAGTTTTTAATTTCTCCATAAATTTCTTACCACGAATTACAAAAATTTAACATCTAGGCATAATCTGAGTCGTAGAATCGAAATATGAAAAACAAATTGGTATGTTATTTCAGAAAACGTCCGATTTTGTGTCAAAATACCTATGTTAAAACAATGCTATATATAAATCTAATATATACCTTAAATTTCGCTTTCTAGCATGGAAAACGCAATTTGAATTTTGTCAATCAGCCTAGTAGGACGGTAGATATAGAAATGTCCCCTTTATTGTTATTATAGCAATGTGGGACAAGAAAGATTCTGCAGTGTATTTGTTCGCAAATGATACTTAATAATTTTTCATTTTTCCCCTTAATAATATTGTGTATGTTTCATATTACGCTCTGTATAACGTCAAATAGCTTCAAATGTCATTAACTTAACAGAATTAGTATGACTAAACGGGAATCAAATGACATCAACCAGACTTTAAAGAAAAAGTATAATACCACACATTAACGAGAAATATATCGAAACTGTTTCAGTACATTAAACTGTATAAAGCTATTTGAACTGGTAAGAAAATATTCAAACATAACTATAAAAAAAAAAGGCTTAAGTTTGGGAGAAACAATAAAGAGGAAGCCCCATTATATTCTGTTTCTCCAGGCCAACAAGTTTCTAGTTTCGGCCCCCATGCACATTTTTCATTTTTCCTGTTTTTATAAACCTGACGATTCTGAAATGTTCATATTTATTTCAAATACTAATTCTTTGTGTGGATTTATTTTTCTAATGAAGTGTATACTCATTCAAAGTATGAAACTAGGGGATTTGCTGTTATATACCATATAAGACATGTAAAATATCTTCACTCTGAGCTTTCAGGAAAAAATAATTCATTAAATTGAAATTTCCTCTTTTTCCTCCGGATGAGACAATTTATATTATAGAATAGGCACTCAATCTTGAATCACATTCCTGAACCGTTCTTTCACGGAATACACTTTCCACCACATTCCAGCAGTAAATAATGCTATAAATAGAGCTAAAACCTGGATGCTTACAAAATGCAAGCATCGTTACCATCCTAACATAATCTTCCAACCTCAGTTACCAGATGCCATAACATTGTCATTATATGATAAATTTCAATGTCAGTGCAGGTGCATGCAAGAGTATTTTCTAAAAGCAACTATCTGAATCACAGAAATCATACATTTCAGTACCAACATAATAAAAACAACGAATACGTAAATTCATTCACTCAATTTCTTCTAAAAATTGAAAATAATTTTATAATCTAACACGCAATCATCATTTTTGCTGTTAACAGTATTGATAAAGTAATTGGTCGTATCAAATGACCGATAGCTTCCGTTAAAGATATAACAAGAGATGAAAATAACGATCTTTTCCCAGGATTCATATGAGGATTCAATCTTAGATCTTTTCATTCGCCCTATTAAAAAAGAAATTAATCAAAATAAAACTTCCAGAGTTACTGTAATTATAGTATTACCCAAGCGAAATTTGAATCCCTATCCACCAGCTGTGACTTCCATTCGGAATATTATTTTCCTTTATTTTTAAGGGAAGATTGAAATGATGTCATAACGGAATCAATATGCATTATAATGTGCAGTTCAACTAAGTGAAAAGCCTGTGATGAAAAAGTAATGGAAAAATCAAAAACGATCGAAAGCCAGAAAGAGCAGAACATAATGCCCTATTGACTTTCCGCTCCCCTTAAGGCATTGGAAACGTTTTTTGAGCTGTCTTGTAGTTTTTCCAATGGTTATAACATAATGTTTTGTTATAACATAATGTTTGTTAAGTTACGCTCTTGATCATCATTAAATCTTTGTAAGGAATTTTTCTCCTTCTTTGCTTCTTTTCTTCTAACATTCAGGAGGTTCGGACTTGGATTCCCAGAGAAGGTATTACTTATGTTTCCTTCTTCAAGAAAAGCTGTTGACTCTGCACTTTATCAACCACGTGTGCTTAAAAGCGGCCGATTTTGTGAGTTTTTGTCACTGCTTGCACATAAACTTAAATTTATAGCTTCAGTTTATAATAATGAATAGATTATAACGATAAGTTTCTTACCACAAAGCCGACAACCAGTAATTTCATAATATAAAAGAGAATCTTTATGATTTTATGTTTGATATTTTTTCTAGAGTTTTAACATGCGTAACATTACCTGATATGCATGATATCATGACTTTGCGGTTATGAAAACCATTGAAAGCAATAGAATTTACGGCCCGATAGCTTTACGGTTTTAAAATTACCGTATAATACACGAGATATTGGACATTTCCTGAATATAAGCACTGTAAATCAGAAATTAATTAAAATTTTCCCTAGCATTCTTCTTTCTCCGTACCTTCAAAACTCCGTGAATGGGCTAGTTACACGAGGATTTTGTAGTTCTGAACATGAACCAATCTGCCTTCAAAGGTGTGCTGTCCGAGGACTTTCAGCTGACAGCCTTCGAGTTGCTTTGCCATAAAGAATTGACATAACTCCCTACGTATATTTTCTTTGATAAAAATATAAATAACAGTTTTTAAGGGTGAATAACAGAAGGGCTTCTCTGAACAAATGGCTAAATAAAACCTTTCTTCTAACAAATAGGGCTCTACAGCAAAGGCTGGTAAAATGTTTTCTATGAACGTTGAAAGATAATAGTTATATTTAGGTTCTGAAGTCGAAAATTTAGAACTGAAGTTATTAAATAGGAAGAAGCTTGTAAAATTTAAAATATTTCTGTATATCTTTTATTAACAAAATTACAGTGCATTTAATCTAACTTTGTTTTATTAAAGAGATGCATGGCATTCTCTTTTTGATAACATTTGTTTTTAATTCTATATTCCGTATCATCAGAATCGATTTCAAATATTTATTTCAAAATGCTGAATTATTATTAAATTCAAATACTAATTTAATTATTAAAAATTAAATTAGTATTTTAATTTTTTGTGATAATAAGCAATGAACTGCTGTGATCTAACAACTTAAAAAATATAAAATACAGGTAAAATTTGTTCTGGACTACATCTACTGTATTTTGTTTGTTTATTTTTTATACTAATAAGTAATGCGATGGCCAGTTTGAATTAAAAATAAAACCCCATTAAGCTTAAGGAATGACGGCAACTCTTGAAACGATAATTTGTCTTATGTGGGATGCTGTGATATCGTAATACATCATGATGCAAAACTGAAAAGTCAAAGCATGCTCGGCTTTCGGACTGCGATTGACGAAGTCCTCTACGAGATGAAGATGCACGAGATAATAAGCAATCTCAAAAAGCAAGATTGCGCAACTAACGTAGACTCTTGTGTTAGTTCCCTTTATGCAGTTCAAGCCCCATGAATCATAATTATACTGAATAAAATACATTATTTTTACTATTTCTGTTACATACTGTAAAGACATGCATTACGTTTCCCATTCTTAGAAGCAGAATGGTCTCTTAGAAAACAAGGTTCCAGTTCTCCATTGGGGTTTCTGCCAACTGGCCAACTGGGATTCCGTTTTCTTAATATTTCCCTATATACATATTTATTGCATTTTTTCACAGGATAATATTTATAATATTTAACGGAATATTTCATACGATAATATTTATAATTTTAATTTATACTATTTATAATTTTAATTTATAATATTTATAATTTTAATTTATAATATTTATAATTTTAATTTCATAGGATAATATTTATAATATTTACCGGAAAAAATTAAATTGCCTTAAATTCATTTTTAACAATAATGTCCGAAAAAAATGGGGTAAATTATCACAGTTTCTAATTTCCGAAACTGAGAGAGGAGTTAAGTAATTAATAAGTGTAATCATTTTCTATTTATGCTTAAAATAAGGGACATAATAATAAATTGTTACATACTTATAACTTGAGAATGTGAGTAAGTTAAGCGAAATTTTATTTTTTTTAAATTACTTGTATTATATTAACAAATTTCTCTACTATTTATTCCTGTAAAATGCAAGCTTTCTATCTTTTGTAAATACATGTACACTGCGGGGGAAAAAATGAAAAGAAGTTCTATACCTCCCGTTCTACTGGGCCCATTGACGAAATTCAAATCGCAATTTTCATGTAGGCAAGAGTCCTCGTGTACGCTGGCATAATCAGATAACCTTGAACACAGCTAATTTTGTCCATATGTCAAAATCTCACATTTCAGTGCACGTATTCCTTATCACTCATCTTCCTCACAATTTACCTTCGGCATTGGTAAAACGATCCTTGTGCTTGTTTTGGAGGGTTAATTGTTCCGTATTGCGTTAAACAATACTCGCATTCATTATCCAATTTTTAGTAGCATTTATTAAATGTAACGTCACGAATTTGTCACTTAATCGGATAAAGATTTTCGTGTTTTTGCTCATCAAACTGTAATGAATAATTTATAAATTGAGATTTTTGTTTTATAAGGACGATTTCAAAAATTTACGCTATTTTTTAGGATAAATGAGTCGGAATTACAAAATATAGGTATACTATAAAATACGACCGAAGTTTTGTATAAAATGTACGTTTCAATCAACAAGCACTGATTTAACATTTACAATATTCATTTTAATCTTTTGAAGAGAACTCCTGATTCTTTAATACGTGTTTTCCCTCTTCCTCCTCATTCCCAACTAAATACTTCCAAAATCATGTGATTTACAAGTAATTTTAAGCAACATCCCGCATAAATAACATCACTGCAAAGATCTCAGTTCCTGAATCATTTAATTTGTATTCAATTTAAAGCATCCTGTAAAACCGTGGTGTAATCTTTTTAACCGGCGAGCATTGTATTCCAAACATATATTGCTTGCGAAACTATATACCGGCTCAATAAGAGCAATAAATATAGTATGTGTTGTCATACGAATCAGGACGAGTCGGAATATCGCAGCAGCTACTTGGACAGCGGACCTGCTAGACATTCTGCAATCTAGCCGGTTTAAGCGACCAAAACGATACTAATAAAAATAGTGTTAGCCGTCCAACCTTTTTGGAAAGTTTCCGCCTCGACGAGAGGTCTGCCTCACCTGCGACTCCACCTCTTCACATCCGGGAGTTAGAAGGGAACGTCGAAAAGTTGCTCGGAATTTCTTTGCCGAGCTAGTTCTGCACGGGTTAAATATGACCGGGAATTCGAGTGCGTCTGACAGGTTCCGGTAGTGTCCATCAGAGCGATTTGAATCATTTCGCCCACCACAAAAAGCGTGCAGTTTGCTTGATAACTGAATGGCATTCAGCCGGATTGCGGAAATATTTCACTGTGAAGCTACGGAAGAAAAAAAAAAAAAAAAGCCTTCCTTTTCAAAATTTATTTATTTACTTTTTATTTCTTATATATCTATAAAAAACCGCAAATTTAAAAGTATTTCTCTTGTTATAAAATAATTTTTTAATTAATTTGAGCTCTAGAAATTATAAATTTATCTTGAAAATAAAATAAAACTCAGCTTAATTAAAATAGACGGAAAAAATATATTACTTTTCTAAAACCATTTTTATTCGCTACTTAATTAAAGATAAATACAAGATTGTAGTAAATGATAGAAAAGAGAATAAAATTTTTAAAACAAAAACAAACAAAAAAAAAAAAAAGAAAAAAAAAAAAAAAAAAACAAGATAAATGTAAGTCATGCCACTTGGGCAAAAAATTTTTGAGGTGAATCATTCCTCACAAAATGTCTTCTGAGAAATGTTCGAATCTCGGTTTAAATGTCTTCGTTAGTGAATTTTGGAGTCAAATTTGCGTTTTACTGAATTTAGCGAAAGTTTCTATCTGCCCCCCAAAAAAAAGGAAATCTCAAACATTCAATTAAATAAGCAAAGACATTTTCCATTACATATCAAGTTAATTTTTTTAATTCGCTGAGAAAAATTTGTTCAAGTTTCAGTTATATTTACGGTGAAAATATTCTTGGAAAGGTATGATGAAAGTGGAATTTAGAGTTATTAATGTGGTATTATGCATACATGTATCCATAAATACATACATATGCATACACACACACACACACACACACACACATATATATATATGTATATATATGTAAGATAAAAAATATGAAAGCAAACTTCTAAACTTAATTCACTATAACTTCTATTATTTTCTATTTCATTTGAGAACTTCCTCTATCTGTCCTAAAAATAGCGCTTAAGTCTAAACTGCGTCATTCAAATTAATCATGCGATCTTACTTAACCCATAATGCAGATCCCTCTCGACCAATCACCGAATTGTAAACCAAAACTTTTCTCTTCGCGTGCTTCCATCTTTCATAACTACGTACTTCAGCTTTTGCCCTCTACTCTGCTAAGATGTAATTTCGCTGGCTTGCTTTCTATCTTAACAATATATAAAAATGTAAATCTTCTGTGGAAAGGCACGACTAGAGTGCCAAGTGATTGTGACCACAAATATCAATTGGAAATAAAAATGGAATTAAATCGCTTCTACTGCCAAGTTTTATTTACGAAGTCAACACATTAGCTTACGACGCAATCAGATTACTTCCTCTTCAATATAGGATAACTACGCATCTACAGTGTTCCGTCTTTTCCTTGCGCTTTTATTATGACATATATATATATATAATGATAGCACAATTTGGGAAGCACTGATGCAAGAACAGTGAGATATAGATGCGTAGAAATGCTGATTGCGAAGATACTTGATGCTTAGAACGCCCATTCATTCTGAAGAAAAAGCAGTCGAACCGTATTAAATTTCGTATTTATTTAAATTCTCATTTATAGCCAAAATTCACTTGGCACTCTACTCGCGCCTATTAAAGAACATTTACAATTTTGATATTATGGCGATAAAAGCAATCATAGCAGCACATAGATGATTGCAGCAAAACGTCTAGACAAGAGGAAAGCACAAGCAAAAGTGACGCATCGGCTCATAGAAAGAATGGAGGGAGTTAAAAGCTTCAGTTTTTAGTTTTGGTTTACAATTTAGCGATTTGTCAAGAAGCATCTGCATTAAGCGTTACGTAAGATAGTATGATGATTTTGAATAACGCAATTTAGACCTATGGCGCTATTTCTAAGACAGCGAGATGAAGCCACCAAATTAAATAAAAAATAAAAGAGGTTATTGCAAATTAAAATTAGAAGTTTACTTTTATACTTTTTAACTTACACAAACACACGCACATATATATATATCATACACAAGGAGTTCAGAAAATATCTGCCAAAGTTGTAAAGGCAGGTAGAGGAGACCGAAATAAACAGATTTTGTCATGGAATGTGAATGCCTAAATGACACGCTGAAGTCATGAAGGCCATTGTTGAGCGGGATATAAAACACTTCTGCTAGCATGAATTCTTATTCTCTGTGCCGATTTCAAATATGTGCATTCATTCCAATAACCTGAGCTCATAGATGTGCATTTTATCTGTACCCTGCAGATGGAAACAGAGCAGCTGCTCAATGTAGGTACATGGGAATCATTTATTATAGTATTTCTTTTCTTAGCTGCTCCACTGTAGTCTCATTCCCATACATAAAATTCATGTCGGCAAGCTTCACTTTCGTGTAGTGATCCATACCTCTCAAACTCAGCACTGGGAATGACAATTTACGCAAATTTGAATGCTTTTTATCTTTCGCTCATCTGCGTCCTGTACCACCTCTACGTGCCATTTTGGCACTCATATTCCATTACAAAATATGCTTTATTCGGTTTCCTCTACATGCCTTTACAGTTTTGCAAGGCATTTTCTGAGCAAATTGTTTGTATATATATATATGTCACATGTGCACATTCAAAAAAGAAAACTATGTAAAATTTAATAAATAAGTTCAGATCCTTCCCAGAATAACAAGAAAATAATATTTTGCAAAATAAGAATAAAAAATATAAATTAATTGAATTAAATTAAAACTTCAGAGTAAAATTTGTTGCAGGTTTTAGCACTGTTCTTATTCAGTTCAGAGGATGTCTGTACATTTTTAGAATGATTTCGGCAGTTTAATGAATGTTTAAAATATAAAGGATATTTTTTCAAATGTTCGTTCTAATAGCGTTTTTTCCGACTATAAGTCCACATCGTGACTTCCATACTAGAAAGGCTGGGCTTGGGCTTGGAAAGAGCTTTTTTCAAAAACCAAAGGTACAATACTCCATAGGTGAAACATCGCAGGAATATGTTGAAAAGGTACATATGCTCTCTCAGATCTTCATTGTTTTAAGGAATGCAGTGGTACTTTTCGAAGTATTGCTTATTACTTTCTCTTAATGAAGTTTCACTCTTTGAAAGTCATTAGTATAAAAAAGTGTAATTTATTTTTTGAATATCGGAAGTGAAACTGGTGCTACTTTGGTAGACGGTGGCACGGATTTTTGTCGATTTACATTGGCGCAATCGTTGGCGCGGTTTTTACAGTCGTCAGCCATCTTGAAAAATGCTGTTTTTACGTATTTCACGCATAGTAAAGTATTCGAAACTTTAAAAAAATAAATATCGTTAAAAATAATGAATTAATTTTTTGTTGAAAACGTTGTTTTTTAAGATGGCTGGCAAATGTAAATAAATACATTTACTAAGAGTATAAAATGCTAAAGTAAGGTTAAATTATTACTTATTATATAATAGAATAAAAACACCGCTATAAAAACATTGCGCCAACATTTAATTGGAATAAAATATTGCTTAAATTGAATATTGAATTAAAAACATCATACCAACGTTTAAAAGAATTAAAATTTTTCAGTTACTTAAATTCAAATCCTTTAAAATAAGTTTTATAGTATATAATTATTTAACATTAAAACATATGTGGCAATAAATATCTCAGGAATTTTTGAAAACAGTGTATTAATTTTTTAATAAAAATTAAAGTATACAATTATAAAGTAAAAGAAAAATATGTATTTACACTTTTTAAAGTATTTTTACCTGTCGAATATTGATAAGTACCAGAAAAAAAAAAAAAAAAAAAAAAAAAAAAAACCGATCTTCATCTGTGATCCACATTTCTCGCACTTCATTGAAGAAGGAATTAGCGAGGTTTCCTCCAAAAATTTTAAATAAATTTCCTCTGACCCTTGTAACAATAAATAAATCTTTGATTAGAAAAGCCAGGTTGGCCAGAATAAGGTCTAAAATGGCAATTTTTTTATTCCGATAACAATAATTCTTGGTAATTACCAATAACAACTTTCATCTTCGAAACGGACACATCTATTCTCTTTGAAATCTGAGGAATTCGAAGAGATGAATAATAAAATTTTAAAATGGCGCGGTAATGCACAAATATTCAGTAACCAATCAGGAAGCTGGTTACATCACGCATAGAATTAAAATTATTTAAATAATCATTCATAATAAAATCATATTTAAAAAAATGCAAAATTAAATTGTATTTTAATATTTAACAGCCATGAATAATGTTTAAAACATTAGATTAAATTTATAGATATTAAAACCAATTACTTTTAAAATAATGTGACGTCATTCATTACATCATTCACAACATAAAATTCCATAAAATATCATAAACAATAAAATTTTTATTTCAAATAAAAATGCAAAATTTAATTCATTTTTATTATTTAGAAGTCATAAATAATATTTAAAACACAGAATTTATGCATAATAAAACGCATTATTTTTAAAATAAAGTGACAACAAAATATCGGTTACCATAAATAACTTGTCCAGCAATGGGTTTATCGTAAGTCGTATCGCTCGCCAAAAAAAAATAGCCTAAAAATCACCAAAATCCGTGCAACCGTGTACCAAAATAGCACCGTGAAACTTTATTTAGTGGTACGTTAATTTGATTTTAACATCCCCCCACACTTCTTATTTTGAATTTCTTTGTTGTAACAGTTTCTTGCGACAATTATAAACCTTTTACTGAGACCTTACTTGCATTGATGGAGCCAGGTTAGTACATTTTTTCCCTTCGTTTTTGATAATAAACCTTTCTTGTTACATCCACTTAGATAAATCCATGCTTCATCAAGGGTAACAATGCATTTCCATTTATATCCATAATTTTTATCCAAATAATAATTTTGATACAGAGTTGTCCAAATTGTTCTGCATCGAGCCATGTGCCTCGGCAAAAGCTTGTTTATGTTTTTTAGCTTTTTAAGTTATAAATTTTGGTCTATCTATATATATAAAGAAGAAAGTCTGTGTATTTGGTTGTCCTCTAATAACTCAGGCACTACTATAGCTATCGTCACCAAACTTTCTACAATTTTTTTTTTTTTTTCTGAGTCCTAGAAAAGATCGACGTCCACGTTTTTCGCCAAAAAAGTAGCTAAAATTATTAATTAAAAACTCGGAAAAACGATAATTTTCGCCCTCATTTTTCCGAGTGACAACAGTCTCACAAGCTGGAGATGAAAATCTGCTTTATTTCGAAAGTTGTTGCCACTGCTCGGTTTCAAATCCTAGAGTTCGTTAATAAAACATTTCTGAGTTTTACGGTGAAATAGAAACAACATTGCCAAACATTAAATACATTATTTCTAATTTCATAAATTCGTGGGAAGTCATTTCGACTATTCCCATCTTCGTACGACTTTAATCAGCCGAAATACTAATTATAAACTTTAAACTCCGAAAGCGCTAATTTTCGCACTCATTTTTCCGAGTGCGACAGTCTTGCGTGTTGGAGATCAAAATGCTTTATTTCGAAAAGTGTTGCCACTGCTCTCTTTCAAATCGCAGCGTTTTTTATTCAAAAAGTTGTAAGTTTTAGAAAATCTATACATATAAAGAAGAATGTCTGTTTGTGTGTTTGTTTGTTCGCCTTTATTGATTTCTGATCCATTATGATCAATTTTTTGCCACATTTAATCCACTAAAATTGAAAAATGGAATATAGGTGAAATATTGGGTGGAACTTGAGCTTTTACGACCATTTTATTAGAAAGTCGAAAATCATTAAAAACTTCGTACCATTAGAATTAGCTTATCTTTTTACCAAACATTTTTATGAGTTCCATATCGTATCAGACTGAAAAATGTATAACTAATTCTCATTTTTTGCATCGTTATTAGAGAAGGATTACAGCGGTATCGTTCTCTTTGTTGTTAGATGCATTACTCTCAATCTAACTGGCATCAAGTACTTCCGCTAGTTATTGCTATTTAATAATGCTACAGATGTATTTAAAGATTTTGCAATTGATTTCTGTGTCTCCGGATTTTCTCTTGTTACCAGCCATTTAACTTTGAAAGATTAGAAAAGGTACGTAATCTTTTTTGAGTATTCATTGTATGACATTTATTGTGAAATGAACTTGATAGTAGCCAGAACATGCAGAACAGATGATGTGAGATGAACTTAAATATAGGGCTATTTGTACATAGAAAATTGCAGGAAATGTCCAGCGGTCCTTTATGACATTACAGCTCGTTACATGTATCCCTGTTGATGCAGCAGTCTCATAGGAAATTTATTGTACACTCATTTATCTACCTTTCGTATCTGTTAAAAACATGGTATTATGCTCCAATGTGGTTATGGCTTGTTGGCGGCTTTGCTTTGGGTTTGGCCTTACACTGTACATCTTTTTTCAAAGTTACCTGAGATTCTGCCTCGTGAGAGCCAGCTCCCTAAGACGATAATCTCTCAGAAATGTCACTGTCTAACCCCCCACCCCTCCACTCCACAGTCGACTAAAATTATCTGATTCTGGATATCGACGACGGAGTGAGTTAACTGCACTTAGCGCTTCGGATGTTTCCATTTTATTCTGTTCAAAATCTATTCTTTAGATCGCCCACCATTTTTCGCAATTATTTTAATGCTTTCTTTAAGCTATTTTCAAATTTTCACTAGTTAATATTTCCTCTTACTAACTGAAATACTTTAACAGTAGTTACTAGCATTTTACCTGCGCTCTTCTGATGCTCTTATTAAGTACTCAGGAACTTTTTACAGCCTGAGTGGGTAAAACACTTCGAACATGTACAAAATGTTCCTTTTTAACGAAAATTCTATGCAACATTTTGTACAAACATGAGTTTTAGCTTTTTTCCGATTATTTAAAAAAAATTTCACCCTATTATATCTATAAATACCTATTATATATTTATAAATACCTATTATACCCTATTATATCTACTATTTTAGAACACCAATCAGGTAATAAATTTGCATTCAAATACATAAAATGTATGTTTAAACGACTGAACCTTTAGCCCTAGTACTACTTATGTTAAAGGACTGGCATTATTTGCTCTTAATTTCGGTATATCTATTTAAATACCATTTTTAATAAGTTATGAAAACTTTCTTTTAACCATTAACGCTCATTAGCCCTTTCGAAAACATCTTTGTGAGCTGCTTGCGTAAGAGAGACAGTTGTTTTTAATAAAAGACTTGGCGCTTCGTTTAGAAGTAGATAAAGCTAAGAGCTGGAAATCATTGCTATTAAATAATGTTCTCTCCTACTTTCATACAGCTGCAGTATAACTATTTAAATACCTTTTTAATAAGTTATGAAAACTGTCTTTTAACAATTAATGCTCATTAGCCCTTTCGAAAACATCTTTGTGAGCTGCTTGCGTAAGAGAGAGAGTTGTTTTTACTAAAACACTTGGAGCTTCGTTTAGCAGTAGATAAAGCTAAGCGCTGGAAATCATTACTATTAAATAATGTTCTCTCCTACTTTCATACAGCTGCAATAAAGTATTTGACATGAGAGGTGATTTCAAAAGTAAAATCAAGCCTTTGAAATTTTAATTCTTAAAAAAATAATTATTTCTTGTTTTGTATTTTCAGTTACAAATTGTGTTTTATCCATTCACACGTATCGCAATGGAAAGTACATCAGTAGTATGAAAAAAAAATGAAATTAGCTAGTATTAAAAACTCAGATTTGTTTGAGGTACAAAAGTTTAAAAAATGAATACGCAAAAAGCTTTTTTACTTAGCACTGATTTAAAATATGCGCAAAGTTTATTTAAATAGAAAAACTAGTAGTTTTCTTACTTTAATAAAATTAATGTGCTAAAAAAAACTCGAACTCCTGTCTCCTTTGAAATGAACAAAGTGAATCTTATTTAAAATATGTGCCAAATAAAAGCTGCTAAATATTCAATGCAGTGTATAAGTCTTGCCATCTATTAAAATTGCCTTTGGGGAAACCTGACAAAATATATTATGTACATTTTCCCATAAAAATACGATACTAGAGTTAATATTTGTAATGGGCTCAGATAGCGAGCTATAGAATTGTTAAGGCAAGGGTTCTGGTCACTTAATAATTCTATCATGATTATTAGTATCATGAAGATTTCTAATTACATAATTTGCCTTGCCACTAGACATAAAAAATTTTATGAATGGAATACATTTAGGAGCAATTTACTTTATCCTTAAAAGATTATCTTAAATAAAAACCAGTTTTAAGTCGTACAAATAATTAGCGTTCATTTTCAGGTGAATTAAAGGCATTAGGAAAGTTATCTAATTTTAATTTATCCGTCATATACACCTCTACATGCTATAATTACTTTCTAGACAAGCGATAGAACTATTGGCATAAAGATAATATTAAAACCGGGAGGATCGCAGCAGACATTGTAATTTTGGCTAAAAATAAAGATAAGCTAGGTATTCATTTAAATTTAAAAAGAAATATGTGAACACAATTGAAATTTATGAAAACTATGTGTAGCACAATTATTATTAGAGCTTACAGGTAATCTCACCTAGTTATGAAATTAAGTGATCTTATTACTCTGAGTCACTAAAGACTGAAAGAAATCTCTCTTTTAATCTTGACTGATTTAATGCCATTTTCTTCTTAGATGCAACTCATAGCAGGTGCTGTTAATGCTAATTGCATTACTTTGGCAGGTTTCGGTCTTTGTTTTTTTTAATGCTTTTTATTCCTTTAGTTGCTGCCAGTCTTCGCTCATCTGAATCAATGCCTTCAGGGATATTCGTCTTAGCTTCTATATCTAACCTTACATATAACGTTAGAACAAACATAGTTTTTCCCACTCCCTGGAGGACAGTTTTTTCATGGACATTTGGGTTCTGAAATTCTAGACAAATTATCGAACGTTAATTCTCATTTCTGAACAGTGAGAAAAATTCACTCTGAACCCACCCCAACTGTATAATCTTACAGTTTAGGATTGAGTAGAACTGGGTTTACTTATAGCGAAGCATACCAAGGTTTACTGTTCAGGAATAGGTACAACTTCAAAGAAGACTTTTTAAGGGAAACCGGCTCTTATACACGTAACATAGTAAGCCCTTTCACCGGTATTCGAATCTGAATCTACTTACCAGTGTTCAACGGTCTTATTCATTCGGCCTCTAGTGGGTTTTTACAAAACAAGACAGGCAATTAAAACGTCAAGAGACATAATCCAAAGCAATGTAAATCGAGATGCTTTTTATTTTAAATTCAATTCAATAACATTACTTTAACTGATTTTTACTTCCATGTACGAAGTAAAAAGGAAGTATTGTAATCGCGAAAATTTTCAATTATCATATTTCAACGAAAATATCCATCTTGACAGCTATCGAATGCAATTTAACGATGTTTTTGAGTGACATCTGAACGTAACGACAGAATAAAAGACTCTTTTTCCTCCAAAAATTTATTAAACTGATTTAAAATGAATTCTGAAGGGATTGTTTTGTGGCGTCTGTACGTACGTATCTCGCATAACTCAAAAACGAGTAGCCTCAGAACGTTGAAATTTTGTATGTAGGACTTCTATGACATGTAGATGTGTTCCTCGTATTTTGGTTGCAATCGGCCCCACCAAACCTAAATAAATATATGTTAACCGGCTCAGTGATCTCCGTTTCTTTACTCCCTTATGTTTGTAAGTTGTGCATTTTTTGCTTTAAAAATGTTTGAATTATGTTGTTCTTATCTTCCGGTTAAGGTTTTTATGCCTTTAGTAAATCTGTATGCAATATTTTTAGAATTATCAACAATTTTAAAGTTGCTAGGCCTAATAATTTTTTTGATGGCGGCCATTGCTTGTTTTCATTTGAAACAGAAGAATAGTGGATTTTTTGCTAATCTAGAGAAACTTAGCATCTCAACAACAAAGATAACGTATGCAACAAAGATAACGTAAAATCTGTATGCAATACTTGTAGAGTTATCAACAATTTAAAAGTTGTTTATATGCAATTAAGGCTAAATTTTTCCGATGGCGGGCATGTTTGTTTACCTTTCAATCTTGGCAAAAAAGCGGATTTTTTGCCATTCCAGAGAAACTAAACTTCGCAACAACAAAGATAACGCCTTCTTTTATTATTGCGAATTAAATCATGTTTAATCCATCCTGGAATTTATTCGAGGAAATAAGTGTTTAAGATTTATTTCGTAATTTTTAATATAGATATTTTGAGTTTTTATGTATTTGGCCTTTATTACTTTATTTGGCCTTGAAAATCTAAAAGAAAGTCATTTTTATTAAGACTTAAATAAAAAAAAATCTGATGTGTACACCATATGACTTCCTTGTACGGAATATTAAATTATACGCATTTTTTGTTGCATTTCATTTAAACTTGTTGGATTGAATTAAATCTACTTCGTCGATAGCACATAAACCACAACAGAATAATGCACTCTCAAAAATTCACTATATTTGTTTACCATAGTGACACTCTGACGCTACGCTAAGTTCCCTTAATAGCGTTACATTTCATTCATTTTATAGCTTCAACTTATAAACATATTGCCTTATATATTCATTCTCACTGAGCCGGCGAAATTACGCGAACGCCGGCTCAGTGAGAATGAAGCCTAAAAGGCGCATGACGATAAGCGTTTCCTGGCATGTTCAATCTCTTTAAGGAGAAACGGAGGCAACGAGAAGAAAGAAGGGGGGAGGGGCTTGAAGCCTGACAAGCTAGGATCTGGTTGAACTGTTGACAGTTTATAACTCAGAATGCGAAAAATTTATATCATCTGAAGAATTATCTAATCGTTGCCACGTGTTCTATTCAAATGTTATAATAAATCTAAAACAATGTATAAAATAACCTAAACAAACTAAAAAAGAAAGAAACAGTTTTTCACAGACGATTCAGTATTTCTCATTCAATTAATTCAGTCCTCACTTCTCTACAAGGTTAAAATACATAAAAACTCAAAATATCTATATTGAAAATTACGAAGTAAATCTCAAACACTTATTTCCTCGAATAAATTCCAGAATGGATTAAGCATGATTTAATTCGCAATAATAAAAGAAGGCGTTATCTTTGTTGTTGCGAAGCTTGGTTTCTCTAGATCGGCAACAAATCACTATTCTGCCACGTCTCAAATGTAAACAAACATGGCCGCCATGGCAAAAATAATTAGGCTTAGAAGGACTTAAACAACTTTAAATTGTCAATAATTCTACAAGTATTGCAGACAGATTTACTAAAGACATAAAAACCTTAACCGGAAGATAAGAACAACATAATTCAATCATTTTTAAAGCAAAAAATGTGCAATTTACAAACATAAAAGAATAAAGAAACTGAGATCACTGAGCCGAGTAACTGAGTGGATATATATAACTTTTGGTTCGTCCGATTGCAACCAAAATACGAAGTGCACAGCTACATGTTATAGCAGTCCTAAATACAAAATTTCAACGTTCTGAGGCTACTCGTTTTTGAGTTATGCGAGATACGTACATACACACAGACGCCACGAAACATTCTCTTCAGAATTCATTTTAAATTCGTTTTATAATTTTTTGGGGGAAAAGAGTCCTTCATTCTGCCCTTACGTACAGATGTCACGCAAAAACATGGTTGAATTGCATTCGATAGCGGTAAAAATTAATATTTTCGTTGAAATATGATGTCTCAAACTTTTCGCGATTACAATACTTCCTTTTTACTTCGTACAAAGAAGTAAAAAGGTTATTTCAACCTTCTTCATTCTTTTTGATTTGCTCCAAACTAAGCGATAACTTGCTGTGAGTCTAGTAGGGTCTGGTGAACTATGCCAGAGGCTTCCAAATATAGTAAAAAAAAACCTACAATTTGAAGATAAAATATTTAATAACTATGCACTGGTATCATCGAACATAAATAAGGCTGAAGAAAATGGTCGAATTGCAACTTGCATTAAGGTGATTACTTATAACATTAAGTTAACAGGAATTTTATTTATTTATTTTATTTATTTATTTACTTAAGATACTTTACCATTAGTTTTAAAATTTATCTATGGCATCTTACGCAGCTACGCAGCAATAAAATGCTAATTATTATTTTAGGTAAAAAAAAAAAACCAGTAGGCCATTTTTTGCTATTTTGATAACAACAACAATAACGAAATAAAAAAAAGACAAATACCGAAAAAAAAAGGATTATTTGTGGAAACTATAGTACTCATTGATATTTGTGAGAAACGATTTAAAGGTTTATCAGCGGACTTCAGGAAATTCAAAATCATTTGATAGCAAAAAAAAAAAAAAAAAACTTTACAACAAACAGCCAGGTTGAAAGCTGCATGACTTGAAAAGCGAATAAATATGTTTTTCTTACGGTTAATTAAGCAAATGATTTTAAAAATCAAATAAAAATTTGCTGATATTTAGTTTCGCACTAAAAATATCTCATTTCAATTTCATTTGAATCTGAATAATTCGTGCGTTTTATTTTGGCCAACAAAAATAATGTTTTTACTTCCTTTTACGAAGTAAAAAGGAAGTATTGTAATCGCGAAAAGTTTCAGGCAGCATATTTCAACGAAAATATCCATTTTGACCGCTATCGAATGCAATTTAACGATGTTTTTGCGTGATATCTGTACGTAAGGACAGAATAAAAAACTCTTTTCCTTCAAAAAAATTATAAAACTGCTTTAAAATTAATTCTGAAGAGAATTTTTCGTGGCGTCTGTACGAACGTATGTACGTACGTATGTAAGTACGCACGTACGTATCTCGCATAACTCAAAAACGAGTAGCCTCAGAACGAACGTTGAAATTTTGTATATAGGACTGCTATAACATGTAGATGTGCACGTCGTATTTTGGTTGAAATCGGCCGCGCCGAACGTATATAAATATATTTATATATATATCCACTCTGTTACCCGGCTCAGTGATCTCAGTTTCTTTACTCTTATATGTTTGTAAATTGTACATTTTTTGCTTTAAAAATGATTGAATTATGTTGTTTTTATCTTCCGGTTAAGGTTTTTATGCCTTTAGTAAGTCTGTATGCAATATTTTGAGAATTATCAACAATTTTAATGTTGTCTAAGGGCCGCTAAGCCTTTTTTATATGGCGGCCATTGATGTTTACATTTGAAACAGGAGACTAGTGGATTTGTTGCCAATCTAGAGAAACTTAGCTTCGCAACAACAAAGATAACGCATTTATTTATTATTTCCAATTAAATCATGCTTAATTCTTTCTGGAATTTTTTCGAGGAAATAAGTGTTTGAGATTTACTTCATAATTTTTAATATAGATATTTTGAGTTTCTATGCATTTTTGCCTTCTCGCGAAGTGAGAACTGAATTAATTGAATGAGAAATACTCAATCTTCTGTGAAAAACTGTTTCTTTTTTGTTTTGTTTGCTTAATTTCTTTTATACACCATTCTAGCTTTATTATAATATTTGAATAGAACATGTGGCAACGATTAGATAATTCTATTCTTTAAATGATATAAATTTTGTGCATTATGAGTTATAATATGAACGAAATAAGTTAACTGTTATATAATTTTTGGATTATATAACAGTTAACTCAGTTTCCGTTATATAATTATTATATAAGTTAACTGTCATATAATTATTAATACTGTTAAGTGAATCCAGAGTGTCGCTATGGTAAACAAATACTAGAGTGAATTTTAAAGAATGCATTTATTCTATTGTGGTTTATGCGCTGTCGGCGAAGTAGATTTAATTCAATCCAATAAGTTTAAATGAAATGCAAGAAAAAATGCGTATAATTTAATATTCCGTACAAGGAAGTCATGTGGTGTACACATCAGATTTTTTACTTTTAGAGTAATAAACATAAAAGCAAAATTATGTGTTTAGTTTTAGAAACTTTGTAAGTAAAAACAAATTTAGTTATTTCACTTTTATTGAAATAAGAAAATGTCGGTTGTTATGGTTATGTGACCTTTTGCGTTATATTTAAGGGCCAGAATTTCATGGCTAAATAAAAAACAATAAGGATTATTCGAGGTGCTAAATGAATTTTGGGACATTAACGCTAACTGTGATATCAGTTCTTTCGAATATTTTGAGTTTTGCTTTAACCTCAAAACAACTGTTGTTTAGACGATAAATGCAATGAATCTTAATGAAAAAAGATATGTGAATATTTGTAAAACGTTTCCCTAAATTCTAAAATTTAATCTTCTAACTGTTTGCGTATTTATCTCAGAGAGCCACTTTTCACTGTAAACGTAATTCTACGGTGAGAAGATTTGTCAATAATCAATAGATCTTAGCTTATTATCCGGCGGTCTGAATATATGCGCTAGTGGCGAAGAGTCCTTCGAGTTCCGGTATAAGCGCTCAATGCGTCCCAGAACAAATAATCAGTTTACCCTTTCACCAGATGGCCACTTCGAAAAATGTCGTAAAATGCACCTGTTGGGTTCCGCAAATAAACCGCGCGCACAACGCTTCTCTTGAATCTTACAGAGGAAGTCACTTCCGACGACATCTTGCTCCTGGATCTCCTGGCTCAAGCGAGATGTTTCCTTGAACACACAAGGCCCATTTGGAATATTTTCTTGGCCCTTGCCATTGCTGAATGACGTATGGAATGGGATCTCGCATTCTGAAACAAACAGTTCGTTACGGAGTGTTTAAAAAAAGATTATGGTTTGCAAAGATGTTTCCGAAGTTCGGCAAAGAAGCGTTGTTGTGAAAAACGTAGTAACCAAGGTTTTGCGCAATTAAATGAAAATCTCTGAACACAGAAGTCCATTCAAAGGCTTAGTATTCTGTTTGTTCAGGGAAAAAATATGAGTATCTGTTTGTCCAAAAACATGTTTTAGGGGCCAGTTGGAGATATTTTGAGACAATTATGTTAGGTTTATACAGAAAAATGCATGACGCATTTTGACCTACATCCTGTATTTTAAAAATTACACTGTTTACGATTTAACAATTATACGTATTTAAGGCAAAGCCTTTGGAAACATTTAGTTTTTGTTAGGAACAAAGATTGCTCAACTCTATTTTCTTTTTGTCATTTTTGAGGAGATGTAACTGAGCTTCATCCATTGAAGGGGCAGAACTATTCAGCCTGTTTTGTGTTTCTAAACTTTTTGAAAACAATATTGGGAAACTTACACGAATATATTAATCACCTAAATGTTTAATTCATAACATAATTTTACTGTGTTTCCTATACATTACCATCTTACGGAAAATTATAACTGTTATAACTGCTGATCTTTCTCTCCCTGGTCATATTCTTACTTGGAAAACATCCACCATTTTTCTCTATATTCACGTAGGTACTAATTAATAAATACTTTTGTAATGAATGTAACATCTCTAATCTATGCATTACACTAAATTTAATCTTAATTAAGTAATTTAAAGTATTCGCTTTTTTTTTGGGGGGGGGACTTCGCGTAGTGGACATAAACATCTATATGCAATGCATCATAAATATTAATAGTATTGTGTTACCTCCTTGCTAATATAAATTACTCTGTTGGCCCTATTCTAACATGATTTTGTATTTCTTAAAACCATAACGGTAATATATGAGAAGCCTAACTGAAAATATAGTGTTTATATAATTTATCACTAACATTTTAGGTAAAAAGAAATATATTCACTTAGTATAAACTCATATTATAGCCATTTTCAGCATTTAATTAATCTTCTTGTAGAATACCGTCAACCTATTAAGCTCCTGTATATAAAAGCTCCTATATATGCGTTTTCAAATGTTTGCGGGTGCTACTTTGGTAGACGGTTGCACGGATTTTGGCGAATTTTTGGCGATTTGCCTTTTGGCGAGTAATACAACTTTTGGTAAACCCATTACTGGATAAGTTATTTATGGTAACCGATACTTTGTTGTCATTTTATTAAAAAAATAATGCGTTTTATTATGCATAACTTCCGTGTTTTAAATATTATTTATGGCTTCTAAATATTAAAAATGAATTTAATTTTACATTTTTATTTGAAATAAACATTTTGTTGTTTATAATATTTTATATAATTTTATGTTGTGGATGATGTAATCAATGACGTCACCTTACTTAAAAAGTAATTGGTTTTATTAATATCTATAAATTTAATCTAATGTTTTAAATTTGTTTTAAAAATGATTTTATTATCAATGATTATTTAAATAATTTTAATTCTATGCGTGATGTAATCAGCTCCCTGATTGGTTACTGAATACTTGTGCATTACCGCGCCATTTTAAAATTTTATTATTCATCTCTTCGAACTCCTCGGATTTCAAATGGAATGGATATCTCCGTTTCGAAGACGAATGTTGTTATTGGTAATTACCAAGAATTATTGGTATTGGAATAAAAAAATTGCCCTTTGAGAATTTATTTTGGCCAACCTGTGTTTCCTAATCAAAGATTTATTTATAAATTGTTAATAGCGTCAGAGGAAAGTTTGGAGGAAACCTCGCTAATTGCTTCTTCAATGAAGTGCGAGATATTTGGATAACAGATGAAGATGGTTAAAAGATCCGATTCAATTATGATTTCTATTTTTTTTGTGGTACTTATCAATAAACAAGAGGTTAAATTACTCAAAAAAATGTAAGTACATATTTTTCTTTTATTTTATAATTGTATACTTCAATTTTTGTTAAAAAAATTAATACACTATTTTCAAAAATTGCTGAGATAATTATTGTCACATATGTTTTAATATTAATTATATTTTATAAAACGTATTTTAAAGTATTTGAATTTAATAATATTCTAATTCTTTTAAATGTTGGTAGGATGATTTTTAATTCGATATTCAATTTCAGTAATATTTTAATCTAATTAAACGTTGGCACAATGTTTTTATAGCTGTGTTTTTATTCTCTTTTCTGCTATATGAAAGTAATAATAGCCTTACTTTAGTACTTTATACTCATAGTAAATGTATTTATTTACATTTGCCTGCCATCTTAAAAAAAGACATTTTCAACAAAAAATTAATCCATTACTTTTAACGATATTTATTTATTTATTAGTCCAAAGGGATTTGAATCCCGAAGGACTATTAGTTTCGTTTTGGCATTTTGCGTCGGACGGATAAATGTCGGTTCACTTTTCAAACTGTTGCCATAAAATGTTAGAGTCCTGCATTATATTTGAAGAAATTAAATAATGAAAATCTGCGTAAATGTATGTATATTTCTCACATTGTCATAAAATAACGGTACATAGAGTCATCGAATTTTGAATAACGTAATCCTCCAACGAATATGAGCATGTGGAAGACCAAATTTGAAATTTGAAATTTGTTTTATGATCGATTTCCTATTTTTTAAAACTTTGACGAATTTTTGATTAACAAACTCAAGGATTTCAAAGCGAGCAATGGCAACGTTGTGCAGAAAAAACATTTTTATCTCCAGCGCGTGAGTCTCTGTATCGGAAATTCTAAAGATATGCTCGTTTTAAAACTATTTTGCGATATTGCTGTTGCACTGGATCTTATGGTTTAAGTGCGAGGAACATGATATTTAATAAAGAAAGGTAACACACAAAATGTTAAAAAACGCCTCTTTGAACGTTTTTTTTTTTTTTTTTTTTTTTTAAAGTTTCGAATACTTTACTATGCGTAAAAACAGCGTTTTTCAAGATGGCTGACGATTGTAAAAATCGCGCCAACAATTGCGCCAACGTAAATCGCCCAAAATCCGTGCAACCGTCTATCAAAGTAGCACCTGTTTGCGTAGTCAAAGACACTTTCAGAAATTCAGAGTCTTCCTGTATACAAATCCATCTTATGTTCGAATCAATACGAGTTTTAACAAAATTAGTTCTGTTCATGCCGCAGTTGAAATAAGTGATTTATTAGGTAAACTCTCAAAAATAAATAATGTCCATGATTTTTATGTATGTTCTAAATTGGTATCTCAGTAATAATAATTTATACAAATTTAAATCATCACTATAATCTTGCTTAATAAAATTTCAATTAAAATTATATTTATTTATATCAGGAAGAATAATTTATATACTATTCAAATATTATTATCAAAAATTACCTTAAGCAGTTTATTTCATAAATTCCAAATTAATAATAAAATTCGAGAAGAATGGAACTAAAAATCTAAACAGAAGTTAAAAAAAAGTATCATTAAAAACAGGAAAAAAATATGAAATATTAATTTTCTACTAGCGGGCTAGATCGCCACTTGAATGAGCTGCGGCCAAAGCAAAATTTATAAGTTCTTTGCATACATGAAAGGAAAATGCATAAAAAACATTTCAGCATGAATAAAATCAGTTCATTCTTTCCATGATCAAGCAACAGAATTCTGTCAGCAGAATTGGCAAATGAAATTAAAATCAGTTTTTGCATGGATCATTTTCTAGTTGTCGGATCATAACAAGCAACAACCATTTTGTGAATAATTATTTTGTTGCCAAAGCAGTAAACAAAAACTTTTGACACTTCAGGTTAATATGTATACATAAGACATCATGATTTAAATTTAATATAATATAGCAATTTTTCCTCAATATCATTAAAATATTAACGTGGCAATAAAATACAGTGTCAGTTATCCTAACCTGAAACAAATAATGAAACATTAATTCTTTGTTAATGTTAGCATTTTAAATAAATAGTTGCTAACAGCAGCTATTTATTTAAAATGCTAACATTAACAAAGAATTTTCGACATACAATCACGTCATATGCAATAGCGTGTTTTCTTCAACATCAAAATATGACATTATATAATAATAACATATTTAATGCTTGGTAATGCTATTTTTATTTCATGTTTTTTAAAACTTGGAAATTTTTTATTAACAAACTCTACTATTTGAAAGCGAGCAGTGGCAACACTTTTCGAAATAAAGCATTTTTATCTCCCATGACTCCCGTGACTGTTGCCACTCGGAAAAATTAGGGAGAAAATTAGTGTTTTCAGAGTTTTTAATTAATATCTCGGCTGATTAAAGTCGCACAAAGATGTGAATGGTCGAAATGGCTTCGCACGAATTTTTGGAATCCGGGGGAGAGGGGTACCTCTGTCGAAACTCAACTCTCCGCCATTCCGGAGGAGATGATGCCACAAACAAACAGACAGACAGACGCGCGCAGATTTTAATAGTACGGGTGATTTGTTATTAAACGTTAAACTGAGCTATTTATGCAAAATTTGTCACTTTTACTATATACTTTTCAACAATCAAACTATATCTAAAATTAACACCGATCCCCCCCTTAAACTTTTATTCATTTAAAAGGGTTCATGCAAAATGGTTTCATCGCTTTCAATATTAAAGAAAAAAGTCATCATCGATATATTTCAAATATGCCTGTAGTGCTATTTAGTGTTCTAACCCCAACTAAAAGAATTTAATTAATTGTTGAAGGTTTCTAATACCCAATATAACTTCTTACCTGCTTTTCTTGATTACGCATATAATTTACTAAGAATTAGTTGTTATATGTGCTTCATAAATCCATTACGAAATGGAAGATAAAATCTTGCGCATTTACTTCTTTAATGTTTGGAAAGTAAAAGCAAAGTTTAAGGACTAAATTTGTTTCGGATCGTAGACTACCTATTGGTTTTTAAATCTGTCATGCATTCATTAATTATGAAACGTTTCAAAGGAAAGAAGGGAAGAGAATATTTAATGTTCTTAAAATTACAATAACGAAATCAGTTATCAACTGATCCAATTATGCTCTAAAAGTACGTAAGTAAAAATACATATAAGCATTTTGTGCAGTCCAACAAGAAAGGAAACCTGGATTTTTCACCTGGTTGAACTTCAAAATGCGCTGGGCAACTTGCGACTGAGACAGCAGACAGTGCCTACTGATCAGTATATTGATTTATTCGCTTATCAGTTAAACATGATGAAATGATCAAGCAACAGAATTCTGTCAGCAGAATTGGTAAATGAAATTAAAATCAGTTTTTGCATGGATCATTTTCTAGTTGTCGGATCATAACGTTTCCATTTTTGCATCTGTGGTCAGTCAGCTTATGCCCGAGTTCAGGTAATCAAGAAGTCAAATTAATAGAATTAAACCGCTTACTAATTTACATTTATTAGAATTGATTTTTGGTAGTACTTGGAGTCTCTAATCATATAGTGAAAAAGTACATAGCATATGATATTATAGACAGCTTACATGTATGCAATATGCAGTAACTATAAGATAAAAGTAATTTTCTTATGAGATTCTCAAAGTGCTTTTAGTAAGTTCGCGCTTTTTGATAATAAGAAAATCAGGGAACAAAATATCTTTTCAACTTATCTTCTTCAAAATATCTTTATTTAAAAAATTGAAAATTGCTAAAATACTGATTATTTTCACTTCGTTTTGAAAATAATTAATTTAGAAATTCCTGTTTTTTGAAAAATATAGATAATTATGAATCTAATTTCGTAAAACATTTTATAAAATTTTTTCACCCAATAAAAATGTATATTTCATGTGGCTACTTTTTTTCCAAACGACCGGAAACTTGCTTCTCAATCATTTGAAATGAGGCACAGTCGAGAAGGGTCGATCCCATCGGTCATTTCGCGATCTTATGATCGAGAGTTGTGCCCAAGATGCACCCAACGGATAGACTAATACTGCAATCGCGAGAAGGGAAAAAACGATGCGTGCAAAAAACAAAATCTTTCGCAACTCAAAACAGACACCCTCCACTAACCAGTATTTAAGGATATAATCTCTGTTGTAAAAGCAGAAGGAAGAGAGGAGTATCTTCATTTAAATTTAGTTAGGTGTTACTTTCAAAGCCAGATTTGCCGCAGTAAATAAAATTTCTGTCTTTTGTTATAATTCACACTCTTAAGATAATTTAATTTTACATTGACATTATTATGGTTTCCTTCTTCAAAGTATGTGGAAAGCAAGCAGATTTAGCATAGCTATGCAAATAAATTGTGTGACCAGTGCTTTTAACCCTTAACTTCCCAATTTTTTAAATTTCTATGAAAAAATTATATCAGCTACTTCTTAAGTAATAATAAAAGGGAAAAATATTTTTAAAAAAATTAAGCAATTTTAAATTGAATTTCAGTCATTTTTTTGTTTGTTGCAGAAGTGCAACATTGCGCAGTAGTGCTGTAAAATTACAAAACTTTTTTTTATATGAGGATTTTATTATTCATTGTTATAAATTGCTTTAGCCTTACATACAATGAAAAATTTTAAAGCAGTTATTGACTTTGTTGTCCCCTACTTTACACTTTTCGCACTCAGTTTAAGTGTAGCTCTTGCAGTTTGGAAACTTGCACCGTATTCTTTTCTGACCATATTGACCAATGATTTATACCATCTCTACGAATGTCCTTACATGGAACGGATTGGGCAGTACCTTTGCATCTTTTAGTCTGAGACATTTGTTGTATTGAAGTATTACTAGGTCTTCCTCTTTTAGCATTTCGATCGTACTCCATTTTGAATAAGCATGATGCAACTTCAGATTTGAATTTTTGTAAATTCATTAGATTTTTTTTTTTAATTTTCAGATTTCTTCATTGTTTCTTTATTTCGATCAAATCCAAGCTCTTCTGACCAGTATGCTCTATAGTTTGGCAGGTGAACTAGAGATGCATAAATGCAAATACCCAAATATTGATTTATTTCATTCTCTGATATAGTCAAAGGCTTACTTGGATTCTTTCGAATAGCATATCGTTTGCTGTCTTTATAAATGTTACTTATGATCTCTTCCGTCCATAAATATTTAAAAAATTGGTACGTAGTGTCCAATCCGTAATTTCTCTTGGGAGCGTGTCATCTCTATGGAATTTTATTACTTCTTCAATCAATGAAATGTTTTGATTTTTCCATAAAATATTCTGAGACAATGTTTTATTATTCTTAACAGTTAAATTAAAAAAAGGTTCTCTGACTGAAATATACCAGCGGCCGAGCGGTAAAGTCGCTAAACACTGGTACTTCGGTCCGAAGTTCGAATCCCGCGAACGGGGCTGGCTGCATGGTCGTCTTCCCCATGTGTAACTTGTATACAAGCCAGTTTCCCTTAGAAAATCCTCCACGAAGGCATCCCTTCCCGCAGGCAGATAGCTCTCGAGGCTTTGCCATAATCACACACACACACTGGCCGAAATATTTCTATTAAATTTATTATCATCATCATCATCGGATTTTTTTTATATTCCGAATTGTATTTTGTATTTGTATTATTGAAGCAACACTATTTTCACAGTCGCTATCCAAATCATCGTTAGATGACACACAATCAGGTAAAAAATGAACATCATCAGCAAAGTATTCAAGACCATCCTCACTTAAATCACTTAATTTGTCCAAATTATTCATATATCTAACAATTTCATCTAGGGTTAGTATACGCTTTTTGGCCATGTCAAAATGGTAACCAAAGACCAATGTTGCAGACCTGCAACATATAATTAAAATCAAATTTCTTTCAAACTTTTTCCATTAAAAAATCAAAATTACTTTTTAAATGAACATAAAATGTTTAAATTTCTTAGCTGGTAATGGTTTTCGTGAATAAACAAAAGGAAGCATAAAATATAATGGATTCTTTTTATAGCAAAAACACAGTTCTTGAGGCATCAGAGATTTTTATAATTCTTGTGATTTCTGGAAAAAATTTGCTGCTATCTAGTGACAAAATTGGTATGTATTTCGTTGCAGTAATCTTTTTTTCTTAGATAAGCGATTTGTAGGTAATTAAAAAGAATATTGAGTCTGTTAAATTAAAATAAATCATATGTTGCAGAAATGCAACAGTGGGAAGTTAAGGGTTAAAGTGTTTATTTTCTGCTTAACTCGGAAGACAGAATGTTTGAAATTATAATTTGTACGAAAAATGATCATGAGAAATATTTCATGAAAGCTCTTTAATAATTTATCTTTAAGTGTGCAATGATCATTAGTGTTGTCTATTAATTAAGCTTAAAGACTGAGTTAAATAAAATTCTTGGCAATGTCAAGAAGAACCGCCAGTAAGTCTCTGAGAATCTGTTCAATAATTGGAATTACTTTGGGACAAAAGTTTTAACTTGTTTTAGTTTTAACTTGTTTTAAAATATGACCAAGCATTGCAGAATCTTTCCAAGAAATTTTGAAGTGGTATTGAAAGGCCATAAAATTGATGCTTGAAATGTCCGAGCATAAGGAACTTGACATATGCCAATAACCTTATGTCCCATTCAGAAGCATTTAATGATTCAGATTGTCAAGCATAGTTTCTAAGCATGCTTTAATACTCACTTCATACCAATATTTTTTACTGGCTTATACAACTATACCGTATCTCTTGGCAATTGTCAGTTAAGCTGCGTGCGGGCGTATGAATACTTCTTGACTACCGTATTCAGTATAACAGTTTTTTTTGGGGGGGGGGAGCTAATTGATCTTCTGTTATATTAAGACTCGTTAACAATCGTCGTTAGTGAAAGAGTCTCAGTATGCAACAAACAAGTGATGGAATACATGTTTGCATTTTAAAGGGCATTCATGGTAATATGAAGTTGACATCTATGATAATGATCACAAAATCATTTGAGACATTTTTTTTTTTTTATTTCCAAAAAAATTAATTTTTGCATTTATTTCTTTTTGATTTTTCATACTACGAATCATCCAACTCAAAATTTTATGAAAATCTCAGTTACGCAATAGAAATTTTAAATACTTCGGTTTCTTAGCTGCAACTTCTACTGAATCCTAATGCTCGCAAAAGTGATCCTTTCTCATAGCAAAAGTGATCCCTTTTTTTATCCTTATCACAAAAGTGATCCTTATCGCAAAAGTGTTCCCTTTTCGCTCGCAAAAGTGATCCTTTTTGAGAGTATGCTCGCTCGGCTATCATATTTACTGATCTCCCATTAAATATGATAGCCTTTCTAGTAATAAATTCATATTTAAATTCGAAAGCTAGAATTCTTTTATATGTCCACTTGATTTCATAGCTAAAATTCAAATTGATTAGTTGATCATAAGGTGGGCTTCAAATAAATGTTTAATTATTTTTATTTAATTGTATGCAAATTATTTATTCTTGTGAAAGCGATAACTCTGGGAATTAGGTAGCTTAAGATAAAACGTTAGCTAACAGTCAGTATAATTCCTACAGAGTTTAAGCCGAGAACTATAGTATAAACATCAGAATCTACAAAACCTTTATGTACAAGGACAGATATTCTCTACCAAGGCGCCTACCAGGGGCAGAGCGGTAAAGTCGCTGAACACTGGTCAGAGAGGTTCAGATCTCGCGAATGGACTGGTTGCATGAGCGTTTTCGCGGTTTTCTCTTTGTGTGACGTGTATACGAAATAGTTTCCCTTAGAAAGTACTCCACGAAAGCATCGCTTTCCTTAGGCAGATAGCCCTGTTGTGCTTTTCTGTCATCTCAATAAACCAAACCAATCCTCTACCAAGGCATTCTTCCCATTAGATTCATCCCGTGGGCTCTAATCACATAATTAATCTAACCCCGTTTTAATATCTTTTAAAGATTATTTTTTAACAAAATGTATCCTATATAAGCAAAGCTAGCGAAAGTTTTGTCACCTGCATCGTTATGCGTTGTCAATCATTTACGCAAAGCTCTACATGAATGAAGCTTCTTTAAGGTACAAATTTCTAAAAGCGGACAATTTATACGATCCAGTGTTATCAGAACACGTAAAGTATGATTAATTGCAAAATTTAACAGGAGAATTTCCAGCGAATTCAGGTGCGTTATTTTGAAATCAAATTTAAGTATATTGCAATGCAATAAAAATGTTTGTTAAGGATATATGAACTGCTGTGATTTCATTCAGAAAGATTTTCAGAACACTTTCATAAACTCGTATCATAAAAGCATTTAAATGAATTCTAGAAATGCGTTGAAAATAAGTATGTTACGGATATGTTTCTGCTAATTTGCAAATCAATAGCCGATTTTCATTTGTACTGTGGCGTGCGTACGCGTTCGTAATAGATAGAATGCACAAGTCCGATAAAAAGTTAATACAACTTATTATTATCACAATAAGTATAATAAAGCTGAAGTTTTCCTCAGAGATATTCTTACAAGTGTTCATAATATCAAACATTAATAATTAGTAGAACGCAAATACGTTAAATAGAACGCAATACAACCAGTAGTCATACTTTAAACTACTAAAAACGTTAAAACAACAGCGCAGTTCAAAGAGAAAGAGAAAGCTAATTCAGTTCGCGCAGAGTTAAATAAATCGCAATAACAGTAACTAAGGAAGTGAACTGAGATGTTCTATCTCTGGCATTTTATAGCATTTAATCGGTCGCGAGAAAGTTCTGGTCGTTTCTTTGTTTCTGGATATTTCAGGAAACCAACAGAGTAGAATTACGGTTGCAGCTAACATAGTAGTCAATTACATTTATTCAAATTAAATATAAATTAAATAGTTTATTCAATGTTAAATGCACGTGCTCTTATATTTTTACTTTTCCGGCATAGCGTTCTCTTAAAATCTGTTACGCGTTCCATTGCACGGGAATTTAAAACAATTTTAATTATAATTCTACTAAAAATATCTAACTAAATACATAATTCGTAACAACATATTGGAGATTTTTTACTCTATTATATATTCATTTTCTTTGTACTAATTAATTAGTACTGATATTTCTTAATGAAGTTTGTAGAGTTTTCTGTTCTGCCGACTGAACTCAATACTGCATTTAATATTTGTAATTACTGTGTACTGAAGTCCATTTGGCTTTCTTCGTATGCTGGGTACTTTGCTGAATAATCAAATATATGAAAATTTTGTCTCCCTTTATCTTAATAAAGCTTATGAATGACGTCCATACATCGTACTGTTTGATTGGTTAATTGCTGTGCTAAGTTCTGTGAGTCTGGATCTTAGAGCACGGTTCTGGAAAACACAGAAACGGCTGATTTGCCTTTGTATATTAAAAAGTGAGAAGTTGAAACGAATTGAATATATTATTTTTTAGCCCAAAGAGGCGTTAGCCCAGAAGGGCTATTAGTCTCGAAACGGCATTTTGCGCTGAATCAGTTTAATGCGATGTATCACTTTTCAAACTGTTGCCCTCAGACATTATCGCCCTGTAATTAAGACACAATAACACGCCGAATAAATACCAATTCAGAAGTAATTTTGCGGTTTTGCAGCTGAGGATGGTGGTTCGGTAAAATCATCGAAACTAGTCCTGTGAAAATTTTGTAAATATAACGCTGATTTTTGTTGTTTGTCTTCTGAATTAGTATTATCGCCCTGTATTATATTTAAAGAAACTAAATAATGAAGAATCTGCATCAAAAGTTTGTTTCTCTCATTGTGAAAAAACAACGGTACCCAGAGTCATCAACTTCTGAATAACGCAGTCCTCCACCCTAACTTGGGCACCTGGAAGCCCGAATATGGAATTTGTTTTATTGTCTATTTCATATTTTGTAAAATTTGAACGAATTTTTGATTAAAACACTCAATGATTTCAAAAAGAACAGTAGCAACACTATAGAGAATAAAATATTTTTATCTCTAGTGCGCGGGACTGTCCATCGGGAATTCTTAAGATATGCTGTTTTCAAATATTTTTAGTCCAAAGTGGCATTGGACCAAATGCTCTCAAAACGTGTATGTGTCTGTAAATGAAAAAAAAAGATGCCCGTTAGGGAATAATTTAAAATCTGAAAGCTTTTAAATATTATTTATTTATTTATTTATTTATTTTTTCATTAAGTTTAATTGTCTTTCTTTTTAAGTGATATTTTTACTGTTAATCAAAGGGCTTTAAAGCATGAATTAGAGTACTACCCAAATACTGTGTCATCGCTTTATAGAAATCTTTATTATGTAGCCCTCGTGAATTTCACCGATTATATAAATTAAACAATAGTCGATTATGTAAATAAACAATAAGTTTTATTTGATCATTTATCAAAGTTAGTTGAAGAAGATGAGTTTAAAGTACCTACTTATAAACAAAATAAATAAATTAATTAATCTTCCTGTTTCAGAATTGGTTTTACAATTTTTAACATATTATTCTACTACTATAGCAAATGAGGACTGTTTACAGTTCGATCGCAATCCAACTTGGCGGCCATTCTTTACCGTCTTCTTTCCGGTATTACTGTTTCTGCTTCTTCATTTAGAATTAGTTCACCTTCTTGAACCCCTTGTTCGCTCAGTGATTTCCTTCCAAGTCAAAATTCATCTTCATCGAAAAGAAACCTTGAATACGACAAAAACACTCGTGTGCTAATCAAGACAATAAGATGGACGGCGTAGGCGAGCAGATGACTGAGATCTGTCAATTACTTTCGATGCTTCTAGACGCAGGAAGTGACGTCATACCAGGAAGTTCAGTTTAGGCGTATTCATTCCACCCTCTCCCTTTGTTGACAATTGAAGAGTTAAGGTTTAGGGTTCTCGTCGATTAATTTGTTCAAGGGTGTTGCAAGGATGTTCAATAGTTTTAAAAAATATGAATCTCGTATATGAATCGTCTGTCAAGAACCTGTATAATTCTGATTTAATTTGCAACACAATAAAAACGTTATACTACGGTTTCTCAGCTATACAATAATTTTATTTCCGAGATTTTCTCTAATTTTTAGAGGCAGTCATTGTATTTTCGAAGAAAAGATTGTGTGAATTCGCAATTTCTATTGTGTATGCTTGCAAATTAAATATCTACACAACGTTTAAGGAAATTAGAAAACTGGAATGCTGCCTAACTTTTTACAGCTAAAATAAATTTGTTCCTAAAAATCAGTCACGTTGTATTATATAATTTGTTGTATAACATCTCTGGAATTATACATTCAGTACTGTAATGAATATGACCCTTTGGGATAATCGGAGTTTGAGTATGATAATATGTTTAAGAAAAGCAAAATCCTTTAGTACCCCGGTAGTGCTTTTTTCTTTGGTAATTACTTTCTTGTTTATTTTTTATCACCGCTATTATTAGCCGAAAGGAGCGTTGGCCCAAAAGGGTTATTAGTTTCAAAACGGGATTTTGAGTTGAATCACTATAAAAGTCATTTATCAAATTGTTTGCGCCAAATATTATAGCCCTGTGTTATATTTAAAGAGATTAAGTAGGGAAGAATCTGCATGAATATATGCATGTTTTTCGCATTATGAAACAACACGGTACTTAAAGCCATCAAATTTTCAATAAAGTATCCTCCACCCGAATATGGACACCTGGTAGCCCAAATTTTGAATTTGTTTTATTGTGTGTTTCGTATTTTGTAAAACTTTAACGAATTTTTTTTATTAACAAAGCCAATGATTTCAAAGCGGACAAGCAACACTGTACGAAAAACAAAAAAAAAAAAAAAAAAAAAAAAAAAAAAAAAAAAAAATTCTCCAGCGCACTGCCTATCGGAAATATTAATGATAGGCTGTTTTTAAATAATGTTGCGTTTCTATGAGTTCGTGTATTTGGAGTGATTGATCATAACATTTGATGAAGAAACAAAACACAATTTATTAGCCAATATTACTCAGAAAAGTTCCAAAAGAACACGTTTACAGTAGTCGAAAAACGACGACAAACACGCTGAAACAATCAGTAACACAGCCTTCAAGCTATCAGACTGTAAAGGTGAAGACAGCTTCACGGTAAAACACTAAAGTACAGCTCCCGACTCGATCCATCGGTCTCGGAGCTCAACACGCTCAAGATAAAACTCGACGATGCACTACTATATACTGACGGTATACTCCTACTCTGCGTATAGGCAGGGTTTATATACCTTTTGGCCTGCCTTCGAGAACATTCTGGGCCAAACCGGTAAGAATTCGTTCTAGAAATACTCCATCCGTCTATGACACGTCGCCAAATGGGAGATTTCGCGCCAAATCTGGTAAATGGGGGGAAACGCCCCTTTGGGCGTAATATAAAATCTGAAAGCCTTCACATTTATTGCTATTAATTATTTTTACTAGCCCAAAATGGCTAAAGTTTAGAAAGAAGATGTAGATCATAAGAGCTTTATTTTCCTTTTACTTTTTAATCTGTTTGGTTTAAATAAATTGCATTTAATTCACGATCAAAATATTAAACATCAATCTAAAATAGTTAAAAAATATTAAATATTTTTCTAGAATTATGATACATTTTTTTTTCTTTTCAAATATATAGAAGATATACAGCGTTCCCATGTTAATCAAAATATATATTCTATAAAAAGTTCTGCTATTCCACCTGGGCCATCGTTATTGATAATCTTTACTGATAAACCATATTAAACTTTAACAAATTTAATAAGTTAATATATATATTTTAGAAGTTATGATAACTAGACAAATGTATTAAATTTTATGCAGTTTACTAGTTTATTTAATAATAATCTTGTAGAAACATTAGGTATTTTTCAGAAGCAGGTGGATGCGAGCACGGTGCATCGGCTATGGCGAACATGGTTGAAACAAGAAATGTGGGAAGAAGGAGTGTGCAGGTGCAGCCAGAGTGACGTCAGCACGCGTGGATCGACGCATCCGCCGACAAGCTGTGGCGGTCCCGCAAGTCACTTGTACCGCGATTCTGCAGCATGTGGAAGATACCCTGGATCTTCCCGTGTCGACCAGATCCATTTCCCGTCGATTGGTTGAACGTGGCCTGCACTCACGGCGTCCGTTAAGAAGACTACCATTGACTACCACGGCATGCCGTGGTTTAGAATGGTGCCGGACTGGAGCGATGTGGATAACAGAATGGCGAAACGTCGTGTTCTCAGATAAGTCACGCTTCTGTTTATCCAGTGACAGTCGCCGCATACGTGTGTGGCGTCGACGTGGAGACAGATCTAATCCGACAGTAACTGTGGAACGCCCCACCGCGCGACAACGTGGCATAATGGTTTGGGGCGCTATTGCCTACGATTCCAGGTCACCTCTAGTTCGTATTCAGGACACTATGACGGTCCAACGATACTTGGATAATGTACTGCGGCAGGTGGCAATCCCCTACCTTCAAGGGCTGCCTAATGCAATTTTTCAGCAGGATAACGCCCAACCACACAGTGCTCGCATCTGCCAACATGCTCGGCAAGGTATACAGATGCTTCCCTGGCCACAGTACTCTCCTGACCTGTCACCAATCGAACATGTGTGTGGGATGTGATTGGACGCCGTTTGCAGACTCTGCCCCTGCCTCGTTCAGAAGACGAACTGTGGTAAATGGTTGAAAAGGAATGGAGAGCCATCCCTCAGGACACTATCCGCACTCTTATTGACTCTATGCCTAGACATGTTTCTTCGTGCATCGCTGTCCGCGGTGGTCCTACATCCTACTGAGCGGACGCTGTTCTCGCTCTGTATTCTGACTGTCATTTTGAAATAAAGATCACTTATCGCTGCTTGCTGTCTCTGTCCTTTTTCCAAATTTCATCATTTTCTGACCACTCCTTCTTGGTGTTGCATTTTCAATATCGAGCAGTGTAAAATGATAGCTTGGGGAGTTAAATGGTTGCAATATCATAGAACCAAATTTACTTTAAAGTATAGCTTATTTGGGTGAATATTCAGACTTCTAATTACATCTACAAAGAACTACGTACCTCATTTAAATTGATAAATTGGAGAGAATTTTTGCCTTTATCAGACTATGAAAGCCAAATAAAGCTGAAAAATAACTTTTCGATGTAGATAGGCATATTGTCTAAAATAATTCTGGAATTATACCCAGATTGATACTTTGTTGTAGTTTGTAATATACGCGTATTTTCATATGCTTTTTAAAGGGCAGCCAATGCTGTCACGGAAAGTAATGGTTTCGGCCATCTGCATGGGTTGCAAGACAACCATGAACATGGTGTTATAGTCTTAGGTGGTCTCCGACCAACCGAACCTTGACGAGCGCCCTGTGAGCCAGTTTATCGATGGGATTTGAGAGAGTTCATTTAGTGTAAGAATGCGTTCTGGAATTGAAGCTCTTGCTTCGTAGCAAAAAGGAATTTGTTCCATCATTCCAATGTGATTACTCAACTAGTTTCTACCTCCTGCCTAATATGAAGGGTGTTCATTTGGGAACCTGGTCATCCCTAGTTACATTTAGTTGCAGATAGAGCGTATCAGTTTGATTGATACACTCTTCAATGACGTCACAAGCCAACCCCTTTTTATTTTATTTTATTTTATTATTTTTTTTTTTGGTAATGTCACTTTGAGTGTAAGAAGGTACCTATATAAGCAGTTCATCTGCAAGTTATAGGCATAATTTGTAAAAGTACTAACATAAATTTATGTTTATATTCAATTTGATTTAAATTATTTGCTCTGTAAATAGTTATTGTTATTCAAACAAAACTGACACTAAATAAAGACGGTACCCCTTCTTCTAATCATCTTAACAGAGGCTTAGTTTCTGTTTTACATTTATTAACCCAGTAATTAATATTTTACATATTTAGACTCCTGCATACATTTAAAATTCGCATTTTATCAGTTGTTGTCAGAACAAGAGTTTCTTCAAAAATTAATACTCTTCTTTTCCTTTTTTAACTCTTTGATACTACTGCATGATGATTAAGTTATTTAATTCACGTTGTTACGCCTACTCTAATAATCTGCTGTAATTCCGAAAATCTTGATCGACCTTTTTGATTTGTTATTTTAAGCAGCATTAAGTTATTTTAAGCAGCATTTAAGTTATTTTAAGCAGCATTAAGTTATTTTAAGCAGCATTTAAGTTATTTTAAGCAGCTTTCGTCCATGTTCCCCAAGTTACACATACATCTTAACTATTCATTGATGTCCAGTGTTTCGTATCTGGTTTATTGTATCATGGACATCATTCTTCACCCAATTTTACAAATAAAACGGTTCAAATCGCACGTGAAGTGCATTTAATTTCAGGGTCACGTTATCCATTGTTAGATAATGTATTGATTTAATTTTCCTATGTTCAATAATGTCAAAACTAAAATAACAATAATAATAATCAACGATATTACTTTTGGAGAATACTTTTATACATACTGAACCTCTGTTATAATAATTATCTTATTTTTGCCCTGAATCTGTCAAAATATATAAACAGGAAATCGCATGATTTAATAATGACTCCATATAGGTATCCCACTTTTACCTTAACGTTGATGTTATAAACTGATTCAGTATAAAGCAGTCATATCGCGTTAAATATAGGGTGTAAAAAAAGATATAAATATTTCAGTATTCAAAATATTGTTAGCATATTGCTTTTAAATTAAAATTTATAAAACTAGGTATGCATCCTGGTCATTTTTGATTTCTGCTAACAAAGCTAATCTATTTAGGGCTATGGGTAGACATCTGGTTTTGGATCCAGGCCGTATCTGTCGGAAGGCGAGGCGTCTGAGAGGTAAACAGGCTTTGATATGCAAGAATGAGCCGGAAGTAGTGACAGCTATTGCTGAAGGATCTAAAAAGGGAATTCATGAATGTCAATACCAGTTTCGCTTCCGAAGATGGAACTGCACACAAGCTAAACGATCTTTAAAAAAAGTACTTAGCAGAGGTAAGTTCTCAGTGTTTCGTAATAGTTTAAGGTAATAATTCGTACTGTCTTCTTAGAGAACATTTTTATCTTCTAAATCTCCGCTTCGAATTATAGTATTTAGTAAAAAATTGTACATGCCTCTAGTTTTACATTTAAACCCCAACTATGGATATGTGTAATAGTATAATCTATCCAAATTGGAGGTACTTAGATGAAGGGGGTTACAATGGAGATGTTGCGCCTCCGAAACCTCTCAAAAGGTTGGTTACTAAAGAGTTATAAAAGACTCAAGATTCCATCTCCTAGGTTGCTTCAATTCAATTTGAGATGGACCTTAGTTCTCGCGCCCTTTATTTTAATACTAGCTGCTACGCGGCCAGCCTTCGTCTGGCTTTTAAATGTACCCTAAAATGCCTAAAAATTAAATTTAAAACCTGCACAGAATTTTATATTTTAATAAGATAAACTAATATAGTTTCGTTTACAGGCTATCGGTAAATATTAATAGATATTTAGTGACAGCATGCAATATAATTGGGCTGATGAAAGATGTTAATTACTTTTGAAGTTAAAGTACATTCGAAGAAAAGTTTTCAACATTTTAGATGATTGAATGGTAAGGTGTCGGGTTGAAGGGAAAGTAATGCAGACGGAGAGACAGAACTTAAAGTGAAAAAAAAAACATTTATAACACGAATTTAATCATTATTACGAACACTGACATTTTCTTAGGCCTCTGGCCTTCTCTCAGGTAATTTTTACATGCTGAGTTTTTTTTTTTTTTCCCCACAAAATGTATATCTCTTGTATACCGTGAAAGTTTTTGCCCTGAAGTAAATCCCGCAGTGATCTAAAACAGGAATAATTTGAAGGCGCAATATCTGGAATCTTAGGCTAATAAAGAAGTTCCTTTCAAACGGCATTAAGCTTTTGTCGTGTCATTCTTCAGTGTGGGTGGTAATGTCGTCCTAGTGAAAAATAACCATCCCAAGTCTTTTCATCAATATCGGTGATCGTTTGATGGTTAAATCCCGTTTCAAAGGATATATCTGAGGAGAATAAACGTCTATATTCATGTTTTGATTATTTTCTAACAACTCATTCACTATTTCAAGAGAAAATTCATTTTGGATGTAAATCTGGTTTCGTTTTGAGTCTTGGATTCTCCTGTTTAGATTTCAATAGCTGTCTTTTTCGAATGATGCTCTTTTTTTTTTTTTTTTTTTTTGGTGGGAAGGGGGGAAGGAGAATCATTGTGTATTAAATATTGCCCGTGGTTTTAAGCTATGAATTCAAATGGAACGCAGACACCAATCTAAGAAAACCTTCTTATTTATTTTAAGAAAGCTGTTGTCGTTGTCAGTACACTATTGAGTCTCTCCCTTACTTCTCCGCTGATGATAAGAGACCTGACTTGATCAGCGCGTTCAGTTTATCATCACGTACCTCCTTAGCTGCAGTGCCTATAGACAACGCTCCTCTACTAGACCTAGAAGATGACCTCCTTGAAAAATTTTAATTCATCAAGATCCAGTTTCTGCTTCCCAACACCTCTCCTTCACCGTGGCCGAGGGACCAGTAGATCACTCCAAATTTTAAAAAGCTCTACACTAAAGCGTTCTTCGAGCATTGGTTTTATGTAAGTGAAGAAACCAATATCACCTTCAGAGAGTTTTGAGAAGACCGTTTTCTCATCATTTCCTGCCTCAAGATGATCGATAACGCGTCGAAGGCTGTCACATAATGAACGCTTATTTCTGCATGGAAGAAGTTTTGACCAGACAGCATTATCGATCACGACTCCGAGGAATTTGAGCAAGTGTCTGTGGAAGCTGTAATCGACAAAATTGTGTCTCTGGTCAAGATTATGGGACTAGAGTTGGATAGCAAAGACATCGATGAGCCAGTGGAAAGCATAGATAGGAGCTGAACACCGAAGAACTTATAGAGCTGCATTCTGTGTCATAATAAGAAGTTGTGGAGAAGATTTCGTCAGAGGAGAAGAAGACCTTTGGAAATCACGAACCGTTTAGTGAAATAAAGGAGATGTTGAAAGCATGGAAGACTGTTACATCGTAGGTTAAGAATCATCATCCTAATGATGCACCAAATATTCATGATACCAGTTTATAATTGCATTATTGTAAACTCGTTTGAGTATTTTCTTCGGAAGTGAGCGCATTATCTTATATTACATTGATTCCTATGGAAAAAGAATTGTTTCTCTTAACGAGCGTTTCGTATCAGTAAGATTCCGAAACAAATTATGCTAATTAAGCGTGATACCACTGTACTTATGCCTTATAAATATTCCAAAGTTTAAATCAAGAGATAGAAATTAAACTAATTCTCAACGCTGTAGCACCTTTGTACGCTTATGAGTACAAGTTAATGGAATTAAATGCAAAAGCTTACAAAATCTTGATGTAATTTCAAATTATACTAAATTACAGAGCATACGTAAAGATTTAAATTTTAGATGTAAGTTTATAGCTTTGGGCACTTGTGAACCAATAGAATCGTAACGCATTTATGTAGAATTTTTGATTGAACCGTCTAAAGTAATTTTAGTAAAGGTGAGTTCCCAATAAGATAAATAAAGATTAAACAAATAAAAAATTAATATCCTGTTAAGAAGAACACTCATAGAGGAAAGAGTAGCACTCAAGATTTTATGACGGAAAAATATGCAAGTAGAAAAGTAAATTTTTATTCATTTTGCTGTTTAAAAAACGTCTTACACAAGGCAATTAATTTGTATAAATATAAATTTTTTATCGCTCAAGCTAATAATTTCTTATCGCCTTACTATCAATGTAAAATGATTATGAATTTTGTGAAAGAGATCTGAAGATTAAAGTTAACATTAATGAACTGGCGTAAATATAATTGCTATGTAGTTAAAATTTCCTCGTAGTTTATTGGAAACCAAAGCGTAGCTTAAACATTCCTCTAACATAAACATTCTGCATAATTTATTGGAAACCAGAACGCAAAGTAAAAATTCTTCTAACGTAAGTTCAGTTTTGTATTTTGTTGCATTATTTTTTGCTATATTTCCTTCATATTATATTAAATTTAAAACTTTTGTCTCTACAAATTTGTTTTTCATTCGATTTTTTTATTTCATAGATACTAGAGAAACGGGATTTGTAAATGCAATAACGGCTGCAGGTATCATCTTCTCCATCACGCAGGCTTGCAGTTACGGACAGCTACTGGATTGCTCATGCGAAAGAAACACCCCTCCTGTGCCTACATCACAGCCATCAGCTCCTCAAACTCAAGATTCATCCGATGGTCGCTGGGACTGGGGTGGATGCAGTGATAATATCGATTTCGGCTATCGAAAGTCCAAGGAGTTCATGGACGATAGATTCAGAAGACGAAGCGACTTAAAAACGCTTTTACTCACTCACAATTATGAAGCAGGCAGGCTGGTGAGTTTTGCATCTGTCATATCCTTCTTTTTCTTGGGCGTGTAGCTTCTGGATATGTATTTCCTTCCTACCGTAGACGTATCGTATTGTGTGCGTTGCATAAAACTGCCATTTTAACGGCACAACACTTTATTAACACACAAATAAAAATAATAAGTACAAACGAGTAACACACAAGTAATACTTCGTACTGACATACAACACGTTTCCTTCGTTACTTCGCTACTACCTACTAACTACTCTTCTCTAGTCAGTTTCATGAGAGAGAGGCGTTGCAGGCCGTTCGGCTAAACTGCGCATGCGTGGTCATCACGTCATGACACCTCCCCTCGAAAAGATTTGATTGCGTCTTTCAATGACCTGTCAAATCCACATATATAAACATTTCTTGAAACAAAATAAAATAACATCCATGAAATTTTCGAACTTAATTAACCAATTCTTACCATTTTAAATTAAAATTCAGTAATCCTATTCAATTAAAAGGATGTAACATTCAATTAACATTTCAAACTTAAATCCTTCACATAATCATAATCATATGAGCAGTTATCATATAAACGAGACAATACAAATCAATCATTTAAAATTAAACATAATACTTTAGCAAACCCTGGCTAAATCTATAAACACATTACCTACGTTAGAAAAAAAAATTAGCATTTTAGCTAAAAAAAAAATCAAACTAAACAGTCAAAATGTCTTATAGTTCATAGTTCATAACATCAGTCATGCTTCACTCACTGGGAAATATAATCATGTCATTTTAAGTCACGTCATCAATAAACTCAGCATGGTCTTTTTGTCTACACATAATGTTACTGTTCCATTTTGTTAACGCATAAATTACTGGATGCACATATTCACTTTCTGATTCAACGATTAGCTTTAGCTGTAAAAGCTCATCTATTTGTCGATCAGCTTCATTTCTTAGAACTTCAGGTATTCGATACGGTTTCTGCTTTCTTGGCATACTTCCAGGTTTCAGTTTGATGCTGTGTTCTCTCCCATTGGCGATTTTCGGAATACCAGTTCTTAGGTTCTTATGCCTTCTTAAAATTTCCATAAGTTCTTTCTTCTTATGCGGTTCAAGGTGTGTAAAATCACATTCCTCATTAGAATAGTGTTCTTTTGCTTTCCGTGGAACAATTCTTGGAACGTTTTCAACTTCACCGAAATCAATATCTGTATCATATATCACACCGACATTATTCACAGCGGTATTGAACTCTCGTATCTTGTTTGCGTGAACGTGCTTCGATGAATTGTCAGGCATTTGTACTATGTAACTATAATCAGTATGCTTTTTGATGATCGTAGCAGGTCCCGTCCATCTGGCATAAACTTTGTTTTGCCTATCAGGGATTAAAACTATAACCCTGTCACCTTCCTTGAATTCTTTATGACGGGTCTTTCGGTTACGGTAGAATGCATAAGCTTGTTGCTTTCCAACATCTGTAAGTCCTGCGTATTCAGCAGCTTTTTCCAATTTCGCCTTCAAATCATTCAGATAATCGGTAACTGAACTTAACTGCCCATGAGGAACAAGAGTTTCATTAGTCCATGACGATTTCAAAATAGACAACGGGCCATTAGGACGTCTTCCATAAAGCATTTGGAACGGACTAACACCAGTGGTAGCATTAGGAACTTCTCGGTAGGCCCAAAGTAAATACGGTAGATGTTTCTCCCAATCTTTCGAATGTTCTCTAACGGTATGATGTATCATTCCCTTTAAAACAGCATTAAATCTTTCTACCAGGCCATTTGAACTTGGATGATAAGGAGTCGAGAACCTTGGGGACGATCCGATCCTTTTCAAAAACTCTTGGGTCAACGAAGCAGTAAAATTAGTTCCTTGATCTGAAGCAACAATTTGAGGAATTCCTGTGCGTGAAAAGATTTGCAACAATGCATCGCAGGTTGCTTTGGCATTCAAATTCTTCAATGGCACCGCTTCGGGCCCCCTTGTACATTGATCAACAGCACACAGAACATATTTGTAACCTCTACAGCTTGGCTCTACAGGTCCTAGGATATCCACATTAATTACCTGGAATGGTTCTTTAGGACGTGTTACTGGCGTAATCGGAACTTCATCAAAGGGACGCTTTTTCGCTTGAAGTTGACAAGAAGTACAAGCACTGCAGTATTCATTTACATCTTTCTTGATTTCCGGCCAATATAACGAATATCTCAAACGTTTGGCTGTCTTCTTGGTTCGCAGGTGGCTTCCCCATAAGCTAGAATGAGCTAAGTCCAAAATTTGTGTTCTTCTTTCTTTAGGAACGACTAACTGGTAAACTCTTTCTCCTAGAACTTTATCTTTATGATACAAAAAGTTGTCAATAACAGTAAAGTTATTACTTCCGTTCTTAACATTTTGCCAGCATGTTTTTAAAGATGGGTCATTCATTTGTTGCACTCGAAACAGTTCTGAATCCGAAACACATTGATCGTGTCCCGTGCTACCTTTGGAATCATCCTTACCTGTATCTTCATATACAAGCGCACAACATTCTATTATCTTCTTAACAGTTTCATTACATTTTTCATTAATTAGGTTATCATGCTAATTCAGAAGTCAAACAACAAAAATCAGCGTTAATTTACAAAATTTTCACAGGACGCTGTAAATTAACGCTGATTTTTGTTGTTTGACTTCTGAATTAGTATTTATTCGGCGTGTTATTGTGTCTTAATTAGGTTATCATGGTTAAGTATTTCGTCAAAATTTTCAGTTTCATGAAAAGGCATTTCACCGAAACTATCAGTAGCAATGTTCACATTTTTACATTAATAATAAGTAAATAAAAATAATAAGTACAAACGAGTAACACACAAGTAATACTTCGTACTGACATACAACACGTTTCCTTCGTTACTTCGCTACTACCTACTAACTACTCTTCTCTAGTCAGTTTCATGAGAGAGAGGCGTTGCAGGCCGTTCGGCTAAACTGCGCATGCGTGGTCATCACGTCATGACAGCACCCCTCACGTTTTTTAAACCGTTCCTAAATTTTCAAGAATTTCTAGGAAACATATTACTCACTTCTTTTCTTTCAATCATCACTGCGGTTTCCGTCAAATTAAACTTACAAAGGAATTTTGAGCTTGAAGAACCTATTATTGTTTCTTACCATTAGTGGGCGTAAGACTAACCAAATTTCCTTGGTAATTTAATCTAACGATCACTAAAAGCTCCCGTTAATGTAATTTCCTTCCTGTCTGAATTAATTTAATTCTCTTCCTGACATTGATTTATTCATACTTCAACCAAACATTTTAAAAACTCATACAAATAAACTATGCGACTGATCAAATTTCTGCGGTCACGTATAAAAGTTTTCAGGTCCAAGCCAAAGACTGGTGCAACCTTTGCCTCCTGCCGCGGTAATATTCATTCATTTAATCTGATGTTACTGTCAAGACAATTATTAATCTTTTACTATCTGTCATTATAGTTACAAAAATTAGTCACAACAGCAACATCAGCGTTGTGACAATATTTGTTGCCCCATTTGTTGTTGTCCAAGAGATTGAAGTCCATACTAAGATTATAGAGATATGGGTAAATTTAATAAGTTTAATGTATTTCACAAATGCTTAATATGTCCACCTTTGACGATATGTATGCAATCATTCGTATTCTTCCATGAACATGCCGTAATTTTCCCCATGTGTAACATGAATACAAACCATTTCCCTTACAAGTCCCTTAGAATGTCTTCTTCAAAAGCATTTCTGCCTTTCAGCTACTATACTGATTATCATCAATCAAGGACAAACTACAAAAACGACGATTAATCAAAAAGTTAAATATAAAATTTAATGAAACAGAGCCGCAGTATGCAAGACATAGTAAGGTATAACATAACGTAAAAAGAAATTACCAGGCAGTTATGGTATTATAGAAATTAGCATATGTATAAAATGAACAAATAGAATGTGTCAGTTTGGTATAGGAAAATTACCTTTAATATGAATTATGATATCCCCTAGAAGCAATACAACTCCTACAGCGATGTGCGATGCTGTCAATCATGCAGTCTAGCAGTTCCGTAAGAACTAACAGCTCTCTTACAGAGCAGACGTAATTGCTCTTGCAAAGCAGTTGCAAGCATGGCAATGGTCTGAAGCATGCATGAAATTTGCATACTGCAGTTTTACTCAGCAATTTTTATTTAATGAGATATTCAAATGTTATACGGATTAGCTTAATTTTGAATCAGTTGTCGCTATTTTTATGATTTTTCTTTAATTTTTGGAGATCAGTGTATTTATAATGTGATTTTTCGTAATCTATTAAATCTGAATTCAATCCTATTTCATGTCCAACATATCAGAGTAGACCAGAGCAACAGCTCAGGTGGTATAGTTATGTAAAGCTTCTGGACATAGGCAGCAATTTGAGACAAAGTGATAGCATCCTTTAAGCCCGACCCGCGCAGAAAAGCCACATGAGATTAAATTTGAAGCTTGGTATGACCACTCCATTAGCATGTCTTTTCTTTATCCTGTACATCATATTCACCTTTGTTTGGAAAATTCAACTGAGATGCTCTCGCAAATATCTCTGTTTTTGTGACCAGTTTAGCCTTTTGGTATGTTGTAACATCAAATAATCTGGTTTAAAGGCCTCTTTCTTTGCATTTATCGAGGTATTTTGGAAAATATTTTCTGTTGTTCTGACACTCGTGGCAATAATACTGCAAAATCCAATATTTGCATGTTGCTGCAGAGTTTTTAATAAACACAGTTTTCGGAATGAATTTGGAAGCGACTGAAAATAAACTGGAAGGATTCATTTATAAACTACGGTTAGAATGGCTAGAACAGTCACTCCGAAAAAGGAACAGAATATTTAAAAATAACTGTGAGTTTTCATTCTAAAACCTTGAAAAGTTTACTAGTAAAGTTTCAGAAAGAAGTTTTCAGTTAACACAATAGAAATAGTTTGAACATAATATAACTATAACAGAAATAGTTTGAATCTAAACAATTACGAAAATCTGCACGTTAAAGAATTAATCCCCCAGAAACTAATACAGGACATAAAATAATACATTTAAAATAAGTTGTTCAAACTACCAAGCCAAATGGTAGAATAAAAGTTTGCTTTAGTATTATTTCATCATAAATTAACTTCGTATGCTGATTTGTGCACTGCTGCTAGAGGCAGGTTGCAGGGCTATATTTCTTTTCAAATTTCTTTTAAGTCAGGAAAATTGAAATAATTTGAAATATACGATAATGCTCAATACGCATAATAACTTTCCATCTAGTGAAACCTCCACACTCTTACCTGTTAAAGTTTATTATATCTGCCTTTGTAAAATTAGTTTAATAGTATTAGTTTGTACTATAAACAAGCTCGGATGGTCCCTAAAGCTTCACAGTTTTAGTGAACTTTAAGTAGACTTCGTTATTAGTCCCAAAACTAGTCCTTTTGTCATGGTGGTAGGAAAACAAACTGCCATAGTCTTCAGTCAATGGTCACCTCCCGAAGAAAACATGAATATTTGGAAATGTATAGTGCCCTTGGGGCATGGGAGCACATAAAATACTATCTAGCCGAATGTTCTTTTGAGAGGTGGTGAAAGGGAATAAGGGGTAATAAACCATAATGGCTTCTATTTCAAAAATTGGAACAGAACTGATCAAATTTCTACTGTTACATATAAAGATTCCCTAGGTCCAAGCCCAAGACTGGTAAAACGCTTCCCTCTTGCCGCGATAATTATTTCATCTGATGTTTCTGCAAGACAAATATTGTTCTTTTATTATCTATCATTGTGCCTACAAAGATTAGTCACAACAACATCAGTTGTTATGACAACATTTATTGTCCCATTTGTAGTCGTCCAAGAAGTTGAAATTTATATATTACTTAATATCCTGATTAGTTAATATATATTACACTAATCATTAAATTGAATTTTTTTCCCGAAACATCTGGCTTCAAGTGGTTAAGACCACTGATTGCTGGGAGTTCGAACCAGCAAGCAACACAAGCAAACAGGCTGGTTCACACAAGCTGGTTGTATGGTTGGTCTCGTTTGGTTTTTACATGTGTAACGTGAATACGAGTCAATCTTCTTGAACTTCCTCCATGAAGGCATCCCTCTGCTTACGCAAATAAATCATGTGAGTTTTTCCATATTCAATTAGCTTAAGATAATCTAAATAATATAATAAATATATGTAAAAACAGATCACTTAAACTAAACTGAATCTCCTAAACACGAAAAAGATTTCGTGAGACATAATATTTTTGTAAGGAAGAATTGAAGCAAATTTGAACAACATATTCTAATTTTGTTGAAAACCTGAAGTTACGTCCCAAACATTACATAATTGCGAAATCTATTCTAATAAAATTTTTCTTAGCGCAGTATGCAATCACAGAATACAATAAATTAAATGTTATCACTATGTAACTCATCTATATATTTAAATTGTTAGGTCTTTAAGCTTCATTTCATATATTGTATAACAAATGTAAATTTTGCCATAGAGGGAGAATCAGGATGGAATGTAAAAAATCAATTTTTAAAGATAAAGAGCTGACAACACTGAAGAAGGCATGTTAACTCGGGGTAGCTGTCTATGACTCAATACTCAGTATATTGCTCTTTTTATTTCCAGAAATCTATTAACTATTTTACTAAAGGCCTTCGAAGCCATCAGTTAATCATTATTCAACTTCTTTTGCAAAATTTTATCTTCTGATACCCTCCAACTTTAGGAGCTAACGAATATTTCTTATTTCACTTTCCTTTAAAAACATTTTTGAGTAATGGAAAACTTTCTCTATTCACGAATACGGCCGAAGTATCGTTTTTCATTAGGCCGTAGAATCGTTCGAACCACCTTGTTCAAAGCAAAGGCAGTGCAAATGTGTTCATATTGTAGGAAAAAAATATAATTCAGAGCTAAAAAGTACCTTTTTCTTTATTTTGAAGAATATTGTGATTGTTATATGTATATTCACAATGTGTTGCTTATATGCACACTGCTGGCCTTTAAAATTGCTGCACTATGAAAAAAAGCAATTAGCACAGTAATCATATTTGTTTTACACATATTCGATGATCACATTACACATACATTAGGAAGAATTTGATATAGATAACACGCAGCCCGACCATCTGTCAAAAGCAGCAAAAGCACTGTTATACGGCTATCCATAGACATAAACTGACTTTAGATGACGTTCTACTAAAGTCCAGCAGCTTCAGTTTCATACCCTGTGTCATACAGGCTAATGGCTGTGCTATACTACTCTCTCTCTGCAATTACTGACCTGATATTATTAGCTGCTAACAGATCTGAAGAATACGTTGACTAAAGCAGGAATCGAACATGCTCTGGTGTAAAAGAAAAACAAAACTGTTCTTTTGAAAGACAGGGCCACGGAGCTTCCAGTGCACATCAGAGACCCGGGCATTAAAATTTCAGTAATCTAACATAATAAAGTACCTGAGATTTGTATTAGAGGTGAATATGATGAGTACTCAGTAGCATCCCGCATTATTAGTCCGGATATTGGTTCGGTGTGACGATGAAGACTGCAAGCTTTCAATATTTATCTTTGGTGCCTCCTCACAGATACAGCTAGAATGAGATTATAAGCTAATGTAGGATTTGTCAGAAAAGATGACGTCACTCCAATCATGCATCTATGTGAGTAGCTGAATACACTATTGTAGAAGCTTATTGTTGTGCTGAAGTGTCAAGAAAGTCCAGAGCAATGGTCGTCTTGCTAACAGTCTAAGGTCTTGCGCACATCGTCGCACTATACGTGTGGATAGCCATCTATACGTGACAGTGTTTAGTTACGCTTACTCTCATACCGAAAAGTCCGTGTTCGAATCCTGGAGAAGACACTGATGTTTGTAAGCGTATGTGCCTGTGCAGCAAGAGGACATTCAAAATGCTCAGCCGAAATCTTATCGAGAAATTGATGGCAGGAGAAGACAAGTGGGAGATCTTCGGACCGTTCTTCACCCTTGAGTGCTCTTATCACAGAATTCCAAATTCCAAAAAGCAACGAGTAATGTGGAGCATTACTTCAATCAATTATGATACTACATAACTGTTAGCCTAGTTTCTACATGTACCTGTACGTTCGGATGCTTGATGTTACATTAGGAACCAAATTTCCTGACCCAGTATACGTGATGTGATTGCAAGATTCCTAACCGCGATATAGACAAGATGTCTCTCGTCATGAGCATTGCTGAGTCAAAGCGGTTGCGATCAAGCACGTTGCTCTGTGTGGCCCACCTGAACTCATCGATTGCAAATTCTTAGAATAATCACTGAATCTCGACCAACAAGCAGCAGTTGCGCAGCATGTTAATCCGCAAAGCTGCATTTCGCCCGCTATAGTGAGTTAAGAAGTGCTTATCTGAGTTTCTTTTCCTTATTTAAGGCATAACATGACCTAGAATACACGCAAGCACACACAGACATTAAAAAAAAAAAAAAAAAATAGCAAGTGGAGATTTTCGAACGAAAAATCGTACCTCAATTTGCCATTTTACATTGCTTTCAGATACGATAATGTGGTCATGACGGGCAGTGCTAACCGTGTTTGCTTGTCCTAGCACCTCTTACCTTCCATATAAATGTCAGATTAGTTGTGGGCTTACTTCATGATACAGCAATTTAATGATCAGCAGTATATTTGCAGCTGTGTTTCAAACTTTGATACCTTTCAGGAAAGAAAATGTTTTGTCTTGAATGCACGCCTTTATGACCAATCCTTTTGATGTGTGTAAAACCTTTCATTTATTATTGGTGAAGAAAGTAGTATTTTTTGAGTGCAGTTCTCAATACATGAGTGCATTGTTTTCGTAGCAATAGGTGCACAAGGCTCGAAAAGTATTTTTTAATCTCTTAAATTTTTTAAATCCCTCTATTATAGCCACAGCATACTTGGTAATTAAGTGATTTATATATCTTTTCGAAAGTACGTTTCATTGCAAATAATACAAGGTATGATTCATTACCATACTTTTTGATGGAGATACAAGTATTTAGTTCTGTCGTCATGTTTAAGTTTAAATAGTCTGGAGTGAAAGAGATTATGATGGTTTATTACTATGTAGAGACTAATGGGATATTTTTATGTTCATATGTTTCATAAGCTCATAAAAATTTAATTAAGGCATTTATTTTTATCTATACGACAAAATCTTTCTCAACCAGTTATTGAAATTTTATTTTCCCATTTTCTTCATAAAGATATCGATCTCTTTCAGGCAGTAAAGCGGTACATGAAGGTGGTTCATAAATGCCACGGGATGTCGGGTTCATGTGCTGTGAAATCCACATGGAGGAAACTGCCTGAGTTTCGTGATGTAGGTAACAATTTGAAAGAACGCTTCGATGGAGCAGCTAAAGTAATGCCAGGAAATGACGGACAGGGTTTCATCCCAGAAGGTGCTACGATTAAGCCTCCAGAGAAAGAAGACATCGTGTACACCGAAGAATCTCCTAATTACTGTGAACCTGATAAGAAAACGGGGTCTCTTGGGACAAAGGGCAGGATCTGCAATCATACTTCAATTGGAGTAGACGGTTGTGAACTCTTATGTTGTGGTCGAGGATACGAATCAGTGCGCAGAACTCAAAGTATTAATTGTAAGTGTAAATTCCAGTATTGCTGTGAAGTGCACTGCGAAACTTGCGACAAGAAACATACATTCAGCCGGTGCTTGTGACGTATGAGCTCTCTTAGTGTCATGTACTGTGCCAATTTCTTTTAGAACAATGTATATACCAACGCACATTATCATTATACTTTCAGAAAAGCTCAGTGATCTCCATCACGTTTGGAGAATAAACCCGATAATTCGATATTTGTTTTAAGATTAGACAGCAGAACTCAAAATGAATTGCCCGTTAGAGCTGTTGTAGTCTGAGGTGCATCTGTGTGAAAACATTTGACGGAATCTAGTTGTTGACTTTTCGAAGATATGTTTGTTTATTTGCCTAAATTATTGCTTTAGCTGTTTCGTTTTATTGATCTTTTAGATAGCATCCTCTGATTTTAATACAAAACTGATTTTTGAGAACTGCTCATTTAAAGAACGGTTTCAAATTAAAATCTTTCCCGTATATCTATAATTTAAACTAGATACATAGTATGGTGGTAAGCGAATCCGTCACATAAATAGTTAAAAATTAGAATTGATCTGAAGATTTTTAACCAATTAAGAATATTCTATTACTCAGATTTAATTTCATTTTTCTTTAAAATATTTTATTTTGCTTTTATATAATATTTGATTCTGATAATTTAGTTGAGACATATGTCTTAAAACATGAAGGCATTTCTGTGGTATAACAAGCCTTTTTATGCTGAATTTGAAGCTGCTCTTTAATTCTCACTTTAGCGCATTTTCAACATTAAGTAATATAATCTAAATGTCTGAGTAAAGAAACAAAAGCTTGGCTTTAAAATGCACTGCTGATCCAAAACTTTCCTAAATTTCTTATTTATTTTTAAAAGATAAGATTAAAACGCTAACTTCGAAGTTTTCAGCATGAAAACAGGGCAAGCAAATGCTGCTTACAAATTTTGAGAGTGAAATTTATAAAAAGATGTTGAATTTTGCACTTTAGTGTGGAGTTCTGTATATTCTTCTACGCAAAAACTAATCATGTTTTCATATTTTATTCAGACACTGACCGAAAGCAATCCTTAATAAATGTTAATTTTGAACATTCCGGTATACTGCAGTTTAAACGGTCGGTCTAGGACAGGCTAAAATTTTGAAGAAAACATGAAAGCAATATTGTCATAATCGTGATCATGAAATATATGAAAGACATGAAACATAAAAAGCATAAAAATATTAAAAAATAATTATCATAAATTTTTACTGCAATTTCATGGAAAGGAAAGGAGTAAACACTATGAAAGAAATGTTTTAAAGCATCGAAAACGAAGAAAAGTTTTCAGAGAAAGGAAAATGTGCAAGGTACCATGAAGTAATTTTAGTACAGTGATAGAGGAAGATTTTAGAATATTAAACATCTCCTAATATTCTAAAAGGTTTAACTAAGCACATTATATTGGTAAATAAAAACATGAAAGCACGAAGTAGAAAAATAATTATTGCTGAAGCCTTTACTGCTGTTAAGTGCAATGCAACAAAGTTAGGACGGTAGCTTTTGCGTTAAATGACTTCTTCATGTTCCACAAAATTTACAGTTTAGGTCATAAAAGTACGTTCAGGTACTTAGTGCTTAAACCTGCTTGTTGCATAATAACCATTAGAAATCGATTTTAAATAATAAACTACGAAGTGGAGAGAAGAAATATTTATTGTACTGTTTGTTATTTTTGGATGATTCATTTGGAAGATGGACTGTATTGTCACATATGATTCAAAGAATATTTGCTTCCATTTGTTGCCAATTTGTTATTGTAAATAATTTCGTTAATTAAATTTTACTGTTGAACCACATTGTCTCCATCATTTTTATTTTCAGTATAGCGCATTCACATACACAATTAGGATTCAAAGGCAACACGTTGGATTTCTGGTAATTTTGTTATCGTTTTACGTATATGCTGTGAAACAATACCCATAAAATATAAGATCCAAGATAAAGTATAACTTCCGAAAAGTCTGAAAGCTTTCAGATTTTACATTACGCTCAAAGGGGCATTTTTTTAACGTTTTGTCAGTTACCTTTTTTATTAAATATCATGTTCTTTGCACTTAAACCATAAATTTAAGTTCAGCAATATCGCAAAATAATTTTAAAATGAGCACATCTTTAGAATTTCCAATACACAGTCTCACGCGCTGAAGATAAAAATGGTTTCTTTGCACAACGTTGCCATTACTCGCTTTGAAATCGTTGAGTAGTTTGTTAATCAAAAATTCGTCATAGTTTTACAAAATATAAAATAGCTAATAAAACAAATTCCAAATTTAAAATTTGGACTTTCAGCTGCCTATATTCGCAGGAGGATTACGTTATTCAAAATTGGATGGCTCTAGGTACCGTTGTTTAATCGCAATGCGAGAAATATACATACATTTATGCAGCTTCTTCATTATTTAATTTCTTTAAATATAACAACAGGGCTGTAATATTTGGTGGCAATAATTTGAAAAGTGAACCAACATTTAAAGTTTTCAACGCAAAATGCCAAAACGAAATGAATAGCCTTTCTGGGCTAACGCCCTTTGGGCTAACAATAACTACGGTACACACTGAAGTCAGACAAAGCCAGTTAAGCATAGAATTAGGTAAGATATATTTGTATAAGAATTTTAGGTAATAAATATTTTTTTATATATATCCTATATACAAATACTATCACAAATTGTATATATACTATATATATATATATATATATGTGTAATGTTGTTGTAGAAATACTGATAGCATGGATGGTGATTCATAATTAAACAGCAAACTTGTCAGCCCAGGCAGAATAAATGTTCAGTTTTATTTCAATTCACATTTGTGGCCGTAATTCACATGGCACTCTAATCGTGCCTGTTTCAAAACATTTGCCTTTTGACAGCTTTGCGGTAAGAAAAGAAACAGCAGTCTACCTTCAACGAGGTGCAGAAGTAAAGGTCGTAGTTATTCAATATGGAAGCTAATTAATAGAAAAGTTTCAGTTCCCGATACTGTGAGTTGGAATTATGTACGTCATCATCGTTATGTAAAAGTCACATGACATGGATTAATCTAGAACAGAAAAAGTGATTACTATTTTTAGAATGGAGAGGGGAAATGCTCAATAAGGAATTAAGGAGATATTGTTAATTTAAATTGTAATTCTGATTTACATATTTTATTTTTCACACTTCCAAATGGGTTTCATAGCATAATAATTTAATTTATTTAAGTCACGATAATACTGAAATACTGTTACTAGGAGGTAATAATTAAATTCCGATATTAAATATATATATATATATAATATTTTTCAAAAATTAATGATTGTATTATTCAGTAAAGTAAAATATCTTGTGTGAAGGATTATTGTAACTGGTAAAAATATTTAGCAAACAATACAGAAATTAAAATTAAAATAAAAAAATAAAGCGAATTGAGTATGTCAAACATTTTTAAATTAAGAATTAAAAAATAATTATTAAAATACCTTTCTATAATACTCTAAGAAAATTAAAATCGAATGTATTTTTAGATAATAACCCTTTGATGAGCCTATCTCATACTTTAAATTATGAAAAATTAAAATGCAGTTTATAATAAAATATTATGGAAATATTTTTTTAAATTATGTTTTAGTTCTTAATTTAAAATTTTTTAAAAAATTCCGCTTATTTATTTTGTTTAATTTCAATTTCTAATATTTGCTAAATATTTCTACTAGTTACAATAGTCCTTTACGCAAGCATATTACACTTTCCTGGATAGTATAATCATTAATTTTTGAACAATTAAATTTAATCCACCTCAGCTACATTTATGCTAGGTTTTTACATTGAAAGTTCTAAATATTACTCACCTTATTAATCATTTTTAATATATAAGTAATTTAAGGTTACATAGGTTATATATATATATATATATATATTAATTTATTACCCCTTGAGGAGTCGATTTAGGCCACTGAAATTTAAGTAATTAAACTGGATCAGGATTTAAATACTTTTTTTTTAATTTTTAGTTTAAATATTAATTTTCTAAAATAATTCATAATTTTTTTTTAACTTTTAGTTTTCCTCCTGTTTTGTCTAAAATTTAATTGTTTCTTGTGGTTTTTCAAATTAAATCAATTTAATCCTAACCATTGTTATTACCGTTTTCTTATTTTATCTACTATCGTTATCTTACGATTCATGACCATTACCTTTTACCTTATACTGGCTCTTCTACATTTTCTTCAACTTCCACCATAAACAAATTAATTTAAGTTAAAAATAATAATTTCAAAGTTTATCAGTGTTTGGTTGGTAACATTAGATTAGGCGTTACTCTGCTTCAAATTTCTGCTGCTTTATATAGCTTGCCTGTAAAAGTTTTGCTTGCCGTGATATGTTCGCAAGCACTTAGTTTAAAAAGAGGGAGGATAAATATTTTGCTGGGCTTTGTTGATATTAATTCACTTTCGATTTAACTTGGAATTGTTTAGAAAGTTGTCATTTCCAACCGCAAGCAAACCTGTTCTTTTTAATTTTCAGTTAAATAGACATGCTAATAAATACTTTTACCTTGGTTGTGCTATTTTGAGTTAAAAGTTAGAGGCATGAAAAATCATTGGACAGGTTACTACGATTGGACTATGATTACTACGATTTGAATTGGTAATTTACAATAAATATCGTAACTATGCATCTCTTCAAAAGCAACAATTTTTTAAAAAATCCGGCAGGTTTTTGTAGTTAATGGAGTCCATTACCATATTAGTGGATCTGGGTTCGAATCCTGGGAAAGATATAGATAAAACTGTCTCCCGTCTTTTGCGCACAATGATCGAAAACTTACTGTGTATCAACTTTCGGGAAATGGCCAAATCTTTCGGTGTTTCAGCCGTCTCATCATCGAGAACATTACCCAGAATGTAGTGTAGAAGGTAGACTATATAGCATTCTTTAGAACAGGAGAAAGATGCACATAAAAATCTAAGCCTGAGAAGGCTATCGGTGCACCCATACAAAGATGCAATTTTAACATTGGCAAAAAGTTGCACATGACAGTGGTGATTACATAATAAAAACTACTTCCGAAATTAAGAGAAAATAATTTTTGCTTTATTTTTTATAACCAAATATTATTTATCTTCCTGTTGCTCTGATTACTCTATATGGAAAAGTTCTATTCACACTGTATTTTATATAGTTCTGAAAAAGTGAAGCAAAATCAATAACGAGTTGGCCAAAAAAGTTTCAACTAGTTCTGGTAAGGAGTTGCATCATTTCTATTTCTTTCTAATAAAATTCTGGTAAAAATAAGGTTATCAGCTATCGAATTTTTAGCCGAAAAGTATAGCGTTTAACGATCAAAAGTGAGGTTCTTTTTCGGTAAACCGAAGACATTTTGTCCTTCTTTTATGGCTTAAAAATAATTGAGATTGTCTAAACGTTTATTACAGATTAATATTATGCAATGTATCAATGCTAATGCATGCTTGAGAAAAATGTGTTGGCAGCATTGAGTTGTCCATTTATGCCGATAGTATTACTAGTTTTATGCATGTGATTGATTGATCTTATGGCGAATGTCATATTGTATCATATTTTTTTAAATGTTTGTTAATGAGATTGAATGTGATTGTTCTTTGTGATGCACAATTCAATTATAAATGACAGCTTTGCTTTTATAGTACTTGGATTTTAGAAGTTCAAATGCCCATAAAGCTATTTATAATCGTAAATTATCCCCAAAAGACAGCCTAGTTATTTTGATATGTGTGAGTAACAAATTTAGTTGTAAAAGTGCATTATGAAATTATTTCGCATACTGCCGCTATAACATTAAGGTTTCTAATAAGAAAAGGTTGATATATTTAAAAATACAGAGCTAGTGAGACACAAAACGAAATTTAAAAGTTGTTCTAACGTTTGTAAATATATTTCCTTAGATAATGGTTACTGAAAGTGAACGAATTACGGCCTCAGAGTGGTGCAGAATATCTCCGTTTCTGTAAAACTCCACAACAGTTACAGCGTCTTCAAACGTTTATTTCAAGTAGATCTGTGTTTTATTTCAAGTAATCTGTGTTTTATTTCAAGTAAACCAAAATTCTATGCAATTCCAGAATCTGTATAAAACTTGATACACATATTCTGAAATTGCAAGTAAGGTTATGTACAGAAAATAAAGCGTAAAACATTTTGGGTTAATGTTATTGCATCTCATTCAGTTAAGGCCTAAAATCGTTGTTTATTCTTCCGTAGCTACTGATGTATCCATAATGAGTAGCATAACTAAAATACTTTAATATTGAGGGTGAAATATTTTGCTGGCTTTTGAAATATTACGATGGCAATCGGAAAATAGCGCATTCCATTGCAAAACAAATAAAAATAAATATTATTATTCAGTTTAAATCTTACAGGGGTATCAATTTTCACAGGAGGGAGCGTCAGATTTTATTATGGTCTCAGAATATTTTTCTTAAACTTGCCATGAGTAACCTGAATGAACAACCCATTTCTAAAAACTGTTTGTCTCATATTATTTTAAAGGTATCCAAATATGCAACATCAAGGCTAATACAGATGTGGAGAATTTGGTATCAAATGTGTTCTTTCAGTTCAAAAATTGTGCCATTAGGAACGTAGTTGTAAAACCGTTCTGCGTCTTTTTGAAAAGTTATGAGGCATGTCCCGAAAATTCGATTTAATTTGCAATGACTTTTAAGGAATTGGGTCCCCGAAACAGTCACTTCAAAATTTTAAGCTAAGGTAATTAATTATACAAAGATTGTGTGGGGTATATTTGGAGGAAAGACTGGAGATTATAACCTGATGTGTACAACATACTGTTCATTTGCGGGTCTCACAAAGGAAATTTTTGTTGATACTATAAGTTATTTTCTCCCTTCTTTCCGCGTGCCTTCGTGGTGTAAAAGAAAGATCGCTCGACGCATAGTCGAAAGGTCCAGAGTTCGAATTCCGGCGAAGGCATTGCACATTTGTGAAGTTCCTGCATCGATATAACTTGATTTCTCTACAATAATATTAAAGTTTTCGAAAGTAAGGCATTTTCTCAGACCCATAAGCTCCTGCAAAACCTTAATAGTAAATTAAGCAGTAAGCGAAAGAAAAAGGGTTTGGCTTTTATACGACAAAACATACTATGAGAAATTTAACTTCATGCAAATGGCAACGATGTGAAAAGGATTTTTCGTGTTCCTAAACAACACAGAAAACATATTACAGAAAGATATGATTCTAATCACGTATTATTTGAATATTTAAAGAATTTGTGACATTCTTCTTAATAAATGAACACTTCACTCATTTAATGTATTGTTTTCTGATGCCGAGAAGCTCAAAATTGAGGATCTTAATCTAAATTAATTATATGACAAACATTCTTTGGTTAACGAAATAGATGAAAAAAACGTGCAGACTCGTTTTTAAGGAATTCGCCTTCCCCTAAAATCTTAAGAAATTTCCAAATTATACACTCTTATCTTTTTCCGGATCTAACTGCAATTCTGAATGTATGAGAATATTTTCAAAAATGAAATCTCTTTGTTCAAATACTAGAGCCTGATTCAATATTCCTTAAAAACGATCTCCATAGTTTGAATCTTGACTTTAAACTAGCTATTGCAACTCATATTCTATCAGAATGCTATTCCAACTCATATTCTATCAGAAATATGCTAAATATTTCTACCATTAGCCATTCTTACATCAATAATGTTAAAAGGTACTCAGCTGTAAAATATACTGATATTTTAGAATATCCATGCCATCATTTCCAATAATCTGAGGTCACTGCTCTAAGTGTGCTACCGTTACACCATGAAGGCATGCAGAAAGGAGGGAGAAAATACCTTATAATACTTACTACCTAATACACATGCACAGGTATATTAATTGAAATTATATTATGTCCATATCTGTCTTAAAGTTATTTTAAAACATTTACGATCTTTTCAACTGTTTACATTTTTCTGTGAAATTAAAGTTTTCACACAGAAAATTGTTCATTCCATATTTCTGACCCTCTAAATCCCTTCTTCATCATATTCGCAGCTTCTAAAGCTCTAATGGAAAGAAAAGAGTGATAAACAAGCAAAAAAAAAAAAAAAAAAAAAAAAAAAAAGATAGAAAAATGTAGTTCTAAGAGTGAGTTTTTCTGTGCATAGAAATATTAATATTCATTCCGTCCGACCTGTATATCCCGTTAGCAAGAGGGCAACAATACGGGATTCAATTCCCAGTCAGAATGGATTTATTATTATTATATTCAATTAGATTATCGTACAGCACATTAGGGCTATCTGTCTAAGGAGAGAGAGAGAGAGAGAGCACGGAAGATTTTTCTGAGGGAATTAGGCTCATATTCACGTTACATGCGGAAAATCACAAAAAGTCCAATACAGCAACCTTGCTCGCCGTGATTCGAACTATAGAACTTCTAATGTTAGATGAATGTGCTATTATTTCAAACAGGAGCAATAAAATCTCTTCTTATATTTTCTTATAAATTTCTTTTAATAACTTTAAAGCAAATACAACCAGTTTAATTTCAAGGAAGCCATAGCGCATAAATAACAACAGAATAAATTCACTCTTTAAAATTCACTATATTAGTTTACCATAGCGACACTCTGGTCTCGGTTCACTTAACAGCGTTACATTTCATTCATTTTTTTTAACTCAGAATGCACAAAATTTATAACATCTTAAAAATTATGTAATCGATGCCACATGTTCTATTTAAATGCTATAATATATCTAAAACGATTTATAAAAGAAACTAAGCAAACAACAACAACAGAAAAGAAACAGTTTTTCACAGATGATTCAGTATTTCTAATTCAATTAATTCAGATGATATACATATATTTATATACTTTTGGTGCGGCCGATTGCAACCAAAATACGAGGTTCACATCTGCATGTTATAGCAATTATATATACACAATTTCAATTTTCTGAGGCTACTCGTTTTTGAGTTATGCGAGATTACATACGTACGTAAGCACAGATGCCACGAAAATTTCTCTTCAGAATAGAAGAATCTCTCTTCATTTTAAATCAGTTTTATAATTTTTTGGGGGAAAAGAGTCCTTTATTCTGTCGTTACGTACGGATGTCAGGCAAAAATATCGTTAAATTGCGTTTGATAGCGGTCAAAATGGATATTTTCGTTGAAATATGATGCCTGAAGTTTTTCGCGATTACAATACTTCCTTTTTACTTCGTACGAGGAAGTAAAAAACAGTTACGAGAATAAAATGCTGAATAAAGCTAAAACTTCTAGATATAAGTAATTATCAATGCAAATAAAGAACGACTTACACTAAATTTTGCCACATATATTCAAAATCACTAATTATTTCAAAAACTTATTATTTTTACTAAATTAAAATCACAATTTTTAAGAATCACATTGATGAGTAATAGGATTCTAGGTAACAACAAGTTTTAATTCGAAAACTTCCGTATTTTCGTTCCTATTAACAGAGATTTAATATCATCTTTGAAATTTACCTAATACTGAAAATTTAAACGAATACAACATTTTTTAAAGTCATAAATTTCAATTAATAAAACTTTGCTGCATATGTTCATTATTACCAAATTTTATGGATGTTAAAACAAAAATTTTCGATTGCTGCAAGTTGTGAATTTTATAACCAAACTTAATAAACAGGAACATTTTAGCATAACTTTCAGCTTACAAATTTACGTGCACTTTAACTAGACATTAAGAAGTTTGGGTTTTCTTTCAACACCGTGATTTGGTCACGGTAATTTCAGACTAGTAATACAAATCTTACTAAAATAAAATTTTCGTAAGGTAACCATACAATTTTGAAGCTGCTTTTCGAGAAACAAGAAGGTTGATAAAGAAGATTTATATGAAAAGAGTTTCTACAAGGAAGATAACTAATGGTATCGTACCATAACGTAAAACTAAGTAATTGAGCTTTTTTGAAACATGTAGTAATGAAATGAATTTACTTGAATATATTCATTTATTGATTTTGTGCATATTAAGCGGACATAACTTCAGAGCAGCATTTTAAAAGAAAGCTATTATCTTGTATTTATGCCAATGCGAATTTTTTAAGCTACTACTAAATACCTTCCAAAATAACTATTTCAAAAGTCTATAAAATAGTGGCAAAAGCAGTACCGCAGATTATTTCGAAAAATAGGTTTTGCATTTTCTTTGTACCAAGTACTTATTCAGATATTATTTCTGTGCCTTTCTTAATCGGATGCAGTTATTTTTCCCAGACGTGAAATGATCAAAAAATAGTAAAATATCTCAAGGACTCATCAACCTAGTCCACGTGAAAGGAATTAAAAGTTGATCCAACTTCTGACACGAGGGCTACCTGGCTGCAAAATAATATTATATCAAAGCATATCCCATCGAAACTCTCAAAAAACAGAAAAATGAGGCAATAGGTTTAGCCAAGAGAACTTCCATACAGAACGTGAGAGATGTTCATTAATAAAAAAAGAAAAGAACAAAGAAAAGGAAAGAAAGAAAGAAGAAAGAAATGACGAAGACTTCAGAAACGCGTCCGTTCTCTGCTCATTTCACTCGGTATCTCTGAAGTGAAAGAAGAAGAAAGCGCTGATGCTGGGCTGGCCAATACACCGTTTGGCTAGACCTATAATTTTCTCACGTCAGGTACAAAGGGCCCCGGGGCTTTTAGCGAGGTCTCGCGCCACCCAGGATGAAGGCCTGCCGCCAGTCCAAATTGAAATGGAGTAATTCACAGGTCTAGGAGCCTCATTTCTTACCCTCTCAAATCTTTCCTGCCTGTCTTGATAAAAATAAAGTGGTCGTGTTTCGTCTCAATTTTACCGTAAGGAATGGAATCTTTTTTTTTTTTTTCTTTATTCTTCCATTTCCATTCACAATTTCTAATCAAAAGTTTTATGATAACCACACTTTCTATAAATAAGTAGCAAACCGGTATTCTTTAGCTACTTCCCCACTCACTCCTCATCGTAAATTTCAGTTGGCGATTGAATATAGCTAGTCTAGCTTGAGATTAACTGATTTTTAACTTATTTATTAACTTGCATTTTGATCTCTTTCTTCAAGTTCATGGTATAAATGTACTAAAATTTCTCTTATATTATAGTGATTCCGATTTAGTTTTGATAAACAATTTACAACAGGCAATAATAAGTACTAGTGGGCAAGCCCGCCAGATGAGGGGCCTGCGATCAAATCAAAATTTATAATTACTACGAATACATGAAAAGAAAATGTATAAAAATATTTCGCTATGTATGAAACTTGTTCTATATACATCTGGAATTTTTCTTTTTTTTTTTTTTTTTAAGATGAAGGAAATAATTTCTATATTCTCAAACTATTTCGGCTTCATCTTGAATTGACTCGCTTCAATTTATATTAGTCTTACAAAAATATCAGATTGTTTCAACCCTATGTTGACTTAATTCACTTCACTTTGTTTTGCAAAAGTCTCAGTGTTTTAGCTTGACAGTTTACAAGTTGGATTGATCAACTTCAGCTTTTTAAAGAGAATTTCATAACAAAACAAATAAAAAAAATCGCTGTTTAAACAGAGAAAAAATGACGGAGGAATAAGCGGGCCACGTGATTCCATACAAAATTTTACTTCATCTCTGTTTAGGGAAGGCGGATAGTAATTTTAAAATTCTACTTCATATGCGGTTCGACGCAGCACGCCGAACAGCATTGAGGTGCATCGAAAAAAGCAACTTTCAGGGCGCGAAAATTAACTTTTTCAAAGTTTTTAATTAATATCTTGGCTGGTTAAAATAGTACAAATATGAGACTGGTCGAAATGGCTTCCACCTTTCTCGAAACTCAACTCTCCGCCGTTCCGGAAAAGATGATGTTACAAACAAACAGGCAAACAGACAAAAGCGCACGGATTTTAATAGTATTAAATATTATTCATATTTATAATAAAAACATTGTATATTCATTATTTTTAAGATTGTGTATTGTATATTTTTATCATATGTATATTTTACAGTAGTTACAGAACTTAGGGCAGTCTATGAAATTTCGCTAAGAATTAATGCAATAATAAATAAATAAAATAAATGTTAACGACTTTGCACGTAGCTTATACCATCAGCGGCTAACCAGTTACAATCAATAAAAAGCAGCAGTAACGAAACAGGCTCCATTTTCGATGGCGATACCAGCTACCTATATTTATTTTCTGATTGTTTTCCTCTTGTATAACATGAATGCAAAACATTTTCTGTTGTAAAACCTTCTGTAAAGGTATATCTGCCAAAATAAAGATGTTGAATGAAACCTCTCAAGTAGCAACGATTGCCCAGCTGACAAAAATGAATTCAAAAGCGAAGGCGGGTTGACACAGAATGGTATTATGTCTGCTTGCACTGATCGGCTAGAACTTAACGCAAAGCATCATGTATGTATGTAAATAAATTGTCTTAAATCAGTGAGATATGTTGCATAAATGTTTTAATGTTCGGTTTCTGAGTTATCTCACAGTTTACAAAAATAATACTCATAACGGTTTTTCAAATGAGAACAAAATTCAACAAGTCACTAAGATCTTCTATCATCTCTAACATTTTCTGTTTAAATTGTTCTCTATTTATTAGATTAGCTGTGAATGGCTAAACATTAAGCACTGTAGTGAATGGCAATAAATTTTTAATGTTCCACTGCATTTAATATTTAGGATTTTATTATTTTTATTGCAGTAGTAGAACGAGAAGAAATGAAAGGAATTGAAAATTAATGCTACTATAAAATTTTGCAATTTTTAATATTTTTTATGCTTAATTGAGTATTTAATTTAATAATGTAGAGCTCACTCCCTTTAGGATCACTTTCAAATCCAAGAGTTATCTATACTATTAAAATCTGTGCGCGTCTATCTCTCTGTTCGTTTGTTTGTTTATTTATGGCGTCACCTCCTCTGGAAGGGCGGGGAGTTGAGTTTCGCGACATTTACCCCTGGATTACAAAAATTCGTGGGAAGACATTTCGACCATTTTCATCTTTGTATGACTTTAATCAACCGAGATATTAATTAAAAACTCTCAAAACACTAATTTTCGCACATTTTAGTTAAAAAATTGTAAGTTTTACATAATATGAAATAAATATAGCATTGTCAAACATTAAATATGTTATTATTATATAATGTTATATTCTGACGTTGAAGAAAGCACACGATTGCATACGACGTCATTGTATGTCGAAAATGCTTCGTTAATGTCAGCATTTTAAATAGCTAGCTGTTGTTGACAACTTTTTTTTTTTCAGGTTAGGAAAATTGACATGGTATGCTATTTTCACGCGCTAATTCTTTTATTGATATTGAGAAAAAGTTGCTATATTGCATTAAATTTAAATCATGAAGTGATACGTATTCGTATTAACCTGAAGTGACAAAAGTTTTTGTTTCCTGGTTTGGAAATAAAAAAAAAATATTTACCAATTGGTTATTGCTTGAAAAGAATGAACTTATTCCTTTCATATTGAATGTTTTATGCATTTCTTTTCAAGTGTGCAAAGAACTTATAAATTTTTCTTTGGTAGCAGACAGCTCACCTGGCGAGCTTGCCCGCTAGTTAAATAAATTATTTGTTAAGTAGAAAATGTTTGTAGATGCAGAATATTTCAATTGGCAAAAACAGTTTATCAGTTGAGGATGAGAAGACTGAGATTCAGATCTCAAATCAAGCGTTTAGAGGATTTATAATGCTATCAGATTCATTCTTGCACAGAAATCAGAAAGCAGTCATTATGGAATCAAATACATATAACCATGGCTGGTTTCTTCTAAGCCACATAGAGAAGTACAACTGCGAGGGTACAGGGCCTTTATCGTTTTTCGAACTGAAAAATAATCCTTGGTCGCTTGTATATATTTAACAGTGAGTTATATTTTCCGTTTATATGAAAGACATCAAAATGATGACTAATATTTGTCATAAAATCTTTAACTAAATTTAAAATGTCATTATTGAATGGAATTATATCTAAAGTCTTGTGAATTAGAGGGTTCTTGAAGAGCCATGGAGAGTTAAAAAATATTTGGAGAGTCTTATTTTCAAATAATTCATTTTCCCCTTCCAGTAGTATTTTAACGTAGATAAAGTACTGCAGCCAGCACGATTAGTATGCTACGCAAAGTGTATACGTATTTTCAATGAACTTTACTTTTTTTATAATAACGAAAACTTTTTTGTTTGATCTTCTCAATATCCTATTAAATGTATAAATTCTGGACCCCAAAAAATGCAATTGTTTTTGTAATAAATACTCTAAAACTAGTTTATTATTTGTTTCGAAGTTATAATATGGATTTACGAAAAGTAACTAATTAAATGGTACAATTATCTTACAGTTTATCCGAATGAATTTGAGTATCAAGTATTTGCATATCACAGACATTTTAAAAAGAAATCAAAGAAATTGTTAATATTTCAATATTTTTTGTTTACAATTAAATTTTCATCTCTCACATACTTAATTAAAACTAAAATTTTGCCGTATTTGGCACAAAGGTTTACAATTTGCTATAAAAGTTATTTTGTAAATATATTTCTCATTATTATCCACAGCTTTCAGAAACCCATTAATCGATATGGAAACAAATAATCAAAAATCGTTAAACTGTATTTAAGTTTCCGCACAAACGTGAAGAAATTCTTGAATCTGAGAAGAAATTTGAAAATTTAGAAGATTATGTTGATATAAATGCCAAAATTCTTCTATGATCAGCTTGATATTTAAGCAAAAACGTAAAAACATCTTTTTAAATTCAAGTAAAAAAATTCAAATCGAAAATTCAGAAAAGTGCAATGAAATATTATACTGTCATTATAAATGGATATGTTTGCAAAATGTTAAGAAAATGGTTCGGTAGAAGGCCGTCAAAAATTGTTTTCGAGACGTACCCAAACACACAATCCAGCCTAAATAAAGTCGTGAAAAAATTGTAAAACGGAGCAGGAAACTATACATTGTTTTGATATAAATGAAAGGCGCGTGAACCAATAAAAATAAATTATAAAATCAGGAGAGAAAAAAGAAACAAAGGCAAGACTAAATTTCTTTTTTTCTCTATTTATTAGCACAGTTATGCAAATAATTTGAATACATTGCATAATCACAGCAAATTATTACTTTTTATTTGAAATTAAATGCTGATAAAATACTATTAATAAATTTTCCGTCTTTTATTTCCTAAATTTTTTCCCCTCAAAAAATTTTGTCCCGAATGGGTTATTAGTCTCGAGACAGAATTTTGCGTCGACCACTATAAACATTTGTATCATTTTTCAGATTGTTGCTACCAAATATTATCGCTCTGCGTTATTTTAAAAGAAATTAAATAATGAAAAATTTGAATTACATGCAGTACTGAGAGCGACAGAGTGCCTAGCCATCAAATTTTGAAAAACGTCGTCCTCCACTTTAATATTTCATACCTGGATAGCCGAATATTGAATTTAATTTTATATTTTACATTTGTAAATCTTTAATTAATTTTTGATTAACAAATTCAAAAATTTGAAAGCAAGTAGTGGGAACACTATATGGAACAAAGCGTTTTTATCTTCAACGCTCGAGACTGTATATCAGAAGTTCTAAAAATATGCTGCTGTAAAATATTTTTTGAACTATTGAATTGATTATGTGGTATAATCGCGAAGAATGTAGGATTTAATAAATAAACACGCACAAAACATTAATAATAAAAAGACAAAAAAAACAACAAAAAAAAAAAAAAAGATTTTGTAAGCGATCTTACTAAGAAAACTGAACATTGATATAATAAACTGAGGAAAGACTGAAAAAAATAGAAAAGTGTCCGTGAAAACATTCCACTGAGAATTCTAAACATACGCTGCTTTTAAAATTTTTGTAATTTTGCTGTTGAATAGTATATGGCGTTAAGTGGGAAGAAAACGATGCTTAATAATAAAGCTAAAAAGGCAAAAAGGAATGGTTTAGCAGGAGTGAGTGCAACAGCACACTGATAGACTTCGAACTAGCGAGAGTACTCATACTAACTTAGCCAGAGCGTAAAAAACCTTAATAAATCTTTTTGGGCGACTGTTAAAATATGAACACTTTCAGATTTTTCTTTTTTTTACTCCGTTTTTTTTTCTGCTTATGTGCGAAAATAAATTTAGAAAAGTATTTAAATTAATTTTTTTCAAAAACTCCTTTTTAAAACCCAATTTAAATTCATTAAACGTACGATTTTATCCTTTGTTCTCAATTTCTATGAATCTATGTTACGATAGTAACTGTTATTAAGAATCTACTGTTATTAAGAAATGACCTACTTTTATTAAGGAAAAATTAAAAATTGGAGTTTAAATAACCTTTTTATTGAAATCTAAATTAAAAGAGATGCACGCACTTGGTGCTCACAAATCACCACCACTTGTGGCTACGTAAGAGAAAATAAGAATGTCACAATTCAATAGTAAATTAAGATAATCTAATGACTGTCTCCTTAGCTTAACTAACGCCAAATCGACTGCACACAGCAAAGCCGAGTGGAGAAATAATACTGTAAACTGAAAGGTGTCGAACACCGAACTAGAGAGCTAATTTTAAACTCGCAGCATAAACATCGGAACTAAGTTCGCTACTACTCTTTTGGAATTTTGTAACGCAGCTTAAATATTGCTTTTGAAACACGTTTAAAATTTACATCTATGTCATACAAAATTTACATCTCGGCAGGAAATTGAAATCGGGAGGAGCAGGAAAGTCAAACTAAAAATAACTGGTTAGAATAAAGTAAATCCTTACACCTGCAGCAAATTTAATAATGTAGTTAATTTATATAACATTTATGATGAAACTAAGCTTTAAATTACATAATTAATAGGAATAATTAAGAATAGTAGCTCTGGTTTTCGTAGTCTATCAAGTACATTATAGAAGACTTTTTTAATGATTTACAGTTTCTAATTTATTGTTCCTCTTCTATCATGAGTATCTAAGTATCTATTGCAGTGGAAGATTACATGAAAACGATAAAAGGGAAAATTTTAAAAATTCATTTCGTTATATTAAGTCGGATTTCTTACATTAGAAAATTTCACATATTTACCATTTTCTGCTTTGCTCTATTTCATGTTGAAAAATAAAATGAAGAGAGAAATAGTGATACAGATGATATGTTTGAATAGTGAATAGAGAAAGCGTATCACATTTTATGTGTGTGAGCAATGAATAAAGAAACAGTGTCAAACGAAAAGAGAGAAATGGTGTTATATGTACGTGTAACATTTACAGGCAAAAACATTGCCGAAACGTGGCTGGGAAAATAACGCAAGGCAATAACGTCGACGATTCGTACAAGAAAAGAAAGCACGGAGAAAACATCTCAGTTTTAAAACATTGCTGTCAAAAATATAGCGGTTCAAAAACTTCACAGCTTAAAAACATCGTTGCCGAAAATATCGTTGTAAAACTAAAACAACTGCAAATCATCGCTTGACATCGCGGACATGAATTTTTCAGATTTTAAAAGGTATAAATGCGTATTCGCATAATGATTTGTGAGCGCATGAAGAAATGAGGAATAATTTTACTTTTATATTTTTGAACTAATAAATTTCTGCTGAAAAAGTAAGAAGGAAACTTAAATATTCAACAACTGCAAATGAAGAAAATTAATGCTACTTAAGGAATTAACAAAAGTTTACAATTTCATAATTAATTAAACAAATTTAATAAAGGTAGCCATATGCAGTTACTCATTTTCTTTTTTCTATCTTTTTAAGATTATATTTTTCATGACAAATTACTTATAAAACTTTCAATACTTTAATGACCTTTATTAGTTAACTAAATAAATTTAAAATTCGTTTAACTGCTATGTCTAGCATTAATTTTCTGTTCATTTTCACTTGTCTGAGATGTTATCATAATGCGATTATTTGTAGGTACTTTATTTTTTGCCACGATATTTTCGAAGACTATGTTTTTGAACTTCGAAGTTTTTAAACCGCTTATTTTCGACTGCGATGTTTTCTGTTTTCTTTCTTTTCTCCCGCCATGTTTAGTATGACAACGTTTTCACCTTCCGTTGTTTTCTTCGCGACATTTTGGTCCACAGACTCCAATTGTAACACTATTTGTGCGAGTATTTTGCATGCGGAAAACGATACTGTTTTCTTCTGCTTTTTTCTATACTGTGCATGAATAAAGCAACAGTATATTTATTATGTTCAATGAAAAACATGACATTGCATGACAAGTGTGTGAAAAGTATTTAGAGAAACATTATTATAATTTACATGTGCGAATGGTGAATAGTAAAATAGTTTATATAAGAAACATAGAAATAGAAAATTAGCATTAAATATGAATGTGGGGTATACAAGGAGGGAACCAAGATATAATACTGCACGTCATATATATGTAAATAGCGAACAGATAAATTATATAACAAGTGATATGTATGACTAGCGAATAGAGAAGTGAGCAATAAACTTAAGACTTTCCAAGATTCGTTACACAACTGTTGATATGAACTAAAAGAAATTACAGATTTTTAGGGAAAAAAATGGAACAAATTTTAGATTTAAATACATACTTTGCCAATGAAAATAATCCACGCCTATTCGAAGAAGAAATAAACTGCATTTCTAAAGACTTAAGATAAAATAAATAAATGTAGCGATATTGAAACGAAAAATCTAAAATGATAATAATTACAGGAAAGAAAAATATAATTCCTATTATGGTAATTAGCTTAAATTAATAGTTTTTAAATGCTGTATTCATTCTTCTCATAAAGTTGCTGAATTTTAAATGCTTTTGAAGATTTTATTTTATTGATGATTTTCTAAAATAACTAACTTGGACTTCACTAACTAGATATACAAAAATTAAGAAAAATCAAACCACTAAGAGAACACTAATTAAAGTCATAAGTCAAACTAAGATATTTGATTTATCTTAGATTTTAGTTTGTGATTAATTCAGTTTATATTAATCACTACTTAAATTATGTCGAATCGCTTATTTACCAATCATTAATCATAATTTTTGAAGAGAAAATAAGGCTGAAGAAAAACGTAATTGAAAAAGTATTTTTAAACCGAAGGAAAATGAAAGATCGAAGATTATTTATTTCGACTTAATAATGCATGAAACGAAAGATTATCGTTTGTTTTTGGGCTCTAATTTTTTTCTTCAAATCAGTCTGGAAGGAAATCTTTAGTACCGAAAAAATAATTTTTCACACTGACCATTTCTAAAGCATCGGCTACAAGAAGAATAAAAAGCAATATTTAAGAAACGTTAATTACATATACAAAGCGAATTTTTAAATTCTGAAAAGTGAATAAATATTTACAGTAAAAGTCTGGCATCCAATGATTCGATAATCCGGCATACGCTGCCATCTCAGGAAGCTACAAGCGTGTGATTTAGCAAAAATATTCGAAAACATTAATAGTTCTTTTGCTCCAGAATATTTTCTACTAGTCAGTCTTCTTTACGACGTAACAGACATTGAAAATCATTTTGAAAAACATGGTCTTCCTTACTGTTTCGCGTTTGAACTTCCTGAACCTAAGGTACCTTAGGCGTCCCACTTTTTTTTTCCTTTCGCCAATAATTGGGCAGCCTATCCACTGGTGCTGATGGAAAGTTCCACTTTATAATTATCTGTAAATAAATGTCTAGGACGCACATGCTTGAGAGCAAAGTATTAACCGACTACAAATACACTCTAAATGTCAAAGATCGAGGAGGTAACTGAACGAGGCTAATACGTATTGCTAAGAGTTATTGACTGAAAAACACGATAAATATGCTCAGCAAAAAAAAAAAAGTAGAAAGGAATTACAGAAAGCTGCAAAGACTACTAGGCATGTTATTCTGGAATAAGACATGGTAAAAATGTGTAGTGCTTAGCCGGACGGGGAGGAAAATTTTACATTCTTCTCCATTTTAAGAGCGACTATAGAGGAAAGGGCCCAATCGCCAAATCCTCGTAGTAGTGAATGATAATTCAAGAATTATCGTCCACCATCTTTTAGTTCGAAGCCCACTGTAGAATTTTTCGAAATTACTAAACGGAAGAAGTCCGCAGTCCCTTTGGACTCAGATTTCGAATCTTCCGATTGCTAGCCAGACGTGCTTTCTAATTACGCCACAAAGGCATGAAAAAAGGAGACAGAAAAGTCGCAAAGTAAATAGTCTTTATATGCATCAATGCAATGATATAAACACATAGATGTTGCAGTTAATGCAGTTGCGACATATTGTTAGTAGTTTATAAAGTCCATGTCTGTTAGGGATCATACACTAGAGACTTTAAAAAGACTATTGATGAATTATCTTATAGCTTTGTGAAACAAAACAAGTCAGAAGAAAAGTGTATAAGACAGTCTTATTCAAAACTTAAAATTAACATTTACACCACTACGGTTTACATAAACCAAGCACTTCTGGCTTAAGAGAAATACGGAACAATGGATAAATTCAAAATGTGGTAGATTACCCGAACTTCTCATATGATAATTTAACGCACAAGCAAGCCCTGGTTTGTGGAAAACAGGCAAAATAAAGCCAAATGGCTAGAAGCACGCAACACCATTAAATCAAGTCGCTACTAATCAGGGCATAACGTAGCCTGGAATAGGCAGACACTCTCTAAAATTAACTTCAGAAACTCTTGCTTAAATAGCACTTCTTTCTACCTTAATCTGAATAACCACCCGCTCATTCTGGCATGAAAAGCATGGGTGAAAAGAGAGTAAGAGAAAAGTGCTAACTTAAAAATAAACTATTAGTTAAAAATAAATAGATAAACTTCACAAATTAAAAGCAGAAAGGTAAACAAAATACAATTACATAATGAAGGAACTCAGTGAATAATACAGATTAGTAGATAATATACATGGAAGACATGATATTTAAATATGAAGCAAACAAACGTGTGAATTTATTAAACATAGAAAGAGCAAATTTAGGAATGCGTGTATGCAACATAAGACTATGTATGAGGGAAAAGTACCCAAAAATGAGAATATAAAATTTCATTTGTTAAAATCTTACAGGACAGTGAATGAGGTGATGAAGATAAGAGAGCAAATAACTGTCGAAATATACATATGACACCAAAAATAATTATAAACAAATGGCAAAGAGAAAATCACATTAAATTGCACAAAAAATATTAATAAGGGAGTTGGAAATCAAAAGCCAGAGGAATGGTATTCAATTGGTCAAGACGGAAAGATCCTCAGTGAACTTGCCACTGAGAACCTATCTCTTTTGGATAACTGTATGCCATTCTAGATTCTGACACTTCGTACTAAATAATTCTTCTACGATATACCATATGCAAATATAACATTTTTGACTCACCCTGTGGGTAAAAGTTACTGAGAAATTTTAAATTCAAACGTCTTTTGAGCAATGTTTATTCAGTTATGACTGCAGTCTCAAAGATTTATAAGCTTAGTCTAAATTCAATTTTGTTTCTTGGAAACACTTGAAGAGGATAACTTTACGCAAAATTTAAGAGAAACTGCTGTCGTATGTAAGAAAGCAAAATTATCTAGGCAAAAGTCTTGGTCATTCTACATTCTTCACAACAATTCAGAGAGCTTTAGAAGCCAAAGATATTTACTAGAGTATTTGGGATAATCGCTTGCAGTTCATGGGAAATAAATCATTTTGAATTTATAAAATAACAAATATTCAAATTTTGTTTGATAAAACTTCAGGCAATAAAAATGTCGCGCACTTCAAAACATAAATTATCTAAGATTGCTAAGTTATGTTAGTTTATTTTCTAGTACGTCTTAAGTTATTTAACACAGTTATAGCATTAATGCGTCTATAATTTACCTATTTTTATAATATGTTCAATAATATTTTTGAAATTAATTCTACAGCATTATAAATCCTAGAACTTTGGAAGTTCAAGCCGAATTAATTGCACTTTGATAAAATAATCTCAATCATCTCTTTCCTACAAGTAAAAACAGTTAAAAGTTTCTTCTAGTTTTAAACTGTAAACCTGACATATGCGATGATAATCTGAGTCAATAACTACACTACTTCAAGTTTACTTTAATGGTGAAGGATGGAAATTTGCGGCATTCTATCGGGTTGTCCGGAAAATAATGCAGGTTTTTGCAATTGTTTATCTTTCCTGTACATTTTTAGCAACAAAAATATTTTGAATTACATTGGTTTTCATATCATTTTAAAGCTCTATTTTCGCTCTATATGCCTATAACAATCATTTTGTTCCAAAATAAATTTTTAAAATATTTACTAGGTGGGTTTGTTTAGATGTCAAAACGGGATCTTCGGCCAATTTACTTTTATGAGTAGAAGCTAGGCCACAGAGCAACAAAAACGGCTCGAAATGTCAACGAAGTATGGGGAGAGAAAAGTGTTAATGAATCTACAGTTCAAAGATGGTACCAAAAGTTGCGCCGTGGGGAATGTGACATGGAAGATCAAGAGCATCGTGGACGCTCTTCAGCTGTTGATGACGACGATTTGAAGACTTAGTTGAAACAAACCCGCGCGCAGCTGTTCAAGAGCTTGCGAAGGAACTAAGCGTAAGCAAAACAACGATTTCTGATCATTTGAATCGTATAGGAAAGTCAAAGAAGTGGTGAAGTGGGTGCCTCACGAATTGAGCGAAAATAATAAAAAATCGTCGTTTCGAAGTGTCGTCTTCTCTTCTTCTCCGCAACAAAAACGACCCTTTTTCTTGATCGAATTGTTACCTGCGATGAAAAGTGGATTCTCTATAACAACCGGCGACATTCGGCTCAGTGGTTGGATCGCGGTCAGACACCACAACATTTTGTAAAGCCAAATTTGCACCAAAAAAAAAAAAAAAAAAAAATTATGGCGACCGTTTGGTGGTCTGTGGCCGGTCTCATCCGCCACAGCTTCCTAAATCTAGGCGAAATGATTACGGCAGATGAGTACTGTAAGCAAATCAACGAAATGCACCAAAAATTACAACGCATGTGCCCGGCATTGGTCAAAAAAAAGGGGCCAGTTCTTCTCCACAACATGGCTCGGCCGCACATTGTGCAACTGACCCTACAGAAATTAAACGAATTGGGATACGAGACTCTCTCTCTTTCCTCATATTCGCCAGACCTTTCGCTGACCGATTACCACTTTTTCAAACATCTGGATAACATTCTGAAGAAGAAATGCTTCAGAAACCAAGACGAGGCCAAAAACGCCTTTAACAACTTTATCTTGTCCAGAACTCCAGAATTTTATTCTACCGGCATAAATAAACTTATATATCGTTGGCAAAAATGCATTGATTCGGCTAGTGCTTATTTTAATTAATAAATTCGTTTTTGAGTTGACTTATGATATTTTAAAGAAGTAGGTTAAAAAATTGCATTATTTTCCGGACAACCTAATAGCTCGTTTCTTATAGGTGAAATGCCGGTTCAGCTCCAATGGAGAAATCTAAGTAATATTCTCTATGTTAAGAGGACGAAGTCTATAACCTTTCTTCTACTTATTGTAAAAGTGCCCATCCCCTGGGAATTTGTGAAAGAAACAAAAAGTTCTAAACGGAGAAAATACTGTTTTTCATATACCATGCAAAGATTCATCAGAATAAGGTAAAAGATTGATTCTTATACGTGGACCTGTAGAAGTTCGCGAAATCATAATTAAGAGTTCCAGATTAATTTCGCAATTTAAAATTCTATTTATTACCTTTTTCAGAACAGAAACAAGCAGAATAACCTTCATAATTTCTGGTTTCTTATGTGAAATATGTGTAAAGAATAGACAAGAAAACGATTTAAACAATTACAATTGTTCTACGCTATATGCTTGTGGAAAGAAGCAGTTTTTTCTTACTCTAAGTGAATAAAACACCAGAATTAAAATCTCTTAGATATCTAATCAAATTTACTTACAAGTGCTTTAAACATTGAACTAGATATCGAAAGGTGATTGGCAAAAATTAACACTTTCCATTCTGAAAGAAGTAGAAATAAATAAATTTTACTTTTTGTATAAAAGTGTTATAATTTTATTATTATTCATGAATAGAAAACTAATTTTGAAATCATTTGTAAATTAGATTTTAAGTACAATAATTTGTATTGTTAAATATAAATATCTTGTTCATATAAATATATTTTCTAACTTTGAGCAAAAGTATGAACTCTGATTAAAGTAAGGAAATATATTAATACGAGGGTATAGTGGTTAAGAAAGCATACTGCGGTATCGAAGGGCCCGGATTCGAATTCCGAAGAAGACATGGATGTTTGTAGATGTATAGTGTCCGTGAGGCATGGGGACACTCTGAATATGAGGCAAGTCGAAAGTCCTCTCGTGTGGTTTGGCGGAAGAGGAAAGCGGTGAAAAATCCCCAAACCCTTCCAGGAATTCTTTCTCTCAAAATTGGGATGGAAAATAGAAGTCCAAGCTCTCTTTGGAGTAAGCTCTAGCAAACGTTCTTGCATGTAATATGGGCACGACAACAACAACACAAGGGGCCGCATTCCATGAAAGACATCCCAGAATTCAGAAATTTTAAGAATAACTTAAGTACTTGAAACAAGCCTTTTAGACCTGTAACATAAGGTAAAAATTCTAGAGAGAAATTATGAAAGCAATTTATGTTTCCATTGTCAACACTAGTGATGGTTAAATAGGAACCAATGGACTATGAGGAAATTGAAAAAAAATCTGGTTGTTTTCTCAAAGGTTTCCTAAGAAACACTGTCATACTTATGTAACGAATTCTATCTTCAACCTAGAGCAGCGTCTATCTTTTGGTGCTTTTGAGATCGTCAAGTGAATGTTCTCAATTCCTTTCCAGCGCTTGCTTAAAAATTGTGGTCCAAGTCCAACACTCGCTTGTGCGACACCTACTTTTCTTATATCGCTGGTTAGTTCAGTGTTAGCATTAATGTTATATAAAATCCTTTAAGACATAAATTGTTTTATTGCAAATTATTGATTAAGGAGTATAATTTGCCATCTGAATAAGATTTTAATTGGATTAAGAAGTCCTGCCTTTTTAATATTCAAATCTAAAATAATATTAGAAAAAACTTCGTGATTTGGTAACCTCTAATAAATATTATGGCCATTTGGATTCAACATTTTTTTCCACTCAGAGATAGGTTGGACAAAATAAACGGATTCGCAAAAAAGCCCTTTACAGGCGAAAAAAAAAAGAATCTTAATTTAATATTTTAGCTCGTAAGTTTAACTGCATATTTTAATAACATAAATATTTTTACTGCTAACTAATCAACAGTTTAGCTTATCTTACTAAATATCGTGAATTAGAGTTGCACACGAGACTATTTTTCGAAAGTTGAAAAGTATCTTAGGTGTTGATAAAAAAAATACATGTTCCCAGCTTGTGTAGTTTCGCTAACTTCTTGGTAATTCCTTTCTTAAAAAATCATAGCATTTACTTAAATATCCACATTAGTTGATTACATAGGACAATCCAAAATTGGAAAAATTAAGGATATAATGGCAGATTGGATGCCAAAACGGATATAATACCAGTAGATAACACTAGAAATAAATAAATTTTACTTTTGTAAAAAATTTTACTATTGCAAACTAATAAACCAACATTTTTTTTTAATTGTAATAATTTGTTCCTAACCTCGTTCTTTTCTCCGAACTGGTCACTTTAGAGTCTTTTCTAGAATTCTGTGAAGTCAACAGAAAGTGAAGAAATCTGCAATGGCTTTGCCGGAATTCAGATCTCCCGAATACGCGTCGAGCGTGCTTCCAGTTACATCACGAAGGCATGCGGAAAGGAGGGAGAAAATACTTTATATACTCCCTCTTTTAAAAGGCAACTGGGAATTCAGGAACCCACTCGCTAAATCCTAGTGGTGACGATTTATCGTCCACCACCTTTTAGTTCGGGGCCTGTTGTAGAGTCATTTAAATTTTTTTATATTAGGAAACTGAAGAAATCAGCAGTGCCCTCTTCAGGATTCGAATCTCCTGAATACACGTCGAGGGTGAGAAGTTGGACTATGAAGGCATGTGGAAAGGGGGGAGAAAATACCTTACACATTCCATTTCTTATGATGAAGTTTTGCAGTTTCTCGAAATCAAGCTACCAAACAGGTAATCGTTCACAAATATTTGAGAAGCTGACAAATATTTAAGAAGAGATTTTTAAACTGCTAACAAACGTTTTTCTAAGAATGTGTTTTGAAGTAGTAAAATTTCTTTCTTCCTGAGAAAACCTCATCTCCATCTTGCACCAAACGAATACTTTTAAAGTTAATATCATAAACTGCAATGAAATTTGAAAGGATATAGTATTACTTGTGATTTTATAGGTATGCCATACATTGAAATAATTTACAGGAATATTCCTTTTCAAATTTCCACTTGTAAACTCTGATAAAACTCGCAATTTTTTAATAGTTAGTATGAGAAGGCATTACCAGCTAACCCACGGTTCATGGCTGGTGTCCTCCATTCTTTTACCTGTACCTGTACTTTATTCATTTAATTTTTAGCATTATTTCCTCGTTTTCATTATAATCGATGATGCCTAACCCTAACAATAGGATAAAAATAAAATATTTCAATGCAGTTTAGATTATTTTAACCAATAATTCGCACGGTATGGGTCATAGGTAAGCAATCATCATGCTTTATATAATGACTATTTTATTTTCCTGGGAAATGTTACATCAATTTTAGAGTTTTTACTATTTTAGTAGAATGGTGATGTGTTAATGAATATATAAACGTTGAGTAAAAATTATGAGTAACTGATTGTATATTAGAAAAAGTGCTCACATGGTTTTAGGCCTGACTACTTCAGTAAAAATACCATAACAAATGCAATTTAATTTAAAAAAGTAAAAGATTGTATCTTTTTGTATTTTCAACATCTAAATGAATTTAGTTTTAATGCACCAGAGTAAAATATTAAGGAAAACATTTCCGACGATGAATGCATACAGAAGCACAAAAAATGGCTTCAACATTTAAATTAGTATCATTAAAAATCTTATTAAAATATAATCTTTTTATTTTATTATTAACATTGTTTAGCGTGAGAATTAAACTTGGGCAAGTCTACAGTTCCTTGTCCAAAAAAATATCTAGAAATATAAACAAATGCGTATCTGAGGCGGCAACTGTGGCAAAATATGCTGCAATAATTCTTTAATAACTTCAGGTGCATACAGCTGAGGATCCTTTCTCCAAGTCTGTGCACGCTGCCTCGAATCATCAAAGCAAGGCTCAGAGAAGCAGGAGTAGCTTTGTGGAAGGCCCTCTTAATGAGTGGTCAGGTAGGTTCGAAGAGGAGGGAAAGGTAATTACAGGCCAGTGGCGAATTCTATTGTAGGCACGTCCCCCGAGAGATTACTTAATCAAAAGCGTCAGATTGAGACGGAGGATATTAAATGACGCTCATGATCCCGTCTTTAACCTCGAAATGTCTGGACTTTTTGTTTCCAGATCATTCGAAACAAAGCGAAGTTCGGGACATCACTGTAAGCTCCCGACCGGACCCCATCGGTTGCTTTCTTCCTCCCAGCCAATAAATAATAACAACACTAAATCCGTTTTTATGACCTCGAATGACTTACTGATTATTGCAGAGCTTGCGTCATGTCTCGCGATGACGCGCTGTGAGGTCTTGCAATTGCACTTCTCAACGAATCAGAGCGCAGGAAGCCGGAGAGCAGTTTTATTATTTTCTAGGTTTTTTGCCCGATTCAGTGTCAGTTAAAATTCCAGTTACCGGCAATCAGTCAATCAAGTAAGCAACCAGAATTCATTTAAAGGTGATTTAATGTTTCACAGCGCTGAAATAAATGCAAAGAGGTATATTATCAGTTTTTTACTGCAGTATAAATATCATTTTGTGTCTTGAAAGCATGTCTCGGTTTAGCATATTACGAGAGAGATTTCTTAGGAAATATAAAAAAAGCTCTTAATTTCCTGAGGCGGGCAACTGTTTTATAAATTTCTTTGGGAGAGAAGTGTTTTTTGACTTCAGGTTTAAGAGCATAATGACAGGAAAACTGCTATACTTAAACGCAAAATTAAAACTTATAAAATCTTTAATTTTAAACTAAATTAAAATTTGATTCTGGTATGAAGATTTTAATTTAACGCTTTAAATAATTTTAATGCGAGCACTTACGATAGGCGCCTACTGGTTTAAAAATTAGTTTCTGAGACATCAGAACTATGAAATATATATAGATATAGACTATGAAATCTTTTTCTTAATATGAGCTGTTAAAAATGGCAAAACCAAATGGTAGGGGGAAAACTGTAAAATAAAAAAATGTTCGAGATTTTCCTAGTCAGCTACAGAAATAAAGAGACTTACAGGCGAAATGCAGGTAACTAAAGTGAAACGTTTTAACCTGCAACTAGCAAATATCCGTTACATCTGTATAATGAGTGCGAGGTTGTGACTTCGCCCACAGTAACTAAAAGGGTTATATCGTATTTTCGAACCATTTCTCAATGTAGGAGTAAAAAATGGTCATGTTTTGCTGACGATAAAGCTATTTTTTCGTTTGTCATCAAAGCTAAAAAAAAAAATTCTCATTTTAGTCTGCGAAACATTTCACTATATATCAGTAATCAGGAGTTATATTCGGCATTTCTATCTGAATTTGATGAAAAGTTTACTTTGTGAATAACTTTTAAGTGTACTAAAATGCTTGGATAAATTGTACAAAGATGATTTTTTAATCGAAGAATTATTTCATCGTAAATTACCACGTGAAGATTTTTGGACTTAGTTAATAAAGAAAAGCCATCATAATTATTTAAGATGTAACTGTTCGTTTATTTCATTAGACTCGTAGTAAACGTTTTCTTTCAAGTGACAAAGCTCTGCACTTTGCCAAATAAATCCAGAAATTTTTAGCTAAGAAGTAAACGAGAGGTTCACTTATTTTATAAGTCCCCAAGAAATTATTTGTCATAATTGTAGTTTGCTATTACAAAATCAAATGGTAAGAAAAATTTGCTATGACAATGTTTGCACAGTCGATTTTTCACGTTCCCTGCTCCTAAATTCCTAGAATGGTCGATAGAAAGGCACCCGAACTAAAAATGTGGTGAATAATAACTTGTCGCCAGTGCGATTTGATCGACTGGGTGTCATACCAATCTCTAATCGTACTTCAACTAAGGTAGAACATAAATTTGGCTGGGATAGATTATTTGAATACATTGGAACACATAAGGGCTATTTGCTTAGCGGAAAGGAGATCTTTCTGGAGGACTTTCTAAGAGAAATTGACTCATATTCGTGTTAGATATGAGGAAAACCACAAAAATCAATAATGCAGCCATTCCGTTATTCTGGGATCCAACCCGGTCAAACTCTCAGTATTCAGAGTATTTATTGGCCACTGGTGGGGTTCCGGAAAGTTATAAGGAATTTATCGCATTCTTGTATGCATGTTAGCATAACGAAAGTGGTTATCACTTTTAATCTGTGGTTTAAATCCAGTGAGCTAAGTTATAAACCCAGTTAAAATTTTCATGCTTCCTTGAGCGAAAATCAAGTAGCCTCCGCATAAAAACGAAATTATTCTAATTAACAAGGAGTCAATAAATAATGCAGAATATTTAATATTAATGCATAGTAAGCCATATAATAAGTTATGAAAGACATATCTTTTCATATCATGAAAGATTTAAACATTCATGTGTAGATGATAAACTTTTTTTAAGATGTAACAGTATTTATATAGTGCTAAGTTCCTAAGGCCGTTCTCAGCAGCGCCTTATAAGCAGCTTGGAAATGAGCAGTGAAATCTCAAGAACCGCTTCACAAAATGTAGAGTAGTATTTAAAAAGAACATAGAAAAATCCATTTAAGATGTTAAAAGGAATATATCATAGCAAAATTAGGTTAAATTATTTGAACACGGCAAAGCAGGGTTTTTCTACCTAAGGAAAGGGACACCTTCGTGGAAGACTTTCTAAAGGAAATTGGCTCGTATTTACTTTATACACAGAAAAAGCCACGAAAAATACTCATGCAGTCAGTCCATTCATCTGAATTCGATTCCCGTTTGAACTACCAGTATTTAGCTGTCTTAACCACTCTGAAACTGGTAAGCCATACCATAGAAAATAATGCGTTAGGATGCTTATTTAAAGTTGCCAATAAAAGATTTCTTACTCTAACCAACATGAGTCTAAAGAAAAAACATCATAATTTATTAGGACTAAATGTAAAAATTAAAAAAAAAAAAAAAAAAAAAAAAATCTGAAAGCTTTCAGATTTTATATTACGCCCCAAGAGGCGTTTTTCTTTAATGTTTTGTGTATTATCTTTATTTATTAAATATCATGTTCTTCGCACTTAAACCATAAAAGTAAATTCAACAGCAATATCACAAAATAATTAAAAAAAGCATATTTTTAATTTTTAGAACTTTCAAGACACAGCCTCGAGAGCTGCAGATAATCCCCCCATACAGTGCTGTCATTGCTCGCATTAAATCGTTGAGTTTGTTAATCAAAAATTCGTTACAGTTTTACAAAATATGAAATAGATAATAAAACAAATTCCAAATTCGGGCTTCCAGATTGCCCATATTCGAGTGGAGAAACAATTTTTATTTAATTTTAGTATAGACAATGAACCAGACGAAGAGGCTCCCACACCCAGCCGCTTAAGGCGGCCATACACGGTTAAAAATGTCTCAACCTCCAGAGGTTAACCAAGGAGGCGCCACTCCCATTTTAGTATAGACAGAAAATAAACAAATTTATGTGTGAATTCTATCATCTACGTAAATAAAAATTCATTTCTTTGCTCCTTTTAATTGAAATAAATATGGCTTATGTATTTAGAAGAACAAAAAGATTTAATTGCTTAATTAATAAGGAAATGAGGGTGTTTTGCATTTTTGAAGGTAATAAAATATTTTTTGTTTATTTATGTAATATTCTGAAATAAACTGCAATAAACGGAAAAATGAAAATCTATCTACTCTATAGTAAATATACCTGGTCTACAATAAGAATAATATAATATATAACTGGTCTACAATAATATATAACTGGTTTACAATAAGAATAAAAAACATTTATTTAGAATTCTAGAATATTCAGATATTTTAGATTGTAGGTTCTGTTATATATCCATGGCTTCGAAAATAACGTCATTAAAGACACATAAGACCGGAAAATAAATAAATAAATAAAACTTAATTTTCTACACGCCTTTTATTTCTCAATTTTTGTACAAAATCTCCTACATTCCTGGAGAATAGTAAACATCACTCCAGTAACAGATTGGTATGTTTTGGCAGACAGTAGACCCATTACACACACTAATTACTTGATCTAATTTACCAGTGTTTTTCTACGCGAGAGTAGGTCTTTCGTGACCTTGATATCACGAGGACTGTATAGGAAGGAAGAAACTGGCATTATCCTTGGATTGATTAAGATCATTCAATGGACGTAGTCTCAAGGAAATAAAGTGAAAAACGTTTATATTCATGCTTACAAATTAAACAAGGAGGTTAATTCATAGTTTAATATTAATTTAGGGAAAAAATTAAACATACACATTGCGATAATAATTCTAATCAATGCTTTACTTTTTAATATTTTTTAAATAAATGTGTTAGTTTTAATTACATATTGCTATTCAATTCTAAACTTGAAATGTGCCTTATTTTTTAATCAATATTTAATATATTATATTGATTTTGGAATGTGAAAATTAAGTTTAGAACCTGTTTTATGGAATGAAATTGAAAACTTCTCTGTTTATTTTAAACTAAGAATTTTCCTCATATTTTTAACACTGCAGTTTGCTTAGTTAACTTACTGTATTTGAAAATTTAATAAATAACAAATTTTGAAATATAAATGTATAAGGAATATAAACAATACATAATAAATAATTAAAACAGTCATAATAAATTTTGGAAGTAAAAAACAAACAAGTAAAGAGAATGTGATCTCAAATCTCATTCAATCAGATTTCAGTAATTTCTGAAGTTTACTTTAAATCTTACTTCAAGCTGTTATTTAGCGTTCTGCAAAATGACGTTTTATTTTTAAATAATAGATTTATGACTTTTGAAGTATTCTGAGCTTGTTTTATTTCTAATATTTCTTTATATTATTTTAATTATTAAAAACTAATAATTTTACAAGTATTATTATTGTTGTTGGTGGTTATTGTTTGCTTGGATATTTCGAGTAAAAAACCGCCAATTATAATTTTCTTAGCAATTCAATAAATATCAATATTTTTTTATAAATGACAAGATTAGTACTTATTTAACAAAAGACGTTTAATAGTAATTTGAGCCAACCACACTTTCAAGCGAAATAAAGTTCATAGTAAATTAATAAGCTTTTATGTTGATTTAGGTTTAATACAGTTTCAAGTAAATTATGCTTCTCACCATCTAGAGTCCCCTTCCCTTCAATGGGAAAAAATTGTATTTATTCGAGCGAAATGCAATTTTTTGTATTATTGTAATCCTTGCTGATTACAAAGCTCTTCTTCATTCATTAGTAAAATTTAACGGTCATTTGAGATTAATATTTATTCAACTAAACATATTTCTTACCGATTATATGGCTCATCTGTACTTTACTTTTATGATAATTTAAGATAAATAAAATCCGAAGACTCGAATAAAACTGAAGAACAACATAAAAAAATAAGCAGTGGAGCTAAGAATATTTTCAATGAAATATTTAAATATTAACAGACTTTTATACTATGAATATATATAATAAAATATTGAATTTCTGGGAATTAATTGCCATTTTTCAAGCCATTTACTAATGAAGGAGCAAATAATACAGGAATTGAAGTTTCTAAAATTCCTTAATGTTAGGATACTAGGTAACATCCTTTGATAGCCCAAAGCACTTCAGTATGTTTAATGTAAAATGTGTTGGTTAATCAGGGAAATTTCAGTTAATGTTAACTGTATATTCTGTTTAAAGATTTCCTCAATAGTAGAAAAACACTGGTATTTATAAACATTCCAAATACATATTTTGTCTGAATGTTATCAAACGAACAATCTAAGGATTGTAGTGAACTGCAAGACTGAAAGTTTACAAATGTCAGAAGAAATGTCACTTGGAAAAACACTCCATTAATATAAAACCGTATATAAATCAACAAGATACAATTTCAAAAACTTCGTGTTACACGATAACATTACACAAGGAACACTAAATCTTTCTAAACGTGTCTAAAGACTGATCTGTTTATAGAAAGCTAAAAGACACACATACCGTAAGCTGCCAGATATGATTAAATGCACCTTCTTAATCAACTTGCGCACTTTGATCTGTGATAGAAAGATCACATGAAAGGTTTCAAAATATAAATTAAGCAAAATTGTTTGAAACAAAAGTTTTGACTTTGCTCATGTAAAATACAAGCAAATATTTCATAATCCAGAGTGTGGCAGAACTCATTAGACGACATCGAACTTCTTGAGGATGCATGTATTAAATAGACTAATTCAGATTGTTACAGCTGCGTCTGTTACAACTGGGGACAGGAGGCTGTTGTGCAAGCATTGAATATCAGCTGTGGAGTGTTTTTAAAAAACTAGGATTCAGTCAGACACAACATTCATTTAGAAGGGTCACAAGAGTCATTAGTCACAAGAATAATCTTACTACGTTAATAAATTGAACAAATATATTAAGTTTTAACACTGTGTCACTTCCAGTACAGATGCTAATAAAGACGAAGTATTCCGCCACAAGGAGAAAATTGTTTACAAGATGATGGAGTTCATCTAACAGCTTTTGTCTTAAAAAGTAATTGCCATATGTCCTGCTTGTATAAAAGCTTCGTTAATTCGTAATTACTGGCTGTGTTAACTTACTATACGAAGCTAAATCGTCTAATGGGTTCTGCCGTTTTCTCAATCAAAATATAATAAAAAGATCATAAATAATACTTGATTATTAATAAAATAATAGTGAATGGGAAATTGGTTATTAATAAAACAAAACAGATGAAACAAATGATTATCATTAAATAAGCTATCAATAGCAAATTTAAGTGTATCTAAGTTTTATTATAAAATAACTGCAGTTTTGTGAAACCTTCATGAAACATTCCATTTTTAGTTGTTAATAACAAAATCATGTTTAAAAAAAATTGAGTCCCATTTAGAAACACAGAAACTAAATAACATTCAGTGCATAAAAAAAGTTAAATAAAAGAAAGAAGTTTACTCCAAGCTTTGAAAATCTCGTTCAGTGCAAATGATATGTTGGCAAAGGATGAATAAACATATACAAAAGTAAGAATTAACATTCTTACATATACCTGAGTTCTACGAGGTAGCTTCAAAAATTCCACGGAATATTTTAGAAAAACAATTAAAAGTAAAATGATTTACTCCATAATTAGTTCACAATTGTCACTTTGAATTTCTACATACTTTGCCAGTGTTTATTAAGTTTCTGGCATTTCTCTGTAGTTCTCTGAGGATTTTGATGTAATGATTAAAGATTCTTCGAATAAGGCTTTCAAAATGCACTGTGGTGGGCAGTTCTAAAGTGCTATTTATGCGGCCCGCTATCTCATTAAAAGTAATCGTACTGGAAGCATAAACTGATAGAACATTTGTGTCATTTGCTCCTATTTAAAGAATATTCATTGGTTTCCAATGCTGACACGGCATTTTGCAACTAGAATTTTGAGGACAATCATTCCATACTTTAATTATAAATACTTTAAAAATTTGTTAAATTGCTAAGCTAAAGAAAGCCTTCATGATAATTTTAAACTTTAATGAATTTATCTGTGTATTTTTAAATAACGCGGCACTAAGCTATAAAGGGCGTAGCTATGCACTTAGCTTCCAGCCAAGCCGAAAAGGGCATTCGTCATGATGCCAAAACATGGTCAAAGTAACTTGGCTATCAGCGAAGGAGAGATCAGTTATTTTCATCAATATAGGAGCTGAACCGCACCATATGTGTTGTATCTGAAATCAGAAAATCGATAAGGATTCAAAGTTTAAAACTGCAGAAAAAAAATACTTGTTGGGAAAGTTACATTGCTCGAAAGATTGAAAATTCGTTTAATAATCTTGAGATTCATATAAAGCTGGATATCTATAGTTCCTAAGTATTAGTACTCTCTGTGAATTATAGCTGCTCTAAATCGTTGACCTTTCGACCTGGATTTTAACAAAAAAAGGATCTTAATTACCCAAACAAATTCCATTTTTGAAGCCAATTTAAAAAAAGGGGGGTAGATCTCAACTTAGAGCTTGACATAGTGTCCATTATCTACAAGAACAGCAATGGTATTACAGCTACACCTTGATTAAAATTAAATAACTACTTTTAATATAACATTTAAGAAATGTGTAACAATTCATCTTAGATTGTTATTTTTAATATCTGAGCATATTAACTGGGTACGCTTCTCAGAAAATTTTAAAGGAAAAGCAATTTCTTACATTCGATGCTATCCAATTAACTGCATCAACTTATCTTCAAGTAAAAATTAATTGAGCAATATTAGAATGAATATATTATATTTTTATTTCTAGTGCTGAAAAATTTTAATGTACAATGTTTTGTCTGTTCTTACCATTTCACGCGAAAGGCAATCATTCCGAAAGATTTTTTAAGCTACCTTGTATACCTAAAATTTGTGAGGTTCATTATTCAAAATTAAATTTTCCTCTTTGCAGATAAAACAGATCGCAATTTTTATATAATGTAATTCTTACAATAAATCCATTTGCACATTTAATCGGACTTGAAATTTAAATTCCGTAATACTTAGTTACGTAGTAAATCATTTTTCCCCATATTAAATACTGCTGAAGTAGAAAACACTGATGTTAAAATGTAAATGTTTCAGTTCAATTTTTAAAGCTGTGAAATTTCATGAATTTAAGAAATGAATTTTTTTTCAATTCCTTCGCTATCCTTTTTCATTGAGATGTTTTATTTATGTAAATCTTCCACTCTAACCAATGAGGTGCAATAAGAAAATTAGTCCATGATATGATACAAAAGAAATTTCAAGTGGGTTAAGTTAAAAATACAAATTCAGCTCTGCGTTACATCATAATTGAAAAAGGAATATCAAGACTATTTGACACTTTTATAACACACATTTCTAAAATACAAGAATGCATAAATATACTCGAATCTTCACGATGAATTTAATGTACTTCATGTGCCATTTTTTTGATAGTAACTCCAAATAATATCATTTTCGAATATTTTTATAGCTATTCTTCATCATTGCTTGCTCTTAAGAATCATATCATTAAATAATTTTTAAAATGCTTTCAATTGGTATTATTATTATTACAGCGAATTATCATATTTATTTAGAGCAATTTATTTAAAAAACATGCAATCTTTTTAATTTTATTTTAGAATAAATTTTCGAGATGACGAAGCATAGTACTGTCAGATTTGATTTTATATGTGCACTGTCTTCACTGCTACTTTTCCCCTTCTTATTATTCTATATGGTATTAGAGATCTCTATAAACCAAACTAAGACTTATACATATCTGAAAAGCAATAGAGAAAGTAAAGTCAATTTTATGTTGAAATCAAAGCTAACCTGAAAGCACAGAGAAGGAATTAATTAAGTAATGAACTCCATTAAAATTTTAGCTCAAAAGTTTCATCTACTAGAAATCGCTTAAAATGCTGCTAACAAATTAAAGTTACGAATGAATTGTCATTAAATTTGTATTTATTCAATTTTTATAAAATTTTTGTTTGAAGCCAGAATAATAGGCTTATCTTTAATTGACTGATATGGCAGTTAACCCATTACAGCCGCAAAAAAAAAACTTTTCAAAAATATTTTTAGCACTCTACGAATATTAAACTCTAGAAACGTTTACTCAAAATCTCTGCTGTAGTTCATAATCTCTCTAGCAACACAGTTTTAATTTTAATTATTTTTAATTAGTTGTTTTGAAAGTTTTTGAAACCCACAAAAAGTTTTGTCCTCATAAGTCTGTAATAAACAGGAAGATTGATGCAAATCTCAACCATAGTGCACGTTACTGGATAACTCTTTAGCTATTTTTTCGATATAATACATCAAAGCCAAAAATGAGGATTGAGAAATGAGCAGCGAATCCTGTGTAACTGTTATTCAAATGTATACAGTGGGTCTTAGAATGAGGGTACTAAATGTATAAAATAAACCTAAATATTAAGAGTGTTCCAGAACTATGGGACACTTTTTTTTTTAAAGTTGAGCTTAAGGGCAGGCAATGATATTCATGAAAAGTGTACAGGTAATCTTCTCACGATCTAGTCAAAGTGTGCAGCATTTTTTCGTATTCTCGCTGATTCAACGGGAATCCACCATTGCTCCTGCGCCGTCTTCTAAAGTCGTCTTGACTCGTTGCTTCGATACAGAGAACAATAAAACTTCTGTCACAGGGGTGCTTCTCTTGATCCAGCAACCGATGTCGCTGAAGGGAACTGGCAACACCGACCTGGAAAATAAGTTTCTCATCAAATCGAATAGACTGACTGTAAAATATTCTAATTAATCGTAAAATTAAAGATTATGTCAGAATAAGACTTATTTGAATTTAAGGTTCTAAATGTATGAAAAGGCGATTTTTCACTTAAACTGCCAAGCTCATGATTTTCAGTTCGATTTCCCTATGCAGTCAGTGTAAAAGGTGCTTACGACCACATATTATTGATGCAGATCAAGTTTCTAAAAGTAATTATGATAGCGCTATTAGGTTTGCCGAAGCAGGTGACGTGAAAAATGTTCAGACCTTCTGATTCTAGCCGGAAGTGCTTTTTAGTTACACTACGAAAGCACATGCTAAATGAATTCTTATAATTATTTCTGTAGAGAAGACTTACAGAGTCATTAATAGCTTCAGATGGCGTTTGGTTTAAGTAAGAAAGCTGAACTAAAAGGCCGTATACTGTATTTGCCGGCGTATAAGACGCACCCCCTTTTTTATACACATTTTTGAAGGATAAAATTTTATTACTGATAATTATAATGAATTTACAGTATTTTAAATATAAAGTAATACAAACACGAAGTAATGCTTTCTGCAGATACCCAATTGCTTTTTTTTTTTTTTTTCCAAAGTTGCTTTTTTTATCCTCTTCCTGTTTCCGCCAAGTTCTTATCATTTTTACATTTGGGGTGGCCCGAAATGCCTTTCTGCAGCTCTGTTTCCATGTTTTTTAGCATATGCAATCACACGTAGTTGTATGCTATGTTATAGCAATGCCGACGTTGTTTTCGAGCCATAACTTGCCAGCAAATTTAAGAAAAACTGAATAGTAGAAATTTCACACACTTAAAAGTCGTTCACAAAAAATTGCAAAGTTTAAACGTATCCAGCTGTGATCGTCGATGACAGCGCATGCGCGCTCACTAAACTCTACGTAACTATAATATTCCCACACTCCGCAAGGAAACAAGAAAAAATCGCATAACTCCGAAAGGAGGAAAGAAATGTAATCAAAAACTGTGTACGTGTTTGCATACTTTACCCTTAAGCAAAAAGCTAATGCGTTCATTAAAATGCATTTAATTGTAACGGTTTATGACACGAGTGAAAAAAAAAAACCTTCTGAATTTGCTGCAATATTTATAATTTCACTATTCTGCCTTCAGAAATCATTTCTAGTAATAAAGATGTACAATTGTTTTTATTCTTAGCTTTTTTTAAGTGCTACTTCCAGATTTTGTTGTCACAATGAGATATCGTCACTATGTTTTTGACACGACTACTTTAATTAAATTTTCTCAAGGGGGGGGTGATAGGGGAAGAAGGGTGTGGAAACTCCCGGTACGCCTGCCGCAGTGTTCTCCATCAAAATTGGGACTGAGCTTAACACTTAGTAAAGCTCGGCGATATCTAATGTACCCTCGCAAATGCACTAGTTCCAGCCTTGCTTCAGCTTGTACCTGGTATGACTGTCTGCTCATCTGTGCAGATTGGTTGAGAAAGAATTGCCAGTTGGGATGGGAAGTAAAACGCAATTAAATTTGAATAATTATTCAAATCTAATACGCAGACATTTAATGAATTTTTAATGAATTTTAGATTATTGCTAATCCGATTAATGCCGGTTACCATAATTATGCTTGGTCCAGAATGAAAAAAGAAATTAAAAGATATGCAGTTAATAAAAATAAAACTTTGAAAAAAGAAAAAGGAGACAGATTTAGCAAGAACAATAAAGACCATTTTAGCACACCTCGACCTTTTATAAACTATTACACAAAATAACACTTTAAATATTATAGCTGAAAACAAAGGTTATTGCTCTCATCCTGCGAATAAATCACGTCCGTTTATATCGCGCAAAAGAAACGGTTTAGTAACTCTCAGGAAACAGATAAAATGTATTTATGTCAGCGACATTTAAAAAGATAGAATGGGATTAACAAGGATACAATATATTTTTCATTCGAGCAGCAGACTTTAACAATGTACTTCGAGTATCTTCAGAAAAAGAAAATCTTGATCATCAGCTCAGGATAAGCGAAATTTTAGTATTTATTAATATAAAGAGACAGATTGCTGTATGTTTCTCAGAAAGATTTGACCTTAGCTTTCAAGGCTGTTAGATAAGAAATCCAGTAATTAATCTATTTACAATGGAGAAAATTACAACGAATTATTTTGCTATCTACTGACAATTCGTGACTTTATTACAAACAAACAATTGGAGACCAGTTACAGAATATAAATCAAACGGGTTATAAGAATGTTTCTTACTTTCGTTGTGCTCTCCGAATGCCAAGCATCGCAGTAGGCTTCCATCTCACGCACCCCCAAACGATCGGATCCATGCCATACAAGTTTGTGGGGCCTGAAAAATGGTAAAAGTTGCATTTGATTTGAAAAATATTATGATCAAAGGTCTTGGCTCGCTTTTGCGATCAGACAAAAAGAACAAAGAATTTGAACTGCAATCTGAAAACTTCAGATTACAGTCTAACGACCCTATCAATTCTCCATTCAATTTTCAAAAATTTAAAGAAATTAAAAGTTACAAAGTACAAATATTTGGTATTCAGATTTCGTTTAACGACTGAAATAATTTGCATTTGAGCAATTACGATAAATTGAATAGCTTAATAGTAATGCTTGATATTTTTTTAATTGCACAGATACTAGAGACACAGAATACGGCAAGTTAAGGACACATAAAATGTGAAAACAAATTGTAGAAAAAATTTAATATGATATTATTACATCGTAAATTGACGCCACAGAGAGCTTGTACATTTATTTAATAAATAAACGACTTAATTTCAAGACGTAGCTGCGTATTTATTTTTACATTTCATAGGACTGCTTGCACCAAGGCTTGAAACTCTCAAGTGCCAAGACTTACTATTTTGCCAAGAAAAGAGACCTATGAATCCAAGACGATGAACAACTTGAAACGATGAACTGTATTGTGGCTACTCCTTTCGGGGATTTTATCCCCGAAATCCCCGGAAGCTATTCCTTTCGGGGATTTTAAGGAAATTTACATCATCAAATTATGTTTTTGAAGATTTTAAACTTGCATCAGAAATTCAAAATGCGTTGAAAATCAAAAGCTTAAAGTAAAACGGAAATGCAACATCAAAATTGACAATAATTAATCAAAAACACTAATAATAGCACATAAATCAAATAAATCAGCGACATTGTAATCTTAAAATTTTATTTTCGCTATTTTAATTGATGCAGAAAAAAAAAGTAGAATACTTATCCAAGGGATTCCGCACCTGTTGATCGTGCTAGGTAGAATATCGCAGGGAACAAAGAGCAGCTCCTATCCTTTGATAAAGATTTATGAGTCGTAAGATATTATGTAACATATTATGAATATGATGTAACACATTATGAATCACTGTATTTGAAATAACACTACAGTGCGTGTTAGCTTAGTGTCATAATACCGCCCAGCTAGTATAGTGATTAGCGATTCTGACTGCTGTATCGAAGGGGCCAGGACCAAATCTCGGAAAAGGCATGGGTGTTTGTAAATGTATGGTGTCAGTGGCAAGCCGAAAGTCCTCTCGAGAGGTTGATGGTCGGGGAAGAATGATGGGAGACCCTCGGACCAGTCACCCTGCGATGCTTCTCTCAAAATTGGGAGCGGGATCCTCGTCGGCTGTCGCCTATATGGTGCTCAAGGCTCTTACTAACGGCAGGTGCATTGCATTTGATTCATTGCCAAGACGAATGTCGTGGGCTTAAGCTGACCATTGTCAAACAAGTGAGATTAGTAACAGCAGCACTGTCATAATGAGTCGAATGCTAATAAACATTTCCTAAATTGCTTATTTGAATACAGCAAAGCACGTAAAGACTATCCGGCTAAGGGAATGGATAACTTCGTGGAAGATATTTCAAGAGGTACTTGCTCATATTCCTGTTATACATGAGCAAAAAGCATTAAAACTGCCATGAAACGATTCCGTTTCGGAAAATTCCAACTGAGATCGAATTACCAGTGTCTGTCGAACTTAACCATTCGGCCACTGGTGGGCAATACATTTTCAAGTATTCTGGAACATAAAAATAAAAAGTTGGAAAACACTTGTATAAGATTAACATTTTTAATTAAGGTTTTTTATTCGTCAATTTCAAGTAACCCAAAAATAATGTAAGACAAGGATTTTCAACCAGAGTTCACGTACCTTTACGTGCAAGATGAAATGTCTTGCTCATCGGGGCACAGAGTGTATTATAGCATGTAGTAAGAAACCATGAGTCGCATAGTATACGTTGCAAGCATATGCTAACTATTGTAAAGGTTCAAACACAAATGAAGTCTTTGCTAGAATTGCACGAAACAAGATTGGTGTAAAATTAATTAACACTATTGATTTAGATTATCTGAGGAAAACGATTTTTTTAACTACAGCTGATAAGAAGATTATGAGAAAAGGAATCGTCTTTACTGGCGACTTCTTTTAATCAGACGAAATTTCTCACGGTTATTTTATTCATTTGAGAAAACCTTATACAACCTCTCGCTAAGTGAACTCAAAATTGCAATACGTTAGTAATAAGGCTTACAGAACTTATTAAATTTTGAAGAAATACTTTTAAAAATAATTTTATGTACGTAACATAAAACTAAATATAAAAATAATGGAAATCTTGAAATACTTTTCAGAATACAGAAGCTAAAAACTTGTACCATATTATTTAAATTGGATTTTTGGAAAAGGTGACTATAAGCAATATTTATAGGGTTCATAGTATGTGTTTAAAACACGTACTTCAAATGCAAAATTGACGTTTACAAAGTTTCACAAAATAAGGAAAATGATTTTATTACACTGATTCAGATTGAGTTCTGTAATTAAAAACTTAGCATTTTGTATAATCTCCGTACAATAAAATAACGAAATTCTTTTCATAATTTTTCGTTAGATTTGTTTGAAATTTTATCCAAATAGTTTACTAATAGACACTGAAAAAAATTAAATCTATAAATTTACTCCAGAGAATGCCATCTGGTTATTTATTAAAAACTTAATTTTCAATATTTACTTGAACCTTAACGCCGTCCACTTAGGAAAGCTGTATTATGAATGCTATTGTGTTTTGAACGCATAGTCACATTGCGGCTTGCGAACTGCATGTGACTGACTGGCTCCTTGCGGCTCTTGAGCTGCATGCTGTTTGGTCCTTTAGATGCAACATACTTGCAATAAACAATTATTTTATTTTGGAAGTACTTTTGAAGCAGGAAGCCTCAAACGACATGTTTCTTTATTAATCAGTAATTTAATATCTTAAATACATTTCTGTGCAATAATTTAATCGATTTTACACTTTCTGCGAAAAGCTAACCACATAGTAACAACCAAAATCGCAAATAATTTCTTTCTGTGGATTATTAATAAGATATTACTTTTAGAACAGCTAATGGAGATCGGTGCAACACAAAATACAAATATGCAGCAAATTTAAAATATAATACCTTGCTAATATTTTTTCCGTTTTTTCTTCAGACAGTTTCTTTTCTCATCATGTATCTTCATTAAGCTGTTTCTCATAATTAACCTTTTGTGTAATTCTCTTGCTTCTCAATAGCTGCTATTTAGTGTCTCCAGAGGATTACCATTCCTTGCAGGTTACGATTGCCATTCAGGCTTCAGATGGGTCTGACTTGAAGAAACCTTTAGCAGAGAGGGAAAATTCTACCCACGTAGCGCATTTTCAGTTTGCGAAAGAATTTAATGTAAGGTAGATTCAAATATAGATTTTATGGTGAATAAAGTAAACCTTTCCACTTGTATTTCGGCACCAGATCGTCATTATTGTCTTACCTACAGGTGTGCACTAACATTCAGAAAGAACTCTTTGTAAGCAAGCAAAGTGACTTTTGTACATTTTCTGAACAGTTTCCTCAACCACTAACAATAATCCAACCACTCACAATAATATGCTGTTGTCGTAGTTTCCATATGGAACTTGGACATATAAACAGTTAAAGGTGTTTTGTGATAGTTTATTCATAATCCTAAGCAGAGGTCATCATTTAATTAATCTAATATTGTGCATGCCAAAATTTGGGGTTACGGAGAAGATGGCGTTCTAACCTGGATAGACAACTCCGCTTTCAACTTAATTGAAAATCTTATGCCAAGTTCCTAAAACTCCTGTTTCGTCAATAGCGATTATTTGAAACTGAAATCTTTCGCTTTCATTAAGAAAATTTCAATTTAATAACTCACATCAAACAACGAGGGCTTATCAGGCACAAACATTTTTTTTCCACAACAGATGTTGTCAAACTACGGCATAGTGTTAAGGAAATCGCTATACCTTGTTACATTTCCTCACTTGATGATCTTGTTTTTTTATAACCCGCAACAAGTGCTATCCTTCCTTTGTCTATTAATGTGTCTTATTTTTCTGACCTACATACCTGTAGTATGCGTAATATGTCTTTCAAAAAACAAGCATCTCAACATGATTTGCAGGAGTGTCATTAATTCTGTAGCCTAGCTGGTTCAACATCAAATAGTCTTATACGGAAGGATGACCTATCTTACGAAACAGATGAAGTAAGAATTATTTATTTATTTTATTTGTAACCATATTAATAATATAAACATTTGAAAGTCTCATTAATTTACTTCAAGCTTTTATTTCAGCTCGAAACTTGTTTAATTACTTTTAAAATGAAGCAACTATGAACTTGCAGCTCTTGAAAAATTTAGTTGCGACTCTTCAGTTTTCTTCAGTTCTAACATGCGGCTCCTATTCTCATAAAGTACGTTCAACAAAAAACTCCACTGTATCAGAACCTTTAAATTTAAAACCTACACAAACACCGTAAATTAAATTTACAGTAATAAAATTAAAGGCAAAAAAGTCCCGAACTAATATATTTTAATTAATTTAATACATTATGACATTCAGCTTCTAGACTTGGCATAGAAAGTTTTAACATTTTTGATATCCTTAATGTTTATTAACTTTTATTTTTTAAATTAGATAGAATTAGCATAGAATAATACAAATTTTACAGAACGCTCTATGTATTTTGAAGGAGACTGTTAGATCTCATCTTTAAGATGAGGTATTAAGTTAGAAGATAAGAAGCCGATGTCCATTTCCTTTTAAATTCTTTTAATTTTCTATCAGATAAACATTAGTCTAGGTTAAATTTTCTGAATTTTAAATTTCAAATTTGATGATTTCTGTTGCATAAAATTTGTCTGTGCTAGAAAAGCAAAAATTAAAAATTAAATTACAAATACACCTGAAATCTTCTGTGAGAATTATTAAACAAAAAAGTCATAAATTTCAGTAAATTATGCAATAAACTCTTACCATGCATTGTCAGTTAAAACATTTCGCCCGTCAAAGGAATATATTCTAGGAGGATAGGAAAATGGTGCAGCAGTACCGGCAAACAAATCTTTCCAAGAATTAAATAGCACTTCGCCCTGAGGAGAAAAAAAAATAAATAAGTTAGCAGCTTGTCTATATCAAATGCGTAGTTACATAACCCTCTAACCTTCCAAAGGTTTCGCTCCGAAACTCCAAATTTCCAAAAACTACCATGAGAAAGAGGAATTTTCTTGACTATGATATGAAAATATCTTTTACAATTTATGTCTGGATTCTTTTTCTTTTAACATTCTGTCTTAATTTCTTGGACATATTTCAAGATACGAGCAACATATAAACAGTTAAAGGTGTTACAAAAACTATTCTGGGATATATATACGATCTGGGCAAGGAAGAGAAGATTATTTGTAATGCATTTTGAACATTTGGAAAATCGTAAGTTATTCATTATTAAATTTTTAAATAAAAACACAAAACGAATAAATCGGGAGGTAATTTTTATTATTATATTAATATCAAATACAGAACCTATATTTTTCCATTATTGTAGCCGTATACAGAAAAGAAAAATATGAAAAGAATCAAAAGGTACTTCAGAAAATATTTGCTACAGATAATTTTAGTTTGCATCATCATAGTACGATTAAAACGACCCTAAACAGCGCACGCTTTCACAACCTCTAACTCCTTTTTTTATTATTTTATGGCGTAAAATTAAGATTATGGGAGATATAGAATGATTTGCATCCCCTTCAAACAAGGGGGAATACGAAGGCTTTATGGCCTAGGCGGAAATCAGGCGCTGTACAACATTATAAAGAAAACCTACCGAGGGTTTCATTATAAGGAAATTCACGACGTTTTGTGTAGATTTTACCTTAGTCGAAAACTTTTTAGCAACTCATATTATTACCTTCTTCAACCTCTTTTTTAATTACAGCTGAAATCGGAAATTTTCTTCTAGCAGTTATTAAAGCGAACTTCTTCGTTAGTTTTTCCGCTGCTAAAATTTCTTCAACTTCAGCAGTACTTATAACTATTTATAGACGACAATTGTTATCTCTCGGCATTGCATGAAACAGGTCTCATGAAATCTAGCGATATATTTGTCATAATATATTTTAGGTGCTGAAAGTCCTGACCTGTAAAACAATGTTTCTGGCATACTATAATATGTAGAATGAAACCACTACGTAATAGATCATCTTAAGGTACCAGCACATTTATGAGGATTAGTTTTTAACGTGAAAAGATTTAGCAGGAAAAGATAGAAATTAAAAACTGTAGGTTTTTACATATGATCTCAGTAAAACACATTATAGGAATTCTTCGAATTGCTCTTTATCGATATTATTCAATCACTAATTTAGTTTTTTGCTAAAAGGAACTGAAAAAAAATGGAAGAATAGATTCATAGCAGAAAAAGAAATGCTATAAACCAAAATTCTCAGAAAAGCTTAAAACGTGAAAAACTTTTCTCAAAATAAACATTTTTGTCATACGAAAATTATTTCTGCTTAAATGAAAATTTAAACACATTTTTCTTTTAAAGAAAGCTTTTTAAATAAGTGACAGAAAATGTTTTGTTTCATTTTTTATATAACAGACAATTTCTTACCCTTAAAATGTATTGCTAAAGAAGTGTTACTATGTTAAGAAACTATGTTACATACATTTCTATATCAAGTGATATAAATAAATGTAGCCTGTGAAACTACAGTTTAATTAGTCACTCTGGTTGATCACGTTTCAAATACTGGATTCGAAATACTGTTTAAATGAAGTTCTTTTAATCATTTCATTATAATTAAGAAATTTAAAGAAAAATTCCTGGTTAGTCTTTAAAAAACTAAAATATCAGTCTATATAAAAAGATAATTATTACATGAAAAGATAACTACGAATAAAAAAATGAAAAAAGTACTATTCCTGATACTGTACAAAGCAATTAATATTTATTAATATATATTCATTCAAATAATGTGTTTTATTATGTGCTTTTTAATTGCTTCGTAGAAACCATCTATCAGACAGAAGTTTCGAATTCAATTATATTTCAATCAATAAAATGTTCACTTAATAGCATATTGAAAGGAAGTGTTACAAATGGCTGCAAACTTTTGTAGTCGAAATAGCTAGATTTGTTAAGGACGTTTTGCCACTTTCTTTCTTGAAAAATCACAGCAGGTTTCCGTCTTTGATTTAGGTAACTGCATATCTAAATCACAGGACAAAAAATGCAAGTGTGAATAAATGTGAATGATCAGCCATTATAATCTAGGCAACAGATCTACACAAATTCCATAATGAATTGATCTGCGCGACAGGATGCCTATGCAATCGTGTCCCATCATACAAATAATGGCAGCTTTAGGTAGGTTGACCAGTAAGCAATAAAGCAGAAACTTTAGTAATGATACTGTAAGAAAAAAGTGTGAAAGAATGTAAGATTTTAACTTAAATTTTAGTTATCTGCATAACGGTGCCAGCTCAAAATATGCTAGGTCACTGCTATGCAATACAGTTTTATTTCACTGTTCCGAATTTAGGAAAGATATACAAATCACTTCTGCAAAGCGCTGTTAGCATCTTTATGAAGGTTGTCTTTTTAAGATAAAAATTAATAAAATTCCATGTACGCCAGGGTTTCGTTTCAAAGATACCTGTTGTGGCGATTTTTAACAAGGCTGCGTAAAGATGTCTGTATTTTTAAGATAAAGTACCATTATGAAAGGATACCATTAGACATCAGATCTTACATGACAAATGATTTTTGGAAAATTTCAAATTACTTTCTATACAGTAATCAGCTTCTTTTAATATTAAGGGCTTTCTAAAAGTATTCGAAGGAACAAATATAATCAACATTTCTTGCAAACATTAATTGAATTTCTTTTCACAGCCAATCTACTTAATATTTTATCTGGTTTTGTTCATCCGTAACCTAGATTGAATATACAAGAAATGATTAAGCAGTAAGCTCATGTAAAACCTGTAACACTGTAATCTCTAAGTGGACTTGTCTTCTGAAAATCCTCTTTACATCACCTTTTTTAAATTATCAAACTATATTGTATTAATATTCATATTCATGTTTACCATATAAGCATTAAAACGCTCATAAGGAAGCATAAATGTAAATAACTAAAGCAGTTTTATTTTTTTAATCATAATGAAATCTGCTTCGCTTCAGGTGCTTTGCTTGCAAAGACTTTCAATCAAACGTCATTATTCATTATAAATATTTATTTTAACAGCTATGTGCAAACATAAGGCACTACTAAAGTTTTCTAATGTCCGATATCATCTGAATTGTGTTAAAAGAGCGAACTTATTAAGGTTAAAAAAAATCAATCTTCTGTTGTTAAAGACTTAAGATAAATTGAAGGAAACTATTTAACAAAGAGACTGATTTCGTCTACAAACCTCTTTTTCAAATCGAAATGTTAATCCAAAGAAGTTGACTTACCTTTATATTAACAATGGGTAAATCTGAATCCTTATGGCGAACAATGCTGTCCAGGTTCTGTACGCGGGACGCCAAAAATGCCCTGAAAGTCCCTCGGAAATTTGCTCTTCTGGATTGTCTGTAGCATTCGTAATCTGCTCCTCGAACGCCATGCATGTCGCCAGTATACGGCTGGTTCAGAGCAGCCATTCTCAGCTAAAAAATACAAAAATATCTGAAGCAGAGTCACTTCAGAATCTGCAATGTCATTATAAAAAGGACTATATCTGTTCCAGAATCCTAAGTATTTAAAATGATCTTGAGAGAATTAATCGACTACAAATGCGGATTTTTCTCATTCTCTATCTGTCACAAGATTAGGATTCAGAAAAATTTAATTTTACATCAAACAGCAGAAGCACATGCAACATTTATTGATTCATAGAAAAATAAAAGCACAATTTTACAGATTTTTTTGGTCACTAAACATACGATTTAGTAGAAGCACATAAGTACTTTAAAATAATTCTATTCTTCACCAGACACACGGGATTCAATAAAAATACACGCGAGATCCTACTGTTAAAATTTCTCAACAAATAAAACATTAATAAGAAGCACAAATCGATTTCTACTCTTTCATTTTATCCCCAAGCGTAAAATGTAATTGAAAATATGGAAGATTCAGTTTATCACCAAGACAGAATTTAAACTACTTACTTACTACTGTTTTTTCTAATTGTCATCATGGGTACAAGTCATATTATTTTGTGGTTCGTTAAACTGTTTTTTTTTTTTTTTTTTTTTTTTTTTTTTGTTAACTCTAATTCCAGCTCCTCTTGTTCAGTATACCACGAGGCTTACATGAGTAAGTTATAGAACTAGCAAAGTAAATAAACGAATATACAATAGCACTGAAAAGGGGGGGAAATTTAAAATAAATAAGAAAGAGAAAAATAAAATAAAGTTATAAGGTATTTCTCCCGCCTTCCTAGCGTGCCTTCGTGGTGTAGTGGTTTTGCATGCTGGGCCAGTATTCCAGAGGTCCGTGGCTCGATTTCCGGCGTAGGCGTTTGCTAATTTTTTATCTTGTCTGCTTCCAAAAAATAACTAATGTCTCTACAGTGGCGCCCGAACTAAAAGGGTGTTGGATGAGGTTTCTCCATACCCAGGATTTGGCGATAGGGTCCCCTGAAAACCTCAGTCGCTCTTTAAAAAGGGGATTATATAAGGTATTTCTCCCACTTTCCTAGCGTGCCTTCGTGGTGTACTGGTCAGCACACTGGAACGGTATTCCAGAGGTCCGTGGTTCGATTCCCGGCGAAGGCGTTGCTAATTTTTCATCTCTCCGGCTTCCAAAAAAATCCTAATGCCTCTACAAAGTATTAAAATAAGAGAATATATTCTAATTTGAGAACGAAAATACGAAAACAGAAATTGTCTCTTTAGTTCGTAAAAGATCAGGAAAAATTGGTGGCCAAGATACAGACAGGTGCTTCAAAGGCGCTTGAAGTATCTTCCTCTGCTGGACATAATGAACATGCTCAAGAAGCGTATGTTTAACATATTTATCTCCCCTACCTACAAAACATTTGAAACAAGTTCAAACTGCTTTAAATTGCACTTAATATTGCCATGTCTGATCAAAAGTTGAGTCAATTTAAAAATCTGTTCAAAACTGATCAACTTTTATTCTGTGGAAAAACTGCAGGGAAGGTCCGTTGTGCTTTTAATGAGGCCACATATTCTCTATTCCAAATACACATAGTTTCATTTTCACAAAAGCGCTTTGAGTGAAAAACAGGAACATGGGGATCTAATCAAAGTGAAGTGTTTTTGGCTGAATTTGCTACAGAATCAGCCTTTTGATTTCCAAAATTTCCACAGTGTCGAAGAACGCAAGCAAAATGAATGTCGATATCAAGATCTCCCAAGGTCTTAATAATAACCTGAATTTTAACAGCAAGTTTATCTGAAACACTAATTTTCTCTAGAAACTGTAGCAAAGAAAGAGAATCACTACATACGAGTATTAAAACACGCGTTAATCTCAAACCACTACGAGAATTTTGAGTCTATTTAACAGCAAAGTTTAAGCATAGAAACTCAGCCTTAAAAACAGAGTACGTATCATTCAATCTGTACTGCTTGAAGTCACTTTCTTGTTTGTCTTCATAAATAACAAAAGCAAGGCCAACCTTATCATTCATTTTGCTTCCAACTGCTGAAACAAATAAATTAGTACTCTTGAAGACTAGATCGGAATAGCTAAAACTTGATATAGAGTTTCTGTTAAAAGCATGCGGCAAAGCAGAAACTGGAAGAATGCCGTTAAGAAAATTCGACGAGAAGTGCAGATGTTTTCCTTCATCACAATATTGTTCAAAATTTCAATATCTGTTGATAGAATACCAGTGATAATAAAAAGAGCCTTGTAACAAATAGCTCTTTAGCCACGAATAATCTCTAAAAGAAATCTCCTTTGAATTTTCCTTAGAAACTTGCAGTTTACTTTCTTCAATAAAGAACCACTCCAAATTCCATTTGATGCATAAGAAATAACCGGCATTATTCATTGCCTGTAGATTAACTTAAGAACATCTGTATTGATCCCATAAGAGTGTTTCGAAATTTAAAATAATCCTGACAATACCTTTTCGCATTTTCTTGAGAGATGGGAAATATGATACTTCCACTGAAATTTTTTATCCAAGATCACTGATAAATACTTTATTTGAGTACTCTTCTATAAGAACGTCCCCAAGGGATAAACTTATTCTGCAGTCAGTATTCATCTTTTTATGTACTATTATAATTTTGTTTTTGAGTGGGTTTAATTTCATTTGATAAGGATTAGACTACTGAAAAGCAGTATCAAGTAAATCTCGAGACAAAGAACAAGCACCAACGAAGGTTTTAGATTGAATAATTAAAAGCAGATTATTCGCAAAAGCAATTTCAAAACAGTTTTCAAATGCAGATAATTCGCCCAAAAGATGATTAATTATAAGATTCCACAAAAATGATCTAGAGACTGATCCTTGAGTACTTTAACTATAATATTTCTTCGTAAAGTATTCATTGAGTAACATTCATTTTAGTATTTTAACTGTAAAATTTTTTTCTCAAGTACCATCAATAAAAGAATTAAAATTGTTTCACTGCTAATATAACCCCTTGAAGGCACACTAGGTGTAAGAAACTTTATAACAATCTGTCCACCACCAGAAGAGCTCATTGCCTGAGCATTGCCAATTAGAAAAACTATCTTTTTCTTTTCAGACCCTTTTTTGTCCAATTCGCTTATATCTGGAAAAAATGTTAGGGAACATTTTTTTAAAATCCCGATGTCCATCCAAGCATACGACTGAAATCACAATAAACAGATACTCTTCTAATTTAATTTAATTTTCGCAGTTTTTTTCGCAGACATTTTCAGGATTTATAAACTGCGACGAAAGGTTTTAATTTCGAAATTCCAGAAACGGTTGCATATCGTATCATAGTTATTGTCAGTTTAAATGTATAATATCGTTTAAATGTACAATATCGATGTGTTAAATATCGTATCATTGTTATTGTCAGTTTAAACCTAGAATTTATTTTCCTGTTGCATTGCTAATGCTTTAATCTGAAGGCATTTTGAAAGATTCTCACGCTGTTAACTTTCAAAACTTAATAAGGTATAATTCTTCCTTCATCATGCAATCATTAAGTTTTTAATAACTTGTGAAGTTGAATAATTTGCATTTGATTATCCAATTGCCTGATCACTTCGTGAATGCTATAGCATATTCCATAGCGTATAAAGCAGTCTACAGTTTCATTGAAGGAACCATAAATGTCTAAATAATTATTGAGAAACAGTGCGTTTTCCAGTGTTTTATAGGGAATAAAAATGCCGTTCGGTTTTTATTAATTCATTGAATCAAGCAGGCTTCTAGTATTTTGAACGAAGAATTTATAACTCTTTGTATTTGAATTAGCTGCAGTTTTACAAACGCATGAAAATTTCAATAGTTTTTCTTTCTTTCTTGAAGTAACACCGATTTCAATATAAGTACTCAGCTCCATAGGGAATTTTTGAAATGATTAACCTTGCTCTGGCTTAGCAACTGCATATAATTTTAATTTAATTGTTAAATGGTTTTGTTTTTATTTAGATGATTGCTTGGGTAAATACATTTTCGTATAAAATTAAAATATACACAAATCTTTCATCATGAAGTTTCATCCTTCATCATAACAATGATCTATGTCACACATTCTCTAAGATACTGTTGTTTTTGTGAAATAAAATCTCTGCAGTGCATTATTATGTACTGGGCTTAGCGTATCCCAAAAGTTGAAAACAGAACGAAATGCAACCGTTTTAAACCTTTCAGGACATTCAGGCAGCCAAAGAGAGGCAATCTACTGTATTAAAGCACTAATCATCTAATAACAATTTAGAATAAGTGTGTTTCAAAGTTATACGTAATATTCTGCTTGAAATTAATAAAACTATGTCTTTTCCTTCTTTAAATATTCTTATTTAAATATTCACGGTAACTTCTTTAGTAACCTGTGTATTTTAGGCTTTGTGACATATAACTTTTTAATTTTTTTTTCAATTTTTTCAAACTATGCGGCTCGATTTTAGTTTTCCAAACAACCTCCTTATCCTCCCAAAACGTCCGAAGTATTTATTGAAGCTAATTCCACCAATACATTTCGCACAATTTAAGCCAACTATTTCATGGGCACACAACGTTTACAAATACTTAGATATTCCCATTCAGTAATGTATAAGTGAAAAATATTTAGGCTTTATTGAGCAATATTAATATTTGGAAAATATAGCAAATATTTTTAATTTAGGTAAAGATAATTTATCGTAATATCGCTAAACTAGTTTTTTTCCAAGAGAAAAAAAGATGCCATAATTATATCAGAAGCAGTTTTGCAGATAAAAATCTTATGCAACTCTAAACAGAAATTTATATAACCAGGCATTCCATATACAATGAAAATGTACATGATATGTATCAACTCACCTTCCTCCTTATCTGGAAGCATAAAATGGGGAAGAAATGAAATAAATTTACTGTGAGTATTATACAGTCATTAGTAAACACCAAATAGATAAAACTAAATAGAACTTTCCTCCTTCGATTGTAAAATACGTTTCCTGAATTGTAAACTTACGTTTGCTAAATTGTTAGCTAAGATTTCATCTAAAAATTCATATTTAAAGATAGCTAATTAGTCAAGGTAAAACAGTTCATTTAATGATGAAGTCACTCACGCTGACTGATAGATAGTAAAGAGAACTTATATTTTATTGTATATATTAAATTACACTCTTTTATCGGTCAGCTGTCAAAATATACAGTTGCATGAATAAAAGAAATATGTTTATGGCTTAAAATTATATTTTAATCACACAAGAAGTTGTAGACTATATTTTAATTTTAATTTTAAATGAGCGAATACTTATATTTCAGTTGTAAAAAGAGTAAGAAATGCAATAAAATATAAGAGAAAATAAAATTTGATTCACCGATGTAAAGCCATCACTAATATTAGGTTTATTTTCTCGAATAAAGTAATAAAATGTAGAAGCATACTTTTTTCCCCATTATCAAGAATTATTTACGAGTAAAACATTTGATTTTTTACTTATATATAAGAAATAATTTGTTAGCACATTTTAGAAGTAATCAATAAGAACAAAAATCCAAAGGAATATATCCTTGTAATCTTAATTTAAGTGTAGTAGAGTATGGTCAATACACTGGCATGTATTGCAAGGAATTCTTAAAGCAACGGTTTCGCGATGAATATCTGCAAAAAAAAAAAAATAAATAAATAAATAAAATAAAATAAAATAAATAAATTGCGTTTATTATCTAAATGTGCAGTCTAGGAGTTAATCCTTTATACTATAAGTTCGTTTCTCCCTACTTACCGCTTGCCTTCGTGATGCAATTGGAAGTAAGTTCGGTTAGTAGTATGGAGGTTTGGAGTTCAAATCTTTGTGAGGCCACTGATCACTTTTGCCATTTCTTGTCTCCACAAATCTAATGACTCTAAAGATGGCGTCTGACTTAATTGTGGTGGATGATATTTCGTTTTCACCTGGAATTGAAAACTGGGTCCCTTTATCTTAAGTCGCCGTTTAAGTTGGGAGAATGTAAAGTATTTTCTCTTTCTTTATTGCGTGCCCTCCTGATGTAATTGAAAGAAGTTCCGGTTAAAAATTCGGAGATAAGGAGTTCGAATCTGGGCAAGGGCATTGCCAAATAAATTCCGATCTTTTTCTAAATAAAATAACACAGTAGTAGAGGTTAAACTTGTGCAAGTATTTATTATGTTCGGAAAATAACATAAAGCAACTGCCATCAACCTCCGTTCACATATTGCTAGAGTCGATCAGTGAAACTCCTCACAATTTCATGAGCGTCCATTACGGCACAACGGAGTGTAGTTGTGACTTTGAAACTACACACTATACTATAACCCATTTTGTATTTGGTAGTGATCAACGCGTATTTTTGTAAGAAAGATGATCAAACAGCAATACTGAATATAGGTCAATGCACAGCACTTCCACAGCAAGCGCCTAACAAATCGACCTGTGGTTTTAACAAGATGGTACATTTGCCCGTGCGTCAGGTATTCGGCTAAGTTTAGAACATTTGATCTTACGATTTGTTACTATGATCTTTCGATCTAAAAGTATGATCTGATTGCTACTATGATCTGATTTGCTACTACGATCTTTCGATTTGCTATTTTCCTGTGGACTTATTTAACATCGAAAGTATACGTCGGCTATACCATGTTCCCTACCTAAAGTGTAGGCTGTTATTCAATACAAAGTAGCCTTCATGCGCTGCCCACCCGGAATAGTAGTTAGCGACGGTGACTGCCCTACCGAAGGGCCCGGTTTCGACTCCTGAAGAAGACACTGATGCTGGTAAATGATTAGTAACTGAGCAGCATGGGTCCACACTAAAATATGCGGCGAGCCGAAAGTCTTCTCGAGAAGTTGATGGTAGTGTAAGAGGGGTGGGGAGACCCTCGGACCCTTCCTTCTCCCGGGATGCACTCCATCGAAATTGGGGCGGAACTGAGCGAAGTCGCTCTGTCACCTGTATGGTGCTCAAGGCGCTTGCGAACAACAAGCGCAATCCTGCTTTTCTTGCTGCCCTGTATTTCGTGGGCTTGTTGTGATATTACTGTCAGACAAGGAGATAAGTCACGAAAGAACACAACAGCCTTCATGCCGATGGAAATAATAAGATAACGTGTTAATTAAGCTAAACTTTACAAATTGTTCGGGTCGGCTTCATGGAAAATGGCTCACGCCTCAGATAAATTGCGTCAGAACTCTTGCTTTCAAAATATAAAGCATATCTTTAGTTAAAAATTAGGCGAAGAAACTATGTTAGATCGGCGAAGATTTTAAATAAGGCAGACTCGATTTCAAGGGCAATCTGCTATAGATCCCTCTTATTTTTAGGAATAAAAAAAATGCCAGTCTCCTGTCTAGCGCCAAATAGTTTCTACTTCTGAAGAAGAGGGCATACGCTAGATCGCTGGTGAACTTATAGAGTTTTATTCAAAATCTACACCATTCTAAACTCGTTTTTTGACTAAATTTCAATTTTTACGTTGTTGTATTTCTCTTTCAGCTACATTTACTTAATTCTTAAATCCTAGTCTACTCCATGTAATCTTTTGTGACTTTTTTCAGGCATATTAGTAAAGCTCTCTTAACTTTGTAAGGCATACATCGTAAAGCTTTGTTATGGTATTTTATAACACAGAGAAGTGCAATGGTTTAAAACTGAAAGTATATATATATATACCCCCGGGATGGGGATATTCATAATATATATATATATATGTGTGTGTGTGTGTGTGTGTGTGTGTGTGTGTGTTATGAATGTTTCCTTCTAATAAAATGCTGTCAAAGTGTTGAACAATTATTTTACTCCCAGCAAAAAAGCATTAATTATATTTAAAAAATTAATGATAATGTTATAAAAAAAGCAATCTCTAAATTGTGATTTGTCTAATAATAAAATTTTGCTACCTAGTTTTTTGCATCCTTCTTTACCCATATGCACACTGATATCAATTTAGGCCACGTAATTCTACCTCAGATAAGAAGATAAATTCAAAATCCGTATAGCAATAATGACTGCTTACCCTGGGTGTATTATCCGCTTTCATAGTCCCAACAGGAGGGTTGAGAGGAGCAGGTGTGGTTGTTGTTGTCTAAAATATTAAAAAAATAATAATAATGGCACAAAAAATCTTTTAAGCATTTTCTTAACCAGATATAGAAATTCATATTCTGTAAAATTCAGTCTGATTCAAATGTAGCAATTTTGTTATTAAGCAGACAGTGGGCGCTTTTCTATCATTTTTATTGAAATAAAATACCATATCATAAGCAAAAATAAATAAATACAATAGTTTTACGGTAATTAGGTGCTTTTGATACACAGCAAAAGAGGCAGCTTACCTATCTAGATGTTCAGTGTGTGTATGATGTTATTTCTATTAAGGTCAATTAACTATTTTTACAAATGTCTTAATCAAAGTAGTTTGATTTCAAAGACACTAGATGTCACATTTTTAAGTTTCCATATGCAAGGTAATTGTTTCTATTATTTGTGAGGTTTCTGATTTCATTTCCATCTTAGGTTGACAGAATCAAAACTAATTACGTAATTAGTTCGTAATTAAATTCCACTCGCGTATTGCCACCCTTGGGAAAAAAAAGTGTTACGTGATATGAAGTCGAATTTCATACAATAGCTATTTGCTTTTCTTCATTAAAAACAACAGAAAAACAAAACAGTAGAAAAATAATAAAGTCGCTGCATTTGCTATCATACAGTTACATTTAAATCTAATTTACCAACATTCCAAAATCAACTTAAATACAAAAACAAGAAAAATCTTCTTCCTTTTCAATTCCGAGCTTCGCTTTGCCACCCAGGCAGTAGCAGCTACTCCATCGAATGTCAAAATTATAGGATCCAAAGATCCAGATAAAGATGTCCATCGGATGTCCAATAAAACACTGATTACGGGTGTTTAGAAGCCTCGACTTTTATCAAGTTTATGAGATGGCAGCCACTGATTTACATAGAATCGTTAACGGATTTAAGAATGCAAGGGCCGGCCATATTTGGTCACAAGCCGATTTTCATTTTCATGGATAACTATTAGTTGTCGACGATTTATGTTAGGCAGAATTCAATTCTACAAAATCTAAAGTACATCTGATACACTTAACCTATAAAACCATAGCCTAGCCTATCCTAAATTTGTTCTGATGAAGATAATGAAAATAAAATAACACGCTAAACAAGTATTAATTTAAAAGTCAAACAGCAAACTGTTCTAATTTTCAGAAATCTTGTATTATCCTATAGTCTGACAAAATCATTTTAATTGCTGAACATTAGTCATCTTGCAATAGCAAATTCATCAGCCTCTCCTTTAATGAGGTTAGAGAAAGTCCTAAAAAAGGTACTTGAGCAAAAACACTGAGTACTTAACAGACACAGTTTTTATTGGAAAGATATGATTAAATTTTCGTGAGATTTTTTATCTATTCAAATGCAAGAGAAACATGTAAAATGCATATCTTAATAAAAGGCAAGAAAGGCATGATAATTTCATATTGGGTAAAAAATGTTCTTGCGTTTGAAGAACTGGTACCTACGTCTGATTGGCTGCCTTCGAAATTGACGGAGTTTTAATCAAAATCTACCGTAAACTGAGATTGCTGTTTTGCTTAGTACAAAATCTTGTTATCTAGATTTCTACATCCTTACCCATATGCGCACTGATATAAATATAGGTCACATACGTCTCCCTAAGATAAGAAAATAAATTCAAAATTCGATGTCATGCCATTGTAAAACTGAAACCTCTTACTTATCACTAACTACTTTCATTTACAGGATCTCACAATATACTGCATAAGTTAATAATTAAAATAACTTTCTTCCCCAAAGTATAATTTACTAATACATCAGCGTCTAGAAAAGAAGTTATTTAGTTTGCTATTAATAGATTTATGAAATGCAAAAATCGATGTTAATTTAACACGATCATTCTAAAATAAATTTTTACTTTATTAACGAATTACAAAGAACAAATAATTGAGAATTTATTCAATATAAAGAATGAAGTTTGTTCGTCGTATTTTTTCCGGAAGGGTTTATTTTTTCTATTTCATCTTTGAAGATTTTCATTTCCAGGTTTTGTTTGCGCCAGGTGGTCAAAGATGGCCGACATATAATAACCTTGCCTAGATTTCCAGCCTACCGGAGAAGAAGAGATAACGTTCCTTCTGTAATGCGGCCGACAGGTCGATGTCGTAGACGATGTATTTAAGATCTTTTCCAAATGGGGTTCTATTTTTTTATTCGCAAAAGTTCCCTTTTATCACTGACTAGAAGTCGCTCTAAATATTTCAGGACCTTCTTAGGCGAAGGGCTAGTTGAAGGTCGAAAAGAATAGGACCAGTCATAAACATTCAAATACCGCCTGATCCTAATTTCTACGAAGACAACGGTCTGCCATACTTTAAATTCATCTTGAGATGGACGCAGAACTAACACAGAGTTATTTAAAGAAGAGATATGATTACTGTAAATGAAAAGTCACTTTTCAGTTTTTCACTTTGGAAAAAAAGAACAAAACTCCTGTTTGCACATTTTGAGGATTTTAGTTTCGATAAGCATATGGACGAATTTTAAAGAAATATTTTCCAAGGATTAATTACTTTCTAGTAAGTGAAAATATATGCAAATAGCGTACCGCGTTTATATAGCTGCTTGACTTTCCTCTGAAACTAAACGTTTGAAATACTGTAGTCTCTGTTTTTTTTTTTTTTTTTTTTTTAACTTATTAAAATGCTGTTAAATAGTTAAATAATTTTTGAGATTTTACTTTTCAAAGAAGAAATAATAGTCTACAAATGCCAAAGTTGGCGAATTAGTAGGGAGGTGTAGAAAATTGTGGCATTTTCCTTTGCGAGAATGGTTTTGTGTGAGAGTACATTGTCGTGTAACAACCGTTTATTCCATTGAGTTTTCTCAACCATCATGAGCTGAAATCCTTTCAGATGTCTGTATGTTATGCCTTTATTAAATATGGGTTTCATCATATGCTTCCCAGAGCGAAATCCCCTGCGAATTATCCATTCAAAAGATTTCTGAAAGCTTATCTGGTCATAGTGAATCTTCTCCAGCCATAGTAGATGATTGCCTTTTATCTCAAGATTACCAATAAAATACTAGGTTTTATCTCTAACCACAATTTGTTTAAAAAATTAGCACGAATGCCTGTCGTTTGAATGAAACCATTACATGAAATATTTCAACTATTCAAGGCACAGCAGCAGAAGTTCACAACTTCACATCAAGCGATTAACTGCATAAAAAACTCTATGTAAACAGATGACACTTTCAAAAAAAGCAAGTTGAGAAGTCTTAATAATAAATGCTGTCATTTATCGTTTAGCGGATTTATTGGAATTTGTTAAAAATATACTAAACTAAACTCAGTGGCGCAAAAGCCCTAGTGGGCCATGGTCTGCAGTGCCCCGATACCTGCTTTCCTGACCGTGAGCCAGAGAGTGCATGCAGAATTCTTAAATTCGACACTTTTGGGCATTGACTCATTTTTTATCAAGCTAAGTAGTTTGTGCCTGTAAGCTACAGTTCCTTAAATAATAGTTTTAAATACGTAATTTCAATTATAAAGTTTCTTCAAATTTAGTACAGGACTTTAGGGAGTTTTTGACCATGTGGGTGAAAGAATTCTGTAATTATAGAATTTAAGCTTTTGTAAGATTTTCCCCGAAGAAAGATTCCAATTCATGAAATATATGTTACGTTTCAATACATTAATCGGAAAAAACTCCGTTCCTTTATGCGTATCTTTATTAAGCAACCTATCAACCTTTGCAATATTTTCTGAGATACTCAAGAACGAATTAATATATTTAAGCCACTAAAATATTGATAATAAGTCAGTGCTTATTACCAACTGATGTTTAATAAACCCAAGCTTTGACTGAGATAACAAAACAGAAGCTTGCTTTGACGACTAATTGTTCCATACTAAATGTATCAATGCTCAGAATTATCCATCTGGAGGTTTTCTCAAGATTAAGTTCAATTTTTTATTTCTAGTTTCCAAAGACATCGAGAAATACCAAAATTTTCAAAATATTCGCTTTTAAAAATTTTAAGTAATTCCTCGGGAAAAGAAATTTATGAAGGGTATTTTACAAAAATATATTAATATTTACTTCAATGTCCTTTTTCAAAAATAAGCACGGCAGCCATTAAACAAAATTGTAGCAAACTCATTATTAGACAGCGTGTAAATTATTATTACACAAACGAACTATGAAATATATGACATTAGTTATGTCTTTTATTTATTACACTGATGATATGAAGATTTATAAAAATTATGAATTAGATATAGTATACAGAATAAAAAAATCTTAAAATTTTTAAAGATTATGTATCTTGTATATTATTGCATTCTTGTATTAAAATATAACACTGTTAAATATGATTTATTAAAGCACTAATAAATAATATTATTAATAAACATTACTAAACATCACTATGACGTATGAAACAACAGCTGATTTCCGTCAAGAAGGCATAAGTGATTGTTATTTCGATATTGAACAAATACCTATTGTTAAAATCAAAAAGCTTTCCGTTGTACGCTACCTTACTTGCTTTTTCATATCACGTTTAATTATATAAATCTGAATTTTCAAAATCTTCGCTTCATATAAATTGGATGCGGTGGATGATCAATAATTTTCTTTAGATTAATCTATTTCTTATCGATTTTTATTTAATTTTTTTGGTTTTATGCAATAAATAATTCAATGGAAAGTTGAGATCGTTAGCAGCTCAAATAGTTAACCTATGTTCATTATCCATATCAGCTTAAGTTTTAAAATATGCGAATATAATGCGGATTATTCGCTACACTAATAGCCTAAGGGAAAGTAATCAAAGAATATCCGTCCTTGAGAATTCGTAACTTTGGCGAATGAACTTTTTAAGGAAAACTGGCTAGCATTTAGATTACACACGGACCAAGGAAATATTCTTGAAAAAGATGCTTTCGCGGGGATTCTAACCTAGGTTGAACTACTAGTGAACTACGATGTTATCTACTTGCTTACTGGTGGACGAGTCAGAAGAAGAAAAGCCAAATATTGGTTCTCCTTATGGGCATTAAACCTTTTTTCGTAATTGTTGATTCTAATATTTTATTTATTTTTCTTCTAATCTTCAATTCCTTTTTTATTACGTAATAAATAATAGTAATATAGGAATTTGTGCTTATTTACTTAAATGTCTATTTGCAACAAAATAAAATTGCATTAATTCTGCATAATAATATAATAAAATTTCTTAGAGGGAAATTTCTTTCCTCGAGAAATGAGAAATTTTAAATGCTAAGCAAAAATTCCTCAAGGTTATAATTGGCATAATGAAATTAATTTTCCCGATTTTGAGTGTAAAATTATTTCAGTTCACTTACGTTTCCTGAATATTTCACTAGTACGAATTTTTATTTTATAGGCATTATTTCTTAAAAAAACACAAGACGTTCACGTTCTAAATTAGCGTCGTAATGCTTATGAGTGAGGTATTTAGACTTTATTTCATGCTACGAATATATATCTCTAATTCGAATTTGCTCGAAAGTTTTCCTAGTTGATTAAAGATGTAACATTCATATTTTGCTATCAATTTTAAAAACCCGCTGTATATATATATATGAAATTAACAGTACAGCCCTCTTTAGAAAATATTCCTTCAAATGAACAAAATGTTACTCACCGTTGTTGTAGCCGATGGAAGAGGTACTAAAGAACCTAACTGAAAATGAAGGAAGAAAAACAAATTAATAAAACAATTTTAGCACAAATGAAATGAATTGTCATTGCATTTTTATGTTAATCATCTATGTAAAATTACTTCAAATTTCTTGCCTCTGAAATGATTTATAATTAAAGAATTTTACAAAATGAGATTTTTAGACAAACATTTAAAATTTTAATATCTACAACTGATAGTTTAGAGTTTAGTTGAATAAAATGCAGCATATAGTTTACATGTAAAACTAGGAATGGTGGAAAATTCAGTTATTAAAGTACAATAGAAAGGTTAGAAAAAAGTTTAATATTTTCGATGCTAAATGAATCTATTTGACGAATATATGCAGAAGACCACCAAACCATTAAATACTGAATGATGTTCATAAAACTTTTGGTTGTAATTTAAAATACAGTTATTTTTAGCATTGAAAAAAATTTACAAATTTGTTAGAAATGTTATGATATAGAGGGCGGTGCAAAATGTCCTTGTACAATATTCATTACAATATAGATAAACGAAAGCATACGAGCGTAAATAATGTCTGGAGCTCAGTATTTAAACTTAGGAAAAACCCAAACTATCAGTTTGCTAAGATTTCAGATGTTAGCAAAAAATTATATGGCATTGTCTCTATATTAATTTAGAAGTCAAACAACAAAAATCAGTGTTATATTTTCAAATTTCACAGGACTAGTTTCGATGGTTCGTTAAAATCATCGAAACTAGTCCTGAGAAATTTGAAAATATAACGCTGACTTTTGTTGTTTGACTTCTAAATTTATATTTGTTCGGCGTGTTATTGTATCTAAATTGTCGCTACACTTTTAATGTTTCTCATTATTCAGAAAGCTATCACGTTTTCACAGAGTATTTTGTTTTTCATTTACGTTTTATATTTCTGCATGGAAAACAAGGCATACTATATCTATCTGTATGCACTTACATACATCATACATAACATATTTGCGATAAAACGAAGATTAAAGTTTTCAATTTATTACAAAAACTGAAAACCGTAAATTGAGCAATTGTGAAGTCAAGGACTGCCTGTACTGTTAAGATTTTGTAATATGGTTTCATATTCATATAAAAAGAAGAAAAAACATAAAAGAGAGACAGTGACATCATAAATATAAGCTATCGTAAGTCAAGCATATTCCGTACTGCAGGTTTTAGTCAGGTGCTTACCGCAACGTACTGCCATCCTCCACTCACTCGCACTAAAAGAGTCTCCTCGTCCAGAACAAAACCAAGTGTTCCTAAAGGACTTGTATCAGAAACTCGAAGCAAAGAGTCCACGTTCTTCAATGTCACCGCCTGAAATGTTTAAAAAAAAAATTAAACTTTCTTGTAATGTTTAATCTAACACAAACATTTAAAAATAAAATAGAATAAAAGGCATAAATATTAGCCCATAATGTATGATTCTTCATACATGATGAATTATTTTCTTCTCTCCTTACACTTCGAACATGCTCTTACCTGAAAAGTGCAGTTTATTTCAAAGTTTATACTTCAAAAGATGCGAAACTGATGGTCTAGCTTTCACATTTACGAGAAGGTATGTAACAGGTAAATACAAAATGTAACCAAGAAATTAAAATCCTTTGAACATTATTAATTTCATTCCAAGATCAATTGGAATTTATATATTGCTAATTAAACTAATTATGAAACCATACCAGTCTCTAATCGAAGTCTCACAAGAAACAGAAATCCCAAGAAGGAAGGTTTAGTACACAGAGTTAAGTCTACAAGTTACTCACAAAGTCAAGATGTCTACAGAGCAATCCGAGTACATTAAATTTCTGAGAGCAATCTAAAGACTAAATGCTTTATATAATATATATATATATATATATATATACCATATAAAAGAAGCAGTATGTTGGAATGTCATTTGCAGTAAAAGAAAGAGTAACTTGAACCATTTTTTATTCAAACATATATTAAACTCATTTAGATGCACGAAGTATTAAAAACTTTGCTAATTCAAATTAGATGCCCGAAGTATTAAAAACTTTGCTAAATCAAATTAGATGCACGAAGTATTAAAAACTTTGCTAAATCAAATTCCGTAAGAGACAGTGGAAATTCACTTCCCATGGGAAGCCTAACTCATTATGTATTTGAGAACTTTCTGACAAATGCGCAAATGAAAGCTCGAACAAACCCTACATAACAGGAAAAGTCTATAAAGAATTATTATAGATTCTGCACTTTCCGATAATAGCATACGTAACTGATGAGAAAGAAGTATGCGAAGCAAATGAAAATCATACTGAAGCGGACTGATAGTCTCTTCGTATACTGTCATCATTCCCACTCATAATTCCTCCACCTAATTTCTTTTCTACACATAATTCCTCCACCTATTTTCCACCCAGTGACTGTACAAATATTATCTAGCCCTCCTCTTGAGATTATAGTCTTGCCTCCATATCTGCACGAATCACAGGTAAATATGGAAAAGTTTCAATTACAAAATTACTCAAATAAATAAGTAATTACACTCATGTCCATAAATTAAGGATAATGCAAAATCAGGCAAAGGAAGAGTTAGAAGCAAAACAAATTTGACTTATTTGTAATGCTTATTTATTAAACAAAAGGTAAAGAGCAAAAAGCGATGCTATATGTTTGATATTATTAAAAAAATTAGCGATTTTTTCTCCCTGGAGCAAATTACAAAAAAAAACCTATTTACAAAAAACCAATATTACATGGTTGGTATGATTGTTAATACATTGTATGTCTCCCAGACGATGCAATACAGTCCGTACAACGCCTAGGCATGCTGAGTATCAAATTATTGATCTGTTCTTGGGGAATATTACACCACTCAAAAAGCAATGCTTTCCGAAGTTCCGGTAGACATGTAGGAGGAGGTTGACGGGTTTCAACTCGTCGGCCAAGCATGTTCCACACCTGCTCTACTGGATTCAAGTCCGGTGAGAATGCTGGCCAGTCCATACGGGTGATATCCTCCGATTGAAGGCATTCGCTTACGACGTTTGCACGGTGAGGACGGGCGTTTTCATCCATAAACACAAATTGCGCGACCATGGCGCCCCGAAACATGCTGTTCCAGAATGACGTCTCGATAGATTTGGCTTGTCATGGTTCCAATTTGAACAGGCAGGTTAGTTCTGGAACCCAGAATAATTCCACCCCCAAACGAGCACTCCTGCACCACCGTAACGGTGTCGTTCAATGATGTTTTCTTGGTGGTAACGGGTACCTGGAGCTCTCCATATGAAAGTCCGGCGAGAATCAATCAGACTGCAAGCTAAACCTGGACTCGTCGGAAAACATCACACAAGCCCACTGTTGCGGTGTCCGAAAGGCATGCTCTCTACTCCAGGCTAACCGCAGGCGACAGTGAGTTGCAGTAAGTGGAACGCATCTGACAGATCTACGAGCATATAGACCAATCTGCCCTAAGCGTCTGTACACGGTCTGCCTTGAAACTGTCGTACCAGTGGCTGAAGAGAGCTGACGAGACAGGTCTGAGGCAAATGATTTTGTATAAGGAATATTATGAAGATTATATCTGTAAAAAAATATTTGCCTTCAACAATGATTTTGTTTATAATAATTAATCTCATACTTTAAGCAAAATTTAAGCAAAATTTTCGACCGGGTATTTTTGCTGAAAATATTTAACGAAAGAATCGCCGTCTTTATGAGTGATCTATTTTTAGTCAAGATCACCGTTTATCAGAACATTACATTAGTCAGATGTTTATATTTGTGTTGGGAAGGAAGGGAAAACAAGTGTTGCGCTGACGCAACGTCAGCAGGAAACGGGTAGTCGATCTCCTTTTTCACTCATTCCTTTCGATGTTCTGGTTCATGTTCTGGTTGTTTAAAAATGCCTAGGACGAGGTATCTTACATTAGAAGAATCCCTTCAAAGATTTTTTGATGAAAAAACAGATGATGATAATGTTAATAATGACCAAAATGAAACTGATATTGTTGTTCCCCAGAAATTTCAGAATCTAGTGACGAAGAAGAAAGGAATGGAAATGTTTTGAATAATGATAATGATATTTTACCAAATGAAACTGCTGGGGAAGTTGAAATTCACGTAAGAAGTAAGTTTCAGCCTTCTAAAAGCAGTTATAGTCATACTAAAAAGCTTAAAAAGCAGAAGACTGAAATCTTGAAGTGGATAAAAAAGGAACTGTTAGTTATGTCTCAGGAAGAACATGAAGAAAGAGATAGAAGAGAAATTATAAAAGACAAAATACAAGGTAAAACTAGTGCACAGATTTTCGATTTTCGTTTTCTCTTCTCGTTGAACAGACAAATATATACGCTCAGCGAAAAAAAAAAAAAAAAAAAGCGCCCAGAATTTATTGCATCTGAAGCCTATATGAGAAGATTTATTGGAATATTATTGCTTACAGGATACCATTCTTTACCTCAAGAAAAAAATGTATTGGTCTTTTGATAAGGACATTTCTGTTCCTGTTGTACGAGAACCGATATCACGTGTTTGCAGTACAGGAATATGAAACAGAATTTGCATTTGACAATAGTCAAATTGACTATATTGATAAATTATATGAGATAAGACCGTATCTAAACTTAACTAAATATCATCACTTTTTACTACTGGAAATATAAAGTCTCTTTTAGATTTCAGACGCGAGAATGCATTATTCCTCAAACTTCTATTGAGAGTGTAGAATCAGCCAGAAATAGATCAGCAACAGGAAGACCTAGTTAGACCGTAATTCAGTATTCAAAAACCATTGCATGGAGATGGTAGACATTTTATCGTAAAGTCCGTTGATAACAAAAGATCTTGTTGTAAAGAGTACCATAGCCAGACTGTTTATAGATGCAAAGTATGTAATGTAGCTTTACATCATGATTGTAATCAAGCTTGTCATGCTTGAATCTTTCAATTGAAAAAATTTGTATTTGTAAAAGAAATACAATGTATATTTTAATATTAAATTAATTAAAAGTAAAGTCATTTAGTAGATTTATAAAACGTTATACAGCTAAAAAGTAATCCTGCGCTCCACTCAAAAGAAACATCACACGAGCACAATCCTACTCACTAAACATCCGTAGTCTTATTCCGCTGACCTTGCGCGAACGCAACACTCGCTTTTTCAACAGGTAAGAGCATTTTTTTAAATTTTCAATGTAAATTTATGTCATAAATGCTTAATTTAATATTTGTTATTATTTTCATGAGAAAAGAAACATTCCTTGTAGTTTTGGCGGTTAATGGGTTAAAAGCTGATGCAGCAATAAAGAAATAGCTTTTTTGTTCTGTTATCATGTAGTTGTGCGGACAACTGGATTGTTAGGTAATGGCAAAGCACGCGAGAACTATCTGCATAAGAGAAGATATCTTTGTGAAGGATTTTTTAAGAGAAATTGGCTTGGATTTACATTATACATGAGAAAAATAAAAAAAAAATAAAAAAAATTCTCACGCAGCGACCCGTTGGCTAGGATAAACCCCGCTTGAAATACCAGTGTTCAGTGACTTTGTCGCTCGGTCACTCATGGACTAGTTATTAGAAAAAACGGATAATAAACTGCTGGATATCGAAAATGCAGCACCATGGAGGAAGCATCCAAACAGTATGAAATTTAAATTAACAAAGCAATAACTTTGTGTTTCGCGTAGATTTAGTCAATTTCTCAATCGGCTTCGAGGGGCAAATAGGTACAGGTCCCTCTGCATCAGTAGCAAAGAAATCTGCAGAGTGGAAAGTAGAGTGCGCAACGGTCGTATTTATACCTTACTTTGTCGTGTTTCTCTTCTGTTTTGAGCAATGTGCATCATGCATATACCGCGATGGAATACGCAAATGATTACGATTTTAGCACACGTGCCCATCATGGGTGACTGCAGCATCCGTCTATAAAGGGAGAAAACTCTGCAGTTTTGAATAATGTGAAATGTTCTCTAGGTGAAATGTCTTCTGTGTATACCTCGCATAGCTTCAGTATGCCTGGTAAGAAAATACGGTCTGAGAAATAAGTCATAGAGGTAGCCAAGAAACAGTCCTAATATGAAATATTCCGACATACATCCGAATATGAAATCGGTAGATGGAGGAGGGAAACACTGATGGACAGAAGCAATCGCCTCGACGCACTACTCCACGAGAAGACAGGCATATTGTGCGCATGGCACTGATGAAGAGAACTGCTACATCTGCAGTGATATTACAACAAATGCAGTCTGTAATATTATCAGGTTCAATGTTTCTTCTAACCTTCTTCGGAAACATACAATGACCTGACTAGAACAGAGAGCTTACTAAAGCTATGTTCACTAATTGTAGTAAGTAGACAGGATACAGACGAAGGGTATACAAAACCCTTTATTTTTTTTCTTTATATACAATGACTTCCGTACTTCGGAATACAATGACCCTCCACTCGGGGTCTAACTTAAAAGATATCAAAATAAAACTAAACTCTAATTTAACTTTAGAATAAGATTGGCCTTATAATAACAGAAAGCGTATGTAGCACAGAGACTGTGAACACTACAATACGTTTAATTTATCAAGAGGATTAAAACCTCTGGCCTGGAAGGCAAAGTAGCAACTGCGTAACTTCTAAGGTAAGCGGCCTGCTTCGAACTCACGGCTTCCTCTCTTCTGCTTGGCAAAAAGGCCACACTTAAATACTTGGCGTTCGCCAGACAACTTTGCATAAACTCCTTCACGCTTATAATTCTGGCCGGAAGTAGAAAATAAGAAGTGATAGTAAAGATTTAAAATAAAATAAACGTTAGTAAAACTTAAGATCCTTACATACTTCCCGCCAGAGTTAATTAGTTTGAAACTGAGGTCTAAAACGACCTTGTTGAAAACTTTTAGCTCTAGAAACTAACGCGAGGCCAAACTTTTACAAACATAACTTAGCTAGAAACTAGAAAATTTTAAAAGAAAGAAATTTGTTACAATAGCAGCTCCCGGAATATACAACAATCTTTTTTCTTTTTCATCTGTACTGCATCAAAACAGGAGCTTTATTCAATTCTGGTTCCTTCCAGAGATCTGGAAGGAAAACTAGTTTAATGAAATGTTACAGAATGACATTGCAAATAACATATAGAATATACTTTTCTTAACATTCTTATTTCATTCATGACTATTTTAATTATCTCTCCCCGTGCTCTCTGACATGTGTTGTAAAAACACCAAACACGAATGTGTTTCTGTCTATGTGTTCAACACTTCCTCCTACAATCAAAACACTAACGTGTTAAAATTCAACATACGAGACCTCTTAACACACCCTAATTTCAACTCTAGACCCTGAGGTACTATTCTGAAAGTGGCTAACTCTAAAGTGTAGCGTCAGAGAGCCTAACTACATCATTCAACCTTTAACACATATTCACCATGATTTAATCTTTACAGTCACACGAATAACAAATTTTTTAACATTACTTTCACTTTTACCATATCACGTTATTTCTAAACATTCAAAATAACAGTTCACATGTATACAAGAACATATCAAGATGCCGTTAATTTTCCACATTTGAAAACATACATTAGTAGTACATTGTTAACTTCTCTTCTTTTCAAAGCAAGTGTCAATTCTTTCTACATTGAAATAATACTACATTTCAAAAAGTCTTTCAGACTAAAACTTCTTTCTTGTTAGAATGTTTTAAATAAAATTTATACAATAACTTTTTACAATATTTAAGTCTTTATACAACGCTATTATACATCAACTTTAGTTTACGCGCGAGTAATTGAAAAACATAATAAGAAAATCGGTCACAAATCATTTCTCGCCCTTTTGGCGATAAAGGTAGACCTCGCATGAGGTAAAACTTCTTCAAATCTGCCACTTGCAGTAAGAATGAAAGATTAACTTAAGTTTGTAAAGTAACACAAAATTTTACTTATCTTTGTAATATTCAGACATCCTTTTCTGGGCCCAGTCTTTAAAGGTGCTGCAGACCGTTGCTTGGTTGATCCTCCTTCTTGTACGGGCTCGCCCTTCAGTGCTTTCCTCTGGAAGCTTCCGTTTTTCACCACTACGGCCACCCTTGAATATCTTCCTTCTGTCCTCTGCTTGTGGTCTTGGCCGCTTGAAGGCAGCTGGTCTTGGTGGAACCGGGAAACTTCTGTCGTGATCCTGCTTGGACCTCGTTGTTGGCCGTTCAAATTTTTCTTGTACTTTTTCCTCCGCCGCTGATGGCCCTTCCGCAGTTCGGCGACTTTTGCTGCGGAGAGTTCTGTCGGATGAGTCAATCTTCCGTTTCACAGCCGGGTTATAGTTGCCGTCCTTTCTCCCGGTCTTTTCCACATACGTCGTCCTTCTCCCTTCTTCATTCTGGGGGTGTTCGTGAACTCTGTTTTTTGGACGGTGGAACGACTTCTTTTTCTTTGTACCTTCAATTTTTCCGCGGGGCAATTTTCTTTTCACTTGCTTCTGTCTCTCATTGGCTTGCCCTTGTACTTGTCGTTTTCCCACCTCTGGAACTTGTACCTGCGGTGTCTGCCGTACCGGATCCTGCAAAAGATCTGAAAAGATTTGCATTTTATTACGGTCATAGAATGGTTTTATCTGGTCAATGTTTGCGGAACAGGTTTCGCCATTTCTTGCCTTTAATACTACAACAGCGTGAGTTATTTTTTCTATAACATATGGTCCTTCAAAGCGTGGGAAAAATTTGGCAGTTTTATCTTCTGGTGCTGAAGAAAGTGAATGCTTAATTTTTAGTACTTCATCCCCTAGTTTATAAGTTACTCCCCGTCGTTTCAAGTCATAATACAATTTTTGTTTTCTTTGTGCTACTTCTGTATTCTTTTTTGCTTCTTTTATTAGTTTTTCTATATCACCCATTTTAAATTCTGGGGCTCTTTGTTGCACATAAAATAGTTTATCTAACGGTGTTATAATCTTTCTGCCTAGAAATAACTCAGCAGGAGTTTTTCCCGTTGTATCATGTTTTGCGGTCCTAAGGGCGAAAGCAAATTCATTGACATAGTTATCCCAGCTTTTATGAAAATTTTTAACATAACTACGGATAATTTTCACTATATTTCTGTTGACCCGTTCCGCTATATTTGATTGCGGCCGATACGGGACCATTTTTAAATGACGTATGCCCAGTTTTTGGCACATGTCTTCAAATATATTACTTACAAATTGAGGACCATTATCCGATATAACTTTTAGGGGCGCCCCGTATTTTAAAATATATTTATTTAAAATAGAATCGGTAACTAATTTCGCGGAGGCTCGTTTTAAGGGAACAATTTCGGTCCATTTACTAAAATGATCAACTATAACAAGGAGATAGCGACTTTTGTTTAACTGACTTTTTGGGAAAGGGCCCAATAAATCGATACCGATTATTTCATTTGGAAATTCGGATTTAATACTATTTAGAAACCCGGCCGGGCGGAAATTAATATAATTAACAGCTTGACATGTTGGGCAGGACTGGACATACGCCCTTGTTAACTTTTGCAGTTCAGGAAAGTAGACTGCCTCGCGTACGCGTGGAGTAGTTTTTCGAATACCAGCATGAGAAGCTAAAGGGCTGTCATGGAGCTCTTGCAGGATATTTAATCTAAGACTAGCTGGGATAACAGGTCGAAATTCGTTGTTGGAATTCGTAGTTTTTGTATAAAATAATAGACCATCTATTAGTTCGTAATGGGCCGCCCTATTTCTTATCGCCACAATATCTTGGTGGCTAAAATTTTCAGGATCCTTCAAATACTCATAAATACTTCCAAACTCAGGATCCTTACCCAGTTCGGTTATTACAGTTTCTCGGGAATTTATTGTACACGCTGTCAGCATTGCAACTTTTACGGTATTACCCTGTTCGTCTAATTTAATTCGTGACAGGGCATCTGCTACGATATTTTCCTTTCCGGGGGTATGCTTGATTACCAGATTATATTCTTGCAGCTTGAGTGCCCATCTTATTAACCTTGGGGATAAATTTTTTCCAGAGTACAATCTAGTTACCGCCGCATGATCAGAATATACTGTTATCGGCGCCTTTCCAAAATAGACTCGGAACTTTTGCACTGCTAACAGAACTGCAAGTGCCTCTCTCTCGGTCGCGGAATAGTTTCTTTGTGTTTGATTTAAAGTTCGGCTAAAAAATGCTACTGGCTGCTGATTTTGCGAAAGTACCGCTCCTACCGCATAATCCGAAGCATCCGCTGAAATTTCTAAATTTTCATCCTTTTCAGGAAATTTCAACACAGGGGCTTGCGTTAATGCTTGTTTTAATTTTTCGAAAGCACTATTGGCTCGGCCGTCCACGAGAATCTTGCCTTTTTCCTTTTTAATTTTAACAATGGCTCAGCGATAGCCGCAAAATCTTTTATAAAGGACCTATAATATGAACAAAGTCCTAGAAAAGAAGAGAGCTTCTTTGCCGTGTTTGGAGTCGGATACTTTTGTACAGCGATTATTTTTGATTCATCTGTCTCGATCCCTTTTTGCGATATTTTGTAACCTAAATATTTTAATTCAGGGGCTGCAAATTTGCATTTTTCGACATTAACTTTTAGACCGGCCTCATTTAATAAAGAAAACACCTGTCTTAAATCCTGTATATGTTGGTCGAGATTATCACTAGTAATAATGATATCATCTAAATAGATAAATGTGGACTTTCCAAGAACAGGTCTTAACACAATGTCCATGCATCGCTGAAATGTTGCTGGGGCGCCTGAAAGGCCAAACGGCATTCGCAAAAATGCATAAGTGCCAGACTTGGTTATAAAAGCAGTCTTAGGCACGTCCTCAGGCCTGATCCCTATTTGAAAATAACCATTCGTTAAGTCTAAAGTTGTCATAAATTTGGTTGATTTTATGTTCCTTAAAATTTCTTCTATAATCGGTAACGGATATACCGGATATTTCGTTATGGAATTTAATTTACGGTAATCAATAGCGAATCTCCACCTTTTTGGATGCTCCAAAGGATAATCATTATTTTTCTTACATAAAACCACCGGACTAGCATAACTACTTGAGATAGGCGTTACGATCTTTTTACGTAGCATATCGGTAATATGCCATTCTATAATTTTTTCCTTATTCTTATCATACCGGTATGGTTTTTGACGAACCGGCAATGCATCTCCGGTGTCAATACTATGGTTAGTAACCTGGGTAAATCCTGGAATATCACTAAATAAGGAAGCAAATTCACTTACCACTTGTCGGATTCTATCTTGCTCGTCATTAGGCAGGTGGTCGAGATTTACCCTTGGCGGTTCAACCTTTTCTACACGCACTGGTTTCATCGTCAGTTTAAGAGACGCTTCATTAAAATCCAGTGTAGCTTGTGCGTCTGAAAGAAAGTCTATTCCTAGTATTAAGTGTGCTTGCAAATTCTTTACTATAAAAAACATCACCTTTACTTGTTCGTCCTTGATACGGATGTACAAAGGTACTTTACCTACGCACTTACATTGTTCTCCTTGCGCCGCTAATACTGTTGTATTATCCGCATTATATATGCGGTATTTGCGAAAATACTTTCTAAAAAAGACTTCTGCCACACAGGAACACTGCGCGCCGGTATCCAGGAGTGCGGTGGCCGGGATATTATTTACCAAGACTTCAATCTTCGGAAGAGTTAAATTTTTCACCATTACTGTATTTAACTTGTAGGAAGAGGGGTTTTCGTGGCCTTCGGATTTCCGCACCCTCTCGTCAGCAGAAATCCGTTTTAGTTTAAATTATTTTTTCTTTCGGTGCTTTCCTTCTTTCTCCACTGGCCTTGAGACTTTTTTTCTGGGTTGCTATTGAACTGTCGACGTTCGCCGGCTGTTTTTGAATGCTCGGGTTTCCTTGCCCACTGATTCGCTTTTTCTCCGTAGCCATGTGCTTGAGTTTGCTGTAGTCTTGGCGTACCAAATTGGTTTCGCTGTTGATATTGGCGTCTTCTTTCGACGTCCGCCGTTCTTCTACTTTCAAACTGGATTGCTAGCTCAAATAATTTTTCCAGTGTAGTCGGATTTCTCAATTCAATAAAGTCTTGCACTTGGGGTAGTAACCTCGGCAAAATCACTTGAATTATTTCAGGATCCGGACGGTTTCCATACAAGAGCTTGAAAACGTGAATTTTTCTTAAAATAAACCTGGAGAGGTTTTCCATTCTTTGTTGATATATACTGAAAAGTTCTGTTTCTAATTTCGCACGATCCCTTACAACAGGGAAGGCTTTTAGTAGGGCAGTCTTGAAATTTTCGTAGGTATAGGTGGGACTTTCTGCTTGACCCAAGAGACTTCTGCCGATACATTTGAACCAGTTAAGCGCTTGGCCCCTCAAAGCGCTGGTAGCTAAGGTAACTTTTTGAAACTCGTGCACGGGGTAGAGCATGAAGTGGTCATCCAATTTTTCCAAAAAACTGGTTACCTGTGAGTTTCCATTAAACGTTGCTTCCGGTTTCATCGAAGCGCGCATGGTCTGGACAATATACCCAAATCCTTCCAGGGCGGCAGCTGGCATTTCTGGATTCTGAGCTGTTTCTGCAGGCAGCACAGGTTCTTCTTGAAACTCGGCCATGGTTATTCTTCGTCGGGCGCCACTATCAGGTTCAATGTTTCTTCTAACCTTCTTCGGAAACATACAATGACCTGACTAGAACAGAGAGCTTACTAAAGCTATGTTCACTAATTGTAGTAAGTAGACAGGATACAGACGAAGGGTATACAAAACCCTTTATTTTTTTTCTTTATATACAATGACTTCCGTACTTCGGAATACAATGACCCTCCACTCGGGGTCTAACTTAAAAGATATCAAAATAAAACTAAACTCTAATTTAACTTTAGAATAAGATTGGCCTTATAATAACAGAAAGCGTATGTAGCACAGAGACTGTGAACACTACAATACGTTTAATTTATCAAGAGGATTAAAACCTCTGGCCTGGAAGGCAAAGTAGCAACTGCGTAACTTCTAAGGTAAGCGGCCTGCTTCGAACTCACGGCTTCCTCTCTTCTGCTTGGCAAAAAGGCCACACTTAAATACTTGGCGTTCGCCAGACAACTTTGCATAAACTCCTTCACGCTTATAATTCTGGCCGGAAGTAGAAAATAAGAAGTGATAGTAAAGATTTAAAATAAAATAAACGTTAGTAAAACTTAAGATCCTTACAATATAACAATCAGTGTTTGTACAATCCTACATCGTTTTTAGTGTAATGAACTGTCTGCTAGACGTCTATTGCTTCGCTTACCTTTAAACCATAAGTGTTTGCGTTTGCAATTGTGCATTGAACTGTGAGGATGGACATCCGAATGGCATGACACTATGTTTTTGGACAAATCACGTTTCTGAATGCAAGTATGGTCGGATTAGAGTTTAGAGACATCGTGGAGAGAGGCTACTCGACTGTTGTGGTATGCTTCGCTATACTGGTACTGCACATGGTGTTATGGTGTGGGTTGGCATTAGATTCTACTTTTGCACATCTAGTACGCATTATCGGCACACTTAGCAGCTCTGAAGTCTTACAATCTGTTTTCCTTCCTTACCTTCAAAGCTTGCTTGTGGCCACATTTCAGTAGGACAACGACCATACGTTGCACGATTGTTCAAGATGTCTTCTTAGCTCGCCATACTGCACTGTTACCTTCACCTGCAAGTTCTCCACATCTATCTCCCATCAAACATGCCTGGGCAATGACTAGAGAACGCCTAGTCAAGCATGCTGCATCTGCGGGTACACCATGTGAACTTTGGATACGTGAAGAGAAAGCATGTGCTGCTATTCTCCAGCAGCCCATCTAAAGCCTCTTTCACTCAGTGCCGCGACGTGTAGCAGTAGTTATTGACAAATGTGGAGGACACACTCATTCCTGAATTTCCCGTCTTTCTCATATCGCTGAAGATTGTATTTCAAATCAATTAGCATTGATACTATAATATCTGAAATAAATTTCGCTCTGATATCTCTCACCCTTCTTTGAGTTGCATTTTGGAAAGCTAGCAATGTACCTCTGAAAGATGATTAATCGTTTAGAGTTTTTCCCTTCTGCACAAAATTTCAGCATTTTTTGTCCCATGTGCCAGTGAATACAAACCACGTTTCCTTGGAAAGTGTTCCTGAAAACATTCTTTTCTAAGAGGGATAGTCTTTGCGAGTTTTGCCGTGATCAGTAACCAATCAACGATTCACAGTTTTTTGCAATCATAAATAGTAGAAATCATTCTTTTCTATAGTAGCATTGCGTAGGAAATAAAATATAATTGTCTGTTTAAACATAACGTTTGGGCCTCAAAAGAACAAAATACAGTTTCACTTATTCAGACATAACTCAAACAGTAAACGTTAAATGAATGGATATAGGGGCGCAGATGTACAGTGTTGTTCAAAATTAAGACTCTTTTCACATTTGGCTGTTAGTAAGTAAAAAATGCTGGTTCTACACCCCGTGGTACTCTGGCACAGACTGAACAAGGCTTACTAAGGCGCCCAGGGGACTACGCCTACTGAGGAGCTTACAGACAACAATGACGTGATTTAGATTACTTGTTATTTGAAGTTACGCCGAACTGCAACAAACGGACACCCACGTGGTTCACTTTGCTTATAGCACTTACTGTTGTGACGACATCCACACGTAACATCCTGTTCAGAAGGGGGTTCCCACCCCATCACTAACGTGTTTATAAAGGGTTCTACGTCATTATGAACGCATCCTCTATTACAACACGCCCTGCATGGATTACGACAATGCATGCTTATCTTTCTCTACTAACCAGTTGCTCTGACGTCATGCCGAACCCACAACATGTGGTTATATGCTAGTTCAACAAATTTCTAGTTCAACAAATGCCGATACAGAGTAGCAGTCCTATGATTAGTTTTTCTGAATCCTAACCAAGGTTTATAGAGAGAAATGCTGGGTCATTTTTTATTATTCCTTGCCATGCTTTTAACCATTTACTTTGATTTGAACAATATTTTAATTTTTAATACCGCCCAAACAGTACAGTGTCTAGGGAAGCCTGACTGCGATACCAAAGGGCCCGGGTTCGAGCCCCGGAGAAGGCATGGATGTAAAATTGTCTGTCCCTTCATAGGAGGTAACGATGGGTGCCTATTAGGTGCCTCTATTTAATTTTTATCTTTCTTTTAATATTTGATCGTTTAATTTTTTATTGTTGAGGGATAAAAAAATTAATAGTTAAGTTCGATTGACTACAAGGGTTTTTCGTGGTTTTTTCATAAAGTTTCTTATTTTTTGCTTAAGGTAAACACGGATCAGTTTCCGTTAGAGATATATATATGATTAACTTTTTGAAATTATGACAAAAAAACACTTCCGTTATTTTATATTTATGTTACACTTGAAGAAAATCGCAAAACCCTTCATGTAGTCAGTTTGTTATCCCAATTTGAATCTGTATTCTATCCATAATAATGTAATGTAACGATAGCTGTATGTGAGATATTATTTCTGAAAATTGTAAGTATAGTTATTTCGATTGATAGTAGCAATAAGTAACAACAATAACGATAGCAGTTCTCATTGTGTCAAATATTACTTTCGAGGACCCTAAATGCAGTTAGTTAGTTATTTCTTTGGAAAACCATAGAAGTTCTCAGAAAGTACATAAAGCTAATTTTGGCAATTCTGTTTAAGTTCTGCTTGTGAGTACTCAACACCTATTTGCGATAGCCAATATTTCACCATTTCTGTTTTAAAGATATCCCTGAAGTAAAATTTTACGACCAATGAAAATGTGGCTTAAAAGCCATGCATCTGTAAGCGATAAAACTTCACAGAAACATAGATATGTATTTAGTCGGTTATTTCCTCTGCTTTTATACTCTACTCGTGACCTTTCCCAGATCTCTTTCCCTGAATTTTATAGGAATATTCTATTCCCGTCTCCAAATAAATATTTTTCTAAAAACGTAAAATTAGTAATTGTGCAAACATAATCTGTAGCTCTGAGAAACAAAACTGCCAGTACGGAAAGAAGTTGCATACTTCTTCCCTGAAAGAAACTGAAAAAAATTACGGAAGAATATTTTACCTTTCGTAATTCTAATTAGATACTCAGAAATTTCATTTTTAATATACTCATAATTTAAAATTTCAAATGAAAATACTATGAACAATGCATAAACTAAGCCGGCTGTAATACTTCTCAGTGTTTAGATCAAATCGTAATTCCAACCAAAGCAAACTGGAAACCATATAAGATGAACTCATTATTTTCTTGCATAATTGGATTGCAAAATTAGGTAAGTGTGTACAGAGTCAGCAAATAAAGCTGACAGTGATGCTATATATAGAATATATGTCTTGTTTGGCCCGGAAAAAGCAAAACACGTGAGAAAGTTATACCAGCTAAAGAATTCTCACTCAGTGGAAATGCGAAAGAATATACGAAAGATGCTTTAGAAGATTTTTTTATGAGCTGTAAACCATCTTGTCACAAAAACTTGGAATACACTTATCCAGTCAAAAATACTTTAAATGGATAAAGCCAAAATAACGAAACTATTTCATGTGGCGAAGAATGCTGACAAAATGTTTATTCATAAATTTACTTTATATTTGTTTTTTTATTTCATTTGATTCTAATAATATTATTTTTTAATTTAGCATCGAGTTTTTCCTTTTTATTCTTTTATTTAATTTATTTAATATTTTAATTTAATTTAACATTTTTTTTCATTAATTTAGTTTATTGATATTTCTATTCATTTCTTTAAATTTTACTTGATTTTAACTGTATTTATTAGCCCAAAAGAGCTATTAGTCTCGAAATACGATTTTTCTTTGGTTCGTTTTAAATGTGGTCCATTATAAACGCGTTGTTCCACTTGTCATCCGACTATTTTGCCATTCGGCAAAATGTAAGATATTTCATACTTAATCTTTCTAATATTGACTAATAAACTAAGCTATTTAAAAGCAATAGATGCAATTTAGAATATCAGTTTTCATTCTTTAGAATATTATTATTAATTAATGTATATTGCAATTTAGAATATCAGTTTTCATTCTTTAGAATATTATTATTAATTAATGTATATTGCAATTTAGAATATTATTTTTATTCTTTAGAATATTATTATTTTATTTTTTAGTCTTATTGATTTAAATAGAAATGCAGTTAACTCATTACATATATAATTAAAAACGTTAAATAGTTTTATAGAGTTGCGCTATGTGTTTTTAACCTTTCAAATATGCAAAAGTTATATAATATGCTCAAGTTAGTTTAAATGTGCATTTATCTAGTATCCTATAATACTTTCCGCTATCCCACTTGGGCCACCTCTATTGATAAACTCTACTGAAATATCATATTAAACTTTAAAAAGAGCCCTTTTGGGGTACCGTTAAAATCTTTTAGACTTTTCCCCTTTTTTTCCTTTTTTTTGTTACTGTTTTATTATTATTATTATTATCATCAAAATTGATATTAATCTCAGTACTTCCTTTTTGTGCGTATTACTTTTATATCCGAATCGCTTTTCTAATAAAAGGAAGTTGTCAGCAAATGTTTTGTACAGTTCTTAAATAAATAATATAGCAAGTGCAAAATATGGCAATATTTAACACTTTGTAGGGAATTATAAAGGCATGCTGTTTTCAAATATTTTATGATTTTGTACTTGAGTTTTATGTGGCATAAGTAAGAAGAAAGTGATGCTTAATAAATAAAGTTAAAAAGACAAAAGTTCTGTAAATCATCTTATTAAGAAAACTAAACATTTATATAATAATCAGAGAAAAGACTGAAAAAGAATTCTAAAAATATGCTTCTTTTTAAACAGCAACTCTAACAGGCAACACTTCCCACTGTTTCAGGAATTCTAAACATATGCTGCTTTTAAAACTTTTGTTATTTTACTACTGAATTTTATATGGCGTAAGTGTGAAGAAAGTGATGTTTAATAACAAAGTTAACAAGGCAGGAAAAAATTGTCCAGGCCATCTTATTGAGAAAAATGAACATTGGTATGATGAACCGAGAAGAGACAGAAAAAGTTATGACAACACTTAACGCTATGTTGGTAATGCTAAAGATATGCTGCATTAAGATAAAAAGACAGGAAAAAATTGTGTAGGTCATTTTGTTAAGAAACGTAAACATTGATATGATGAAGTGTGAAAAGACTTAAAAAATTATGACAATGTTTAATGCTATATTGGAAATGACAAAGTTAAAAATATAAAAAAAGTTGTGTCAACAGGAGTGAGTCCAAGAGCAGACTCATTAACTCCAAACTCAACGACAGCATAAAATACTTATAGAAACCCTCTTGTGCGACATTAAAAATCTGAATCTTTTCAGATGTTCTTTATTACTATTACTATTATTGCTTTTTATTATTATTTTTATTATATTTATTTATTTTTGTTCCCTTCTCTTGACACGGTTTCATAGGACTTAACTTCCATAGGGCTCTAATTTTAGAAATTAAACCATTACTAAAAGTGGCTGATTTTAAAAGTTTGTTTTATTAAACTGCGTTATTTATTATACCTAACTTATTACCCTAAATATCAGCATACGTGAAATGCACCGTGTTTCCCTCTCTTTGTGTTCCTCAGTTTCAGTTGTTTAATATTACAATGAGGTACTTTGTGTACCTCATTGTAATATTCAACAACAATTACTGCTTTTATAAATTAACTTATGGCTGTTATGATTACAGTCGCAAAGAAAATTGCTTGCGGGGAAAAAATTCAGGGGTTTAATTTATTAAACGATTTCAATGTTAGGGTTTAAACTGACTAACGATTTAACTGAAAGGGGGAATTCTGTCAGTTAAGTAATAATTTAATTTGAAGAAATTTAGTCCAGATAACGGGCAATAAGATAATCATGAAAATAAATTGAATATTAGGAGGAGATAATTAATTGAAATTCTTGGTATATTATTTTTAAATGAACGGTAGACAGCAAGAGAGATATTAGCTTGTTTTAAAATATGTTAAAGATACATTAACATCTGCCGTAATATAAATTAATATCTGCCGCAGAGTAAATTAACTCTATTGCTCAGGGGTGTTTCTAAAGCACCCGAATAATAATGAATGCAAATTTTTACTTAGGAACTACATCAAAATAATCAGTGCTACTAACTGCCTCACTTATATGCAGAAGAATTCATTTTAAAATTTGCTCAATTGACATTCCTTTTTGATATATTGGCAATAAAATTAACGCAAAAGAATGTACACGAGTCTAATAATTGAAAAAATCGAACCCAGTAATATAATGCCGATATTATTATATTATTCCTTTTTTAACCGTAGATCTCACTTGGCCACTAGTAACTTAATGAAAATCTAGCAAACATTGCTAACTTAATCTTTGTAGGAGTCTCAAAGGGTTTATTTGGGTGACACTTCATTCATTTCTTCTCATGCAACATCCAGTCTCAAAGTCTTCCAAAAAGGCTGTGGCACCAAACCAACAGCCACTAGGCCTTGAATCTGCCACTAAGTTCAGTATTTTATTAATTCAAAAATAACATAATCCTTTCCGAGTGCTCCTTTTAAAAAATAAAAAATTTAAAAAAAATTAATTTCATTACCCCGGGAACTACAGTTGGCTGATTTCGTTTTCCATCTTCATTTGCCGATGCATGACCCGGAGGTCCAGGGGGACCTGGAGGACCTGCTGGTCCTTTCGTAGTCGGAAACCCTGTAAATTGCATGGAGACATTAGTATTACATTTTGATAACAACATGTGTCAGCTCCTACATTTGCAGTTATGACGTATCATTAGAAAGTAGTTTTATTAAAAACTGCACAGATCGCATTTTAATTCAAAATGCTTAGCTGATCTTTAATTTTCTTAACCTCTTCTAAATATCTTCATTCATTCATTCATTAATAAAACTAAATTTTCATCTTGGAAAGAAATTCCGAAAGAAGTTTATCATATAAATCATATTCAAGCATAAGAAGTTTAGAAAAAATTATATTTCATGGTATTACAACATGAAATTGCAAATAAATTTTATTTTATTGAATTAGTCATTTTATACATTTCATTTCATATATAAGAACGTTTTAATTATGCGAAAAACGAATCCCTAAAATTAAGTAATATTAGAAATTAGCAAAATCGTTTACAGTACATAAATATTTGCAGCAGCTCTCAAGAACTTAAGGTCTTGAACAGTCATTGTTCCCGACCTAATTTGTCGATTAAAAATGAGCAGTTATTTACCTTCTGATTTCAGAAGAGCCTTCAGTTCTTTTATTCCAAATGTTCCTGCAAGTAACAAGTAGTATACTTTAAAACGTTTTGGCAATAGAAAATTTACGTGCAATTAAAATATTACAGAACAAATTCATTACATATGTAAATGTATCTCCATGTTCAAAGAATTCGTGGAAAGTGCAATTAGGCAGTTTTATTTGAATCATAAGAATATATTACCTAATCTCATCAAAGTAACATCAACAAACAAAGAGACTTGCTAAAGCGTTCCTCTCTTACCTGGATGCACTGAAAGAGTCTTAGTTAGTATCTGTCATCAACCAACCATCGTAGCAGAAGCTTCATTCCACGTACCTTAGTGAGAATTTGGCAAAATTCTATGTGTATAGCATAAGATAGCTCTGTTTCCTGTGTTAAAACTTCCCTAATGATATGGCCATGTGCCTGAGAGAGTTGTCTGGGAACAAAAACCCTCTAATTCATAACTTCTCTATTCGACTTCCGCTGACTTTGAAGACTAAATACACAAATACTTTTACGTAGTATACAGCACTGAAGCAGACTCTGTTGGCACGAATTTGTGGTGGATAATATATCCACATAGTACAAAAATATCCTCGGGATATCCTAAGGATGTTGCTCGCGGGTTAAGCGCACATCCTGAGGACATCCCGGAATATCTCCCGAACTTCCTAAACACATCCTTCCGAGTGCTTAATGTCACATCCCAGTATATCCTCAGGAAAGCACCTAACCCAGTGGGCTAGCTGTTCCGTCGATGGCGAAAATAAAGTCCTCAGGACATCCTAACTAAGTCCCATTGACAGCGTACTGGATGTTATTGGGATCTAAAGTTAGGATTGTACTGATTAATCAATACAATCCTGACTTTGGATCTGCTTGCTTGTGCTCTTTTTGATCTTAAAATGTAGGAGTCTAAGATTGAGTTTTAATTTTCAAATCAATTTCGTAAATTCTTTGCTTGGAAGTAGTTTGCTAATAATACAACATCACTACAATATGAAATATGATGTTCCAGATGATGTCATTTAAGCGTTTTTTCTATAAGGAGTAGGCTAACATTATCTGCAATCTAAATTCAAGTGCTGCAGATTGTTTTGCGATTTTTTTAAAGTTTTGAACCAGCAGTATTTAGTTTGGCAAAAACTTGAAAGTTAAAGATAATGGTAATGAACACTAATTATACATATAATTCTTTGGTTACATGTGAAATAAACTATGTATTTACGCAGTTTAATGGTTAGAATTACAAACTACTCCTCTCTATTTCCTTCAGTGTCGCTAAATTTTCAGTGAAAATGTTTAGTCAATCACATTTCATCAAAAGATAAATCCTTTTTATTTAATTAATATTCAGTATCGTTATTGTAAGGAACTGATAAAATTTCGTTTTGATATTGCAATAATATTTAAGCAGTCCTAATTTAATTCTACGAAACTTACTAAATATTAATGTAAGAATTACTAAATATTAATGGAGTTGACAATATTTCATTCATGATTTAAATTAAGGTTTTATGATTTAATCCAAGCGCATCGATGAGATTTAAATTAAGGTTTGTAAAATACAATCAAAGAATTAAATAATTAAATTGAGCCAAAAAAAAATCCGAACGCTTTCAGATTTTAGATTACGACAAAAGGAGCGGGGTTTTTTTTTTTTTTTTTTTTTCCCCATTTACACAAACATACCTGTTTGAAGAGCATTTGAGATGTTCCTTTGGGCTAAAAACATTTATAAACAGCTATCTTTATAATTTTCGATAGGCAATCTCGCGCGAAAATAAATTTCTTTCCCCGTACAGTGTTGCCACTGCTGGCTTTGAAATCGTTGAGTTTCTTAATGATAAATTCACTAAAACTTACAAAATATGAAAACCAATAAAATAAATTTCTTATTCGGACTTCCAGGTGCGTCTATTCGGGTAGAGGACTACCTTATTCAAATATTCTAGGTACCGTTGTTTTTTCACAATGCGAGAAACTTGCATACATTTATACAGATTCTTCATTATTTAATATCTTTAAATGCAATACAGGGCGATAATACTTACAATTTAAAAAGTGAAACGGACATTTATAGTGATCAGACGCAAAATAGCGTTTCGAGACCCATGTGCGCTAACGCCTCTTTACGGTACAAATAAATAATAGTCCTAAAATGATTTGCTTCACATTCAAAGTACATCACGTTCTCACCAGAAGGTAAAATTTAACAAAGAAAGGAATGACCTTTAAACTACTCGATGTTACAACCCTTCAGACGCCTTCAGCTCGTTAGAAAGGATATTTTCAGCCCTAATTTCAGTCTTGGAAACAAAAACCGATCATAGCAGATCAAATCATATTAAAGCAACTAACCCTCTACATTTGTTTCATAATTCAACTGTCTCAGTAACACTTTTTCCGATTTCAGAACAAATGGAGTAAGGTTTGCTCATTAACTGAAAGAAATGATACCATATTTCCAGTTATGATTAGCCTAGTGACATCGGAACATTGCCAGATTATCAATGAAGGGTGATTATTTGGATGAATATTTCTGAGCCAAAGGCAATATTTTATATTTGCCATAGTAAAATTATTCTCAGTATTTAATTATACAGATCATGTAAATTATCTTTAAATGATGAAAAATATTCTTTTTTTCCTTCTTATATATAGATAATTGGTAGTCAAACTAGAAATAAATTCTAATGCACTTCAATAGGATCGAAAAATTTTTGTAACAAGAATATTTGATTTACAATTTGCAAAAATGTGAATAAAAATTAAGCAATTTGTGGTAAATTTAAAAGTTTAAAAAAAAAAAAAAAAAAAAAAAAAAATCTGAAATGTTTCAGATTTTAAATTACGTCCAAAGGGGCTTTTTTTAACATTTTGGGTGTTACCTTTCTTTATTAAATATCATGTTCCTCGCACTTAAACCATAAGATCCAGTGCAACAGCAATATCGCAAAATAGTTTCAAAACGAGCATATCTTTAGAATTTCCGATACAGAGACTCACGCGCTGGAGATAAAAATGTTTTTTCTGCACAACGTTGCCATTGCTCGCTTTGAAATCCTTGAGTTTGTTAATCAAAAATTTGTCAAAGTTTTAAAAAATAGGAAATCGATCATAAAACAAATTTCAAATTTCAAATTTGGTCTTCCACATGCTCATATTCGTTGGAGGATTACGTTATTCAAAATTCGATGACTCTATGTACCGTTGTTTTATCACAATACGAGAAATATACATACATTTATGCAGATTTTTCATTATTTAATTTCTTCAAATATAATGCAGGACTCTAACATTTTATGGCAACAGTTTGAAAAGTGAACCGACATTTATGAGTCCGACGCAAAATGCCAAAACGAAACTAATAGTCCTTCGGGATTCAAATCCCTTTGGACTAAAAATAATCTGAAAGGGTTCTTTAGGTTTAATACGGTTCAGTATAAATTATTGCTAGAGATGGCCGAGGTAAAATAGCGAAACATTTTATAGGATATTAGATGAATATGCATTTAGACGAGTGCATTTCTGAACGAATGCATTTCTGGATATCCTCACACCTAAGCCTAACATTTGACCTCAATAGATTAACCTACATTATTCTATAAAATACTAATAATTTTTACATGGCATCTAAATCATACACTTTACATAGGTACGCTAATTTAAATAAACATTTACAAAATATATATAAATGGATATCATTATTAATGTTACAAATTCAGATTTTTGGAAATCTTAACAACTCGTCCTACTCTGATAACCACCGGACTTCCTTTTTCATAATTAGGTATTGTAAACATATCTTCCCGTAGAATTGTAACTCTTTTCGGATAGAGACATATATTTCTAACGTCTACAAACGTTGAACCGGTTTAAGAATCTGTCCATTATTGTTTGAAGTTTAACCAGTTACGCCGTCTTTTCCTGGGATATGGATCTCAATAATTTTCCCAAGAAACCAACTGATACTTTCAGTGCTGTCATTTTCAATTAAAAGCACATCCTCAATATTTATCTGAAATGATGTTTTAGTGTCTGATTTTTTTTTAATAAGAGCTCCTAGGTATTCACTTCGAAATCATTTCCTCAGGTTGTCTTGTAAACAGTTTTTACATCTTGCCCTTCTGTTTAAATTCTCTGCCGCATCACAATCTTGAGTTCCATGTGTTGAGATTTCTTGAAAATATAGGAGTCAAAGTAACAAGTTCACCATTTTTCGTTATATAAGATAAGTCAACGGACGAGAATTGATAACTGCCTCGCGGTTACAAAGCTCTGTTGCCATTTCTTCATGTGTTAAGCAAGCTTGACCTAATACATTTCTCAAAAAAATATTAAATATTCCTATTAATTTCTCTCCCCCCCATCCACCATGAGGGAGTACCTGGATTAAATTTCCACTTTAGTTGTTGAATAAATGCATCAGTAGGTATAACGATTCAAATTTGAAACTCCAATAAAGTTTGTGCCATTATCGTAATATATATAATTTTGCATCCCCTTCCTCGAGCTATGAATCTACGTACAGCTAATACGAAGACTTCTGTTGAAGGCGAAGTTACTAACTCAAGGTGTACGGGTCGACAGATGGCAAAAGAAGAAAATTCATGATTTCTGATTTCCTTTCAAGTGTACTAAGCCAGGAAGGTCCATTACAGAAACTTGGAAAACAGAAGTTTCACGTACCTTTCACTTACTTTTCCTTTGGAGTAGATGCAGTTACAGCATTCAGTTCCATAGAAGAAGACCTTTACTTATTATAACACTCGAAATGTAACAGTGGATCGTATTGTTCTTCTACTATGAAGAATCCAAAATCTCTCTCTTAGTATGTTTAGTAGAATCTGAGTTCCTGCATAAGAATTTTTCACATGATGATAAAATATTAATCTTTTAATGATCTCATGATGTGATAGCAGAATTGCTGGTATTTTGAAATCGTCACTATCTTGTCGATTTACTGATTTAGTCTTCAGCCTGTTAATACTATTTTCATCTTTAAAAGCATTCAAAATTTTTAATCTCTCACCCCATTCATTTAAAAAGCATTTAGCTTGAACCAACATAATAACTTCTTTATCAGCTTCTAAAATTTCTCTGGAGTCAAGATGGCCACTGTTCTGCGCACATTTCGGGATGCGACAATTTTTCGAAAATCTCTACTAATCTAGGCAATGAGACTAACAATTTTGCTATAATTTGAATAATACTTGTAATACTAATCATTGGTATTTCCGTCTGAATCTACTGTCATCATAAAATTTGTAATTGAAGAAGTCACAAACCGTTTTCGCTCTCTGGCAATTTATTCTTCATCCGTATCGAAATTAGAATTTGGGCATTCTTCACGATGTAAATATAATCAGTGGAGCCATTCCTACCATTTAAATTTTAGTAAATATTGTGTCGAACAAAATCTACTAGGTAAATCAGATGGATTATTTATTCTAGGTATGTACTTTTCAAGTCTGCTTATCAATTAATTCTCGATTTCTTTACCTCTATCATATATGAAATTTATCCATACTTCCTTTCGTGTGATTCATATTAAAACAATAGAAGAGTCTCTCCAAAGACAAACTTCAGCATATGTCGGTTAAACTAACAAAGAAACAGACAGACTAGATACAATAGTTGTAGCAAGTTACTCAAGTCTAACAGTGCTAATTTTTTTTTCCTGTAGGGGCAGCTCTACTTCAGGCTTGCAAAAATAGAACTTTAACATCAGCATTTGTCTCTATTCGTTAGAAATCTTACAACAGCATACACATCTTTTCTGGCATCACAGAAAAAATATGCAGAACAATGCTTAGTCCCTCCAATTGCTTGACTCCAATTTGCTCTATAATACCATTCTTCAGCCAAATTTTCGAGGCTTCCTTCGTATTCCCCTTACATAGCTAGAGATTTCAAACATTTTAGTGTTGTATTGAGACTCTTCAGAGCTAAATTATATTCGTCAGGCAAAGCAGGGCATCTTCTATCCAGGGAAAATTCGTAACAAAACAGTTATTCTCTACACTAATAGTTTCCAAAAAGTGTTTTCTGATAGACTCATGGAGCTCTGCTCTTGAAGCTTCTACTCACACAAGGATCGTTATTGCGAAGAATCTTAATGTCCATAACTGTGAAATTGGTACATTCAGTGCCAATAAACAAATGATCATTATCGATGTACTACTCTCTTCGGATAAAACGTTTTGTCATTGTGCCCATGAAGATCCATCTCAACTGCTGACTTTTGATCTCATCTGCTGACGGTCCACATGATAACATCATATAAACACCTATTATGAGTTTACTTGCTAACTGAGCACCAATAAGCATCTCAATCTGACCTTGATTGCTATCGGCAATAGGATTATCATTGTTTAAAGGTTCTTTTGCACAAAATTTATAGGTTAAAAATACTGGTTGAAAGCAACGTGAATACATCATGTTTATACACTTCTATACTATTTCTCTCAAAAAGTGAATGTTGTAGGTACTCGTAATGCGAGTTGTTCAGTTTCGCGTGAATTGAGATATCCGAATTAAGTTTTCTCTCTAGATAAGCATTGTATTGTGTTGTATTTTAACGTTTTTTGTAGGTTGAAGTCTATCTACTGATTATACTGCGTGATATTGTAAACACTTGTACGAATATTTCTGAGAAAATTCCAGCATTCTGATATATTCCTTTTGATATGAATAAATTTTATTAACCTATTATCGAACTTGTGTATTCAATCTATTACGAACCCGTAGGCATACAACAATACATTGTTCCCGTCCTGTGGGAGAAGTTAAAAGATCAGCTGCACTTGGAACCTGCGCAGCGTTCCCATATTTCAATTTCTTACTCATAAACTTTTTATTACTGGTAAATATGTCGTTACCTTTAAATTCAGTTTTGTTTTCGAAAAATCAAAGTTTTGAGATGCGAGATTTATTCTTTCTTCAGCCGTATCATCATCTTGAAGAAATTCTAAAATGGAATCTAAATCATTCCTTTCCACTACTGTAGGATTTCCAGCTTTGGATGCATATTTATTTCTGATAACTCCAACAGTTTCCCAAGAACGTAATTTCGTGTCTAATAAATCACAAAGTTTTATCAACAGTTTTTTTTTTCCCAGTGGTTTTTTTTTTTTTTTTTTTTTTTGAAGAACTAATGTTAAAACTCTAAGATACACTTGAATTAGTAATTCCTCATTTCCGAAACGATTCCGTAATTGCTTTTCATAGCTAGCACCGCCCGAAGGAAAACTTTTAATAAATCCCTTTGCTATGCTATCTTTTCTCATAGCTTGACATAGATAAGAAAATTTATCTTTCAAATCTAAATTTGGATCTTCATCGATTTTTTGAAAATGTCTCTGAAAACATTGCTAATTCCTAATATTTCCATTAAATGTTGGGAGTTGAATTTTGGGGTATTTCAATAAATTTTAATTGGAACGTCAAACAAGAGATCATCTCTATCTGGAGCTAATAACTGTTTCATTTTCTGTTCTAAAATACGCCAACGATCAATATACTATGATTCATCTATTTCCGCCTGAATTAAGTTTTCGTCAATATCCTTAGCGAACAGTTGTTTAAATTTATCGATTTTATTTACAACATTTTTAGTCCAAAGGGACTTGAGTCCCGAAGGACTATTACTTTCGTTTTGGCATTTTGCGTCGGACGGATAAATGTCGGTTCACTTTTCAAACTGTTGCCATAAAATGTTAAGAGTCCTGCATTATATTTGAAGAAATTAAATAATGAAAATCTGCGTAAATGTATGTATATTTCTCACATTGTCATAAAATAACGGTACATAGAGTCATCGAATTTTGAATAACGTAATCCTCCAACGAATATGAGCATGTGGAAGACCAAATTTGAAATTTGAAATTTGTTTTATGATCGATTTCCTATTTTTTAAAACTTTGACGAATTTTTGATTAACAAACTCAAGGATTTCAAAGCGAGCAATGGCAACGTTGTGCAGAAAAAACATTTTTATCTCCAGCGCGTGAGTCTCTGTATCGGAAATTCTAAAGATATGCTCGTTTTAAAACTATTTTGCGATATTGCTGTTGCACTGGATCTTATGGTTTAAGTGCGAGGAACATGATATTTAATAAAGAAAGGTAACACACAAAATGTTAAAAAACGCCCCTTTGGACGTAATTTAAAATCTGAAACATTTCAGTTTTTTTTTTTTTTTTTTTTTTTAATAATTTTCTTCCTCTCTCTCTCAAATTCATTACAAGTCTTTGTGCCTTTGTTAACAATCTCCGATGCTGCGTTCTACTTATTCTTTAAACTATCATGTTTGATAACTTAAAATATTTATTTTCCATCTCTCTCAGTATTTATTTTATATTTAAACTTCAATTTAATTAAAAATGTAAAATAAAATATTTCGTTACACCAATGCGAGATAAAAACCTTCACGCATTTAAAACCAATATATTCAACCATTTCTGTATTGGTTTCGTTTAATAAAAATCTGTTCTCAGTATACACAGTTTCTCCAAATAAACACAAACAGGATAAGAAATAACTCACTTGCAGCTGCGTCCTGTCACGGGACGACATATGTTACAGACTTCAACTGCCAGTGGGGAAATAATCCAGTCAAATAGCGCAGTTCGAATCTGATAATTCTTGTTACGCAGTTTATTCTCTCCAACTTTATAACACTGAATATTTACACTGTAGTTCTCTTTAAACACTTATTTTGGTCAAGCACATAAATTTAATTTCTTAAAATTAATAATTAATTCTCAACATTCTCAAAAGTAAATTATTCTCAAATTAATAAAGATTCGGCATGAAATTTACACTCATATACTCAGCTCAGAATGCACACGCTAACTGCTATTTCTACTACTAAGAACATATAGTGAATTTGAGTTTCAGAAAGCAGCGCCTCCTTTTACTCTGTATAATGTGAAGAACATCAGTAAAACGAAAAGACGAAAGTACAAGTCAGGTGGCCGCCATCAGTCGATGAAAAAGGTGAGTGTCTGGTTGAAGGTCCAAATCAGTGAACTGAATCAAGTATAAGTAAAAAAGGTTAAGGATGGAGAATGTCAGATGGATATCTGTGCTTTTTTCTGGGAAATGGAGAACATCTAAGAGAGTTGATGCAGTTGTTAGGATGAGTGAGAACTGAATAGAAGAAATTTCTGGCACGTTTTTGAATATAATCTTGAATTGTATCTACTTTGAGATCACGTGGATATAAGAATTTGGAATGAACCATGGCGCGTTGATGATCTCTCTGAGTGCTTTGTTTTGAAGAACTTGAAAGTGTTGAAGGTGAGTTTCGGCAGCGTGGCCCCAGACAGGACTAGCATAGAGTAATGCTGGTCGAAATATAGATTTATATAAGAGGAGTTTATTAGAAACGGACATATGACTTCTTCTGCCAAGAAGTAGGCGCATAGTTGCAAGCGTGATATTGATTTTTTTCACAGTTTCCCTGAGATGTTTCTGAAAAGTCAATTTTTTATCAAGGATGACTCCTAGATATTTAACTTCGTCAACCCAGTCAGTTTCTTCATCAAACAGAAGAGGTCTAGGTGGAGTGAAATTTTTTTGACCTTTGCGAAAAATTATTGCTTTTGATTTTTCGGTATTAACTGTAATCCTCCAAAGAGTGACCCAATTTTTTAGATGATTGAGGTAATGTTGAAGAAGGCGCTGGACATCAGTAACAGTAGAAGCTTGGGTCATAATTGCAGTATCATCAGAGAAGAGAGCAATGGTAATTTGTGGGTCCTTAGGAATTTCGTAAATGTAAATGTTATATAAATATGGAGAAAGTACAGATCCTTGAGGCATCCCAGAGAAAATTTTTCTCTTGTAAGAAACAGAACTGCCAATTTTCACTGCAAAGATTCTGTCTTGGAGATAGGAAGCAATAAGTCTAATACAATGACCGGGGAAGTTTAACTTGATAAGTTTGTGTATAAGTCCCCGGTGCCATCCCTATCAAAAGCTTTCGCAATATCAAGGAAAATGGCTCCGGTAGGAAACTTACAATTGAAACCGTCAGTAATATAGTTGATGACACGAAGCAGCTGGTGATTAGTACTGTGAAGATGACGGAAGCCAAACTGTTCTTCTGGGATGTAGGAGCTATGTGGAATAATTTGATTAAGATGATAAAGAATAACTTTTTCAGCTACTTCAGAAAGTTGACTGAAAAGGCTGATTGGGCGGTAGTTCTGGGGAAACGTTGAATTTTGATGTGGTTTTGGGAAGACGACGATGATAGCATACTTCCATGTATTAGGAAAGTAATAGAATTTGATGACAGAGTTGATTATCTTAGTAAGACAAGTGATGGCATTGATAGCCAAAACAATTTCACTAAACTTTTCACTGAATACCGTTCATGGTACCGTTCTTTACTTTTCAAAGCGTATTTCTGGACACATAAGTAGGCTTATATCAGTACGGTGTCGAAATGAGAGTAAATTATATCAAGCATGTAACTCATTTCTGTTTGGATTAAATTTTTCTGATTTTAATATCGTCGTTAAAAGTACTTAGCATGAAAAATATTAATCTATTTCCTTTACCCCATAACAAATCCAAATGGTTATAAGACTCTGCGCTGAACATACAAAATATATCTGAAATTCACATATATAGCAGCATCTTTTGCTAATTTGCAAAAGCGGAAAGCCACTGCCATCTTATTTTGACTTCCCAAAACGCTCTAATAAATAGCATTAGGGCAACAATCTGAAATCAAAATATTTAAGAACATTTTCCTTTAAAGTAGGCCGAATAATATCAACATTTAGGACAATAAGGTGAAAAATGTTGACATCATAAGTTAAGAACTGCTAACTTAATAGGCAAAAATCTGAGGTCTACAGTTTTGTCTTAAAAATTTGTTTCGAAGTAAATAATTCTTTGAGAAAAATACGATAAAACAGAAGCAATGAAAATAGGACAATACAAATGAATTGGTGCCGCCATCTATCAAGAGCAATTATAACTAAACCTGAATGAGGGAAAATCATCATTTTAAGAATGCAGAGAATCAAATCTTCAATCAGCAGAATACATTTTCTTCCAGTAATTTAAAATTTCAAGCAAGGAAAAACATTCTGGATATTTTAAATTTGTTATTTATATAGAAATTTTTTAAATAAGTATTAAAGATAAAAATTCTTTACTAGAAATTGGAACATATTTATATATTTCAGAACATCTACTTACGATTGGCAATTAAAGAAATAAAAACAATAATAAGTAAAGTTTTCTAAGACAGAAAACTTCAATAAAAAAGAAGGAAACCACTCGCTTTTCTCAGCGTTTGATTTTTCTGCATTACAGGTGGACTGGCTAACTTTAAATAACATTAAAAAAAATTAAATTTGGATGTAAAGTATGAATCAAATTATCATTTCTCTTAAAGGAAACGTCATGCTTTCTTTCACTATGCTTTAATATTCTGCATTTAATTTTTCTCAAACACAAATAATAATATTTGCATTTTCAGAATCAAAAATAAGAAACTGAGGAAAATATTTTCAATTTTTGTTTTTTAATTTAAAGTAGTGAATAAATTTCGTAGAATTAAAATTTCTCAACCCTAATAAGTGATAAAAAGAGAATTTTAATACTTCTTAGTTAGGAGAATACCGATTAGATGTCTATCACATAAAATTTGTGTCTGATATTTTTTGTTTGATGAGAACCATTATCAGTAAAATTTGGTTAGTATTTGAAATTTCTTTATGATTTCATACGAAATTGAATAACAACTTCAGTTTTAAATCAATTTTTAATTCGTACTAAAATTTAACTCACAAAAACATTTTTTTCCTTCAGAAAATATACATACAAATTAGATGAGAAGGTATAAAACTAAATTATTTTACAAAACTTTCGTAAATTTATATTTAAAATGTACATCGAAGCACAAAACTTTACATATTTTTTTATTCAAATTCAATTGAACATTAGTATATATAATTTAATTTTGTTAGAGGCGTAGTTAGCATCGCAACCACTAGAAAATCTGTATAATAACTAAAGGCAATTAACAATAATTAATACTTCTTTATCTTTCATTGCAATTTTCCTTTGTTTTTCTTCTTTAAGATTAAAAAAATATATTTATTTTTGTTTATTGCAAATCCCTCTCACCTTTTTTCCCATTTCCATTGCTTGCGTTAATCCATGGATTAGCTATTCCCGGCGGACCAGGAGGACCAGGTGGACCAGGTATTGAAATTCCCATTGGACCCTATGACAGAAAAACGCAAAATTCACTTCAGATAAAAGCTTCAAGACAGAAAACGAAATTATTCATGTTGTACAACGAACGCTATTTTCCCTCAATACTGAGTGCTTATATACTAATTTGAAAAGTAGAGAACGGTATGGTTTAAGCAGTGGTGTATGTATATCCGCATGAATATTCAGCTGAGCAACGTATCGTCTGTAGTAGGATTCAAATATGTGAGAAAATTTTGAAAGTATACATAAATGGGATTCTATAACTTGAAAACTAAAAAGAGACCATATGCTTAGCTTTCAATTTTAGAAAACGTTATTTTTCTTCCGACAAAATTTTTATTTTTAAATGAAGAATTCTGAGAAATTTTATTTTCAAGTGCTTATTTTTTCCTTTTACCCCAAAAGTCACATATTTATGTTTTGGAATATTTTAGATATTTGTTTCTTACCTGTCAAGGTGCAGAACTTTATGTTATTCTTTTTAAACATATTTCTTTAAGAAGCCAAAAGATCTTTAAAATAATAATCATAAAGAAAAGAGAAATGATATTATTTTAAAGAAACAGTTGCTAACAGGAAAACTTATTCTAACAATTGTACTTATTTTTATTTACTTCACAACTTACGTAATTTAAGTATAAATCTACTGTTTCTAAATTACTACCATAAAATATATTCAAATGTAGGAAATACGGACAGCATAGTATTCATATACTGAAACATAATTTACAAAGTACTTGTTCTTTCCAATATCTGTAATATTTTATCTTTACATTACTAGATTAAAATTATCACAATATTTTTTTTTTAATTTCTGAAAACATATTACGAACTACTTCAGCTATGCTTTTCAATGCTACTGTAGTCATGGTCATACTGTTCACTATCGAAGTACAATTTATAAAGAACTTTATGATTACCAGAGTTGTTGAAAAGTGTCGTTTAACTTACTTCCTAATAATTTTCTATCAGTTTTGTGTTATTTAACTCAAGAACTCAACTTATATACTGTATGCATTAGCTTTATATAACAACAGAAAAACGGCGAGGATTTGTAGTAATTTAATCTGAATGTAAAATAACGGTATACACGTAAACATTTACTGTGTGCAGGCAATGCCTGCATCGGTGAACCTTAAAACTAATATCCTCTATATATTATTATTCTGCTCAGTCTCGCTGTTCAAGCGCTAGGAGGACTTCTGTGAAGCGTCTCAAGATATCGTGTGGAACAGTTTAGCCATACTTGTGCCGTCCTGTGGGAACCAAATTTGTTGAATCATGATGAAAATGTAAATAATGGCCAATGCCCTTTCCGGGATTCGAACGCCAGACCTCCCTATTACACATAAAATGTGCTTCCAATTACCTCACGATGGCACGCAGAAAGGAAGCATAAAATACCTTACAAATTATATCCTCCATATTACCCATAAATCTTCACTGTTCCTCTACAATAAATGTCTGCGACAAAGCCTGATCTAATGAAAGTTTCCACTGCCGCAGTCTGCAAATACACCGGCCAACGGTCTATGACTCTGTGGTATCATAACTGCCTAACTTCAAGCTCCCCACTAGTGTAGGTATGCCACGCATGTGCATGTGCATTCTAGCGCGGTTATAAACTCTAGTTGTTACATATAATACACACCACCCTACACTTTAAGAATCAAGCAGAAAATAGTTCGTTTAAGATATACTGCACTTCTCCTTAACGACTGCTTGCATACCATGACTCCAGTTTCAGAAATGAATCAAATAACGCAGATTTTCAAATGACCAAGATTTTGCTCATGTAAAATCTTTTAATGAAAAATAAAGAAAATTTAAGTTTGTATATAATCTTCAAAAGTTTTCCTTATTCACATTTCGGGTAATTTTAATAGTATAAGAATAAGGTTCTTTTTTTTTTCCCCATTATTATTATTATTTTTTTTTGTTTCAATATTTTAAGTATGAAATCGTTTTTCTCACAAACTATGTTACATACAAGGCCCATTTAAAAACTTAATTTTCTGCATTTTTGCTTAATAGGTTCATGTGGCTAAAATTTTCATAAATGGAAAGTGCTCTTCATTCGATTTATTCCACAAATTACTGCCACGGATAGACTTATCATTACATAGATTTCCCATTAAAACTAAAAAGATATTAAAAATTAGTACAGGGAAAAAAAGCAAACTACTGCTGCATATTAGTAAGAGTTACATAAAAATCAACGGAAAAGAAATCATAAAACATGCTCACTTGAGGACCTGGAGGTCCGGGTGGTCCTGGAACATAAATGAATTTATCATCAGATTTATCAATGTAAGAAACAAGACCTGGAGCTCCTGGTGGTCCCATATCTCCTTTAATTCCCTGAAAAAAATTCCATTATCAAGAATAAGTACTTCGAGAAGCTCTTACTGAATACAAAACTGTAAATCGATACGTAAGCAAAACATGCCTATTCAAATAGAAAGAACCATAACTTAATTGACTATGCACTTTAATTTTTGCAACAAATAACTGCTACAAAAATAATTTTATGGACTTATGAGTACATATTCATATTTCTTACCGGAAAATTTAAAAATTTAGCAAACGTAAAATGTACCTAAAGCTTAAATATACCTAAAACCTATAAATAATATGTCATACTAAAAAGTACTTCATGGTTTCTCAGAATGAGTATGACACAACATTAATTTTTATTTGCTGACGTAGAATATTTTAAAAAACTAATTCTATTCTTTGTATGTACAATATTTATAGATTATAAAACCTTTCTATCAAGAGATAATTTTTTAAGAAAATTTCTTCATGGATACTTACTGTTCTATTGCCCCATCTTTTTTAATTCGATACAGCGTGCAACTCGCAAAACTCCTGCTGTATTTCTACGAGCAGCATTTAAAGTAGAAACACACATTGCTAAGACGGTTTTAGGTGTATTTTACGTTTGTTAATTTTTTTAAGTTTACAGTAAGAAATATGAACATGCACTCGCAAGTCCGTAAAATGATTCTTGATAATAGTTATTTGTTATTATTTTATTATCATAAAGCATTTTTTTAGCATGAAATATTATTACTGAAGGAAAACATAAAAATTTCCTACCTTGATTCGAAAAAAAAAAAAAAAAAAAAAAAGGCGAAGAGTTTGTTATTTTATTTTTCACTACAAAGACAATGGTGATTTTAGATTCCCCGTTTCCAGCTACATAATATTCATAAATCTGTAGAACTAGTTTCGAATTTTTAAATTTAGAACCTCTCTTCAGCTGCAGAAGTGCTTCTTCTCATTCTTATTGCCTGAGCATTGGCTTCTATTTCGACATTTACACTTCTGAAACTAATGAAGAAGGTTCTATATTTAAACTTTCGAAACTTGTCTTACAAATTTATGAATATTTCGCTGATTCTTGTTGCTTTAGCTCCTCTAATAATTAAGATATTAATTTCGAAGTCAAACAACAAAAATCAGTGAGGTATTTGTAAATTTTCACAGGACTAGTTTCCATGGTTTTACCGAACCGTCGCCCTCAGCTGCCAAAGCTGAGGGTGATGGTTCAGTAAATTAATTCTCAAAATACAAGGTCTCCCCAAAACACTGACCTCGGTTTTTATTCCTGAAACATGATCGTAGATAAATAATATATATATTATAAAGTTACGTAAAAAAAGTACAGAATTTTATGAAATCAATTAAAATTTTCAAGGAATTAAATTTAAAGAAATATAAAATTGGCATTTTTATATGGCCCCTATACAGTAAAATTCTCAGTTAGCAAAATGTGGCTCATACACTAATAAGGTCATGTACAAAATTTCAGAATTTTATCACAAAAAGCCGCAAAGATAGGAAATTACATAAATGTTGACTTAAACCACTTTTCTGTGCCTTTGGATATGAGTTTGAAAAGCATAGTTTTGTAAATTTGTAAATAAAACTAAAGATAAGAACCATATTTTATATGCTTATGATGCATTTCTGCATCTCGTCATCTGCAATCTAGCTGTAAGTATTTGCATTTTGATTTATGATCACCCCCTCACCAACTTTGTTTAAACATAGCTCGGCGAATTTTTATGGTAAAATGCTGAAATGTTTTACATGAGATTATCAGTGTATGGAGCATACTTTGCTAACTCAGAATTTTTCTGTACAGGGAACACATAAAAATTTAAATTTTGTATTTCTTTAAATTTAATTCCCCGAAAATTCTGTACCTTTTTTACGTAAGTTTGTAATCAATATTATGTGTCTACGATCATATTTAAGGAATAAAAGCCGATGTCAATGCTTTTGGGACACCCTGTATATTTAACTGGAGTGAAATAAAATGTCAGTTTATCATCGGATACTACCGTGTTATTAAAATTTATGTAGTAGTAAATGATTCGGAAACAAAAAAATTACACAAAACTGTAAGTAATTTTAATACATACTTTCATGCCAGGCAGACCTAGAGGTCCAGTTTCTCCTGGGATTCCTGGTATTCCTGGACTTCCTTGAGGGCCAACTGGTCCCCTGTCTCCTTTCTCTCCCTTTTCTCCTTTGACTAAATCTTTAAAGAATGAAAAAGGATATTAACTATAAAAATTATATAAACTCATATATAAAAATTATATATGAGTGACTGTTAAAAATATTGTATGACAAAGATTTTAGGTTTATTTTTATTGAATCAACAGTTGCGATTCAATAAAAAAAAGGTTGAGTTTTAGATGGAGATTTGCTCATTTATCTCCCGGAGTTCACATTCACATCTTGAATAAAGTGAATGAGATTTATAATTAGGAAAGGCAATTTAGGTTAATATCTTTAATAATATTGTACAATATTGTATCTATACATTATTGTACTGCTTTAATTCGACATGATTACTGGTAGTTCTGTTGTTATAATTTTGCTGATTACGCCTAAGGTTAGTTTTTCAGTTTCATAATGCCGATTCTGCAATTCCCGTGTTATTTTTCTTTTCTTCTTCTTTTTTGCTTCTTTTTTTTTTTTTTTTTTTTTTTTTTTTTTTCAAAAAGTTAATGGCATAATTTGATGAAATTTTTGTTCTGAAATTAAAAACATTTGAAACTGAATTTTAATTATTTTTATCGGATTTACCAATATCTATTCCACAGTAAAGCAGAGTAATATTAACATACTGTACTGCTATTTATATTACTGTCTGTGGTACACGGTGGATAGTCTTCTTGATGATAACCCTGCTAAATATTGATACCCTTCTAATCACTGCTAAATAAAAAAATAATATATTATAGTTATTATTTCGTAAGTGGGCTCATTAGCAATAGCAGCCAGATTCTATAATACTTTAATTTGGGAATCTTATACAGCTACTGTATTAAGGAAGCCCAAAAAGTAATGAAAGACTTTAATTGTTGTTCACCTTTTTGTTAATTTCAAGTAACAAAAAAATTAGTTCAACTATTTTTATGCTTTGTTGTTATTAGCTGTGTTTAGTATCTTGGGTAAGACAGGATGAAAATTCGAAATAGGTTACTAAGGTTAAGTGAAATCCGAGTGCAACATTATAAAATTTCATAATCTTTTCTCTCCCCTTTTTTAAATTTTTTAATTTTTAAACCTACTAGCATAATCTGGTGAGATTTTACTTCCTGTAATTCAAAGACATCTAAAATAGTAGATAGTCTTAAATGAAACACTCCTCTAACTATTTTAATTCATGTTCCTTTTCTCACTTTAAAATGGGAACACTTTTAATGTAGAATAAGTTGAGACTGAATTCGGTTATAATTTTATAAACATATTATGCACGTCTGAAAATTTCCCTCCGTAAAAAAAAAAAAAAAAAAAAAAAAAAAAAAAATGAAGAAGACGGGGGAAAAGAAAGAAAATATCTGAAAGATTTTAACGATCGCCTGAAAAGGATCTTATAAAATAGTTTACCAGTAGAAACTATTGATAGAGATGGCCCAGGTGTAATAGTGAAACATTTTTTGGGACATTACATAAATATTCGTTTAGACTAACACGGGAACGCTATGTATCTTCTGTATATTTAAAAAGTGAAAAATATGCAATATAGTTCAATAAAAACATTAATGAAAAATAAAATGATTTTAATTATATATTTCATGAATTAAATGCATTTTTATTTAAATCAATCAGATTAAAAAAAGTAAAGCAATAACATTAAGAACTGCATCTATTGCTTTTAAATAGTTTAGTTCGCTAATTAATAACGGTCAGATGGAGGAATACTATCTTCCTTCATCTTTAATTATGAAGTTATTAAATATATAAAATAACTAATTATATCTAATATCGTTTTCCCAAATGGCAGCAGACTCGAATGAAGTGAAAAAACGCATTAAAGTGAAATAGAGCAAAATCACGCTTCGAGAATAGTAATCATTTTATGCTAAAAATAAAGAAAGGAAAAGAAAAACAAATCTTTTGAACTCTCACGCATTGCCTGTTGAATCGAAAGTTTATCGAATTCCTGCATGTCATAGCTTGATTCAAATGGTAGGTATTACTCATGATTGATTCAAATGGTAGATATTACTCATGATTCATTCAAATGGTAGATATTACTCCTGATTTTTTTTTTCAAACAAACTTTGACTGGAGATGAAATTTGGTGCTTTACTTACACTCCTAGTACAAAATAGTGGTAATTTATTTGGGTTAGAGAAAGTTTACCTTGACCACAGAACGTCGGTTTCCAACACAACGAGAAAACATCCTACTAGTGACCTTTTTGACTGGAAAGAGATAATTCATACAGAAATGTTTTCTGAGAAATAGACGGTGAATACCAGATTTAAAAAAGGTATAATGAGCAGACTTTTCAAGAGGCTTCAGCATGTTAAGACCTGAAAAAACTCAATCGATTTTCAGTGCACGACAATGCGCCATCACACTATTCTATTTCCATCAAGCAGTTTCTAGGGAAATAACATTTTAGTAATGTGACATCCTTCAGTGCGCCATCACACTATTCTATTTCCGTCAAGCAGTTTCTAGGGAAGTAAAATTTTAGTAATGTGACATTCTTCAGTGCGCCATCACACTATTCTATTTCCATCAAGCAGTTTCTAGGGAAATAACATTTTAGTAATGTGACATTCTTCAGTGCGCTATCACATTATTCTATTTCCCTCAAGCAGTTTTGACGGGGGGGGGTGTTCTAGGGAACTGCTTGAATATGGGGCAATACTCACATTTTAGTAATGTGACATCCTTCCCTTTTATATACCAGATCTGTCATCTTTGGACTACTTACTCCTCCCTAAAATGAACTAAAGGAAAGCTATTAGAAGAAATTATTTCTTCACTAAATACTTTCGGCGTGTATAAATTTCCATTTTGACACAAATTACGAGCACGCTGTATCAGCCAATACTCATATTCAGTAATCAGAAAATATATATCTGTGGTCACTTAATACTGAAGGAATATTATTTAACGACTGAATAAACGAATAAAAAGACAGTATGACAGCTTAAAATTAAAAAATATGCTAAATAGATATACGCAAGATTTTAATAAAACTCGAGGCATTTCAAGAGCACCTGACTCGAAATATTCTGCTGAATATTTTGATTCTTAAACAACAGAAATTCTTATCAAACAGCTATGTCAGCATAAATTGGATATGTAACCATACACTAATTTTCCCAATGGCGGACATTAGCCATTACAGGCGTTGGCCACTACTAAGGACGGAAGCTGTAATCACGTTATTATGAAGGCACTTAATAGGTTGGCTACCATTACTTCCTCTGAAGGAAAAGAAAAATTTACATGCATGCCTCCTCCGGGCCCTCCGGTACGGCTGTTAGAGTGACTAACCACTTTCCCGTCTTTAAGCGCAAACTAAATATAATAAATATTATCAGCAACATGTGAAACGTTTCAAATTGCATTTGTATTATAGAGTGGCATAAAAATTTAAAATGAATTAAAACGAGCATATGCAACATTATCTTCACGAATATTAATTCATTCAGTTAGATGTAAATAACTAATAGAACAAATCTTTTGCTCTCTATTCGCATGTAGGATGTAATTTTCACTTGTTCTGATCTACGTTTTGATGAAACATAAGTGATACTGGTTTTTTGAAATCATAGGATCTTTTGAAATAACCAATTCATTATTTGAAATAAATAAAAGTAAATATTGGATAGGACATATCAAAATGTACGAAAAGAAAAATAAACAAACAAAAAAAAATGTAGTAAGCCTTCATAAGAACATTTTTAAAGAGTCGTATAAAAAGCAGGATCTCCAATCTTTTTAAAAACAGGATCATAGATTTCTAAAAGCTGCAAGCCTTCTTAAGTAAAGTCTACAAACAGTTTATGTTAGAATGTGGGGCAATACTCACTTTCTGTCATGATATCCAACCCATCCTGAAAATGTACAAGAAAAGACATTACTATCTCCGAATATGGAATAAAATGCCTATATTTATTATAAATACGTTTTAGTGTAAAATCAAAATAATTTTATTCCACGCTATCCATAATATATTTATTTATTAATCGTAAGCAGATATATTAATTACTGAAAATCTTGCATCTTTTAAAACATACGTGATTTTTAGCATCTACAAAAAAGTACGTTAAAACCTGAAACCGAATGTTTCTTCTTATATTTAATAACTCAACTAAATGTCATATTAAAGTCAAAATGTGAAATAAGTACTAACCTTGCCCGACTATCCGTCATTCAATTACCTGGAATATTAATAAATTAAAAAAAAAGGAATTAAGGAAATATTAAGGTAATTAAAGATTGGTAAAACTATCATAAAGCACGTAATAAAGCTTACTCGAAACAAACAAAAACTGTCGCCAAACAGTGTGATTTACCGCCAATAATGGATAAGAATGACGTCATGATACAAGATTTCTTTGGTTTTATGTAAACATGATGAATTAATTCTCAATAAGCCGGTTTAGTTTTTGTAAAGATGGAACATATATAAGTTGTTATTGTCTTGTCCATATTACATGGAACAATGGCTCCCAGAGCCTACTCCAAAGAGAGGTCACGTATATAAGTTAAATACTATTTATTCGTTTTTCTCTCTCATTTAAAAAAAATGATTACAATTTTGGACCTGTTTTAAACCAAACAGCATGCAATAGAGTATTTATAAAATTATGGGATCCTGGCATCAAGAAAAGTGTGTGCTAATAATGAGCTCGATATGAGACTTAATTCGAAAACGGATATATAATGCTAATACAGCCACGATAAAAAAACTATAAATGATTATATATAATGAGTTTTTTATATGCTATAACCGTAATTTGTATCTCTCGATTATCTGACTAAACAAAGAGCGATCATTTCTTTCAGACTTCTGCCAGAATGACTAACGCAAGTTGCTAAGGGTGTGTGCCAACAGACGGAATTTCATAATCGGATAAAATGTTTTACTTTCATATGTTTAAGGCCCACGAAAATACACGTGAAATACATTTTCTTTTCGAAATCTAACACGATGTTAAATGTAAGCTTTTAAATTTGAAGCTGATAATAAATAAGATGACTGATTTTTATAATTTTAGACCGGAAATTTCTTCTTCCATTCGTTTGGCTTTTCTGCCGTGAAATGGATTGTTTATATACTCAATAATTCAGAATTTTTACTTATCTGACATTCGCCATTTCTGAGGCTTTCTGGATAATCAAGCTTCTGCTTTTTATCAGTATGCTTTTTTTTATTATAAAATTAGGTTAGTGGTTATTTTAATAGTAAGAATCTATTAATTCCTATTCTAAATTTCAAATCAGTATCATCAACAAATTTCATTATGTTCACAATAATTAAGCATACTTGTTATCATCATGAAAAATAAGCTTAACTAATTCTGTTGAACGTAACTCTGTACATTATTAACTAGAACTTTTTAGAGAGCTTGATTCTAAATACCAGAATAATACTGAAATTTAATAATAAATAAATAATTTAAATCTAGTAAAAAATTAAAATATTACCAGGGTTATGTTTTAATCCGAAATATCAGGGTAATAATTTAAATGAAAAGACGACAAGTTGCCTACATATCGTGTTTAATAAAGAGAAATTGAGAATATCGTTGCAGTAGTTAAATGCAAGGAGTACTGCTTAGAGTTTTGTAGAAGGTGACTTTCTATCGCGTACTGAAAAAGGTAACAACAGGAAAAGTGCTTTAAAAAAAGGGGGAAAGGAGAATATTTTAAATTAATCAGTTTAAAAGACGGGAACTGCAAACCGTAATAAAACTCTTAAGTGCTTAAAGTGAAAAATATGTAAAAATCAATCAAGATTAAAATATTTACGTTTAGCGGTATTCTTCTGTTATCGGGACAGTATTGAGCAGGGTTTGGGACTGTGGGTCGCGGGACCTACAGCAGGGGGTCGCTAAAATTTTAGCAGTTTTGATATTTCTTTAACTTATTATAATAATTTTACAATTACCAAATATTTTTACACAGTGTATCTGAAAATAGATTAAGATAAGACAATGCAGACCAAAAAAACAAACAAAAAAAAAAAAAAAAGTTTCGACGCATTTTTTTTTTTTTCTTTTTATAATATAAACGTTTATTTTCCTTGCTTTGCACGTGACGCTGTCATTTCGCCTGTCACTTACTTAAATTTTCATTGTTCTATGTCTTAAAATTAAAAATTAAATTTAATGACCTAAAACTGCAGTAGTATATTACAGTACAAGTGAAAGTATTGACGGTTTCACTCACGTGTGTGTCGGATTTTCGCAATACTTATGGGGTTCCACAAAATTTTCGAAAATATTATGAGATCCTGGGAGATCGCGAAAAAATCTCAGTGATGAAAGGAGGTAGCGACTGAAAAATGTTTAAGAAACCCTGGTATTGAGAAATGTATATATATCTGTACGCGGGTATACATAAACACATACATCCATACATACTTTTATGAATCCGGTCCCGATAACAGAAGAAAACCCGTCTAGCATACAAAGAAAGAGGTTACGATCGGGGGCAAACAGACCACCTGATTGCGTAACTATATTTGTTCTTATACCGCTAACTGAAAAGTAATTTTCAGATGCAGTTGTATTGGGAATTATTGAAATATTCCCCTTGTAGCCTGATTTAAGATTTGTCTTACGGTTTCTACGAATTTGCCTCACTGAAGAAACTTCTAAGTGGATAGGTTCTTCTTTTATTTAAGCATTCATCTCAAAATGGGTGTTTATTACAGACTCTACCTCCAACATAATGATTTTTAAGAGAAAGAAATCCAAAGACTGATTATTTAAAAGAATAACTATCTTCGAAACAAACGAATAGTTAAAATTATTTTGATAATTTTAAAGTGTTTACACAACGCGGTAACTTTCATTTGAGACCCGTTATACATAAACGCGATGATGTATTGAAGAGAAATCAAACGTAATTCTAATGGAAAATACAACATTCTCAGAGTAAAATTTTGCAAAAAAATAGCATGTAACAAATGTTTACTTGATTAATATATCCACCAGAACCAGGTGGTCCCGGTTCGCCCCTGTCTCCTTTCTCTCCTTTAATGGGTTCCCCCGGTTCTCCTTTCTGACCGGGATGTCCTGGTGCTCCTGGACGGCCCTTCAAATTAAGTTTACATTGAATTACATTAAAATTTATGTATTCTAATAATTTCATGACAATGAACATTCTTATGTCTTACCTGTTGTACGACGAATTCTTTCTTTAAAAGCAGATGAAGAAAAAAAAGAGAAAATTTTAGCATCTATGCAATCTTCGTGTTATTTATAAACAAAATAATTTAAAACACTTGAAAATGCACTAAAATTTTGAAGAATAAAGATACTTTAGTGTCCTTAAACTTCTGCTACGTTTGTTTACACGATTTTTGAATTTCTAAATGGAAATTAATTTTGGCATAAATAAATAAAAACAAAAATTTACAAAGAAAAAGAATTCGAGATTAATATAATACATGACTTTTGAATACATAATGTTAAAATGTAGCTCATTTTTAACTGATGCTTAAACAAGAATGTTATTAAAGATTTCAGACATTAGAAATCTTCAGAAAGAAAAGTATGAAACTGCAATTGTAAAGTTGGCTTAAAATAGCTCAGGTATTTATGCTCCTATTTAACGGCAAAATAATTACTATGCATTTTATATGTGTATTAACCTGTATAAAATTTGCTTCGCCTATTTATTTGATGTAATTAATACAAATGGAAGAAAAAAAGTTGAATAGTAATGAAAAGACTCAATATCAAATTTGAAAATAATATGCATTGTAGAGTAACATAGCATTTAAAAACATCGGTGTGTTTTATCATACAGATTATGAAGTATTAAAAATAAATAATTTATGAAAATAATTTTTAGAGTAATACTTCCTCTCGGAATAGCAATAAATAGGTTTAATTGTAGGGGGCGCTTCAAGGGAGTCAAATGTTATGGCAACCCTGCTTGCTTTTTCAGAATACCTTTTGACGGCAATGAGAAAAGCTGCTGATAAAATTTTAATGCCATAGGCATATTTTTCGTACATACAGTTATTTATGTGAAAGTTCTCATCTTAAAGTATTTTTGAAGATAGTATATAGTAATCGGTGCAAACAATGAAATGAACTATGAAGATTCCGTTTCTGAACCCCGAGATTGCTAATTTACCATATAGATATTAAGAAGTTTGAGATCACTGTTCTATTCGTTTTTGTGCTTTTAAATTTTAATAGTCATTTAATTTAATTAAAACTATGTTTTAAATGACAAAATGATAGCTGAATAGTAAATACTGAGCTCAGAGGGCTTTTGATGCCTTAATAATTACTTCTTTAACCAGCTTAGACGCTCTTTATTTACATGCATTGCTTAAATACTTACTGCTCATTTGATTATGATTTCTTTGTAGAAAAACATTTGAATTTCGTTATACAGAAAGTTAAACCAAAAAATTAAAATGAAAAATGTACTCTACCTTACGAAATGTGTCTTTATTCTTAAATTTAAAAAAATGAAATTAATAAAATTTAGGGTTAAAATATTAAAAACCTTATGAATAACACCTATTGCGTTCTACGGGTTCGTGGATTTGGAGTAATTTTTTATGTTCATTTGATATACTTGATAATCCTGATGGTAACACTTGATGATGATCAAAACACAATTTATTCGCCAGTAAGCACTATTACAAAGGACAGTTCCAAAGACAAGTTACAGTCATCGAAAGGCTACGACAAATACGCTGAATCAAGCAAAACACAACCTTCAGGCTATAACGGTAAAGACAGCTTCACGGCAAAGCACTGTCTCTGTAGTAATGTTGCTACACTACTACTCAAGATACTCTACTACACTACTTTCTCCACATACAGGTAGGGTATATATAGTTTTAACCTACTTCCGTGAACATTCCCGAGAAAAACCGCTAAGAATGCGTTCTAGAATGTTGTCGCACAATCTATGGCATATCTCTGATTTTGTCGCCAAATGGGCGATTTTGGGTCAAATCTGTCAACCCTGCTTTTCCTGCAACTTTTTGGCAACCCTAACCCCGCTTTGCGGGGAAGCTATTTCCCCGCACCTAGGCATCTCGTAACACACTTAATTTTGAGTTTAAATCGGAATCGACTTTTTAAAATTTTTATTTCTTGTTTCACTAATATCTTTTGCTTGATTTGTAACAGTTAAGAATTTCATTATTTTATATAAAAAACTTTATTATTAACAAAATATTCAAAGCAATGTTTTAATGTAAATTATTACCAATAAATAAAACATTTTGTAGCATTTCATTAATTAATAGGGAATCTCAAGCTTCTGAGTTTTAAGAACGTAAATAATTTTAAAAATTGGAAAATACGAAACAGCGAATGTGTTTAAAATTTTCAAGCAAATATAGATTTTTAAGTGAAAATCCCACTCATAAAATATTTTATCATATATCTTGGTTATAATACAGACATCATATTTCTAAAACACATTTAATTATATACGAATACACATTTTAAAACTGCTCTTACAGTTTCAAAATTGGTATTTAAAAAAAATTATGGAAATTTCAATCTTGCCTCCTTAAGCGGAAATAGAAGTTTGGCAAACAATGGGTAGATCGTGGTATTATTTACAGTTTTCATTGAAAATATTTTTTAAATGTCATATAATTTACTCTCTTACTTTTTAATAACGCACAACAAAAGTGACATAAAAGTAGAACTCTGAAACGTTAGATTATTTTGTTTGTATAAAATCTTTTTCTATACTTACAGGAAATCCGGGTAAATCACTAATGAGTGCTGGTTCTCCTGGAGGTCCTGGTGGTCCAGGAGGTCCCCTTTTCCCTCTTCTACCTCTCTCTCCTTTCTCTCCTTTTTCTTCCTGAAAGTAGAAGGAAAGGTCATATGATTAAAAAACGTTTATTTGATTCCACAGGTAAGGTAGTGAAACCCATACTCTGTAAATTAACTATTTATAATTTAATGGATATATAAGGGAAATTAAGACTTTTGATTGCGGCATTCATTGCGGTTTGAGATTTCTCGTTTGTACATAAAAGGCATACTTAGCACCCCTACCTATGTTGCGCAATACAGCCTATCACCAAACCCGGGGATTGTTTAAAGCTATCTTTACAAAGCAAATCATGATTTTAAAAATTTCAATTATATAATTTTAAAATTTCAATTATATTTCAATTATATAAGAGTAAACAAACGATAAGCCTGATGAAGTTCACAGTTACACTCGTCTCTATACCTATTGTTTGTAACCTTTTTCGAAATAATGTGATGATCTAAGTTTCAGGGGTCATTGGCAACCTCATATTCGAGCTGCTCTTTTCCAGATTCCTTCACACGACTACATTTCAAACAATGAATAAAGTCTGCTTTATATAGGACTGCTATAACATGTAGATGTGCACCTCGTATTTTGGTTGCAATCGGCCGCACCAAACGTATATAAATATATTTATATATATATATATATATATTCACTCTGTTACCCGGCTCAGTGATCTCAGTTTCTTTACTCTTATATGTTTGTATTATGTTGTTATTATCTTCCGGTTAAAGTTTTTATGCCTTTAGTAAATCTGTATGCAATATTTTTAGAATTATCAACAATTTTAAAGTTGTCTAAGTGCCGCTAAGCCATATGGCGGCCATTGATATTCATATGGCGGCCATTGATGTTTACATTTGAAACAGAGACTAGTGGATTTGTTGCCAATCTAGAGAAACTTAGCTTCGCAACAACAAAGATAACGCATTAATTTATTATTGCCAATTAAATCATGCTTAATTCTTTCTGGAATGTTTTCGAGGAAATAAGTGTTTAAGATTTACTTCGTAATTTTTAATATAGATATTTTGAGTTTTTATGCATTTTTGCCTTCTCGCGAAGTGAGAACTGAATTAATTAAATGAGAAATACTCAATCGTCTGTGAAAAACTGTTTCTTTTTTGTTTTGTTTGCGTAATTTCTTTTATACAACATTCTAGCTTTATTATAGTATTTGAATAGAACATGTGGCAACGATTAGATAATTCTATTCTTTAAATGATATAAATTTTGTGCATTATGAGTTATAATATGAACGAAATATATAAGTTAACTGTTATATAATTAGTAATACTGTTAAGTGAATCTAGCGCCAAATTGTCGCTATGGTAAACAAATACTAGAGTGAATTTTAAAGAATGCATTTATTCTATTGTGGTTTATGCGCTCTCGGCGAAGTAGATTTTATTCAATCCAAAAAGTTTAAATGAAATGCAAGAAAATATGCGTATAATTTAATATTCCGTACAAGGAAGTCATGTGGTGTACACATCAGATTTTTTTAATCTTAAAATTACATTTCATCCTTAGATTCTTTTAACCATGGGCGAATATATTCACCACAGTGCGCTTCAAAAATGCACCATAATGCTATGTGCACTACACTACAATGCTATGTACACTGTAGTCTACACTGGAACTTTATAACAGATGAATGTCGTCAAAACATTGCGTAGTTTTCAAAAAGGCCAACAAAATATATATAAACAAAAGGCCAACAAAATATATATAAACAAAAGGCCAACAAAATATATATAAACAAAAAGCCAACAAAATATCAATATACCCGTACTGCATAGACTTGCAGACTTTAATTTCACACTGAATGATCTATAAGGTACCAGCAGATGTTTTACATTGTTGGTATAAAACTGAGTTTTCTGACTATTAGAATAGGATATTCAATGAACTAATTCCGTTCCATGAGTTCATGTTTTAATTATATTCTGAAACTATGTGATACTTGGATACATCATCCGTTTTTATGGTGGTTTCGACTTTCATTAAACTAACTTTTGAAAGTAAATATTTCATCCTATTTAGACTAAGTTTAAATACATCCTGTTTAAAATTCATATTTAAAGCTTGTAAATCTTGTGAAGTGAAGAATTCATTAAAGGTAGTTGTAATATATTTTTGTACTTATTCTTTTTACGGAAAGAGATCTTCTGTAGGCCGGTAGGCATCATGATAATTTTGGTGGTAATCTGAGTGTTACCGTGACTGTAAATAAGACGGTGACTGATCTGACACATTTTTATTTCACATATATATTTATTAGCTGCTGCCTATAGTATCGATTTAAAGCAGTAGTTGGAATATTAACAGTATAAAAATCATATGCGTTCTGTTTCTGTTAGGTTATTCGATTATGGCAAAGCACACAGAGGCTATCTGCTTAAGAGGAGGTATGCCTTTGTTCGGAGGACGTTCTAAAGAATACAAGTTCGTATTCACATGCCTTTTGTTTCCTTCCTCTATAAGTTCGAGAGTCAATGTAGAAAATATCAAATAAAAATATACAGAACGACTAAACATATTCAAAAGAATATGGTTAAGGAATAAGAGCTTGACTGCAACTAAGCTTAACCAGGCAGGTATTCATTGATAAGTTAACGCCACTTTTGAAGCCTGTCAAATTTTCTGTCCAGGAATAAGGCTTACCAGATTTTCAGCCATTAGTACCTATCAGCTATAGGTTGAAATGAACCACAGTACGTAGATGAGTTTGAAGAAGAATTTAAGAAAGCTCTTCATCCATAGACATTTAAGTAGATTTAGGAGATACTAATAACTCTCTCTGTAAGAAGCGCCAACGTACCGGTTTCTAAATTATTACTAGTTTATAGTAATCATAGTTTAAAGTAAACTTTAAACTATAATTACTATAAACTAGCTTCAAGATGTACTCGAATATATTTCATCTTTGCTTACACTTTCCGTAGAAACACAGCAGAAAATGGATAAAAAAAGATAGCTGAGGAAATCTTACAATAATTAGAGTACCATCCGGAGCGATGTGTGAAATGGGTCCAGGACTTCCAGGTGGTCCAACATCTCCTTTCGGTCCTGCATCTCCTGGTCTTCCATCCAATCCCGGATCACCTTTATCACCCTATTTTACGTGGAAAACGTTCAAAGATGTTAGTAATTCCTATCCATAAATAAAGCTGAAATATAGTTTAAAGTGAAATTTTAAAACTTTATACTAGATTTGTTATTACATTAAATATTATTTTATAGATGTATTTAAATAATGAAGAATTGTTTCACCAACTGAAATAAATTGGTACTGCTCTTAAAAATTCCGTTTCTGCATTGCGTTTTTTGTTAGGTCGAAAAGACTAATTTTTTTTTTTTTCATTTTTTAAAAATAAATTTGTTAGAAAATGGGAACATAATCTGCATTTTTTGTTTTTTATTTACTTTTGCATTCAATTATTTATTCCAGAAATAGCTAATATCTTCCATTATATACTTTGTAGAGACATTAGGATATTTTTTTTGAAGCAGCCAAGATGAAAAATTAACAACGCCTTCGCCAGAAATCGAACCACGGACCTCTGGAATACCGGCCCAGCGTGCAGAACAACTACACCACGAAGGACACCTGGAAAGTGGGAGGAACACCCTATAACTTCATGCGTCATTTTTAATTGTTTTCTCTTTATTATTTCTAAATTGTTTTCATATTCTGTTTAGTAAAGGACCTAATTTTAAAATCACTGATATCAATATTGCTAGAGCTATTTCTGTGGCAAATATACGAATTAATCTTAACTAAAACTAAATTCTACAGATAACTTTATTTTCCTCTTCTCTTGACTTAAATTTTCAGACTCGTTATCACGGTTTTAAATTTTATTTCACCTTCCAACTTAATATACGCATACAACTGCCATGTGTTTAAAACAAAGAAAGGTAAAAAAACTTTTTGGGATGCAATTATTTTTTGCAATTTTTTTCTTTACATTTTATCTATGCATCAGAATCACAACACTCTAAAAAGTAAATAGGAAGATAATGAATAATTAATTAATAATATCACACAATGTTTTATCGAATTTTCGAAAGATAGTTTGATATGAATAAATTACCTTAGGACCCTCAGGGCCTGTAGCTCCTAATTTTCCATCGTTCCCTTTATCGCCTTTATCTCCCTGATTAATTATACACAATAAATGTTTGGATATATTTATACGAATTGAATAAAACAATTTTACATAGAGGCAAAATATATTTTACATATAAACACGTACACATATGCATAACAATATTTAAACTGCAAGCAAGTTAATGAAACACTGGTTAAATCATTTTACAAATCACTGAATAAGGGTCATTTTACTCAGTAACTGTGATTCGTTTAATTAATTCATTTCCGTTTTTTCTAGCAGCAGCACAACAGGAATTCACTGTTGTATAATGTCAATTAAACCAGTTCAATAACCTTCAGAAAATGAAAAACAAAATTCACCAGTTATATAAAAAATTACAACTTAAAATACGAGGAAAACAAAAATCACATCTCAGAAGCATGAAATAACATTTTAGTCACCATTGTCAACGCTATAATAATAGTCGAAACTAAGATGATCTCGCATATATGACGACCTTGTATTTTGAAAGTTTTTATAACCGGACAAAAGCTTACATGTAAGACAATCTACCATTTATAAATCTGACAGAAAATTATTTAAATGGTCATGAAATGAGGAAAATTGAAGTTTCTGATCTACCAAGAGCCTTATAGCTAAAATTAATTAGTGTAGCCTTAAACAATAAAATGATATTTACACGAAAGTTTTTTACTCGAACACAAGATCTTTTTATTTATTTGCAATATTTGTGTTAATAAAATTAATATTCTTTAGAATACCGTGATAAAATTTACAGTACAACAGAAATTATGTATTATATTTGGATTTGAATGATTCATAGCTGAAGAATAGATTAACACCCCTTTTCTAACTGAATCAAAAAGGCATAATTTTACTTCCGCTCAAGATTTATAACCATTTGGAATCCTTACTTGATCTTCAATTATGTCGTTCATATTTTTGTTAATATCTTGTATAACCCAACGTTCTAAAAATTACAAGAGGTATTTGTTGAAAAACACTGTATTGTTCAAAGATACTTACTTTAGAAACGATCATTGTTCTCTCTTCATCACCGAAATCACTTCCAAAAGATCCTTTGCTTATACCGTACAATCCAATAGGGCCAGGTGGACCAGGCGGCCCTCTAGGACCCGGAAGACCTACGCCAGGAGCTCCTCTGTCTCCCTAAGAAAAATATCACTTTTGTTGAGTAAAACAATATTTATTAGTTACGATATTGTTAATACAAGACTAAACAGACATATATCTAAGATCTTAAATAAACCATGTTTACGAGATAATTTTCATATAAATGAAGCTCTATTACATGATAAAATTTATAAAAAGCGTTCAGGAATATAATCGTTAGGTACGTATGACTTACATGAAGTGTTTCTCAAAATTCTAATATTTACTTTAAACGTGAAAATTAATTTCTGTTCCAGCGCCAAAATTTTAGTTAATCAAAAAATATCTGCGAATATCTATGCAAAGTTTCCAGGAAAACAAGTATAAGAAATTAATTTTAACAGTGAATATTCTAATTTGTTTTATGAAAAATCTTTCTCATGACGTCTAAAATATTTTTTCATAATTATTATCTAGCTTTTCTCTATCACAAATTGTACAATCACATCAACACAAAAGAAAAATAAGAACAAAAATTAGCAATAAGGAAAGAAAAAATACATACTCGTTCTTCTTGTTCTATTGACGGCCATAAAAATTTTTAATATTTCTAAAGCTTTAATTATTTTTAGATACAAGTGAGGGTTCTGAAAATTTTATTTTACAATAAAACTTAAATTATAGGCACTTCTACGATAGTTATTTCTTCTCCATATTTTAATACTGTGATTTTGAAAATAATTTTCATCTTATGCTTCATTTTCCGCATCATCTTTTCGAAGGAGTACCATTATGTATTAAGAACACACTAATGGACTTGTTGATGCTTCAGACAGGCATTAACAGAGCTTCCAGTATAGCTGTTTGTTGTCGTCTTATTTCAGACAATCTTGCGCACGCTGTTATTCAAGCAAATTTCCCACGAGGTCTAGGAGCCTATATGCACTATTACCTTTAGGATATAAAACATATCTATAACACCTTCATCTACTGCATTATTTTGACTCTTTGTCTCCGTAAATTGATGCTACATATTGACTCTTCATCATAAAATCGATATCGTCCAATAGCCCTAATAATAAACCAAAGAGATCTTGGGAACAAACAGATCCACATAGAGATCAGCTTTGCCTGAGTTCAAAATCACGTTTTCTCCACAAAGGCAATTTAGTTTTTAATGTTTAGAAGCTGTGGGGATCACAATTATTCGACCTTAAAAATTCAGATATGAGCCCCACCTCTGATAATACAGAAATATTAATTTTTCTTTCAATATAAATTTTGAGCTACTGCGCGGAAGAAGAGACCTAGAGTAGATAGCTAATTTAGAGTTGGACAGTTTACAATAGCCAAACATTAAGTAACGTAATATTTTAAATTATATCATACTTTTTTAATTATTTCTTTGATTATTAGTGAATTTTAAAGATGCAGTCATTAAAATTTTCTTCATTTTGCCAAAACGAATTCCGATTTCATTCTTACTGAAAGTAATTGAAAGTAACTGGACTATTTTTGCCCTAAGATCGAAAGCAGTTTTAAAGAGACATAGAAATGAGTTGCGAACCTTTGCACCTTTGATTCCATCGTGGCCTGGTATGCCAGCCATTCCACGAGGTCCGGAAATGCCGTGTTCTCCTTTAGCTCCTTTAGTCCCAGGCGAACCCTGCAAAAGAAGAAATATGATTACGATAGTTTCACTTTTCTTTATAGACTAAATTCTGGATTATTACTAAGTGGATTATTCATTTTGCTATGTGTTCATGCGCTGCTTGGTTCGGTATTTAGAGCTCTACTCTATTTTGCATGAAACAAACCTTCATACAAAGCACCATTAAACAAAAAGAGTATTTATTTTGGGGAATAGATGAAAAAGTAAGGTACTTTTATTTCTATAGAACAAAAATACAAAGCATACATTTCTCGATAGAATAAAGAAACGTTTTTACTTGTCTAAATAAACAATTGATTTTTGTTCTAATTTAACTAAAATATTTAATTTTAATTTATGTAGACTGTGTAGCTAAAAGCACAATGTTGTTTCTATTGAATTGGTTGTTGTTCAGCTTAATTATCAGCAAACTTTATTTTATTCTCCTTAGAAAGATCAGTAAATGATCCAAGTGACTAGAATTCCGGATATCTGGAGTCCGGATAGAAGACATTCTATTGTATCTATGCATATTTTTGTACTTTTTTTGAAGAAATGTTTAGTTTAAAGGTTTTTGTATTTGCATGCTCATAACTTTTCATTTGATCGAGTGCATCAAGTTAAGCACCTAAATGAATAAAAGACGGTAGCCAACTCTAAACAAAAATAGAATACATGTACTAAGATATCGGAATTCTGTTCGCAAATTAAACATGAAATTGGATAACTGAAACTGAAAATTGGCACAACTTTAAGAAACGAAATCAGTATTAACTCACGAAAATTGCGCTAGTCTCTGCAGCAGCGCTAAAATGAGAAAGGATTTTCTTGCACTTCACTGAAATACTTCGTAATTTTTTAATTGTGATTTATTCTGAATACAATAATAAGACTTCAAGTTTAAAGCCTAAAAAAGCACTTTTTTGGAAAGCTTGAATCGTCAGTGATTCAACAATTGCATCTGCTGCGTTCATAAAAATCTTTTTTGTTTTAATCTTTAACTAATGTTAGTGGAAAAAGCAATGCAATTTTCGAAATGATTCCATGTAGATTTTATAAATGCATCCCATGACTATCTGCAACGAAAAGTTTCAAAATTTATGAAATTTTATTATTTTAGTAAAATCGAACTAAACAACTCACTTAATAGCAATGTTTCCAAACTGCGCTCCCCGAAATATTCAAATAATTTCATAGAAATGCTATTTCGCTCATGTAGTCTTATAACTGGATCATCCATGTGTTGGTTTGGTTTGGTTTATTTGTTTATGGCAAACCACTTGAGGGTTATCTGCTTAAGGGGAGGAAGGCCTTCGTAGAGGACTTGAGTACTTTTTAAGGGAAGCTAACTCGTATACACCTTACACATTATCCATGGGTGAGATAAGGTAGAAAGAACATCTAATGCAAATTGCACAAGCCACGTTTTTTCAAAATCAATATTCATGAGACGCGACGGCAGAGAAAATTGACGACAGAGGAATAATTTAATTTTGGATATCATTAAAAACAGGAATGGCATACGTGCAGTATAAAGATGAATTCCTAAGGTCGATGTAGTACAAAGCAGGTATCATGAAAAAAGTCAGCTTGAAACTGAAAACGAGTCAGTTAATTCGAAAATTTTAAAAGATGTGCAAGAAACGAAAGCTAGTAATTTCACCTTATGGCGATTTATTTATTAAAGGTATGGTTGTTCAAAATATGCGCTTATTGCATTTTTCATAAATTGTTTCTAAATTTAAAATTCATGTTTCTTTTTTTCTTCTTCTTTTTTTTTTTTATTTTTTTTTTTAATAGTTAATTAACCAGACTACATCAACTGGGTGCGGAAGATAGCCAGAGGCTTTGCTTCCTCCATGATGTTTTTACTTTAGTAACCATGACAAAAATATCCGATACACAGAGAGCACCACGAACCAAAAGTATTTGGGAACTACCTTCCTATAACTGTAATTTTGAAACGCTAAATATTTTTTTTTTATTTGCTTTTGGTTTGTTCCTTTCTTCTTTTAACCAAAAATTCCCTCAAAGCAAATGGTACAGAAAAACTACTTCACTTGCATAAGATCGTTCATTTCACATCTAAATCCGCTGCTGCTTTTTCTCTTCCAAATTAGTTGTTTATATACGTTTTTACTAATATTGTGATTCCCTTCCCTAATAACAACATTCTTATGGATTCCTTTTCTTGCCTGAACTCGTTTATTTAATAGTTTTGAAACCTTTTGTGTTTCCCTTTAATTTCTAGAAACTAGGCATTTAAATAAATAACTGTGGGTTTTTTTTAACTGTTAATTCAAATATGCATAACTTCAAGAAACATCAACCAAATTTTTTTTCCTTGGATTAATAAAAATTATATATATATATAAAAAAAAAAAAAAAAAAAAAAAAAAAAAAAAAAAAAAAAAAAAAACAGGATCTAGATGCTGAAGTGAAATTGTAAATTTAAAGTAAATTATTTCGAAAGCCACTTTCGGATTTTTCACTCCTCTGCGTGCATCACCTCAACGTTCATCCATTTTGATAAGGATTAGTCTTCGTGCTGCCATCTAGTATTCATAAGTGTAACCTAAAGGTTAGTTTAGTTTCCTGTGGAAATATTGCGAATCTTACAACAATCTTTAAACACACATGCGTGTCACTAAATTTTAAAAGTGACCAGTAAGCATTTTGCAGTTAGGAAATAAAACTACTTACATGGCACAGAAAATGACTGCATCAATTTCTTTCGAACAGGAAGAAAATGGTATTTCTAAACTGTACGATTTATTTAATATATTTTTTCTTACGTTAAAAATCTGTTCCATTCTCCCATTCTTTCGTTTACGCCACCAGAATATGTTAATAAAAGGAATTTAAAATAAGGTAAGAAACTAAGTTAGAGAAGAAAAATTGAGAACGCCTGTCTTACCTGAAAAACTTTACTACTATTTATATCTGGTCTTGATCAGAATTTCTCCTGGTTGGTAATTTTTAATTTTGGTGTTGAATGTTGAGCCAATTAGCTCGCTAAATCTTACCTATTAAGATACTAGGATAGAGTGAATTGTAAAGAATTTGGATTTCTTGTTGTCTAGCCAGAAACGGAAGTAAATTGGCGTTCTTTTAGTTTTGTATTTCAGGTTGACGCACTTAAAAATTTGAATTGTTGTAATTTCTGTGCAAACGTCTTGCATATGGCAAATCTGAATTTTGGAATGCCTCCCATATAGCAATGAATTACTAATTACTTTTCAGTTATTAAATTAGCTAGATTTTAAATTACAGTAATTTCAAATTTTTTGTTTTAATGATTTCAATGCTAAAAATTGCTTTTATGTTTTTCGATATTCAATTTCAAAGAGATATTAGAGAATTCCAAATTTATGGAGAAAATAAATGCTGTAAATTATAAATACTGCAAAATAAATGTTACTTGTTACAGTGGTTAATTATTCCACCTCGCTGTTAAATTTGTAGATGACCCCATTAAAATATTTATTTATGCAACAAATAAGTAAATTTTGCTCATAAAGGTATAAATTTATTTTTCATTTAACTTAAGGAAGCACAGTGAATATTTCATATTTTTGAATTTTTCCTGTGTAGGAACTATATAAAAAAGTTGGAATTTTTATATAATCTTTTATATTTTTATACAATAGTTTTATGTAGTATAGGATGAACTTTATGCTTATAGAACTCTCATACACACTCTGTTAAAACTTTCTTGATCAAAATTCAGTCTTACTTTAAGAAATCCTTGGAAGCACATTTCTGTATACAAGTTTTACGTAAATGCATGATGAAGACTAAGGTGTTGAATAAAAATACCTTAACGTCAATTCATCACTTTAACTTGACCCTGAACATCTTTATTTCACTCTAAACAGAATTAAAAAAGTAATCTTACTTTTATTGTATCTGTTACTGTAAAATTTTAATTCTTTTACGAACAGCAGTTGTTTTGGCCTGGGTGCCGTTGTTTGATTTAATACAGTCTATTGTCGCAAAAAGTACTATGCTCTTGTGACTTTAGAATCATCTACATGTGAAAGAAATATTATGCACATATTTACATCAACAATATATTACCCTCCTGTAATTAAACTCACTGGTTAATAAACGCAGCCGCTTATTACGTTCAAATTTCCAGGTATCAAAATAAGTACATACTAATCAATAAAAAAGGCATAGTTTATTAAACTCATCTCTCCGCTGCTTATTAAACTCATATTAAACTCCATAATGCATGGATATAATTTAATATAAAAGACTGATTATTCAGTGCCAGAATATCCTACTTGTACCTATCAAAGCTTTTCGTAGTTCATCCATTTAACACACTGTGGACCGTGGCTTTATTGTTTAACGAACTTCTTCAATAAAACGCGTGTGACCGAAATTTTCCTTTCCCCCACTACTTTTACTTGGCATTGTTTTTAAAAGTTCTTTCTCCGTACTGAACTTCAGAAAGACAAAATATATTTAAAGATAACAAAAAGGTCTGTATACTATCTGTTAAGGTTTCAGCGTTCAAAATCTTCTCTTTGAGATACACATATTATGTTCACAAAGATTTTTAAAAAGATTTCATGAAGTATTTGTAAGCATTAACGTACATTATAAATCTTTGAATGGAAAGGAAGTGGTTAACTGTAGATAAGGCAAGGAAAGGAAAGGCAAGGAAAAGCATTTTATGCTTGTAATCATGAAGCGCCACATCAACTAAATAGACAACGGGCAATATTTCTGCTGGCTATAAAAGCAAATTTTGAAATTTGAATAAACCATTTGAAGAAGGATTTTTTTAATATGCTGTGTGCTTAACTCGTAGCATATCGAAATGCCAAGCAAAAATACTTAAGCTTGAAAGAAAAGAATAAATTGTTAAAATATTTCGAATTTCTTGGTAATTACAGCCAGAGGAAAACTACATTTAAAGTGAGAATTTCCCAAACAGCATTGTGCACTTACTTAAAAAAGAATTACAGTTAATGGAGAATTACTAAAAATGAAATATCTCAAGAAAATTAAGAAAGCACAGAAAATAGAGAGACGTTGAAATTGCTTTTCTTGAAAGACTTCCCACAATAAAGCTAAAAAATGTATCTAGAGTTTTTTTCTCTAAATTGATAAATGCATGGAGATAATTTAATATAAACTGACTAAATGGATATCGAGAAAGATAAATCCAGCATTGTTCAACAGTAATTGCGTGGAAAGTGGGAAGAAGGGAATTACCATGAAACTACATAGTAGACTCTTTACCTGAACTGCTAAAAGAATACAAGCCACACGAAATTTATAACACAGCCAAAATTGGACTGCGTTAAAGAACACTACCAGAACGCACATTAATATTTAAAAGGGAAACAGCACTTGGTTTACAAAACTGAAGTAATAAATTACAATTTACGGACAATATGAACTCAACAATCAAGAGTTATTGAGACAAAGCAGTGATGTCTTCTTAATTGTTGAAGTTCGACAGAAGTCCAGAAAATATTTCTATATTTCTTATTACCATAGCAATAAGAACTTATTGACGACAATTAGTATTGTTATTGATTTTCTTTTGAAATGGGACAGAGAACTGAACAATAAAAAATAGCTTTACTAATTAGATAACTTTGCAGCACCACCTTCCATATCTATCTACAAAACTCAAGTATCTCTTCCTGCAAATACAACTTCTAACATTCAGTCTAACCAGTCTAACATTCGGTCAGCACATCGAAGGAGAAGTCGATATCTTGGCCATGCATATTGTAGTCAATGCAGAGGCTTAATCTCATAAGATCATTTAAAAACTCTTTTCGAAAATGGGCTTTTTATGTAGAAGAGGCCTCAGAAGCATTTCAAACTATAGCTAATATTTCAGAAAGCAATGAGGGAAGGTATGAAGATTTATTTTTAGATACGGGTCAGTTCAGAACAATATAAAGAACAACGCATACGAAAATTGACCATGAAAGTTTTAAAAGAACTGCAGAAACAGACAGCGAATATCGAAAACAGGGTTGATATATCATCAACAATCGAATGTAGAAAAGCACTGCAAATGTAAGAAACATTCCTGAATTGAAAAGTGCTGATCACAGCATTTTTGCGAAATTAAGAATACAATTAAAAAAACTGTCGGTGCACAGCAGCACAATACAGCTAGAATAATTGTTTGTAAGAGCTAAAATTTCATCGTAATTATAAAAATATTTTTGTAAAAGATTTTTAAATGAATTTCAAAACTTAGTAAAAAGTTTAATTTTAGTATTAAGTTTTAATCATTATTTGAGTCTTAATTATATTTTACTTTGAAAGTTTAAAACTGACATCATGGTTTGCAATTCACAAATTGTAGTCATTCAACCGCTTAATAATCTCAACTGCATTTCGAATGGAAGCGTTTACAATAAGCGGGGGCAACCGTATCTATTATTATCACTTGAGATAATAAATGTTTAGACAATTTTTTTGAAAAACGGATATATTTGTATATATTCTCTCATATTACTTGACACAGAGAGAATCATACGGTAAATCAAATGTCTTATAAAGTAATATATATATGTTTAAAATTTAAATAACTCTAAAAAAGCAACTCACTTTGTCACCTTTCAGTCCTCGAGGACCTAAATCTCCTTTTTCTCCTTTTTGCCCGGGAAAACCACGTTCTCCTCTATGTCCAGGGATGCCTGGCGATCCAGGTATGCCTGGAGAACCTTGGCGCCCTAGATAGGAAGCAAAAGGCCCATCTCCAGAGTCACTGAGTCTGCCACCTAACTGGAATAATATCCGCAAATGCAACTCACACTGGTCATAGTACAGCATGTAATAATTATTAAAATTGTAACATTAATTTATAAAAGAACGGGGATTATTTGAACAACAAAGAAGATCAAACTGTAATTTAAAATTTTAAATATCAAATCGAAATCAGTTTTCCGAACTGTCCAGTTATCTTTTACAAACCATATGAAAGAAAAACAGTCAAACCATTAAAAGTCAACCATTTAAAAATTCAAACCATATGTGAGAAAGAGAATTTGAGAAGACTTAAAATGAAGCATTTGAGCTGAGGGTACTGATGTTCCTGAAATTAATTTTTATGTATAGTTGCATGCAAAAGATTATATTCCTCAAATTTTAAAAATAAAATTTTTTTTCATATTTTTAGTTTTTAAATATAATTAACTGAGCTCTGATTTTCATAGAAAAGTACAAAGAATAGCAAATACGGCTATTGTCTCAAATTGCCCCTTGCATTACTTGGTGCCAACCTGGAGTATATTTTATATTGCTATCCCAGTATTTGCTTATTCGAACTCAACTATATTCCTACGTGTTCAAACAATAGAATTTCTGCTGTATTCGTTACCCAGAATGACCATACAATTTGAATTGAATGGACGTTACTGTTTTATTGACATACGCCACTCGTCCCGTAATGTTAGTCGAAATTTTAACATGGGAAGCAGTTTCAGAAACATTAAAGTACTCAAGCTTATGCTGCGTGGAGGTACACTGCGGAAAAAAAAAAAAAAAAAAAAAAAAAAAAAAAGGACAGTTCTATATCTCCCGTTCTACTGGGACGATTGACAAAATTCTAAATGCGTTTTTCATGTACCGAAAGCGCTACTTAGGATATATATTATATTTATATATAGCGTCGTTCTAACATGGGTATTTTGATACAAAATCGGACTTTTTCTGAAATAACATACCAATTTTTTTCAATATTTCGATTCTACGACTCAAATTATGCCTAAATATTAAATTTTGTAAAATGTGGTGCGAAATTTACGAAGAACTTCAAAAAAATTATCTTGACGCAATTTTTTCACTTTTCGCCAAGAATAATTCACTTGGCGAGCTTCTTAATATGTGGCAACCAATTTTCCTTTCCCTTCCACTAGCCGAAGCGGAAAAAAAGGCACCTCGTTCCTACCTTTTTACATCTTTTTACATTGTGCATGAGCGGAAAAAAAGCAACGTCATTTCTACTTCCAAATAATTTTAGCAAAGTGACTAAACCTTATTTGATGTTTTATCGCTTTCAACAAATATGCCAAATTTCAAAACGCACCAATATATCAATTGACGTATATCTCCAGAAATTTTCAATAAAAACTGTAATTTTTTGCAGGTATGCTTAGAAATACGTCTACTTTAAGATGATGGTAAACATTTTATAGATTATAATTCAAATTTTTTTTGAAAAATTTATGAAAATTATTTTAAAATAAATCATAAAAAATTGGTGAATTTTATGAGTCATAGAATCGAAATATGGAAAAATAATTGGTATGTTATTTCAGAAAAAGTCCTATTTTGCTTCAATATGCCTATATTAGAGCAATGCTTTATATAAATCTAATACATATCCTAAGTCGCGCTTTCAAAACATGAAAAACGCAAGTTGAATTTCGTTAATCGGCCCAGTAAAACGAGAGACATAAAACTGTCCCCCCCTTTTTTTCCCCGAGTGTACATCACTCTGCTCTTACGCTGCCTTGTTTAAACTGAAAGAAAGGAGTTTTGCTTTCAGTTTAAGCCAAGCAGAATGCTATCCTTGCATTACTGATTTAAATTAAAAGAAAAATTCAACGACTTTATCGTGACAACAAAGTCAGTAATAATTTTATTCATGCTAAAATTTTGGATTTATGAAAATGAATATGACTTTAATTTATTTTATTTACCTCAGCTTGTTCTCAGCTTCGATAATCTGTCTACGAAAAACAACGTATCATCTTAATCTCGAAGTGTTATCTCGAATACCGTCGTCTATCTTAAACGCAACTTTAGTGTACAATGTAGGCTCTTTTGTCTTAACCGTCAGTCAATTATAATGTAAAACATTTTTATAAATAATACTAATCATTCTCGTGAACATTTCACCATAGAAAGAAAAATATGAGTTGGCAACATTTTATCTTGGACGCTGAGTCTGTTCTGGAATATTAGTTTTTGTTCAGTATACTTGCTGGTTTCAGCACGTATTCATTTAATTTTTGTTCTTTTTCTTATCTTTCTTTAATCTAAAGCAGGAAATATTTTTAAAAAAGGTGAAAGTTCAAATGACGTTCATTAAACAGTGTTTATATTCATGACATTGTATAAAATATATAGTGTAAAAAAACAAGGTATTCCTAAAGGCATTTTTATAGTATATATGGGTAGTGAAGTATCAAATTCATTCGCGAAAACTAGGTGGGCGTAATACGCAGCATTATGTATCAAGCTAAAAGTTCTTGTATATCAACATGACGGTAGGTTCTGTGAAAAATTATTTCAGTTTCAGCACTGATCTTAAAACACCTATTGCTTGGTCTCTTCATTTATTGCCACCGTTACTTTACATTTCTCTAAACTGCCACAATTACTATTCATATGGCCTGACAAATGCTGTTACAACAGATATAAGATCTCTCTCCAGAAACATGAAACCATCCACTCAGACTGAAAAATTATCAGTTGTCGAAGTGTGAATGTTTTTGCATTAACTAACCAGTTATCTTACTATTTTGTCTTTATTTTCATTTCTGCTTTTGTTGGTTCCTACCAAGAGGCATATCATTAATGTAATTAAACATAAAACTTTCGAACTCAAGAGAGAGCTTTTGGAAGCTATTGATCACCGTCTCGCTGTTGCTTCTCCCAGCATCTGTATTGCTTATCAAGGCATTAGCTTTGCTAGCTGTAATTACTCCCAGGAATTTGAGGGCCTGAACCAAAGTTTGGAGGCGCACTTTACCTTATAATTTTATTTTAACATTTGTTTCTGAATTTCCTGGGAAGCTGCAGAGGGTGATTTTCTGTTATTTCACAGGTTGAGTAACCGTCAGGCTAATGTTTAAATAAAAAAGGTTCATTTTAAATATTCTGAGTTGAAGTGTCTTTACAAATCCACCATTTAACATTTAGAATAGCAGTGATCTGCATAGGTGCTTCAAGATCTTCAATAAATCTTTAAAGTTTAAATGTTAGATTATCTATCTAATTATAAAATTTAAAAGCAACTTCTTATATCATTTTTGTTTTTAATAACTCTAACTGATGTAATTTATAATTCACCTATTTCATATTATGTATTGCATATTTAACTGATAATAATTATATTTTCATTGCTACTCTAATTAATAAAAGATATTTCTAGTGGTAATTCTTCTTAGAGATATTACATACCTCTGAACAGAATAATCGTTTGCACACTATCTTATAGTGAATTAATATTGTCTAGTAGTAAGAAAAGAATTTGTTTAAATACAGCCGAATTATTAAATTTATGATATGCAGTTTTCGAACAGCTTATGGCTAAGAATTCATATTTTAATATTAGTAATTTATATTATTCTGTAAGACTTCATTTCATTAACCAATTAAAAAAACTGCTATTCTCTGTTTCTCCTTGTTTTAAACTCAGCCTCTTCAGAAGCATGTAAATTTAGTTATTATTTGAGAAACCTCAGAAGATATTGTGATAGAGGAGCAATACTGACAGTGACAGTAATGCCAAGCCGTCTGTTCCCCATACTTTCAGCGCCTGCACGCTTCTTTTTTAGAATCTTAACAAGGATTACTTTAAGAATTTTAAGGTTAGTGACTGAATGATATAGAAGTAGTGATACGTTTTCTTTCATTTACAAAGCACAATACAAAATCTCCATTGGGGGCTTTTAGTTTAAATAGGCATGACATTATCTGAACTTTGCAAATTTAGTACTAATATTAAACTTTTCTTACTAAAACTGTTATTTTAAGGTTCCAGAGGCCCCACTTGTTACCTAATGGATAAAACACTAAACATTTCTACTTAGGTTCAAGCCGCAGAGAACGAGCTAGCTGCGTAAATGCCTTCGTGTTCTCTTAGCTGGAGAGCTCTAGTGTATTTCGCCATATTTAATAAAATTAAGAAACTAACTAGAGGATACAAAGAAGTTCTGAGTTGCAATTATTATTTTAGAATTATTCTGGAAGGTACAGAATTCTATAAATATTTTATTTATAGATTTTTATTTATAGTTTATTTCTTGTTATATTATTTCTATCATTCTGTTGTATGTTCTTTACTATATACTGCTCTTTTAATTCTGATTAACAATTTATGTGTGAAGGATAAATTATAGCAGTCTGTTGTTAATTAAAATAAGAAGTTAGTTAGCAGTTCTAACGCTAATCTTGCCTATTAAAAGAAGCAATACTCTGTTTTGAAATTTGTGTTTTCTTGGACAGTGAGTGATACACGTATATTAATAACTCCTTGCTTGAATACATCCGAAAAAAAGCTGTATTTTAATTATTATAACAAAGAATGTTAGAGTTATCTGCTTTCAAATGAGAAATGCTTTCATAAAGGTCTTTCTAATGCAGAATGGCTCGTAGTCAGGTTATATATGGAAAAATCATGAAAACACATTTGCAGCCAGTCCATTCAAACTCGGATCAAATGAATCACTAGTATTCATAAATTCTATATATTTGGCCACGAGTGAATCTCCCAAAAAATATTTCATACATTTTTAGCAAGGCGTTTTAATGGTTGAAAATATATCTACCTTTAATCGAAATCAATGCAAAACAACAAATGAAAACAAAGAACTGCTTTTTTTTATTGTGTCTTTGAACTCAAAATTTCAATTTTTGGCTTGTTTAAGGAAAACACTTTATAAGAAATTGTGATTGAAGTTGATGTGAATAGTATTAATTTTGATTCAATCTATTGAATGGCTATTTCATAGAAAAATATTTATTACACCAAAAATGTCTGTTGCTATGTGAGTTTGACTTGACGCAGGTGGTCCTGGTGGGCCTGGTAGTCCCCTTGCACCGGGTGCTCCAGGAATTCCATCAAGTCCAGGCTCTCCTTTTGGTCCAATAGGTCCTGGCTCACCTGTTGTTCCAGTTGCGCCCTGTAAGAAGATAACTATTTAATAATATTTCATTAACGTTATACTTTTGTAAATACTCTTCGGTTTCTACAAATAAATGTTCAAACTAAAAAAGAATTATTATAAATTGTTATTTTTGTTATTAAATTTCAGTAGCGTTATTGGAAGCTATTGATCACCGTCTCGCTGTTGCTTCTCCCAGCATCTGTATTGCTCATCTTTGTTCGATCTTAGATATATTTTTTTAAAAATTTGAATTTTGTCAGTGTTTATTAAAATGAAGGAATGCATCTGTCTTTATTTTTTTAAAGTTTGGTGATAAATGCTTTAAGCTAATGGTGAAATTCGGTATTTAAGAAGAGAATATTAAAACATGTAATTAATAAATGAAAATGTTTCAAGATAAAACATGTGATTAATGAATGAAAATGTTTCAAGATAAGCGAAAATAGTCAGATCATGACTTAAACATTTTGACTGAATGCATTTGTTACGTTTTCCGAATGAAAGTTATTCGTTTCGATAACTCTTTTATCACAATTTCAAGTAATGCTAAAATCATCTGTTTTTTTTTTTATTATTATTTTTGAACTTCTTCAAGGATGTTTCCACAAAATGAACTAGTTCACATGAAATTCGAAATTACATTCGCGTCCAAAACAGATCGAATTACCTATATATATAGCTTTCTTGTTTTGGGAAATATTCATATGAGCTAAGAAAGCTCAAATTAGTTCTGAAGAAAGGGTGCAAAAATACTGCTCAGAAGCAGAATAAAATTTCTAGAAGGTCAGAGGCAAATTTGTCGCTTTGAAACAATATACAATGAAAGCCCACCACATAGTTTTCACTACTATAAAAATTTATCAAATATAATTTTATCAACTTAGCAACAGCAGCAACACACTGAAATGCCGATCGCAGTATCTTACTATCAAAAACAGTTTTCTGAAAACTACATTTTCTTGCATGAATTTTTTATTTTTATCTATTCTATTAAGTAATCATTTATTTTTCCTTTTTGTTTTTGTAACATATTTTATTATTAATTTATGTGAATAATCTACTGTACACCCTTAAGTACTGCATAACTTATTATTAAAGCGTTTAAAAGAAAAACGTCACCTTCTTCTCACAGGCATTCATTTTGAATGTAATAATGAATGTAACCTGAATATTTTATTGCACTTTTGTAACTATATAATATGTCACTTATTCTCAAATACAATATAGCACATTATTTACGTTTATCATAAATCAAAATATTTTTTAAACCTACTTAGACATTTACAACAAAAATATTCTTGTAAACTAAATTAATGTAGGTTTTTGTTGACCTCTGATTTTTGACCAAGTTCTGGTTCCTTACTGTAGAGTAAAGTGTGAAATTTTGTACTTAAAACAGCATTACCATATTTTTATGCTTAAGTTTAATTATCGTATTAATCCGAATATAAAGTAATGTTTTCCTCGTAAAATGTTGTTCTTGAAACCATACTTATCTATGCGCGCAATGTAGCATTTAAGAAATATATTTAGATGTATATATCATTTACCTATGAAAATGTAAATTACAACAAATTATATGTAATACTTAATTTTACTCAAGGTTAAGATGCATCTATATAAATATCTTTCTTGTAGGACAGCTTCAAATACGAATTTCATATATGCAAAGCTGTCGTATACCTTAGGCTTCCTATAAAATACTTTGAAAACTCCTGCGTATGAGGTCTTGTTATGTATTTGGGCTAATACGTTGCATATAAGTACTTTTATTTGAACTGATCTTTTCTATCTGAGAAATTTTCTTCCTTAAAACCAACATTATATAAACTTACTTTTTCACCTTTCTGTCCAGGAAAACCTGGTAAGCCCATATCACCTGGTGGTCCAGGCATTCCCTGCGAAAAAATTGCATTATAATTAGCCAACTTCTAGAAATTATAAAACATCATATATTATCATTAATTGAAAATTCCATTACATTTAAAATAGCATTAATGATATATGAAACATATTTTAGAAGTAAATTTGTAATATTAACAAATCATCCATAAAGTATAGTGGATGATATTAACAAATCATTCAAAAAGTGCATATTTTCATTGAATTTTTCTTTAACACTGAACGATTGTTGCTACATAATGTTCGATTCTGTGCGATTTAAAAATCACTTCTATTCGTTTATAAACAGCAGTAAATAACCGAAGAAAGAATTTAATATTTCTGATTCAGAGAATTTGTTACCAGTTATGATATTTATGAAAAAGTCAATAGTATCAAAAAGATAAGACCTCAAAAAAAATATTATCCGCACGCTATACACAGAAGGTTTAGTCAAATCAAAACACTTCGGCCCATGAGCCCGCTTACAGATAATAAAGCAAGTTATATGTCATGCTTACAAAAACGATGTGTCCGATTATAACATGTTCTGAATTAATATAATAAATACATAGAATAACGATTATTAAAGGTGTTAAGTCAACAAGAGGCCCGAGCACGAGCTTCTCTTTCGTCATTTGCACTTCTGCAGCTGAAGAAGAGGATTCTATATTTAAACCTTAAAAAATAGTCCTGCAAATTTATGAATATTACGCTGATTCTTGAAGCCTTAACGTCTCCGTCTACCATGTTATTTAATAGACGACTTACTTGACAACGCATCATACTTAAGACACAACTGCTTAAGACACAACATCATTCAAACATACTTAAGACACAACTGCTTCTGCTTTACCCTAACGTCGCCTACAACTGCTTTGCTCTAACTTTTTACTGCATTACTCTAGGGTTGCTTTTCTTGCGAATGTGAAATAAGTTGCCTGCCAGCGCAGTCATGGAACAGTAGGTTGTAATAAAATTTCTTATAAATATAAAAGAAAACGGGAGAGAAGTTTAGACTTCCAGGATACTTTTTAGCGGGTGAAAAATCTTAAGAGTGTCGCAAATTACTTAAAGACGGCCATACATTAGCAGAAGATGCTCCCAAGTGACATAACTCAAAGCTCACTCCAGTTGTTCCTTTGAAGAGTTAGTGAGCAGACTGAATGTCTTTTGAAAACTCACGAAAACTGTATCACAAACCTACAAAAGAGATATATTGTTCAACTGCAACCATGAAAATTATCATTCATGAAATCCTGCACTGCGGGAAGTTTAATATGCGATGGATGCCAAATTCTTTTCGGCAAGGAAATTCGAAGCAAAGGCACTTATAACTCATTCGCTTATTCAATATTTGGTACTTATCAAAGTTAAATTTAAAAATAATTACACTTTCAGTAAGTGTGATTCGCTAATATCTCATTGAACCAAATGTCAGCACATTTCGTCTCCTATTGCTTGCAGAGGCAGGAGGTATATTGTGATTGAAAGTACATATAATTTCAATCGAGATTCTGCGACTCAGTGTATTCAAACATATAATTCATTTTCGGTTACTGGTTTTTGTAGCAGCAGATCCGATCTTGATGCTATATTCACAGTTTAGTCCCAACTGCTTCCAGTTTTCACATAATCACCAATATAGGAAAAAGTAATATAACGAGATAAATCCGGTTATTTATTGCACCACATGAAACAGTAAGTTTATGCGGAATATTTGCCTAAAGATTCCTTCATATGGAAGAGCTGCGTGGCACGCATCCAAGTGGGCAGAAAGAATGTGAAGGTCGAAGTAATATTCTTACAGGATAAGTGGGGACCATTAATACATTAAGAAAGAATTCTGATAACTCATGCCTGACTGAACCTTACATTGATGGAATATACTTGGTTATAATAACAGCACTCCTTGGCGTAGGTAGAGTCTGAGTACATAACACTAGTCAGAATAGAACAGGACGAGTCTAAGAACGGAAAAAAGAATGTTCTTCATTGAAACTGTTCAGCAGTAAATATGTGACGCAAAAAATGCTGCTCAAATTTTCTGGATGTTAATCCAATAAAATATTTGTGATTCGGATAGAAGAAATGAGTATTAATATCGTAATTCTGATTACGTAATTTATGTGAATTGAGACATCTTCTATTGAAGTCATGAGTACGCATAGTCAACAAACTTCTACCATGAAACTTCTACTATTACTTCTTCTTCTCGTTGAATCTGCGCTTCTTTGGATGAGAGATATTTTGTCGGTAAAACACAAAAATCCATTACGTTAAGAAGGCGTACGTTACGTATTTTACTTGACTCGTGTTTGAATTAATGACGCATTTATTTTCCTCTTTGTGCATTACTGCTCAAATAGATTAAATCTTCTGCGTGTATTTTTTATAAGAAAATGTAAAACAGCTCAAATTTAGATTGAAAACATTTTAGCATTTTCGTTTACTGCTCAAGTAGATTAAATCTTCTGCGTGTATTTTTTATGAAATCTAATAAGAAAATGTGAAACAGCTTAAATTTAAATTTGAAAAAAAAATGTTAGCATTTTTGTTAATATTAAATATGAGCTTCATAAATTGCTATAGTTCCTCAAAGAAGCTCTTTTCAAATATTATAATTCAAGAATTTTGAGGAAAATTTAAGGGCTGTGTAGAAAAATAAGATTTTAGACTCTGAAATTTCAAACTAGTGAAGTAAATTCCCCACATAGTACCACCACATAGTTTTCTAAATGCTAAATAATGTCTAATGCGATTAGTTAAGTCTTCATAAAACTGAACATTTTGGATTAGCAATATCATTCTATTTGCGGCCTTTGTAAAAAAGTGCTTGTTATGAATCCTGGTCCAAGAAGCGTTTTTGTATTTTACATAAGATCCAAAACGGCAGGTTGGTGTTATCTCAGCTAACCACGAAGAAGTTTAAAGTGGATTTCAGCTTAACATCTGAGTCGTTTTCTCAATAGAAACTAACCTCATACGAAGAGCTCTGAAAAGAAGCTGCTTTAACATATACCACATTTATAATAATCTATGCATTTAAATCACTAATGTAGTGATGAAAAGAATATGGTACTTAAATTATTGTTATCCAAATTCAGCCTTAATTGAAACAGTTAAAAAAACCGACATTAAAATTGTCAATTAGATTAAAATTTCATACTTTTTATAGATTCATACTTTTATTAAAGTTGCACATACATGCTGCATTTATTTCTGTGACATGAAAACAAAAGAAAAATTTATGCCTACCCTTCTCTTGGATTTTCAATTTATAGATATTTTGCCTTGAAAAAAAAAAAAAAAAAAAAAAAAAAAAAACATTTTGCCGGCTGACCATCCATTTTTAATCAATTTTATTAAAACCTTTAAGGAATCTGTTGCGCTATAAAGAATGTAAAACGGGTTCTATGACTAAATTCATTTAGCAAAAAAGTGTATTGAGGTATCAAAATTCTGTAATGTCCACGAACTTAATTGTTTTGCTAAACGAAGAAAACGGAAAAAAAAAAAAAAAAAAATTACTGGTTGCCCAGGAATTCCTGGTATGCCATCTCTTCCATCTTCACCAGGGGGTCCAGACGGTAAATCCAAAGCAGATATGTTGCAGTAGCAGTTTTCTGGTTCTTCTATGTCCCAAGGAGATGGAAAGTCAGTGGGCTGGAAAAGAAACATTTTTAGAAATTACTCCATATAAAGCATACATACACTAGCTGTAATTTAGCTATGAAAAACAAATAAATAGAGCAAAACTAAAAGATTACAATATTTTAACTTCTCACAAAGAACATTTACGCTGTTTTTTAACAAACAAATTCATACAAAATTTAAATTTAAAAATGTACTGGTATAGAGGTCTTTCTAAAGGTAATTTCGCCTTCCCTGTAATTTTTAATTGACTTAAAATATAAAGATTTGTTTTTTTTACAAATTCTGTTTTCTTCCCTCCTCGTTACATATATACTTCCTGTTTGATTTGCTGTTTAAATTCTTTTTAATATCTAATAACTTTTGCAGCTTCATTGGCCTCTACATGACATTAAAAAGATGCCAGTGATATTTACGTTTATTTCTGTTGCGTGGAATTAACTTCAATTTAATATCAACGGTAAGTGTTCTTCCTAGTTATTAAGATATCAAATAGGACAAAGAACATGTTGGAATTGTCGTGTTAAAGCTATTCTTTTACACAAAGATTTAGAAAAATATTTCCAATGGGAGCGCATGATCTTGGTCTTTCCGATTTACCTCGAATTCTGAATAATTACAGAATACATTAATATATGTGATGGAAGCGTGCAAAATGACTAATCCAAAGTACTCGATACGAATCTATCTGCCACTAGCATTTCTTTTACCAGTGTTTTTAATCTTTTAATGTTACTTTATTTTGGAATAAAACTTATTCCTGCAAAACACTCTTAAGGCAAGAGTAAAAAAGGATATTCTCCAAACATTTTGAAAAAAATCTTATGTGTACATCACATGACTTTTTTGTACGGAATATTAAATTATACGCATTATTTCTTGCATTTCATTTAAACTTATTGGATTGAATTAAATCTAGACTCTGAAATTTCAAACTAGTGAAGTAAATTCCACACATAGTTTTCTAGATGCTAAATTATGAAGCATATACAGTTGCGATTAGTTAACCTTTTAACTGTCATGCCCGAGATAATCTCGGGCACAGCACTGGTGTTCGAAAATGTCACGCCCGTGTATTGCTCGGGGTAATTTTTTTTTGAGTGCATCATATTGTTATACGCGAATATATATCGGGAGACGTTTATTTCGGCTTCATCTCTTTGTCAAACCCGGCTGTATCTCGGGAAAAGTTAATGTCGCTCAATTGAATATCGCTCAATTCAATAGATGACAGCACTTTACTGAAGATTTCAAAAGTTAGAGGTTATAAGTTCTTTGGTTCAAAGTGCACGGGATCTTTTTGTTGTAAAATGGCGTCCAGTTCCAGAAACGTTATATAGATGATTTAGATTCCTCAACCGAAGATGAAGGATGTGTGTTTGATGAGCAGTATTCATGATACTTCCATGGTCAGCCTCAAAAATAAAAAAATGGAGATATACTCAAGCCGAAGATTGTTTCTAATTACAGTCTATCTATGGGATGTGTAGATTGCTGTAATCAGGAAATATCCTTTCATCCAACAATCCGGAAACGTCAGAAAAATATTATAAAAAGATATTTTTACATTTACTAGACAAGGTAGTCTGGAACTCATATTTGCCCTATAAAAATGTAGTTGGAAAACGTATTACATTTTTAGAATTTCGAATCCAAGTTGTAGAAGAGCTTTTACATAAATATGATGATGCAGCTTCTGGACAAAGATTGTTGGCAGACCACCTACAATAGATAACCCTGCCCGTCTTACTGAACGACTTTTATATCCCATATTCCTCCTACTCCTGCGAAACGTGAGCCTACAAGACAGTGCAAAGTGTGTTGTTTGAAAAAGGATAAAAATTGGGAAAAGATAAGGAAGGAAACACGATTCTGGTGTTGTGATTATGGAGTTGGTTTGTGCTTGGAAAAGTGTTTCCAGTTGTACCACACAAGACTGAATTACTGAACTACTAATAGGTATTCGCCTATATTTATTTATTTTTTAGAAAATAATTAATTTTTTTCGTTTTTAGAAAATAATGCTTCACTAGAAGCGAACTTTATAACTGCCATGTTGAGTGGCAGCCGCCTCAAGCAAATATGCAGTGGCTACAAAACTTTAAAATTTTACCCATGTACTTCAAAATATCAATTTTTTACTACTTAAGTATATTTTATTTTGTACTAAACATTTAAATTTTCCAATAAAAAAATTTGACAATTTGTGTACCCAAATCATCAAAATAACTTGACAGTTAAAGGGTTAAGTCTTCATAAAACAAGGCAAAGCGACAAGGCAAAAATACATAAAACTCAAAATATCTATATTAAAAATTACGAAGTAAATCTTAAACACTTATTTCCTCGAAAATAATTCCAGAAAGGATGAAGCATGATTTAACCCGCAATAATAAATGAAGGCGTTATCTTTGTTGTTGCAAAGCTTAGTCTCTCTAGATTGGCAACAAATCTACTATTCTGCTGTTTCAAATGTAAACAAACATATCCGCAATGTTATTTAAAAATTAGTCTTAACCGTACTTAAACAGCTTTCAAATTGTTGATAATTCTACAAATATTGCTTGCAGATTTCCTAAAGGCATAAAACCTTAACTGGAAGATAAGAACAACATAATTCAAACATGTTATAGCAGTCCTATATACAAGATTTCAACGTTCTGAGGCTACACGTTTTTGAGTTATGCGAGATACGTACGTACGTACAGACACCACGAAAAATTCTCTTTAGAATTCATTTTAAAGCAGTTTTATAATTTTTTTGGAGGGAAAGAGTCTTTTATTCTGTCTTTACGTACAGATGTAACGCAAAAACATCGTTAAATTGCATTCGATAGAGGTCAAAATGGATATTTTCGTTGAAATATGATGCCTGAAACTTTTCGCGATTACAATACTTTCTTTTTACTTCGTACAAGGAAGTAAAAAGATAATTTTCAAACATTTTCTAAAAAAAAAACAGTTTTTCACTTATTTTGTTGTAACATATTGCGCTTTTTCAGAAATTTATTTACAAATGTTATGTGATATTTATCATAAAACTGTGAAAAATATAAAATACTAACATTAGGAAGGTATTGATTAAATGACGGAAAATTACGATCTAAATGAATTTTTCCATTATAGTATGTGTTTGTGTGATATAAGAACAGAAAACTTTGGTTCTAAGCAAAGCTGTAGATGCTATATAGGAGAAATGTTTTAAGGTTAATGGAAGAGAATTTCTGCCTCGAAATTTTTAAGAAATTATATTTTATATAAAATTTAAATTGTGAAAAACTATTATTTATTCAAGTATTCACTTCCAGAATTTTATATTCTGAATATTTTCATAGTAAGCATCATCTGTTAATCAAAACAATTTACTAAAAAATTACAATAAATTATAACAAAATAAATTAAAATTTGTTTTTCTGTACAAAATTTTTCATAAAACTTTATCTAGTTTCTTCGAAACGTTTTCATGAAAAAATTTTATTTCAAGATGTTGTAGCATGAAAGAAATTTAAAAAATTCTAACGATGCCTGCATTTGTACCTAGAAATTTTAATTAATTCTTGCACGTGAGCTGCAAGGAGATCAGCGATTACAATGCTAGAAGAAATTTAAATAATTTAAACGTTCCGAATTTTAACCTCGATTTGCTTCTCGCTTAGTTCTGAGAAATGCAGCTTCAACCTTTGCATACAGAAGGCGATTCATCTCAAGGTCTCTTATGCACATTATGGTTAACCTGCTGAATTTAGAACGAAATGACTCAGAGCAGATTAGTGCTCTGACCGATTCGTGCTAGATTTAGATTTTTTGCACAAAGAAAACAATTATGCTACAGGAGCTTAAATGAATAAAACTAAGCAATTTATGCTTTGGTACTGTCTCTGTTATGTCATTATAGTATCAGTGTTAAGTATTGATATATTGGTTTCCATAACAAGTGAATAAGGTATTTAAATTCTGGTATAAACCGAAATCTTCTTACAGTTAAATCAGTTCACTAAAGAAAATTCTTCCTCGAAAGAAAGCTGCTATAATAAAAACGGACAGGGCTGTACCACACTGATGAAATGTTGACCATAGTGTAATGATCTACTATTATATAGGCATTGAAAAGAAGTGAATGGATATTGTCATTTACCTATTGTTGTGCCTCTCATGGGAATATGATGTTTTTAAATCAAATAAATTATATCATATCTGTCTAAAATTTAGCTGAGATTTTGTGCTCAAAGTTTAGTTCAGTGGTTCTCAACTGGAGAGAAAATCCCTTTTGGAAGGGGAGATTTGATAGTTCCAAGGAGAAAATGCGGTCAGCCTTTCATTTAGCTGTAAAGTATTTAGTTTTAGTTTATGAATATAAAAAACTACTTTTATGCAAGTTCTGGTATTATCAACGTTTTATATACATTCTGTTGTTTAATTATAAAATATATTAAAAAAATAATCTAAATCTAAATAAACGTATATATGCATTTTTTAGTTTGGAAGAGGAGCATTGGATTGATCTTCTAGCAATAGTAAAAGGGCTGAATAGGACAAAACAGGTTTGAACACTGCTGGTATAGTGGTCTAATAACACTGCACTACACTGGTCTGATAACATGCTGAAGTTCTTATGTTTGATAAAAATAGGTTAAAATGTTATGATAATATTTCAATATGTGATAATACTGTTTTCGCTGCATTCATCATCTCTTGGAAGAGCAATATTTTCTGCTATTTGCTTATAAATAATATATTATGAAAAATTCCAAAAGAATAATTATGTATTATTATTGCAGACATATATCTCATTTTAAAAATAACTATAAAATTAAAGAAAAAGTCGATGCCGAAACTGCATTAATTGCAACCACTTTTGCAAATGGGGATACTGGGAAAATCTGTTTGCTGCAGATTTCGGATGGATGTCCGTTAAGGGTGAGAGTAAAAAAGAATTAAAATCGTTTTCTACAGTTAATGACCGTGCCTTTTAAGCGTAATAAATTAAAAAATAACTGTATGATTAAAAAATACTGGAAAAATTCCTGTTTTAGGAACTTTAAAATGGAGAAAATTTTCTCTGACAGATATCTTACTAATATTAAGTTTGAATGAGAATTTACATCTTAAAAAGCATACAAAAACCTGATAACTCAGCTATATTAAAGATTATAAAACTGTTGTCGAAAAGGATGTTTTGTTTGTTGTCTGTTTTTATGTGCTAGATTGAACGAAATGGACATTATGCAAGGGATTTTGTACCTGACAAAGATATAGCACTTGTAGTTAATGTAAATGTGAATTCATGTCATCGGCAAAATTATAGAACATTTTTCTAAGTAAAATATAATTCTTATCATTCTTCTAACTGGGGTCTTATCAAGCATGGTTCCACGAGAAATGAATCATTACACATCTGAAAAACTATTCATTAACTAAGAATGATAACATTAACCAAACGTTCTAATGAACCATTGGGTAAAGATGCTTATCACAGCAATTAACACTGCGGATGCATAATGTAATATTATGTGAAGCGAAAAAAAGATAATACTAGGTTCTAAATATTTATAATGATAAGAAATTTACAGAGAAAAATGAGAGTTTTTTAATGCAACAAATAATAATTTGGTGCAAAAATGAAACATTAGCCAAAAGCAAACTCTTTGCAATCTTATGTAGTTAAATTTGTAATATGAACTTCTAACTCACAGGACCTTCTCCAGATCCAATGTCTGGAAATATCCAGTCTTCTCTCTTATCCGTTCTCTTCCATCGAGGATTTCCAATCCAAGAACATTCCCCCTGAAAACAAGAATAATAAAATTAATTTTTATAATTTTGCAGGCATTGTAACTGATGTTTAGAACTCAAAAAATTCTCAATCAATTAAAATGTTTACTAGTTCCAAATAATAATATTAAATAAACTTAAAATATATAGTTAAAGGAATAAAGTGTATCAAATTCAATTATCAAAGGCTTTAATCACAATAGTGTGCTTAAATCCTTAATTAGTCCTTGAATTCATGGCCTAGTGCAAAAAGAACAATTTTAATCAGTAGTGGGACCGATCTTCTCGCCGATTATCCAAGTCAAGAACAAAACTTTGTAGAAGGTGTTCGAAATGTAAGGCAAATTAAATGTTAAGCGGAATCAGCAGAGCATGTTAAAAATGATACAAAATTAATTAACTAATAATTAATAAAAATGCATCAGTATTTCAAAATGTTATCCTCAAACAATAAGCCTGCAGCCGTCATACAATAACTGAATTTTAGAAATGCGATTGATCTTTTACTTCGGTAACGAATTACCTCAGTATTGGAATTGATAATACTGACACACATTCAGAGACTTTCGTCGTCTTCTCTGGATGTGGTTGCGACATTTTATTCAAATGCATTATATACCGGCAAAATTGAAACTTGAAACATATATGTGCTGACAAAAACAGTGCTAAATTTTCTGTACAAGGTGCATAAATTTGTATATATAGTTTTGAAGTCTTCCTGTGCAGCATATATACATCTTCCATAAAAAGCCGCTTAAAATGGTTCATTGAATTTTAATTTCAGAGTTAAATCCTCTTGAAGCTCAGTAATTCTTATCTGTATATGCGTACAGCATGTGACCGAATAGAAGAAATATGGTTTAGATATATAAGAATTTTATTGCTGACTCTGATCACTTGCAGGATCAACAAATTTCGTGAGGCTATTCAGGTCAAAGATAACTCATGCAGTAGGATTTAGTGGATTTTTAAAAATCAAAGTATGGCTTTATCATTATAAAAATCTCTATTTGATAATTTTTGAATAAATGTTCAAATGCATGACCGCTCTTGTCTAATATGGCCTAAATAATTGTAATAGCACCTATATTTGAAATGTACTAATTCTTGAAATTTAGAAATGTTATTATATAATTGCAGTTAAGAACGTATTTTTTTATTTCCAGAAAAATAAATTTTGTCAGTTGATTTGCTATTTCAAGTTGGAAGCAAAGTCTTAGTTTCAAGGGCACATTTTTACACACAATGAGCAGATTATTTGCAATAGAATATTTACAATCGAGAAGTTTTCTCAATTCAAGTTTTCACTCTACTTTTTCTGCTTTTTTATTCTTTCATTTGCTCAATGCCCCCGATGTGCTCAGTGCTCCTGGTGAGATAAAATTATCGCTAAATATTCATAAAAAATTTAAGAAATAAGAAGAAATATCACATAAATGTTTTTTAAATCTTCTGGATTATACGTTCTTTATTATTTATTTACTTAATATTTTTCAAATTTAAGTTCTTCGACATGAGTTATATCTCGCAGCTTGCAACTACTAAACTGAAGGTTAAGACATGGAAAATTTATTAATCAAAGGAATCATTTACAAGCCATACATTAGAACATTTTCATTTTAAAACTGGTTTTAATCACGTAGTTTTTTAAAGCATTTCTATGTCTTCAGGATGTAATTTTGAAAATTATATTAGTATATGCAGTACGTATACTGAAAATTAAAGTTTAAGAAGTAATAAATACTTTATTCAAAGCTGATTATTAAATAAGAATCGCTTCTACACACCAAAATGCTTCCTCCATTTTAAAAAACTGTCTAGGAACTAATGTATTACAATCATCCGTTTTCACATGATTCCACTGCTTTTAATTCCATTTTACAAGATCTCTAAAAACAAAAGGCACTATGTCGTGCATGTAATGAGATTTGAAAAGCCCCATTGTCTTTACCTGATATGTGCTTCAGGTCAAAATTATGATTTTTCATAATAATGGAGATAATGTGGAAAATCCACAATCTGAAATCTGTAACAGATACTTTGTAGCTGGGCAAACTGAAATTGACGATATCAAATCAGTATTCATGCATCGACTGAAAAAAGATTTGAGAATTTAGAATTTTCTGTTTGAATGAGGCTTCAGAGATACCTTCGAAATGAGGCAGTATGCCATAAAATCTCGGTTAAAAAATTAGTTTTCAGATCTGAATGACGGAAGACTGCCAAAATAATGACTTCCTTTTTAAATCATAAAATTTTTATGAAGAAGAGAGACGGCGGATAACAAGAAAAAGCTTCATGCAAATAGTGTTGTCTGGAGTCGAATTTGGGATCTTGAATTGATTGCTTCCCTGTATTGACAAAAAGCGAGCATATGGAGGAAAACTTGTATAATTTTCATTTTCAGATGAAATGACACATTCGTTTTCAAAACACATATACCAATCTATACATATAACCAACACTAATACCAATCTATAGATAAAATTAACTTTTCAATGAAGTTATTTTTCTTCATTAATTCTCTCAATTAATAATATTATTTAATAACATTTTTGATAGGATCGACATCTAAAATTCAAACAGAGAAATCTGAGATCATATCTATATAATTATTGCAGATTTAAGATATATAAATATGATAATTAAATAACAGTTGGTTAGTAAACTATGTACACGATTTATTTTACTAAACAATTTTATACAACAGCATGCATAAAACACTACTAAGCAATATATTTTCAGTTGGCATCAGACACCACTAAACACCAGTACTAAACACCAGTCTACAGAGTATCCACTATAAAAAAATTCGTCAAAAATCCTTTTTGAGGTATTTTGCAAACTCGTCTCATATTGATAAAAAAAGTTTTCCTACTTTGGTCTAATTATTATTTTAGCCATTTTCTTATCTTTCGATTTTATGCAAATGCAACGCAATTAATACATGGTACTTAAGTTAAAAAGATTACAAAGAAACAAATTATATAATGGATTGTTTACATATAGATCCATAATTTTTAAGCATGTTCGCTGATTTTGCTAAGGTGATGAATCAACATTCTGCCGGCATCATGCATAGCAAAACATAATGGTCCATTCTTCGGCAAACATTGATATTAGCTAATTCTATCTCAGTGTGTCATGAGAATACACTGTTATAGGATTTTCAACCGTTAATTACTTTCTAGTAGTTTGATACATTTCATTTCACATTTCTGCATCGACACGGCAGCTGATCTACAAGTTGAAGCATTTCAGCTTGGAGAATCTTGTCAATAGTATTGTCTAAAAGCAACTTTCAACTATAACACCCACGAGAGGCTGTCGATATAATCATGCTAGTCTAGAAAGGATGGCGTATAACAGGGGATTTTCACACTGAAGACATTTTAAGGCTGCTATATATTAATTTGATCAGTTAATGATTTATATCTTTATTTTCACTTATTCTTTCTGTTTACCTACCATTAGTTTCCAGAATGCAAATTAGTTTCCAGAGTATTTTATGCGAGGTTTCCGCATTGTGAATGAGAATATATTTCTGCCTCTTGAAGCCACGTTTGAGATAAGATTGCATTGCAGTGCGGACATTCAAATTGTTACAACGTTTGAGGGTTTTACGGTAAGACGTTTGAGCCTACTAAGCGTTAAAGCATATGTGCAGCACTTCGCTACAAGACATAATTTTAAATTTGAATTTACTGTTACTTTAAGTTGCATCGACACAAGTGTTGGCTGATTTATAAACACGAGTCGTGTATTTATGTTTCAGCTCTGATTTAATATAAATTTTGTTTTAAATCTTTTTTCAAAACTCTGTATTTCCTCCAGACGAAGCAATAATTCGCTGTAAGTCTATTAGGAGTTTGGACGTTTAATCTGCGAACGAACAGACAAAGTCTGAAACTTAGGTTTGAACACAGATATGCTAATTGTATACACTGAGTTAAACTATAACCTTATATTAAACATCGTTAATTCTTAATAGACATTATAGACTGCAGTTAGGATTTTATAGCAAACTAGGGGCTTCGTTGCCAGCCTTCGTCTGGCTTTTAAATGTACCGGAAAAATAGCTGAAGGGAACAAAAACATTAAATTTAAAAACTGTGTAGAATTTTACTCTGCAGAACAACTTCATAAAAAAAGTTATTACGTAAAAGAAAATTACAATAAAATAAGCAATATCCCTTAATACAAATATTAATTATCCTAATAAATAAATTAACCAACTTCCCTTTGCAAAATCTTAAGAACTCAAATGGTATAAAGGAGGTTAAGAACTTTGTTTCCTAAAAAAAATCACTCAAAACTTTTCAATATCTTAAAAACAGTGAAATGAGCAATAAATAACATAAAAGAATACAAAAAACAAAAAATTCTGAAAAGCAAAGCATAATTAAAGATATTTTATCTTATATTTTCAAGAGAAAAAAATTACAATGAAATAAGCTATATCCCTTAATACAAATATTAATTATAATAATAAAAAAATTAACTAACTTTCCGTTGAAGAAAAAAATCATGCAAAACTTTTCAGTATTTTACAAACAGTGAAATAAGCAAAAAATAACATGAAAGCAACTCAAAAAACAAAAACTTCCGCACAGAATTTTACTCTGCAGAACAACTTTATCAAAAAAAAGGTATTATATATATATATGAAAAAAGACAATGAAATATGCCAATCGCTTAAAAACAGTGACATAAGAAATACGATGAAAAATTGTTGCCAAACCCATATTTCTAAAAGAATGAAACTATTCAAAATGATGCGATTTCATCAAAAATCTATCAACAACAATAAGAATAGGAAAGGAAAATTGTTGCCAAAATCACATTTTTAAAGATGTGAGATGTGAGAAGTGTACTCGGAAGCTTCATTTAAAAATTTTTTTAAAAATACAAAATATTATCATTTTTCCAAAATTCTTTTTTTTTTAAAGCAGTCGCAAGGATGAAAGTTTAATGCGTCACAAAATCAAAGAAAAATAAACTGTACATTTTTAAAAATAAACTTTTTTAATAAAATCCCATTGAAAAGGTGTTAAGCTCACTTTGTTAAATAAATTCGTGTTTAATCGATTTATTGAAACACGAAATTTATTTTAAGTTCGTAAAATACCTAAGTGCCTACGTTTCATGAGTGTGTTGAGTAAATTCTCGCTTTCCTATAGCCCATTATGTCTCAAAATGACGCGATTTCGTCACAAAACATAAAATAAAAAAATTCGAATTCGAATTTCGGAAAAATCGCTTCGAGGTGTACTGTCTCTTGTCTAGATGCACCTATGTACCAAATTTCGTAGCCGTGGGTCTATTAGCCTACGCGCAGCGCGAACGAAAGGCACACACACAGACAGACTCTTTCTTTTATTATATGTAAAGATGTTTTAAACAATATTGCAATTAGTTTTTTTTTTCTGTAGTTCACATAGTTCATTTAAACTATGTGAATATTTGCACTGCAGAAAAAAACTAATTGCAATATTGTTTAAGACATCTTTACATATTGTTGCGTTTTTCTTTCTTCTGACACCAGTTGTTGCGTTGTTTTCTTCCTTCACGTTCGTACGGGGTTTATAGATTTGGAGTGAATAACGACGACACTTTTGATGAAGTATCGAAACACACTTTATTTAGCCAATATTAATCAGGACAGCTCCAATAACCCTTTTTACAGTCGTCGAAGATCTACTATAAACACGCTGGAACAATCAGCGACACAGCCTTCAGGTTATCAGGCTATCACGATGGAGACAGCTTCCTGCAAAACACCCGACTGTGCTTTCCGGAGTATAGCTCCCGACTCTGCTTGGTCGTTCTCGGAACTCCACATACTCTCGAGACTCTTCACGCTACAACTCGCGATGCACTCGACAATACACAGAGCACAGCTCCTGACTCTCGGTTCAGTCGTTTCCGGAACTCAACACGCTCTCTCGACGATGCACTAACCGCGATACTCTACGAGACTCTTTCGGTGCACTCGACGACACACTCGGCACTCGCTAGCCGGCTGTAAACGCCATCGCCTCCGCAGGGATTGACTCGCTAGATGAGACACAGTCACTCGATGAGAGACGCACACTCTCGATACTACTGACTGACTGACTGCGGACCAGCAGGGTTTATATAGCTTTCGGCTTGTGTTCGGGAACATTCTTTTCCCGAATTTTCTTGTCAAATGTGGCAACCCTACCTTCCCTTGCCATTTTATGGCAACCCTAAAACTGCTTTGCGGGGAAGCCATCTTACCGCGCCTTGACATTTCGTAACAATATAATAAAAGAAAGCGTCTGTCTGTGTGTGTGTGTCTTTCGTTCGCGCTGCGCGTAAGCTAATAGACCCACGGCTACGAAATTTGGTAACATAGATGCATCTAGAAAAGAGCCAGTGCACTTCGAAACGATTTTTTCGAAATTCGAATTAGAATTTTAACAGTACACATTATACAATACAATGTACTAATTTCAATATTAATTACACGCTTTATTTCGGTTCGGTTCAATAGACTATTTACAAGAACATGAAGGTTACTTTTAATTTAGTTGTTGCGGTGCAGTTAAAAAGAATTAAGCTGCAAGTGTAGATCTGTTTACATTTTATACAGTGTGTCAACATTTTAACGCAATGATAAACTGAAGTAATTGTTACAATTAATACAGATATCTTGGGACTATCTTGTCATTCAATTGAGTATCTGCCTGATGTCCTTTATGCAATTAGTGATGCTCACATAAACACATAGTAATATATGCACAGTTCCTTGAACTATTTTCATACTCTGCCAAGCGTTCAAAATATTCCAAAATATGAGTTGAGTAATATATATGCAATGCGTGTATGTATGAATAATATATATACAATATTACTATATAACAATATTACTAGGCAGATTTGTTGAACAGATATTTTAAACAGTTTAGTTCATGAAAAATAAACAAATACTCAAAAGAAAAGAAGACGTCACTTGCTTTTTCGCCTTTAGGTCCGACAGGTCCAGGCGGTCCTGGAATCCCTTGGTCACCTTTTTCTCCTCTCAGAAGCTCTATTTTGGGAAGAAAGTCTTCTGCAGAATGGTCTACGCTTGGATGGAAAAAATTTCTCTGGCAGGGGAAATAAACATTTTTTTAGGAAATGAAGTTCAATTTTATAAATAAGATGAATTTAACTTTGAAAGTTCGTAAAATATGCTTTCTAAAGATAATCAGGAATGTGGACGATTATATTAATATTAATTTATTAACAAGCGCTTTATAAATGTAAAAATAATAATTAGAAAAACCTAAGCTGAAAGATTTAAAAACTGTGTTATCGCTATTATGATAAATTCAGAGTTGAACGATCGTCATTTACCAACACCGTACTGCGGAAGCAAAATGGGTTGTTGATATGTCACGTAACAAACGTATCAAAACTGAAAAATCACGGAAAACTTAAGCTTTTGATTTTTGGTCAAGGTCCTTAATTTATTTGCTTAATCAAGCACTCTGATGATGAGCAATCAAACAATAAGTCCTCAGATTTATAGGATTTGACAATGAAACAAATTGATCTGAAATAAGTTAAATCTTTTAATAATTTCCTCGTTTAAGAAGACTTTTTTATCCTTTACAGCGGATTTATTTAAAGCATCGTGCTCAAATATAACGGAAAATCGAGTTTTATTTAAAGGCATCAAGAATCGTATCCAATTAAGCAACTCTACTTTTGAAAAAATAAGTATAGACAATTCTGTATGATATAAAATATAATCTTCTCTAAAATTAGCATTATAAATAAATAAATAAGCTCTACAAACCGTTGCATGACTCCCTTTGTGCACTATGTATTCTTGAAAATGTTCCCCTTCCTTCCCTAAAGAAATTTAAAATAGTTACTTTTCACATGTTATCTGAAAACGCTATGGGGGAGAAAAAAAAAAAAAAAAAAAAAAAAAAAAAAAAAACGAGTTTCATAACATAATTTTCAATTTTCAAGTAAGGAATGATACAGATTTTATCCACAGTTTTAATAATTATATAAATAAATTTCATGCAGTAAAAATGAAATATTTGTTACATGTAATGTTCTTATTGTTAAAGTTTTTCACGAGTTACGACTGAAACGATTTGACGATTTTTCAGCTATACGACGGTGCACACAAAGGTATACTACATTTTGAATCTTGATTATTTTCTGTGCCGACGTCATTGGTTGATCTAGTTCACAACATAATCTCCACTACTCAATAAATACCTTAACATAAAAATTTAAATATTATTTTGAAGCGTGGATAAATTAATGGCATTATGCTTTCCCCCCAACAAAAAAAAAAAAAAAAAAAAAAAAAAAAAAAAAAAAAAAAACAGTTTTAAGTATAAATATTTAATGAATTATGTGAAATTTCCTAAGTTTTCGTGTAAAATAAATTTGCTTTAGTTGATTGTAAGGTTGTAGGATAATAAATATAAATCTACTGAGCATCTCTGGAGTACCTACACAGCTGCCACATTTGCTAGGTAACATGTACTAAATGACTTTTCCACTGAAAATAATATCAACTTAAATTAAATTTGCCAGGAGATAATTCTATCATAGGATGATGCAAAATACTTGAGTTTACTAGAATTAATACTATATTTCACTACCAGGTGACAATGACGCTTGATGGAAATGTTGTTGCAATCGAAAGCCCGTATATATTTTCTTATTTATGGGAAATCCTCTGTAGTTATACAATGAGCAAAAAAGGGCAGTATAAGCTCGTACTTAGTAAGTGAAATTTGTTATATACTAAATCAATTATTTTTACATGGATTAAAGACATTAAGTCTTCGGGTGTCAATAGTTTATGGATAACGAGGTAATAGATCGTAATAGTGTTTCAGTAAACGGATTGACGGATTCTCTCCGAATTCTTGACAGTATGATTATATTTATTCTAAAAATAATGAGCATAAATAAAGAAAATAAAGAAGTATGCTCAGTCTTATAAATCGAAAAAAAAAGGGCGAATAAACTTCGCGATTTTTCATTCGTTTGGAGAAATTATGCCAAAACTACATGGAGTAAAAATGCTACCATTTCTACTATTTAACCTTATGAAATTTCTTTTAAAATTAAGTACATTTATGCACCTAAATATAAATATCTATAAAAATTTCCTATAAGGTATTTAACGATGTATAGAAAAAGAAATTATTAAATAACTTTTGAATTGAAAAAGATATTTTGTTTTTTAATTTTTCAGGATTTATAAATGAAAATAAATGAAATTAAAACCTAAGTTTCTCAGAATGTTTGCCATCTGAAGAAACAGCGAAATTATGTCTCTGTTCGAAATGTGCGATAACTTGAATTGATCTGTTGGAACTGGCCTTATCACATTTGTTATCGCTGTTTTCAGCTGTCCTATGATTTTTGGTCAATCTCTGTAGACTTATTCTTTAATACAACTTCGTAAAAAGAAATCTAGTGGTGCTAAGTAATAGCTATAAGGGGGGGGGGCCAAAAAGCCTATCTCCAAAGCGATTCGGGAAACTTGTTCGATGACACGATTGCCATAATGACTTCTAAGCAAATTCAGGACGTCTCCTGTTGGATGTAAAGGAGCTTAATCCTGCTGAAACTCTGTATCTTGGAAATCAGATCTGTTTCACAGAAGTTACATTTTAAACATTGTAGAGATAAGAAGAAAATCATCACGCAACGTTTTAGCGAGAACAGAGTTAGAAGCCAAGATATCCAAAATGACAGCTTATTGAGACAAAGTTTCGGTTTAAATTCCGAATTAGCTACGTCATTAGCGTTATTAAGTCATATGTGACTGACCAAGAAATTTGCATTTTCCCTTTCGTGATTTCATAGAAGTGTATTATTCTTGTTCCTTATTAGCATGCCTTCGTGATTATGCCTGGAAAGTATGCCAGACTAGCAATCGGAAGTTTGCAAATTTTGCGAAGGAATTGCAAATTTTTCACGTCCTCTGTTCCGAATGAAATGCTTAATGGTGTCTACAGTAGCTTCCGAACTGAAAAGGTGCTGCACTATATTTCGTCACCGCAAACATTCGGCGACTCGGTACCTTCCTTCGAAGTCGCCCTTCTGGAGGAGGAGAATGGTGCCATCTATCTCTCTCCCTATTGAGTGCCTTCATGGTGCAAAAGGCCTCTGCACTTCTGGCTAGCAATCGGAAAATCCAAACGGTGAATTCCAGAGAGAGCACTGCAGTTTTTTCACACCTTCTTTTCCGAAATAAGTTGCTTAACGACCTCTACAGCCTTACCTACACTATTTATTTAGTTAATTATTATTTATTAGTTATTTATTTACATTTATATATCAGCACACAGTTAATGCAATACATTTGGAATTTGGAAAATTTCTATACTTTTAAATTATAATTTTTTGCCTTAATTTACTTTCGGTACATATACAGAGTAATCATAAAGAAACGTCCCCTACATATGAATACCTAGCAGCCTATCGACCAATCAAAATGAAATTTCAAATATTAGTATTTGAAAGCATGCGCTGGAGATTGTTAAGATTTAAAAAATAGAAAAAAAATAGAGTTCTCACGGTTACGGTTAAAGTATAAAAAAATCGAAATTTTTTCCACGACAGGGCCACTTTTCGCTGTGCAAATTTAACAGCGTTTTGAAAAAAAAACGTAAATGGCTTTAGAACGATACAAGTATGACAAAAATTTCCGGCGTAAAACGTTTGCAAAGAAGAGCATTGTAAGGGACAAATGACAACAAAGGAGAAGAGCAGAAAAAAAAAAATTATGGAAATCACAAATTTTCAACATGGCCACCTTCGCAGACGATAATGCATTGCATGCGGGAAATTGTTGACAACAACGAACGAAACACTGCAGAAGGAATCTGCATAACTTCACATTCTATGATATCTTTCAAGTCTGACGAACCTCGTGGATTTCATACATACACCTTAAATTTCAGATAACCCCAAAACAAAAGTCTATCGGAGTGAGGTCGGGAGATCGCGGTGACCACGAAACTGCAAAGTTATGGGAGAAGATTATATCTCCAAAGAGATGTTGCAGGACTTGCACTTTTGGAATTAAGTGATTCAGCAACATTTTTGTATACCGAGCACTTGTGATGGAGCACGTTTTCATACCTCTAGAAGTGACCTTTTCGAAACAGTACGGACCAAGAACGAATATGTTTACGATGCCTCATCACACAGTCACTTTAGCTTCGTGTAAATGCGCTGGTGTCACATCGTAAGGACTTTCGTCAGCCCACTAAAAGTAGTTCTTGGAATTTACGTTCCCAGTTAAGGAGAAATTCGCCGCTTCTTCCGTCCGTAATATCCCGGAAGGCATAAAGATGATGATATATTCCCCGATTAGAAATTTCCTATATGCTTTCTGGTACGCTTTCCAGGTTTAAATGATAACACCGCATCTTCATCACATCTGATGAGGAAAACATTCGCAAGGTCGACACGAGTTGTTCGTCTCCGGTTTGCAATATCTGGACATGCTGGAATCGATAAGGAAACATCTGCAAAGTAGAGCGCAGAAGCATGAAGACTGTGATTTTTGGTACATTGGAAGCTGCAGGCAACACTTCGTGCAATGTGCAACGGACATGCGGTAATCGTATTATGCAATTCCATAACAAATTCCATGGAAACATACGGTCATTCGGGTCGCGATCTTTCACATACATCCAGTTTCTTCAAATTTATTTAAAAAAATCAAGTACAGTTTTTTACGGAACATTAGCCTTATTCTAGCTTATGATTTTGCAGATAAAGTCGCACTGCTACGACAGAATTTTCCCCGTTTAAATGAAACAGCTTTATCAGTTCACCTCATTGTTTCCCTGTCAGTGTCACCTTGCTAGCACATTCGAACACCTGACCGAAGAAAGAATTTCCCCATACTTGAAAAAATCTCTTATTAAAGATTTCCCACAATCAATGCTTTGCACCTAGTGTTCTCTGATTGGTGCTTTTGGATCCGTGGCTCTTAGCCGACAACCACACAGCCGACGAGGCACTTTTCCGACAGCAGTTAGTCGACAATACATTTAGCTGATAAGGGCAGTTAGCCGATACGGACATTTAGTCAACAGGATACTTAGACGACAGGGACATTTAACCGGCAGGAAATTTAGCCGACATGGACACTTAGTCGATAGGATACTTAGCTGACATGACATTTAGACGATAGTAACTGAAACCGTTCTCACTGTAACCGTAACCTGGAAAGTTCTATTTTTTTAAATAGTCACTGTCTCGAGTATATACCTTCAAATAACAATATATGGAATTTCATTTCGATTGGTTGATCGGAATAGGCCGTTAGGGGTTCATATATCGGGGAATTTTTTATGACCACCCTGTATATATATATATGAGGTGTCTTATATGCAGATTATTTTTTCTTCTTGGAAAATACCTGCATGTTTCTATACAAGAGGCCGTCGTATATTTGGGCAGTGTGACAACAGTATAATAAATTCATTTAAAAAATATATCAAAATCAGCTGAAATTAAATAATACTGGTGTAATCGATTCTAGAGCAAATACATTTATGTTTACCAAAAAAAAAGTGTTATTAGTGATTATTCTACTACCATCCAGATTCTACCATTTATGTGCCAAAGATTTAAAGATGGTATAATAAATGATACTTGATACCATGTAAGATATATAAGTTCGATAAAAGGCAGTCCTTATAACAACCTTTTTTAACAAACATTATCTGCGATGAAATTATTACCGAGAAAATAAATAAAAGTTCAATCTTTTCACTCCTTTGCTCCTTCCAATATGAGCAAAGGTCTGGTGAAGAAAGTAAGTTGCACATTTCAATGGTAGGAGAAGTTGCTCTTATAATTGCATCAAAACAAACTTAACAAGACTCACCTAGGAACGAAACCTTAACAAATATGACTCCATCGGCAAGAAATTCTCTCAGGAGATCTGCCAGCTCGCGAAAAAGCAATAAAAGTGTAGCTGGGACTCAGCTGTATCTCCGTATCGATTTTACGGGATAACGGCATCCAATAATCATTACCGTTATGAAGAGAAGTTGTCAAAGAGTTCATTAAAGTCAGTGGCGTTCCTTAGCGAGTCCTAAATGTGGGAAACAGAATTTCCAGGCATTCATCCGTCCTCAAGCAGAGAAAATTATTCAACCAAAGGCGGTTGGATAAAAACTAAAACATCAGCGCAAATGAGCTCAAAACCAAATAATCCTTAATAAGTAACATAAGACTATAATGTCTCATGTGAAACTAGATTGGAAACTGCCAATAAATCTTCCGCTAAATTATTATTTTCATACAAATTACTTCAATGCAGTTAGAATGTGAACAAAATTATAGTATTGTATAATTATAATATTATAGTTGTAAATATTTGTAACAGAACAGATGACATATTTTTATATTACAGTTCATTAAAAAATTTTTTAATCCAAAAGCTAGTTTTTATTTAAGTTACGTTCTATTTTGTATATTTAATTATTTTTTTAATTTTCTATATTGGTAAGAAATTTTTGTAAATTACATACAATTTTTCTGCATCTTATGTTGTTTGAATATGTAATAACAGAAATTTAGTATAAACGTAGAAAGAACGATGATGAAGAAGACATATGATGAAAGTTTTGCAAATAATTTTTATTGAAGCATCAACCGTATAAAAACAGACTTAATGGCAAAGAGGGGAACATACATTGTTCCATAATTACAAATTTACTTTTCATGTAAATTATAAAATTTAAATACCTCACAGATACTATACATTTGCAAGCATCTAAATCTTCCACGGGATTCGATCCCTGGCCTAATACTATAACACACAGCAACGCCGAATATGGCGGTGAGAAATCAATAGTTCTATCAGTTGCACCAGATTTTAAATTACTTTAGCAGATTCACAATTACTGCAGCTATAATGTATAGCATAATTTCCGAGTAAGAAGGTATTACGAAGCACAGTTCTTGAGAGCACGGTAAATAAAAGGATTTCCATTTTCCAAGAAAGCCCATTTCTTATTCATCAGATTGGCAAGACTTTATATGCAAGAGGCAAACAGGAAACAAAAATGTGATAAATAATAATACTGAAATTTGTTACGAAACGGTAAAATATCGAGTAAAGGAAAGGAACTTCTTAAGTGAAAGTTTGAAAATTAGTACTTCAGTAAAAAAATTATGGTTTTTTTTTATAATTTAGATTAAAACTTATGTGTACTCTTATGTTTATGAAGTCTATAGTGGGAAAATTTACTTTTTAAGTCTAACTAGCAGTTAAACTTAAGTTAAACATTGGCGTACCTTTCCTTTGGTTTGGACAATCAGCCAGACCAGAAGCTTATGCAACAGTGAAGCAAGCATACGCAAAAAATCTAAATGCTAGCGAATGTTAACTGCAACTGTTTGCGTTGCTGCTTGAAGAATTGGCTTGCTACTTTGTCTGTTTGTCTGGCTGTTGGTGATTGACCGCGCCATGGAAGACGAAACTGAGTCTATGTATTTCATCCTTCATCGTTTGGGCCGATCCAATTGTTTGCGTTTCTTGAAGAAAATATTTGTCGGAGAACGTGTCGAATACCTTTGCCATCCTACGTAATATGCGAACTATTTCTATAACTGCTAAGCTGAAGACTAAAATCAAGAGTCGCATATTTTTTTTTTTTTTTTTTTTTTTTTTTTTTGGCTTTCTAAACTATCGATAATAATATGCTAGTATAAGAGTAGGCCGCTTGTTTATTACAGGTACTGTCATTCAATAATCGACTGTCGATTACAGGTACTGTCATTCAATAATCGACTGTCGATTAAGAATGTTTCTTTTTAATACTCCAGTGGTTGCTAGATTACGCACTTCTTTCTTTCCAAATGCGCGCGATATCTGTCAAGTTTGTAATGCAATTTGTGTTTTTTCCCGCCCATTTCGGTGAGTAAATGGAATGCGAGCTGGCGCCAAATTAGCTACAAAAATTTAGAAATTCGTTTTTAAAAAGGAAATTATGATTGTTAGCTTTCAACTTTGGAACATGTCGGGAAGCATCAAAACATGTTTCTGTTATAAACAGTCTAGCTGAATCAAGCGAAGAGCTTGTAATACTAATTTTCCTCAAAATGCCAAGGTTTCAAAGTTTACTGTGATATGCTGGTTTCCAATATTAAGACAAGTTGTTTGAACTAACGTACTGAATTTAATTTACACTTGCAATGAGCTGCATAGACTAAACTTGCCTAGGATGCATTACGTTGCCGACAGTAACATTCCCTACTGTCTCCTTTACTTTTGAACTATAAGTCGACGATAACAAACTTTCCAAAGTCCAGTAATTTAGTATGGACTGCTACGCAACTGCCTGAGATTTTTTGGAATTGACCTAACGCTTGAAGGGCTGTTAGAATAGATCGGAAGGCTAAATAAAGGCGTCTGAAAAAAAAAATTACGTATTATCAATGTCTTTTGCTTCACTTTTTGTGCAAAATTTACTATTAAACGAGGTTTCGTGTTGATATTAATATGCGCCGGAACTGTACGGTTGGTTTTATTTAGAGTTGTTTCTGCAAAAGTTACACACATTATTCAACGAATTGAATGAAACGGAATTAGTCTCTCATTTTTTGTTAAGCCTACAAGGTAAACATATATACGTTAAGACATGACTGTTTTTCCTCCTTTTAAATTGATCTGTTTTTATAACGAAACACTAAAATAAACTTACTAGAATCAAAGAAGTAAAAAAGAAGTTTTACAGTTCTGAATTTTTTTAGGAGGTTTAAGACAAAAATTTGTGGCTAATTCAAATATAAATAATACTGATATCGAAATACATCTTTTAAAAAGTTTAGTGTCCATTGATTCTAAGGTAACCAGTAAAAAAAAAATTATTATTACGAATTTTCGTACATATATAAATATTTTTAATGAAATTATAAGTTTTCTATTTTTTAAAAAATATTATAACATGATAAGGTACTCTTCTGTTTTGAGGGCCGTAAAATAATTGCAGCGAAAATGTATGCGCAAAAGCGCCAAATCTAGCAAACGCGCCCATTTAACTGCACGCCAAATCTAGCGTACGCGCTGGTTTCAGATTGCATAAGTTTAATACTACTATATTTCTTAAGACGCCATTGAAATACTAGTTTAATTTTTAAATCCTTTTTTTATATCCTATGAATTTAACAATTTGGGAATTGCCCATGATGACACATCGACTTATTTTCATTTAAAAAGTAAAATAAAATTGACAAAAATCCAATTGTTTTTAGCCTTGTAAAAAGCGGCAAACAAATAAATGAGCGATTCTGCACTTCTGAATATTTTCAAAGAAAAGGCATCATTCATTATAGAAAATTACGTTTGAACAACCAACGAGATGAAATTATGCTTTAGCGATAAGTCGGTAGCGAAATAGCGATGCAGGCATCCATTCAGTTATGTTGGTTATTTTTATATAAATTATAATAACGATCTGAAATAGTTATTTACTCTTATGTAAAAAAGTATTATATGAAATTAAACTTTCATCTAAATTAAAACATCAATCTTAGATAGTTATTTACTATTATACTTCCTTTCTTGTCGCAATTATTAGGGTTGCCGCAATTATTTTTGGCAGCATTGGCATCAACAATAGTTTGGCGAATTTTTACGGCCCTCGAAACCGAATAGTATCCATGATAATCTAGAAACGACTTTCTACCGAAAAATAAGAATACAGGGGCAGGCTATTTTTAACATCGAGTAAATGGTTATCTCACTAAATTATCGAGACATCGCCAAGCTGCCAATGGTTTTGAGATTCATTTGGCAAGAAGTCGACGAACTTGGCAACCATATTGCGACATTTTGGCAACCATATTGCGACATCGCTAAGCTAGCAATGGTTTTAGCGACTAATTTGCTAGAAGTCGCCAAACTTGGAAACCATATGGCAACATTTCGGCCCTGTCCCTGTATTACCGTAATGGGTATTGTAATTGACAAATCTGAATTGATTCTATGTAACTGTAATTGTATTCGGCCGTCATATGTCCTCTAGTAATTTCGAAAAATACTGAACATTTCTCGGCGAGCGAGGAGAAAACTATATAAGACCGGGAACAGCATCAGTTTCAGAGTAATAGTTGTTAGTTCAGAGCTGACTTCCGAGTATTGAGATATCCGTGTCAGTTTCGCTCTTTACATGCACTTTGTATTGCATTGTCTTTAACATTCTTAGTAGTTTTAAGTGTATAACAGACACCTCATATTCGCGAAATTTAATACTTTGAAGAGATGATTTTGACATTCAAAATGTTCAAGCCCGAGAATAAGATATGACTAAACTTCTACAAAGGCATGCAGGCAATTATCTGACAAAGAAATTATCAGGTTAATTCACTCCTTATTCAACTCTACTTTTCAAATTTTATACACGAAAATGCTGTTTTTAAAAATTTAAGCCAGTGAATATTTTTAAAGCTGTACAAAGAACATAATTTTTGTTTTCTATCTAACGAGAGAAGGGATGCCCTCATGTCTGCTTTAAAAATTACATTAAAAAGTCATATGGATACGCATTGGGCATCAAGAACAAAAGCTGTCAAAAAAATTATATAAAAAATATACATCGGTTATTAAAACATGTGGCATCAAAAGACAAATTATTTTGAAACAAATTCATTTCAGATTTTTATACATCTTGTCTGCGCGGAATTTAATGCTGCAAGGAACAGAAAAAATAAATAAAGCCTTGCAATCCCAAACTGTTATTGAATATAAAGCCAAATGCTTAAGAAAGGGATTATGTCATGTCATGGTTATACCAACATAATTTAAACAGAAAAGACAGGTTAATAAATCATATTATCAAGAATCAATTGATATAAGGAAACTAATTTTTCATAAAATTATTTTTTCATAGTAGAAATTAAGGAAATGTTAGGTGATTTAATGTCACAATAAAAATAGAGATACTAAAAATTAAACGAATTATCTTCTTATTTTTCGCTTTCAATTGGTGAAAAATTAAAAGCCAAAGGCCATTGGGTTTAGATAATTTTAAAGGCTTGAATATCCGAATGCTGTAAATGGGGCAGAAACTCGAAAAGAAAGTTTGTTTAAAAAGTTATATTATTTCAATAATTCTAAACTCTGTAGAGCAGCTACAAAATTAGATTTTTAAAAATAATTTACGAATGTATCTGAATTTCAAAACATCTTTCAGAATATATTAACAGTGCTAGCTTTTGTTGCTAGTGGCGAAAGAAGCTTCTGCAAACTTAAAATAAGAAAAAATTATAAGATCTTCACATGATTAAGAAAGCTTTCAAACATGCCCATTTTTTCTATAGAACATGAATTAAGTGATGAAATAAATTTTTAAAAAAATATTGTAATGCTTCGGTTTAGTTAAAGCAAAATAATAATAATAATAATAATAAATTACAAAAAGTGTTTAAAAATTGGTAGTATGGCTAGATATTTTACACATATGTGTGTGTTTTTAATGTGGTAGTTTTGGCGGATTATTTTAATGTGATAATTTAGAGATTCGCAGTCTTGGCGCGTTTCACTTTTTAGTCACGGTCGAAACAGTAATAGATGTGTTGCACATGCATAATCACAATATACTTGTATTACTTGACGATCATGCTGTTTAAACTCCATATTGAATAGCACGGTATAATGGAGACAATCTACTTTCAGAAAGTTTTAAGTACGCACTCACATTTTTTAAACATAATTAAGTTGAATTTTGTTTGGTGTTTTGTATCTTACACACACACACACACACACACACACACATATATATATATATATATATATCTCTTCATTTTTTCCTCAAATGGCCAGACACCTTGCATTGTACACAGAGGTGCGCATTTACTGCTTTGTCTCAGGGAAAAAGATATGTAGGCAGGGCTCTGCCCATTAGTTGTGGTCGAATAAAAATTTGTCGTCTTTAAGCTGCGCTTTGAGTAAGTCTGATTTTGGTAAGAGCTTAGTCCTCTCGCTTCTATTTCGGAAGCAATTAACAGGCCGCTATGTGAACGAAAGACATATTACGTACGAGAGTTATAAGAGTTCTGTTTGCAAAATTTTATTTTTCTGAGTAACTACTTTTAATTGTTTTTCAATATGCCAAAACTGTCAAACAATCTCTCAATAGAACTCATTACTTACCAGACTTACGCAGAACATTTTCAGAACTGTGGTGGTGAAATGAAGTGTTTTTATCGTTGAGCAAATCTCTTCCATGTCTCTGAAATGATAAAAACATAAATACTTATCATTGATTTTTAACTAAGCAAAATGTCAAGAACAAACTTTTGCCTAATCATAGTAAAATTAAATAATTCTTTTATACATAGAGTTTCAAAATAATTGCATGATTAACATTTTTTTAAAAGTTTGTTCATTGACAAATGGATCCACGTTAAGAAATAAATCAAAGAAAATAAGCTATGACTCTTAACAGTTTTACTTACGTGACACTTTAATAAATAAGCACTTAAATATTTGAATTTAAATTTTAATGCCAAACAAATAAAAGAAATTTTATTAATACCTTTTCCTTACGCTACTAGCCCTTTTGATAATTTTCTATTCAGTAATATGCAGAACTAAACCCTAAGAAAATAATCAAAGCTACATAATTTAAACCACTTTGAACCTATGCAAAGAAACGGCGCTGTTGTCAATTTTAGGGCGGTACAAAATATGCGTTTAAAATAAATGTTTTCTAAAACTTCGATATTTTTACAAAGGAAAAGCTGAAATCCATATTAAATCCAGTTTTTTTACATCAACATTTAATTTTCGAAAGTATACATTCGAAATTTTACGTGCGTAGGTTCTTTATAAACATCTGCATACGGATTCAAATTTTCCATGCAAATCTTTGACTAATAATATTTCAAATAAATCTGACCAAGTATCACTACGTTTCGCCTTCTTAAAATTTATCTCGTGGGCCAGTTTTCTTACTTTTCTTTCCGTAGAGCTCGTGTAAAAATGTGTAAAAATGTACATTTCTACTAAAATTTGTAACGTGGCCAAAAGTACCGTAGTAAGGCAAGATGGATTCATGGCTTCATGGTGTTCTCGCAAAATTAAAAGTCTTCTATCAGCGCAAAATACACTGTAGCGTGATTCATCCGGCCACATTACACGTTTCCAATCCTCTGACGACCAGTGTCTTCTTTCCCGACACCACTGCAAACAAATTCTTGCATATGTCGGGCAGAAATGAGTGGTTATCTCACAAGCACCCAACTATGCATTCCTATTCTTTGCAATTCTCTGCGCATGGCTCGAGCTGAAATATGTTGGCAAGAGCCTTGGTTGACGATCTGTGTCAGTTGAAGAACAGTAGAGTCTCTGTTCGGCTGCACAATTCGTCAGAGACGACGCCGAGCACTCTCTTGGAAAACTGTGCTCGAGTCGCAGTTACGTCTCTTAGAGAAGGACTGGGGGTCCTGATTCCAACTTTTGAAAAACCCTTGTTATGGCTGCTTTTGAGAACCCAGTGAGATTTGCTGTCTTCCAAATCGAGGCCCCGCCTCACTGCACTAACCATCTATAGAAGTGTACCCTGACCGGGCACTCTAACACCATGCTCGGGAATTAGTTTACATTGCAGCATTCATGATACACAGTTATATATTAATGGTGCATAATTTGCATTGTAGACAATATTGTTTCAGATATACTTTACACGGGTACTTTGCAGTTGGATGGATAGATACAATAATTACAATGGATAATTACAATAAGTTATTTACAGATGTATATACATATTTCTTTTGTGTTTCGGTTTGGAGCTTTGTTGGCGGGAGGGGAGTGTTTATGGTAACATTTTAACCACGTGTAATCCACGTCATAAAAAAAATTAGCATACTTCAGTCTAGCACGCATTGAAATGAAAATCTCAAAGGTTTCTAATTTATTGGCCAGTGTGTGTATGACCGAAAGTTTTTCTGTCGAGTAAAGCCATTGTCCAGCTCTGAGCTATTGAGATCATAATATTTTCTTAAGATACCAGTTACATGTAGATAAAGACTCATAGAGTAAAATCTCTTGTACCAATTCAGTTAACTGGCAATATAAAACTGGCAGCACTTTTGAAGACCTAAAATTTAGTTTATGAAATAAAAAAAAAATATACAATAGGCTAACAGTCTGAACATTTAAATGTAGGAAAACGTTCTTGTTAAACTTTCTTGTTTCTGCCACCCGACATAACAAGCCTTACCCAACCAATGAACGAATTATGTACAGTGTAAAGATGATCCCTTTATGTGTTGATGTGTGAACTTTGAAGATAGTGTCATGATAGTCCGAAACAATTCACACTGAAAGATGCGAGATTTACTTTGATTGATCGATGCAAGATTTGCTTGGCAAGATGTTAATAAATTAATTTACTGTCTTATCAGTAGTGAAGTAAATTGTGCTCTATGACTAAGTTCAGAGAAAACGAGTCGAGTGAAAAATATTGCCTTGGTTTTATAATACGTTCGGCGCCCTTGGTCGACTTCTTAGATTTACAAGTATGAGTTTGAGGAAGGTTAGTATTAGAGAAGAGGAGGTGCAGTTTAGGTCTATGTAGACAATTTTGTTTTGGTCACATTCTCGTAAGTAGAAGGTGAGGAGGAGGAAAGGGAGAATACAGACGACGTGTAGTTGCAAGGAAACTTAAAGGGATAATGTTTGCAGATGAAGATTGTTTCTAGCCCACTATGAGGTGGTATAAACAAAGTGTGTCACATGATTCAGGACAAAAATAGACAGCGTCAGTGGTGTGTTCCGTTTTAGAAATCAGTAAAACACAGTCCATTACTATGGTTCAAAGTAAATTTCTATTAAGCTTTAGAAAATCACTTCAAGCAGAAAAATCTGCTTGCAATCAGTACAAAAGTTTTAAAGCTTGTGTATTGGGGAAAGTGATCTGAACTAGACGTGTTAGGTCTAGGACGTCTGTCCGACAGGTTCATTTTCCCAATAGGTATATATAGTTAATAATAAACCTTTCCCTCTGCTCTTTTAAGGACTTGCAATCTTCCAGAAATTTAATTTATTCTGGGTAGCATTAAAAGGTTTTTTTTTTTTTTGGTGGGGACCTTGCCTATGTGTCAGATATTCCCGCCCAGGGTTTCATCATTTTTAATGGTCCATAACACAATATTAAGTGCAATACCAATCAAAAATTTATAAACATTCGGTTAGTTCTAGCATTAAAGACAATGATGATGCGTTTTTCTTGTTCAACGCATTCCTTGCGAGTTAGCGAAAGAGCTCTCCTGTCAACGATATTCTCTTGCACTTGCAACTGTTCTCTTCTAAGCTCATCAATTATTTTGCAAACGGCAACATGAAATTTTGGAATACGTGTTTCAAAATGTCTATGCCTCTTATCGCTGTTTGTACTTGTGGTATTGAAACAAAATTATCAGCTTCTATAGCATAGCAAAAAGCGGATCATTTTATAACTAAATAAAAATTGTTTCCGTTTGGTTAATTGTAATGATTTAATTTAAAGAGATAAAGATTCTCATACAGAATGCTTCGATTTAACCTCAAAATACTGTGTTGGCTAGCCACATGCACCTATGAGCACAGAAAATGATGAAATCGCTTCAAATAAGCATACAATTATTAGTAAGAATGCAGTCTTGGGGAAAAGACGGAAAAATTACTAATGCATTTTGAAAAGAAGAAAGATTCTAAAAAAATTATAAGCAATTATTTTGATTTTAATAGGTTTCATTGTGAATGTAAATAACTACATGAGACTAAACACTAAGGCAAATAAACTAACAATAAGTAACAGGAAATGGTGTAAAGTGAACATGCAGAAACACGCTCACATTCAGCCGATTTCTGTTGCTTATTAATTAGTTACTTTAATGTTTAGTTCTTCGGCGTTTCTTTTCTTACGCTAAGACATTTTTTCTAGTAGTATTAGTGTATTATAAAAGTACGTTTTATAGACAATATACTGCGTTTTAATTATATTTGCTGACACATCTATTATTCAAGTATTAAAGACATATAATTTCGTACACAGGTTTTTGCTACCTTAAGCTATTTAGTTTTTGAATAAATAAAGATTCATTTTATTTTTTATACACTCGCTCTGTCATTCCTGAGAAAGAGCTTAATAGCAACCTGGGAAATACTAGGCTGAAAGCAAAACATTGCGTGATTTAGAAATCCTAATAAACGCACCAAATATAAATTTGAGTCTTCAACTGTTAATATTATTTTTGTTTCAAGTTCAAAATTATAACCTTCGAGTATAATTCACAATGACATGTCATCTTTTCTTCATTTACTGCAAGTGAAATATAAAGAGCTTTCCCTAAGAGCCTTCCTTCGCATGCATTTTTTGCGAGATGCATCATATTAAAGAATAAAAAATGACACATAAAAACCTAAATCTGAACTGTGTATTGAAATAAATGCAAATCTCAGTTCTTCCTCTAAAGTGAAATATTTATAAGAAATAGCCAAGAAGAGAAGGCCCAGATCCGAAATCTTCTATCCGCTGAATTCATCTCGCAAAGCAGCCTACGTTAGAGCCCAACGTCAATGGTGCTGACGTTGCTATGAATCCCTCCGGAAACCGCAGTTGGGGTAACCATCCTCTAAAAGTATTTTTCGTCTGGGGTAGAAAGAAGCATCACATTCTTTGCAAAAGTGGTGTAAATAAACCGATACTTATTTTATGATCCCAAAGTGTTAGAAAATATCATTTAAAAAATATTCATGACATTTTTTGAAAGGTTAAAATAAGCATTGACAGGAAGTACACATACTGTTTTTGAACGTTCAACAGACATCGGATAAAAATTTACAACCTGTATTATTTACACATAAGAGTTTCATATAAAGTATATCGAAAGATCGAATTTAATTTAAATATTTCTGTTTTGCGTAATAATGGAATATGTATTCAGAACCGTTTCGACTGAAGTTGCCTGCGTTCTTTGCAAGTGTTCCGCCCCTCTCGATTTTATACAAATTTTACTGCAAAAAGTTTATATTAGCTAATAAAATTATTATAGATACTGAAATTGGACAAAAATTATTCACGAGTGAAGCCTTTCAACAAGACAGTGAGGATATTATTCAACCAATGACACTATATTTGGATTATTTTATGATCTTGATTTGCCTTCTGGTGGCGAAATAGACGTTTTTACAGATGTTTCCGGAATTGATGGTGGAGTGGGTAGCACTGTGGTAATTTATTTTCATGAAGTGGAGATAGACAATGTGAGAATAAAACTTAAACCAATGAATTCGGTCTATCAAGAAGAACTATACGCATTGAAAGATGCTTTGAATTGGACTAATAAAAATTAACAGTTCGATGTTTTATAAATATTTATACTGATGCCGTATCTGCGCTTCAGGCACTCGCCCAACCAGAGCGACTGTTTAATGAAATAAAAGACTTGTTTAGAAAGGATGAAAGAAAAAATATTGTTAAATTACATTGAGTAAATTTAATATGATGCATTATTGAAAAGCACACAGTGGAATTATAGGGAATAAAAGGGCGGACACTCACCCTTGCTAAAATGGCAGCACTTGGGGATGGGACCGATAGTTTTGATATACAATATTAAAGGAAAAAGATCATTGCTGAAATGGAAAACTGGATTTATACAGAATGGAATTTTTGCTGGGAGTACTCTAATAATAAAAAAAGAGTTAATGAAAAATATAAAGTTAAACAAGAAGATGAATATTATGAATAATATTGATATAAATCAGGTACTGACTGATCATGGGCGTTTCCCGGCTTATTTTAATCGGTTCCATCTACAGAATAATGATAAATGGTTAATATGTGACAAGTTTGGGGACGCCAGGCACTTCGTCGATGAATGTACGCTTACCCGGAGTGCAAGAGAGAAATATAGGAAGAATTTTAAGGCAGATTTTAAAAGGAACTATTCCAATTTGAAAGATTTTGCAGAGACAATAATGAAGATTGTAAATACAAACAAAGATAGAATTAGAATTCGGCACTGAGACTCACATTTTGGACTTTATATGTTTTTTCTTATACTTGTTTTTTTCTGGCCAGTCCCATTTTTTGATCATGCGATCAGCTTGTTGATCAGATCCCCGGCCAGGAGGATCGGGGCTGCACCCTTATAATGATAATGTATTCTTTTATTTTGGAAAATCTTTTGAAACTAACCCACCAGTGGTCGAGTGATTGAAACCACTGAACTGCGGAATGATTAAGACTGGTTAAGATTACTCAGTTGTCTAAATCTGATTTAAATTCGGGTGAACAGGCTGTAGTAGATATTTTAGTGGTTTTTCCCGTACTTCTATACGAATCAGTTTCCCTTAAAATATTCTCCACGAAGGCTTCTATTTCCTATACAGATAACTCTCACGTGTTCTGCCGTAATCAACCAAATAAACATATGAAATTTAAAATTTGGGAAAAGCAAATTATGTAAGTCGAAACTCAAATGTAAATAAAAAGTAAAAAGTAATCGGAAATAAAAGAAAAGGTCATCAAAGATAAACCTCCTTTGAAAAGGATAATTTTTGATTGAGGATCATTTCTTTCGCGATCAATGGAATGGGCTTCGAACAAAACTTCTCAGTCCGTTAAAGGACCCTACATGACAAATTAGGTGAATTTGCATAAGGAATCTAATGAAAATAGGAATCTGGTGTAGAGCCACAAAGATGCAATGTGGCTTAAATTTCGGGGGAAAAGCAACTAATATATTGACACGTTTCTCTTCCAGTTTGAAGTAAGCTGTGTAAACATCAGCAAAGAAACGGTTTCTTTAACTTTGAAAACATTTATAAAACACATACTGTTAATCAGTGAAAAGGTGTCATAAAGTATTTAAATGTAAATCAGACAGTTAAAATCAGAACTTCAGGTTACCAAAACAAACAATAGTGTATTATCTTGTTCAACTATTATCAAAGGGAGGAATTTATACGTTTTAAGTGTACTTTTAGCAGTTATAAATTAGATTCACTTGTAGAAAGGGCAAAACAAAGAACCAAAAGGCTTGCAAAAAAATATTAGTCATATACATATTTTGCATAATATTTACAGAATTCTTCAGAAAGCGATATCCAGTTTGCCAAGAAGATGGTTAGTTAGAAAAACTCATATTAGCGTGGATTTGTATAATACGTATATAATAACTATGTTGTTGCTGCTGTGACTTATCATACTTGTCTAACAGTAACATAAGAACAAGCCCACGAAATTCATCGTGGCAAAGAGGGCAAGACTGCGCCTGTCGTTGACAAGAACCTTGATCACCATACAGACGACAGTACGACTATGCCCACTTCCGCCCCAGTTTTGAAGGAGTACAGTTCCCCTACCACAAGTCTTTCGAGAGGACTTTCGGCTGGTCGCATATTTAGAGGGCCTCCATGCCGCATAGACATTTACAAACATCCATGCCTTCTCCGGAATTCGAACCAGTGCCCTTCGGTACAGCAGTCAGGGTTGCTACTTATTATCCCGGTTGGGCGGCAAGGCTAGACTATAAATGTCCTAAATATAACCTAATATGAAAGAGGTTACAGATCCGTTATCTGTTTATAAATGACTATAATAACTAAATATTTGGTCAAAATAATTGCATTATGTATTGATATCTGAAAGCAATGAATTAAGCTCCTCGCATCCCACCCCGTGAGCTTAGGATCCCATTTTCTAATAGAAATGCGAGTGTTTTTATTGATTTTCAGATCCTTCATATTATTTTTTTTTTCTTATTCTAAACAATATTCCACCCTTTTCTGGTGACTATTAAAATTATCTCAGTTTGTCCAATAAATTACAAAGTGAATCTTCGAGTCATATTTCCCTTTCCACTGTGACTCGTAACTGTTTATTTCCCCTGGTTACAGGTCCCAACCTCTGCCGAAAGGGATTGTAAAATATCTAATTTATTCACAAGTCCGAATGATTAGACTAAAAAACGGTAAATTTCAAAATTAATTTATTGCTTTGGTAGTTAACTTGCATGATAACACACGTTTTTCTGAAGTATGGGATCTTGTACTGCATATGGATGTACGAATGGAACGCGTAAAATAATTCCCTGTACTTCATTTCAGGCGTAAGCGTTGATTTTCTCGTGTAATTTGGTAAAAGCGTTGAAAAAATGTCACCATGTCATGTATTTTCTATTCCAGATGTAAAAAAAAGGACTTTGTACTTCCCAAATTATATTAAATATATTTTCAAGTTTCCGTTTATTATCTTTATTCCTTAACATGCACCGATATGCGCTAGGATTTTAACTATGTTATTTGAACGTTTTAAAGAGTTTTCTCATGATCTTTGTTAAAAGGAGAAAATTGATTGATACTATTTTTATGAATCATAAAAGTGTTACATAAGGCAACTCTGGACTCCCCGCCGGGATGCTCTCCCGCAAAATTGGAGTGCAATATGACAACAGCAACAGCAACAACAACAAGAAAAATATTTGTTTAACTTTTTTATTTGCGCTTTTTGAAAGAATAAATACCCTTTATAAACTTTTGCGTAGTCGCTTTGTTTGTTTAATCGTTTCTTTTCAGCGGTTTTTGAATAATTGCTTTGTTGGGTATTCTTATATATGCGAACAGGTTTTTCGCAGTTGAAAATTAAAGGTTTTTGTGAAAAGAACCCGACTGACCGATGAGTGTCTACAATCCGTGATAGTTTCTATAAATTTTTCTTTAAGGTTACAAACTTTACTAAAATATAAATGCCATCAAGTGTCAAACTGCAGTAAGAAATAAGGAAATTTATGATTGCTTAAATATAAATATATATTTGCCAAAGGAATACTTAATAAATTAAAGAAAAGGGTTTTCGTTATTCAATTCTCAAGTTCTGACCTATTTCGAAAGTTTACTCTGAAAATTTGGAAAATTTTCATACAATTTGTTTATTTTAAAGTAAACTATTAAATGGTTAGTTCAAATTTCAGCATAATAGAATTATTTTTTAAAATGTTTCTTTGAAAATTTAACATTTAGCTCTCAATACATTTAAATTGCGAAGTGAAACCAAAAGAAATTTCTTGCAGATACTAGCACTTAGATTTCAGATAGAAAATCAATAATAAATTTGAATTTTATCCTTTTCATTATTATCGCTATTATTGATTATGTGTTTTGAAAAATATCTGAAGAGAATTAAACACCTGGAGAAAATAGTAAAAAAGAATTTAACCAAAAGAAAGGATCTCATAATTTTAGCTCGGAAGAGAAGGAAAAAATTCTAAGTTTGAGAAAGAAAAATTGAGCATACATGAAAACATTGTGGAAAATGCAACTGAATCTTGTTTTAGCAAATTTTCAATTAAACCATTTTCAAAGCGAATTAAATTTTAAGGGGTGATATCCGAACGATATACGGAGGGATATACGGAACTTCCGCCCACATGCAATATGAATTTGAGACCACGGACTTAAATTATAGCAAAGCACAAGAAAAGATCGTAGAGTCATTAGGGTATTTTTATAGCAGGAGTGATGAAAAATGAACAACACTCTCGCCTGGAATCGAACTACGGACCTCTGGATTACGTGCCCAGTGTGCAGACCACTACACTACGAAGGAATGCTAAGGAGGCGGAGAAATACCTTATAAGATGTCTTCGTGCAGGACTTCTACAAAGGGCGTTTACACATTTTTAGAACGATTTCGGGGCCATTTAATTAGTAATCAATGTGTTAAACGTATTTTTTAAATGTTCAATTTGCCTTTCTGGACTGTAAGTCTGCATCCTGATTTTCTTGACAGAAAGGCTCTTCGTAAAGTTCTGAAGGTTACTGATTTCCATTCCTCTTTCACTACTCTCCAGAGTCCATCAATCGTGGTGGATTTTCGCTCAGAAACAACTCTTTTCAACAGAAATTTCAAAGGCACAATAGACCATAGGTGAAGCACCGGGGAACTTGGATACGGTGAACAAGTATAGTTAGTATAGATGAAGAGACAAAACAGAGACAAAGTTAGAATAAGTAGTATATCTTTTTAGCATAATATGTATGTGCCATATCTGTATCACTGTTCATGTTTTCAAGGAATGCAGTGGTACTTTTCGAAGTATGACTTGTTCTTTCGCCTTGATGAAGTTTCACTGTTGAAAGTCACTGGTGTAAAGAAATGGTATTTCTTGTGTCAATATCGGACATAAAACTTTTTCTCGATAGTACATTGATCGATTTCAACATTTTGTTTCATTTTTCTTATTTTTGATTTTCTGTTGTAAGAGAGCATTATGAAATAAATTCCCCTACCTGAATCTTTCTTTGTATTGAAGGAACTAGGTTTGTACAAATTTTTCTCTTCGTTTTCGATAATTAATAGACCCCCCCCCTTTTTTTTTTTTTTTTTTTTGGTTTTGTTTTGTTTGTATAGTCCATTTAGGCGAAACCATGCTTCATCAAGGGTTACAATGTTTTTTTTTTTTTTTTTTTTTTTTTTCTATCTTATGCTAAATAGTTTTATATAGGGTTCTACAAATTGTTCTACCTTGAACCACATGTCTTGACAAAAGTTAGAAACATTATGTTTTTTAGTATTTTGAACTTGTAAATTTCGGTTTAATATTTTATTTATTGTTGCTATATACTGAAGCATTTAGAAAATTTTAATACCACGCATATCACAGCGTTTATGAATTATGGAATAGGAATATTTCTCTTGGGAAAACGAAAAATATATCTTTCAATTCACAGCCAGTTTACGTGCGACATTTTCAAAGAATAAATTAAAAAAATAGGAGACAATATTTGTCATATCAAATAACAAGCTGTTACCAGAAAAGTTTTTACTCCAAAACGCTTGCTGTAATATTTGATGGCAACAACTTGAAAGGTGAAACGTCGTTTATAGTGAACCAACGCAAAATGCCAAAACTAAATTAATAAACCTTCTGCGCAGATTGCTCCTTTGGACTAAAAATACTTCTCGTGAAACTATTATTCTTTCAAAATCAATCTTACTGAATCTTACTTTAAGTTTTTAAAACAAAAGTATTTATTGTAGTTATTTTTTTTATTATTATTTTATTTTAATGAAGATTCTCTTAATTTCTATTGTATCCGAAAGAATTGCAACAAAGGAAATATCCTCAGCTAGGAGAAAAACACTCGCCCACAAATAGCAGTGAAAGCAAACCTGATTTTCTAACGGATTAGGGAAGGCTTAAGTACTTGTTCGCTGCTAAGGTAGGGAGAGTGCTTGATTAGTCACAGCTCACCATTCTGACAGCCCCCAATAATTCCCAGGTTCGTTTTGCCCTAGCCTTGATTGGGTGCATGGGTTTTGGGACTTGGTTAGTTGTTTCGAAGTGGAAAGACAGAAGAGCGGTTACGCGCCAATAAAGAAAATCATTACCAGGTGATTCTTGCCAGACCTTAGCGGCAACGGTTTAAGATATCGCTGGGAAGCATCTGGATTGATAGTTTCTAAAATTTATTTCGCCGATATCAAAACTGGAACAAATGGAAAATCAGAACTGGTACTTAAGAAAAGCATGAAAAACAAATTTAATTTAACCCTTCACTTAAAGCAATAGAATAAAAATATGAGTGCTCTCAGTGTACCAATGCAGTGTTTTAATTAATCAAGGGCATTTAACAGCATTGAAAGCATTATTTCTGCTCATCAAACAAAGAAAAATAATAATTAATCAAACAAAAATGTATTTATATGAAATTTAAAAAATCAAGTTCAGTGAAATAATTAAACATTATAATATGTTGAAAAATGCTGCCCTGACGGTATAGTGGTTAGGGGAGCCTGACTGCGATACCGAAGGGCCTGGGTTCGAATTCCGCAGAAGTATGGATGTAAAAATTGTCTGTCCCTTCATAGGAGGCAATGATGGCCCACCTATTAGGTGCCTCCATAATAAAGAGAACAGTCTTAGGAGTGGCCGATACCGGCATAGGCAAGTGACCGCCATTAGGAAAAAAAATATGTTGAGAAACAATTTCATATATTCTTCCAAAGGTATTACTAATGTTAGCTACTATAGCGACATTCCATTACACAACAAAATGAAACAACCACAAGTAATGGAATGCACTCAAAAATATTAAAACTATGTCTATGGTTTTGGAAGGCCCACCAGTGTCCGAGCGGTAAAGTCACTGAACACTGGTAGTTCAGACCTGAACTTGATTCCAGGCATTTAGGGCTGGCTGCATAGACGTTTTCGTGGTTCTCCCCATGTGTAACGCAGATCCGAGTCAGTTTCCCTTAAAAAATCCTCCACAAAGGCATCCATCCCCTTAGGCAGGTAACTGTCGGAGCTTTGCTGTAATCACATAAACCAAACCAGTTATTTCTGGATTTTTATATTCATATTTATTATATTTTTATATTTTTACATTCACAGGGTTGGGAAGCACTAGAGTTAAAACTCATTTTCAATTAAATGCTTGATTTTTAATTACCTTCTTCTCCCTTTAGAAGTAGACGTCTTCAATTTCCGTTCTTTTAAAGACACAAAATGCTTCCAAGAAAGGAAATTCATGACTTTATTATCAATAAATAAATAAATAAATAAACAACAAATTAAGAAAAGGCATTATTTATTAAACGTAAAAAACCTTCTTTTGAAAGTTGTTATTCATATGCAGAAAAACTGACATCTAGCCACGTTTTGTTATTCTTGTTTTGTCTGCCGACCTATATTTGTTTTAAAGGTGCAGTAAGATGTTTAAAAGTGCTATTTTCTGAGTTTTGTAACTCAGAATGAAACAAATGTAAATTGACGTTTTGAAGATCAATGGAATTAGTCGAAGATATTTTTTAATTTACTACAGAAACTGCAGAACAGAGGGTGTTTATATATTTTAGAACGATTTTGATAAAGAATGAAAACAAAGCAAATGTTTTGGAATACAAATTTCTAAATAAATAAAATAATAAACCACGGTTTGTAACTTAAAGCTAAAAAAATATTCACCAGCTTTTGTCGAAGGATGTAGCTCTATGCAGAACAATTTGTAGAATCATGTAAGAAAATGAAAATACATTGTGCCTCTTAATGAAGCATGGGTTTACCTAAATAACTGCAGCAAAAAAAGGTCTATTTATTATCGAAAAACGAGGAAAAATGTACAAATCTGGTTTCGTCAATGCAAAGAAATTTTCAGCGAAGGATCTATGATTGCAGGAGAATTCTCTTACGAGGGGAAATCAAAAACAAGAAGAGTGGTAAAAGTGTTTAAAATTAAATCAACTAATTTTTACCCTAGTGAGTTATTTTTATCAACAGAAGGTTTTATGTCCGGTATTTACAGAAGAAATTCCATTTCTTTCCTTTCCCAGGGACTTTTTTTTTTTTATCTCAACTTATTTCAAAGAATGAAACTTTATAAAAACAAAGCAACAAGTCCTACTTCGAAAGGTACCACTGCAAAAAATGAAGACTGATACAGATAATGCATATTGGCCTTTTCAGTGTACTCCTGGGAAGTCTCGTGGACGTTTCAGCTATGGACTATTTTGCCTTTGTTCTCTTGGAAGTAAATTGATTACTGTGGGGAAATCTCACCACGATTGATGTTCTTTTGAGAATGATGGAAGAGGAATGGAAATCAGCAACTATGGAAATTTTATGAAAAGCCCTTCTATCGTAGAAATCACGATGCAGACTTATAATTCCGAAAAAATACTATCAGATAGAATATTTAAAAAATTACACTTTACATTTTAAACATGAATTAATCGGCTCCGAAATTACTCTAAAAATATCTAAACACCGTCTGCAGTATGTTTGTTTAAAGATGTTCTCTTAATTTAATACTAACTGATTTATTATCCTAATTGCTACTTAAGAGTTTCATTTCCTCATCGATGAGTTGCACATCATCGCTATAATTGTAAGTGTTTATACAGGTACAATGTTGCGTGAAATTCAAAAGCTTGATTCGCAGTTCGTAAATAGGTAAGCTGTTGTAAGCCGACTTCTTGATTTTAGATTCCTATTAACTAATTATTTTCAATATGAAATATAATAATGAAAACTACTGGTTTATTTAGAGGAAATAATAATTAATCGTTTCACTCTTTTCAATCAATCGTTTTAATCATATTTCTATCCAAAAAATTCTATAGCGTTATGTACAAATAGCATTCCTTCTTGCATTTCTTTGTGGTGTAGTGGCTAGAACATCTAGCTTTTAACTGTAAAATCCATCAACCTATTTTTGATGACGCAAAGTTGATTTTTCATTTTTCTTTCTGCTAAAAGTCTAACAGTCTTTACAATCTGACCGTTTACTGTGGCAGCAAAAGGAGAGAAGAAACAAGAACTCAGCTTTATGCAGAAATCGTGTTGCAAAATATCTGTGTGGTTGCTCACCGCTATTAACTACCATACAGATCGGAACAATGCAAGGTGTATATTAAATAATTACACTTTCTTTTAGTCATATAGGTCTTATAAACGAAGTTAATTTCTGAGAGTTTCTTCAGCAATATTCATTAAATAATTTATTAAAAAAATTTCTTTATGTTATAGTAATTTATGACCACATAAATTTACAGAGTACATTGTTTTTCCTCGGTAGAAAAGAAAATATTGTATGACGTCAGCGAAGGCTATGTTTGGTTCTGTATTGCACTGAATAAACGATATCGGATTTCTGTGCCGGTGAAATCAATCAAGATTCTGTTTGGTCGGACAAAAATCCCCGCTAGACGACGAAGGAATAGAAAATGAAGCTTGGAATTCACCGTCGCATAGTATCTAGTTGATTTCGCCAAACATCTTTTTGAAAGAAAAATATTTTAACCTCGGAAATGGTAGAAAGCGATGTAGTACCGAATGGCTTCCTAACTCAAGTTTTTAATTTTTAATAAATATATCTAAACAGTTCACTGCTTCAAAATACCTTTGCTTAATTTGTCCCTTGTGTCACATATCCTGTTCCTATGTTAGGCTTGGGAAAAGGTTTGTCGCGTGATTTAAATTTTCCTCAGCATGCTCACCTCTACGTGATGTCATAAAATATTAATTATTTCTACTCACGTGTCCACATTCTTCCCACATTTGAGCGAAGCGGTTCAGAACTTTTCGAAGGAAAGAGATTTGTTAAAGAAGTTAACTTCGTAGTGTTTACTAGCTTTAAATATGTACAGCGAAATCACAGGCACGATATTTTTTATAACTCGAAATAAAAGCCTAAAACGGTGTATTTTAGTTCCTGACGTTTGTCACATCATGTTTTGTTATCGTCAGCAGTGCACCAAACATAGAATATGGAAAATCATTACTTCAAAAAAGCACGTCTGAGCTTCAAAAATTTAGCTATAGAATTAATAGTTTTTTCATAATACAACTTAGCATAATATGAAATTTCGAAAAAGAACACTTATGCATATTAGTGGTTTAAGTATGATGCAGTCGTCCAAACGGTATAGTGGTTAGAGGAGCCTACTAAGGTAGGCCCGGGTTCCAATCCCAGAGAAGACATGGATGTTTGTAAATGTATAGTGTCGGTGCGGCGTGGCGGCATTCTAAATATGCGGCGAGCCGAAAGTCCTCTCGTGGGGATTGGTGGAAGGGGAGAGGGGTGGGAGACCCCTGGATCCCCCTCGGGATGCTCTCCCTCAAAATTGGGGGTGGGAAATTAGGAGTCTAACTTCTCTTCGGAGTAGGCTCTGAAAAGCATTGTTCCATTTAATATGGACAAGACAACAACAAGCATGATGCAGATTATGTAGTAATAAACTGAGTTCAAGAGTCTATCTAAGTGAACAGACAAAGTTATGATAATATATGGTTGTCATTGTTTGACTTGAAATCTAACGCTTGCCAAATGCACAGGAGTTATGAACAATCCTGGATCAGTGCACCTCCATCTATCATTGAGCTTAAATCCACATTTTGATTAAAATACAAATATGGCCAAAGACGGAATGGACCATCACAGTCTAAAGTTAGCATGGAAAGGCTAACTTTAGACTGTGATGGTGTAGAGTAAAACGTCACACTGTACATAAAGTAGTCCTAACAGAAGATGCCCATATTTCTTTCACTTAATGAACCTTCTTACAAAAAAAAGGGGGGATACTACACTCTTAGACAACAACAACAAAAAAAAAAAAAAAAAATTCACCAAGAAGTACATGTACAACCGAAAATCACATGATTACAGTTTGAGAAAAATTGGATGATTTATTGAAGTGATATAACTTCACAAAGTGAAAAAGTTACTAACACGTTTGTCCACCTCTGGCCCTTATGCAAGCAGTTATCCGGCTTGTTATCGATTGATAGAGGTTGTGGATGTCCTCCTGAGGGATATCGTGTTAAATTGTGTCCAACTGGCGCGTTAGATCGTCAACATCCCGAGCTGGTTGGAGGGTCCTGCCCATAATGCTCCAAACGTGCTCAATAGGAGAGAGATCCGGCGACCTTCCTGGCCAAGTAGAAACATGTTCAGTGTTGGGGGCGGGCATTATCTTGCAGAAATATAACCCCAGGGTGGCTTGACATGAAGGGCAACACAACGGGCCTTAGAACTTCGTCGACGTAGCGCTGTGCTGTAAGGTTGCGACGGATGACAACCAAAGGGGTCTTTCTATTGAATGAAATGGCACCCCAGACCATCGCTTCTGGTTGTCAGCCTGTCTGCCGGAAGACAGTCAGGTTGGTATCACACCGCTGTCCGCGGCGCCTCCAGACTCGTCTTCGCTGATCATTGGGTCTCAGTTCAAAGCGGGACTCAACACTGAAGACTATTCTACTCCAGTCAGTGACATTCCAGTGCGTATGAACCCGACACCACTGCAAACGGGATTGACGTTGTACAGAGATCAATGGTAGTCGGCGCAAGGGGCGCCGTGACTTCAGCCCCCTTCCTGTGAGCCGTCTATGAATGGTCCTTGCGGTCACTGAAGCACTAGTTGCACAATCGATGATAATGATGCAACTGGGGATGTGAGTGCCGCTCAGACGATTGCTCGGTCTTCACTTTCTGTCGTTTCTCTAGGCCTACCGCTTCCTTCTTGACGCTGTGTGCGGCTATGGTTCACCCATTCCTGCCAACATCGTCTAATAATGCCATTGCTCCTGCTCAAATGTCGAGCTATTCGCCGATAAGACCAACCGGCTTCTTTGCGCCCACTATACGACCTCTCTCAAATTCTGACATCTGAGCATCTCATTTGCGCATCTGTATGCGAGGCATAGTTATTGTCTACCAGAGTACACGGAATGAAATTCGTGAAGAATTTATGACCTGGAATCGCAATTTCTCCTCTTAAATTGCGCACATCAGATGCGATGTAGCGACAACCGTTCATTCATTGGCAGCCAAAATGTAAAATTCTGAATTTTCATTCGAAACCTGTATGCATATCAATCTGTGTCCGATTTGCTTTATATCTTCTCGGTAATAACAGCAACAACAATCTAAACCATAAACACTATTTCCTATATTGCTATCAGAAATTCATTGCAAAACATTAACCAACCAGTTTATTGCGCAATGTTTACTCAGCCAGAAAAATGACGCATATAGTATTTACACACCAAATTATGAAAATAGAGTGCTTCCAGAAAATATTTCTTGATCCGGAATAGGTTATGTATTAATTCCTAGTGCATAATGAATTTAATACTGATTTCAAATGAATTTAATACTAATTTCAAATTCTTAATGAATTTATTATATTATAGTTTAAACATAGTTTTCTCTTGACTGGTTTACATTTCTTTAAATAATAATTTAATTTCTTTTAGCGAAACATTAGTCTAAAAGACGGTTAACTTTTCTCAGTCTACTAGCCTAGTCGAGTTATAGGTCAATGGACAGCTGCGGTTCCCGTCCGCATATTTTGTAAGTGCACATCTGTATCGCCACGGAAAGAATGGCTTCTAGAATGGACCAATTGGGCTTACGGTAATATTTGTGTCATTTCACATGATTTTTATCGCGTTTCAAGTAAGATGGTTGGAACTTTTTGCCCCGCAATTTTTTGTACAAAATAATTAAATCATCATGCATTTCTTTTAATTTTTAGTGCGAAATTACATCAGATATAAACATAAATATATATGTAAACAGCAGAAAAAGTCTTAGCATATTTTATTGCAGATTTTATTGTTTAGTGCAGTTACGTATATGGAAAGGTAGTCTATAATAATAACCAATGCTCAGTTTTATTCAAAGTGAACTTTCCTAATTTGCATTGGCTGCACAAGAAGTGGTCTTCAAACAGAATGAATTTATCTTATTCGCAACGAATCTATTTAATTTATTCATATATAATTATGTTAAAAATAAGTACAATTAGATCATTCACAGTATATATATTGAATTTTACACTTTCAAAATCAAAGGAATGCAAACAATGAGTTAAGAAAATACTACATTTATTGTAACACTTCCAGTTATTCTTAGCTGAATAAAAAATTATGCACTTAAATTCTCTTAATCTACATGTGGTAGTAAATGCATATTATTCGAGGCTAATTGTATCTTGAGTCCTTTTTTTGATATAAAAAGCGATCATATGCCAATCCGAATATTCCAGTGAGTGATAAATTTCGCGAAAATGAAATATTGATGGTTAAATAAACTTATAAAATGAAAGCACTATAAGATTTTCTACTAAAATGATAGCAGCATTTATACTCCATACATCTATAAGACATCTATAAAACTGCGAAACAAGTGCAAAATAAAACGTAAACAACAACATGCGCTCATATGCATAGTTTCAAAAATTCAGTTTCACAAGAGTAGTAGAAGCTCATTGGTCCATTTTTGAAACCCCACCTTTCAGTGACGATACTAATGTGCACTTGACCCACCAGCGGCCGAGCGGTAAAGTCGCTGAACACTGGTAGTTCGGTCCGACGTTGGAATTCTGCGAACGGGCTGGCTGCGTGGGTGTTTTCGTGGTTTTCCCCATGTGTAACATTGTATACGAGAGTTTCCCTTAGAAATTCCTTCACGAAGGCATCCCTCCCCTTAGGCAGAGAGCCATCGAGGCTTTGCCGTAATTAAATAACCTAACCTAACCTAATGTACACTTAGTGAATTTTGTTTCCCATCCTTAACTTTCAAAACTGTGTACCTATTTTTTGGGGTAGGATGAGAGAAAATTTCGGCATCGTTCGAAGTGAAAAACACACACATTTTTTAATCACTGCCGATGTCACAGCTCTGACAGTAATACTGTTAAGCACTTTTCTTGAAGTTTTGCGTATCCCGATCGGAGAGCCCAGACTTTTTTGGAAAAATGGCTGTAAATTATTACATTTTTCTCGCTGTTTGGAGAGAATTTAAGAAAAGGATTTCAATGGGTAGATATCAATTTATATCTAATTCGAGCTAATGCTGAATTTAGACGCGTTCCGGATTTTAGAGAGGCGAGGTTTTAAAAGTTATTTCATGAGAGGCAGGAGTGAAAAATCATCTTTTTGAAATTACTAAAAAAGGGGGGACGGAAAAAGAGAGAGAAAGTAAGGCTCCGACCATTCTCGGCGGCGTAATGGCAAACATTTAGTTGGCATAATGTTTAAACAATGGCACATTTATTTTATTTTATTTAGTATAGTTTCTGAGAAATGATCAGTCGTTTTTAATGTTAAATGAAATTCTGAAATGTTACTTGTTACTTAATAATTAATAATTGAAGAAATGAATTTTTAATGTTTAATTATTATAAATTATGCCTTAAATTAAGTTAATAGGTGAGTGAAAAACCAAAGTGGTCATAAAAGAAGGTATCACTAATTTAATAAGTATAGAATATTATATTAAGGAATGTAATTTAATAAACTGCTGAATGAAGACTACTAGAAGCTGAATTATTTTCTACGAGAGCCATTTGTATGTCCCTCTATTTCAGTTTTAGATTTGAATATTAAATTTGGGTATTTGATTCAGCAGTTTTTAAAGTTTTTAAAATAATGTTCATGTAAGGACCTGGATCCAGTTATCCCAGCTATCTAAGCTTATATTAATCAAGGATAAATAAATGTGTTTTAATCGTAAATTTTTGCTTATTTTTATTTTAGTGATCTATCATGTGCCCCATGTGATCCTTAAAGAAAACATGGATCTTCTAAAGCGAACCTGGGTAACTTATTGCAGTCTAAATGTGGAATTAATTATTTATGTGTACTGAATTTTACAATCTGATTTATTATTTTATTTGAACCGGTGACTGAATTCTTACAATTGTATCCTTCACTGATGTCTTAAGAAGTTTTTGATTAGTATTTCAACGAAAAGAATTTGCGGCTATCCCTAGAATTTAAGAATTACTGTATTGAGATTTATGTGTGTTTCTTATGTGTTCAGAGGATATAGCAAGATATTTTAATGAGAGATAGTACTTTTAGAATTTGAAAATGAATTGTATTTTCATTTCTTATGAAAAAAATAATCTTTTTTTTTTTTTTTTTTTTTTTTTTTTTTTTTTTTTTTTTTTTTTTTTATTTATTTATTTATTTATTTATTTTTACCAGCTTACAAAGAGGATGTTATCTCATTTCAGTCTCAAGGATTTTGCCTTAAAGAGTTTGAGTTTGAATTAATATAATTTGGGGTATATAGTTTATGAATTTGTAAAGTATTTTCTCCCTCTTTTCCACATGCCTCCATGGTGTAATTGAAAGCATACTCGATGCGTATTCGAGAGGTCTAGGGTTTGAGTTCCGGCGAGAATATTGCATACATTTACATTCCACCATCAATATAACCTAATAGCTTTACAGTGCCGCCAATAACTAAAAGGTGGTGAAAGATATTTGTCACCTTCAGGATTTGGCGACTGGGTCCCCTAATCCCCAGTCGCCCTTTAAAAGAGGGAGTATATAAGGTACTTTCTCCCTTCTTTCCCAATCACCATATTCTAGATCTTAAGTGACTTTATTCCATGTTCTGGCTTCGACGTCAAAGTTTATATTTATTATCAGTTGCAGCTAATTTGAATAATTTGCAGCTAATTTGAATAATAAAAAACAGCAAAGTATTTTGTTTGCTTATTCTCACACATTTCTCTATAATACAACATCTTACAGGCATTCAAAATGTTGCTTTTAAATTTAAGTAAAGTAAATTAAATAAAGTAAATTAAATTAAATAATAGTAATAAAGTAAATTAAAGTATTTTAAATAAAGTGTCTTTTCAAAATTTGGCGCAGTTTCACAACTACTGTATGAAAATAAACTTAGGCTGTTTCCTTCTTTCACTTTTTTTATGCCTGTCTAATTTGAAAATTCTGTTCAGACTTCTTTTTGGTTAAGGAAAAGAGTTACAAATGACAACTTCCATAAAGTTTTTATTGAATTGTCTAAGGTGAGGGATGCCTTTATAGAGGACATTCTAAGAAAAACTTGTTCATGTTCACATTACACATGGGAAAAGCCACGAAAATCACCCATCAAGGCATCCCATTCGCCATGATCGAAAGCAGGACGAACTACCAGCATTCAAAAGTCTTACTGAGTCCAGTGGAGAGGCTTTTTTCAAAAAGAAACTATAAAAATTCCGGACATTCTTATAAATTTACGCTCTTTATAAATAAAGGAATTAATTAAAACAGAAAACTGAATTTTTTGAAAATCATAAAGCATAACAGCTGTACAGGTCGAGGCTAAATTCTAAAGCAAAATCTTAATATAAGACTTTGCAGTGTATCATAAATGGCTATCTCGCTAAAGTGGCACTGCAGAACACCCCAAGATACAGAAGTTAAGGCCGCGTCTCAGCAAGGAGGCAGGAGACAAATTAATGGCTATCTCGAGGTTGCCAGCTACAGAGAATCCCCATCTCAAAGGGCTTCAGATTTCTTTAATGAGTGGTAGCAGTAACAGACTCTTCATCATGGGACATATAAAAGGAGTTTTTTGCAATATGACCATCGATAAGGGAGCCAATGTTATCATCATTCGAAAAGATCTCGCTCAACAACTGGAAGGTAAAGTCATTTGGACGCCGCCTTGCGTAAACCTCCAGACTGTGTCCGGTGATAAAATCGAAATCAGTGGAAAGTTAAATATTAAAACATCACGTCTGGAAGTACGACGTACCACCACACGGCATATGAGAAAAATATTACAGACCCTTGCATACTCGAATGAGACTTTCTAAAAAAATACACTTTTTCTTGAACTTCAAAAATAACGAACTGCATTCTGCCTATGAGAACATAATCCAGTTCAGAATTAATGATGAAAGAGATAAATCCTTCCATTAAGTTGTAGGGTTTATAATTATTTTAACGTTGTTTACCAAGTTGGACCTCATGGTATATTGAAAATTTCTCAGCGTTTTAGTGTGGAAGGTTAATCAAATAAGGTTTTTTGTATGTCTAAAAATATATTTCAGTATAATAAGTACTGTTGGCATCAAATATTTAGTTTGTATAAAAGGTAATTAATTCTTCATACAAATTTATACTTTTTTTATGTGAATCTGAATGCCTAATATTAGCAATACAATTTGAACATTTTGAGGTGGTGACATAGAAAAATGATTTTTTTTCCTATTTGATTATATGCAATATAATACTTTCACAGCAGATTATCCGTGTAAAATCATATAGTGTAATCTTGACTTACACAGTATACTGTAAAGCAGTATAATTCAGTATACATCATTACGTGAAACTAGTCTTCTAATTTCACAGTAACAAAGGGTACAGATTCATTTGTTGTCTTCACTACAACCGTATAATTCAGTATACAATATTATGTAAAATCAGTTATCTAATTTCACAAAAATAAAACGTACAGATTCATTTGTCGCCTTCACTACAATCTTTAGCACATATCACGAGTGTGCTGGTCTTCCTTAGCGTTTCGCAGACAAAATGTTTGCTTTCCCAGCAAATTGTGTTGACCTTCCTGTCTGTGCTTCTGGGACAGTTCGAGCATCATCCTCTCTTGTAGATCTGCTGTTGTTTTGATGCTTATGGTGTGCTCTAAACTCCAGTCATGCGCGCAACAAAACCTCCGGCAGATTCTATAGAGGTGTTTGGACTATGGAGGCCATTTACATTGCTCGCGCTCCGCAGAATTTTGGGTTTGGTCAGTTCCTTGCCCGATTCCAAAAGTAAAATATGCCATGCAGTAAATGCCAATGAATACGGCACGAAGTGAATCAATGTAAATATGTAACGTGGCAAACCAAGCGGGGTCCTGGCTGAGCCCCAAGACTGTTTTCATATTTTTTATGTTTTTTGAAAAACATATTATAAATCTAATTATGTAACAGTTATCATAAATGGATCCGGGACTCATATAAAAATCAAGAATATACTTGTTAGTATAGTTACGGCAGAATTATCAAAAATCACTCCTTTGAAGACTTCGGTTAATATGCTAAGGGTTAAGAATTGTTAGAACTAGGTCCGTATCACTTAGCCGACAGCAGAACACTTAATGATAATGACATTTAGTCGATACAAACACTTAGCCCACCAATACATTTAGCTGACACGGACATTTATCCAACAGGACATTACATGCATGAATGTGTATAACACAGGACATGCATCGCTCTGAAACTTCCATAAATTTTATTTTCTGGTCGAATTTCTTAAAATTTCATTTGTAGCTCCCAGAGAGACAGCTTTTTATTTTATAGAGACTTTAGTTGCAAAATAGATTTTAAATATAGCTTAGAGGACAAATAGTTGAGTTTGTCTCAACTCATTTGTCGAATGTGACAACTCATTTGTCGAATGATATAGATATCTCTCAATCCCAATGACAAAAGCATCTCCAAAACTTTCCTGGTCCACAGAATCCAGCGTTCAAAAGATCTAACCTTAAAATAGGATGCAAATAATCTAAATCATATAATTTTGACAGTTTTTTAAGATCAGTACTTACTGCCGTTTGTTTAGGAGAAAAACGAATCAAAATCAGGAATAAAAAGTGTCCCATTTAATGAAATACCTGTAGAATCACTTGACACCTCTGCTGTGAACTTATCGGTTTGTTAAAAAGAACCATAGAGAAAGGGTATTCAAGAAAACTTAACAGACTTTGGAAAACGACCCAAGAGGAATTGCGATAAAATTAACATGATGATGCTTAAAAAAATTTTACTTTCATGGAAAGTTCGTGCTGGAGCTATAGCGAAGAATCGATGCTGTCAAATAAAAGCGAATCACGTCAAATAAAAGAAATACACCCTTTGCGCATGAAAATTAATTATCAAAACTGTTTCCGTAAAGTGAAAGCGACCTTCTGTAATATCCAGGCTTCTAGCAACATCAAGGTTATATTTAACCGCTTAATTATGTTTATTGTAGAACTTCTTTAATATATCAAATTCATCTATACAAAATCATCTTATATTCAAGACTTGGTCTAAGAAATTGTAATTACATTTCAGCCAATACGGTAATTTCTTAATTTTAAATTCTTTTTTTGCTTTATATATTTAAATTACAATTATTTTTAAATCTCTAACTTTAGGAATCACTTCTCGAAACTAATTTTTCCTCAAGGAGTCATTCAACTTTCAAGACACAAAATTCAAAAATGAGCTTTTTGAAAGAGAAAGAAAAAAATTCCCGGGGTTGATGCCCTCAAGCGATGACCATCGTAAATCCTCAAAATCCGGCCTTTTGATAATGCATCATGCCCTTTTTTTTTGTATTTACACCACTTCGTCTCGTTACAAGGATAATGTATTCCACCGTAAGTTAAGCAGCCGACCCCCTTCCCTTCCTCAGAAAATGGTAAAAACAAAAATGGCAAAATCCCCTAGAAATAAAACTAGGAATAAGTAGGCAATGAAGTCGTGGCGGAACTAAGGCCCCCGCTGGATTTTGGGCGCACCGGGGGATTAGGGATTCGGTGGGAAGGGATTTGAGGAAGCGAAAGAGGGAGGGGGTAATTGATCCCCTCGTGGACAGGAGACACTTCTTTTTGCCTGTTTATCCAATCACGTAGTGAGGCGCAACTTAGACTGAAAGTAGATTTTTTTGTCTTTTATTGGAAACTAATGTCTGAAAATGTTTGTTACATTCCTGCCTTTGTACAGAACAAACGCAGCAAAAGAACAAAGTAATATTTTTTGTCAATTAAATTTATGACAGTATATCCGTACCTTGATAAAAAAAGAAAAACCTGAAAGCTTTTTGAAAATGTTTTATTATCGATAATTTTTTGTATAAAATTCAAAGCAATATTTTTACAATGGTTATTTTGTCTTCTCTTTTGAGAAGGTGTGTAATTACTTTTTATTTTAGCTCATATATCATTAGTAATATTATTGTAATAATACTTTCCATTTCAATGCACATATCATGTTGAGCTCTTGAGAAAGAGTGATAGTAAAATGATACTGACCTTCCTCTCTGTGATGGCATTCATTACCTCCATAATATAAATTATCCAATGTCATTTTGAACATCGGATATTTTATATTAAGTGGCAGGTTTAATAATTACGATTATTATTTGCAGCAGGCTACAGGCTTAGTAATTAGCATTAATATCGAATAATTTTCTATCAGCTTTAAAAAAAAAAAAAAAAAAAAGAAGGATTTGAGATTTTTTGCTCCAGTCGCATCAGAATTATAAATACCATGATAAGGAAGAAAACTATGTCTTTCTATTATTATATCCTAATTTACAGCCATTCTCAAGAGACAAAAGTGCTTAGAAATTAAAAATATTATATTCATAAAATTTCAGTTGCAAGAGAAGAGATAACTATGGCGAGAAATTACTCCTTGGTCTTCTACATATATGATTGAAAAACCTGACGAAATTAAAATCGCTATTCCCAAGAACTTACAATGCGAAATTGGCTCTTTCTCTGTCATAATGCAGATTTAAAAAGTAGTAATATTTAATAATTAACAATATTTAGTATTGGTTGAAATAAAAGTGCTATAGTGGATCTTTATGGGGTATAAATTCTTGTGCAAAGTAATAAACATAACTGTATGCAAAATGCCTGGCGTAATCAATGTGACTTTTTAACAATTTATTTAAATATTGCATTAATAACATTTTACTTTGCCTTTTCTATCTTGTATTCAACTCATCTCATTCCATATAGAGGCAAATTTAATTATGATAAAAGAAAGTTCTAGTACAATTTAGAGCATAGCAGTTTCTGACTAACCCTGAAAATAATATTTTTTCATTTTACCCCCTTACAAACTTTGGACTTTGTAGTTTCTACTATTAGTGGTTTTGTTAATGGAATGAATATTTGAAAGGAAGTTGCAAATCATTATATTAAGTAAAATTTTAAATTAACATTAAATCTTAAGCTAACAATTTTAAGTTGGTGTTTTCGTGCCTTCAAGCTTGAATATTCCTTTCTACCGATTCTACTTCTGTGACTTCGAGTTTATCTGAGTCTCGTTGATCCCAAGTGCAAGAGAATCCAGACGAATTGCCTGGCTGCAATATATTTCTCCAAGTAAACCGTAAATGCGGGTCAGTTTCTATTCAAACATCTTCCATGAAGGTATCTCTTTCCTTAGATGGAGAGCTTCCGTATGTTTTACGTATCAACTTTACCTATCAAGAAATCAAGCGCAAAGGAATTTAAATTGTTACTATTTTTAATTTTAAAACTTCAAATCATACTATTTTGCAGTAAGCATTTTAATTATTGATATTTATCTCTAAACTCGTTTCCATTATTGTTATTTTATTCATGCATTGATGGTAAAGTTTAGTGTTAAGAAGAACAGCTGTTAGAAAAAGTTTAGGCTTACTGACCGACCTCAAGAACTTATTAACAAGTAGGTTTATGGGCTGGATTTATTAATGAGATAAAGATTAGGTTTACAGACCGACCTCAAGAACTTATTAACAAGTAGGTTTATGGGCTGGATTTATTAATGAGATAGTCTTATGCACTAACACCTTACTCCTAACTTCCCTAAACTCCTAACTCCACAGTACAGAGCATAAGACAAAGATAAAATAAAACATAGTCCTTTACAGACGGAAAACTCCTCTAAAAATTACAAAAACGTGTTACAAAATATTTATTAATAATTTTAGAAATACAGGGTGCCCACAAATTATGCATACAACTTTGCCGTCTTGTAAAATGAAAAACTCAATCCTTCTAATAGGAAAATACATGTACCACTAACAAGAAATAAATTAGAAAAATAATTAATTAAGCTTGGTAGTAATTAAGCTTTAATTCAAGCTTGGTAATAGTACTATAGTTTCAAATTTCTACAGGTAGCTTAGCTAATGGATCCAGTAAACAGAAATGTCCTTTCAGTTATTAAAAATTTATCTTTTTCTGTGGGGCTATATCAAGCATATGGTCTACAAGACAAATATCATATTTGCTGATGACCTCCGAAGCATGCATTATGTCAGCCCACGAATATGTTACAATCTACATCCTACAGTGTTCGTGACAGAAAATCGAATTTCATTTAACATTTAGCATAAAAGTTCTTTGCTGTATCGTGTAGTTTCGTTTGAGAGTAACCTTAAACTATATACATCTTTTGTGGTATATAGTAGTCTTGATGATCCGAACTGCATGTGCTCAGCTTGAGTTCGGATAATAGATAATTAGCTTTCATAGTTAAAATATTTTTTACCATTTATTATAAAATACTACATTATTCATTTTAATTAAATTGAAGACTCTTCCATTTCAACATTTAAATTATGTTCAGTATAAAGAGAAGTAGAAAACGTAACACGTTTAAGTGTAACTGTTGATTTCCTGACATTATAAACAACTTTTATCTCCTCCCCAGTTTTGTAAAACACGAGATAACGGTTTTCGTTTAGACCAAAAGTTTGAAACACAGTGAATAAAAGACCCAAGTATGGAATAAGAAAAACGAAGGTAGGATACAATATATAAAGTATATAAAATAAGGTTTACGAGAGTCTTAAGAGATTTAGGACAAAAATTATGACTACTTGAAGACGAGGGATTTAAAAGATTTTGAAAATATTTTCTCCCCATCTTCTTTTCTAATTTCCGGCAAATCGTCACCGATACCTGTCTAAGGAAGTTTCAATGGATTCCGATAACCGAGTGTTTGATTAATTTAAATTCTGCTACAAAATTTTACATTAAATACAGAATATACTTAAGATTTTATGGTTCCCATCAACAAAAAAATGGATGTTAAAACATACAAATACATGTATTCATTCTTTTTAAATTCTATTAAAGCTATAAAGAGAAAACATTTTGAATATTTCTTTTTTTTTTTTTTTTTTTTTTTCCACATTCTATTTTAGAATGAAAATTTTTGGATTACTGAATTTAAATAAATAAGAAGTAAATACAAGCAAACTTTCCCTTACAAATCATTTTATCTTATTATAAATATCAAAATATCAAAACCTTATACAGCTTCTCATTGTGAATAAATTATACCACTTTCATTACTTTCAAACTAAACATTAAATACTGTTTTGTAACGTGAAGTCTTTCTTTAATTCAACAGTATTCTCCCTATTTTGGTTTAAAAACATTCAAGTTCTAATTCCAGCATACTGTGCAGAATAGCTGACTTGGAAAGAATGGCATTGCAACTGTATATAAAACTAACTGCTAAACTGTAATCTGTCATAAAAAATTTTAAAAAAGATGTAGCATAGCTGAACACATCCATAATTGAGCATTTTCGAATGCCTTGTCTGCTTGACGAATCAAAGAGGTCATAAAAGGGTAAATGCTTGATGCAGTTTTGTAGTGTGTTACTCGAGGAAATGATTAGATATTATTTCTCGGCTCTCAAAGCTCGAGTATCAATTTTACGCTATTTCTAAAAACCTTATACCTCAGAAGTTCTTTTTGTGCTTACACTTGTACTGCCATAAGAAGTTCTAACTCTTATGCTGTTTCGTTTAGTCAGCTAATCATGATGAATGACAAATCATTGCGATTAAAAGAATAGTTTTATTCATCTTAGTGTAATTTTATTTTGTAATTAGTTAATGAGAACTTAACTGGCGATGACCTGCCAGGTATTCTACCACATGCAAGTTTAAGCTGTTAACTGAAAAGTTGGCCTATGTAACAAACAGCAAAGAAGTTTATTACATACGCTGTTTCAACAAGGACAACCGATTTTCAGTTTAAAAAAAAATTTATATTTTCATTGAATAGTTTATTCTTTTAAATAACCGTAATTAAATCCTAGCATTTTCAAATATCATATTCATTTGGGAAAAGTCGTGTAAAATTCGCAAAAGAGTGAACAATGCAAACGATTACTGCACAGATTGACTCAAGTGAAAAAATTTTTTAAATAAAGTAATCCTGTTGTAAGTCTAAATATATAAACGCAGAAACAAATGGTGAAATATTTAAAAAATTACCAGATAAATTAAACTGTGCAAAAATGAAACTCGAATAAATAATCACTTATAAAACAGTAGAAATGCGATTAACAAATTTTGAAGCTTTCGAAAAAAGTTTAAAAACAAAAACAAATGGATTTTACATTTACATTACATGGTAATTTGGTAATTCTATCACGTAGTTTCTCGTATTCGAACAATCACTACTGGTACTTCTGAGCATTATTATAGGATAGCTGCTTGTTTGAAGAAGTGAAAGGCAGATATTAAATCCTTTACGAACGCCGCGCAAATGGTTTAGAGTTTAAAGGAGCCTACTGCTGTCCGAAAGGCCCAGGTTCGAATCCCGTGGAGCGGCCGAGCGGTAAAGTCACTGAACATTGGTAGTTCGGTCTGAGGTTCGAATCCCGCGAACGGGCTGGCTGCATGGGTGTTTTCGCGGTTTTCCCCATGTGTAACGTGTATACGAGCCAGTTTCCCTTAGAAAGTCCTCCACGAAGGCATCCCTTCCCTTAGGCAGATAGCCCTAGTGTGCTTTGCCATAATTAAATATACCACATCGAATCCCGTGGAAGGAATGGCTATAACTGTCCATCCCTTTAACGATTATCACTTGTTAAGTGCTTCCACAATAAAGTGGCCACCACTTCCTGCCTTAGTAATGGCCAAGCCTAAGTAATCCCTTTATTTGCTTGAGGAACAATAATCGTCGTTCGAGCAAGAAATGTCCAGGTTTTAGCAGTTAACAATTAACGTACAGTTTTGTTGATTATATTGGCGGCATAATAACAACGCAGTATTGTATATAATATTTAATTATACATAATATGTAACTTATTTAATTACAAATAAATAAGTATATTATATAACAATTTATAGAATTTAATTATATACATTGTATATTAATTTAATAATGTACAAAAAATACATAAAATGGTAATAAAATTATTGTCTTCTTTTACATAACTATGCGTTTTTCATTCGTCAAACAATAAATTAAAAAAAAAAAATCGTGTGCTGTTAAAAATGCTTTAAAACATAGTTGAAAGAGAAATATATCGCTATAAGGAGTCTAAAAAAAGCTTTATTTAATATCCCCTCAAAATAGTCTACATTTAGAAAAACGGAAAATATTTTTACTTATTTACAATAGGCAAATACTCCTAAGTAAGAAAACTGACTTTGATCTAACCTGGCAAGACTGCCATTTTGTGACTCCATTTCGCTGATTCGTTGCAGCTTAGTCAACTTAGAAAACTACATATAAGGTGAAAAGAGAAAAGAAACATCGGATTTTCACTAGGAAAACTCATTGCAGGAATGGTGAACGTTATGCACAGACTGTTATAGAAAGTCTTCGTCCAATCCTTTGACGTGAAAATGCACCCAATGAAATAACAAACCGCAGACTGATAGAGAAATTTGACGACACAGGTTCGACAACAGAGATTAAATTAATCATGCTCTTTATCTAGCCGCTCTGTTGAAAGACATCACTATTATGCATGACAGGGTTACGGGAGGTCCTAAAAAATCCGAAATTAAAGAATACAAATAAAAGACCTTAAAGAGATAACTGAACTTGTGATTAGTGTTCTCGATAGGCCTCGATGTGAGTAGATTCTCGATTACGAATTTCATTGAGAGAGTACGGTGCTGCGGAAGAAGTCGTGGAACAAGACATATGCCAGAAATTATTCTTTTGTCTTAAATCAGAACATTTACATGATATAATTACACAAAAATTTTCCATTTTATAAAAATAAAATATTTTATCGGGCATACTGAATCTGGCGCGTTTATTGGGACACCCTTTATATGCAACACAAAAATACACATCATATAAAGTGTAGATATTTTAGCATTTTTTTTTTTTTTTTTTTTTTTTTTTTTTTTTTTTTTTTCGATCTGAAGAAATAACATACATCCCTAGGTAAGACGACTTGCAGTTCAGAAGTCCCTTCAGAGAAAAGCAAAGGAATCATCTAAAAAAACTCAGGGAAGAAAGGAAATCATCTAAAAAAACGTTTATCAAGTAGATCCCCTACCAAGCTGGTATCTCAGAGATTCAAGACTTTGTTTTCATCCTCCTCAAGTATGATTCTTTCTTGTGTATCCTTTGACAGCTCATATTTTCTTTTATTCATGAAAGGTATTTTCATTCAATTACGGGAGAAAGATTTGTCGAGATCCTAGTTATATTTTTATAAAGAGCGGGATGATTTCAGAAAATATATAACAATTCTCGCATACCTATTTTTAAAATAGCAGATCAGAACCTAAAGAAAATAGGATGAATATATGTTTTAGGAATAGATTTCTAATATAGCATTTAAAGTATCCCTGAGGATGGATTTACAGAACTTTAATTCGCCTAATGGTCGAAAAGAACTTTGGTCTGAGCGAATTTCAAAATGATCTGTTGTTCATACGGATGAGGAAGTTAGACGATGAGTTGCGTTTGTGTTTGCATTATTTATTTGTAGAGATCATTAAGGTTTTTGACGCAAGAGACGTGAAATATCAGCTGTGCTTTCACAGTATTTGAGCCATGGATCTTTCAGTTGCTTGTTGGTTGAATTAATTACTTTCAACAGAAGCGCTCTGCTTATTTCCTTACATTCTGTCACATTTGAAGGGTGACTGGGAAGAGGTGCGAGTTCCAGTACATCATAGGCAGGTAGTGAAACATGGTAGTCTTCCAAGAACGTGCTAACCACTTACATCACGAAAGCTCAGGCGGAGGAAGAAAGAATTCCTTTATAGACTGTTTGGATTCTTCAAAACAACAACTTCATGAAACAGATTTAATCTATTTCCACAGTTAAATATGCATTTGACTTGTTTCTACTAATTTTTAATGTACACTGTGCAAAAAGAAGGGGGAACAGTTCTATATCTCCCGTTTTATTGGGCCGATTGACGAAATTCAACTTGCGTTTTTCATGTCTCGAAAGCGCGACTTAGGATAAGTATTAGATTTATATATAGCATTGTTGTAATTTAGGTTTTTTTACACAAAACCGGACTTTTTCTGAAATGACATGCTAATTTTTTCCCATATTTCGATTCTACGACTGCTACGATGCCAAACTGCGAAGTTTTGTAAAAAGTTTTGCCAAGTTTGTTGCACGAGTAGTTTTTAAAGCTCTCAGAATTTTAGCTCCTCAGTTTTAATTTAATTTCATATACATTTATTAATATCTCTTTTATTATTAAACTTATTTGATTCTTCCTTTCATAATTCAAAATTTAGGTTCATTCCAAATAAAATTCGCCTATTTTTTAGGATTTATTTTTAAAATTTATATTTTAAATAGTTTTTATAAATGTTTCGAAAAAAAATTTGAATTATAACGTATGAAAGTTTTGCCAGATGTATTTCTAAGCATACATGCAAAAAATTAGAGTTTTTAATTCAAAATTTCCTAAGATATACGTGAATTTACATTTTGGCGCGTTTTGAAATTTAGCATATTTATTATAAGCGATAATAACGAAAATGTGGTTTACGCACTTTGTTAAAATTATTTGAAAGTATGAACGATGACTTTTTTCCCGCTCGTGGACAATGAAGAAAAAAGAAGGAAAAATAGGTTGCTATAAATTAACAGGTTCGCCAAGTGAATTATTCTTGGCGCAAACTGAAAAAAATTCGCCAAGACAATTTTTTTTAATTTCTCCATAAATTTCTCACCAAAAATTACAAAGTTTAATATCTAGGCCTAATTTGAGCCGTAGAATTTAAATATGGAAAAAAATCGATATGTTATCTCAGAAAAAGTCCGATTTTGTGTCAAAATACCTATGGTTAGAACAAAGCTATATATAAATCTAATAGATATCCTGAGTCGCACTTTCGAGACATGGAAAACGCAATTTGAATTTCGTTAATCAGCCCAGTAAATCGGGAAGTGTAGAACTGTCCTATTTTTTTAGCATTGTACTTCTACATTTTTTTATTATTTATTACTTTTTATTATCTCACAAAATAAACAAACAATTAATTTTCAAAAGTTCTTGATATTCTGAGCTTTAAATAAACTTTTCTGCTACAAATCTCGTTACACTGCCCAATTCACTTTCTAAGCCTGCCTGACTTCAATTATAAACCTGCAAATGTGCTTTCGTATTTAAATGAGCATTTATTATTGGAAGAGTAAAAGATCAATTACAAAGACGGTCAGATCCATAAATATTGAAGCATTTGTATTAAGTCCCCCTAATGCAACAATGTTACAATAAATTAATTACACTAATCAACTAAACCAAATCAAACCAAACTTCACCAGAGGAAGTAAAAGAATGAAAGGTCTCTCTGCAAGAGTTTTATTTTTCATAATTTTTTTGTTTTGCTTTTTAATCTGAATTTTATTTTAAAATGTGTACTTCCTAATTTATTGCGTGGCAGGGATGCTTACTGTTTTATTAGAATTATTATTTAGAATAGGAACTCTTGTTTTAACTAGATGGATGTAATGTAGTTACTGCAATCAAATAATATATATGTTGCTCGGAATTTGTAATAAATGTGTTTTTTGTTGTGCTGTTGTTGTTATTGTGAACTTTAAGTGCCCTCTTTTGGAACTCAGTCTTCCCGCAGACTTTAGAAACACTGAATAGATGTTTCCTAAACTTGCGAAAATGAAGTTTGCATGTGAATTTGTATTTTAGCAGTACACTCTACAATGTAAAAATTTTAATTTCGTATATATTTTTATTTAAAGGTGCCACATGATGAATATTAATGTTGTCTGGCTCATTTCTTAAATTGAAATTATTCGTCTAAGGCGTATAAACATGTAGTCCTTTTTAAACACCCTGCATATCCTCCAATTTCTTCAAATAGCATGATTAAATATTATTATTTGGTGTAAAGACTAAATGAACTTCGCTTTTACTTTTTAATGACCTGTTTCTCTCAAGATTTGTTTTAGTTTTATCTAGCAAAATTACGACTACTTGATTTTATTTCGTTTCGTCTTTCGACTGAAACTTTGCGACTGATTCTGTTTATATTGCATAACTGTGTAAAAGCTGCCAAACTGTTGTACACGGTTTATCTTCAGTCAATCTCAACTGGTGAATTTGGTGAATTTCTGTTAAATAATAACCAGATTTGAGTTTATTTTGATATATTCATTCGCAGGTTTTATATTTGATTTGAAGAGTCATTAGGTATTTCGAAGTAGAAGACAGGAAAATAGGCAAACCTTCCGATAGCTAGTTGGACGTACTTCCAGTCTTTCCCACTTAAAGAATGCCTGGGGAGGCACAGTTCCAATCACCAAATCCTTGTGGATCGTCCACCACCTTATGTTCCGATGATTCTTGTGCAGACCATTAAGCACTCGGAGCAGGAGTACACGAGAAATAAGCACTGTGCTCGCAAAAGTTCGAAATTCAATCCTCTCGATTGCTAGCCGGACATGCTTTCCAGTTACAACACGGAAACACGCAGTAAGGAGGGAGGAAAAACCTTACAGTTTATTGCAAAGTGCTCATTAATGTAACTCAATGAAATAACTATAAAATCCTGGCACTTTCAACTCTCCGATTGCTTTAGAAAATCCAAGTTCAGGAAATTATCACTCTACTCGCAATGAACTCACTATCATGCATCTTCCTCCGAAAACATTTTCGAACTTGCAGCCGGAGAAAGGAAAAGTCCTGGAACTTTTCTGAAAGCAGCTTTTCGTTGTTTGAAGTAGTGAATCGCATTGCAAAACCGTAATTTAAACACCAGTTCAAATAAAATATGAAAGTTCAGTCGAAGAAATAACCCACATGTGAAACGAAGAAAGACAATAACTGTAATGGTTATAGAATTTTAAACCAGAAAGTTTTCATTATTGACTTAGAAAGACTTATTGTCTCATGCAGTGACCTAAATGAAACAATAAGAGTGGCTATGACAGAAAGCTGAAATTTGTATGCAAACTGTAAGGATGAATAAATTCAGTTCGAAAATAATGACATCATAAACTTTGCGCAGTTCTTGTAATGTTATATGAATAAAAGTCAGTATGTCTGTAAAAAAAATACAGTTGACTTATTCAGATAAAAATCTATACGTACTTAAAGAAAGAAGTAATTTTTTGTTGTTCTTGTTACATATCCGCTTGATCTGAGCACAGACTATGAATCCTCATGGCAAAAGAAGAGATCGCTTGTCGGTAGCTAAATCGCTTGGCCTCTCATAGTAGACAATATGCTGCCTAGCTGCATACCAATTCTGAACAAAAAGACTCTGGGAGGCAGAATCTAGAGGTCTCTTACCATTCTTTTGCAACACGTTCGACGGTTAACATACCGAAGAGCTCAGTTAATCTTTTGCAACATTCATTCATTAATTACACTGGGATATATCTGAACTATCTGCATTTCCCTGTTATCCGTACACACTGATACATTAATTAGACGACTAATCTGCAGATCAGTTGAGTGAAAAATAGTTACTCATGCATGCATTTGATAAATAAGTTAAACATAGCTTAAAATCAGTTGTTACGTTCTAATTGATAATCGGTTACCTGAAGAACTTATATTTATTGGTACGTGAACTGAGAATATCTCTCATTTTAGTGAAACATGGTTTTCTTCGTACAGTGAAAGCAGTAATATATGATTTTTGGTGTTAATAACACTAAAACAGTATGCATAATTAAATTTGTACACTTCCAATTTATAATAAATTCATTATTTTGATGCAAAATGCCCTAAAGTTTCATTTTTGATAAATTTGAATAAATAATCAAAAAATCTAAACCACATAAATACCTTAATTCTATTTACAGCAGAAAGAGCAATTAATTCGGATAATTGAAGATTTGCAACAAGCGACATTTTAAAAAAATTGTAAAGTTTAGTAGATAAACTTAAGAAAACCATAATACTTTCAAAGAATGAAACAACCACGACAATACCTTGGAAAAAACTCCTTGATTTGTGATTGACTAAGTGCACCACAAATTGAAACTTCCTATTAACCGGAGAAAAACTTCTGAAGCTTAAATGTTCTGCGATAGAATCGAATCCGAAAGTGCACTTAACTCTTAAGAAGCGGTTGAAGAAGGAATTACCCAAGAGGGTAGAACGCAAACAGTTTTTACCGAGAAACGTCACGTTGGTAAGTGATTAACAATGGCATCTACAATTCCCAAAACGTCTTAGCTGTCTCAGTTCTCATTTGACAGTGAGAATGGTTCTCTGTAATTTTTTGAACTCATATTGTTCTTTCCTTTCCAAAGAGTATTAATAAAGATGCTCATAGCATACAGTTCATAGCCTAATCATAGCATTACAGTTCAAAATGCATGCATACAGTACAGATAATCGTAAATATTCGTTAGCTGAACATGGAAATCGATAGCTGTTCTTAAATATAATTTTAAAATACTACTTATAGACAGAAGTGAGCATAATTTAAAAAATATCGTTATATAAATTGAAAAGAGCATGAAGCTCATATGCAACATCACTACGGAAATCTAAAAAATATATCTCATGGTTATCATCATACTTAATTATATTTGTCGCAGTACATATTGTTACATAGATTTTTAAAATCTGAGCTCACAAGATTTAGGGAATTTAAAGAATTGTTCTTGTTCACGAAACAGTTATTTTGAATGTATACCTGGAATGAAACACACAATTTAAATATTTGATAAGAAGGGAAGGGCAAACAAAATTAAGCTAAATACTTTCTGATTACCGCACCCGCAATTTCAATATTCAGTGAAACTGCCAAGTTTTGGGCGTAATGCTGTAAAACAACACTGGTAGTGTAATATCAAAAAATCATACGGAACGATTTTTTAACTAATTAATTTAACTGTATTTAGAAACTTTTTTATTAATAAATATTGGAGGTAAATGAAAAATCTTAGTCTTCATTGATTAGCAACAATGTTTATTTATCTCGGACTTCCGCGAGATACTGACATTATTTTTAAATCCAACATATCCTTACCTTACTCTGCCTAGTTCGAGACGAGCTTCGTTACTATCTCTCGTGTCATCCTGCCAAGCAACTGCATGCGCAAATGCTAAACTGTATGTGTCACACTTATATTGATGCATGGCACCATCGGGACAAAGACTTATCTACGTACTGTTAAGGACACGATACGGTTCACTATACGTATAGTACTTACTACAATAGATATTAACATAAATTAAATATTCAAAACTATAATGTATAACTATATTACTAGCTACAGTTATTTGCATTTAAATAAGCATTATTTAGTTATTTAACTTCCTCTATAAAATTAATTAACAGTGCTATGCTCATTTGTAGCTATAACCATGGCCATTTTAATTATGCAAATCAGTAGAAATATACTGTGAATTTATAAAGCTATATATTATTATATATATTTAAAAACAAATAATAGTGCCAAAAGAAAACAGAAAAAATTATCAGAATTCTACATCAATTCAGTGTTTGGCTATAAGTTCGGAAATAAGTCCGTTCATCAGACTCAAATTTACAGTGGACAAAAAAAAAAAAAAAAAAAAAAAAGTATTGGCAATTGCCTATAATTGATCATATTTACCTAACAAAGGAAATGCTTGACCGTTTCAGCTAGACATAACGAACTCAAGAGGTAACAAACACACAAATTTAATGAAACTTTCAATTTAGTATGCCTTTTACACAAAATACAAAACAAAAACGTAAATTTGGGTCTGTATGGCAGCCAAACGGAATTGGTAACCTATGCTTCATTGATGGTATTATGACAGCACTCACGTACATTGACATATTGCGCCATAACATGATATTCAGTGCCCAAAAACTTGGCTTAGGAACATCATTTGTGTTTCAACAGGACAATGACCCTAAGGATGCAGTGAACCTCACCTGGCAATAGTTACTTTATAACGCTCCTCGCCAGTTACCGCCTCAATCGCCTGAAATAAATTCAATTGAAAATTTATCGCACAAATTGGACCTAGAAGTGAGAAAACATATAAATAATATATATAATTCGTGTAAAGATAAACTTAAGCATATACTTCTGCAAGAATGGCGTAAAATTCCCAACAGGACTTTGGTTTTCCCCAACTGGACTTTTTCAACAACCAGGTTTTCTCTATAAGAAATAGATTACAAGCTGTCATAGATGTAAAAGGTATGAATACAAAGTATTAAATTTTATTCCCTCATTTTCCTGTATGATCTTGCTAATACTTTTTTGACATGCAAATTTACGTTTTTGTTATATATTTTGTGTAAAAGGCATATTAAAACGAAAGTTTCATTAGATGGGCGTCTTTATTACCTCCTGTGTTCATTATGTCCAGATAAAATGGTCAAGCATTTACTTTGTTTGCTAATATGATCAATTATAGGCAATTACCAATACTTTTTTTACCAACTGGGGCAGCAAAATTTTTAGTCTTCAGAAAAATTACGAGCAGCAAAATTTAACAAAGACAATATTTTTAGAATTAAGGCAAAGCACTGTGCAATGGAATTTATGAGCGACAAAATTTTTAAAATTCAGGAATCGCAGAGATCTACTGGGCGGCAAAATATCTAGCGCCGGCCCTGAGTATGATACTTTCCTTTCCGGTACGCTATGCTCGATTGGGTTTATTAAGTTTTGAGTTGTTTCATAATAGCAAAGCACTCGAGGTCTATCTGCCTAAGAGCAAGGTTTCAGTCCCTTGAGAGAATTTTCATATTCTTCTTGCCAGTTGATTTCATTCCACACTCTCGGCCCACCAGCGGCCGAGCGGTAAAGTCGCTGAACACTAGTAGTTCGGTCCGAGGTTCGAATTCCGCGAACGGTATGGCTGCATGGGCATTTTCGTGGTTTTCCCCATGTGTAACGTGTATACGAGCCAGTTTTCCTTAGAAAGTCCTCCACGATAAGGCATCCCTCCCCTTAGGCAGATAGCCCTAGTGTGCTTTGCCGTATTCTCAATACACACCTTCTCTGGATCAGGAGCATGTATACCAGATCTTACTTTTATGTTACAAAAACTTATGAATGAAACTACGATTCATACTGAACCAAACTACAATTCAAATTTGTCGTGAAGTTAGTTTGATCAAGAATCTAGATTGCATCGGAGATACGATTTAGATTATCGTTCCGTTTATTAAAAAAATAACACCATGGTCAATGTGCATTTCAGCATAACCTTTATGTTTTTTTTATCTCTTATAAAGGACTTGATTCATCATTCCCTGAAATGTTACGGCTACTTTACATAACCCCAAGGCCATTACACGAAAATTACGTCCAAAGGGACATTTTTTTTTTTTAACATTTTGGGTGTTACATTTATTTATTAAATATCCCATTCTTCGCACTTAAAACATAAAATTCAGTTCAACAACAATATCGCAAAATAGTTTTAAAATGAACATATCTTTAGAATTTCCGATACAGAGACTCGCGCCCTGGAGACAAAAATGTTTTTTTCTGTACAACGTTGCCATTGCTCGCTTTGAAATCCTTGAGTTTTTTAATTAAAAATTCGTTGAGGTTTTACAGAATATGAAATCGATCATAAAACAAATTCCAGATTTCAAATTCGGGCTTCCACATGTCCATATTCGCAGTGGGATTACGTCCTTCAAAATTCGATAGCTCTATGTACGGTTGTTTTATCACAATACGAGAAATATACATACATTTATGCTTATTTTTAATTATTAAATTTCTTAAAATATTATGCAGGACTTTAACATTTGGTGGCAACAGTTTGAAAAGTGAAACGGACATTTATAGTAAACCAACGCAAAACGAAAACAATAGTTCTTCAGAGACAAAACCCCTTTGGACTAAAAAAAAGAAAGATAATAGTGTGACTTCTGGTATAAGGATGAATAGAAGAATGCCTCCTTAAATCGTTTTTTTAAACTGTCTGCTGAGGTTTCATAATATATCATATCAGACGTGTAACAGAAATACTCAATTTTCTCTTCATATTCATGTCCACATGTTTGCTGAAATTGAAATGGGTACTGGTGATCCTTAAAATCAGTATCTTCTGAGGGAAGTAATTTTCTTCCATAAAGTCTACTTGATGACATACTTACAAGAAAATACAACTTCTGTTAGAATATTAATGTTAATTAATGAATACAAATGACTGCAGGGCGGTAGAAAGTACGCAAAGGGACATATAATTGGCTTCATCAGAAAATATGGAATTTCCTCTCATCCGTTGTCCATGTTTGTTTCCTATGAAAATTTTAAGTCGAACACCTAACTATTCATAATAAACATCATATGATAAATAAAACCTTTGCAAGAATAAAGTTTATAATGATGTAGACATCGTTACCCGCTACTGAACTGATCACGTAAACTCGATTTGCTGTAATATTCTACTTGGATACATTGTGCTATCAGTTTGAAAAATATGTTAAAATTCTTAAACGTTATGTTCTTACATTGTCATAGCTCTTCTTAGCCTCTGTCATAATAATTTTTTCAGTTTAGAAATGCATGTAAATCTGAACTGCGTGAAAGTAAATTTAAATACTACGCTTTCTTAACAACAAATTATGTTTAATCACGAGAGATTGATTATTGACGAAAGTGCTCGGGGCTATTAGAAAGGTTTTTCTCCTGCGCTTTTATATTTATTTATTATACTTTTGTATATTTAATTTATCATCTGATTGTATATTTATTTTTAATTCAGCTACTCTATATATAAGCTCTTAGTTCTTTGTAATTAGTTGTTTTGAAATTCATTATATCTCTTTCAAGCAATAACATGCCTAAACATCTTTGTAGCTAAAAATGGCCGCCAGTAGGTGAAAATCCTCTGATGAGTAAAAATTCAACTTCTGGTTAGAGGATAACCCTTGAAATACCTACAAAACTTGCAGTTTTTAACCTCAGTTTGCCAGTGAGTTGCTCAGCAACAATCAGTCTGCTATCATCAAAAGTTGGTAGAGGGCGATATTTTCGTTCTTACACAAAGTACCAAAAATAATAATTTAAAATATATCTGCTCTTCACTTGTCAATAACTTATCATTTAAGTAATCTAATTTGATAAAGTGTAACTAGCAATCTGTAAAGACATTAGGATTTCTCTAAAGCAAGAAACACAAAAAAAAAAAAAAAAAAAAAAAAAAATCACCTGACTCCTCATCGAATTGACATGAGAGATCTTCCAACTGCTAGCTGGATATGCTACCACTTGCGCCAACAGAACACGTACAGAGAATTGCAATAATTCCTTACAAATCTTAGACGTCTTCAGAAAATTTTACTCACCTTGTAAAGGTAGTAGTTCATCAATGCGCCTAGCGTAGTATACGAAGTAATCTTTTCTGTAGATATGGATTACTGATTTGTATCAACGACAACTAAGTGTAACAGAAAGCCTTTTTCCTAGAAGTTACCCATGCAATCTTATTGAAAAATGCAGCCTACTAGATAACCAAGCAGATAAATATTCGAGATGGTTAAGTTTCTCACATTTATAAGAAGCATTATTTTTCTAATACTTTCTTTATAGAAACTATTAGAAAGCGTGTTATTATTGTCATTATTATTAGTAGTAGTAATATGCTTGCAAATGATTAAGAAAGCTTGAAAGTGCATTTTATATTGTAGAACTGGCTAATCTTCGTAGCTTATGAGAATTTGGAAACAAATTGTAGGGATTTATATTTATTTTAACTAACAATTTAAAGTTTTCCTATAAGCCTTCATTTCCCTAATTGTCAGTGCCAGAATAGTTAAATGTTGTAGCGCGCGTGAAGGAATGCAAATTTCTACTTTGTAGAAAGTATTTAAAACCCGACTTTCGGTAGGAGAAAGAGAGAGTTAGGCTTCTAGCCGCCGTTTCTGCCGTAGGTACGTTTGCTTATTGTTGGTTCAAGTGGCTTGATTGCATTGCTTTGCTGCCACTAGCTTAGAAAAGGGTTGAAGTTACGGGATCTCGCTGAGCCCTGTAGTCTAGTTCTATCGTTTGTTAATATCTTAAAATTTTTAGTTTCATTAATTGATTTTCAGTTACCGTCCAAGAAGAGGCGAAGTTTGTTAGCGTCGAATTGACGCATTGTAAAGTTTCAATGATTTAATAGCGCCTACCAGCGGCCGAGCGGTAAAGTCGCTGAACACTGGTAGTTCGGTCCGAGGTTCGAATCCCGCGAACGGGCTGGCTGCCTGGGTGTTTTCGTGGTTTTCCCCATGTGTAACGTGTATACGAGCCAGTTTCCCTTAGAAAGTCCTCCACGAAGGCATCCCTCCCCTTAGGCAGATAGCCCTAGTGTGCTTTGCCATAATTAAATACACACAATGATTTAATAAAAGGTACTTTAACCCTTCTCTTGTGTAATTTCCTGCTACTCCAGTTTCAGACAGAAGTACATCTATTGGACTCTACAAAATGTTCGAGTAAATTTACAATATCGGATTAACAAGGTGAAAGTCGTCCTCAAGCTTTGGCTCAGGACTTCATATTTTCACAAATTACAACTAATAGAAGCTAAACCCGATTTGAGGTATCTAATGGCAGGTAGAAATAATAGCATGACGCTCAAAGATAGCTGCCGAAAGCTTTCTCTCTTTCTCTAACTCAAGAACTATGTTCTTAAATCAGGGCCGGGTTAAGACATTTAGAGGCTCTGATCACCTCAAAGATTTTGGTGCCTCCATGTATATTTACGCCAGTTCTCTCTCTCGGTTTAGTTGCACCATTCATTCCGTAGCAAAATCGGCAATGGGAAATTTTTGTGGTATCCCTTTTCCTTAGTTCCTAACTACCTTTCTGTGGTGCCCCTTCCCTTTGATGTTCTAAGCATTTGTTACTTTGCTTAATGGGTAATCCAGCTCTAACTTAAATACATTAACTAATTTACATCCTGATAGAACCTAATGAAAGTGAAAATATGGATAGAATGATAAGATAATTGGTTAATTAACTTAGAACGTCTTAGTGACCACGGTGTCTTAGATTTGCATAAGATATTCAAAATTTTGTCATAATACAGAATTTTCCCTAAACCTGACTTATCTAATCTTTTTGTGAATGATCACTTGAAACTTTTTGCCACATTTCATGCGCCCTCTGCACAAAAAGGGGAGGGGCAGTTCTATATCTCTCGTTCCACTGGGCCGATTAACTAAATTGTACTTGGATTTTTCTTGTCTCCAAATTGCGACTTAGGATATATATTACATTTATATATAAAACTGTTCGAACATAGGTGTTTAGATGCAAAACGAGACTTTTTCAGAAATGATATACCGATTAATTTTCCATATTTCGATTCTCCGATTTAAATTATGCCTAAATATTTTATTGCCTAAAATTAGGTAAGAAATTTATCGAGAAAGTTAAAGTAATTATAATTGCGCCAAGAAAAATTCATTTAGAGAAATTCTTAGTTTATGGTAAGCTATTTTCCTTTTCTTTCATTGTGCACTAGGGAAGAAAAAAAAAAAAAAAAAAAAAAAAAGATGCATCGTTCTTTTTTTAAAAATACGCCAAATTTTAAAACGCGCCAATAAATAAATTCCCGCATATTTTGGGAAATTATGAATATAAAAGTCTAACTTTTTGAAGGTATGTCCAGAAATACACCTACGTTAAGGCGGTGGTAAAAATTGTATAAGCTATAGTTCAAATATTTTTTCGAAAAATTTATAAAAGTTACTAAAAAATACAAATTTAAAAATTAGATCAGAACACATCTACGAATTTTGTTTGGATTGAATCTAAATTTCAAATTGGGAAAGACGGAATCAAAAAAGTTTAATAAGGAAAGAGATATTAATAAATATATACCAGATTCAATTAACACTGAAGAGCTAAAATTTTGAGAACTAATTTTTTAATAAAATACTGATGCGACTTTTACAAAACCTGAGATTTCGGAATAATCTGCGTCGTAGAATCGAAATATGGAAAAAAATCGGTTTGTTATGTCAGTAAAAGTCCCACTTTGTGTCAATAGCTATGTAAAAGGAAATGCCTTTATTGCAAAATCAGTTGTTTTAAAAATGATTAATTTCTGCATGATAATAGACATAATTACTTGTTCCGAAGATAAAAAAGAATTTCTTTTCTGTTTGTTCCTGAATAAGAGAGTTCTACGTCTGATTGCTCTGGAAATTGATACTTTTATTCAAAATCTAAAATAGCATTTTTTTTTTTTTTTTTTTTTTTTTTTTTTTTTTTTTTAAGTTTTAAATGTTTTATATATTTTCCAATCAGATAATAACTTTTTAAAAAAAAATTTAATTTGTAGAAGTTTTTTCAAAGACATAATAGCAAAAAAATTATAGTTTCTGCAAAAGAATTGTGAAATATAGAGAATTTTCTTCAAAAAAATTTGAAAGTGTTTCTCATTTGATTAATTTTTCATTAAAAAGGAATATTTTTAAAATTTTAAAATATTTTACGGTACTCTTCTGCTATTGGAACTGGATAGGCATAAGTTCTTAAATATACATTCATACATGAACACATGCATCCATACACACATGCATACATATATACATTTCCGAATGGTTTGGGGGCCGAAATCTTGGCTACTTTGTGGCCTAAAAACAGTTTCATCCTTCAATATATTATTTTTTGCTATATTATACAATGCTTTATTGTTCTTATTGATACAGGCCATAAAAGTTCTGTTGTATTCATTATCTAGTTTTCCTTTTCTTTTCCCTTTTTAGAAATTAAATTATGATTTCTAACTTTAAATTTTTAAACATATTAAGAAGCATGATTTTAAAGTATTGCATTTAAGACTCTAAAAAAGGCACTTTATATTAGAGCAATTCTGATACATCGCCTGCTTTTTCGCAGTCAATAGAAATCAAAAAGATTGAAATCAAATCAAAGAGTTAGTATTAACGATTTCATATTTTGAGTAAGACAGAAAAATCATAATTACATTATATTTTCTATAAGACCAAAATTATTGTTTAAAATTTATATAAATGCATTTTGAGTCGCGCTTTCTGGACATGAAAAACGTCAGCTGAATTTCGTTAATCGGCCCAGCAGAAGGTAAAATTACAGAACTACATTTTTTACTTCCTTGTACAAAGTAAAGGAAGTATTGTAATCTCGAAAAACTTCGGGTGTCTCGTTTCAACGAAAATATCCATTTTGACCGCTATCGAATGCAATTTAACTATATTTTTGAGTGATAGTTGTACGTAAGGACAGAATAAATAACTCGTTTTCCCAAAACGAATTGTAAAATGGATTTAAAATGGATTCAGGAGAGATTTTTTCCGTAACGTCTGCACGTACGTATGTACGTATCTCGCATAACTCAAAAACGAGTTGCCTCAGAAAGTTGAAATTTTGTATATAGGACTGCTATAACATGTAGTTGTGCACCTCCCTTTTTGGTTACACTTGGCCGCAAAAAAAATATACATACATGTATACGAGTATCAGAGCAGGTACGAGTACGAGTCGATACGGAGTTAAGAGTAACAGAGCGGATATATATGCATATATCCGCTCTGTTACTCGGCTCAGTGAACTCAGTTTTTTATTCTTATATGGTGGTAAATTGTACAGTTTTTGCTTTAAAAATGATTGAATTATGTTGCCCTTATGTGCCGGTTGAGTTTTTAGTTAATCTGCATATAATCGTTGTAGAATTATCAACAGTTTGAAAATTGTTCAAGTACGACTAAGCGTAGTAGAGCAGACATATTTGCTTACATTTGGGGGGGGGAGACTTAGCAGAACAGTGAATTAAGTCAGTTTCTGCACCTTCAGTTTCTTTTTGCGGCGTGGGACCAAAAACAAACTTTTAATTTTGTGCACCGAGAAATTTGCCTTCTTGCCCGCTGGCTGGTCGAATTGCTTGTTTTTTCGCAGAAGCTCTAATTTTAAGTGTAATTTTTTTTTCTTTTATTGTTTCAATTCAGTTGAGGTGTTTTATGTTTTTCTGTGTTTTTCAATTTTTAATGAAGATATTTTGAGTTTTTGTGTATTTTTGCTTTGCCGCGAAGTGAGAACTGCATTAATTGAATTAAAAATGTATCTCTAATGAAATTAGAGGAAATAAGTTTAAATGAAATGCAGCAAAAAATGTGTATAATTTAATAGGCCGTACAAGGAAGTCATGTGGTGTTCACATCCGATTTTTTAAAATTTTATTTATTTATTTATTTGTGGATGGGTGTATGTACTGAGTATATCTGCATGTTTCATAAAACATAAAAACAAAATATTAAAAAGTTACCGTAATAAAAGATATTCCTAATTATTATGTTATTTTTCACAACCAATACAAAAAAAAAGCAAAAATATGGGAGAAAAATCGTTAAGAAAACATCATAAATTTACTAACAGTAGACTAACATAGCATAAAATTACTTTTCTGGACAGTTTACTTTTCGTGGTTATGTTGTACGCTGAATTAGTAAGGCTATAGGATTGCTTTTGCTTTTATTACACAAATAGTCAATGTCCTATGCACTTAATGTATCAATGCGTAAAATACTAGTAAAATATGTTTTAATGATTCCACCCTTTAAAACGGCTCTTCGCAGTGATAAATACTTCCAAACTCTTGTTATCTAATTAGAATTAATCAGAATAAATGCTTAAAGTTTAACAATTTACGGAAATAGATTTCAAATTTCTGCATTTATGGACCATTTCTTTGGCAAATTAACACCTGGAGAAATTTTCCCAAATTTGGTAAGCATGTTTTTAATAGGAAGGATCCTCCAATTCATTCCATATTCTCCGGTGAGAATAAAAGCTAATGCAGCTGTAATTTTAAGACTCTCGGATATTCAAAAAAAAAAAAAAAAAATGAATACAGCTTCCAGTTGTTGTGTATTCTGTGTATTGGAATAAGCAATATCTTGAGAGGTTCTTGGGTTATGCTGCCATCCCTCTCTGCCCACAATTAGGAATGTTGTCACGTTTCCTCTTTCACGTGATCGGGGAGCGATCGTAAACGAAGGAGAATAACGACCGCCCTCCCATGAAATGCTTATCTGTCTCCCTTAATGGAGCAGACTTCGCAACTCAACTTCGATTTATCAGGATCCCATGGCATTAGTTCAGAGGAATAAGACAAAGTGACCGGTACTTCTATGAAAAAATCACAGGAATTTCAAATGTATTTTCATACACAACCTTTCACGTTAAATGAAAATCATGTCTATGACTATATATTTACTGAGGACCAACCACCTTTGCTAACTTTAACCATGCTTGCTAAAGTAATCTTTAATATGTCTCAATAACTGCGTAAAACTTAGCCCTTAATCTACTAATTTATATCAGCAATTAACTAGTCATTATGAATTTGTTACTGGAAATTTATCCCTATTAGAGCTTAGCTGGATTTCCTGAATAAAAGCACAAGTGAGTCATGATTAAAACACTAGTCGGGTGTTTATAAATGACGGGAACATTTTTATTACACAATTACTTATAACGGAAATGGAAGGAAAATCATCAAAGTTATATCCACGCTGTCTGATTGGAAATTGCGTGAATTTTTTATATCAGAATAAAATGAAGGCTAGACATTGTGGAAAATTCAACATGCACTTCCTAAAATGGTCGCCAAGATAACTTAATTTACGCTCATAAGATTTGATCATGTTGGAGCCTCAGAGGTCAATTTTAAGTTTTATCTTTACTGAGTGACTTTCAGAAGACAGGAAAAAAAACTGAAGATATTATCACCTCGGTGACCAAAAAAAAAGGTGGACACTATATGGCGTGAGAATGTTATTACCGCGTGGACGTACTCATTGGTCCTAAATTGAACATTTGTAAAATATGTAATGTAGTGCAGGCACATTAACTTTTTAACCCATGGTTGCGGTAACTTTTATGTCATCGCAATCTTCTTTCTTCGTGAACAGTTGTTCACTTGCATAAATGTATTGGCACCTTCATGAGTAAGCATCCGTATGCGGTAGTCTCTCATTTAGGATAACGCCCACCAGCGGCCGAGCGGTAAAGTCGCTGAACACTGGTAGTTCGTCCGAGGTTCGAATCCCGCAAACGGGCTGGCTGCATGGGTGTTTTCTTGGTTTTCCCCATGTGTAACGTGTATACGAGGCAGTTTTCCTTAAAAAGTCCTCCACGAAGGCATCCCTTTAGGCAGATAGCCCTCGAGGCTTTGCCGTAATTAAATAACCTAACCTAACCTAACCTCATTTAGGATGAAAGTGAATTTAATCAGCCCTGGCCTGTTTGGAACACCAAATGTAAACACCTCTTCTGAACTCTTTGAAAGCCTTAAACATATTTGTCCTTTACTTAAATTCCCTAATCTTCTATTAGCTTTCCAAACATGTTCTTTTCCTTTAGCTTCTAAATATTTATGCTAACTTGAACTGAAATTTAGTTTCAATTCGACCGGTAACCGACCGTTGATACCTAGGATTCCGAGAGTGATTTTTCAAACCAAAATTTGATTTATTATTTAATTTCCTTATGAAATATTTCATTATTGAGAAAGTCAGAGAAATTCTAGATCTCGAGTTTCATTAAAATAGTTTCAGTTTGAACAAATGAAGTGTGATTATTATAGGAAATTTACTTCCAGATAAAATTTACTTCCAGAAATAATAATTTGCTTATGCTTGTATGACGAATGTATTTACAGAACTACAAAGAACATATTTTAAGTAATTACCTCTCTTCCGCATGACATATTTTATACAATAATACTTTTTGACCAGTAATATATAAAAACTATGCATCGAAATCTGTTGAATGCCGAGCCAAATTCATGCATATGCTTTTGAAATCCTGAATCATATAAAGCACATTTAGAAGAAACATTAGCGACATTTTTAATAAAGTTGATTTGAGTAAAGTTTATAAACTAAGTTTACGATCTTAATAATTCAGACAGTGAAATATGAAAACAGGAGAATGAGAACTTTCTAATTATAATAAGTTTTCTTTAAGATGTTTGATATAAAATTCTGAAATAAAACTCAAAATAAATACACAGGTTTTTACATTTATGAAGTTTCTGTTTAATAAGTTCTTCAGCTGGGTAGGAGAAATTTAATTCAATAGTATCCAAAGCATATGTATTTATGAAATTTTACTAATTTAATAAACTTTCGAAGATATTAATACAAACATTTTAAAAACTAAAAATCTGAGAGCTTTCGACTTTCAACTTTCAGCAGCTTACGTCCAAACAGGCGTTTTTTTTTTTAATGTTTTGTGTATTATCTTTATTTATAAGACCATGTTCTTCGCACTTAAATAAAAAATTCAATTCAACAGCAATATCAAAAAATATTTAAAAAGAATATATCTTTAGAATTTCCAATACACCCTCTTGCTCGCTAGAGATATACCCCCCCCCACCCGTGAAGTGTTGCCATTGCTCGCTTTGAAATCGTTTAGTTTGTTAATCAAAAATTCGCTAACGTTTTACAAACTATGAAATTGATAATGAAACAAATTCCAAATCTGGGTTTTCATATGCTTATATTCGAGTGAGGACTATGTTATTCAAAATTGGATATCTCAAGGTACTGTGAAAAAACACAATGCGAGAAAAACACATATATTCATGTAAATTTTTCATTATTTAATTTCTTTAAATATAATTCAGGGCTCTAATATTTGGTGGCAACAGTTTGAAAAGTGAAACGTCGGTTTATAGTGGACGACGCAAAATACCAAAACGAAATTAATAGCCCTTTTGAGTAAATTGGCCCTCTGGGCTAAAAATTTTATTTTAATAATTTTATTTTCTTCTCAGATGAAAAGTCTTTTAAGTTTCATTCCACTGACTGATCTTTTGCCATCTGATTCTCGAGCTATCAGTGTGTGCTGTGATAAAAATGGTCTCTGCTGCTGGAATCTGGAAAGAAATTCTTCCAAGATTTCAAGATATTGTCAGGTGATACAGTTGATATAGCCTAAACTGCCGTATGCTGCTTTCATTGATTAATTAGTAGATAAGATCAATCAGTACTACAATCTGCATACATCTGCTGATTGCTAAATCCTACACCCGTCAAAATTGTTGGAACTGAGATAAGTTTAAAATACTAGTTTAAGGAGACTCCTTCAATAGTTAATTTTAAGCCAAATCGAAAACATAGGTTATTAACTCAATAAATTTATTATAGACAGATATCTCTAAACTGTGGCTCTTTGCTTGAACTACAAACTTTTAATATTAAGTAAAAGTTTTTCCCCCCTTTCTCTTGACTATGATTACTATATAAAATAGCTGAGAAATGCAAGACACGTTTAAAATTCGAATTTGAGAAAATTCAGGATTTATTCCTCTTCTAGTTTTTAATACATACCCTAAATGAGCAATATAAGTTTCATTTTATTTAAAAAATCTGATGCGGACTCCGCATGACTTATTTGTACGGAGTATTAAATTTACCGCATTTTTTGCTGCATTTCATTTAAATTTATTTCCTCGAATTTCATTAGAGATAGATTTCCCATTCAAGTAATTCAGTTCTTACTTCGCGGTAAGGAAAAACTGCATAAAAGATCAAAATATTTTTAAACAAAACTGAAAAATATAGAAAAAAAATAAAACACCAAATACAGTTAAAACAATTAAAACACAGTTTTTAAGATTGAAATTTTAGAGTTTCTACGCAAAAACAAGCAATTCGTCCAGCAGGCAATAAGGCAGATTTTTCGGTGCACAAACCTGAAAGTTTACTTTTGGTCCCAATCGGCAAAAATACATTCAAGGTGCGGAAACTGACTTAATTCACTATTCTGCTAAGCTTCAAATGTAAACAAATATGGCTACTATGGTAAACAAACATTAGGTTTAGCAGCTTAGAGTTATGCGAGATACATACGTACGTACGTACAGACGTCACGAAAAAAATATCTTCTGAATCCATTTTTAAATTAATTTTATAACCAGTTTGAGGAAAGAGAGTACTTTATTCTGTCCTTAAGTACAGATGCCAAGCAAAAACATCGTTAAATTGCATTCGATAGCGGTCAAAATGGATATTTTCGTTGAAATATGATACCCGGAATTTTTTATGATTAGAATACTTCCTTTACTTAAAAAAGTAAAAACAGTAAAAGGTAAGTAGTAAGAAGTATAAAGAGAACAGAAATATTTTCTAATTTTAGGTAGATTATATTTATATAAAGTGTTTTTAAACCCTCCCATGTACGTATTTATTCTGTATCCGTTTAGTTTCTTTTTAATTTATACACTATCGATGTGCAGAAGTAACTATTTCATTATAAAAACCGATTCCAAATGTTGGCTAACATATCATATTTATTAAAGAATAAACAAATAAACATATTTAGAAACAGCATTTTTTCAATTAATTTTTGATTATTTAAACATTTAAAAGTGCAAGTTTATAAAAATGACAGAAGTTTGTAGTTCATAGTAAAATGACAGAAGTTTGTAGTGCATAGAGAGGTTCTCCATTCCTCTGCATACAAAAAATGTCGTAAAACTCGCAAAAGGACTCGCTCTCCGGAAGAGGGAAAGAGGAATCATAAGAGCTGGACTTGAGTTTCTTTCTCCCCCCTTTCTTTTTTTCTTTCTTTCTTTATTTTTAATTTATTTTATGAAACTAAAAGAAATTACTTCAAAGTTAGAAACTAAGAAAAATGGAAATAATTAAGACATTTCTGTTTCTTGTAACCTATAAACGTACAGACTTTTAATCTTTGATGTTTGATTAACACACTACTGAAAAAGGACTAAAGGAAAAAAAAATTCTAGGCGGCATGTCACCAGTGAAAGTGAAGATTCAGCCGAACGTGCGTTGCAACCGCATGAAACTAGACGCTAGCCATGGAACCAAAATCAAATCCCTAACGCTCGCTCCCCATTGCAAGTTTTGCTTATTCGACATAAGTGAAAAGAAGGGGCGGAAGAAACAGTGGTATCCTGTATCTTTAAATGGCAGCTCCCGAGTGGAGGACAAATCTCCAGAGATCCAACTGGTTGAGGGTAATCAGATCAGTGGAGTGAGGTCGTTGTTCATGTCACATTTGAAAAGTAAATTTCGAGATAAGCGGTAGCTGATGACAGAGTAAGCATTTAAAAAGTTCTATATCGAAGAACTGTGGTGGTTACAGTATTTTAAGCTATCTACCAACAAGTTCTTCGGACGACAACAAAACTCAGCGTTTTCCTGATGACCATATATGAATTCTAGTTCACAATTATCAAATTTATAGAGTCAAATTTATTCCAAAGTTTTCGAAACTTTTTTTCTTTGCTTCCCGATTTCTTTTGATGAAAGTAAAGTTGTTCCTGAATCCTTCACCGTATTTTTTATAAATCCTTACTCGAATAAAGTTGCAATATTTTTAAAACTGAAATTTAGAATTTCAAGTATCTGATCTAACAAGAACTATAAAAACCCATTCCTATATCAAAAGCCAGAATAATTTGTTGTTTGCTATTTTTAGTTTGCGATAAAGTTTGCGTCTAAGGTATATAGATGCTGGTCCCAGTTTAAGATGCGCGAGTTCTTTTATTTATATTTAATATTACAGAGAGTAATTTAATCATTTCAAAAATTAATTTTAACTGGCCTTCGTAATATTTTGGGGGTATTTAATATTTTTTGCCTTATTTTAAACTTTGAGTGTCATTAATGAAGGAAATTTTCAACACCCTGCAATAGTTCGCTTGAAAAATTTTTAACTATATCGGTGGACAGTGTAGTCTACATACAGAACAAAATCTAATATTTATGAAGAAATTTTGCAGTAACATATAAATTTCAAACACCTGTATATATTTGTTTTCAAAATTTTCAAACAGTAATATGTTTTTTAAATACTGTAATCTGCAGTTTTCTCCTCCGACAGCTGAGTTCAAATTTTTCGCAATGACAAAAAAAAAAAAAAAAAAAAAAAAAAAAGAGTTTTATATTTTCCTTTGTCAAATTTTATTGAAAGAAATAGTATATAGTTGAGAAAATATTTTATTTCCGAAATAACATGCGAAGCATGCAAGGAAATAACGTAATATTTACCGAAATTACTTTTCTACACTGAATATTATTGTAAAAAAATAATTCGCTTGCGGAGAAAACGTCATCATGTTTACTTACTCTCTTATAGTAAAGAAGCACTTTCTGCGGTTAAACAATGAATGACTCATGTAATAAACAAATATCAATAGTAGTACGTCTTATACGTCGAACTTAATTATTTTCCTATTAATTCTTAGAGAATACATACTCGTTAAATATTATAATCTAGTCTGCATGCCGTATCTACTCATCAAAATTAATTTAATATTTTAAAAAATTATTCATGGTATTACGCCTTTGTGTCGTTAAATGGAAGTAAAAACTGAAACGCAAAAAGCTTAATAAATCCGTTAATAAATCCACAAAAAACTAAATTTTACTTAACCTAGAAACCTAGAAAGAAGGAAAAAAAGATCCTTGAAGTTCAGCATATTTTGAACATACTCATATATTGTAAAGACAGTATTTTATTCTAACGAATTATTTTTAGTTTGTGAAACTTTTCTCTCTCTTTTGATTTCAGCTTCCTGCCAGAATGTAAATTTTAATGACGTGTATGTAAATTCGAAGTGAGTTCTGAAGCAGTATTTAAGCAGCGGCTTTTAAGAGTTCGTGAGTAGCAGTAAGAGGGAGTTAGATCCGAGTTTATGCTGCGTGTTTGAAATAGCTCTGTAAGTGAATAGTAGTTGGTGTTAAGCCACCTTCTTCAGATTATACCGGTACTCTAAGTTCGGCTTTGCTGTGTGCAGCTGATTTACACGATTAAATAAGGAGCCAGCCGTGTAGCCCATCTTACTTCATTGCAATTTTACATTTTTATTTTCTGTTCGAGTTATCTGGCCAAAAATGGTGGTAATTGTGAGCACCGAGTGAAATCTTTGTTTAGTTCAAATCTAAAGGTTATTTAAACCTTCCCCTGCAGTCTTCAAAGAGGTAGCGAGAATTCGCTACTCAGTCTTTTCAGTACAGTCTACCCTTGGATGATCCCGATACAAACAAGAAGACTTTACCATATAAATTAAATAGCTATGATATATAATACTATTATAATATGTATAAATTAAATAAGTAAATTCATATTCTTTCCGAAACAACAAAAAAATATCACTAAAGAGTAAAACGCAAAAATAAATACTGCAGAGTGAAAATGAAAACAAAACCAATTAAAGTAAAAGCAAACCAAAGTGTTAAATTTCTCATAACACTTCTACGGGAAATTGTGGCCACGAGAAGTGTAACCAACAGCCATGTTTATGTGCTATTCAATGAATAATTTAGTAAGACCAAAAGTAATATTTTAATAATAAATAAATCGATTAAATCTGCCAATCAAATGACATTAAGTTTTTTAACTATTAGAGCACTGTCTAAATGGCTATGAATTATTAATCAAGTTAGAACAAAGAGATACGTCACTGCAATCATAATTTGCAGCATTTGCTATTGAAAACACAAAAGAACACACTGTAGTTGTAGCTTGACGCTACTAGTTCAGCGTTATCTGAAGTAATGATACAAGCTCAGACAGACTCTTATTCAAAATGAAAAGAGAAAAAAAAATATCTGAAAGCTTTCAGATTTTATATTACGCTCAAAGGGGCGTTTTTTTTAACGTTTTATGTGTTACCTTTATTTATTAAATATCATGTTCTTCGCACTTAAAACATAAAATTCAATTCAACAGCAATATCACGAAATAATTTTAAAAGAGCATATCTTTAGAATTTCAGATACACAGTCTCGCGGGCTGGAGATAAAAATATTTTTTTTTCGTACAGTGTTGCCATTTCTCACTTTGAAATAGTTGAGTTTCTTAGTCAAAGACTCATAAATGCCTTACAAAATATGAGATATATAATAAAACAAATTCCAAATTTGGGCTTCCAGATGTCCATATTCGGGTGAAGACTATACACTATTCAAAATTTGATGGCTCGTAGGTATCACAACGCGAGAAACATATATACATTTATACAGATTCTTCATTATTTAATTTCCTTAAATATAATACAGAGCGATAATATTTGGTGGCAACAATTTAATAAGTGATTCAAACTTTCAAAGTTTTCGACGTAAAATGCCAAAACGAAATTAATAGTCCTCCTGGGCTAACGCCCTTTGGGCTAAAAAGTGTTTTAATATATAATTCACAGTTTTAATTTACAATTTAGAGTAACACACTACATTTACTTCCAAACGTATATACATAATTCAGACTCGCTTTGTAATACTTGAAGGTATTGGGTTGGCAAGGAAGTAATTTTGGTTTGCAAAAATAGATAGCGTTATGTTCGTTTTGTTATTCTTCTGTCAATCTAATATTTTTTTTCTTCTTTTGAGATTTGGCAGCTGATACTTTTTGGTTGCTATAGAAACAAATTCCTTGTATGTTTATTTACAACTATTACTTTACAGTCAGTTTTAGCATTGGGTGCAAAAATTAACATTTTCGACATATTTTACTCTTTTATTTTCATAAAGCTGATTGCTTAACAGAGCGCATGTGTCAGAATTGGTTAAAAAAATTTCACTACAGAGATTTTTCACTTGAAGATGACTAACGTTCTGGCCGACCTTCTGAAGCTCATGAGGAGAGAATTAAAGCCATAACTGAATCGAATCGTCATATTAATGGGAGAGAGCTTTCAAAAAGATTCTGGATTCCGCATGAATTAAATTCACTTAAAGAATCAATATTTGCAATACGCATTTCAAACGTAATGCTGTTTATTGAAACGAATTATCACTGGTGACGAAAAATAGATTATCTACAATAACGAATAATCCACAATAATCTAAAACGATCATGGTTCAAGCATGATTAATCAGTACAAATCATATCGAGAAACAAATTGTATCAGAAAAAGCTCATACTATCAGTCTGGTGAGATTTCATAGGTTCTGTGTATTTTAAACGTCTTCCAAGCAACCAAACGTTCGACTCAGATGATTACAGCTAGTAACTTATGAAACTGAAGGAAGCAATCGTGCTCCAGCACGGCGGCAATGTGAAGCCTCACGTATTTTTAGCAACACATACGAAATTACTGGATCTTGGATAGGAAAAGATGTGGCATCCTCCATAAAACTCCGACCTTGCACCATCGGATTATTGGTTATTTCGAAATTTACAAAACATCTTAAATGGTAAACATTCCACTAATAACGATGATCTCAATCACACTTGGTTGAGGTTTTTGCCGATAAAGGCCAGAAGTTCTAATAGCGCGGAATCCTAAAGTTACTAGAAAGATGGCAAAAGGTCACCGAAGATTATTTTTATATAGGAAAAGCAGAGTTTTATTTCACACTAAAAAGCCGAAATACTTTCTTGCCAAGCCTAAGGGGTTTTTATCAGACCATCCCCTAGGACTAGAAACACATGGTCTATATCTGCATTAAATATTTTGCATTCATTGCATTCTAACCAACATAAATTATAAGTAAAGCTATAAAGAAACCTAATATGTATTCCACGATATAAATAAAACATTCATATATCCCAAGTCTCGGTATAATTTTTTAGCATTATTATGATCAGCCCAAAGCGGTTGCAAACTGAAGTACTTACTTTTAGGGAAATATAACCCACAGAAAAAGTACTTCCGATATTTCCTAACGTTACCCAGGAGAAAGAGAGAGAGAGAAATTAATATCCCTTAACTGTTTATTAATACGACGTCGACCCAAGCGAAAGGAATGGAAAAAAGCTCAGCGAAGCACGAAGAAGAAGAAGGAACCTTACCCTACTTAATGAGAAATCAATCCTGAGATAGTAATATTTTTTCTCTCTTTAATCAGAATCCTGAAATTTAATTAAACATATTTGTTCTCGAAAAATATCTTTCGAGCGAAACATGCATTATTTTAAGAACAAAATACAAGCTTGTCTCTTCCATCATATTGCTCCACAACTATAACTGGGCAGGCACACGGTAGCAGGCATAGTGAATTAGTATTTTGATAAATATTTGGAAAATGCATTTTTCCGAAAAAGACATCTCTAAGAAATTAAAAAATTCAGATGATATTGAATTTTCTCGGATCGTTGAATAAATGGTTATCCAAAATTATCAGCCGACAGATATTTATGTGACCTTACTGAATTTAACAAAAATTAGAAAATTAAAAAAGTAATTAATTAAGTAATTTATCATATAATCCCAATTAGACTTAATTAAAGTATGGAACTACGATAAAGGTAAAGCGTGTTTCTGATAAATCATTTTAAATAGCTTAGAGGACTGCCTATTCTGGGAACTGAAGCCAGTGATAGAAGATTATAAGACTTTTACTTAATCATCCACAATATATTTTATACAAAACTTAGCAGTCTGGTAACTACATATATATTGCTTACTATACCGTTAATACCATAACTATTATTAATAAAAGACAATTCTATAACACCCGATATTGCGTACTCCGGCTATAGAATTTCTATTTGATTATGTAATAAGCAAAGGAAGTATAGTTATATAGTATACAAAAGTAAAATATATTATATTGCCCATGTATAATTTTAATAATAATTATAATAAAATAATAAAATTTCAATTACTAAAACATTCAGTTTGCTTCAATAAATTAAACTCTAAATATCCGATTCCTAGGGTATAAATCTGAAGTCATTTGGGAGAAACAAAATTATTTCCTTTAACATAATAATAAGGTTTAGACAGAAAATTTTCCTTTTAAGTAGCCTAAGTACTTTCAAATTAAAATTCATCACATATTCAAAATATTTTTATACAGAAATTTCACATTACTATCATTGCATTAAACTAAAAATTTCCTTTATCATATCAGTAATATATTTTTAAAAAAGAAATTTTAAAAGTTCCTTGAAACCATCAATTTCAGATATAGGATAACATAGCATGTAAAAATTTTCTCCTTCATAGAAGCACTTTGATGTTGCATTTATAATTACGCATGCAGAGTGCAGCATGCAATGTCATCATACCCTTTTTTTATCACACGTTTATTTATCATTAAAATATTACAAAATGAATACACAGTTAACTGCCTGAGCATGAAAAGTGAGTTTAATGCAGAATACGCTCAATGTAACCGCTAATTTGTTTCACAACCTCTTGCAAGCGAATCTTTCCATTTGTCACTAACTTCGTCACATGTCTGCAAAAATTGATAACTGCACTATAAGAACCTTGAGTTGCACTACATTTGCAGACTTCATTGCAAATACCTTATTTTTAAAAATTCTTAAAGATACAAATAAAGGTGGGATATTAATCACTTCGATTAATATCCCACCTATGAAGGTGTTACTGTCTCACACCTTCGTAACGTTAGGGAAATTGATATGAATATAAACACTTCATACACCTACATTAAACATCTCATACAGGAAATCAAAAACAACATTTGCAGTGTGTGTAAGGTCTCTGTCTTGCATGAACGTTTAAGCTTATGAAAGGAAGACTACTACCTATTTCAGATGTGCAAACACTTAATAGACCCTGTCTACTCTTCTCCATCACAACGTCGGTGGCTTTTAATTGCTGACAAAGTCTGTGAATAGTCCATTTGCAAGGAGTCCGTCTTGTACCAGAGTGAGCACGAAATTTCTATGCGTCACTACCAAATCCTTGTTTCTTCAAAAATAATTACAACTTTTACATTCTGTTCAACATTCAACCAGCCGTTATCCGCCATCTTACAAGTTGCTGTTTCACGGCAAATTAAAATCCAGTACTAACATTTTCCTGATAAATACTGGATTTTTCATGAACAAAGTACCTGAATACGCGGTTTTAACATTCAGTATTGATTGAAGTACTTGTTCTATGTTCGGATGGCAGGCATAAAAAACATAATTTAAATAGGTAAATTAAATAATGCATTTAAGGGGCATAATGTTAAAAAGTAGATAACAAAAAACTCAAAAGCCTTTTCTCAATCCAAAAGCCACAAACTATACACGGAAAGTATCGGAGCATACTGCGTTTCATTTGCATCTTCGAGCCCACCTGGCCACCACTTTGCCAGTCACTCTTCCTCCTCACTCCCACTCATTCTTGCAAGCCCTACACCGATGACTGATGGCTGATGATACGCTAGGCTTACAGTCTTATATCATAGGCCCTATAATATTAAAACTTTGTGAGGTGATTGAATGGTATGACATTTTGTGCGTCCTCCTGTGTATTCATAAATTCAACTTTATTCTAATACCTACATCATAAAAATTTGGAAAAATTTAATTCAAAATGGAATTTAGTTCAGAAATTTAATTCAAATGGCTTATATTACAAAAGAAAATTAAAATAGTACTTCAGGCGCGCTCTAAATTTTTCTTTAACTATTTAATAAATTCTTAGAGTACAAAGTATTACCTGAAATTTTCAAATTAGGCCAAGTTATATGTGTCTGAAAAACATAAAAACACCTGTATATCCTCAGTCTTTCAGACCGATCTGCCTTCTTTCTGTTTCAGATAAAATATATCAAAAACTTATCATCCCTAGAATCAAATTAACAGAAATAAATTTTTAAATGACTGCCAGTATGGATTTCACACAGGATACATGACTCTGCGTGCACTTTCTAAGATGAAAGAAGTAATTGATGAAAAAGCACGAATTTACAACGTTATCTTTAACCTAGATATTAAAAGAGCTTTTAATAAGCTTTGGCAGTTTTGTGGCTTACAATAAAAGAGCTTAAAGAAGCACACTGGATTCTAAAATTTACTTGAAATTACCTTAAACTGCCTGAAGGACCGTGAATTACTTATCATTCTTAATAACAGAATAATAATAAGAAGGGAACAAACAAAATAATGTTCTCAAGGATCTGGTATTCAGGAATATCAATTTTAACAGAATGTTTCAGCTGATTGGGCAAACTATGCTACTGTATTAGCTTATGCAGGTAGTACAGTATTTGTTGTTAAAAGTAACACCAGACAGCAGCTTAAAATCATCCAATAAAATTGTTCACTTGTTCGATGCACTGTGCTACAAATACGCATTAGTCATCTCAGAAAATAAATCTTCAGCTCTAATAATTAGCAAACCTTAGGAAAAAATGAAGTATTACCCTATTTTTAAGCTCAATAAGAAACGAATTAAATATTATTTAGATTTAGTATGGGATGAAAAGTTCCGTTGGATACCGCATATGCAAAACTAAAAAATGAGAACAAAAGTAATTCCAGAATTTATTAAAAATCTTCAGGGCGTTTGAACCCTTTATATATAGAAGAAGTTATCACTGTAATAGAAATTACTTACTAACGCAGCTACTATTTAGGCATTTTTTACTCAAAACAGAAAAAAATAAACATGTATTAGGTATTCAACCTTCATACTACTATTCAGCGCCCGTGACCACTTCAGTCCTGCAGCTAATGCACTTGCAGATTTACTTCCATTATATATCCGAACACAGGATGAAACCATTCTCATAACTATTCTACAACTCAGAAAGCCCGTAAGCTATGCCGGAAAAGTATTTAATCCACTTTATTATGAAAATGTCTCAACTTCAAATAACTGGCAACATTCATCCAGCATATAATGGATATCTAAAAGTATATTCGTTAATAAAAATAATAAATAATCATAATCTGAACATTTACCAGAGAATACTTAGAAACTATATCAATGGCTCTAGAATTAATGATAATTTGGGAGGATCGTTTGTTCTACTGGAAGATGATTTTATTAAGTATCAATGGAATAGACTTTCTGACAATGAAAATAATGTATTTAAAACAGAAATGTTAGCTGTTATCAGAATAACTGGATACAGTGTAAAGAGCAAAATTATTCAATCAAATATCTATACTAATAATATGTTGCAGTTTCAAATTATTTGCAGGTATTACCATTTATTCATATGATTCAGCACCCCCCTTCCCCCCCTCCTCCCCTTATTACGAAACAGTATTAGTAGGCTCTGTAGTATACTTAACACAACCTTGACTTTTTAACAAGGTACATAGAATTCTAATTACTTTTAATTACAGAGAAGAATACCTACACCTTAACTATTATTTAAATACGAATTATAACAAGGAAGGAAAACTAAAAACGAAGTTTAAAATACATATAGAATTAATGTTCAGCCATAAAGCTTAAGGCTTGTCTTCTTTCAACAACTTGGAACATAAAAATTTCTAATCATTGTCATCATTATTTTTTGAGGATCTCAAAGCTTTTTGACATATTTATTCAAACTTAAGCCAAATGATACGCATTCCAAATTGACATTATTTTATTTAACACTGAATTCTTATAGCTTTTTGAGAATAATGTAATTCCTTTTATTGCATTTTGCAAACAAAACCACGCATAAGCAGCATACGAGACAGATAATGTTGATATGAATTCCATATAATGAATTAATGAATCAACATAATGATTATTTTGAGAAATTTCAATGCATTCATTCTAACCTAAGATATGCATCTCAAATTGCACTACTTTATTTAATATTGAACTCTTGCAGCCCTTTGAGAACATATGATATTTAATCATCCTTAGCAAATAAAATTATGTACAAATATCATACATAACAAGTAATATTGATATGAACTACATATAATGATCCAACGTACTAGGTAACTTAAACGAACTTTTAACACATTTTAGTTGACCTGATCTAAAATAGGCCACATTTTCAAAAAAGCATTATTTTAATTAAACACTTAAGCAATCAAATATCAAAACTGCTAAAATTTTTGGCGACCCTCTGCTGCAGGTAACGCGACCCCCTTGGAGGTTGGGACCCATAATTTAAGAAACTCTGCCGTAAATAACCTATCAAACTTGATAAAGTATTTTTTCGCCTTTTTTTATGAATTTGCAGATAGGCAAAAAATTATAATGCCCTATGCAATTTTTTTAAATTTATTACGCTAACTGTTTGCTATTATCCATAATTTAACGAAATATTTATTGTTAATATACGGTATTTTATAAGAAATTATTTTATTTATTTAATACTAGCGGAAGTACTCGATGCCAGTTAAGTTAGATTAAGAGTAATGTGTGTAACAACAGAGAAAACAATGCCGCTGTAATCCTTCTCTAATAAAGATGCAAAAATTACGATTCCTACTCATACATTTTTCAGGTTGATGCGATACAGAGCCCAAATAAAAAATTTCGATAGAAAAATAAACTATTTCTCTCTCATTATATCAGCAACAATGCAAGCAGTTTTTAATGATTTTCGTCTTTCTAATCAAATGGTCGTAAAAGCTCAATTTCCATCCAATATTTCACCTATATTCAGCTTAAGTCGATTAAATGTGACAAAAAAATTATCATAATTGATCAGAAATCAATAACGCGAACAAACAAACACACAAGTAGACATTCTTCTTTATATGTATAGATTTTGTAAAACTTACAAATTTTTGATTAACAAACTCTACGATTTGGAAGAGAACAATAGCAGCACTTTTGGAAATAAAGCATTTTTATCTCCAACACGAGAGACTGTTGCCACTCCCAAAAATAAGTGCGAAAATTAGTATTTTGAGATTTTTTAATTAATATCTCGGCTGATTAAAGTCGTACGAAGTTGGGAATAGTCGAAATGGCTTCCCACAAATTTTTGGAATCAGGAATAATGTATTTAATGTTTGGCAATGCTATTTTTATTTCATTGTAAAACTTAGAAATTTTTTATTAACGAACTCTATGGCAACAATTCTCGAAATAAAGCAGAATTTTATCTTCAGCGTGCGAGACTGTTGCTACTCGGAAAGTGAGGGCAAAAATTAGCGTTTTCATCATTTTTAATTAATACCTCTAATTTTAGCTTCTTTCTTTTAAGTGAACATCGACCTTTTCCAGGACCCAGAAAAGAACTGTAGAAAGTTTAATGACGATAGTTATAGTAGTGAATGAGTTATTAGAGAACAAACACACAGACTTATTTCTTTATACATATAAATTAGCATATTTTTCATTTAATACTGAAAGACGATAAGAACATTTTTTTGAAAAATGTCCCTATTTTGACTCAAACATTACTTCTTAACATTGTTCCGTTCGTACGGGTTCATAATAGATTGAATGCACAAGTCCAATAATATGTTAATAAAATCTATTCTTATCAAAGGAAACATATCAGAACTCTGAAATTTTCCCAAGAGATATTCGCACAAGTGTTCACAATATCAGGCAGTAATAATCAGTAGTTAAATCGCAAACTACTAAAAACGCAATGCACAACGCATTCAAAGAGAAAGTTAATTGAGATATCTCAGTTCCCGCGGAACTAAACGAATAGCAACAACAATAACTAAGCAACCAACAAAATTACTGAGCAGAGATGTCCGTCTCCAGCTTTAAATAGTTTTCAACCGGCCGCGCGAGATAGTTCTAGCATTTTCTGCATCTCGAGATTTCTCGAAAGCAATAAGAGGATCAAATTACGGTTACAACTAAAATAGTGGTCAATTACTTTTATTCAATTCCAATACAACTTAAAGAGATACCTATTTATTAAATGTTAAATGCACGTACTCTTGTATTTTTACTTTTCCGGCATAGCTTTCCTTACAATGCCTCCTGCTGCATTGCACGGCGAAACACAACAATATTAATTATAATTCTACTAAAATTAGCTATCTAAATATAAAATTCGTAACAATATGTTTATACTAACCGATTGAAAATATAATTACCTTTTATTGATTTAACAACTTCTGGTCTTGCTCTTAATTTTTTATTACAATTGCCTGAATGAAACCAAGTTTCACTCTAGCTAAAGAATTGAAGTAATATTTTTGCTAGTAAACTAAGCTTTTCATTGTATTTTCAATGAAATTTGACCGATTCTGTGTTTTATTACTAATCTGAGTTTGTGTTCGAAACAAACATATTCAAACAATATAGTCAAGTATTCTCTACGGATATTTTTTTGCATTTCTCTCATTTTCTAACAATTTCATTTATAGTAAAATTTGATTGAAAATACTGGAGCTGTGTTTACTTGCTATTTTAAGCACTGACATTTAAAACGTGCAGTTAATTCTATATCTTCAAAATGAAAGATATTATGTTAAAAAACAGCTAAATTCTTGTATATGAAATAAAATAAACAAGCAAAATATTTCTAATTGCCATTAATTTAACTTTCTGTTAGGATTTCCCTCTCTTCAGAAATCCTTTCTTCCAATAGCTTTAAGTCAAGAAAATATAGGCCTAGTGTTCCACAAACTGAGTTCGGAAGTTCTGGATGTTGCCAACAGTACTGTATGGCCAAATGCCGTATTTTTTAAAATTATTTTACTGTTTATTTATAGAATATTAGCTGCTAATTCTTCTACTGTTTCGTACTTTTAGAAGAGTGAATTCACATATATTATTCCCCCCTCCAGAAAAATTGCGAATTTGAGGTTGAAAGATCTTTTTTGTAAGATCCTGTTGTGGACCCTTATTTTCAAAGTCAGCTAGAAACCATTTACCAATTACCAATAATGTATTACAAAATATACAAAGATACCAAGAATACGAGTTCCTTATATGCATTAAAGGAAACATCGTAACTTTAAATAAATGCAATTTATTAAAGAAATATCCTAGTTTCATAGTATTTGGTTTTGGGTGAAATTAAACTCCATTACTCTTTTCAATGAAATAATAACCGGTTAGTATAATGAGGGAAATTGGCTATTACGAGGTTCAGGAGTCGAATTCTGAAGACCTAGTTTTTGTGGTCATTGTGTCTATCAGGAGAAAAGGCACACTGAAATATACTAGTCTCTTCGTTATTTCGACAGTTTCATATAGGAAAAGATCGTGTTACTGAAGTTAACGTGGAAGAAATCATAAAGAAGCCAAAACATTTGGGAAGAAATGCTAAACTTTCGAGACTTTAGTTGATTTGCAACTATTCGATCAATAAGCTAAATAGAAACGTTTCCAGGATTATACAATTAACCTTATAACTGAGAGAATAAATATTTATTTCTTAGCTGTACTCATTATTCTACACTCTTTTATTCCGCTGAAGCCAGTTTTTACTTTAAATATTCTCTGAAGTTTTAGGGGGGAAAATCAAAATCTTAGAGACTCAATTTCCGTTTATGCTTGTCATAAAGATCAATATTGCACCATCATCGATTTTTCGCCTAGAAATTTAAAGTGAAGGAAATCACGAACTGCAATATTAGCTTTATCCATTTAAATATAGTTTTGATGCTACTCCTTAGGAACAACAATTGATAACAGAATTTACAAAAGGCAAAATTGGATTCTTCTGACGTCATAACTTGTTCTTTTTATGCAAGCGATAGTGGTAAAGTGGGAGGGCAATTCTATTTAGATAAGCATCGACCACGTAATTCGATCAAATTTGGAACGGTATCGAATAGTTGAAAGTGAGGTACTTCGAAAAGATATTTCCGAAAGCCCTTTTTAGAATTCTGAAGCATTTATTGAACGACCTTACTTACCCCGAATATTCGACTATTTTGCACCTCCACTCTTCTCCATTATTAAATGATTTCAGGAAGAGGTACTTGCATGCATTTCCATCTAGGATTTTTTTTTTTGGGGGGGGAGGACAAGGAAAAGTAAATAAGACTTTTCTTGAATATAATTTATTTAAAAGCTAAGTTATGAATGGAGTTTCTCAAGTCTAAATCTCAAGTCTAATCCTACAAGCGCATTTGCGTTTGAAGCAGTGTAAAAACACCTAAAAAAATCCATTAATCACTAAAAATGAACTAAAGGCTATGCTTGAAGAAATCCATCTGAAGACTACTATAATCACAACTGTTCTAAATAAAAAGTATTACTGATTCCTTTAGAACAGGTGAATACCGCAATAAAATTAAATGAACTCTTGGCGAAAATAGTTCTCATTGGGTACGCATTATATAATAAAAACATTTTTTTTCATTCTATATCATTTTTAAAATGCAGCAAACTCGGTGCTACAAGGCATTCAAATTATAATTCTTCATTTGAATACGTTGCGTATAGCATTAATCATTAGGCACTTGGGCTCTACTCTTATATGCGCCCTAATATCACCAAATGTGGCGATATGTGTTCTGCGCTGGGTTTTGGCGCGATTGCATGTTGTATGGCAACCCTGTTGACGTTGAAAAATCTTTTGCTGAAGTACTTTAATTGCTCTTTGGTTCGTGTCGTGCGTGTTTTGAAACGGCCGATGTTGCAATGAGAGACGTGGTGGCAAGATTTCAGTCGCGTATTTTAGATTGTGTGCAAAGGAAATTTAGTATTAAAAGGTACGATATTAGAGCTGCTAACGAATCTGCTCTGTATAATGCTCTGTGTCTGAGAAGATAGGGGGGAAGGTAAAGTGGTGAAAGTTGATGAATCGAAGTTCGGCAAAAGGAAATATCATCGTGACCATCCTGTTGAGGGGCAGTGGGTATTTGGAGGTGTGGAAAGAGGGTCTGGGAGATTATTTTTAATGACTGTGCATGATAGAAGTAGGGAAACGCTGATGCAGATTCAGCCTGGTACAAATATTTTTTCGGATGAATGGAAATCTTACAAGGATTTAGGAAAAGAAGGTTTTGAACATTTATTTGTGAATCATAGTATGAATTTTCTGGATAGTATGCCTGGCTGTCATATAAATAGGATAGTGATTACGTGGTGGCATGTTAAAGGCGGAATAAAATTGGTATTTCTGCTGTTCGAAAAAGCATTCATTCATGGTAAATGCATTTTATTTTTTTTATTTATTTATTATTATTATTATTATTTGTTCTTATTTTGTAGAATGTTATGTTCATTGTTTTTCAGTATGAATTTCTGTCGTTATTGTTGTTTTTTTAATTGTTGGAAGTTTATTTTAGTTTATTTTGTTGATTAGTGCGTAGTGCCTAGATTGTGCAATTCGTAGATATTTTTTAAAGTTGAAACAGAACTCTGTGTACATGATATTCTTCGAAATTTATTGTTGTTATGTTAATTTATTAAAGCGAGGTGTGCGTAGTTCGTAGATTCGTTCGTTGCCTAGATTGTGCAAATCGTAGATTTTTTTTAAAACATATTGCTGCGTACATGGATTCTTGTCAAATATTTTTGGTTAGAAACTTTACGTTTTTTCTATCTAAATTTTTTGTTTTTGTTTCGGATTTTTTAGCTTAAATTGTGTGTTCAAAACGGGGTTTTTGTATGTGCGAAATCCGTGTTTTTGGAAACATTTTAGGCTTAAAGTTGGAAATGTAGACAAAAAATTTAGATAGTAATATGGCAGCGTGGAGTTTCTCGCCAAAAACGAGAAATTTGGCGACCTTAGGGCGCATATAACAGTAGTTCCGAAACTTGTTTTAATAGCAACATTAATAAAATTATTAGTTACATACCTTATGAATTATAATATTGTTGCGTGCGTACGGGTTCGTTATGAAATGAATGCACAAGTCCGATGAAAAATGAACAACAATTTATTATTATCACAACAAAAATGCTTAAATTTTCTTAAATTATCATGCAGTATTACAATAGCTCACAGTAGTTATCTTTTAACTACTCAAATGTACAATAGAACGTAATTCAAAACAGCTAAAGAACGCTAATCCGCGAATTCGCTACAATCAACAAGAGCAGTTTTCTAAACAACAACAAACTAAGCAACTACTACAAACTGAGATGTTTTCCTCCTTTTATAACATTTTAAAATCACGCGCTAGAATTTTCCAGTACTTTCTCGAAATGAAAAAGATTATTTATTTATTTAATGCACGCGCTCTTGTATTTTCAATTTTCCGGCTTAGCTTTCTTTTAATATTCGTCACTCGCTGCACTGCGCGAGAAATAAAACCATTTAATTTATAATTGAACTAACATTAGCTTTTTAAATACCAAATTCGTAACAATATATCAAATATTAGAGTCACGATTATCCGACTCTCCATTTTCACCCGACATATTACGAAAATGTTTATTAAGAAATGCGCTTACAGAACATTAAAAAATTCAAGATCATACAGAAACTTTGCAATGCAGGCTTGTCAGAACATCCAAATCTGGTAAGGGCTAAACAGCTCTATTTAGACCTGTTGTGGAATATATAACGTCTACTGAGGCACATGTAAAAAATCTTCTTTAGAAAAGAGTCCAAGCTAGAATTACTAAAATTACTGCTGGAACAGTTTCCTCTTTAAATAGTACAAATGTAGTAGATATTTTTATCAAACTGAACTTAAATCACTTTTAAAAAAATGCCATAAAACAAGATCAAATTTACTGATATCTCTAGAAGTGATAATGAAATTTCTCTCTTTCATAGAACGAACGAAAACTGATATAGTTGAAATAGACTGAAGAGATCTTCTGCTGTAACAAATTTAAGCAATAAAATGACCTCGAAAGCAGTTTTTATGATATATATCAAGAGCATTTTCTGCCATATAATTCTCCTCCAAATGCTAAACGTGAATTCTTAAACGTTAAAGAGAGATATATTCAAACAAGGAAGTAATTATAAAATCAAAACAAAAGAAATAAAGGTAATCTCCTCTCTTTCAGACAATAATTTTATACTAACTTACACAAATACTGTCAAATTTGATGAAACTATTTTTTGGATTTGTACCTTTAACCCTGCTGAACTTCGTGATATTAAACATACACTGAATGATCAAAATATTGCAGGCACCTATATTAACATGTACTAAACTGACAATGATTTGCAGCTACGTTATAGTGAAGTACAGCTTAATATAATAGAAACGAAGTATTCTCATCTTGAAAAGAAATAGTTAGTACTACGGTTCATATAAAAAGCAGTAAGGCAAAAGTTTTGAGGGGCTTTAAAAGAAGCAGGATCATGGGTGCAAGAAGATACGGCTCCAACATTTCTGAAATGGCATATGTTTCGAGCTCTTCTTGTGCAGCAGTGTCTTGGATGTTCCGAGAGTGGTAGTTGGGGGGGGGGACTTCATTTTGTAAGGATGACAATAGCTGAAATATGCTAGTGAACGAAAGAGGTGAGAGGCGGCTAGCATAAATCCTCCGCAGCAACAAGAGAGCAACAACAGGACAAACTGAGCAATTCAATGTCATTCATGTATATCACAAAACATATCCGAATGCAAAACTAGACGGACTTTGCAACGGAAGTGTTTTGACAGCAAAAGATCATAAAAGATGCCTATGCTGTCTCCTATAAAAAGGAAATCACAATTTGTAGGTAAATAAGCATGTACTAACTGCTAAAAATACCGAGGTGACCTGTACACATGATGTGAATAAACTACGGAGTGGTGAGCAAACTATTTCAGATCTTCATGTGGATGAAAAGTCTGAAAGGAGTGAATCTTCAGATTGTGATATGCAAAACAGAAATACATCGGAAAATTGCAGTGAAAAAGTATTTGATCCGGGTATAAAAGCCTGAGACTGAAGTTCATTCTGAATCTTAATTTGTATAATTTAAAATTTTATGTGGTTAATTTGTGTATATAACTTGTAAATAGTGTAAATATTTGTTTTTTGTAGTTATGTTATTTGGTTGTTTTATTACGTTTTGTTTGTACCGAATTTGGCTTCTGACCAAGGATTGTATAAGCCAGGGACGTGTAAGTCCTTAAGAGGGGGCAGTGTTACGAAATGTCCAGCCGGCGGTAAGATAGCTTTCCTCAAGGCGACTTTCGTGTTGCCATATTTGGCGCGAAATCGCCCATTTGGGGACCCAAATCATAAACGGATAGAGAACCTTCTGCAACGAACTTTTACCGGTTTGGACCAGAATATTCTCGAACACAAGCCAAAAGCTATTTAAACCCTGTTAGTACGCGGAGAGTCAGTCAGTTTAGTGAGAGTCTAGCGAGTCAGTGAGTGAGTATCTTGCAATCTATCGAGTTGATCGCGAGTTAGCACCTCGTCGAGTTTTGAGTTTGTTGAGTTCCGAGAACGACCGAACCGAGTCAGGAGCTGTACTCTAGTGCTCATCATCGAGTGCATCGTGAGTTGTAGCGTGGAGAGTCTCGAGAGTACGTTGAGATCTGATAACGACCAAACAGTGTCGGGAGCTATACTCTGGTACTTTGCCGTGAAGCTGTCTCCACCGTTACAGTCTGATAGGCTGAAGGCTGCGTCACTGATTGTTTCAGTGTAGTTTTCGACAATTGTAAATATATTTTTGGAACTGTCCTAGATAATACTGGCTAACAAATTGTGTACTAATACTTCATCAAGTGTCGTCATGAATCACTCCAAATCCACGAACCCCTGAAAGAAACGCACCCATAAATACCAAAACTGAACCCCTGACGATTAAAATAAAGTTGCTTGGTCCGGTAGATCTAACTTCGTGCTTCATCATGAAGGTGGAAGTATTAAAATACAGCACATACAAAGGAGATTCATTGCCCCTCTTGTTAATGACAATTCTTTCAAGCTGGAAGCCTTGTATATTTTCTTGGACTACAGTGCAGCTTATTTCCTTAATTTATCTGGAAGCAGTTTTAGCACCACAGCTTACCTTAATTTCGCTTCCGATCATATACACTTCTTTACAGTTACGCTCTTCTTTGATGAAAATGCTCATTTTCATTAGGAAAATGCGCCTTGTCACTGCGCGCGATTGATTTTAAAAACATATTTGCCAGGAATAGTTCGAAATTCAAATTGTTTCCCCAAATGGAAGGATTTCTTCAAAGCTTGAAAACGCTACAATCCGGTCTAAACGAAATTAGCACTGTCACAATATCAGCAATGGCTAATATTCCTCGACTTTGACATAATCACCTGTTGGGTTGATACTGGAAAGATATCGGCTGTGATCAAAGTTAAGATATCTGTCTACGTTAAAGAGACCATTTCAAGGGGGTGGAATAGATTTTTCTTATTGTCCCATCTGAAGGAGTAGTTTCCTAAGATTCCAAAAATGATTTACTTATATTCTTATGATAATCAGAAGAGATGATACAGCCAATTTACTGCATCAAAAGTGAATCAAAAGACAAGGAAGTGCCATTTGAAGGGCTCAACTTAAAAGTAAACATTAGTGCTACCCTTGTTTTATTTTTACTCGTTTGCATGCGAATTCTACTAAATCATTCTTTTTTAATTCTACACCTTTTTCTTTTCCTTGACAATAATTGTTTGGTTGTTTGCGAAAACTGGAAAAAGACAAAAAAGGGTTAAGTGGAAAAGGCAAATTAACGGATAAATTACCGAATTATTTTGGAACTGCTATCTGAAGCAATGTTGATAATTTACAGAATCTGCATTCAGTAATTATTGCTGCATTTTCCCATTGCTGAACTAAAAGTAAAAAAGAAATTTTACGGAGAGTGCCAAGTAGGAGTAGTGAATATCAAAAGAGCAGTGCAAAGCAGATAGAAAATTTCAGGTATATCTTCTGATATTCCAGAATCTCTTTTGAACATTATTAAGTCTATATATTTGAATCTGTGTGATAGAGGCTTACTCTCAAAATGTTTGCATGAAATGACTCAAAATTGCAATGAGAGTTTTAATAATGTGCTATAGATAGTTTTGCCGAAAACCTTCTTTTGTTGGACTATGCTACTGGTTCATATATAACAGTTTGAATTTTTAATTTATGATATCTTGTATTACTTCCTGTGTTTGAATATTTAGGTACATCAGTTGAACAAGTAATGATTAAAAATTACTCAACGAACGAATAAAGAACTCGAAACGTCATTCGCTATTCCCTTCGAAAATAACCAGAAAACAATTAAAATCAAAAAGAAAAACAGAATTACTTAAGTACGAATGTGGCGAATATTACGCAAAATGTGTGACTTTTACAATGTGGTGAATTTTACAGATTACACAAAAAAGAAACAACTATTTTAATGAGAAACAATATCCTAAACCGAAAACATTTAATTTAAATATCAAAGCAATGTGTGTGTGTAATACATGCATGCAGATATTAAAAAGTTACTCTTTTTTAACATACTACAGGGAGAAAAACTTTTAATACTATTTAGAATTTTGAAGCAGGTGATACACTATTTTCCAGGTCTATAAAATGAGACTTGTACATTACTCCTGAATTGTTAAAATCCCTTCTCTTCTCTTTTTATAATGCAACACTCTTTCCAATCATAATATATGCTAGACCCTTCCTGAATGTTTTATTTGACGGTTTCTATTAGAACATTTATAGATCGAGTTGGTACTTTCATCAGCTGTACAAATATTCACTATACTGAAAGAACGCATCCAACATTGTTCTTTCATTTTTCATACACAAGCCTTCGTCGATTTCGTCGACCAATTTAATAATTTTAAAGGAAAATGCATTTATTGGCAACATTGTATTTCATATTTAGTTTGGGCAACAATAAAAGAAAATCCTGAACTTGGATTTGAAAACCAAATGTATGAGAAACTTCTATTGTATAACAAAAGTCCATTTTGGACAGGATTTATGTAAAATCCGTTCTTAGTGCGCGTCTACATCGTAGAATAAGTAACTATGCAAAATTTCAAGTGAATCGGGTATACAGTTTCGGAGAACTCGTGATAAGTCAGTGGTATTTCGCTCATTATATATATATATATAACAGAGGTTTAAGTGGTAGTAAAGTTTGTTGCGTCGAAATATATCAAGATTATTGTAAAGAAACATTGTTTTTAAAAGCCGGTTATCTTGTGTTATACTGATAATGAATATCCTGCTGTAATTTGGATCATAAAAGAAAATTCTTTAACAAATTAGATTGGGAATAACTTATTTTGCTGTGATACAACTTTCTTCAAAAATTTAAACAAAACATTTCGACTATTATAAAAGTCATTTCATATAGCTAGTGCATCCGTTTCGCTAATGGTTGAATTTTATGAATTTGTTTTTCAATGAGCAGTTGATCTTAGTTTTATACATTGTTGATTTTATGCATTTACACATTGAATATTCAGAAATATTTGAAATTTTCAATAATTAATAAATCGATTAAACAAATTTAACTTTTCAACTTTCTTAACCTTTTGATGACCATCAATGAGCTCAGCTCGCATTACAATAACTCAGCGTGGTGGGCGCAAACGAACACAGCTCGCATTATAAATTTAAGACTAACATATAATCGCGCGTATTTGGGAAGAGAAAATTGCTTATTCTCGCAACCGTGGAATATATGAAGTTTCCAGTTAATAAATAAATAATACCGTTAATATCAAATATCAAAATCCTAAGTTTATCATCTGAATTAACCTTAAGTTAAAACCTTAAAATCTTAAAAGCTAAATTAATCTACTATGCAGTTTGAGATAAATTATTATAACGGATTAGATCAGCTGAGATTTAGGTAGCTTCAGAATCCTCATCTCTTAATTGAAGTAACACTTAGTATATTATTTTTTATGGTATTTCAAAATGTTACTGTATATTCGAACAACACGCAGTTTTCTCAAATTTTGGGACTAAAATTTGAATGCAAACAGTCATAATAAAGAATCGAGATTTTGCAGCTTGTTATCGTATCCTCCTATGTGGTTGGTAATGGAGAACTTTAAACGGGCTCACCAGCGACCAAGCGGTAAAGCCTCTGAGAACTAGTGGTGTAATCCGTGGTTCGAATCCCGACGAAAGGGCTAGATTGTATGGAAGTTTCTTTGGTTTTCCTTGCGTGTAACATAGATAGAGACAGTTTCCATCAAAAAATTCTCTATAGGGCATCCCTCCCTTTAGCGGATACCATTGTGCGCATTGCGAAAGTTAATTAAAAAAACAACTTAAACCGGCTTGACTTTGGGATATTAGCTTCAAATCTTAAATGAACCCTTCAGTATGCCAGGGGATTGATGAACCAATTACAAACGTATAACGCCTAATTTAGGCATAAAAATCAAAATTTTCCCTATTAAAATCTGACGTAACTACTAGATAAACCAAATATCTCGTTCATCAAACTTTCAGAATTTTTGGAAATTCCAAAAAGAATATTAATTGTAAATTATTTCAATAAATGACACCCCCATACTGTTACAAACAATACATCACTTGAAATTTCTGTTTCGGTTTATGCTTTGAAAACTGTTTATTTTGCACTAGATAAGAGATGAGTTTTCGTAAACTGCACATCAGTAGACAATCCCTGTAATGAACTCAGATTCTCCATGGCCGTCGAAGAGTCCGGATTTGACACTGATCCAGAAATTGTAGGATGTGACTGGTCATCTCTTTCTTTATTTTGGAAGATGAACTTGATCATCGATCCCTCAAGACATTACCTGCATGTTGATTTCATCTGTACCTCGAAGAGCTGCTTTTGTATCGCCGCAAGAAGTTGGTTGATAGTAGTTTCTGGTACAAAACCTTACGAGGTTATCTGCGCCAAACAAAGGGTAAAAACAGCGAATACAAAAGTATTTACAAAAGTATATACAAAATACAAATGTATATACAAAAGTACCAACGTGGCTAGGGATCCAAGAATAAAGAATCTGATATCCTTGGTATTTTAGAGTCTGATTAAGCTTCAGAATTATAATACTGGAATGTGAATTATAGTTAGGCTCTTTGAAAGAGGTCAGAAAACGTTGTTTAGACAGAAACGTTAGAGCCTGATAAACTGCAGTAAGTTCACAGGTAAAAACGGAGCAAGCCGGGTGTAATCGAAAGCTTAGAACAGTCCTTTCTACTTACAAATGCTGCACCAACGTGATCTCGGCATTTTTAACCATCTGTATAGAGAGGGATATAATTTCTGTATTTATGTCTATGTTCCGCAAAGATCTGCCTGTAAATGACATCACTTGTACTAGATTTATCCCAGTGTTTGGAAGGGGTCTTAAAGACTGAATTTTCCAATCTTCCCTAAGGTGGCATCTCAAAAGTATTTTCCAGATATGTATTTATATTAGTCATATTATACTCTTCGAGTAAGATGCTAACTATTAAACCAAACGATGGGATACATGACGGGCGTGCCTGATATAAACGAGAGCATGAATCATTAAGTAAATGTAGACGGTTGGGATTCTGGATTTGTGGCATGATTTTAAAATAGTGCTTGAGACAAAGATACTCACGTCTTAAATTCAGGGATATCGCGTTGCTTTCCACATACAGGCTTTCCAATGGAGAAGTTCTAAAGTCACAAGTGCAGATCCGAATTTCTTGGTGGTGGACCGGATCAAGTTTGGCAAGCACGGAAGGCCTTGCTAACCCGTAAATGACTGTTCCGTAGTTAAGTTTGGAATGGATAAGGGATCTGTAGATAAGCAGCATTGATAGGATAAGGGATCTGTAGATAAGCTCTCTCGTTGTCATACGTTTGTTTTTATAATAAATTTCTATTGAGCTCTGGAAGATTGGCCTTTTTAGCATGTGACCAAAAGATTGTAACAAAGTTTGCTTTTGAAAGGTTCAACATTGATTGTATTCATTCCAGAGATCGATTCGCCATAACTTTTATTAGAGACATTCCTATAATCCACGAATATGATATATATATATATACTGATGGTTCGGGAATGGGCGAGAGTCTGGGTGCTGCTTTTGTTGTATATTTTGGCACCGAATTTGGAAGTGGCAGATTGAGATTGAACGCATAGAATTCAGTAGAACTTTCCGCTATACTATATTTAAAATGGACATATAAACATTTGAATGCACATTGTGAGATAATGTTATTTTCTGACTGTCTTTCTGCCTTACAGGTTCTTTCCTGCCCTGATTATTATAATGATATTTATAAAGAAATGAAGAATCTATTTTACGAGCTGAATAATAGAGGATGTAGAATTAAATTCTCATGGATTAAAGCACATATAGGTCATACCGAAAACGAGAGGGCGGACGCTTTAGCTAAAAAAGGCTGCAAATGATAATTCTTTAATGGAAATAGAGATTCCTGGCTCTAAGAGGATTGCATGTTCCGTCTTAGAAGGTATGGGAATTAATAGTTGAAGCAATATCTGAAATAATTCGGAGAGAAACAAGAAAATTTTCAGATTTTTTAAAATAAAAGGGAGAATGCGGCCAATTGATTACGGGATATGGTGGTTTCCCGTTTTATTTGCACAGATATGGTATTCAGGCAAATCAGAATTGTCTTTTTTGCAAAACATTAGGAAATAATAAACCTTTTTTTGTGTGAATGTGCTCTAACCTTTTCATTCCATCAAGATTTTAGGATCACTACTACAGAAGATTTATATGATAGGGAGAATTATAAAACTGCTCGAGAGATCATGAAATTTTTTAATTCAAATAGAGAAAGAATTGGAATTGTGGCTTAAGTTCAACTTTTGACTGTTTGTACAACTTTGAAATCTTGCTTGGCATTAGTTTTTGTCTGTTTTATATTGTTTTTAATGTCGTATTAACTCGTTATTTGTTTTGTTTCTACGTGATGTCGCACTAACTCCTTATTTACTTGTTAGTTCTTTATTATCTCATAATGTGATGTCATACTGGTTTTTATAGCTTTGTATTATAAAAACTGTAAGACGATGTTTCTTTGTTTTATAGCTTGATTTGCTATTGTATTGCATTTTTATCGTATTCTATTTTTATTGTATTGTATTTTTTTTTTTTTTTGTTTTTTTTTTTTGTTATGTAATGTAATATGGGCGCATCTCCTTCATGTCATAAGACGAGCTTCGCTCGTCAGGCGGGCCGGACTGCGTCCTAAATAAATAAATAAATAATAAGCAGCATTGAGCTTCTATCGGCTTCCCATGAAGTATTTGATAAGACTTTCAAAATATTCATAGTTTTAAGACATTTACTTCTTAGGGAGGTGATATGGGGAAGGAATGTGATAGCAAAACATTCCTAGGAATTTTGTCTCCTTTTTTACCGTAATCAATACCCCTCGGAGTTCTACTTTTGCTACTGACCAACCTGCATATTCGATCGTAGTACTGTATTTTGAAATTAAAAAATCACTTTGCTACATTCATTCTCTATGTATCAGCCAGATTTCATCCCATTCTACTCACTATTTCATAATGTTACATTTTGACTCTAAGGCAGTATATTTGCTGTTAAATACTCTTCAACTAGAAAAACTCTTTTAATCACTCTTTTAGCATTGGGTAGGCGAGCCGACTGCTGTTGGGTTGACCGCATAGCCTTGGAGGACCTAATGATAGACTAGCCGACTGCATACGCTAGGGCTTGGTTCTAACCCCGAAGAAGGTATGGATATTTGTAAGAGTATAGTGCGTTTGCGGCATAAATGCCTTTGATTACTATTTGTGCATATGTGCGTCCAGCAAAAACCATCGGTGTGGCCTTTGGGCGCGTATCTACGTCCAACTTGGCTGTTTACTGCGGTCTCACGTGTGTGTTCGGAAATTAGTTCTATCGTATATGTCTAACACTGGCAAAATACTCCTGCCTCATTCGTTGCTTAGTAACGAGAAAGAATGAGGTCAGGTTTATTTGATCAGTCATTCTGCGGCCTCGCGCCGCTCAACCGAAGCGCTTCAACTTAGAGCAGTTAGCAGTCAAAAGGTTAGAATACTATCGAGCTGAAAGTTCTCTGGAGAGGTTGGTGGAAGAAAAAAAAAGGTGGAAGACCCTCAGATCCGATCCCCGGAAATTCTCCTTTATAAGTTAGACGGAGCTCGGTAAATTCGTACTATCACTTATAAGGTGTCAAACGCTTAAACAAACGACACGCGCAAACTTTGTCTCTTGTCCAAGGTAAAATTTATAGATTTGATTCCTTTGTTTCATACAAATGAGATAAATAACAACAAAACAAGAAAATGTTCTTTCGTTTACGAAGTGCAGGAAAAACGAAGATAAGTGTAACAGCACAGGCTTGGAATTATCCGGTCCCAAGGTTTTAGTACCCCTATCACCGGCTGTAAAACTCATGCCTACCTGTTCCAACAAGACGATTACGAGCATCACCAACCAGGACAGAGTACCCAGCAGAGTACTGTTTTGTGAGTGTGATGATAAAATATACTACCAAGATCTGCTCAAACCCTCTCCATATTGGGAGGTCACCCGCAGCTACGTCTTGGGCCCGTTAGCCGCCCTTCCACCACGGCAAGGTTCACCCACAGAGGAGAGATGAGCATAACAATGCAGATCCTTAAAAAATTTCAAACATATTATATATGTTTCAAATCAGAAGATTAATTAGTTAATCTATACACATTATTGGCCTCCTGTGCAAGTAAGCTACCAGCTGAGTAGAGTCCAGTGTCGCAGCTGACAGTTTTGCAATGTTTATTTTAGCGTAAATCTTATTTTTTTCTTGCTTCTTTTCTGTACCTCCTACTTCTCTACCAAAGGCCTTTATCAGAAATCAAATTCTTTTTATATCACGTAAAACTGTAATTTATAGTACTTTGGCAACCAACCCAGTAATTATTTAGCTTTGTAGATAATTTTGGCAAAACAAAATCAAAATTGTGTTTAAGTAGTCAGCTATGATCAGCTGTCCAAGATTTGTTTATTTCTCCCTCTCGAACATAGGATTCGTGTTTTTCGATACGAACTTTTAACGTGTTTTTAATATGACCGATACATGAAAAGCCACTCTGACAAGAAATGTTACAAATGCCCCAAGATTTAAAGCAGAGAAATCTTTAACAATAACGAATTTTATTTAAAATTTTATTTAGATGGGAAAGTGACTTAAACATTCAACTTACGGAAAACCAAGGCAATTTTTTAACTGACAGAAGAATAAAACAGAATGACAACAAGGTTACTGTGGTTATTTCCAACATCAGAATCGTGTCTTTAAAGTTCAGAAAAAGAGAAAAATTACTTGCTTAATTAATAACCGTGAGAGGAAATCCTGTGCCGTTGACAACTGGTTTAAAAAAATTGAGTTCCTGGTAAAGAGAAGATTTTGAAGTTTAACCCTTGAAAGCACAATAAACGCACGAACGAAAAAAACCATTTATTATTCAGAAAAATAACATTATTTTGCAGGGGAAATCAAACAAAAACTCATTAAATCTCATTGTGGTTAATTAGAATACAAAAAAAAGGACAGAGTCGTCTTACTTAAATTTAAAGTTTTCACTTTGTTTTAAAGTTGAACTGAATGGCTATATCAATGGAATTCAAAATCGATAAAACCTCCACAAGTTGTTGGAGTTAACAGTTGGATATAACAAGTTAATCTTTCAGGTTATTTTCTCACCTGTCAGTATAATTTGTTGTTATATTCTTAAAGGTTCCATGCCTGATTTTAAGTGTTCGGGAATTTATAGCATTTTTATCATTGGTAAATCAACCAAAGAGAAAGAATACCAAAGTTTTGCCAAAAAAAATAATAATCGTATAATGGAAGATAAAAATAAACAAATCTTCCATAGCTAATCTCAGTTGGTCGCTTAAAAACAGTTTTGACTTTTGTCCTGCAAAAATTGCCCACAAATATTCTTCAGTTGGTGAAGTAGATTTCATTTGAAGCCTTTCACATTCGCGAAAATTTTCTTGATTTAGTAGCATTAATTTCGATCCACTATTCCCAACGTTTTCAAAATAGTAATGTAGTAATTTCAAAGTAAAAATATCTTAGTTTTTTTCATGTTTCATCACTGTTTTTCTCGTAGAATGGCATTATTTTCATTTTCTCTTTGCCCTGCCCATTGACTTGCAAATAAATTTAATCGTTGCTCCTCCATCCTCTTTACAAATTTTGGGTTCTGAAGAATAGTGCTCTATATCAGATCATCCTGTAGTTTTATTCAAATTCTATAATAATGTCATGTTGTTTTCTACTTCATTTTAATTTAATTAAAATATTTTTCTTCATTTTTTCACAAGCCAAAATTTACTACAATTTTCCGACTCTAGTCTTCTATTATGCATTAACAATGCACTCGGCTGTGCAGTAAGTGGCAGCGTAATCATGACAGTAAGTTAGTTACATAAAAACAAACCTGATGATTATTTTAAAATTTTTTTACCAGAATTTTTCGAACGAAACGCATTTTAAGATGAAATGTGAAAATTTCACATGATCAGATAGTATAATTAAATAACTTATGCCTATATTAAAATACTCAAAAATTTTAATAGCTTTAGATAATATACATACGTAAGTCATATGTTTATTACATTAACAAATGTACGAACGAGTATACATGATTTAATTTCAATATAAGTACAGGGACATGTATTCATACTTCTTACCTTATGTTATATAAATATTCATTTTTTGATTGGAGAACATTTATTTCGAGTACAACCTAAGATGCGTTGTAAAGATGTGTAAATTATCATCCTAACACCCGAGTAATGATAAGTTAGCACACGATTTTCATTTCCTATATGAAATTGTTAGTTATTTTATTAACATTATTTTCTACTCCATAACAGACTCTTTCTATACCCATAACAGACTCTGCACTCATAAAGACAAAATAGTATATTTCAGTTCAAATAGAGCATTTAAAAGTTACTTCATAATAATCCTTAGCTTTTTTTACCAAGGAACCGTACCATTACCACTGAGAATGCATAGAATTTTCTGTAAAATCTGTAAGATAATCTGAGATCGTATACTAATTTTAAATAACCAATAGAGGGCCATGATTTTTGCTAGACAAAAAAGTATTTTGAAAAATTAGTTTAAAATTTAAATGTTTAGACTTTCTAAAAGAAATCATTGTTTTTTTGACTATTGAAATTCCTTTCAGTAGTCAGAATAAAAAATTTTTCACATAAAGACACATATGGACAAATATTTATTTAGTTGAAAAAAGAATAGCGAATCAGAAATATGGCATTTGCATTAAAATTTTATAAATTATTTCCTCGTTTATCATTTGCTTATTTTTCCGAAAAAAAGGTGATGAATATTTAGGAAAGATTAAAAAAAAAGCAGGAAAGATATCTTTGAATGGTAAGTTCTTCATCAAACTAGGATTTATTTTTGAGGAAAATAGAAATGATTCTCACCTGGAGTTTTTTAAATCTCGTCCCAAAGGACTCGGTGATCTTCATATGGAGGGTCAAGAGCAGGATAATCTCTGTCCAGAGCATCCTGAATGTCTTCCTGACGCGCTGCCGGATAGCGGAGTCCCTGACACTCAGTCTTCGCACTGCTCTGTCCAAGTTCGCGTCGGCGCAAAAGGCGGTCCATCACGGCCGCAAACACAGCGCGATTCGCGAATGAGAAGTTTCCTGACGCTAAAAACTTCAGTCTAAAGACTTCTAATCATTGAGAAGTTTAAACGAGTTGGAAGTACTCCAAAAAACAATCCCCAACTGTAACTTTATCCAGGTCATTAATTCAAATAATATTAAATTCTAATTAAATTGTATTTGGAGTGAAAGTATTTTGGAGTTTTTGAACTATAGTTTAATGAAGCTACTTTGATAAAATTTTGAAATGTTCCTTATATACTCTACTACGTTATACTTAATTACACGTTTTTAGAAGTGTGAAATCTTTTTTTAAATTTGTGACTTTTATAAATTCTAATGGTTTATTGATCATTCGTTCGGTATATTTCAATGATTTCTTTATTAACTCCTGAAATATGGTTTACTACTCATGGAATTCATCAAAATTAACTCGCTATTTCTTATCACTTGATGCCAAAAATGCAAAAGTGCAGACATTCAGCACCTGAACTGTTGATTGCTGGTTGAATTAATATAAAAACTGTTAATATTTAGCCTTTTTATTTGTTTATATATTTTACAGTAAATGCATAAAAATATTTTCGTTATGTATTATAGCAGAAAATATTTCTTTTCACTCATTTCAAATAATACGGCTTAAACATGTTGCTAGCGGATTCATTAACTGTACAGAATAACTCCAAATATCGAGTCTAGCTGGAACTACAATCCGCCTAGACATCCAAGAAGTCTGGATTTCGATTGGATTTACATTTTTATGCAGGAAAAGTACTTATTCTAATGAAGTGATGAATTTAATGTAAGGAAATGAGGAAATTTGTTTCAATGCTTATCATATTTATTTCAACATTGGCTAGGTTAGACTAGGTTAGGTTGTCAAAATACGGTAAAGCACGCGAGGGCTATCTGCTTAAGGACAGGGATGCCTTCATGGAGTACGTCCTAAGGAAAACTGGCTCATGTTCATGTTACACATGAGGAAAACCAACGATGCAGCCAGCCCGTTCCCCTGAGATAGGATCCAGGTTGATTTATTTAATCATCAGAAAGCACTCAAGGCTATCTGCCTAAGGGAAAGAATATCTTCATGGAGGATTTTCTAAGAGTAATTAGCTCGTATGCACTTGAACTCTGAGGAACGGTCTGATTACATGGGCCGGCCGAACTACCAGAAGTTCAGCGACTTTGCTGCTCGGTCGCTTGTGAGCTAGAGCCCAGATCCAACTCTTTTAGCCTCTCGGCCACTGATGAATTTCTATCTGAAAGGTAATGCAGTTCAAAATATATATTTATATTGCTACAAAATAAAATACAAAGTATTATTTTTATAGTGTTAATTGAAACAGTAACACACAACCATTACTGCTTCAATTAAACTTAAATCAGGAAATTAAATTTTATTTACATAGAAGCCTTAAAATTAAACCTTTACTCTTGTTTTTATTTTTACTGTATTAAAATAAAAGAAATTTAGATTATTCATAGACTATTCATATTAAGCTAAAATTAAACAAACTTTTTTTAGAATAAAATTTTTTCCGTTACAGTTTGGTTAGATTTGACTGCTTAAGGCAAAGTAAGTATATTACACATATTACATCGTATCTACATTACACATAGTAAAAACTACGAAAGCTCCCATACAGCCAGCCCATTTGCAGAGAATTGCACTCGAGTATAACTACCAGTATTCAGCGACTTTATTGCTCGGTCACTGGAAGATCATATTACGGTTTGGAATAAATTTATAACTTTAATAAAAGTCACATAATTCAACCAAAAAATTCAAAGCGTAAAAATGAATTTAAATAAAGTTGGCTTAGAAAGAAGAATAGCAGATCTGATAAATCGAGTTCCGTATATCTTAAATCCGGGGAACGGAGTTTCAAACATTTCACTTATTTTTAAGTCAGGAACACATGTACTAAGTACAATACTACAAGATATTCAAAAACTCATTGAGCTAGTTCTTTTCTTTTTAATTAACCAATTAATTCAAAACTACAATTTTTTTTTTTTTTTTTTTTTTTTTTTTTTTTTTTTTTTTACAACTGAGGTTATGTCCTATTTCAAAAACTATATGACTACTGTTGTCAAAAACTCTTCGTCCTGAGCATAATTTCTTATTATTGCAAAGCCCTCGAGACCTACCTGCCTAAGAGGAGAGATACCATCATGGAGAACTTTCTAAGTGAAACTGGCTCGTCTACAGAGGTTAGTCGTACATTTTTTAGATGATTTTTACTATATTTACTGAAATATAATAATAACTGTTTGGGTTTTAAATGTTTTGTTTGATAACCTTTATTCTTCACTACATTTCTACACCGTAATTTTCTGATAACCTTTATTCTTCACTACATTTCTACACCGTAATTTTCAAGACCATAAAGGCTTTTATAGTATCAGAAGAAGTATTTTATCCGTACCTTCCGACAAATCGTCGCATAAAACTTTTTGTGAGAATTTGAAATATAACCTAGAGGTAAATGGTTTTACGAAAAGACTTGTGTATACGGATGAAGCCACTTTTCACGTTTCTGGCCAAGTTAATTCCCATATTTTATAATTTGGGAGGCACGGAAAATTCACGTGGTGTAACGAAACATGAGCGTGATTCTCTAAGATTGAGCGTTTTCGGTGCCATTTCTAACAGCTGTGTTTCTGGTCCTCCCCCCTTTTTTGGTGGAAAAATTGATTAACCGGTACATTCATCAAGATATGCTAACAGAATGATTGTTCCCTCAGCTAGACTAAGCGGCTCACGGGTTAATTTTGCAGAAACATAGTGCTCCACCACATCACCATAAAACTGTACGCTAATACCTAATAATTCACCAAGAAGTTGTCTCATTTGCCACCGAAAGCCTACCTCATAGTTGGATTGGCCATGCTGGGTGAAATGATATGCCATTGCCTTTCTGGCCACCAAGATCCTCAGATATAACCTCTTGTGATATTTTCCTGTGGGATTTTGTTAAAGATAAAGTGTTCGAGCCTAAATTTCCCCAGGACTTCTGAAGCAGCGCATAACCGAAGTGCTCAAATCATTAACAAAGGATATTCTATCACGGGAGGTGACAGGAACTGGAATACCGCAGATATTTGCCGTGTCACCGGAGGCAATCACGGTTGCCGTATCAAGTTGTCCCGTTCAATGCGAAACACCCTGTATGCTTCTCAAGCGTGACAAGAGAAAAATCTTTTGAAAAACATGTCACCAAAATGTTCGGCAAGACTCAATGGGTTTTGCCTAAGTCTTAAAGTAACTTCATTCCTGGAAAAAGTACCTAAGCAGAAGCGCAGTGTTAGAACAATAGGTTTGTTACTTTCTGCTGTATTTTTTTCCCACAATTCACGTTTATTAAAGTGATATGATTCAGAAAAATAAGGAACTAAAGGAACAGTAAGCTGTTTAGAAAACCCGCATTATTCATCGGATAATAAGTTCAAATAAAGTCGTATTCGCAACAGTATAATCTTTTCGTGTATCTTAGACAACCTGAACAGTAACTTAATGAGCCTTTATCTCTCAGGTTTCTTGCAGTTCGCTTCGATTTCGTAAACAAGAATGTTTGGGAATGTTTTCATTGGGTACGGAAATAACTTAAAATCAGGTAACTTAAAATCTTGATAACTCCTGTGAATTGGGATGTGGCATTTTTCAGCATATCAATCAAATGATTCGCAGCTTATCAATCAATCAGCTTATCAAAATTATCAATAACATGATTCGCAGCATGCTCTTATATTACGAATAAAGATATTGCCTTATCTTAGAAGCTAGAATAAGAGTTATATCGCGATACTGGTTTACTACTCTGCTGTATTCTTTAACCCATTAAAGGCCAACGACCTTTTTTAAAGACAAATATTAATATGGCTTTAAAACTATGACATTTATAAGTAAGTTATTAAGTTATAAAATCAGAAGCAAAACATTTTAACACATTTTGATGCCAGACAATCTCAAATGCGCATAATTTTAATGTGGCTCACACTATCGGCTTCAGTATCCGTTTGGCAGCGAATAATGATGAGTATGTTAGAGAATTATCTTCAATAATCATCAGTAACTATAAAGAAATGTCAAATATAATTATGATTAAGATTAAATTTATACAGCATCCCTTTGATTACTGCAGAAGATGAGGCAATCAATATTTTTCAAAGAAACATACTGTTTAAATTCTGACCCTTAATGGGTTGAAGTCCGATAGCCCTGTAATAGAATGTTTATGCAAATGGCGACACCAGCCTCCATAGCGAGAGCATGCACTGTGCGCACTTTTGTGATTACATTCATTATATATCAAATGATCCCGCTAAAAGAAGGATGCGTATATTTGAGAAACCATTGTTAGACTGCAAATAAAAGTATTCTTTGTTTTAAGCATTTGTGTTTCTTGAAGTTAAATTTTACCAGAATGACCATTATAATCTCTGTTATTTTCTATTCTATACACACGTCCGGTGCCTTACGGTTTCTGTCATATAGATTATCATGCCGTCGTGAAATCTTGTTTCTGCTTTCGAAAGTTTTGAGATATGGTCAAGGTTAGTTGTAGCCGTACTACGTATTATATCCCTGTTTTCAGTTACTGTTAAAGCATATCATCCTGAAGTGTTCTACAAAAAATTGCAATGGATTCCTCGCTTTATGCTTTCCGTTGTTAGTTGATCAAATTATTTTATGACCGCTCTTTAAATTTTATTTCTCTTCTTAGTACTTTTAAGTAACGTTTTCTTGCTATGGATCATTTCATTGATATCGTTGGCCTCCTATTTTATCCTTCTACGAGTTACAAAATTGCATATATTCTCCGCAAGTTAATTTCCAAGTTATTTGCCGTTCTAAATAAAACTCGTAGTTGTAGTTCTGTCCTTGAATAGTCTGGGCCATAAATTATCTATTCTTGGATAATTTATATCACATTTATTCTATTCAATTAAAACTCTTTAAATATTTTATTTTAGCGATGAATATATATCATTTTTCATTTGCGTTGTTTAACATTCACTGGTATACTAAAAGAGCTGTAAAATTTCGCTTAAAAGAACAGACTCTTAAGTCATAAAAGGAAAAATTATTAAGTTCTACATTTTTAATCTCCGTTATTCAATTCATGAGTTTCCCATTTAGCTTTAATTTATAAATTCATTAATAAAGTTTTCTACCGAAATACTTTTTCATTAAAAGTGTTCAGTTTGTTGTAAAAGTTAGAAAGTAATCATCAAATTAGATAAATAATTGCTAACAAATGAAGAAAAACTTTGTCCAGAAATAGCGCATATAAATAAGATTAACACCAAAAAAAATCTTTCAAGACGCATAAAATCTAGTAACATTGTATTTTAATGTGAGGCTCATGAATTAAAGCATTTGTAGATTTTAATCTAGGATTTTTTAATTTTATTTTAATATTGTTATTTATTGTTAAAACGCAACGTTTTAATCATTATATTAGAAAGCATGTAATCACTTGCCAAACTGCATTCTAAATGCAAATAAAACAGTAGTACCTTACTTCAACTATGAATTACTGTAAATTAGCTACCGATGACGGTAGAAGAAAAAGCTCTAGGTTCGAATCACAGTCGAAATCTATTTGTGAAAATCAACAAATATGTAAATTGAAGAAATGGAATTTTGTTATTTCTTAGCCAAATATTAGCAAGTACTTGAGCACTCACTGAAAATGGTGAAACTCATATAGATGCACTCAATGTAACAGATATAATCTTAAAATAGTATATATCGGAATCGCAAATGTCAACAAATTTAAAGCAAAAATGTATTATATTTTTAACTACAGCAAGTATAAACTTCACTAGATAAATTTATCTAGCTCTGGAATAAGTAAGGAATTCCAAAAATGAAAACTTTAATTTTTTTTCTTTTGAGTAATTTAACAAAAAATATTAACATGATTAAAAAAAAGTTGGACAAAGCCATCCAGGTTTTAAATATTATTTTCGTGAAATTCGGTATTTATCCCCTTCAATCCTCTAAATATTAAAAATGTAAGTGAAGACCCTTCAATTTTGATTTCTGAATCGGAAATAAATTCTCAAGGTAAAAATCCGGCAAGTATGAGGGATGAGGTGCAGGCAAATTTTCAAGCTTCCAGAAACTATTCCATCGTAGAAGCACTTCAATTGATAAGTTGCGTACCATCGAATCAATCTTATTTCGATATGAACACATTAAAACTTATTCTCTCCTGAATCAGACATGATCCTAATTACTTCTAAACATCACATTTTATTTTGATGTTTTGAAGCTAGTAAGATACTGATCGAATGAATTCCGTAATGATATTTGACACTCTCTTACTTCCTAGACTTGACATCATGTACATTTTTTTATTTTTTAGCATAAAATCAAAATATAAAGATCGCCCTTTTGATCTCATGATCTGCTGCTGAAATAAGCCTAATCGCTGAGGGAGCTAGAAACTTTTCGGTTGAAAGATTTCTTAGAGGCATTCCAGTTAACTAGTAAATGCTGGAATCTATGCATAAAAGTGGATTACTTTTAAGGCGATGGAAAATGAATTGGATTTTATCAGTTTCAAAATCCAGTTGGGTGTATCTCGTTTCTTTTTGACTGACGTAATGTAACTTTGCCGGAGAAACTTTCCTTGAATTTTAGAAAACTTATTTGGTGTTCCACTAAAAGATGAGTGGATATAATAAATTCTTCAGACAAAAAAAAAAAAATTGTAGAAATAGCACAATTAACTCTAAATTTATATTAAATTAAAATATGCTACATAAACGGCATTAAACATTTCTCCTAATATCATTTATTCAAATGAAATTAGATTTCGCTTTCTTTGATTTCAAATATGAACTATACGATAGATGAAAAATTATTGTAATAGAACAATGAGTGTTGATATTAAATTAAAAATAAGTAATAAAAACGTTTTTTAAAACTCTTAGTCTTCGTATTCAAGTTCCAGTTTAACATCTGAAGCACTTTGAAACAATCATTCATGACAGGTTTACTAGTTTAAGAATTAATATCTCGAAATTCAAAATATAGAACATAAAAGTCATATACTTAAAACGAGTTTTCAAAACAGCAGTTCTAAGCGATAGGTGGAAAAACAGGCCGTAATATTATTCAGTCGTGAAACCATATGGAGACTTTTGTTTATACATATGCAAGTTCGGCATCTAGGGAGTTAGTAGGCAGACGAAACCCATCTAGGGGACTAAATTATTTAATTTAGCTATAAGTGGAGTTACATTAAAATGATATTTACAGATGAAAAAGAAGGGATGATTGAGAAAAAGAGGTTCCATCTTCGCTTCATCGTTCTTACGGTCTTAGTCTAAGCGCGTACATACCTCTTTCCCATCATCCTTCTGCCTGCGAGATTGACTGTCAGTCGTGCTGTGTTGTCGCCCTCCTCATACTCACCTCGAGCATCTGATGCGACAGTCCTCCTGACGATGATGAAGATACAGCAAAATTTGAAGTATTAAAAAAAAATCCTTTTTGCGTCGTTGGATCGTCTAGAGGAAGGGAGAAGTCTTTTAACCAGACCGACTTAAATACTCAAATGTCTTAAAAAACATGTCTGGAACATCTTGACGAGGAAAAAAATTTAACGACTTAACAAATCTTGCATATATATATATATATATATATATATATATATGTTACTGGCAAAGTTTAAAATCTGGCATTCTATGTAATGCCTAGGCATTGTTTATAATGCCTAAAAATAGCCGGCAATGAATGAAACGATTCATATTTTACATATTTCCTAGGAATTCTATAGAATGCCAAATGACGAACCGGCAAATTATGAAATACATTTCCTTCTTGTTTCGAAGAACCGAAACTACTTATCCGAAGTTAGTAAATGAAGTAAAAAAGCCAAAATGACTACTAAGAAGGAACCACGGGACTACTGGCTGCTGAATCGCTAGGATATGATGTTTGTGGAAAAGAGAAGTACATTAATTTATCCTGTCAAAGAAAGCGTCAGGACTATACAGATTACATCACGGACGCTGAGTAATTTTTCCGTACTTCATGAAAACTCATTTGGGTAGTGGACACGGACGACGTGACAGAATGTTGAAATAACATTCAACCAACTACAAAAATGTTACACATAATGATATTGAACTGTACAACTACCTTTGTAAGCCCTGCCAGGAAAAAAAAAAAAAAAAAAGGTATTAAAAAGGGCATTCTTTGTGAAACTTGACTGTTTCTGAATTTAATTTTCGTTGTCAGGTAGATCTTGCTGATTCCAGTCTCAGCCAGATAGAAAATACAAATTTATTATGTTGTATCAAGATCATCTTACTATTTTGTTTCACATATTTTGATTAACAGTTTTTAATGGCACTTTTTAATTAAATTTTCAAAATGACATTTGTATTTTCGAGGAATTAACGTCTTTTAAATAATAGCCTTTTCATAAACTTTTTTCATACTTTGTCTAAAGAATATCTGTCATTCTATAGAATGCCTAGGTATTATTTATATAAAATGCCTAGAGAAAGTGTGTAAAAATTTTCATATTTCATACTTTGCCTAAAAACGTCCCGCATTATATACAATCGGTCGTGGACACTTAACCGACTCCAGTTAGCAGACAGGGCATTTAGCCGATACGGACACTTAGCCGACAGGACATTTAGTCGACACGGACACTTAGCCGGCAGGACATTTAACCGACAAGGACACTTAGCCGACAGGACATATATCCGACAAGGTCATTAAGCCGACAAGGACATTTTGTCGACATGGACAGTTAGCCGATAGGACATTAAGCCAACAATGAATCTCGCTCTTCGCAATGCTTTCAGATTTCTAATACTTTCACCCTTCATTATTACCAAAGAATCTCTCAACACATCATTTGCTACATTCATTTCCCGTACGTTTCGCTCCTCCCACTAAGTCGTTTCGCTCCTCCCACTAATGAAATTTCCTTTCCCTTTTAGGAAATACAGTGATTTGCCCTACTCCTCGCCACATTGGAATTACTTTTTTCCCTGAAATGCTATTTACACCCTCAAAATGCTATTTACACGTTAGGCACCGTATATTTATTAATCTGGGATAGGGCTCCGGCCCAGGAATTCGTGCCTCGAATTCCTGGGCCTCGGATTCCTCAGCCTCGGATTCCTCAGCCTCGAATTCCTGGGGGCACCTAACAGAAATAGGTTTGGTTTTCTTTTGGCTTATGCAATTACGGCAAAGACAGAGGGCTATCTTCCTAAGGGGAGGGAAACCTTCGCGGAGAACCTTTCGAAAGAAAACTGGGTCGTATACACGTTACATATGGGGGAAAACCAGGAAAACACCCATGGAGCCAGTCTGTTAACGGGATTCGAAATTCGGACCAAACTACCAGTGCTATGCGACTTTACCGCTCGACCGCTGCTGGGCCTAACAGAAATACAGTAACTGTTTTACTTAATGACATATCGGTAAAAGCAGGATTCCGAAAGACGGAAGCGATGCAGAGGTGACCAAAAACAGGTTAGTTGCAGTGACATTATATGAGTTGTTTATTTTATCTTAAGAATGGTGGTACGAATTGCCTATTATAGAGGTCACAAATAATTTAAAGCTTTGCTTGTCTTAAAAATTATTTTTTTGATTGTTTTTAATAACAAAATAAAATATATTTGCTACACCGCCAATGTTTCTATAAAAAGTATAATTCAAAAATAACAATAATTTTTATTGCATTATTCAGATTTTTCATGACAGGGAAAGGAAATTTCAGTAGTGGGAGGAGCGAAATGATTTTATAAGGGAATGTAGCATGGCGTGTTCAGTAAAATAGTAATGAAACATAAAGGGTATTAGAAATTTGAACGCATTAGGAAGAGCGAGACTAGAAAATTAATATCATTAAGTAAACAAGAAAAATTATTAATGATGTGAAAGTGTTCAAAGGAACCTAGTTGATTAAATGAAGAAGCTTTACGGGCAATGTTTGGAAATCCCATATTAAAATGTAACTAAGTGACAGTGATACTTAGGTAAGAAAAAATCTTTTTTCCTTTCAAAAATTAATTCATATTCTCTGACGAGAGATTTCAACGCTTTTTCAATTTGGCCAATATACACCAAACAGCACTTTTACGGCCGTTTAACCCCACAGTTGTAGTAAATTGTAGGCTGGGTAGGCTTTTGAGAAATTTCACTCTATAAGTGAGGAGAATTATTATGTTTAACTTCAGATCACTTGTAAATTTAATATGTTTGAAAGCAGACACTAGTTTTTCATAAATCTTTAAACTTATCTTTGAATTCACTTACAATTTTACAACCATGTAACAAAACTTTGTTAGAGTTGTCTGGAATACCATTTATCACATAAACAAAAACTGGAGACATATAGATTTTACCTCGGGAACCAATTTCTCGCATAGCAATAAAATAATAGAATAAGAGTTCGTTTGGTTTTAAACCTCTTTTAAATATCATTTTAGACAAATCTGCACTGTTCAGTTTAAAAGAAAATTCTTCCAACAAATATTCTTTTAACGCAGTAAAAGTTTTGACACAAAGTAGAGAATTTACAAATGTTTTAGGGAGCCCGATAAACATGTTTTTGTAAATATAATCTTGTGAATATCGTTCGTAATTCTATTCAGTTGAAATAATAATTCTAGGTCAGCGGTTCTCAACCTTTTTACTAACGCGTACCATCTAAACAAAAAATTTTTAACTTTTAGTACCACCACTACATTTTTCAATTTCTCAATAGAAATATTACAAAAAAATATCAAAATTTATGTTATAATACTTTAATTCTAAAATTTAGCGTCAAATTTGGGCGTGTTTCGGAGAGATCAATTTCTTTACGTCTGGTATTATTTCACTTAGTTTTAACCATAAATTAGTATCCACTTTTAATTTTATTCTGTATTTATTTTTCAAATGTAACATGGAAGAAAATCCTTGTCCATACACATAGGTTGTGCAAAAAGAAAATAAAGATTTAATAACTTTATTTGAAATGCCTTTAAATGTTTTTCTTTTGTTTTAGCCAAATGATAACAAGTGTGTTATTTTTGAAATCTTCAGTTAGGAAATTTCTATACAGTGTTCTTTTTTTTTTTTTTTTTTTTTTTTTCATGAATTTTTTTAAAATTTCATAGTTAAAAATACTTTGTTTCTTTGCGTACCATCTATTTTTCTTTTACGTACCACAGGTTGAGAACCGCCATTTTAAAAAGATGATATTAAATTAAGAGAACTGTCAAAAGGTTTAATGCAGGCGTATAAATGGCGGAAAGATATACTGAATTTGCTGTTCGTTTACCACCGGTGATATTATTTGTTGGATGTTTACATTAGCTGCCAAATTCTGCTTAGGGTTTGAGACTCCGTTTTATTCTCGAGAATTATTTTTCCTCAGGGTTTTCTTCCAGACTCTTGTAGTTTTTAATAACAAATCGAAACTAGTTAAAGCATTCACAATGAAACTGTAACAGTTATCACCGGAACTGGTACCATCTAAATTCAGAATATTAAGAGCTGAAATTAGACCTGCAAATGAGGAAATATTTAACAGGCGCTTCTTAACTTCAGTAGTTTGAAAAGAGTCATCAGGCTCTGTGAACTCGCGAGGTCCTTTACGATTTGCATGGTCACCTTCTTGCCCAAATACAAATTTACGTAGTAACATAATTGCTTTTGTTGTAGAAGATCTAAAAGGTTTAATTATATAGGGTATATCATTTTGAGTTGACATTCTCACGATTTAAATATTTCTATGAGTAGGCGTAAGAACAAATTCCAAGAACGCAAGTGAAGAACATATTAATGCAGTAAAATTAAACAGCAGTTACATTTTCAAAACAAATTTCTGGTAGTAACAAAGTAAGCGTTCTGGTTGCAATACATAATTTGACTTCATCACTATTCAATTCAAAAGACTCTTTAATTAATTCTCAATCAAGATGAAACAACTTACTTTCACTGAAAACTTTATTGAGAACCGGCCGAGCCGCCATGTAAGCTTAGTATCTAGGGGATTAGTAGACAGACGAAACACTTCTAGTTGACTAAATTATTTAATTTAAATATTAGTGGAGTTATATTCAAATGGTATTCATAAATGAAAAAGAAGTGATGATTGAGATACGTCTTAGTGGAAGCGCGCTCACTTCTTCTATTTTCCATCATCCGTTATAAGGTATTTCTCCTTCCTTCTTAGCATGCCTTCGTAGTGTAGTGGTCAACACGCTCGACGCGAATTCGAGAGATCCGTGGTTCGAGTCCCAGCGAAGGCGTTGCTCATTTTTCATCTCTCCTGCTTCCAATTAGCCTAATGTCTATACACTGGCGCCCAAACTAAAAGGGTGGTGGATGATGATTCTCCACACCAGAATTTGGCGATTAGGTCCCCTAAACCCCACTCGCCCTTTAAAAGGGGGAGTATATACGGTATTTCTCCCGCCTTCTTAGCATGTCTTCGTAGTTTAGTGGTCAGCACGCTGGCGCCTATTCCAGAGGTCCGTGGTTCGATTCCCGGCGAAGGCGTTGCTCATTTTTCATCTTTCAATCTTTCATGCTTCCAAAAAAAAAATACCTAATAGCTGTACACCATCTGCCTGCGAGACTATCAGTCGTGTTGTGTTGTTACACTCCTGACACTTACATATTTATATTTTTTATTTTATTTTTTAAAAAAGGGGACTCAATTATTCAGGACATATCCATGCACTTTTTTCACTTGATAGCTCGTGCAGAAGGTTTTCAGTACATACGCGTAGTGGTTTTAATCATTATTTTGATAATTTACTTGACCAAATTGACGTTGCTCATTTTTCATCTTTCAATCTTTCATGCTTCCAAAAAAAAAAAATACCTAATAGCTGTACACCATCTGCCTGCGAGACTGTCAGTCGTGTTGTGTTGTTACACTCCTGACACTCACATATTTATATTTTTTATTTTATTTTTTAAAAAAGGGGACTCAATTATTCAGGACATATCCATGCATTTTTTTCACTTGATAGCTCGTGCAGAAGGTTTTCAGTACATACGCGTAGTGGTTTTAATCATTATTTTGATAATTTACTTGACCAAATTGACGATCAGTGGTAACATACCGCAAAGCGAACACAAAAATATAAAGACTCTGCCAATTCCTGTTACATATTCTATGTTTCTCGGAATCATTCATAAGCAAGAAATTAATTATGCCTCATCGGGATTCGAATTACAGAACTTCCACCTCCTAGCTGGATGAGCTAAACACTTACACTAAGAGAAAGAATAAAAAAGGAAGGGATGCGATATCGGTCTAGAAGCTTTCTAACCTCACAAAATATTTAATTAATGTGAACAACTGTTTAAGAAATATTAAATACAGTTATATTGCTCATAAACATATTTTTAAAAAATTCTGTAACGAAAGTACATAAAATATAACGTTGAGCGCGACTTTTGCTAGTTATACCAACGGTATAAATGACAGTGACTAATGGTACTAATGGTATACATGCTAATCAAACAATTATGTGTATTCTGTATTTAAATTGCCAGTTACACTGATGAAAAATATACTATTATACACAAGAAAATGAGTCTAAGATTGTATGGAAAATGAAATTACAGCAGTTTTTCAGGACTAATAATTTATAGATGCATGGATGATTAACGCAAAAGGGTAAAGACAGCTAAATGGCCAGTTGGCAACTTGGCGCAAAGACTAAGCTAAGATGATTCTAACATCAGTGTTTTACAACAGTCTGATGTTAGAAACTTCTCCAGCCTATTCTTTTCTTTAATCTTCTGTAATGTAATCCTCTATCATTTCTCTGAGGTACCCATCAGTTTCATTGTGTTGGAAGATTTTTAAATTATCTTTAAAATTTAACACAGTGTTGTGTGTAGCAGAATTAAACACAATAAAAATATTTCTCAGTAATATTATTCATATATCACCATTTGCGTACTCAATAAACAAATTTTCTAGTGCCATATATTATGCACTTTCGATCTTATACCTTTTATTTTTATTATTTACGTCAACATAAGAATATTTTGTTCTAATAAGTATTGGTAGCCGGAAACATGCGCAAGTTACATCATTTTTAAGGCGACTTAGAAAGTTTTCCAAAAATGCTGTTGCCATCCTTATAATCTTAAAACATCTGTCCGTTAAAAATTTGCTAAAGCGAACCGTCAAGAGGATTATTTTCGTTCGACATGTATTTCCAACCTAACGCTGCCCAAAAGGGGATTAGAACTTCTTTCCTGCACTCTCCGAAAAGCGAAGTATTCCGAAAATCGAATCATTCCGAGGATTTGTTAAAAGCTGCAGACTTTTCTGTTCTCTTAAAAGAAATGAAATTGACAGAAAAATCAACTTTTTTTTAACCCTTATTTCTTTTGATGTTTGTGAATGAGTGTGCTTTGGTCAAAATGTGTTTCGCTCGACGCCTTCTGCTTTACATTTTTAAAACATACTGCATTCAAGTTATAGCTAAATGCTTTATACAGATATTTTTTTGAAAATACAATCTTATTATTTAATGAACCCATCAGTTTACAGAAAGTGTTTTTAAATAATATTGCATTCTTGGTTAATTTCTACGAAAAAAAAAAAAAGTGTATAGATGGTTTCCTGCTCTTTACACGAATTTCAGGCCTCTCTACCGAAATTTTCATGTCAGATAATATCTAGTATTATTCAATCCTTTTATTAATTATATAAATTATATAAATGTTCATAAAATTTGCTCAACAGAAAGTCTTAAATATATTTGTAAGAATTCTCCATATTGCAGTTTATTTTCTATAAGCCGATCAAAAATGAAATTTTTTTTAAAGTTAAAATTTCGCGTTAATCATAATTTTGGCAATCTGCGTTTAAGAAACTCTTATTATTTTACGTCAATATGCATATAGATATATTTAAGATGAAAAACCAGATGAAAATTGTGAAATGAAATTGTTGAAAATTTAAAAAGAAATTTTTTAAGTCAAAACGTTCGAGTTAATCATAATTTTGGTTGAAAAAAACTCCCAGTATCTTACGCTTATATGCATTTAAATAAAATATGCTTATAGATAAAATATGCATATAGATATTTAAGATAAAAAGTCAGATGAAAAAATTGTGGCATTCTCTTTGCATTAACTACTTGATTAAAAAATAAATAAAATGTTTAAACAAAATTCAAAATTAAAATTTTAAAAAATCAGCATTTTTAATCGGATGTTTCATTATTATTGTTTAGAAATTATTTGTTTTACAAAATCTCTATATAATGAAATACTGTTAGTGGTACAGATCTTACAAAATGATAATAAAATATTTTCTTTGTATCTGGTAGTGTTACATTTTCGTTGAACAAGACGATTATAGTCCTAGAAAAACCACAAATTTGCAAATAATATCCATTTTAAGTTTCTGCTAAAGGGTTTTCTGTGGTTTGGGAATACTGAGGTTTGGGAATAATATCTGACAATCGGCTTATTTAGAAAGCAAAGAAAATAATTTCAGTGGCATTTAGAGAAATGTTTGACTTATACTTCAGTTTCCCAAGTAAAAAGAAATTAGACTTATCAAGAAAAGTGAACATTAACTTTTAAAACTTTTGAAAGGGGACTTTCCCCCCCCCCCAATTTTTTTTTTTTTTTCGAATTTTCATAGTTCGAGTAATTAAAGCTCTACTGCGCAATTAAACGGCTGATGTTTCGCGTTATTGTTAAGCAATCCAGTATTTTAATTTGAAAAATAAATAAGTGTTATACAGGTGATTTTCCTTCCCATATTAATGGTTAATGAAATAACGCAAAAATGAGTCAACTGCGAATTGATAAGGCAATGAGTCGCAACAAAATCGTAAAACAATATACTATGCTCCCCCAGTCGAAAATTTGGGTCGGATTATGTAACTAACACAAAGCACAAGATCGCTCTCTGCCTAAGATCCATCTCAACTTTAGTAATCAGCATGCTAAAGAAGGAAATCCAAAGATCTTGAATCTCTTTTTTTTTCCTCCCCCCCCTCCCACCCGCAATGAATTTCTACGATTTTCGGATTAAAATATTAAATTAATTCAAATATTAAATGCTTTATTCCAAAAAGACATTATATGATCAAAAGGACTCTTCATATAGAATGAATTTATCTTATTCACACCGAATATTTTTAATTTATTCATATGTAACTTTTAATGTTAACAGTAGGTATAATCAGATCATTCACAGTATATATGTTGAATCTTACACTTTCAAAGCAAAGGAATGCAAGCATTGAGCTAAGGAAATACTAGATTCATTGTAACACTTCTAATTATCCTTAACTTAGTAAAAAAATTGTACATTTGAATTCTCTTAATCCACAGGTGTTAGTAAACGCATAATATTCGTGCCTAATTGTGCCTTGTTTCATTTTCTCGTTATAAAGAGCGATAATATGCCACGAACATTAATCTGAATATCAGTGCATGATAAGTTTCCGAAAGTGAAATGTTGACGATTAAACAAATGTATAAAATGAAAGCACTACGAGATTTTCTACTCAAATGGTAGCAGCATTTATACGCCATAAATATACAACTGCGAAATAAATTCAAAATAAAACGTTAACAACAACATGCGCTTTTAATCTACAGTTTCAAAGATTTCAACGGCCCACCAGCGGCCGAGCGGTAAAGTCGCTGAACACTGGTAGTTCGGTCCGAGGTTCGAATCCCGCGAACGGGCGGGCTGCATGGGTGTTTTCGTGGTTTTCCCCATGTGTAACGTGTATACGAGCCAGTTTCCTTTAGAAAGTCCTCCACGAAGGCATCCCTTCCCTTAGGTAGATAGCCCTAGTGTGCTTTGCCATAATTAAATACACCACACTAAAGATTTCAGCGTCACAAAAGCAATAGAAGCTCATTAGTCCATTTTTAAAACCCTCTCTCAGTGGCGAATGCATGCAATTGTGAATTATGCCACCAGTTGAGATGAAGCACTAAATTACTGAAATAAAATTAAACCGAAGGACTGCAGAACACTCTGGTGATCGTCATAACCTTTGGTCACCAGTTGACTAATGAGAACAGTCACAAATATTTCTGGCAGTGACAGCACTTTCAAATGTTTGTGACGAAAAATGCATAACGTATGGTAATGTTCAAAATATTTTCGAAACACTAATGCTAAAGACGTTTCTTGTGAATTTATAAAGTCTTCAGTGATCAAAAATTTAATTTTATAGAAAAACTATATGAACACCAGACCAAGAGCTGAAATTCTCGAAATGTTCCCTAAAAATAATTTTGTAAGAGGATCATACATAATTCACTTGGGTATTAAGTAAATCAATGCATATATAAAAGGCATATGATATATTTTTGCTTTGTATACACCGCTACACATTTGCACGACATAATTTTTTTGTATAGCGTTGTACGTTATCCTTCTTACATTGGAAGACTTCATCTTTAGTTATATCTTATTTTGGGCAATATTGTACTTCATGCATTGTTTATTGCTCCTTCCTTACATAATTGCTGAATAGAATTCGTAAAAAATATCTTTAAAACTTAGTATTAAAATATATACATACATTTTTTTTTTTTTTTTTTTTTTTTTTTTTAATACTACTCATTTTCCGTTTCTTCATTGGTCATTATAATGCAACGAAAGGAAATCTCCTTCCACTATAAGAATGGAACATCGTATATTCCCTCCCCCCTCAGAACTGAGAATTGTTTGATTTTTCTTCTAAAATTAATTAAGGCACTTTTCGTCCTCAGGCAGTATTGTGAAAGTTTGCTAACCCTTAACGAAGAATGAATTTGAAAATTCTGGGAAAGTATTGCTTTTATTTTTCGCCGCGCGTTGATATTGATTTTAAATCTAAAGCAAATAGCTTGTGTTTTAGGCAGAGTTAAGTATCAGACTGGCAGAAGAGGACAGTCGTGTATAATAAAACATGAAATGGCATTTTTCCTGCTCACCTGCGTTTTAATAATAGCTTGAGTTAATTTATGCAGTAGTTTTACAAATCTGGTAGCGATCGACTTTCGGGAATTACATAACCAGTTCTTAAAACGAAAACAGGAAAATGTAAAATACATTAAATGTTGCAGAGAAGTCTGAGGCGACTACAGAAATTCTTTTCATTTAGTTAACCTTGCAAATTTTATAAGGTTGATTATCATTAATTCTCATCCTAATCTTATTAGTTGGGGCGAATTATCGCCGTCACTTCTGACTCTCTGACTGTAATTTGGTAACACTTAAATTTAAAACACGGTAATTAAAACAGTATGCTCTAATTACGACTGTTGGCTTTCAGCATCTTAATCCTAATTCTTAACTTTAACACTTGCATTCACCAAACCTGTGAATTTACTGGACAGACTGGAAAGGAACATCAAGCAGATTGGAAAACGAACATGAAGATCTTGGCCTAATAGCTAGTAAACACCCAAAATATTTGTTGCTATTTGCAAGGAACTAAATAATTACTACGCATTCTTTTCAACCTCACATAACTTGCACTTTGATGAAGACGAACGGATGAAATAGAAAACAATTAATATCTTTTTATATAATTAAAAAAATTTCATAAATAAATTTCTGTCTGAAACTTCATAATACGCTGTTTAACACATTAATTAAAGAAGAGTTTGCCATTAAAATTTTCAAAAACTTTTTTAAATATTAAAGAAACTAATAAAAATGCACAGCATCATAAAAAACTTTTCAAATTATTCTATGCTATTTATGCAACGTAAGGCATTAGTTTGCTCAGCTGATTATGATAAAGTGCACAAGGCGTATCGCGTATCTGCCCCCCCCCCACAAAAAAAAAAAAAAAAAAAAAGAAAGAAAGAAAGAAAGAAGAAATGCCTTCATTTGAAGCTTTTTAAGAGAAAACAGGTTCGCATTTACTCTATGATATTAGAAACTCTGTGATGTTTCGTTTTGTTAAAAACACCTCTGTATGGAACAAACGATGATAAAATGTAAGAAATTTAGAGTAGAAGTACAAAGCTATTCAAAATGATTGAGCCTATTTCAAGTTACTTTGTTTCTCAAATGTACTAATACAAAAGGTAAATTTACTAGTACAAAAGGTAAAAATGTAAGTACACTTTGTTTTTGTGTGTGTTTTAAGCGAACAATGAAAGGAAGGTAGTCAAAACTATGCCATAGTTCCTCCAGCCTTTATTACTATTTTTGCAACAATAGTGCAAGTTTTGAAACCATTGTAGACCATTTTTAGCTAAAAACAACACTTTTTCAATATAACATACAGGAAAAAGCTGCATGGTGTAAGATTTGGTGACCTAGGAGACTAGCTGTGAAAGTGTTATCAGGTCTACTGCAATTGATTCAAAGAAGCCCTCCGTTTAGTAAACACGACCAACGTTTTGATGATATTCTAGAAATCTGAGATTTCCGTTTTCGTCTGATATACAGGGCGACTGCAATTAAAGTAGACTGTTCAAGGAACTCTTTAGCCTGTTCATAGCAAATCGTTGACTTTCAGAGCATTTTGTAATCTGTTAAATATACTTTGTAGTTTGTTCAAAGAGCTCTGAAACTGTGTTCAGAACATTCTGTAATTGTAAGGTTGACACCAAAATTTTTATATACATCATTCAAAGGGTGAGGAAAGAGGTCTTGTAAGTAATTCAAAAATGGTAATATTCGCTTTAAGGTAAAATAAAGAAAAGAATATTAAATAAATGGAATTCGTTCTAGCATTTGCAAGATCTGAAGGCAATCAGAGAAACGTTAAGAAATCAAGCCATGGCTCTAAGTCTTCACACACGGTCCAGTAAAGAGAGCACACTTTGGAAAGACTTGAAAAATTAGGAGATTTACTTAATAGAAAACATAAAGCGTCCAAGGAACAAATTGTTCCGACAGCTGTTGTCGAACAATCAATAGCGCGTAGTGCTGGTTCCAGTAATGCATACTCGGTGTCTTGCCAGTTCGACATTTCATATGGTATGTTAGGAAGAATGTAGTGAAAGTTATTTTTTTCCCTCCTCTGCCTCATTTAACATTCGTCATAGCCAGCAGCTTTGTAATTTCATTTCTTCCCAGAATGCAAACTGAAGTGTCAAGGCCGTGGAGCACTGTCTGGAGCAAATATGCATACTTTTATATTAATGGAATCATGAATAATCAGAACAGTTGCCATTTGGGTTAAAGAAAATCTATGTTTTTGCCATAAAATATCTGCTTCCTTTGCCTGATATCAGAATTTAGTGTGGATTCACCCTTGGACTAATCTTCTCTAAAAGAACCTTGTTAATGCCCTGTGACGAGTTTCGGGACAGCCAGCATATACCATAACTCACTGAAGACATTTGTATTATGGTATTTACAGTGTGACGACCAGACATATGCACACCTTGAACTCCCAGGTGCTTAATCAGAGCTTCCTGTTTTGTTCAGAGACGAAATGGACAGCAGAACTTTGAAGGAATGTGTAGCGGAAAACCCCTGGTGCGGTTTCCAAAAATAAGGGACTAATTAAACCCATTCCAGGTTTTTAACAAAACGAAGAGAGGGTTTTGTGTAAAGAGCTTTTTTTATGCTGTAAACGAGTGAAAGCAGACGCATCTCATCGTCGTCACCGCGTCAGCGGCCTTTGTATGATTTATGGTTGAAATGATTTGATTATTTTAATTATTATTCAAGAATTTCTTATTAAGTTTTTAAAATAAATATTTTAAAAGACAAACGCTCTTTTCTTTCACCCAACACGGGTGTTCTGACGTTATAACAACAACGACAACATTGTCTAGACACTTATGTAAGATAAAGCACCCTTTTATTTTCATATAAACCTGTTTTTTGTTGTTGTTTGTTTTGTTTTTGTTAGCGTATATTATGGATGTCATGGTAACGAGACTGCTTTTGTACGTATTCTCTCCGGAGATCCACGATCACGAACACATCGCTATCAAGTGCCCATCAGGCCTAATTTCAAGAAGCAGGAAGACGTCGCAACAACTGCGCGATATCTCCGCCATAAAGCGGAACTTTGAATTTATTGCTACTGTGTTTTTGAGTGAAATGTGCAACTAAAACTCTTGTGTCGTCAAGTGGACGGCTTTTCTTCAGTATTAAAGTGTTATTATTTTTAGTGAATTTATTAACAATCCTTTATTTTATATGTTTTGCTTCCTATTTCGTAATTAACCTGTATATACCTATCATTTAAATAGCTGATAATTTATTTCGACCATACCTATATCTGAATTCTTCCAGTTATATGTTAACTGTATGCTAAACTTATAGTTAACATAAACGCCTGCTTTGTTGGAGTTGAGAAACTGCTATACTGTGATCCTACCTTAACTTTCCCCCCTATACATACACACACCCAGACACAAAGAGTTTCACTTCTTGACAAGCATCTGTATTTAATGGACATTTCTTAGAGGAAGGTAGATAATGTTTCGTTAATTATGCAAGGTGCATGTGCACCTGATCAATTAAGGGCCGTTCAGACTGGGGTTTATGAGCTAACAGAGACAACTGACTTAGCCAACCCGCCTGCAAACCTGTTTTTCCCCCATACAGCAGCGAGTTGAAAAATCTGAGCTGCACGCATAGCGGAGCTAGTCGACACATGGAATTGACTGCGTTAGCTCAGATAAACCCTAGTCTAAACGGCCCTTTACACTTACACAAACACATACTGAAAGTCGCATATAACAGTTTTGTACAGAAATTTCTCCAGTAAGTGTATTCGACCCAGTGGCGTATCCACCACTTTTACCCCTCGGAGTGATCTGTTTGCCGTTCCTCTTAGTGCACATTGAAACATTTATAACAAGGCAAAATGACAAATAGGAAAATAAAGAGGGTGTTTACACATTTTTTAGAACGATTTCGACAAAGAATTTTTTAAAAGCAAATGTTTGGGAATAAACATATCTGGCAACAGTTTATTATTTGAAATGAGAAATATCGTGTGTTATTTTTAAACTCGTTATTCTTTCAAAATATCACGTGTAAACAACTGTGGATTGAAGGATATGTTTTGCGCATTCCGAAGAGAAATATTTTTATTCCATAATTCAAAAACGTTTTAAAATCTATGACATTAAAATTTCTAAGTACAAAATAAGCAACATTTTTAATTGGAAAAGAAAAAAACCGTCTACCATTACTTCTACATAAAAACAAGACTCCAAACGAATATCCGAAAAAGGTACGTATTGTTTCTAATGTTTCTAAAGTTAAATCGTTGAAAACAATCGAAAATCCACCGACACAAAAACCAATTGCGGAATCTTTAAATACAACTGTAACAACAGTAAATAAATTAATAAAGCAAGATTTACAACTTAAAAAAAGCTTAAAAACAAAATGTTCACCAGCTTTCGCCAAGGCTTGCCGCTCAATGAAGAACAATATGTAGAACTCTGTATGAAAACTATTTAGCAGGAGATACATGGAAAATGCATTGTGATCCTTGATGAAGTTGCATTTACTTATTGCTACAAAAAAGGGTCTATTTTTAATCGAAAAGGAAGGGCAAAAAATGTGCATAACTGGTTCCGTCAATGCAAAGAAAGTTTCAATAAGGGGTTTATGATTGTCATAAGATTCTCTTACAATGGGAAACAAAAAATAAGAAGAGTTAAAAAAAATGTTAATATCAACTCAACTCTACAATCAAGAGAAAATTTAACATTCGATATGAAGAAATTCAATTCCTTTATCCAAATAACTTTCAAACTTAATCAACACACAGCAACAATGCATGCTTCGAAAAGTACCACTACATTCCTTAAAAATATTAGGACCTTTTGAGCATATTCCTGAGAAGTCTCCTGACGTTTCACTTATGGACTATTGTATTCTGCCTTTGGCTTCTTGAAAAGATTTGATGGACTATGCAAAGTAGTGGTATAGAAATGGAAAACAATATACCTGTTTACTTTAAGAAAACCATTTTATTATAAAAATTATAATGCTAATAGTCCAGAAAAAAGGCTATCAGATCGAACATTTTAAAAAATATTCTTTACACTCTAAACATTATTTAAACGGCCCGAAATCGTTCTAAAAATGTGTAAACACCCTCTGTTGATAAAAATTTATTTTTTAAATAGAATCTTAAAGTGGTCTTTTGCTTGATTAGTGTTTCAAAAAATCTTCGATGACATTCTTGAAGTTTGTTTCATTATTCAAGCTTCTGTTTTGGAGAAAGTGCCGTTATAATTTTTAAACGCAAGGTACTCAATCATTTTTAAATCTAAGTGGTTCTTAATCAATCTGTATTTAGGAAAATTCCTCTCACAATAATTAATACTACAGCAACTATAAGGAAAATTCGTAGTAGTATAATAATATGTTCGGCCTATATTTTTAATTAACTGTAAAAGTTTTAAGGGAATTCTTTCATGTCTCTGTTTCGTCTTACCCAGCAGTAACAGAAATGCAATCTTAAGTATTTCTCTCTTAGTAAATCTTTCCTTATTAGTATAACTTAGCTAACATACGTATTTTCCATTCAAAAGTTTTGATGGAGTGAGGAAGGCTTAGCAAGAACACAGAGCTGTTGAAATCTGATTGATGTTTTTTAACACTCTTTCCAGTGTAAAAACAGTTTCCTTCTCAATCCAGTTTCGTGCGATAAAACAGCATCGCATGATTCTCACCTCATCAGAAACCGCGAGAATAAGACTGAGGAATCCTCCTAGTCCGACATATGATCAAATCCCACAGAACAGGCGAGCTGTTATTTAACGATATGAAATTTAAAAATAAGTGTTTCCTTTGCATGGAATGATCTATGATATATATATATAGAAAGAAATATTGTAGTGAGCTTGCTAAAAAGTTACCAGGAGCTGTGCCCCCAAGAAATAGTTCAACGTAGTATTTTTTTTTAAATATTAACATGGAAGTAATTTTTAAAAATATTAACATGGAAAGGTGAAAAAACAGCCTACACGCGAAATAAAATACACAACATAAAACTGTTAAAATCAATGTTGGAAATAATGTAAATGCACAAAAAAAAAAAAAAAAAAAAAAAAAAAAAACTTAAATCTTATCGATGTGATATGTGAAAAGTTAACACATATAAAAAACAGATCGACGGAACAAGTTAAAACAAAATTAAAACATAATAATTAGAACATAAATTGCAAAAATTATAAAAATTACAAAGCGGAAAATGATAAATTAGCCCAATTGGACTTCCAACCAGGCTTTTCAAGGGAAAATTAGTTGAATGTCGAACTAAGCTAACACCATTACGCGTTTCGCCAAAATGGACAATTGAAGCTCTTGTTTGACGAAAAAAAATTTTTAAATAATATGAATTGTCTCGAAAAAATCTTTTGAAGCTTCAATTCTCTGTTCCAATTTCCCGACGCGTCCGCAGAAAAACACATTAAGGTGTAAGAAAAAGTAAATGCAACTCCGAGCAAAACAAAATTAAAATCAAAATAAAATAAATAGCGGTCTGCTATTAGTCAAATTATACAATAACGTACGGGCTGGTCCTGCTAGCTTAAATAATAAAAACTTTATAAATATTACGGTACTGAAATCAAATTAAAATGAAATTAAATACTAATGAAAACAAACGCCGTGGGTCTTGCTAAGACCAAGAAAAAGATTTGAAGAAACAAAAAAAAAAAAAAAAAAAAAAACTTAAAAAACAGACCTGTGGCTGAGCCGTCCTCTTGATCGCGAAACATATTTGAAAAGGGGTGTGATCCCCTCCATGTCTTACAAAGCCATCCCTCTCGTCGTGTGACGTAGGCGAGTGAAACAATGCCATTTCATATCAGCCAATGCGATTAGATTGTCCTTTGGCGGGAACTCGTATCCCCCCGTGTTAAAGAGGGGTTGAGAGACTCGAAAAAACATGGAAAGAATTCAAAATAGCGTCAGTCAAGTTGTTAGAACAAAAACAGCTTCAAAATGTGAAAATGGCTAATTCAGCTAAGATTACTCAACATGGCCACAAAAGTAAGAGTAAAATGGGAAAAAAAAGTCATTTGTTAATAAAAGTCGTAATTCTTCAAGCTAGAGGGCGATCAAGCTACAATGAAAAATGAAAAGGCCCGATTTGTTAATAAAAGTAGAATTTTGGCCGTCTAAGTAATTCAAGACTATTCAAACAATAGTATTAAAGCATTGTGCCAAAATCTTTGGAGGAAAGAGAATGTAGTGACAAGAATCATCTGTACATTTTTACATTAGATTTTCTGAATCAGCCATCCACTTTATACCATCCCATTGGGCTTTAAGCATAAAATTTCATTATCTAAAACAAATTATCTAAAAATTGGTAAGGCTAACGCCAGCTTTTTTTAAGGTATTTTTAATTATTTTATGAGGAATTATATATATACATATATTTAAATTTCTAATGCTCCATCACAGTAATCTCCAACTCACTGCATGCGGCCGAATGCACGATCTGAACACAGCTGACAGACGAAATTTTTTTTATCAACAAAATAAAAAAATATTTTAACTAAATTTTAAACTTTGCTTACTAAATATTATATTTATCAAAACATACATAAACAACAATAATGATAAAGCAAAGGGGGGGAAATCAAATTTATATTTATTTTCTAGGTACCCGCAGAACTTTTTTGTTGGTTACAGTTTGCAATTCAAATGTATTGACAACCAATATTAAATTTTTAAACTGACATTTATTTCAAATAATTCTAACATGTTGAATTAAAGTTTTATCATGGAAAAAGTAAGCCTTGTTTCCTGTGCATTCCTGCTATCACCTATAGACTTTGAGTAACTACTTTACAACATAAATTAGCACATACATGCTTCTTAACAACAGATGATTATGCTGAAGTTTAAATTATACACATCTGTATACTACAATGTACATAAGTTTTGAAATTTAAATAAATCATCAGAAATGTTTTTATGTATGTACTGAAATTTAAATGGCCAACAAATATTTATATTTGTACTTGTGAGCGTTTTTTTTAATCTTCATTTCTGAGTTTTAGCCTCTGCTAACAATATTCATTTGAGTGTATCACAAATCAAAATGTAATTCTTAGTAATGCTAACAAAGTCTCACCAGATCATTAGCCCACTCTGTCAACACAAAAAAACGCAAATAAGCGTTCAAATTCTCCTATAAAAGACCCAGCATGCTGCATATAATTGGAATATTTTACAGTTATATAAAAACAACTTCTTGAACATCAGAATCAGGCAAGATCATTTCGCCCAAAATCATCGATCAAAATGAGGATCGGAAAATTTTAAGTCAGGTACGAAACATTTGTTCACCTTTCAAATACTACATCTTATAACATATGCGTAATACTTATGAAGGGTTTTGTTAAGATTACACCAATACAAGAGGACTAAGATTCACTTACCTCAGAAACATATTCTTAATGCAAGTGATGTAAAATCAAAGAAGTTGTTTTGGGGAGATTAAAAATTAGAAATATGCTTTATCAGAAATTTGATCAACAGCTCACTGCAGTTGAAAAAACTGCACTGTGTTTTTGCATGTATATCTGCAAACATTTTGTTAGGAAGTGGAAGCATAGAGGGAAAAGAGGTGAAAAGGATGACTTCTTGATACTTCATGGTATACTTATCCCCAAACTTTACCTTCTGCATTTTTACTTACATTTCTTTCCTGCCGATTCTGTAGCTGTCGGCGATATGCATAGTGACTGTTTTTGTCAGTGAATTTCTGATAGCGAGAAACTAAATTCAATTCAGTGTGTACATGCCAGGCATATGGGTGCCACTGTAACGGAAAACCATTAGGACTCGCAAATATACTATATAGCCACGGAGTCGGATTAACATCTTTAAAGGCCCCTAAGCACTTACGACTTTTGTACCGATACCTGTTTCCTCACCATTCCTTTTCTCTCGGTCATGGTTTAGCTGCACCATACTTCCACTGTTAAACCGGCAATGGTAAATTTTTGTGATGCGAGTATATTTTTGTGTTCGTGAGTCTCTAAGTGTCTTTTTGTGATACTTATTTCGCTTATCGGTTAACCCAGCTCTGCACAGCCAGCAGCCATACACTACAGAAGGGGTGGGGGATACTTCAGGTTTCTATATGATGATCATTGTATAAATCTGTTTACTACATTAGCCTGCACAAGAGAATAGGGAACTGGAATCAAACCCAACGCTGTGGCTAATTTGCCAAGGATACAAAAAGAGATCAGTGCAATGTGTATCATTCTGAGGAATAATAATCTAATTCAACAGATTCTCATTATGCTTTCTAGCTTCTAGAGGATCTCGAGAGATGCTCTTCAAGCCAAATACAACAGAATATCATACACTTCATGTGCTCTTTTCAAATGTAACATTCATTGTGCTGCAAATGCTTTAAAGCTACATCCATATCAAAATTTACCTCTAGTTTTCCTTTAATAAGAATCATTCTTTAATACAAGGGGAATTAGAATATGACTGGGTTGCTGTTGCAAACCATTACCTAGGCACAGCGCTGTGTGTCCATGGGTGACTACAAACACTACACGTACCTTACCTTCCACGAAGATCAGACACAGAACTTGCTTAAGTGTCTGGCAGATGTGAGAGTAATGTGCAAACTACAGCTGCCTCAGAACATGCAACAATGGACAGCGATCAAATTTATCTTAGCAGAGACTTTGTGCACAGTATGAAGAATAACATTGTGCATTAGGACTTACCCATTTAAGTGGTGTAACTGCTTCATAGAGAGACAAGAATGCATAGAGAACCTTCATCACCTCAAAAAACATTGATGAATGCAATTATTCTGCAGAGCATGTGCATCATAATCAAAGAACTGCACTGAGGTTTTCAATCCAGGTTGGTAGCATAGATTTCAATGTGAAAAAATATTTGCACTATGGCAAGATTTATGCCTGGTGGATTCTGTGTACGTTGACAGAAGAGAGCAAAGTGATGCACATGCAGTCTCCCAGTTGTCCTACCATGGTTTGAAGATAAAGTAGGTGCATGTTTGAAGTTCATAATGGCTCTAAATGAATGCAGGTCCACTAGTTCAAACCCAAGTCTCAAGTCCCACTTGGAAGACACGCAATCTGTGGATAATGTTGGCTTTGCTATTAGTGTTCAGAAGTGGATTCACAGTCAATTAAAAAATTTCTAACAAAAGCAATGAAAATGCTTCCAGATCAGCACCAAAAATTTAGACTCTGAAGGAATGTACTATGTTGAAGGAATATAATTCATACAAAACATGTTCAATTCTTTCATTCACAGTAAAGGATTTTTGTAAATAAAAAATTAGTCCTGATTATATCTGAACCACCTTGTATACTCCCAGAAATTTTTAGCATCCCTTGCAAAACAGCAATTTTATTATCCTGACTCCCCAGCTGCATTACCTACCAACAGATGGTGTTTAGTAGCAGCTACATTTTCTAGTATTTGAATTATATGCTTACACATTATTATTATTATTTTAATAAACAAAAATGACTATGCAGTAGTAAAGCCTTTTAAGCGTTTCATTAATGACAATTAAAAAAAGGGATTATTATTTTTTTTTATTAATTCTTTATGTTTAAACACTCATTTTGACAAGCACACAGTAATTAAAAACAAGCAACACATAAATTTTAAAAAACTATTTCTTTATTTAGGAGTCAAAGACTTCTGGCTGATTTAATGTTCGCAGAATACTCAAAACTGAATTTAATAATTTGACACTTTAGGTAAAATTGATTCTGGTAGCTATTATTTTATGCTGCTTAAATAATTTATGAATAAATTTTTATATTAATACCAAATATGGTTCCACATAAGTATATAAAAAGTCATAATTACAGCAAATACGTGTTTCATCACATTTAAGTAATACAGCATTTGTACATGATAGCTTTTCAATTTTTTGCAACATATTACATAGATATCAAGAAAACATTTAAAGAATATACCAACTTTTCTGGTGAAAATTAACCTAACAGAAATTGCAGATACCAGAATGAGAACAATGGTATGAATATGTAATTCAAAACATAAGATAAAATATTTATATAAATCCTTATAAAAATTTCTCCAATTTGATCACAAAGTAGCTGTTTGAAATTATGAAGCCAAGAAACACAATGCAAGGAAAATTTTATTTATAAAATGGGCAAATGTAAAAATGATAGTAAAACATCTATTCTAGCTCATTTTAATATAAGAATTCTTTTAATCTAATTTTAGAATCAAATTGGTACAGGATTTCAGAACTAGAAATCATAAATTTTTTATTTATAAAATAAAAATATGCAAGTAAAAATAGGAATTACAATTTCAAAACTCACTGAAGCATACATGCCTGAATGGTTAGAGAACATTTTACGTCTCGCCAAAATCTTTCTAACCCATAACAACAAATGATTTGTGTCTCCTATGATAGTGATTATCTTGATTTGACCTGTTCATGATTATGATGCAATAGTCATGAGGATGACTGATAGCATTTTTTAATAATGTTTCAAAACTGAATTTTTTTTACTTTTTGTTTTGCAGCAGCACAGGCAAAATGTGACTAATATATATATATATATATATATAAGTTTACTTAAATTGACTGAGAAATTAAAACAAACAGTTGCAGAAATGTTAATGAATTTTGGCACCATCTGAATACTGATTCTGCTGCATGAAACAAGCTGCCTAGACCGTAAATCATAAGGCTCACAGTACGATATAAATTATACAAAACCATGGCTGTAGCTAGGATGTCAGTTTTATCAAAGATTGATGTTTTTGTAACTGTATTCTATATATAAACTTCAGTTTCAGGCGGCTGCAGTCCCCTCAGCTCCTCCCTAAACACAGTAATGTATAAGACTGTGATAAGTCAATTGTGAAGTACTGTATCAATAACAACTAGTCCATTTTGTATAACAAATTACACTACATTGCAAAAAGAAGTACAATTATTGGGTTTAGAAATGTTAACTCTTAAAAATTGCAAATGAAACTATACTATTCTTTGAATTGACTAAGGCAGTAGTCCCCAACCCCGGTCTGTGGATCAAATGATACCGGGCCGCTAGCCGCCCATTTCATTGAAACTGAATTTAAATTCCTAAGTTTATACCCTCAAATTAAAAACTTCTGTGTTTCATTAAATTTTAGTTATTTAAAAAAAGGGGCCGCCGAAGGTAGTGACATAATTTTTTTAATGTTTTAAAAAGTTAAAAAAAGAAAACCACCGCAACTATTTTCTCTTTCAGTTAGTTTTAATAAAAGAAATCAATCATCGTAACTGTAAATATCATAAATAAAACACGAAAGTGCAAAATTTACATTGGAACTAATGAAGAACTTCCTCGTCTTCTCTCTCAATCGTGACATCACACACAGCTAGAGTGTATTAAGGCTTCTATAAAGAGAAGTTAACTCATCTGCCATTTAGTCGCCCAAAGTCCACGTGACCATGATTCCTCTCTACTGTTTTGTGTGCTTTATGCAGTTTTGTTTAAAATGATTTAGTTTGTTCTGCAATTAAAATGAGTGGATTATCTGAAATGAATTGTTCTCGCCGCTCAAGAGTTGGTGAGTATCGCTCTTCTCTCTGTTCACTGGTACGTTCTCATGTTTAACAGTGCTTGGTGTATGTGTGTATTGTGTTTACTTAAATTTAACCTACAAATTAGCAAAATTGAATACGAAACAGAGGTCATCAGAAGGTTTCCTTGGGAAAAAGAAAAGGTTCAGTGAAGAAGCAGAAGAGCCTTCAACATCAAAGAAACATGTAACTTTTAACAGACAATACCATGAGTCCTACTTGAAATATGGTTTTATCGGAACAGGTGATTCTCACAAGCCAAAACCGCTCTGCATAGTTTGCGGCAACCAGCTCTCTAATGACACAATGAAACCTTCAAAACTGCTTCGCCACTTGAACGCCAAACACCCTGGATTAAAAGACAAGTCCCTGGAATATTTTGAAAGAAAAAAATAGGAACACGAACTGGAGTTGTGGGGACGGCGCGTGAACAAAGGCATTTTCGACATGTTTCAGACATTAGCTGGGATTTTAGTCGAGACCAAGTCTGAACATTCATTCTTCCAGTTGATATACAATCACCTGGCCTACCAGCGGCCGAGCGGTAAAGTCGCTGAATACTAGTAGTTCGGTCCGAGATTCGAATCCCGTAAACGGGCTGGCTGACTGCATGGACGTTTTCGTGGTTTTCCCCATGTGTAGCGTGTATACGAGCAAGTTTCCCTTAGAAAGTCCTCCACAAAGGCATCCCTTCCCTTAGGCAGATTGCCCTAGTGTGCTTTGCCATAATTAAAATAAACCAAACTAAACCAATACGATCACCTGTCTTTGCTTTTAAAAGAGTTCGAGCGCTACTTCCCAACCACAAAATACCCATGAACTAGTAAAGAATGGATCTGAGAGCCATTTGTCAACAAATCAGGTAAATCTTGCATGTCTGTGCAAGAAGATCAACTGCTGGAGATTGCAAATGATGGCAGCCTTAAAAACTACGTTCGAGACAACAACTCGGAACCGACTCATTGCAAAGAAACAAGCTCAGGGTTTTCATTGATTTAATGTTCTTGTTAAGTTAAAATGTTAAATCACTTTATTTTTTGGTGTAACTGTATTTTATTTTGAAGGCATATTTAAACACAATTAAATTAAAATTAATAAATCAAAATAATCTAAAATATAAACAATCAAAATCCCCCCAGTGGGCTGCTGTAAAATAATCAAACGTTGATAAAAAGTTTGGGGAACACTGGATTAAGGCATAATACATTATTTTAGATTTATACTAAATCAGATATTTTAGCAGTTGTCTTAATAAATACAATGAAATTTCTCTTAATACTTAACAGTTCCAGACTTTTTTTTACATTATATGCTTCTTTCACACGACATCAGTGATATTCAGTACCAACATTCATATATTCACAGAAATACTAATCACTTTCGAAGACAGTCCTCTGCTTCATGGTTTCATATTTTATTGTCACAGTCAGATTAAGAAGATATCATCTTACATAAAAATAATACACTTATTGATAATAATATTTATTCATATTCTCAGAAACAATGGTTACTTTCAGCAATGGTCATCAGAAAGGATTTTACTGTATTTTCATTCTGATAATTATGCTTGACGTGACAGTCTGGCCTGTCTGCAATGAATATTTACTCTGAATTCTGGAAATGAATATTTATAATTTTATATTGTTGTTAGAATACTTAATTTTCTAAAAGAATTGCTTTTAGCTCTTTACACTTCAAGTACATTCTTATGTAAGAATTCATCCACTTCAGTAATGGAATTTCTTGAAAGTTTGGATGTATTTTTCTAAAGTATTGTCAGTGAAAGATTTTAGAACTATATTACTGCATTTACTCATACACTTTTCCCTCTTACTAATTTAACAGCTTGAAAATCAGAAGGGAGAAAATAAACAAAACAATATATACTATTTCTGGAGAGATGGCTTAAATGATAAATTATAGTATATTAAAAAACATACGTAAAGACACACTAATATTTCAAAAGACTTACCAATTTCAGTAACTTTTTTTTTTTTTTTTTACTTTTCTATTTATTTATGGGTACATTTTACATTGTTACCCTACACCAGAAGTTTATAAATTACATATTGGGGAAAAAAGGGGGGAATTAGTCATGAAAATATGGTATTTTGCAATTTTCAAGTGGGACATACAATCATTATATAACTTAGTTTTATGATGTTTCATCCTTCTATCATGCTGTAATATTACACCTTGAATTAATGAGGTACTATATCAAAATAATTATATTTTATTTTCAGATACACATATATTTGAAAATTAAAATTAAGGAGAAGGTAAAAGGATTACTACAATGCTCATATAAGAGAAATTTTAAAATAAATCCTCATACATTTTATGTAATGAATAGTCTTATTAAAATTATTATACATAAAAATTAACTTTAATTTCTCAATTATCCTTTACCACAACATTAAAAACAGAATTCTTTCTAAGTGTATGGCTAATATTTTGCAGAAAATGAAGTAAGCTTCAGAAAATTTCTTTGAAATTTAATTTAAAAAAAAAAAAAATCCTTAAATGCAATACTAGCAAATCCACTGAAGACTAAATTTTTTATTTTAATAAATATGATTGATATATCGATAACTAATCAACATTTTCCTATTAAAACCAGGTTGGTAATAAATAATGACAGCTTCAGCATAGCTTAAGAAAAGTGAACTATAAACACTCTCAGAAATATATGAATGTCAAAATTATTGATTTTCTCTCTCTTTTCAATCTATTTCCATTTTTATCCTGTATCTATTTGAATATCAAACTTCAAAAATTCTCGAATGAAAAAAAATTATGTGGTATAAAATCCATTTGATTATTTTTTTAATATAATTATAGTCTCTACTAGATTCATTATAAAAATACTGAAATTTTCTAAGCAGAACTCAAAAGAGGTATGTACGGCAGAATTCCATTCATTAGATTCTAAATACCTAGAATTTCAATTACCTAAATCAGTTGATTTTTTTCAGCCAAATAAAATTATGCCTGTAGTTAACTTGTTTAAACTTCCTTTTTTGAAATAAATAGTATAAAAAGAAAATGTAACAAAGTATACTTTTAGGAAGCTTATTATAAAAAGTGAGCAAGAGATATGCACTTGATCATTAATTTTTTTATCAAATATATAGACTAGCTGAAGAAGAATAAAATAAAAAGTTTTAAAAAAAAACTTAGTTTAAATTTTAGTTGAAATTAGAAATATTAGAAAAATTAGAAAATAAATCTTGCATATTGTTTCATGTAAACAAAAAATAATTTCTTTAAATTTAGTACAATAAAATCAAAACAACATATATGTTCAGTTTTTACGACTACATAAATAAAATTAATTTCAGTCTTTTATTTCAGTAGAAATGGATTTAGGCAAATGAATTTTATTTTAAATTTAGTCAAAAAAAGGTATACTTAGTGTTTTGTTTTACAGATAGAAAATTATTTCATTTTTGGCAATAAATATTATTTCATAAAAGGAAAAGCAAAATCATTTGAATTCTTTTAATATCCTAGCAGGGTTTGTTTAGATGTTTAAAATTATCTTTAATTAATTATCAGATGTTTCAAACACTTGAAATTCTGAACATTAAAAAAAAAAAAAAAAACTTGAAGATAGTTTTTCTTAAAATCTTCATGATAATAATAATTTTTTTTAGCTTTGGAATACAAAAAAGAAGAGAAATTTTATTATTCTTTGAATTAAACCATTAATTTTTATATTCATGGCTAGAGTCAAACCATGTGATACAAAGATACACTGCAAGTTGCATCACAGTTCAAAAATGCACATTTATTGAAGAGATATAGCCATTGCATTATGACAGGCTGTGATAATCACTGATGTTGCACACATCACAAAAATAACTGGGCAATGGTTTTAAAATAACTAAATTATCTGAGCTTTTTTTCACAACTACATAATATTGAAAAAACAAAAATGCATTGTCAGACAAAACAAAATATTTTGCTTTATTACATTAAGTTTAAATAGATAAAAACCATGCACTTGATATTAAATAAACTGTACAAATTTAACCCAAGGCCATTAAAACATGACACTTAATTGATTAAAGGTCAGCCAACATCAATCAACATTAAGAGTTCTCAGTTCTTCTTCTAATTCATCTAGATCTTCATCAAATAAATTTTCATCTATAGGGACCGCATCCTTATTTTCTTCTTCATCATCAGCTCCTCCAACTGCAGCTGGTTCAGTTGTTTCAGCTGTAAAGGTAGATGTAAAGTAATTAGAATAAGCAAATAATAATATACTTTAATGGGCTTATGGACTGAATCCTCAAGTTCATCACATGATAATACTTAATGATGTAAAAGGGATAGTTTTATATCTCCCATTCTGCTGGGTCAATTGACAAAATTCAGCTTGCGTTTTTCACGTCTTGAAGCACAACTTAAGATAGATTTATATATAACATTGTTCTATTTTGACACAAAATTCGACTTCCTGAAATGAAACACCAATTAATTCCCCTCCCCCATATTTCCGATTCTATGCCTAAAATTATGGCAAGTTCCATAAAAAATCACGAGGGTAGTTTCTTCTTCCAGAATTTGAAATTAAGGTTCAATATAAAATCTGCAAATTTTTTAATTTATTTTTTAAATAACTTTTATAAATTTTTTGAAAGATTTAGAATCATAACCTATAACATTTTTGTTATCATCTTAATGTAGATGTATTTCTAGGCATACCTGCAAAAAATTAAGTTTTTTAATCAAAAGTTCCCAAATAATTTATACAATGAAACGTTTTAAAATTTGGTATATTTATTATAAGCAATAATAATGCCAAATATGGTTTATGCACTTTGTTATAATCTTCAATAAATTGCAACAGTTGTTTTGAACCTTAAATTCCATTCGTGAGGAATTTTTTTAATTTTCATTTGTAACAGACCTATTTAAGTGTAACTGAACTATTTTATTCACGCCATGAACTCATGAACTGTAACCGAACTATTTTATTTAAACGCCATCTCGTGGCGATATGAAAAAACGTCAGTCGACCTCCAGCCGCCATGATGATAGCTTACTATGCTATGTTATTCTCAATGTTTGATGTTCCATTTCGTTTATGTTTCATTTTTATGTATATTTCTTTTGTTTGTAACCGTTCCTGTGTGCTCTGTTAATAAATCCTTTTAAAGCTAGCCGGCATTTGTGTCTATTGAGGAACGGCTACATCACATTGGCGCCCAACTAAATTTGAATCCAAAATGGCGCAACAAAATGTTTAGAATTTCTGTTTGGCTTTAACAAGCTCTTACTCCCGAATTTAACTTTTAATTGCTGGAGATCGGCTCAGTTTCTTTTCAGGTGTGGACTACTGGTCAAATATTCTGGAAACCAATTCTGGAACTAAAATTGTCATACCGTGCTGCTAGCACATCGAATCATCAACTGGACAATTTCAACGAAAAAGATAAGTTTCGTTTACATTATCGTTTAATCTGAGTTTAAAGTTCTTTTAAACTGATTATTTATTATAAGTTGCTTCTTAAAGCAAATGTAAATTCTTTCCTGAAATCTCATTTATTCATACTACATAAGAGTATTAAACGAAAGCAAACGGCTTTCTGTTAACCAAACGTTATTTCTTGAATTGTAATTTGTTATTTTAAAATGTTAATGCGCATAGTAAATTAATTTGTGAATAATATTGTTTCACTGAATACATGTTTTGATGTTAAAGTTTGAATATATTCATGGACGTTGTTCATTAGAATTTATTAGTTTCGCTTCTGACATACAGCAGCAGATGTTTTCCCCCCGCGGAAATGTTTAGACTAGCGATGATTTATGATGTGTTTACGTCAAATCTTTTATTATTTTTATTTCCTTTGAGTGCTGTTGTTCCTTATTAAATGTTTTATTCTACATAAAATAAAATATTGTACTTGTTGATTTATCTTTCGACGAACATTTTGAGAAAATGATTATAGTATAATACTTTAAGAAAATACGATTGTTTTCCTTTAATGAATGCATGTCTTGAAAATATTTCTTGAAGCGAAAGAAAATAATTATGAATAAAATCGAATGACTATTTAAATAAAGTAAAAGAGTTACTAAGTGTGTGTTGCTTAATCAGCTTAATATTTTGTTAAGATTAAGATTTCGAAGAATTCAGCTTAAATATAAAAGCTTATGGTAAGACATTTATGTATGTTTTGTATGTTTTGCTAAGTAGTAAACAATTTTTGAGCAATTTATTATATGTTATTTTCTTGATACAAGTTTAATTTATGAGGGCATTTTATGATATTTTTACGACTCCGAAATAATAAACTTTGTGAGTATTATTGTTTACATTTATAAATACTGTTTATTAGTGGTATATAAATGTACGAGTAACATTGTTTACATTCATACATGCTGTTTAATAGGGGTATATACATTTTACTTAAAGGTATAATTATTAATTCTAAAATACTGTATTGTGAATAAAATCGAAATAACAACAAATTCAACTTCATCTTTTCCCTCCCCCCCTGATCTCTCATATAATTATGGCTTACCTTGCCAAAGCACGAAAAGAGGATTTAAAAACTCTCGCTGCAGAACTGGGTTTCACTGTAAACGACACTATGCGAGTAATAGATCTTAAAGATCTTATTGTCAATTCTGACACTTATGATGAGGATTTTACCAGGAATCTTCTGGAAACTTTAATCGAAACTAGACAACAAAAACAACGTGAAAGCAACGATCTGGAGACACGTCAAAGAAAAGAACAAGAACTTTTATTAGAATTGGAACGTTTAAAATTAAACCTGGCAGCTGCTAGCTCAAATCCTGGCTATGCCGCCTTTGCTTCAAATGCAGCTATTGGAACAAATATTCAACACCTAATCCCTAAATTTACAAGAACTTCTGACATTGCAACCTATCTGCAAATTTTTGAAAGACAATGCGAGAAAGTTAATATAAAACAAATAGATTACATCACTCATCTCCTACCTCTTCTGCCTATAGACATTTCGCAAATTATTTTAAGAGAACCAAAAGACAAGTTAGAAGATTATTCTCACATCAAGAAGATTCTGCTACAAAGATTCAAATTAAATGCTGAATCATTTCGAATTAAACTTACTACACACCAAAAACACCCTGGGTCTTTATGGAAAGATTTTACTTACGAATTAAGCAATTATCTCGAAGAGTGGCTCCATAGTCTCGATGTTACAGACTTTGAATCACTCAAAGACTTGGTCCTGACGGATCAGCTTAAAAGAAGAGTCAGTAGTGACGTTAAGGAGCATTTTATTGATACTTGGGGAAAAATAAAGAGTTCATCTGAATTAGTACAGAAATTGGATGATTATGAAGCTGTACGTGTTAAAAATACGAACTATAAAACTCAACTTCCTGGCAGGCGGAACTATTCTTACAAACCGGCTAATCCATCCAAACACAAAGTAGAAAATCGAACAAGTGATATACAGGGAACTCATAAAACCTTTTTAAATCGTAGTCAGCAACAAACAGAGGAAAAGCGACCTCCTTTAACATGCTATGGGTGCGGAAAAACTGGTTTTATCAAGTCTAAATGTTCAGACTGTAACCCCCCAAAGAGTTCAAATTCATCAAATTTTGGCACTATCCAAATCTGATCCTGTTTATCTTCCACTCGGACTGCTGTATTTCGAATTAGTATTGGTGGTGTTTCCGGTACAGCTTTCGCCGACACTGGTGCTAGTCACTCAATTGCAAGTGAATCCCTCTATCATATTCTGCAAAAACAAGATGCAGTATTTGAAAAGACAACACTACAGGTGTCTTTCGCTGATGGTTTGGTATCTGAAAAAGAGGTACTTCGCACCGAACAAATCATTCTTCTCGAAGGCAGAGAGTTCAAAACTCCGCTCCTTGTGTTGCCTGATGCCAAGAATAACTCGACTTTGTTAGGAACTGACTTTCTTCAAAAAGCTAAAATTGTTTTAAATCTTGCTGAAAATAAGTGGAACTTTTCTGATGAACCTCGAAGAAAATATAGCTTCGTGAAACCTCATCAATCCCAAGTACTGGAAGAAACCCCAGTTGTTGTAAACGACTACCGACTACGAGAAAATGAAGAACAGCAATTAACTACAGCCCAACGGCTTGCAACTGATGCATTGCTTAACAAATATCACACTGTCTTCAAAGTAGGGGGAGAAACCACTAATCAAAAGCCATCTGGCTTACTTCAAATTCCAGTCTATGCTCAACGTTTTGAAACCTTGTCAATTGATATTTTCGGTCCCCTTCCTGAAACACCGTCTGGTGAAAAATGGATTTTTATTGTGCAGGACTGTGCTACGAAGTGGACAGAACTATTTGCTTTAAAGGAAGCCACGGCCAGAGAATGTGCCACTATTCTTTTGGAAGAAGTTGCCCTTCGATTTGGGTTACCCAGGAAAATAATAAGTGATAATGGTACCCAGTTTACTAGTGCTGTTATGCAACAACTATGCTATATCTTGAACATTGATCAAAGTCTTACTCCTGTCTATCACCCACAATCTAACCCAGTTGAAATGAAGAATAGAGATCTGAAACCACGTTTAGCAATACTTGTTGGTAACGACCATCAATCATGGAAGGATAAACTGCCATTAATAAGGTTTGCTTTGAATACAGCCAAATGTGATTCAACTGGACATTCTGCTTCTTTTCTTCAATTTGCACGAGAGTTACGAACCTTAGATGATGTAAAGCATGATATAAAAGCCGTAATTGAGAACGATAATTTTGTTCCCGAAATTACTCCATATTTGAAACGTTTTGCAAGAAATGTACAACAGGTACGAGAAAGAGTCGAATTGCATCAAGATAAACAGAAACGTTATGCTGACAGAAAACGAAGAGAAACACTGAAATTCGTTCCTGGAGATAAAGTTTGGGTCACCCTCCATCCAATCAGCAAAGGTCCACTGAAGAAAACTGCTAAATTCATGCCCAAGAGAGATGGTCCTTATGTGATAGTGACTACAAGATCTCCAACCACTTATGATCTTGCCGATCCTCATGAACCAGACAAAATTCTCGGCAAGTATCACGTTTCAGCATTGAATCCATATCAAGATCGAAATAAGTTTCAAAACTCAGCTCGTGTAACTCCAGTGGTTCCCTTAAAGAAAAGAGGACGCCCGAAACGAGTAATACCATCCGAATCTGCACCTGTTGCACAAGGTGCTGATGACGCAAAATCTACTCCTCGTCAAACTGGAGCCCATTCACCTGATTCTCCGCCCGCTGCACAAAGTAGACAAATGTCAGTTCCTGCCTTCTTGCCGAGACGTCTACGAAGTCAGAGGGGGAGGATGTAACAGACCTATTTAAGTGTAACTGAACTATTTTATTCACGCCATGAACTCATGAACTGTAACGGAACTATTTTATTTAAACGCCATCTCGTGGCGATATGAAAAAACATCAGTCGACCTCCAGCCGCCATGATGATAGCTTACTATGCTATGTTATTCTCAATGTTTGATGTTCCATTTCGTTTATGTTTCATTTTTATATATATTTCTTTTGTTTGTAACCGTTCCTGTGTGCTCTGTTAATAAATCCTTTTAAAGCTAGCCGGCATTTGTGTCTATTGAGGAACGGCTACATCACACATTTTAATTAATAATCCCTAATGAATATTAATTAATAATATCTGAAAAGCTATTTTTTAAAAATATAAAGAATGTTAATCAAAAGTTTATTCATATTTTTCTTTCATAAGAGTAATTCACCATTTTATCGTCTACTATTTTACTTATTGTCATTTTATATGCAACAAAGTTTATTTTTCTGATTTCAAAATTGTGTATCATACATGCATTCAATACTCCTGAGTACATCAAACAATACTTCAGAAACGGCAAAGGTAAGCCATGCTGTCTTCTACTACAACTGTGTGGCAAAGGCAAAAAATAAAAAACATTTGAAGATCTTTTATAAGCAATGACATTTCGTGGCCTTTACTGAATACTAAATTTCTTAAACTGTTGTTTACATTTAGACCCTTTTTTCAAAGCAAAATATATTTTTATGTAAACATAGGATTTAGAATAAACTCGTATTTTTAAAAATCAAAATGCGATTAGTGAAGACCTAAATTCTAATCATTAGACTAGACTTCGGGAGAGTTTCGGATTTCCTTAGTTTTGAAATATACGCTACAAAACCGCATATAAATTAGGTTAATTGTTTATTTTAAATATGGCAAAGCACATAGAGATTATCTGCCTAAAGTAGGGCTTCTTAAACTTTTTTACCTCCTTTTTATCACTGAGATTTTTCGCAACCCCCAGAACCCCATAATATTTACGAAAATTATGTGGGACCCAATAAGCATTGCGCAAATCCGCCACACGCGTGTGTGAAACTGTCAATTTTTTTCACTTGTACTGTAATATACTATTGCAGTTTTAGGTCATTTACTTTAATTTCTAATTTTAAGACATAGAACAATGTGAAGATTTTAAATAAGTAACAGACGAAATGACAGTGTCACATGCAAAGCAAGTAAAATGATCGTTTCTATTAAAAAAAATGCGTTGAAATAATTTCCTTTTTTCTTTGTCTGTATTGTCTTATCTTTATCTATTTTCAGATATATTTGGTAATTGTAAAATTATTTATAAGTTAAAGAAACATCAAAACTGCTAAATATTTGGTGATCCTTGCTGCAGGTCTCGCGACCACCTGGTGAGTCGCAACCCACAGTTTAAGAAACGCAAGCCTAAAGGAAGGAATGCCTTCATGGAGGACTTTTTCAAGGAAATGTGGTTTGTATTCATGTTGCACATGGGAAAATCATGAAAAAATTCAGCCAGCTGGTTTGCCTGGATAAGTTTCTGGGACAAACTATCAGTAAGCTTTAACCACTCGGTCACTAGTGGGACCACTTAAACTAAGAGCGAGGTTATTAGATTTGTAAAGTATCTTATGCTAATTAACCAGCTATTATGATTTAAGTCTTTACTATAACTTCTTTCCATATTCCTTGCCAGAAGTTGAGAAAGGTTGGTTAAAAGTTACAAATTTTATACATAAATTTGTTTTCAAATTTTTTAATGCCTTCAACATCAAGGAGAAGTAAATTTTCACTTTTATGTAGTGTTAATAATGTTCAGACCTTCTTACATCCACTTGATAATGACAGTATATATGTACTTCTGTACTTTGTACATAAACGTTTCAGAAATTCAGATGATGTCACTTAAATTTTTAGTCAGCTTGTAGAATCATTAGGTTTTTTTAAGCTGGAGATGTGAAAAATGTGCAATGGACCTGTTGAATATGCACAGAGTGTGCAACCATTACACCACGAATTCACGCTGGTAGGAGGGAGAAAATACCTTATTATTTATATATTGCCCCTTTTAAAGGGCAGCTGGGGATTAGAAGACTCAATCACCAAATCCTGGTGGTGATGAATTATTTCCCATCATTTCACCTTTTTTCAGTTTGGGCACCACTGTAGAGTCATTAGTTTTTCTGAAGCAGGAGACATGAAAAATGAGCAATGCCCTGGTTGGGACTCGAACCTGGACCTCTCAAATATGTACTGAGTGTGCTACCATTACACCACAAAAGCATGATGGTAGGAGGGAGAAAGTACTTTATAAAGCTTATGACTTGAAGTCTATTTTTGAAATGAAAGGTAAGTATTTTTCTGTGACATTACAAACTTTTTTTGTTGTTGTCATGTCTATAATAAAGTATACTCAAATAGTGCCATGGGTGAAGATGACAGCCCTGACAATCCACAAAATGTTATCATCATAGAGGTTCGGTCTCTTAACCTGTTCAGTACGGGCATGTCATATATGCATCAGCAGCAAACATTACCTCACGGCCGGGTGTGTCATATTTGAATCGCCATTTAATTCACTCTATGGCTGGGTGTACCATATTTGACTTTTTAAATAGAACATTTAATTAGCATTTTTTGTTGCTGCTATATGTAGCTGTATGTCTGTTATGGTGAAATATATCAAAAGTTAAGTACATTCCTACGCAATGTTTTTTATTTTTGGTATTTCGTTTCGGAATGAGAGCGAGGTTCGTGGGTGGGTGTTGAGCAATGTAATGTCTCTTTAACTGCATTATTTGATATACACAAATGCATGTGTTCTTGCTGCATTGAGGTACTTTTTATTTTTATTTTTATTTTTGCGATATACTGGGATAGATGTTCTATCATTAGAGTTTTTTTTTTATTACTCTTATTTTTCCTTTTTTATATTACTCTTAGATTTTTCTGGCATTGAGATGAATATTTTGCATTGTCAGCGAAATGTATTTTTTTTTAATGGCAAACGAAAGCAGTATCTGAACGTAGAATATACACAAATGCTAATTCATTAGTGTTGAATAATGTAATGGCTCTTATTGTGTCATTTTATATCAACAAATGAACATGTTCTCGATGATCTGGAATACTTTTTAATTTATTAATTTTTTTTTATCCCATTATAGTAGAGTAGATGTTCTATCAATAGAGACTTTTTTATTACTCTTTGAGTTTTCCGGCATTGAGGCGACCATTTTGCGTCGCTTAGCGAAAGGGGGGTTTATTTTTTAAATGGCAAAACGAAAGCACTATCTGACGGTAGAACAACATACATAAATGCTAAATGAGTCAAATTTTCTGAGTAAAATAGCAGCAGATATTCTATTCCTGTGACATATGCAATGTTGGTCTTTGCGTACACTCATGTTTAAAAGAACATCATACACTGTCTCTTTTTTGAAATATTGCTTCTTTTTCGTTGCTTGCACGTTGAATTTTTATGAAAGACAGTTTAAAAAAATATTTTATTTTGTGTTGTGTTAAATAAAATCTACAATTGTTTGTATATTTTTCCATATATATATTTATTTGTGGGATAAGGGGAAAATTATATTATTCTAGAATGAGTATTTATAAATTTTTTAAGGAAAATATAATAATAAAGCTGTAAATTTAATTCTGACAACTACCTGAATGTTCTTCTCATAATGTACCAAAAATTGGACGAAAAATTTAATTTATACGAATTTTTTTCCAAAGTCAGGCTTAGCAGCACATATTCCCCGTCCCCACAAGACGAAACATCTGGTTAACATACCATCCAAAGACAACGCTTCGGTAACAGAGATGCCCATCGTGAACGGGTTAAACAAGATCCCCAATTTTTAACAATTCAGCAAGGATGACCAGACAATCAAAAATGTGTGCAGTTGTCAGTTCTGTGTTCGAGCAGTTATTACAGTTCCTGTAGGTTTTCCTACCCTCTCTGTCAATTTTCAATCCTCTGCGATGGACAGTTCTATGGTTCTGACTATGGTTTTAATTATAAGTCAACCTCCATTGATGTTATGAAGCTGGTGCTTTACTGGAATTGAAAGCTCCATCAATCTGCATTTAGCTATGGCATTTGCATTCATTTATGTTACTATTATTATTGAGATTTCGAGTATCTTTTGCCAGTTTATCTGCATTCTCGTTATGATGTTGACATGAGCTCTCAGCCATTGAAGACCATAAGACCTTATCTAACTTTTGAAGTTCTTTTAGGCAAAAGTGTATCCTATTGTGATCAGGTAACTTCCATCTGGGATTGCCTGTAGAGCAGCCCTTGAGTCACAGAAGACAATAAATCCTTTTGCTTGCTCAGAAATGGAAAGGGATCTATACACATAAAGTGCCTCTGCTACTGCCAAAAAATTGCAAGTGAAGTTAAAGACTATGGCTCCAATCCCAATTTTGTGTTAAAAAGTGAGGTAGTCAGAAATACTCCAGTACCTCCTTTCATTAGCAATTATCTCATCAGATGAACCATCTGTATAAGCATATACAAGTCCTTTTTTGGATACTGTTCAACAGTGCTGATCCCTTTCAGTTTAATGATATCAATCAATTTTTTTATTGCATGGATTTAAGTTGAGTATTATTTTAGAATTCATATGAAGCTTGGAAAGAAATGATGGCTCTTGGAAGATGGAAAATTTGCTGTGATCGAGGCCAAGAACTGCTCTAATATCTTTGTCAAATTGCACAGGAGATGACCTTTTCAGTCTAGTGCTTCTATTATAGTTGTCAAAGGTTTTCCTAGCGATGTGTTCTGTTACACAGCTTCTGTACAAACACATTCTCTTCTTTACATTAGACATAGCTAAGAAACTAAAAATTACTTAGCAGAAAGACAAAAAATACACATTTTAAAGTTTTGGGGGCAAATGAAGACAGTTGCTTTACTGTACAAATGCCAATAAATTCTATGCCCACAAGATAATCTACTAATGGAATATTTTATTAGAAGAAATAAGTTCCTTTGCAACTACTCCTTTCCTTTCCTGCAAGCCAATTAGTGCTTATAAAATGTGTTGCAAATTTCATCTGTGAAGGCAAATCGCTGTCCTCTCTCACCTCTTTGAAAGATTTAATTGCTTACAAATTTTCATATCCAAGGTTTCCTAGAGATTTAATTTTTTCTTGTTCAAATTTCCAACATTCATTTAAAAAAAAAAAAGAACTTTGGCTTATAAACGAATGTGCAACTGTAGTTTATTAATCACAGCAGAAATTAACAGATTTATTGGACCAATGCAATAGCTTTAAAAGGAGCAATTTGTAAATTGGAGATTCATAAAAATATATGTTCAGTATATATAAATTTTATATCAATATAATAATGCAAACACATGTAATGTCTTACAAAATATTTTATACTTATTACGATAAATTGCCTGCTTTAAATCAATACAGATATAGGGGATTCTTTCAGTTTTAACAGAAAACTATTTATGCATAAAATGTGCTTATGAATATTATGTTCGAGAAAACGAACTGAACTAAATCCACTAATGTTAAGGAAAATAAAAGTCTGAATGAATTTTATGTTATATAATATTTAACAAAAAACTGGTTTCGATTGAACTCGAAACCTGGATATCTTTTAACATGCAGAAAGAAAACTGTCACTGCAGCACCCTAGCACTGACAGCTTGAGCAATGGCAGCAAGGCATGCTTTGAGGACATCTATTTAAATAATTGCAAACAAATTCCAAACAATTGAAATACATTAATTTCTCAGAATGCTTTGTCTAGGAGGTTTATTGCAGGATACCTTAAGATTTAATGCTTGCTTTTTAAACAATTTCGTTACATAAATTTCTCTATCAAAAAAAAAAAAAAAAAAAGCCTGAATTATATAGTCCATCATTATTCCTTCTGCTTAGGACAGACCAATTGTTCCAGACCAGACTGCCCCTTCCCAATTGTTCTGTTTTAATTGGGCATCATTGTAAAGGTCTGCTGTAGAAATAATTCATATTTTAATTAAATCCTAAATTTATATTCAGTTAACAAATAGAAAATGAAGACTTAATCAGCGCAAGAACCATAGTAAGTACTAACTTTCTAATTTGTAGACCATTTAATTTGATTTTTAATGCTTTATATTAGATGGATTATATAAATTTTTGTTAATTTGAGAACTGTTTAAAATTTATTAACTGTAATAAATTAAAAAAAGAACCATGGTCTAAAGTTTCTTCGATGCCTAATTTTAATAGAATTCGGTTGCAGCTATTAAATTAAAATTGTGACTGTAATAAATATAAACTAAAATAGCTAAATAACTTGTGCAAAGACTTCATTCCCACCCCCCAATCTCTTGAAATCACAGATTCATGGACTTCACTTGGTATCTCTAAAATTATATCAATATTTGACTATCGTATAAAACCGATGGAGGAAAAGAATGGTTAATAAATTAAAAAATCTGAAAGTTTTTCATATTTTATATTATGCCCCAAAAGGCCTTTTTAACGTTTTGTGTTTTATTTTTATTTATTAAATATCATGTTCTTCGCATTTAAACCATGAAATTCAATTCAACAGCAATATCACAAAATAATTTTAAAAGAGCAAATTTTTTAAATTTCCAATACACAGTCTCGCACACTGGAGATAAAAATACTTTTTTTGTACAGTATTGCCACTGCTCGTTTTGAAATCGTTGGATCTGCTAATAAAAAATTTATTAAAGTGTTACAAAATATGAAATCGATAATAAAAGAAATTCCAAATTCAGGCTTCCAGATGCCCATATTCAGTGCAGGATTCTGTTATTCAAAATTTGATGGTTTCAGGTATCGTTGTTTTATCGCAATGCAAGAAACACACATACATTTATGCAGATTATTCATTATTTAATTTCTTTAAACATGACACAGGGCGATAATATTTGGTGGCAATAATATAAAAAATCAAACGGATATTTAAAGTTTCAATGTAAAACGCCAAAACGAAATTAATAGCCCTTCTGAGCTATCGTCTTTTGGGCTAAAAGGTATTTTTTTAAGCTAGCTAAATATATCTTAAACAAATATGATCCATACGCAATACCAAATTTATGAGAGATTAAAAAAAAAAAAGACTGCTATGATGGAAATTTCAATTAGATATTTAACTTTGAACTTAATGATCTAGCTTTCACACATGAGATCATTATAGAACAATAATCAATAACAAATTATTAAAGTATGTGACTTAAAGATAAGAAAGTCACAAAAATACAAAACAAATCTTTTAGAAATATTCTTAAATAATATAAGAGCACACATATCAAAGTATACAATTATATTCTGAATAATATGCACTTCACAGTTCAGAAATTTCTGAAATTAAAATATTTGTAAGTAATACTATACAGACCTTGAGTATTTTCCCAATGTCTAACCGATGCAACAGTTCCACCATCTACACCTTTTAATTCAGTATTCAAAAATTCAGATGATATTTCTAAGCATGGAACATTCTATAAAAATGAAAAAATATATATATGACTTTAAAATGTACATATATTATTATAAAAAGAATAATTTAAATGAAAAGATAAGAAGTTAAATGGGAAAATAACAAAATTATTGACTAAGTGATAGCTGGAGTTCTTAACTATCTTAATTTCTTATTAAATATATTGAAGGAAGAAATATAACTCAAAAAGGGCAATGAAATGCATAACTACATTTGATATACAAATGCTACAACTCCAGCTACGTAAGTCACTAAACCCACAAAGACCTTATACAGAAGTACCATAATGGACTAAGCAAGCAGATACAAAAGTCCAGCACTAATTCACTATGTAAATTGGGACTAGTTTCCATGGTAATACTGCTGGCCGTGGCCAAGAAAAATACCTCAGAGATCTGCCCAATGAGCATATGCAAATTAGCTAGTTCCAGAAACCACAACCTTCTGAGAAGTATAGAGTAACGAAACAGTGAGATGAAAATGTTAGTAGAGATTCCAATTAACATTCACCAACAAGTGGAGGGCAATGGCTAGCTGGAGAGTACAACTCAACACACAAACTGAGCAAATGTACATACTGCCCTCGTTCAGGGAACCTACCCCTCTCTGGGATACTTGATGTCTAGAATCTTTGAATGATAACAGCACTGCTGGTATCCCTTGCAACTTCTACCACAAAAATTAGTTTATGACCAACAATGTATGCTGTGGCAATGCTGGGTGGAACAAAACAGACTGGAGTTGCATTGCTTTGGCTTCAATGACTACTGCATCTATATGTAGAGGTGACCAAGCCAATGCTACCTCATCTCATAGCTTTTTGGGGTGCAGCAAACTTCTATCATGCCTGTCATTACCATGTGAGGTGCTGTTGCGTATAATACCTCCACACCCTTTAGTCATCCTAATCGTAGCTATAACTTGCCACTGTTATGTCAACAATCCTGCCCCCCCCCCATTGTAGTACCCATGCTGCCAGGATTATTTTTTAACCTTAAAATGCCCATCTGCATGCAACACACATTGCTATACACTTTCTCTGTAACATCATGGACATCTCAGTTGCCCAACTTCTCACCCAATGAACATATTTGCAATGCGGTTATACATGGCTCCAGCCATCGCAAAATGTATCTGACCCCAATACATGATTAAACCAGATCTAGTGAAATATTCCTGAGGAGAGTATTAGATGTTTATATGTGCTGTGTGTAGGCATCCAAATCAAACTGTATTCCCGCACAAATGACATCTGAGGTGGCCCTATGTCATATTTAATCTTTAATGGTTCTGCCCTTTGCTCAAAAAACAATAATGTGCTGAATTGCGGAAAGATGCTTCTGTTAAACCTGAACACTTGTACTGTTCTGGATGATAGGTTTTTATATTCAATAAACATTAAGCTAACACCCACTAATAAGAAAAGAATTTAGTCATTACTTTTCTGCAAATGTTTTAACCAAAGTAGAGCATCTTTAGATAGACTTTAGATAGACATCTTTAGATAGTACGAGGGCCATCCAGGAAGTAGATTACGTTTCCGTCTGTGTCCGCTAGGGGCGGGGCTAGCGCGGCCATCTTGGGGTCAGAGCGTTGCGCAGCTCAGTCTGCATCTAGCCGTGCTAGTGAGAGGTTCGTGCTGTGCTCCGTTCAGATACTGTGACGGTTTGAAATGTCTGCGTTAATTGAAAATCCCGCGAGCTGCGCTCAGTAATAAGGTTTCTGACTGCAAAAAACTGTAAACCGATAGAAATCTATCGGCAGCTTCGTGAAGTGTATGGGGACAACATTATCACTGAAGGTGGAGTGCGTCAGTGGGTCATAAGATTTCAAAATGGCCGAACCAATGTTCACGACGAAGATCGAAGTGGGAGACCCAGCATAGTGACCGCCGAACTTCTCGAAAAAGTCGATGCTAAAGTCCGTGAAAATCGAAATTTCACAATAACGGAACTTTCTTTGAGTTTTCCACAAATTTCGCGAAGTTTGTTGCACGAAATCATCAGCGAAAAGCTTGGTTACCACAAGTTTTGTGCAAGATGGATTCCAAAAATCTTGACAGAGGACCACAAAAATCAGCGAATGGCTGCAGCGTTGAACTTTTTGGACGCTTACCATAAGGATGGTGACTCTTTACTCGATCGCATCGTTACTGGTGACGAAACATGGGTGAAACATGTGAACTGTGAAACGAAATTGCAATCAATGCAGTGGGGGCACACAAGTTCTCCCCAAAAACCCAAGAAATGCATGCAAACAATGTCGGCAAGGAAGATGATGGCGACTGTTTTTTGGGACAGAAAAGGTGTAATTTTGGTGGACTTCCTGGAAAGAGGCACTACAATAAACTCTCAAAGGTATTGCCAAACTCTCCAAAAACTCAGAAGAGCAATTCAAAACAAGCGCAGAGGAATGTTGAGCTCTAAGATCTTGTTGATTCACGACAACGCCCGGCCCCACACGGCAAATGTCACTCGTAAAGTTCTTGAATCTTTTAAGTGGGAGTTGTTTCCTCATCCGCCGTACAGTCCCGACCTGGCACCGAGCGACTTCCACCTATTCCCAGCAATGAAGAAGTGGCTGGCTATGCAGCGTTTTGATGACGACGCACAGCTGCAAGAAGAGGTAACGAAGTGGTTGAAGGCGCAGGCGGCCGAATTTTTCGACGAAGGAATTTCCAAGCTCGTACATCGCTACGATAAATGCCTTAATTTGTATGGTGACTATGTAGAAAAGTAGTATTTGAGTGTGGCTTTCATCTGTATATAATAAAATTTGTTTCCTATACTTTGTTTATTTTTTTATTCCAAAACGTAATCTACTTTCTGGATAGCCCTCGTATTATACAGCATCAGCATTAATCTCAACATACAAGAATGTTTGCTTAAATGTCCTTTTGAAAATTAAGGACATTTAAGCAATCATTAAGATAATTAATCACATATTTCTTAACATTAAATGGAACTATATCGGTAAATATGACAATTAGGACTATTTTAATTACCTCTTTTTTAATATGTTTCTCTTAACATCTGCAACATATCAGGCTCACATGTGTGAGTCATCTTATATGCATGATCATTTCACAAATTTTGCATTGTCTTATATGTATGACTGCATCATGATCAATAAAGTATATTAACATTTTAACTCATTACCATAATGAATGATGAAAATATCCACATTAATTGCTCAAATTGGATTTAAAATGTTAAATTCGAAAATGATTGCAGTAGTACTTAACTATACATTCGCTTTGAAATTCATTCAACTTGTTTGGATGTATTTCATTTTTGTTTGATGTATAATATTTATCTCGAATACAACTCAGGTTCAATGAGTCAATACTGAATAGCAGCTGTATTTGAATTGCTAAATTCGAAAATGATTACAGTGGTACCTCGGTATACATTCGCTTTGAAATACATCCAACTTGTTTGGATGTGAAAATTTTTGTTTAGTATATGATAGTTGCTTGAAATACAACAGGAGTTCAATAAGTCACAATTGCATATACTACACATGTTTATCTCTTTCAAGAGACCATTAGGACTGCTCATGAACATCAGTACATGTGTTGCTACTATTCAGCAAACAACCCATGCTCTAAACCAACTCTGAATTTTCAAGTGATTTTGTTTTTTTATATAAAATTTTTGTAAATTCATTAAAAGTGAGTTTTAGAAAATCTAACAAGAACAGTCAACCAATAAAGAAAACTTTTAGGATCCTCATGGAAGTGCGAAAAAAAAAAGAGATTGCTGTAAAGTATGAAAATGACATGCATATCTGAGACTTAGCTACTGCATACTATATGCTGATTACAATGGTGTCTAAAATTATGGAAAAAAAATGTTATTGGCTAATGTTTCAAGGGGAATGAAACTGATTACCAAGCAAAGACTGAAAATGCCACAGTATCACAAAAAACTGCTTTTGATCTGGATAGCAGAAAAACATTTATATACAGTATTCGTGTGCATTGTTTCATTTATGTATAGTATATATTTCACACATTGCATTTGTATTTTAGTACTAAAGAGTGTTATTTTAACAACTACAGGATTTTTTTATGAGAATGGATTAATTATTTTCTCTTTATTTCACATTGGATTAGTTTGGTAAACATACAAGGACCTGGAATAGATTAATGACATATACTGAGTTACCAATTTATTTAAATTATTAAATTATATCAAACATTGAAAGAAAATTTAAAACTTATTATCTGTTGCTGCTAAAATTATTTTACATAATATTTAATGCAAACTGTCCATGGCTGTAAATTATGCACTACTAAATTTAACTCACAGTTTGAACAATTCAGTAGAGTTGGGTTGAACTTTTTCTGATGCCAATTTCAAAAATCAGAAGACTTGTCTCAAGGTCAAACTACTTTGTAATAGTTGGTAAATAAGTTAACTCATTACGGCAAAACACACAACAACAATCTGCTCAGAGAAAAGGATCTTTCCTAAAGAGCTTTCTATCTGAAACTGGTTCATATTCATGAGAAAAATCATGAAAAATTCATATAGCCAGCCTATGCAGGACACTTAGTTCAGTATGAACTACCAAATTTCAGAAGTCTTAATATATGCAGAATATATTAGGCTTACTTTACAATAATTGCTGGAAAAGTCTTAACAATAAAAATTAATATCTTAAATAAGAACACATGATGAAATTAATAAAATGTGGAATGATGCAAATAATATTATTTAAATTAGAGGATGAGGAAGCATAAAAAAAGGAATATGAAATATAAAACTCATACTTCTTCTTCTTCCCTAGTTTTCATATCAAATGCAGCTTCTCCTTCTTCTGTCTGATCATCAGTAGCCATATCAGGATTAAATGTAAACATATCTCGTCCACTAAGCTATTTTAAACAATAACTCTTGTTAAAATACAAGTATATTAAGTAACTGAATTTCATAAATCACAATACATCACATCATATATTTCTAAAAAATAGTATTATAAAAGATCAGATTTTTTAAAATTTTATGATAAAATATATTGAGTCAATTTAAATATTAATTACATTATCAAAAAATTAAGATGTTTATTGATATACTAATGTAAAAAATAAAATCTGAAATTAACAGACTGTCCATAATTCCAAGCATTCTAATTAATTTGGTTAACAGCTGTAAAAACGTAATAAAAATTTCCAGTTTGAGAAGTCATAGATATGGATGCTTTACAAATATTAAAGACTTATTCCCATTTGGTAAGTATTTTTAAAGGCTTTTAGAATCACCAAATTACACAGTCCAGTCACATTAATATGACCACCACCTACTTTCGATGTCAACGTGAAATGACCAACCACAGAAGGCAGGTGGCAGCACTATGCAGTGGAGCATATATAAAGGGTGTCCGAGAGAATAAAAAAACATTGCAGCCATTGGTGTAAATGCAGAAACGGAACGATTTATCTGACGTCCAAATAGGCATGATCATTGGTTTTCTGGCTAAGGGTGGAAGCATTTCCGAAACTGTGCTAATTTTATAAACTGTTCGCATGCCGTCGTGGTAAAAGTACAACGTGGATAGCAAAATGGCAGTATCCAAAATAAGCGACGTGATTACGTGGTGCACCACGGCCATATTTGACAGAGGTGAACGACGGCTGCGGAGATGCGTTCTAGTGCATAGATGTGCAAGCGTTGAGCAACTGACCGCCCAGATGAACCAAGGGGCTACCAATGGTTTCTCCTCAACAACGATTTATCGAATGTTACCGTGTATGGGTTTGGGCAACAGACGCGTGGTTAAAGCACCTATGCTGATGGCAGTTCAACGGCGACAAAGGCTGGAATTTGCACGCCGGTCCTGCAACTGGGCGTCCACGGAGTGGTGACAGGTGGCTTTTTCCGATGAATCACGTTTTATATTCCATTGGACAGATGGACATTGGTGCATACGGGGTGAAACGTCGGAAAGCACGCAACTTCCGGAATTGTCCAACCTGCAGGAGGGAACATTATAGTTTGGGGAAAGCTTTCGTGGCATTCTCTGGGATTGTGTGTCTCTCATCATTGTGGAAGGCACGATGTATCAACAGAAATATGTATGTGTCCTTGCGGACGATGTCCACAACTACATGCGAATTCTTTTTCCACAGAATGATGGCATCTACTAGCAGGAGAATATTAAGTGTTATACAGCTTGCAGTGTACGTGCGTGGTTCGCAGAGCACCAGAATGAGTTTACCATACTCCTCCGATCAACAAACTCCCCGGATTTAAACCCAGTCAAGAATCATTAAGACCACTTCGGTTGGGTTGTTCGCGCCATGGACCCTCAACGGAAAATCTAGCGCAGCTGACAACTGCACTGGATTCGGCAGGGCTCAGCATCCCAGTGGAACACCTTCAAGAACCTAATTGACTCTTTTCCTGCACGTCTCGCAGCTGTCCGCTCTATGAAATTTGATTATTCTGGCTTTTAACAGGTGGGCACATTAATGTGATTGGACTGTGTATTAAAAATATAAACAATTTACAGAAGCTATTCACTGTTTAGTTTTTGAGATGTTGTCCAAGAATACAGGCTCAGTTTACCAAAAATTCCTTTGTAAGAGTTAATATAATTTTCATGAATTGTGAGTAATAACTGATAATAAATGGCAAATACACGGAAACATTTCCTTTCAATTAGATGCCTATTTTTGAACAGCTTCATCTTGCTACCAACTTTTGCTGAAGTCCAGACTGTCATGGGAGGGTAGGACTTCAAAAGGTTTAAACTGTTATATTTCAACACATTACACAGGTTTTCATCTGGTACATATGCAAAATATTTATACCACTAATTTTTAAATTTCATTGGACTGTGGTAAACTGCAGAGATTAAAACAACATATACATCAATTATAACTACATGAGTACGTTGCATGACTAAGCTTTCTCCATAGCATTATGAGGACCCCAACATGATGATTTTATTTGATTGACTTTTTAATAAAGGAAAAGTAAATAAGGTTCCGTATTAATTTTACTAAAAGTACACTTGCACCTCTTTTCTCTTTATCTATGGACCTAACAAAGACAAAAATCTTTGTTAGATCAATAAATTTCAAATGATTCCATTTTGCACCGAGATTAAGGCCACAAACATCTAAGCTTTACCCAGGATTTGAATCCAGACCAACAGCTTGCATGGTCAGCCTTTGCTAACTACTTACCATCAGGAATACTGCGGCTACTTTGAAAGAGCAATTCAAGAATAAGTTGCATAAAACAAATCGTAAGTTTCGGTAGTATGTTTCATAAATGTGCAGCTGACCAAATTAATGTTTTTGTATACTTATTTAAACTTAATTATACTGTAAGGATTCATTTAGTTTAACTAATCACTTATTTTATGTTAATGCGTTTTACTGTCTTTTTCGTTTCCCATTTTCCTGCCTGAATGTAAATTTCCAGCTCACTTGTATTCAAATGAGGTAGACAGGAGATAGTATTTAAAGGTAGGTTTTAAAGGATAGAATTAAAGCATGTTCCACCTGCTGAAGGCCATGTTGCTAATTGATTCTGTTGAAAGCATTATTCTGCAGTGTTCGGTTATTCTTCCCATCAGGCTTGTCATGCCGACTTTAGGTCTGAGCCAATTTGTGCATTCTCTGCCTGTGTAGTCATTGAGCTAACTTACATTTACTTAGATAAGTCAAATTCATTATTTTTTATTTGAGTCATAAATGCTGGCTGAGTGGTAAACATTAGTAACACCTTCTGTTAACTTTTATTTGAATTAAATAAAAGGGTATTTTACATCCTTTCTTAGACTCTGTGGTACCTTTACAAGACATAGTGATAATCACTTAGGTCATAAGAGTTCTGGTCTATGCTACCGAAGAATATGAGACTCAACAATACCTACTTGTATTTTTATACTTTATATGGTATAAGGAGTTACTTCACTTTTTTCTATGTTTTATTTTCAATATAATGTCTCTGATTTCATATGTGTCCTATGCAGATATTTGAATGAAGGAAACATATTTAAAAGACTCTATACTATTAAAATCTGTGCACATCTGTGTGTTTGTTTGTTGGTTTGTAACATCATCTCCTCCGGAACAGCTGGGTCCAGAGCATAGCGGAAGGTACCGTTGGATTCAGAATGCCCGTGGCTCGCCATATTGACCATCGGCATCTTCGTGCGACTTTAATTAGCCGAGATATTAATTAAAAACTGATTTTTCCCCTACGTTTTGCACTTTCTTTCACGGGTTTTCCCTATTTTAGGGATTTGGCTATGTGCCAAATTCTGTTTTTTCGAATATCTCTGATATGGCGCCGAGTTGGAATTCGAAATGCATATCCCCGGATGCCAAAAAAATCAACGAATCCATCGATACTGGTCCGATCTTCATACGACAATAATTAGCGGAGTTATTAATTAAAAACTGCGAAAACGTTATTTCATTTTTTAGAGTGGCAACAGTCTCAAAATTAGGTGAGATAAAATTGCTTTTTGGAAAGCGCTGCCAGGGCGAGGACAATTGCTTCTGCTCCAGATTTGTGCTGGCGAAAGGTCACGTGTCAATTTCTTTTTTTTTTCCAAATATCTATGGAACCGTGCTGAGTTAAAATTCGAGACAGATATCGCCGAATTGCAAAAAATTCTCAGAATCCATCGATACCATTCTCATCTTCGTACGACTTTAATCAGCTGAGATATTAATAAAAAACTGTGAAAATGCTAATTTTCCCGCTTATCTTTCCGAGTGGCTACAATTTCTTGAACCGTTAGAGATAAAAATCAAGGTTATATTCTGAAGTTTGAATAAAACACGCGATTGCATGTTACCTCACTGTGTATTGAAAATATTTCGTTAATGTCAGCATTTTAAACTAACATTTTTTTAATTTCAGGTTTTTATAATTGCCACGATATGTTATTGCCACGTTAATTCTTTTATTACTATTGAGTAAAAGTTGTTATATTACATTAAATTTAAATGATGGCATTCTTGAAGTTGTACAATTTTAATCAGCTGAGATATTAATTAAAAAATCTGAAAGCGCTATTTTTTTTAAATATGTAATTTTTTTTTCGAATAATAAATTTAATCTTTTTGAATAATATATTTTTTCATGGTTTTGGATAAGTCCACTTAATTTACATATGCTTTTTGAATTTAAATGATATTGTAAATTAGTTTGCAACAATAATAATTATTAATTTTTTTTTTTTTACGATTCAAATTTCTTAATTAAATTTTAAATGAATATGAGCTTTTCCTTGCAGCAACGATGCAAAAGAATTATTTAAATTTAATTTAACTATATTCTTGTGAAACAATTTTGTTGAAACTTTGTGCGGATTCTGTAAATTTAAACATTTTTTTTCGTTTTGGGTTTTAAATTGAACATGTGTTCCTTGGAGACGGTATATGAGAACTTTTCTTATTATAAATAATTATGAATTATTAATCGCATTAATATATATATATTGATACAATTTTGTGTGTGATTATGTTGAAGTTTATAAAAAAAAAGGAATTTTAATAACGAATCTATTGTTTGAATAACAAACCCAAAAATTTTCGCGATTTCTCTTTCTACAACAGCCTATTAGAGGCACCGCAAAGTCACTGAACACTGGTAGTTCGGTCCAACTTTCGAATCCCGGCGAACGGGCTGGCTGCATGTGTGCTTTCGTGATTTTCCGCATGTATACAGTATATTCAGTATCTTCTGGATGCATACATGAATAAAGAGGGCGCAGCCCACTAAACACTGGTAGTTCAGTCCAACTTTCGAATCCCGGCGAGCAGGCAGGTTACACAGGTTTTTTTGTGATTTTACACATCTGTATCGTGTATGCAGTGTCTTCTAGAAGCATAAATGAATAAAGCAGGCGCAGCCCGCGCAAGAAAGCTGAACACTGGTAGTTCGCTCCAACTTATGAGTACCGGCGAGCAGGCTGGTTGCATGGATGTTTTCATGATTTTCCATATGTGAATCGTGGAAGCAGTTTCTTCCGCACAAAACTGATGAACACTGGTAGTTCGGTCCAACTTTTGAATCTCAGCGAGCAGGCGGGCTACACGGGTGTTTTTGTGATTTTACGCATGTGTATGCAATGTCTTCTGTATGCATAAGTGAATAAAGCAGGCGTCAAAGTCACTGGTAGTTCGGTCCAACTTTTGAATCCCGGCAAACGGGCTAGCTGCATGGGTGCTTTCGTGATTTTCCGCATGTATACAGTATATTCAGTATCTTCTGGATGCATACATGAATAAAGAGGGCACAGCCCGCTAAAAACCGCTGAACACTGGTAGTTCGGTCCAACTTTCGAATCCCAGCGAGCAGGCAGGTTACACGGCTGTTTTTGTGATTTTACACATCTGTATCGTGTATGCAGTGTCTTCTAGATACATAAATGAATAAAGTGGGGGCAGCCCGCACAAGAAAGCTGAACACTGGTAGTTCGCTCCAGCTTACGAGTCCTGGCGAGCAGGCTGTTGCGTGGGTGATTTCATGATTTTCCGCATGTGTATCATGTATGCAGTGTCTTCTGGATACATATGTGCATAAAGCGGGCACATCCCGCCCAGAATCGATGAACACTGGTAGTTCAGTCCAACTTTCAAATCCCGGCAAGCAGGCAGGCTACATGGGTGTTTTTGTGATTTTACGCATGTGTATCATGTATGCAATGTCTTCTGTATGCATAAGTGAATGAAGCAGGCGCAGCCCACGCAAGAAAGCTAAACACTGGTAGTTCGGTCCAACTTACGAGTCCCGGCGAGCAGGCTGGCTGCACGAGTGGTAACCGCTGGACACTGTTAGTTCGTTCCAACTTTCGAATCCCGAAAATTTGCGGGCTGCAAAAAATAGCTGCAAAAAAGGCTGCAAAGATGTAGCTGCAAAAAGGGCTGCATGGGTGTTTTCGTGATTTTACGCATGTGTATCGTGTATGCAGTATATTCTGGATGCAAACTTTAATAAAGCGGGCGCAGACAGCGCGAAACCGCTGGACACTGGCAGTTTGTTTCAAATTTCCAATACCCGCGAAATTACATTAGGAACTCTTATACACACGAACAATGAATAGCGAGCTTGCCCGCTAGTAATTAAATAAAACCTGCAGAATTCATAGTAGTAAAAGTACTCATAAAACATATTCAAAGGTTATTCAAAGATGAAATGAGTTACAACAACTATAGATTTAAGAATTCTGTGAAAATGTTATATAAGAAGTAAATACCCCAACATGACGACCAGCTTTAAACTCAGCTCTTTTCCTATCTTCCTCCTTTCTATTCTTCTCTTGCTTTTCTTTTAGCTAAATACAAATAATTTTAAATTAAGAAGCTGATAATGATTAAACACTTATAGAACTAAAAAGAGAAAAACACTTATAAGAATTTTTGTTACCTTTTTCTTTTTCCACAGTTGAAATGTTTCATATGTAATTCGAGTTAAATTGGTACCTAATTGAGCTCTCTAGAATATAAGGAAAAGATTTTTTTAAACCAATTTTGTATAAAAAGCAGATTTTCAAAATTAATTTACTAAAAGTAATCAAAACATAAATACAGTAATGCAGAAAAAAGATTAAACCTGTTTTTCTACTAAATCTTCAATAGATATTTGCTCAGACTTTTCTTCCTTCTTTTTATCTTTTTTTAAAACAAAACCAGGTGGTAAGGCATGCCTGTAGTGGCATTTATTAGCTCCATTTGGGCATTCCCAGAACCAACCATATTTGTTATTTTCTAAAGCATCCAGGAAATATTTGCAGATCTAAAAAAAGAAATAATTATAAATAACCTAAGGAAAAAAAAATAGAGAAATATCAGCAGACACTTGAGATACTCTTTTGCAAAGAAAAACCATTGCAACAGAGCTCATTAATATCTGGTTATAACAAAAGTTTAAGCCAAAAAAAAAAAAAAGTTCTTAATAAAATTTGAATAAAAAGAAAACATGAAAGCAGGGCCTTTAGAGTGGGTACTTATCACCACCTTTCTGCCAGTGTTTGGTAGTTTTCCAAAGCCTTCGGCCCAGAAACTTTGTGGCAGTGAGTCCAAAAACAGATCAACTTCATTTCGGATGTCTCTTATAGAATGCAAGATAGCACCACTAAGATGTAGCTGCAAAAAAGGTAAAATTCTAAAAGAGCAATGTCGGGTCTATATGGTGGGTGCAAGATCCCATTCGAGTCCGTACAGAGTCTAGCCAGTGAATGCAGACACATACGGCCTTGCATTATCTTGTTGAACATTACTTTTTTGTGCCAGAATTCAGTTCAACGTTTTTCCTTGATGGCAACGTCAATATGGACTAGCATCTCTTTATACACCTTACTGTTGAGGGTTTCACCTTCTTCAGACACTCTCTGTAGATAATACCGAGACATCCCAACAAATACAGAGCATGATCGTTTTGTTAGTTAAATTGTGTTTTGCAACGATGCCAACGGGCTCATCAGCCACAGACCAACCTCCTTTTCAGCCTATATGTTTGACGTAAATTCATTTTTCATAACAAGTGACAATTTGGTCCAGAATTTTGTCCTTCCATTGATATTTTGACAGATTAGTGCAGGCCCGAACAACGACTGTCCTAATTCTGCTTGAGTCAGCTCATGAGGCATCCAGTGACTGAATGTCAAGTTTGCGATGCATAATGCGACTAATGGACATGGCACTAATGGCTAACTCCTTAGCAAGCTATTGAGCGATTGCATGCTGATCTTCTTAGGTAGGCCTCATCAACATTAGTAGGGCAGCCAGAGCACCGTGCTTCTCGAGTGTCACAGTAATTGTTTTTGAACTTTCTGTATTAAACTTTCACTTATATGATACAACATTGGTACCTAACTCTATACACGATTTGACGACATCATGTAGCTGACTTAATGCAACAGAACTGGAAGTAAATGATGGTTCTAATCTGGTAGTATGATCCATTTCAGACACCTTGTACTTAATGATAATGACATTTTTTTACAAATCTTACAACATTGTCCTAAAGCAAAGCTTTTTCTTTCAAATGCCAAAAATTGTTTGACAAAGTATGATTAAACATATCAACACAAACTGTACACACGATATTTCTACACAAGATATTTGCAATGGTGGAAAACTTTCACTAAAACCCAATAAAACTGCATTCATTATGCAGATGAAAAATACATGGATGCATAAAACTGTATTATTACCATGAGTAATTTCCCACTAAGGGTTATTATCTATCATTATCTCAAAGTAATAAGTCTTTCATTTATTAAAAGTGCACTGCAACAAGATAAAATGTTTGTTCAACAGATATATCATACCTACCTAACATTCAATTACAGTCTTTCAGCTTAAATATACTTTACATACATTTACAGATGAAATGACAACAGTACATTTCATTACTAACTAGACAATAATACACTGCCTAGAGGTAAATAGTACAATACAAAGACTTAAATCCGGACCTCAAAGTTACAAACTTTCTGTGCATCCGTATAATACCTTTACGCATGTGCATGTGTTTACACATGTGCATAATACGTTTACGCATGCTCATTTAATGTATAACGGACGGTATAAGCCAGGCTAAAATTATCTAATTCAGTTAATGTTGCGGATTGCGTTGTTCCTTAATCTTTTAATTGGATCCGGCTTATTATTTTTTGCAAACTGTTAGAGCAGTTTTATAAAAAGTAAGCTTGGACTTTCGATTACGTCAAAAAGAGTTTCCGATTCTGGAGCTTCTAAAGGATCTACAAAGCGAAAGCATGTTTCGATGTCCATCAAACAAAAAGTGAAATTACTGGAAAAAATGGATAAAGGCACGAAGAAAGTGACAAAAAGTTTAGTGAAAACAAAAAAATTTCGATTGACAAGTTAGGCGGCATTCTCGGCACAGCAATTACAGGACTTGAGCAGTGGAACTGAACAAGAAATTATTTCTGTTTATAGAATTAAAGAGAAAGTATTAGCCCATAAAACGAAGCAACTTAAACAACTTACATTGAAAGAAATGTTTAATAAAGTAAACATATAAATATTAAGCTTTTTTTTTTTTTTTTTTTTTTTAATTTTGATACCCTTTAGATCATAATTAGTCCAAAGGGATTTGAATCCCGAAGGACTATTAGTTTCGTTTTGGCATTTTGCGTCGGACTCATAAATGTCGGTTCACTTTTCAAACTGTTGCCACAAAATGTTAGAGTCCTGCATTATATTTGAAGAAATTAAATAATGAAAAATCTGCATAAATGTATGTATATTTCTCGTATTGTGATAAAACAACGGTAGATAGAGTCATCGAATTTTGAATAACGTAATCCTCCAACGAATATGAGCATGTGGAAGACCAAATTTGAAATTTGTTTTATGATCGATTTCCTATTTTTTAAAACCTTGACGAATTTTTGATTAACAAACTCAAGGATTTCAAAGCGAGCAATGGCAACGTTGTGCAGAAAAAACATTTTTATCTCCAGCGCGTGAGTCTCTGTATCGGAAATTCTAAAGATATGCTCGTTTTAAAACTATTTTGCGATATTGCTGTTGCACTGGATCTTATGGTTTAAGTGCGAGGAACATGATATTTAATAAAGAAAGGTAACACACAAAATGTTAAAAAACGCCCCTTTGGACGTAATTTAAAATCTGAAACATTTCAGATATTTTTTTTTTTTTTCCCTCTTTATTTCATAAATTACGGTTTCATATATTTAATTTTATAATTTCTGCATGCCATCTTACCAGATTTAAATTGATGATCTATAATCTGAAATCGCCAAAGTCCCGACAAGTCTGGCCGGATTAAAGACTTTGTACTATATAAAGATAACTTTAATGCATTGTCACTCTCATTAATACTACAATTAAAATGAATTTGACAAAACTGCAAAATTTCATATAAGAAATCTAAACCTACTAATAGGAAGGTTGTGTGCGATGTTAACAACCATCACATTCACATAAATCATAAGCAGAAAAAAGCACGTATGTTATCTGTGTCATCACTGTCTTTGACTTGCCTAGTTTCAAAACCCTCGTAGTATTGGTATGAGGACAATCTATTGTTAGCTGAGTGTTCTTGAATGTATAAATAGTAAAACTATTTCTCTCTACGCACACCAAGGTTTCCCTTGAGAACTTAAAAGTGTTTTGAGTTTTTAAAATCAAATAACTAAATAATAAAATTATTCTTGTTTTAACAGCTTTACTACTGGACAAAAAAAAAAAAAAAAAAACTCCTCAAACTGTATTTTTGCCTTGTGATACACTTTTGAGACATCTGAGGTTTCCGATTTATACCTGTATTCGAATTTGGATACGTTCAACTCGACTCAAATATTAGTCTACAAATTACTTCATTATGATTTTCTGATATTTTGGTCATTAAGGATAATAATGCAAAAGACTTTGAAAAATAAATCAATAGTAAGCCTATTAGATACTGTTAAGCATTTAGCTCTTAACATAATAAGCATTAATTTTTTCAGTAGACCCATAACATTAGAGCATTGAATTTTTTTTTTTTTTTCCATTAGGCTTACTTGTAAAAAAACAAGTAAGCCTAATGAAAAAAAAAAAAAAAAAAAAAAAAAAAAACCTATTTTTTTTTTTCAAAATATTTGTAAAAAGACACATCTTCAAAGACATATTACCAACATTTTTATTCATTTTTATTTATATATAGGAATCCAGATTTATACAATTAAAATAAGAATTAAAAATCTGTACATTATATTTTTTTCTCTTTATTTATGAAACATCAAACTTAATTTAATAGGTCAATGTGTAACAGAACTATTTGAATGTAACCAAACTATTTTATCAAAAGCCATCTAGTGGGAAGAGAACAACTTATACAGTCAGCTGACTTCCAGCTACAAACAAGATAGGTTCCTCATGTCTCCATAATTCTAATGCCAATTTTTAATGTTAATTCTAAATTTTAGGTGTTTTGTTTCAATGTATGGTCTGTTCTGATGTATATTTTCTTGGTAACCGTTCCAATGCTTTGTTAATAAATACTTTTAGAGGTAGCTGCCATTTGGGTTTATAGAAGAACAGTTACAAAATGGCACCCAACAAAAGCTTTAGAATTTCTGTTTACAAAATGACACCCAACGAAATGCTTAGATTTGCTGTTTACAAAATTACTTCCAATGAAATTCCGAGAATTTCAGTTTGGCTTTTAAATTTTATTTAAGATTTAAGATTTGATTTAAGATTTAAGATTTGACGAATTTAAGATTTAAGATTTGACGAATTTAAGATTTGATTGCTGGTGATCGGCTCAATCTCGTTTCAGGTATAAAATACTGGTCACAATTTTTGAAATCATACACTGATGTAAAAATGGGGTCATAGAAGGCAAAGGGAGCAGCTTTCAAATGGCCACACAGATAAGTTTCTTTTAAATTATTGTTTAATGAAATCAGATTTATAGATTCACTGATATTGTTGATTAGAATTTATTAGCTTCAATTCTCATACTTTCAAATTTTTGTTAATTTGTTATTCTAAAATATTTTCATGTGCATACCAAATCAAATTATGAATTCTATTAGCAAACTGAATGCATATTTTAATGATAACATTTTGAATAGATTCACTGATATTGTTGATTAGAATTTATTATTTTTGATTCTCAGTCAGAGTAAGAGACGGTTTTTCTTGGCCTACCTGCAGATTTTTGAAAAGCAATTTGAGAAAGTTAATGTAAAAAAAATAGATTACATTACTCAACTACTACCTCTTCTGCTTATAGACATTTTCGCAAATTATTTTAAGAGAACCGAAGGACAAATTAGAAGATTATTTGTACATATAGAAAATTCTGCTTCAAAGATTCAAATTAAATTATGAATCATTTCGAATCAAACTTACCCCATAGCCTGGACCTTATGGAAAGACTTAGCTTATGAATTAAGCACTTATCTAGAAGATTTGCAATAGAGCTTCAATATTACAGACTTTGAATCACTCAAAGGCTTGGTACTTATGGACCTGCTTAAAAGAGGTTAGTAATGCTGTTAAGGAGCATTTTGTTGACATCTGGTGAAAAACAAAGAATTCCTCTGAATTAGTACAGAAATCGGATGATTACGAAGCTATACGTGTTAAAAATGCAAACTATAAAAATCAAGCCCCTGCACAGTGGAATTATTCTTTTAAAATGACTAATCCATCCAAAACCAATGTAGAAAATTGAACTAGTAAAAACTTTTAAAATCATGGTGAGCAGCACAGACAAGAAAACTGACCTCCTTTACATACTATGGGTGTGGAAAGACTGGTTTTATCAGGTCTAAGTGTCCACACTGTAATCCCACAAAGCATCTAATTTTGTCATTGTACAAATCCAATCCTGTTTCTTTTCCATGCAGACTGCTGTATTCCGAATTAATATTGGAGGTGTTTCTGATGTTGCCTTTCGACGACAGTGGTGTTAACCACTCAATAGCAAGTGAATCACTCTACCATATTCTGAAGCAATGAAGTAGTATCTGAAAACACGACACTACAGATATCTTTCGATCATGGTTTTATAACTGAAAAAGAGGCACTTCACGTCAAATAACAAGTATTCTTCTTGAAGGCAGCGAATTCAAACCTCTACTTCTTTGTGTACCCTGATGCCAAAAATAACTCCACTCTGCTAGGAATCAACTTTCTTCAAAAAGGTAAAATTTTGTTAATTTTTTTCAGAAAATAAGTGGAACTTTTCTAATGAACCTTGAAGAAAATATAGTGAAACCACATCAATCCAAAGGATTGGAAGAAACCCAAAATGTTGTAAATAATTACCAAATATGAGAAAATGAAGGACAATAGTTAACTGCTTTCCAATGGCTTAAAACTGATGCTTTACCCATCCACCTTTTTCTCCATCTACTGCAACTAGACAAATGTCAGTTCCTGACTTCTTTTCGAGATGTCCAAGAAGTCAGAGGAGGAGGATTTAATAGAACTATTTGACTGTAACTGAACTATTTTATCGAATGCAATCTAGTAGCTAAGAGAACAACTTGCAATCAGTTGACCTACAGCTACAATGAGGACAGGTTCTTCGTTATTATGTCTCCGTAATTCTAATATGATTTTAAATGTTAATTCTACTAAATGTTAGATGTTTTGTTTCAATCTATGTTCTGTTCTGATGTACATTTTCTTTGTAACTGTTCCTGTGCTCTGTTAGTAAATACTTATATAGCTAGCCAGCATCTGTGTTCATAGAAGAACAGTTACAAATTCATATTACATACTTATAAATAAAATTAAAAGCATACTCACAATGTAGAATATTTGTAAACCCTGGACAATAAATTGATTACCATTGCACATTTTACATCCCTAAGAATAAAACAGCAAATAATGAAAAGTTTTAAATGCCTTCCCTAAACAGATATAATTATGAAATTTATTTTCTTATTTTATATTCAGAGAAGTATATGGTCCAGGTATTATTTTAAGGCAGTGTAGAATTTTATATGTCTAACATTTTAATATTTGTATTTTTTCCTATTTCAATTAACTAGTTTGAAGATTTTTATGGCCATTAATTTATAAATAAAAACTTTAAAAATTATACAATACTAGAGGCCAGTTGCCTTTATTAAGGAATGGAGTCTTCTATGTGTAACTGTATTTAAACATCTCACAGCCATCAGCAAGATGTAATGGTGATTTGAATTCTAGAGGATTTGCCCATTTCTGTCAAAGTTTATTTTATCGTTGTACTGAATTTTGTTATGTATTAAGTTCTAAATTCCATTTTACATTGCTTTACAATTAAAAAAATGTGAATATTTTATAAATAATTAATTCAAATTTCATGAATCTGTAAAAGAAAATTTTGGTCTTATATTGACAACAATTTTTATGGAAGATTTTCAAGCTCAGGACTGCGAAATATTGATTTAGATTGATATTCAAGCAAAGATTTTAAAGGACTGTGAATTCTTCCAGGTATTGTTTGAAAAATTCGCACATTTTTACAGTATTTTCACAGAAAAATTGACTTGAAGACTTTTAAATTTCAATAGAATTTTCAATTTGAATTTATTGTTAAAAATGATGTCTACAAGATTTTATTTTAAAAAATGATTTAGATCAAAATTCTGTGATTCCCCCCCCACCACCACCACCATAATTGTATTTTCCTTTGTTTCGCTACTGCTTTAATGCTTTTTTTCTAAAAAGACTTTTCTATCACCAAGCCTTTATCTTTTTGAAGGGGATGCAAGATGAAAAATATGTAAATCAAAATTTAATTTAAACTAACCCCTATTCTCTTTAATTCTCCTTCTCTGTTCTCAAAATCGTAATAATTTCTCTGGATTGCACTATTTCTAGATCATTCCATTTTGTATGGCCTGCACAGCGCTGATAACATAATAATTAGGAACTGAAACTTTTAACTCTAACTCAAACCTTTTTCTTCATGTGCTTCCATATTGAATAACTACGCACTTTAGCATCGGTCTGTGCAGTGCTTGTAAGCAAGCTTGCTGCGCTCGCTTCCTATTGCAATAATATCAAAAATGTAAATGTTATTGAATAGGCACAACTAGAGTGTCAAGTGAACTGTAGCCACAAATGTCAGTTGCAAATAAAAATGGAATTAAAACTGACTTGACTGCCAAATTGTGTATACATCACAAAGTCAACATTATTAGCATACTACACAATCAGAATTCTTCCTCTTCAATATGGATCTAGGATATATCCTATATAGCTACTATGCATCAATGCTGCTCCGACTTTTCCTTCCTATTATTACATATATATACATATGTAAGAAAACTAAAGAATATGTAAAAGATTAAATTAGCAACATAAATTTCCTTTCTCAAATCTAAAAATAGTAACCTCTCTTTGCACTGGGTCATTTCCAGAAAAATCTAATTCTAATGATGTAAATAGAACTGAAACCCAAAATTTAACCAATCGCAGTTTAGCTGTACTTTGTGCACCTATCTTGTATAAATAGTTAATAACTGCGTAGTTTCTCTCTCTTTCACCTCTTTGCCTGCATGCTGACAGCTTGTAGCTCAGCCTCTGCTAGATATTCGCCATTATATAAAATGTAACTGCATATCTAAAAGTATGGGGTGCATTCAGCATCCCTAGTCTTGTACAGTTATGTATTAAGAAATTTGTCATTCAAAAATAAATGATGTTTAGCTATCAAGCTGGTCGTGCTTCTACAAATACCATGCGATCATCCACCAAGCCGTAATCTACGCAGGAGTTTTCCGGCCATGACTAAAAGTGAATTGTTTTCATTTTCCGCCAAAATGTACGATTATTACACACACATATATATATATGAACATATTATTACACACACATATATATATGAACATAAAATGAAACACAAAAGAAGCTATTTCTACTAATTGGAAATAAATATATCATATGGGAAACAAATAAGTAAAGAAACCTCACAATATTTTAAGTCATGTTTTAAATTAGAAGAGAAAAATCTAACTAATTAGCTTAGGACCTGGTAACAAGCAGAAAGTAAAAAACAAGGAAAATTCAAACTTACTATATCTGTTTTAGGCATTTTACGATCAGTTTCACCATGCTTTTTCTCTACCACCTCTTTTAATTTTGCTTCATCCCAATTTTCCATTAAATCTAAAAAAGAACAAGAAACAAGAGGTACAATATCTCTAAATCTTTGTAAACACTTTAGCAACAAATCCAAATCAATGAAGTACAACTTCATCATTATTACAACTGAATAGCAAACAGTAGCATAATGTTGATCTGCTAAAAAAAAAACAATTATGTTTATTTACAATTATGTTTTACTATTAAGCATATTATACATAAATGGCAAATTATGGTTTACAAAAACTTGATGGCTATCTGCCTAGGAAAGATTGAAGGATTTTTTAAGAGAAACTAGTTTAAATTTATGTTAATACAAGGGATGCATGGATAATTACTACACACTGCGATAAACTACAGATGTTTCACAAGTTCAAGCACATATACAATTTCGTGTAGGAAAGGGATTTCAAGTCTGGACAATGCACATAGCAACTAACTTTTCATGAGCCATCCTTAACCCTTTACCGGTTTGACCCGTATTTTCTCGTTCTTTTATGCAGGTCTCTTAATGCTTCATTACAGATTATTGTTAGTTTAAATGTACCCTCGAAAAGGATCGTCCCTTGTTTTTGAAATAGCAAAAAAAAAAAAAATACGCCAAAAATGACTAGCCCATATTTTTTTACGTCTTCCAACCCCCATTGCCTAAGGGGACAAGGGTCCACACACCCCTGACGACAATGGGTAATGGCTGTCATTAGCGCGGGAAGAAGTCTTCTTGATGTTTTGAGATAAAGGCTTTACACTAACTCTAAGGAAACAAATTTATTACCAGTGAATGTATATATAAAAGGAATTAAGAATTTCCATTTTAGAACAATTATTGAATAAAATCAACAAGTTTTTACAAAATAAACTTTTATTTATGATTCATAAAATTATTAATGAATTAAAATGAGAAAAATAATGTATTATATAATTTATTGGGAACACGTGATTAAATAATTCTCTTTAAAAAAATTTCTACAAATTTATATCACAAATAATAAAAAAACGTACAGCTCTCTTGATAAATTTATAAATCTTATACTTTTGACAATGCGATTCGATTATTTGATTTTGTTATTTAAGAATCTATTATTCTTCTTATAAAACTGTACAGGAATTTTTCAAAGGGGCTCTTATTCCCATTAATCTGTACAACAAATTATTTTTCTCCTTCTGGTTCAGTCTTTTACTTCCCAAATTCCTCTTACCTCATAAAAGTATAAAGTTTTAAAAATTCGCCCAAAATCAGAAATTATATTAACTTTATGCAAATTCGAAAAATTTCAAAAGCGATGCAAACTTAAAATCTGTGAGATTTTTAGTTTATTCTTTAAATGGAAATATGCACAAAAAATTTTTTCAACATTAAATTTTAAGACCTCTAAATCGAATTTTATAAAACTCAGTTTACCACGCCGTATTTCCACCCGTAAATGGTGTGAATACAAAATTTTAACTCGGTAGCTTATCGAGAAACAGTCTAAATATCGATGACGAGCTTCTGATTATAGCGAAAAACACCATGATTGAAATGCATAAATTTTTTTAACTTGCCGACTCTTAGATATTATATTTTTAAACATTTTGGAAAGTTTGGTAAATGTTGATATCAAGTAACCCTCATTTTTATAACATTCTTGGTATTATAAAGCATGTATGTGACATTTATATGTGATTCCCAACAGTTATGTTCATTTATCAAAGTGGCTGTTTTTGCGACAAACATAATTATATATTGTGATGCTCATTCTATATCCTCCACTATCTATGATACTCATTATCAATATTTAATTATGTTCTATATCTATACAGAAATATTGGTAAGACTGAGAGAGGGGAAAAATGGAAGTTATGAAAACTAAAAGCTGAGTATATAATTACAGATCTCACTAATAAATGCTTTACAAATACAACTCTTCATATTTCAGCAGAAGTTTTTGAAAATGCATTTATATAGATTGTTTTAGAAATCGACAAAATTTCATGCCAATTTAAAATTTTTTTCTTCCCCTAATTTTCAGTTGCTTATGAACGTATTAAAAAAGCTTTCCCACTCAAAATATTAACTATTTTAAAATATTCGTAATCGCACTTGATTTGATGTTTACAGTTTTTTCCCTGCGATTTCTCTAAAAAGAAAGAATTATAATTATATTTAATAAAGAAAATTTAATGGATTTGGAATCTGCGCAAGAGGACTGAAACTATCATGGAGGGAATTTCTAAGGGGAACTAAATCTCATCCACACTGAACGTAGAAAAACCCTGGAAAACTTTCATAGAACAAGCGTGTTCATCAGGATTTGAAACCATGTCGAATTACCAACATTCAGCGGTTTTAGCGATTGGCCACTGGAACCCCTACAGCCCAGTTGAAAAATCTTGTTTAGGAAACTTTCATCTTGATTTAGAGTGATAGGTGCAGTAGTTTGAAGGCTAGGTTTATTTGCAAAACACATGAGCAGCAAAACACATGAGGACTATCTGCTTTTAAGGAGAAAGATGCCTTCATAGAGGACTTTCTAACGAATAGCTCATACTCATGTTATACATGGAAAAATACCATACAGCCATTGCATTCATTCGTCTGAGTTTGAATCCAAATCGAACAACTAATATTTAGTGGTTTTATCGGCCACTGATATGGCTGTAATATAACCAGACTTATTATTATGTATTATTAGATATGTATTACCAGACTGTATGGCATCTAAATTAAAAAATTTTAAAAAAAAACTCTTCTGAGGAAATCTTAAACCCAAGTTAAGTTTTTTTTTAATGCTAATGAGTAATATATGAATTATGAAAGAGTTCACATCATTTGTGTTATTTTCAGATTGTTAGTTAAAATTAGTGTGGTTTCAATCAACGATTATTTAAATCTGCTACAAGAAAAAAAAAAAAAAAATACATGAAAATTTTCCTTTAAAATATCAGGAATTATTGAAAAAAAACTTCTGTAATTTATAAATGAGGAAACATATTTAACCAGATTTTATATGTGTGAAAAAAAATAATGAATTATGATCTCCTCTAGTTGAGATCTTTGTAATTATATTTCTAATTCCAAAATCAAAGTGAGAAATCTAGTCACTGAAGCAATACAACACTATCAATTCTTGAAGCTTCTATTTTCAGAGACAGAATAGATCAGCTGCATGGAATTTTCATGATTTTTCTCTATATGTAAACCTAAATGCATGTAAGCTTTCCTTAGAAAGTTGCCGGAAGTGGGATATTTCTATCTTAGAAGATAGATATCGCGTGCTTTAGTAAAGTTACCAAATCTAAATACAGGTTTGACGGTAATATGTTTGGGGCCCTATTCTAAAAATTAAAAGTAGCAAAAAAACACTCTACATCGTCCCATTTTACTTACTCTTATACTTTTATCTAAGAATTATATATTGCATCCATAAAACTTCCTCTAAATTAATGTTATTTGGATTTGCAAACCATTTTATACTAAAATAAAATACATCTTCCCAGATGGTCGCTTTTACTCACTGGGAGTCGATGCTTCTTGAAGATGCCAATTCATGAGTGAAAAATTATTTTATTGCTTTTCCGGTTTCCCCTAATCGTTTACACAAAGGCCAAACTTTCAAGAGAAAACAGCCTATCTATTGGTGTTAATTCGTCAGTAAAGAGATACAGCACTGAACGGAGGAAAGTACTTTTTTTTTTTTTTTTAGAAATCTTGACTTTTCTTTTCCCTCAAAATTCAAGCAATATGAAATCTATTAGAAAAGATATACTCTCTAAGGTATAATGTTGAATGATCTAAAATTCACTTAGCTCAAAAACAAGTTTTTCTAATACTTGCGCGAAGTAAGATAATAATTTATTTACTAAAGAAATATTGATTATATTATCTCCTAATATAAATTTACTAGAAGTATCAAAAAAGAGGGAACCCATATGTACGAAGTTTAATTCCGAAAATTGTGTTTTAAAGTAACTTGAACGTAAATTAAGTAAAAAACATTTTATGGGGTTGTTTCACCTATCAACATACTGTAATGGAAAAGCGATACCAGAAAAAGTAAATTTGAAAAATTTGTGAAAGGCGGAATAATAGGCGGACCTTGGATTTTTTTCGAAGCAAGAAATGTGAAAATTCAGCAGTGCTGTCATTATTCTTCTACCAACAAAGGTCTTCCAAATTCTAATTGGAAGAACATCCATTTGTAGCAAGTTAGGGAGAATGGCATAATTCATTATTTTTTCCCTCTTATAGGGCAAAAGAGAAGCACAAGACTCTATCGGCCTAATTCATGTGTTCATGAATTATCGTCTATCACGGTTCCATACATTCAGTTTTTCTGAGGAGAAAATACAAAAAATCCTCTATGCTCTCGCACAGATACGAACTGCAGACCTTCCGACTGCTAGTCTGATCTACTATCACTTACATCACAAGAGCCCTCAAAAAAGAATGAGATACTTCCTTATAATATATACGGATATACAAACTGATGATTCTAAAATTTTATTATCATAAAACTGGAAAAAATTCAGGATTTAATTCATTTTTATACATTTTAAAAGAAATTCAATTTTTCAGAAAGTTATAATAAAATATTTATTAGAATGTCAAATTTAAGTATTTCAATTATTTATACATATATAAAGGATAAACTTTATATTTATAAAGAAGAATTGTTAATAATATCCCTCTGATTTTAGAAAGAAATTTATTTCAAGTGATATTTTTAGCTTAAAAGTAACAGGAGCAAAACTATGCTAAAACAAAAGCCACACATATCGTAATTATCTCCTTTAAATTAATGATATCTATACTGTTGACAAATTGTTACTTGACATGCCTACTACAATATTTACACATAATTGATCCTTTCTAGACTAATACAGCACAGCATATTTCTATGGAATGATTTGCTATAATTCCTAATTTAAGTTTCACATACTTTCATATTTAGGGAGTTAATTACATAGCACTGAAGATTACTCAATGTATCATAAAAGATATGCTATTGGATTTATGTTTAAAATGACTAAATTTAAATGTTATATGCTCATATGTACACATACTCCAGAAACCTGACACATTTCGAAATTTCTGATAAATCAAAACTACTGGAATATTTCACCAGAAAGCAGTTTTTTAAATTTTGGTAAATTTCGTGCGATTTTGACATAAATTAGCCTGATCAACAAAAAAGGAAAGCTCATGAGGCCCATTAGAACACAAATGATTAAGGTCATTGAACCACAGTAGTTAAACCTGGCTCCGAATACTGATGAACGAGCTAACTGTACGGATCTTTTCGTGATTTTTTTAGCTAAATGAAAGAAACAAACAAAATTCGGATGCACGAATCGAACGCGAACCGGTTTCCTATAAATCCTACCTGTAGGCATTTTATCTTTCAGGTTGAGAGGCTTTGTCTGCTTTGCATTTATTCATTGAAATCAAACAGTAAACAACGTCTCCTAATAATGACAAAAACCTAACATCGGGGAAAGAAAGAGGTGATAAGCAGTTCTTAAGCGAAAGGCTCTTTGTAAGTGTAAAGATCCTACCTGTGGCAGCCGAATGCTGGTAGTTTAACTGGTATTCGATCCCAGGCAAAAATGTTGAGCGTATGTTTTGTTTTCGTGGTTTTCCACCTGTGGAATGCGAATACGAATCAGTTTTCCTACGAAAATCCTTCACGAAAGCATTCCTCACCTTATGCAAATAGCCCTCATCTACTCTGCCATATTCTAATAGCATAACCTTTTCTACAAGACAGAAGAATCTCTTTTTAATGTACGACTCCTAATGGTGTCAAAAGCTACAGTTCTCTTTTTTCCCTCTCTTCAATGCAAAAAATATACATCAATCAATCGATGTTACTTAACATAAAATCTACGTGAATTCGTATTTTTTTCATTATTTATTTACGTGTTGGAGAGTTTTCATATTCGTGAACTGAAACTTGACACCGACAATAAGCTTTTCTCTATTATAAGCGCAGAATGTTTTCATATCAACTTTCTCTGGAACGTTCAAAATTTAATATTTCGTGAATGTTATGGAAAGAAGTTTGCATGTAACATTAAACATGCTGCATGTAACATTAAAACATAGTCTCTAGTTTCTGTCACTAAGTTTACTGTCACTAATTTTTCAAACAGAAATATAATTTATAATGTACATTAAAGTTGTATATTAACTTATAGTAGCAGGGAAAGAAACTCGAAAATCATTTCATTCAAATGTTTTGAAAATTTCATTCAAATTTATACAGCAACTGACACTGATATATTTACCCAATGGCATTAAAAGTTAATTAAAAGCTAATTAAAAGTTGTTAATAATATACATTTTTTTTTGTAACAAAAAAGCTTGCTTAAAACTGAATAATTATAACATTATAGAATATTAAATTTTTAGTTAAAATTTTAAGTTTATGAATTAAAACTGCGATAAGTCATTAAATTTTCATAGACAAATACCTCAGCAATCCTTGTGAAAGTTAAAACGCAGTTCTAATTTAGAACTTAAAAATTTAAAGGTTGTATTAATAAATTTGACATTTGTGAAATTTTTAACAATTATTCAACCTGAATGACAATATTATGCATTTCTTTAGAAGCAATTAGACATGAATCAAAGGCTGAATGATTTTAAGATGAAGCATTGTTATTAATAACCAATAAATAAAACAAAAATGCACATAATTTGACGTTATTGACATCCAACTTGGATGGAACTATAATCATATAATAGACTTCTGTATTCATAAATGTGGTTATAAGAAGCATGACATGAAAATTAAATATTATTGTAAGGTTCCATAGAAACATTTATTGCTTTATATTGTAATATCTAGATTAATAGGAAAGGTTATCTTGCTGAAACATCATAGAAACTCTAATCCTTAATTTTTGCTTCATACAAACACCTCAGTCATAGAATAAGTCAGGGACACGGGGTAACGTTTTTATAGAACACAAGCTGAAGGCTTTATGGTTCATCCCTGCCCCAAATTACCCGAGGGGAAAATTAGGAGGATTTAAGCTTTCAATTTGCTTCAGTTTTACAACTCTCTCATCTTGAGTGCTTAACAGATGGAAAACGAATAGGGGAAAGAAATGTTTTTGCTGGAGGCAAAACCATTTTGAGACACACTGAGTCTTGTAGGAATTTTGGGTAAACTGCAGAATCACACATTGCTTGACGTGTTTTTAAGAATTGCACATACTCGGTATCCATGTACACATCGACCTATTTTCACTTTAAAAAAAAAAATGGCACTGAGCACACCCTTGACTTTATCTATGTACACATCGACCTATTTTAACTTAAAAAGTAAAAGAAAAATTGACAAAAATCCAATTGTTTTTACCCTTGTAAAAAGTGGCAAACAAATAAGTGGGCGATTCTGCATTTTTTCAAAGAAAAAGCATCATTCATTATAGAAAATTATGTTTGAACAAATAACGAGATGAAATTATGCTTTAGCAATAACTCGGTAGTGAAATAGCGATGTGGGCATCCATTCAGTTATGTTTAACAATTTTTATATAAATTATAATAATGATCTGAAATAGTTATTTACTCTTATGCTTCCATTCAGTCTTGTTTAGCCTTTTTATCTAAATTATAATAATAAAAAAGTATTATATGAAATTAACCTTTCATCTAAATTAAAACAATAATCTTAGATAGTTACTTACTATTATACTTCCTTTCTTGCGTTAGGGTTGCCGCAATTATTTTTAGCAGCACTGGCATTAACAATAGTTTGGCGACTTTTGACGGCCCTCAAAACCGAATAGTACCCTTATTTTTATTTCCTACTAAATACAGCATCCATTTCTATCACTCCTTTTAAAAACATCATTTATGGCAAATTTTGTTGTCTGAATGGAGCCACGAACACGGAAGAACCACGAAACTGCCATCCAGAGAGATTGTTCGCCTCTTGCAAAAATCTATAAGCGGCTATTGACCTTGAACAAAACTTAAATCACATAAATTAACGAGTGTTAGAGAAAAAATTCAATCAGGATGTTGGGGTTTTAATTTCTAAATTTAATAATTAAAAATACTTTGCTTCTTTGCATACCACCAGTGGTATGCGTACCACCGGTTGAGAACCCCTGGTTGATTTCATATTTACGGCCACCTAAAAAACAAATTACAATTTTTTTTAATTAAAAACGGCTATTGACTAAAAAACGATTTTTTTTTTTTTTTTTAATTTTCTATTACAATACATTAAAGCATCTCTTATTTTGTTTTCATTTTGCATGGCACCTGAACTTGATACCTATGGAAATACATAGAACTAATTACACAAACTAAATCAGCTTTTGTGCATGACTAATTTTCATTACTTAATCTGATCAGGTTCAATAAACTGTACTAGATTGTATTGATTCATATTTCACAAATTTTAGTTCTGAAGCGCATATTCCCTGCTGCATACTGGTCACAAAAAAATGGGATATTTTCATGCCAGTTTCCTTATACAGGAATGCCAACCAAATGTCTTTTTCCCCCCCTGCAAATTCACATACAGACATTCTGTACTTCCTTTATATTTTCTTTCGTAGATATTTACAGGGTTCGTAGCCACATTTTAGTTAAAAAAATAAGCACCTATAAGCACTTTTCAAACACATTTTAAGGAAAAAAATAAGTACCTAATTACATTATAGACAACTGCATAACCTTAAAAGAAATATTAGACTTGTAATTTAAAATATGAGAAATCCAAAATACGAGAGAGAATGAGCATTACTCAACCATAGAAAACAATTACATTCTTTTTTTTTTTTAATTTTAAATAACAATTCAATTTACAGAACTAGTTTACAACGAGAGAAAAAAAACTATGCAGAACTAAATTATACTACAAGAGTTAATAATGATTTCCCTCATATTTTAAAATGAATTTGTCCACATAGTGATAGTTTTACATCTTACTAACAACAAATCATTGTAAACTATTTGCAAAATTTACATCTAACCTTTTCTTTCTAATTGCTGAATTTTATGCCAGCCTGATACAAAAACCAACAATTCACAGTGAAGGAAATACAAACTGACATCCAGTCTATGAATTTGCTAAGTCAGCTGCACATTTAGCTTTTCCAATTATTTATGGATGATTTGAGGCCTAAAAAGTAGCAGAAACAATAATAAGAAAGTATAGGGAAGCAATAATGAAAGTATCTTGTTAGATATTGCAATGTTAACACTATTGTGCTATATTGTAATGTTAATACAATCAAAAGTCGTTAATTCGGACACCCATAATCCGGAATGATCTATAATCCGGACCTCAAAGCTACAAACTTTCTGCACATGCGTCGCGTTGATGCATGCGCGTAAGGCCTTTATGGCTGCGAATATGCGTGTGTGCGCAAAATACGTTTACGAATGCGCGTTTAATGTATAACAGACGGTATAAGCTAAGCTAAAATTATCTAATTCAGTTAATGTTGCAGATTGCATTGTTCCTTAATCTTCGAATTGGATTCGGCTTATTATTTTTTGCAGACTGTTACAGCAATTTTATAAAAGTAAGCTTGAACTTTCGATTATGTCAAATAGAATTTCTGATATACATTTACTAATATGTAAAGGATCTACAAAGTGAAAGTATGTTTCGAAGTGCACTACACAAAAAGTGAAATTGCTGCAAAAAATGGATAAAGGCATATCCTTTGTTTATCTAAACTTTAATGTTTGTTTATCTAAACTTTGTTTATCTTTAATGCTGCGGTGTGCAATGAAATGGAAGTTGATCTGTCAGCACTATCTTTATCTTCAGGGCAGATGTTTTTATATTATTTGGCTTATAATTCCTTACTAAATGTAGTATTTTATCTCGATGTATTCCATCTTTGATATGATTTAAATCAATTTCCTCGTCATTATAATTCGCTTCCGATAGCGAAGAAAGTGACAGAGGTTATTGAAAACGAAAAAATTTCGATTGACAAATTAGTCGGTATTCTCGACACAGCAATTATAGGACTTGAACAGCAGAACTTTGTAACTGAACAAGAAATTATGTCTGTTTATAGAATTAAAGAGAATGAATTGTCACATAAAAAACGAAGCAACTTAAACAACTTACATTGAAAGAAATGTTTAATAAAGTGAATAAATAAATATTAAGCTTTTTTTTTTTTTTTTTTTGTAAATTTTGATACCCTTTAGATCATAATTGTTCTTTATTTCATAAATCACGGTTTCATATTTTTAATTTTATAATTTCTGCATGCCATCTTACCAGATTTAAACTGATGATCTATAATCCGGAATCGCTGAAGTCCCGACGAGTCCGAATTAACGAGTCTTTCCATGCGCATGCGTAAAGCATACATTATGCATAGTTGAAGTTAGAAAATTGCAACCAGAAAACTATTTGATGTGTACTCGTGATATTTATAATGACAAGGAATTTGATTTAAATCATATCAAAGACGGAATACATCGAGATGAAATACTACATTTAGTAAGGAATTATAAGCTGAATAAAATAAAAACATCTGCCCTGAAGATAAGGATAGTGCTGACAGATCAACTTCCAGTTCATTGCGTGCCGCGTCGCCCCCTTCCCCCCAGAGAGCAGCGTGAAATTGATAAACAGATTTCGGAATGGTTAGAGAAACAAAGGATATGGCTTTATCCATTTTTTGCAGCAATTCCACTTTTTGTTTGATGGACATCGAAACATAATTTTGCTTTGTAGATCCTTTACATATTAGTAAATATATATCGGAACTTCTATTTGACATAATCGAAAGTTCAAGCTTACTTTTATAAAATTGCTCTAATAGTGTGCAAAAAATAATAAGCCGGATTCAATTCGAAGATTAAGGAACAACACAATCTGCAACATTAACTGAAATAGATAATTTTAGCTTAGCTTATACTGTCCATTATACATTAAACGCGCATGCATAAACGTATTATGCACATGCGCACGTGCATATGCCATATGCGCATGCATGAGCGCATTATGCATTGACGCATGCGCAGAAAGTTTGTCTCTTTGAGGTCCGGATTATAGATCTTTCCGGATTAACGACTTTTGACTGTACTATACTGTAATGGTAATAATAATATCTTATTAGTATTGTACTTTAATAGTACTTATTAATATGTTGGTTTTTTTAAAGAAATAATATTGTGATACTTACTTGTAGTTTATCTAAGATGACGTTTCATTTGTTATGGTCTTACCATAACCACATCCGTTGAAAATTAAATTATTCACATGATTTTCTCCTCTTGATTTTGAGATGAAAAAATGAGTAAAAATGTAGGGAATACATGATCACAGACACATATATATATTGTGAAGACTGACATGTTTATCATCCTGTTTTTCATGTTCCATACTTTTACAGATTTTTAATACATAATAACACTTTAGAGAATAAAAAGTATGTTTTCATATGAAGCATTCTCAGCCCTCCTTGTTTCCATAAAGTTTATTAGATATACTAGTTCTATTTACATACTCAAAAAGGTATTAAACTATCATTTTCCCACCCAAAATGCCTATTTAAGGTTTGGGAATGTATTCCATCTGAAAGTTTAATAATAACATGTAGGCGTAAAAACCACAAGAATGTTCAGTGTAGCATGCAACATTTTACACAAAATGACTATACTAAAATTTAAAAGAGAAATGGATGAAAAAGCGAAACCTTCAATTCAAAATTTCTTAGAGCATTTTTTCAATGAAATAAGCTTTAATTCAGCAATATTAAGACACTCGAGAGCAGACTTAATAAAAAAAATTAAAGCAGTAACTGTGTTTGATAAATATTTCACATATTGAAATATAAAAAAAAATAAATAAATAAATTTATACCCTCTTCATTGTCCCTCATGTCAACATACACATTCCGTTTCTCACTCTTCCTTTCTATGCTAAGATCATGAGAAAACTTGCATTTGTCACCTTTTGTACACTGGCCTTGCTTGTAAAATGCACATAGTACTGACTTCGGATCCGCACCTGAAATGAAAAATTATTAATTCATATTTATCATTAAATGAATGTCAAATCAGTTATGTTTCATATATAAGTATCAGCAAAATGCTCCAACAGTCTATCATACTCATGACATACTTCTGAAAAAATGGCTAATTCTGAATACATAACAAGATTACTTCTTTAAACCAAAACAATTACACTGGTTAGTCATTCAATCATATTTTAAAGTTTTTCACCAATAGCAATAATGTAAAAATATAATACAGAATACACACAAATTTTAAGATATTAAATTAATTCGTTTTAAAGGGTACAATATCTAGCTGGTGTTCAATATCTAGCTTATAATTAAAGGAGAAATAATGGAACTACTCTTATATGCACCCTCAGGTCGTCAAACATTTTTGGCGAGAAACACCATGGTGCCATATTACTATCAAATTATGTCTACATTTCCGAAATTATTTTTGTCTACATTTTGAACTTTAATGTCTCCAAAAACACATTTTTCGCACATGCAAAACTACTTTTTCAACACACAATTTAAACTAAAAATCCGAAACAAAAACAAAAAATTTAGATAGCAAAAACTTAAAGTTTCTAATTATCAAAAATATTTGATAAGAATCCATGTACACAGCAATATGCTTTAACTTAAAAAAATATCTACGAATTCCACAATCTAGTCAGCGAAGGAATCTACGAAGCACTTGCCATAATAAATTCTTTTTTGGACAGCAGAACGTAGCTTTAACATGCCGCCACGTACTCTCTATGGTATTTATATGACAGCCAAACACACTATCCAGAAAATTCATACTATGGTTCACAAATAAATGTTCAAAACCTTCTTTTCCTAAATCCTTGTAAGATTTCCATCCATCCGAAAAAATAGTTGTACAAGGCTCAATCCACCCTTTAATACACTGCATCAGCGTTTCCTTACTTCTATCATGCACAGCCACTAAAAATAATCTCCCTGACCCTCTTGCAAACACGTCTCTCATTACAACATAGGCCATTTCAAAACATGCACCACACAAACCAACGAGCAATTAAACCACTCCAGCAAAAGAGTTTTCAATGTCAAAAGGGTTGCCATACAACATGCAATCGTGCCTTATATGCGCCCTAAGATCACCAAATGTGGCGCAGAACACATAGCTCCACATTTGGTGATCTTAGGGCACATATAAGAGTAGAGCCGAAATAACTACCATATTTGACGGCATATAAGACGCACTTTTTTTCCTAAATTTGGTCTCGAAAAAGTTACCTGCGTCTTATACGTGAAGAACACAGGTTAACTTTCAATACTGAATGCTATTTTTAACCCGGATAAAGGTCTAGACACACATAACTTTTTCTACATCTGCCATAATTATTTTGCGCATGCGTGAAATATCTGTCACCAAAAAGCACCAAAGCTCGAAGCTGATGTCGAAGTTCGAACAGATTCGACGGTCACATTACATCTATGGAACCTTTCCTTCTTTACATAGACATTCTTTGACTTAGCCAACACACGTGTCGGTCAAAACTACCGCCGTTTTTCATATTCAAAAGAAAAACTCATTCGAAAAAAAAAAAAACTTCCAACGGGTGTAATTGTTGATGTTCATCCAAAAGGCTGGATAGACGAAGCTAGAATGAAACTGTGGTTACAGAAGTATGGTCCGGGCGACCTGGTGGACTCTTAAGAAAACCCTCTCTTTGGGTTTTGGATCAGTTTAGCACCCATAGAACTGAAACCATAAAGAATAAAGTGAGAGGATTAAAAACCCAGATAGCTGTCATTCCTGGTGGACTGACTAGCCAATTGCAGCCTTTAGATGTATCGGTGAATAAGCCATTTAAGGAAAAAGTGCGAGAATGATGGAACAAGTGGATAGGAGAGCCACATCACGCCCTCACACTCTCAGGTAGAATGAAGCGGCCCTCTATTTCACAAGTGTGCGAGTGGGTAAAAAGATCTTGGGAGGACGTAAAGGCTGAAGTAATTGTTAAGTCCTTTAAGAAGTGCGTAATCAGTAATGCTCTTGACGGAACAGAAGACGATGCATTATTCGAAGAAGGTGATACTAGCGATGACGGAAACAGTAGTGATGATGATATTCTCATTTTCGATGATGATGATAGTGAAAAGGATTTTTATGGTTTTGAAAGTGATTAAAGTCTAATTTCATGATAGGCAACGTTTTCCTTGAATCTGTGTTTTTTGTTGTTTCTGCTTTATTTTGTATTATGTTTGATTGCTTGCCTTTTATTCATTTATTCATTATTGAAATTTACATATCATGTTCAAAATAGCTTGCTGTTTGTTAATTTTCCTTAATAAAAATATGTTTGGTAATTGCATTCAATGATTGTTTATTTGGCTTTTACGAAACGTGAGAACTAAAGGAAACCACATTTTAAATTATTGTGGTACCGCGCTCTCACGCCTACTATTAGAACTTTTTTCCCTTGTGTGTGGCCTTCTAAATAAGGGTGCGTCTTATATGGCGTCAAGTATGGTACTCTATTTACTACACATTACAATTATTTAATAAGCTATAAAGTGTTCCTAAGACTAAATAAACATAAGAGCTTCTCTTCACACAAGCAAAATTTATTTTATATATAGTCAGTCAATTATTTTTATTAACTTAATATACTATATTTTTGTGTGTGCAAGCTGCATCCTTAATTTTTATCTCTAATTTTAAAAAAAAGAAAAAATTCGTTAATAACCATTAACAGACTATTACCTATAATCCCCCCCTTCCCTGTGAAGATGTGAAAGCAGCTGAAATGAAAATAGTACTTAGCACACACCAAGACAAAATTATTATTATCAGTCAAAAAGAACATGTTTCTGTGTATTTAGCACCCCCTCCAGCACGACTGGAAGCAATGCCAGAGTTCTGACTAGGTCAATATCTAGACAACCTTGACTTCTGGGAAAAAATCAACAGTATTTACAGCGACGAGAATCATCGTTTATTCAGTGGTAGGTTTAGACCCAGCAAGGACTATATGGTACTGTTTTGTCTGTTTCTTGGTTGTGGGAGATGCTACAGATTTTGATTTCAAAGGTTGTCCTTGGGGGTTTGGCTCCTCTTGGTCAACACTGGGGTACAGTTAATGTCAACCTTTGTGCTTTGTCGGTGGATAGCTGTCCACCACTGACTTGAGATTCAAAACCCAGTGAAACAAAAATTGTCCCCCTGGATTCACCAAGGAGGGGTTCGGGTGGTTAACTGTGCAAGGCTGCCTCCAGCAAAGCCAGGTCTGGGTGCCCCTTCCTCCTAATGCACTGCACTGTGTTTAGCACCTCTTATTCACTGTCACTATCAATATTACTAGAGTAATTACCAAAAATTTAATAACAAAGTAAAAATAAAGTGGAACCATAATTACTCTTTTTTTATTTAATTATCAATGTAATAATCTTCATATGCTTCTTCCACTTGCTTGTGTCCTGCAACATGTCACCTACGTCCTCTCTTTTGCTAATCGCTATGCTGTCAATATGTTAAAAATCTGAACCTGAAGAGTGCTTTAGTATGTTTATGCATTCTTATCTATAACTGACTTTAAGAAAACTCATTTGCAGATCATAAACAAATCAGCAGTGATCTGTTATTAATATTAATTTTAAAAAATACATAAAATACTTGAAAACACTATGACATACATGCATAGTGAAACAGTCTATAACATACATACCCTTCTCCACTTTCTGCTGGGTGACAGGTCTAAATAAAGTTTTCAACTCATCTATTTCCTTTTTTTTCTCATCTTTCTTTTTTTCAGGGCCTTTTAATAATTCAGCCTAAAATTTAATGTACATTTATTGTCAAAATCATAGAAATATTCAAACCCATAAAAAATTAACTTTCATATTATACATAAAACTCTAGAAAATCTACCAATATGAGAAACTGAATTTTACTTTAATTACCAAAACAATTATTAAGACTAAATACCTTTCTAGCACTCTGATTTCCAACTTTAACTTGGTGCTGTACTTGTTGAATGAACTTTTGAGTTTTTGCACCTTTTTTGTTTTTTAATCCAAATGTTTTATCCTAGAAAAAATACAAATCAGAAATCAAAATATGATTCATAATCTTTTTTAAATAAAATTTAAAAGTTTTCTATAAGATTCAAAGCCAAATGCCATCATTAGGAACTATATAAAAATTGAAATTTTAAGTATTAAAAATGCTGACATAACTAAAACATACAGAGTTTTGGAAGATTTATTATTTTAAATCTGGGCAACTTAAAAAGATTTAATTCTAAAATCTATGTACAATTATTTAAAAAAAAAAAGTCAATACTTTTAAAAAGAATGAAAATAGTTATTCTTTTAATTCTAATACATTTGTCTCCCAAAGGTTTTCTATGACAAAGATATGACAGATAAAAAAATATAATAATAATAAATACACTTTTTTCCTCTGTATATTTGACTAAGGAAAGGAAAATTTAAGACAGGATAAGTATAATTTATCCGAGAAAATAAAATCAAAACAGTTACATAATCATTGTGAAGTTGTAGAACTTGGAAACCTTTGAAAAGTAAGAATTTAAAAAAATAGTCCAATCACGTATAAAAGTAAAAAAAAAAAATTAAAGCCAAAATTAAAAAAAAAAAAAAAAAAAAGCCAAAATATATATATATATATTTTTTTTTAATTTTAAAAAATGTGCAAACATGTAAAAGATTTAATTCTCGAACTAATCTACATTTTCATTTAAATTCAGAAGCATAAGCAAATCAAGTGCAAAACCAATCCATGAAAATAAATTCACTAATTTAGCAAATTAAAATTAATACAAACAATTTTTTTTTTTAAAATGCATAAGTGAATGACTGTTGAGTAGGCAGGAGACAGACTTATCAAGGGGAAGTTGCCTCCAAACCTAACTCTCCAATCATTCAATTTGTGTTTCGTCATTCATGCAGGCAAGGGTAAGTGAAGAATGTCCAAAAAGAAATACCAATAAAGTGGTACCCTTAGGAATTAGCAATTAAGAATTAAAGTTCTAAAAGGAAAATACTAATGAAGTCTTTTGAGAAACAAGCAAGTAAAGTCAAGTATTAAATTTAACTTTTTTTAAAAAAATTAATTTTTTATAAAAAATAAAAAATAATCTAGAAACCAATGTATTTTAGAAACCCTTGTCTACAGAAACCTCCCCGACACGAATATGCATATCAATAAAAAGAAACTAAAAAAGAACTAGACATAATCCATATAAACCAATAAGAAACAAAAAGAACTAATTTACAATTTTTAAAAAACAAATATGTACTTAAAAATATAATTTCATATTTAAAAAATACTTAAATACTACTTAAAAAATACTTAAAGCAAGTAAATAGTAAGTTTTAATTCTAACTTACCTATTATATGAGTGTTGGGGTCTGCAAAAGTGTTTTTAAAGAGAAGTAAGTTATTTCTTCAAATTAATTATATAGATGGCGCTTAGTAGGTAAAGTTGAGTGTCAAGCTGCTATCTTTGTTATATTAAAATTTTTTGCAAACATTAATATTAAAATATATAAATCTAGAAAAAATTAAATTAAAAATCCTAAAGGTATGTAATTATCAATTATTTAGGGAGTTAAGTAGCTGAGCCAATCAAGAGATGTAAGTGTTTGAAGTAAAATAAAGTTAAGTGGTATTGTGAATTAAAAAATGTAAACTGTTTGTAATGTGAAATGTGTGTTCTGTTGAAAAATTGTGTAAATATTGTAAATAACGTTAAGTGAAAAATTTTTTGTGTGAAAATTGCAAATAATTAAAGTAATTAAGTAAAACTGAAATGTTTTAAAATTTAAATTTTAAAGTAAAATTTAAAATGTCTAAAAATTTTCCAAAATTTTTTGAAAACGAAGTCCTTAAAAAACCTCTATAAAATTCCCAGAAATTTCTTGAGGAAGTTAATTAAAAGTTATATTTAATGAAAGAAAATATTAAAAGTTTAATGAACTTGATTTCAATTGGTATATAAAAACTTAACTAAATACTGGCTAAAGTATGGAAAATTAGAAGATTAAAATCTTCACTCAATTCGGGCTGTAATTGAGACTTTTGAAAAGAGTTGGCCCTTTATTAGTAAAAGGAAAGAGTCCAGTATTGATTAAATATACATATTTACAATACAAATTTACAAGATAATTTCTTTACTCTTCTATATCCTTCATTACCCTCCAGCTAAGGTTTAAGGTAATGTTATCATATTAAAAAGGGCCAAAAAATTATAAAGTAAAGTCAATGCCTGCCTTTTTAATATATAAATTAATAAATTTTGGTGGTACTTGGTTATCAACTTGAACATTAATTAGCTTTATTATTTCTTCCTTTAAATCGTCTATTTCAGTACATATATATTTTATTCTGATTATTTGACTATGAAACGTGTTTTCTATTACTTTTCTAGAGATATTAGAGTTCCAATTAATTAGTTTAACAGTATGAAAATGGAAATTCCTTCTTTTATCAAATAATTTAATTTTGCTGTGTTTATAATTTTAATGCATTTTGTAAAGTAAACAAGAAAAAGTATAAAAAATGTTTATAAGTACCAAAATTTGAATAAAATTTTATATATATATATATATATTCCACATTCCCATCTCATTTGAAACTATAAAATTTCTCCCTCAGTTGAAAAACCCTGTTCCAGAAGGATGTACAATGTCTTAAGAGTATGGAACACTTAAAAAATACTCTCAAAAGGTTGGTAGGGAAAGAAGGGTGGAGAACCCTCTCATTTGTACTCTCGGGTTATTCTCATCAAATTTGGGGTTTCTCATGAGTAAAATTCGATTGCTCTCTGTGGTGTACTCTAAGCAGCTAATGAGACATAATTATTAATGGATTTTGGCCATTTATAATTAATGCATCAAGTTACAAGTATCTAGCCATTTGAAGCTACTTATATTCTCAGAGATTTATTACTGGTTTAAAACTAAATAAATGTTTTTTTCTGGTGTTCATCATAATTATTTCTATGATGCCCTAATTTATTTCAGTTTATACGATAAACCAGAAATACCAGTCTTAACCCATTACGAGTCACGAGTAGATAATCTCTAAACACTAACTTTTGAAAGAAGGATAGCAATACAACCTTCTCACAAGAGTTAAAACCTAGATATCTGTTGACTAGTGTTAGAATAAAAAGTAAACCCACTCATAATTTATAAGACAGATATAATATTTTATTTGATATTTCAGAAAACCCTTTTTTTATCAGTTCAAAGAAATAATATTTCAATTTTGCATTCCCCCCTTTCCATATAATATGAAAATCAAAAATTGTTGCCAGTTGATGAGACCTAACCTTCTCATTTATTTTACATAAAATATAAAACTGTCTTGCTCAAAAACTCACACAGTGAATCTTAAATTAAAGAGATTATTAAAAACTTTATTGTTACTATGTGCGTGTGTATAGAGAGAGAGAGAGATGTATGTATACTTAAGCTTCAAAAAATAAGCAATAATGCTAAAAGAAAAGGTATGAATGTAAAGAGGGAAACTAAAACATACAATTTACATACGAGGTAAAAATTGCATTGCTAAATGCAAATAGGCAACCAAAATTAACATAAAACACAGTCCTGCAATCACATCACATAAAAAGAGGCATGCTAGACCTATGCATCAGCTCGCAGGCAGCAAAATTTCCATGTGATCCGAGAGAGCCAAAGTGGAATGCATGAGCCGAAGACACCATCTGCATGATCAGATGCATTGCAGGGCTGTCGGGATGTTGCAAGCTGGTGTAAGATAATCAACATTTGCAAGAAAGTTGGATGTGCATAGTAGTGTCATCAGTAGGCAGTGGAATCGTTAGCAAAGGGATCAAAACCCCTGTAGAAGACATAGGTCTGAATGCTGGAGTATTATAACAGCAGATGATCGCTTCTTGTTGCTATGGGCTTTTGAAATTATTGTACTTTTTTCTTGTTCTTATTTTTAACAATTAACATTTGATGAATAATCTTTTGCTGACCTTTCTTGATGATTTTACAAGATGCTTGGAATTCTTTGCCATTTTGGTTTTCACACAGAACTTTATTTCATAACTATTTACAACAAAAATGTTTACATTAGAACGTTCATCATTTTCTTTTGTTGCCACTACATTTTTATCAAAATCCGCTATGTGGTAAAAAAATATATATATATATATATATATAACGACCACAAAAATAAAAAGGCCGTGCACTCTCGTGATTAGTTACATAAACTGTAACATCCTCCCCCTCGATGAACTCTTGAGTTCATCAAAGGACTGGATTCTTAAACATTAATGTTTTCAATGTTCTACAACTTTAAATGTTCATAGACACAGTGTTCACAATTCACTATGTTCAGTTCAAAGAGTTCAAGTTATTTCTAACGGGCACAGTAACTGCACAGAATGACAAAGATGATTAGCTAAACAGATAGTGCAAGCCCTTATTTTTCCATCTCACCCTGGATAACAGTCCTGTACAAATCCCATCTTCCATAATAATCTTGGTAGTTTTTCTTCATGTACTAGAACTACAGATCTCTTCAAAAGATCTTTTATGGCAATACCTCTCTGAATTTGCTTTACATTTCTAATTTCAAGTAAGTATTCCCTTTTTCAAAAACCTTCTAATAACCTTAGCCAGTATTTATATTGCCTTTTTTAATTTTCTTTAGTTGAATCGGGTTCAAGAAATTTGCCAGATGGTAAACACGTCAGTTTTCGTCCAACTAGAAAATGAGCTGATGTCAGTGGTTCTGGTTCTCCGGTTTCACAATAAACATAAGTAAGCGGACGTGAATTCAACAGCGCTTCAATTTCAATTAAAACTGTTTCCAGCTCTTCAAATTTAAGTGAAGCCTTCATGAGTATTTTCTTCAAACAAGACTTGATAGATCTAACAAGATTTTCCCAGAAACCGCCCCACATTGAATTTCCACTCAATACCTTTATTACCAAAATAATTTTGAACTTCTGTGTCCTTGATGGTATTCCATAGCTTTTGTAAATCCTTGTCTGCTCTTTTGAAGGTTTTTGCATCGTCTGAATATATCACTTGACATACTCCTCTTCTTGAAATAAATTTTCTAAAGGACAGAAGAAAATTTTTTGCCATTTGGCTACACTAGTTCCAGATACACAGCTCTTGCCACAGCATATGTATACAGAGCAACATAAGCCTTCCCAGTTTCATCCTTTTGTACTCATAGGACCAGTGAAATCAAGTCCTACAACTTTGAAGGGATTTGCTTATGTTATTCTTTTGGATGGTAAAGAAGCGATATCCTGACTTAGTGGCTTAGCTTTAAATCTGTAGCAAATCACACACTTGTTAATATTACTCTTTACACGCTGTCAACCCTTTAGTATCCAAAATTTTTCTCTAACTTGAGTTAAAGTTTCAGCTACACCAGCGTGTCCTTGTGTTTCGTGACAATCGTTAATGATATGATCTGTCAAATGAGACATCTCAGGTAATATTGCTGGGTATATTTGATTATAGCTTAATCAGCATTTTGAAGCCTTCCACCTACTCCATTTGTATCAAGTATTCCATTTGAATCGACAAATAGATTTAATGTAAATATTTTCAAACTATTTATGCTTTGTTTCATCTTTAATTTCCTTATTTCTTCTCTAAAATTTTCTTCCTGAGTTTTCTTGATCCAGAAATTCTCTGCTTCAGTCATATTTTCAGACTTGATAGGTCCAACTCTTCTTAGTTTTGTGTTTTTCATATTATTGATAAATCTGAAAACATAAGATGTTATTCTATATACCTTCTTCATGTCACTGAAGTTCTCGATAGGAATGACAGGTTTGCTGTTTTCACCATTACAGTTTGGGCCATACACCACCACAGTTCATTTTTTGAAAGTGTTCCTACCTTCTGTTCTGTCATCAATAAGTCCGAAGCATTCTCATGGCTGGGACAATAATTTCACCAATCTGGATCAGTTTTGTATAGAGAAGGAATAATATGAATCCTTCATATGCCATTTTTAGAAGTTAATATGTGTAAAAATTGTACTTGAAAAGGAATATATTAGCCTTCTATTTCAATGCCAAAACAGCATCTATCCTTTAACAGTTTTTTTTTTAAATATATTTTTATACATTACGGAAATTTACCTTTGTAATTGTAAAATTTATTTTAGAAACACTAAAATATATTATGAACTTCTCTTTTTTAGGTTTTATTACGTAATGATAATATTTAGCATAATCATAATCAGATATTAATCAGAGGTAGATCTAAAATAATTAAAATTATATACATTCTCCTTTTGTGGCCCACCAGCGGCCGAGCGGTAAAGTCGCTGAACACTGGTAGTTCGGTCCGAGGTTCGAATCCCGCGAACGGGCTGGCTGCATGGGTGTTTTCGTGGTTTTCCCCATGTGTAACGTGTATACGAGCCAGTTTCCCTTAGAAAGTCCTCCACGAAAGGCATCCCTCCTCTTAGGCAGATAGCCATAGTGTGCTTTGCCATAATTAAATACACCAAAAAATACACCTTTTGTGGCAATAAAATTTTGATTTTACAAAATTTGTTAAAAATACAAGCATATTAACTACGAGATTTATAAAACTGTTCATATTCTATCTATGTAATAAATGATTTCAGAAGCTATTATAAAATAAAAATTTCAAGGAAATAAAAAAAAATTCTGTTGCATATTATTCTGTTAAAATTTAATGGATGAAACTTTTAAAGGTAGATGTTAAATATACAGGAATACTATTTACATAATGTGATGATGCTGCAAAATGAATGATTTTCTCACTTCTTAACAAATACCATTTACTCGGCATTAAAAGACTCTCTGCCCAAAAACCATTTTTATCAAAAATACTAATCATTGAAGACTTTGTTTTATTAAAAAGAAATGCTAAAAATCTATATGTTACCGGCAATGCATAAAACTCCAGCATTCTATAAAATACCTAAGTATTTTATAAAATGCCTGGCATTTTTAGGCAAAGTATGAAACATGATAATTATTACATACTTTACCTAGGCAATCTGTAGAACAACTAGGCATTCTGTAGAATGACAAATGTCCTTTAAGCAAAATATGGAAAAAGTCATTATTCGTTATTAAAAAGTCAAAGAATGGAAAAGTCTTATTACAGCTATTATTTAAAAGATGTTCATTCCTTAAAATCACAAATGTTATTTTGAAAAAATAATGAAAGACTGCTATTAAAAACTTTTTATTCTAAAGCACAAAAAAAAATTTAGCGAGATGATCTTAGTACACCATAATAAATTTGTATTCTCTACATGAATTAAATTCAGAAAAATCATAGGTTCATATTGATGCCCGGTAAAAGTATAGTTTAGGGTACCACTTGGCAAAACTTGGCGGTACAAGGATACCGATTTTGTGCAATTCTTTGACTCGTTTTGGCTTGCGCAGTGGCGATTTTTGCGCCAAACATCGCCGCTACACAAAGCCAAAATAACAAGACAAACAATTGTACAAACTCGGTATCCATGTACACATCAACTTATCTTCACTTAAAAAAAATCCCCAAATTGCACAAAAATGGAATTGCGCACTCCTTTGACTTCATCCATGTACACGTTGACCTAGTTTCACTTTAAAAAAATCCCCGAATTGCACAAAAATGGCATTGCACACTCTTTTAACTTTATACATGTACACATCGACCTATTTTCACTTAAAAAAAATCCCAGAATAGCACAAACCTGCATTGCGCACTTCCTTTACTTTAATCATGTACACATCGATATATTTTCATTTAAAAGTGAAAGGAGCACCAAATTCTAAAATATAGGCAAACAAAAAATACATAGTCTCAATAAAATAAATTTTAAACCAAACAATACAATAACATAAAAAAGGAAAAACTGTTATACAATTAAGCACTACCAAAAGCAAATATTCACTTACCATGATTTTCGAGTTCGCTTCGCACACCCAGAGCCACGTAAAAATCAAAATATCAATCATACTCAAATGACTTTTTTTCAAACCAGGTACTCTTTCTGATCGAACGCTTCACATAGTGACCATCTAAACCTTTCTTCCTACAAACCCATTCAAATCCACCTAAACGATTTTTACGCTCGACTAGACGCATATCCTTCCTACATACAGGACACTTATAATGGTTACTAAGTAAACTTTCATTTATACACCAGTCAATTAAAGCTCTTTTCCCCTTTCGCTCCAAACGGTACAGAAAATTAAAATTAATCTTACTACATTCGGCCATTCCACAGTCTAAAAAATCAAACCAACACACACCACAAAAACGCTTACAAAACATCCCATTATCAGGTTCAATATTCCGTCTAACCTTCTTCGGGAACATGCAAGGACCTGACTCGGAACAGAGAGTTTACTAAAGCTATGTTCAAAACTGTGGGAAGTAGACAGGATACACAAGAAGGGTATACAAAACCCTTTATTTTTCTCTATTTACAATAACTTCCGTACTTCGGAAATACACAGACTTGCTACTTGGGGTCAAAACGTAAAAGTATAAAAAATAAAACTAAACTCTAATTTAACTTTAAAATAATAAACGTGGAAGATTGGCCTTTTATTAACAGGAAGCCGTATGTAGTACAGAGAACTGTGAACACTACAATACGTTTAAAGTTATCAAGAGGATTAAACCTCTGGCCTGAAAGGCAACCAGCAACTGAGTAAACTTCTAAGGTAAGCGGCCTGCTTCGACTAACTGCTTCCTCTCTCTCTCGCTTGGCAAAAAGCCACAACTTAAGTACTTGGCGTTCGCCAGACAAACTTTGCATAAATACTTTAATGCTAATAATTCTGGCCGGAAGTAGAAAATAAGAAGTGATAGTAAAGATTTAAAATAAAATAAACGTTAGTAAAACTTAAGATCCTTACATACTTCCCGCCAGAGTTAATTAGTTTGAAACTGAGGTCTAAAACGACCTTGTTGAAAACTTTTAGCTCTAGAATCTAATGGGAGGCCAATCTTTTACAAACATTTTTCGCTAGAAACTAGAAATTTAAAAGAAAGAAATTTGTTTTTACAATAGCAGCTCCCAGGATACACAATTTTTTCATCTGTACTGCATCTAAACAGAAGCTTTTATTCAAATCTGGTTCCTTCCAGAGATCTGGAAGGAAAACTAGTTTAATGAAATGTTAGACAATGAAATGGCAAGTAACATGTATAATTATATTTCTCTTAACATTCTTATTTCATTCCTGACTATTTTAATTATCTCTCCCCGTGCTCTCTGACATGTGTTGTAAAAGAACACCAAACACGAATGTGTTTATGTCTATGTGTTCAACACTTCCTCCTACAATCAAAACACTAACGTGTTAAAATTCAACATATCAAGACCTCGTAACACACCCTAATTTCAACTCTAAACCCTGAGGTACTATTCTGAAAGTGGCTAACTCTGAAGTGTAGCGTCAGAGAGCCTAACTACATCATTCAACCTTTAACACATATTCACCACGATTTAGTCTTTTTACAGTCACACGAATAAAAAAAATTTTAACATTTCTTTCACTTTTACCATATCACGGTATTTCTTAACATTTAAAATAACAGTTCACATTGTATATAAGAACATATTAACATGCCATTAATTTTATACATTTGAAAACATACATTAGTAGTACATTGTTAACTTCTATTCTTTTCAAAGCAAGTGACAATTCTTTCTACATTGAAATAATACATTTCAAAAAGTCTTTCAGACTAAAACTTCTTTCTTGCCAGAATGTTTTAAATAATTTTTATACAATAACTTTTTACAATATTTAAGTCTTTACACAACGCTATTATACATCAACTTTAGTTTTACGTGCGAGTAATTGAAAAAACATAATACCAAAATCGGTAACAACTCATTTCTCGCCCTTTTGGCGATAAAGGTAGACCTCGCATGAGGTAAAACTTCTTGAAATCTGCCGCTTGCAGTAAGAATGAAAGATTAACTTAAGTTTGCAAAGTAACATAAAATTTTACTTATCTTTGTGATATTCGGACATTCTTTTCTGGGCCCAGTCCTTAAAGGTAGTGCAGATAGTTGTTTGATTTATCCTCCTTCTTGTACGGGCTCGCCCTTCAGTTCCTTCCTCTAGATGCTTTCTTTTTTCTCCAGTTCTGTCACCCTTGAATACCTTCTTTTTCGCTTCTGCCTGTGGTCTTGGTCGTTTGATGGCAGCTGGTCTTGGCGGAACCGGGAAACTTCTTTCGTGTTCCTGCTTGGACCTCGTTGCTGGCCGTTCAAATTTTCCTTGTAACTTTTCCTCCGTTGCTGGTGGCCCTTCCGCAGTTCGGCGACATTTGCTGCGGAGAGTCCTGTCGGATGAGTAGATCTTCCGTTTTAGAGCCGGGTTATAGTTGCCGTCATTTCTCCTAGTTCTCTTTGCATACGTCGTCCTTGTCCCTTCTTCATTCTGGGGGTGTTCGTGAACTCTCTTTTCTGGACGGTGGAACGGCTTCTTCTTCTTGCTACCTTCAAATTTTCCGCGGGGAAACTTTCTTTTCACTTGCTCCTGCCTCTTAATGGCTTGCCCTTGTACTTGTCGTTTTTCCACCTCCGGAGCTTGTGCCTGCGGTGTCTGCCGTGCCAGATCCTGCAAAAGATCTTTAAAAATTTTCATTTTATTACGATCATAGTAGGGTTTGATTTGATCAATGTTTGCAGAGCAGGTTTCACCATTTCTAGCTTTTAACACTACTACAGCGTGAGTTATTTTCTCTATAACATATGGTCCTTCAAATCGTGGAAAAAATTTGGCAGTTTTATCTTCTGGTGCTGAAGAAAGTGAATGCTTAATTTTTAAAACTTCATCTCCTACTTTATAAGTTACTCCCCGTCGTTTCAAGTCGTAATATAGTTTTTGTTTTCTGTGTGCTACTTTAGTATTCTTCTTTGCTTCCTTAATTAGTTTTTCTATATCACCCATTTTAAATTCTGGGGCTCTTTGTTGCACATAAAATAATTTATCTAACGGCGTTATAATCTTTCTGCCTAAAAATAACTCAGCAGGAGTTTTGCCCGTTGTATCATGTTTTGCGGTCCTAAGGGCGAAAGCAAATTCATTGACATAGTTATCCCAGCTTTTATGAAAATTTTTAACATAACTACGGATAATTTTCACTATATTTCTATTGACCCATTCCGCTATATTTGATTGCAGCCGATACTGGACCATTTTTAAATGACGTATGCCCAGTTTTTGGCACATGTCTTCAAATACATTACTTACAAATTGAGGACCATTATCCGATATAACTTTTAGGGGCGCCCCGTATTTTAAAATATATTTATTTAAAATAGAATCAGTAACTAATTTCGCGGAGGCTCGTTTTAAGGGAACAATTTCGGTCCACTTACTAAAATGATCAACCATAACAAGGGGATAGCGACTTTTATTTAACTGACTTTTTGGGAAAGGGCCCAATAAATCGATGCCAATTATTTCATTTGGAAATTCGGATTTAATACTATTTAGAAACCCGGCCGGGCGGAAATTAATATAATTAACTGCTTGACATGTTGGGCAGGACTGGACATATGCCCTTGTTAACTTTTGCAGTTCAGGAAAATAGACTGCCTCGCGTACGCGTTGGATAGTTTTCCGAATACCAGCATGAGAAGCTAAAGGGCTGTCATGGAGCTCCTGCAGGATATTTAATCTAAAACTAGCTGGGATAACAGGTCGAAATTCATTGTTGGAATTCGTAGTTTTTGTATAGAATAATAGACCATCTATTAGTTCGTAATGGGCCGCCCTATTTCTTATCGCCACAGTATCTTGGTGGCTAAAATTTTCAGGATCCTTTAAATACTCATAAATGCTTCCAAACTCAGGATCCTTACCCAGTTCGGTTATTACAGTTTCTCGGGAATTTATTGTACATGCTGTGAGCATTGCCACCTTTACAGTATTACCTTGTTCATCTATTTTAATTCTTGATAGGGCATCTGCTACGATATTTTCCTTTCCGGGGGTATGTTTGATTACCAGATTATATTCTTGTAGCTTGAGTGCCCATCTTATTAACCTTGGGGATAAGTTTTTCCCTGAGTACAATCTAGTTACCGCCGCATGATCAGAGTACATTGTTATTGGCGCCTTTCCAAAATAGACTCGGAACTTTTGCACTGCTAACAGAACTGCAAGTGCCTCTCTCTCGGTCGCGGAATAGTTTCTTTGTGTTTGATTTAAAGTTCGGCTAAAAAATGCCATGGGCTGCTGATTTTGCGAAAGTACCGCTCCTACCGCATAATCCGAAGCATCCGCTGAAATTTCTAAATTCTCATCCTTTTCAGGAAATTTCAACACAGGGGCTTGCGTTAATGCTTGTTTTAATTTTTCGAAAGCACTATTGGCTTCGGCCGTCCACGAGAATCTTGCCTTTTTCATTTTTAATTTTAACAATGGTTCAGCGATAGCTGCAAAATCTTTTATAAAGGACCTATAATATGAACAAAGTCCTAGAAAAGAAGAGAGCTTCTTTGCCGTGTTTGGAGTCGGATACTTTTGTACAGCGATTATTTTTGATTCGTCTGTCTCTATTCCTTTCTGAGATATCTTGTAACCTAAATATTTTAATTCAGAGGCTGCAAATTTGCACTTTTCGACATTAACTTTTAGACCGGCCTCATTTAATAAAGAAAACACCTGTCTTAAATCCTGTACATGTTGGTCTAGATTATCACTAGTAATAATGATATCGTCTAAATAGATAAATGTGGACTTTCCGAGAACAGGTCTTAACACAATGTCCATGCATCGCTGAAATGTTGCTGGGGCGCCTGAAAGGCCAAACGGCATTCGCAAAAATGCATAAGTGCCAGACTTGGTTATAAAAGCAGTCTTAGGCACGTCCTCAGGCCTGATCCCTATTTGAAAATAACCATTCGTTAAGTCTAAAGTTGTCATAAATTTGGTTGATTTTATGTTCCTTAAAATTTCTTCTATAATCGGTAACGGATATACCGGATATTTCGTTATGGAATTTAATTTACGGTAATCAATAGCGAATCTCCACCTTTTTGGATGCTCCAAAGGATAATCATTATTTTTCTTACATAAAACCACCGGACTAGCATAACTACTTGAGATAGGCGTTACGATCTTTTTACGTAGCATATCGGTAATATGCCATTCTATAATTTTTTCCTTATTCTTATCATACCGGTATGGTTTTTGACGAACCGGCAATGCATCTCCGGTGTCAATACTATGGTTAGTAACCTGAGTAAATCCTGGAATATCACTAAATAGCGAAGCAAATTCACTTACCACTTGTCGGATTCTTCCTTGCTCGTCATTAGGCAGGTGGTCAAGATTTAACATCGGCGGTTCAGCCTTTTCTGCACGAACTGGTTTCATCGTCAGCTTAAGGGACGCTTCATTAAAATCCAGCGTTGCTTGTGCTTCTGAAAGAAAATCTATTCCTAAAATTATATGTGCTTGCAGATTCTTTACTATAAAAAACATCACCTTTACTTGTTCGTCCTTGATACGGACATACAGCGGTACTTTACCTATACACTTACATTTTTCTCCTTGCGCCGCTAACACTGTCGTATTATCCGAATTATATATGCGGTATTTGCGAAAATACTTCCTAAAAAATTCTTCTGCCACACAGGAACACTGCGCGCCTGTATCCAGGAGTGCGGTGGCTGGGATATTATTCACCAACACTTCAATCTTCGGAAGAGTCAAATTTTTCACCATTACTGTATTTAACTTGAAGGAAGAGGGGTTTTCTTGGCCTTCGGATTTCCGCACCCTCTCGTCAGGAGAAATCTGTTTTAGTTTAAATTATTTTTCATTTCCGTGCTTTCCTTCTTTTTCCACTGGCCTTGAGACTTTTTTCCTGGATTGCTATTGAACTGTTGACGTTCGTCGGCTGTTTTTGAATGCTCGGGTTTCCTTGCCCACTGATTCGCTTTGCTTCCGTAGCCGTGTGCTTGAGTTTGCTGTAGTCTTGGTGCACCAAATTGGTTTCGCTGTTGATATTGGCGTCTTCTTTCAACGTCCGCCTTTCTTCTACTTTCAAACTGGATTTCTAGCTCAAATAACTTTCCCAGTGTAGTTGGATTTCTTAATTCAATAAAGTCTTGCACTTGGGGCAGTAACCTCGGCAAAATCACTTGAATTATCTCAGGATCCGGACGGTTTCCATACAAGAGTTTGAAGACATGAATTTTTCTTAAAATAAAGCTCGAGAGGTTTTCGATTCTTTGTTGATATATACTAAAAAGTTCCGTTTCTAATTTCGCACGATCCCTTACAACAGGGAAGGCTTTTACTAGGGCAGTCTTGAAATTCTCATAAGTATAGGTGGGACTTCCTGCTTGACCCAAGAGACTTCTGCCTATACATTTCAACCAGTTAAGCGCTTGGCCCCTCAAAGCGCTGGTAGCTAAGGTAACTTTTTGAAATTCGTGCACGGGGTAGAGCATGAAGTGGTCATCTAATTTTTCCAAAAAACTGGTTACCGGTGAATTTCCATTAAATGTTGCTTCTGGTTTCATCGAAGCACGCATGGTCTGGACGATGTAACCAAATCCTTCCAGGGCGGCAGCTGGCATTTCTGGATTCTGAGCCGCTTCTGCAGGCAGCACAGGTTCTTCTTGAAACTCGGCCACGGTTATTCTTCTTCGTTGGGCGCCACTATCAGGTTCAATGTTCCGTCTAACCTTCTTCGGGAACATGCAAGGACCTGACTCGGAACAGAGAGCTTACTAAAGCTATGTTCAAAACTGTGGGAAGTAAACAGGATACACAAGAAGGGTATACAAAACCCTTTTTTTTCTCTATTTACAATAACTTCCGTACTTCGGAAATACACAGACCCGCTACTTGGGGTCAAAACGTAAAAGTATAAAAATAAAACTAAACTCTAATTTAACTTTAAAATAATAAACGTGGAAGATTGGCCTTATATTAACAGGAAGCCGTATGTAGTACAGAGAACTGTGAACACTACAATACGTTTAAAGTTATCAAGAGGATTAAACCTATGGCCTGAAAGGCAACCAGCAACTGAGTAAACTTCTAAGGTAAGCGGCCTGCTTTGACTAACTGCTTCCTCTCTCTCGCTTGGCAAAAAGCCACAACTTAAGTACTTGGCGTTCGCCAGACAAACTTTGCATAAATACTTTAATGCTTATAATTCTGGCCGGAAGTAGAAAATAAGAAGTGATAGTAAAGATTTAAAATAAAATAAACGTTAGTAAAACTTAAGATCCTTACACCATGATTCAAAATTTCCCAGAATCATGCACCTGATTACGTCACAATAGGGTTTCCATAACATTCAACTACTCAGGCTACCATAAATGAAACAACAACTTGGTGATAAATCAAAGAACAACTTCGCCATATTACAAGGGGTACCTTAAAGTCTACTCTACCCTGATGCCCTTTTTAATATATTTTGTTTTTTCTGGCCGGGCTCACAAAGGTGGATGTATAGTTCAATATAGCTGTACTGTAAGTTAACTTCCGAGATGGAAAGTAACCAGACCAATGGTCTGTTAAATATTTATTTTAAAACTTAACAAAGATTTCTGGATTAATAAAAAGTAAACATCAATACAGTACAACCATAACAAACAAAGCTTCTGCATGGCACATCAGAAGTTTCTTCAGCATTCTGTCCCATTCTCCATGTCCAACAGCCAAATGAATTTAATGAATTATGTGACGTAACCAATGCCTTCTTTAAAAGGATAAACAAGTTTACTTTCGTTTTCCAAAAACATAATATCATAGTGATTCAGCAACCAGTAGTAGTCCAACCAGTCCAGTGGTTCCTTCTAAGCAGTCATTTTAGCTTTTTTACATCATTTATTAACTTCTGATAAGTAGTTTTGATTATTCGAAAAGAATCGCAGATGTATTTCATACTTTGCCAGTTTGTCATTTGGCATTCTATAAAATACCTAGGCAATGTGTGAAATGCTTAAATGCTTTTTTATAAATTCAACATTAGATATTCATACTTTAAATTTTTAATTGTCAGATTACTTTTTTATGATAAAAAATTAATTATGCACAAAGGCTTTTTAAATGCCCCAGTCACTGATTACTAAAAATCAATGACTGGGTCATTTAAAAAGCCTTCGCAGGTCCATGTCTGACCCCGAGTTATAGGTTCACAACCACTGCCCTAGAGTTAAAAATAGCTTGTCATCTGGAGGTCCAGATATTAGATGTACAAATTTCAGACTTTGTACTCAACAACGTAAAAATCAATTAAAAGACATTTTGTATTTAACACAAATAAATACAAAATTTACTACTGTCTTCAATTTCGTCATAAGTTACAGTAGAAGATTTAGTGCTATTCACAAAAGTTAAAAGAATGAAGGAAAAGAGATAGGACTCAGAAAGGTACTTTTACCTTTTTGACAGGAATGAAGTAAAAGCTACATTATTTAAATGATTGCTATATAGTTTGAGTAAGCTTCAACAAAAAATCAGTCAATTTTTCATGTTCATTTCAACTAACTTTTATATAGTATGTTTCTGTTAGTGTTCTAGTAAAGAATCATACGAGTTGGCAATAATAAGCTTTATTTTTTACTTTCTGATAAGTTCTTCTCTAACTGTAATCTGAAATTCTCAGAACATAATTTTTCACCTTTAAAAAAACATGTTTCCTAGCGATTCCTCCAAATCTAAATTACACATTTCAATCTAATCATGCTGTGCATTTAAAATGCCCATAATCAGATAAAATTTGTCTCTTAAAAACATTCTGAATAAAACATAATACTAAAACATGAAATGCTATTCTTTTATATGCCCGATTCATATGACAAATTTTTTTTTTTTTTTTTTTTTTTTTTTCTTTACCTCTACTATTAAATAATGAAGAATCTTATGTATGTATGTTCCTCACATTATGGAAAAGTTTCAACATAATAGGCCATCTTCGTAATTTGTGCAGATTTAATGAACTTTTTATTAAAAGCTCAGTGATTCAGTGATTTAAAGGCTTTGAGTTGTCACTCAGCAAAGCATAAGTTACTTATGTTTCAAATTTAGTCAGAAAACTCAACGATATAAAGGAAGTGTGTTGCTGATTGGAAAAACATCAAAAATTGCTTTTCAAATTTAATAAAGAATTAAAAAATGTCTTGTCATCTCAGTCACTTTATACTGAATTGCCTAATACAGTACAAAGTCTGTAATCTGGATTCGTCGGGACTTCGGCGATTCCGGATTATAGATCATCAATTTAAATCTGGTAAGATGGCATGCAGAAATTATACAATTAAAAATATGAAACACTAATTTATGAAATAAAGAGCAATTATGATCTAAAGGGTATCAAATTTTACAAAAGAAAAGCTTAATATTTATTTGTTTACTTTATTAAACATTTCTTTCAATGCGCACATGCATAATGTATGCACATTCTCTACGCGCATGCACAAAGTTTGTGACTTTGAGGTCCGGATTAAAGATCATTCCAGATAATGGACGTCCAGATTACAGACTTTGTACTATATAAAATATTTTTATCTTCCATGTGCCAGTTTTTTACCTTTTGGTGAAGCGCATAATATTTAATTTTTCTTTCAAATTTATTCCATTATTAGCATACTAAATGATTTAAAAGCAATAAATACAGATTCATTTCAATTATTATTAATTACTAGCTGAACAATTGAAATGGATTCATTAAAATCATTACATATATTTTTCTTTTTTTATAAAAACCACCTCAGGAGACTGGCCAAGTAAGAGATTAGTGCCATATAATTAATAAAAATTTCCAGAAAATATATACATATACCTTAAAAATTGTAAAAAATAATCAAGAAATAAGTTAAAAGGACCTTGGAAATTCTAAAGGTATGTTCAATACACTTTTACCAAATAATTTCTGCATATATTATTCAATATAGTTGGAAAATTTCATATCTAAATTCACAAAAGCAGGTTTTTTTTTCCAAGTTAAAGACTTTTTTTCAAACAAAATCATGCATCATCAAAAAAATAATGATAATAACTCACTTATTGTTATTTTATATTGTTAACCTTTTCCTGAAGATTGTGGTGTATTTCCTACAATTACAACACTACACTAAATAAAGAAATTTATTGCAGGAAATGGCAGTCCCTCCTAATTTATTTTTCTGTACCCTGCTGAATGAATAGTAGACTAAATGGCTTCAATACATCTCTACTGACATGAAAAAGTTAAATAAAGAAAGGCATTAATATTTAACAGCTCAATAAACACACTGTTAAGTAAATAACATGAAATGATAGTTTTAAACACATTAAGTCTTTTTTACTCAAAGTTCTCCTAAAACACTGAACTACAATAGACTTTTTTAGATACGGCTAAAAGGCATTTTATTCAAGCAAGCCTAACATCTAGTGATCTGGTATAACACATTATAAAAAAGTATAATAATGTGTTACACCAGATCACCAGCTTCAGTAGATGACAACATAATTTTTGTGGCAATCTGAGGATTGATTATCTTGGGAGCTATGGAGGAAACTATAGTGCAATACTGTTGATATTTTTTTTTTTTTTTTTTTTTTTTTTTTTTCTTTTTCTGTTTTTATGACAGATACTGCCAGTTACTATCCACAGCATAAGTTTAACTGCAACTGCAAAGCGACTGTTAGAATAGTAACGGTCTAAAATTTATTTTTGAGGAAACCTCTGATATGCATTCAGAAAATAATAAACTTGTAGAGACATTACGATTTTGGGGTGGCCGGAGAGATGAAAAATTAGCAATGCCTTCGCCAGGAATCAAACCGCGGATTACATGTTGAGCGTGCAGAACATGTTGAGCTAGCGAATTACATGTTGAGCGTGCAGAACACTACACCACGAAGGCTTGCTAAGAAGGCGGGAGAAATACCTTATATACTTCCCCTTTTAAAGGGCAACTGGGGTTTCTAGGGGACCCAATCGCCAAATCCTGGGTGAGGAAAATCATCATCTAACACCCTTTTAGTTCGGGCGCCGCTGTAGAGACATTAGGATTTTTTTGAAGGCCAGAGAGATGAAAAATTAGCAACGTCTTCGCCGGGAATCGAACCGCAGACCTCTCAATTACGCACTGAGCATGCAGACCACTACACCACGAAGGCTCGCTAAGAAGGCTGGAAAAATACCTTATAAACTGAACACAACATGAAAACATGACAACATCAAGGATATGACTACAACGGAAGACAGTACCAACAGAAACACTGACATCTCATGGCAAATTACCATCAATTTTTGACACCTACCAAAGACTGCAGTTTAGCATAAAGCATAAGTATGATCAAATGTTCCCTGAATTGCTCTATTTTATTTAACAAATTTGTAGGTCAAATTTCAGTTATTATCTCTCATGACTGGATACTGACTTCATTTAAAATGTTGCCTAAAGCTATAATGTCTCTTAAATCACACTGCTGTATGTTACATAAATAAAATCTGAAGTTTTTTTCTTCAAAATTTAAGTTTATTGGAAGATACTTTTCCGAATTTGTTATTGGTAAAAGTATAGTTTAGGGTACCCCTTGGCGATTTTTGGCGGTACATGGATATTTACAATATATTTTACAATATATATACAATATAATTTATAATAATATATTTTACAATATATATACAATTTTTGTGCAATTCTTTGACTCGATATTTTGGCTTGCGAAGCGCCGATTTTTCGGCCAAAAATCGCCCCTACACAAAGCCAAAATAACAAGACAAACAATTGCACAAACTCGGTATCCATGTACACATCGACTTCACTTAAAAAAAATCTCCGAATTGCACAAAAATGGCATTGTGCACTCCTTTGACTTTATCCATGTACACGTCAACCTATTTTCACTTAAAAAAAAAAATCCCAGAATTGCACAAATTTGCACTGCACACTCCCTTTACTTCGCCCATGTACACATCGATATATTTTCACTTAAAAAGTCAAAGGAGCACCAAATTCTACAATATAGGCAAAGAAAAAATGCATAATCTCAATAAAATACATTTTAAAACAAACAATAAAATAACATAAAAAAGGAAAAACATGTTATACGTTTATTTTATAGCATAGAATATAGAAATGTTATATTTTATAGCAGCAATAATATTATTTTTTATATAGGTAGTAAATGTACCTAAACTTTACTTTTTATAAACAAATTTTTCATCACTCTTATTTTTGCCAATTAATTAAACTCTAACATTCGTATTCACGGAATGTTTCACTAGAATATTATTTTCAAGAAATGCTTCTAAATGCAACTAATATGATTAACCGATATTAATAATTATAAAAATGAAAAAAGTAAGCAGCATATACAACTGTTACATATTAATTCATATTTAGAAACTAGTTCATTGTTCATGAGAAACAGCAATAAAAAAATTACAAGAACTATTATTTTAATGGATCAATTAAGCAGAAGTTAAAGGTATTGGCCTCTGATTAAAACAAATGACGTTTTAGAATTTTTTTTTAAAAAAAAAAAAAAAACTTGATTTATTTCCTTGAAGTTAATGAAACTTGTTTGTTTCCATGTTAAAATTAAAAACCTTTCTATTTTTAAAAGTTTGCAAATGATGGAATACAACAGATGCCTACATACGTTATGAAAAAGTTACGTAAACATAAAATAACACTCCTTACGAATCAACGGATTCACATCACTACGTTAAAGAGGGGGAGGGGAATAAACAAGTAACAGCTGAAAAATATTCTACGCAATCTTTCAAAGTTCTTTCAAACCTGTTACAAATGATACAAAAATCAAGGCATCATCGTATGCCAACATGCAAATGACATGCAAGTCATTCATTCTTAAAAATTAATTATAAAGAAAAGGCAAATATTTTCCGTTTTTCTTCCTTTCTGACCAGAAGAATGCATTATAAATTACGCTAATTTAGGTTATTAAACATAAGTATATAGTCAAAATACAGGACATAATTGTACAGGCTTTACATATATAATAATATTTTCCATTGGATAAAACATACTAATTATGAGTAAAAGTTAAGTTAACATATGCTTTTTAAATATCATGAAGCATACTAAAACTCCAATTAATATAGGCCAGTTATAAATACCAACTTCAATTATTTTTTCCTTCTTTTTTAAATCCGCTTTTTTGCTTGTTTCAGGAGCTTTTTTCTTAGGAGGCATGATGATACTTCACAGCAGCATTACTGAAAAAAATAATCATACATATAAAACTATTACAATGCTACATCATTAATAAAAAACACACAGTTGGCATAATATTTACCCAAGTACAGTATTCACACAGTTTCACGATCATTACTTCAAACTCAACATGAGGATAAATATCGAAATTCCGGGATTACAATCTCAAATAAAACTGATATACTAGGTGTTAAGCCTCAAATTCTACACGTTTAAAGTTATGAACAAATAATTCCGGTCAAGATATTATTACTTTGTTTTTTAAAAACAAATATTAATTCTACACTATTCAGTTAACATCTCATTCCTTTTTAAATTTTCTTTGTGTTTTAGACATTTGGTTTAAACTGTTTTACAATAATGGAAATATGTTGGATTGCTATTTGGTTAATTTTGACCAAAATTGACTTGAAGAAAAACTACCTAGTTTTAAAATATGAATATTATTATTGTATGATTTCGATTGACGAAAAGAGTAAGAAAATGAATATTAAATAAAAAGTCGATAGCATCGAAGCTGTAAAACAGAAAACTTAATACCGATTCAAAAGGTAAAGTAACCAGCCTCAGCATTCCCAGTGCAGGATTTACATATAAATATAAGCTATAGCTTAAGATCCCCCGCTTTGTTGGGTCCTACAAACCCTCTAAGTAACCGAATATCATATTTGGCACTGGCATATAATATCATGTCTAATTAGGGCCTTATCATGTCTAAATCCGGCCCTGAGTATTCCTGTGGATATAGATAAATAATATTACGTCACTACTCAATATTATTTTCATCATAGTCGCTACGTTTTCTTAAGCATTCGTTCCAACTTTAAAATCGTATCACACATTCTAAACATTTTGAAAGAACAACTCATTAGAACACTTTTTCTGGTTTGTCACACGGTATTAAGCAACAAATCACCGTGGATTGTTTTGGGGTTATTATGTAAACTGGAATCTAGTTACCCTATGCTAAGGCTACTAGTAGCTCTACTATAAAGGTAATAGCTCTCTAACCTTAGCCTAAGAACCAAGAGACATATTTTTACTACTTGTATCCGACCTATTCTTTGTTATGCATCGCCAGCTTGGAATACTGCCTCTCCTAATGAATTACATCAATTTCAAATAGTGCAGAATAAATTTCTTCGTATTATCACTGATGCTGACTTTCTCATCCGAAATGAACTTCTTCACTATTCCCAAGTCTTCAACTACGAAATACTCAATGAAAACGCAACATAAGACCACTTGCTGCTCACACCTTCATGGGATGCAACGACTTCATATAACAGGTAGACGGCTCACCCACAGAGAATTCGTCTGCTAGGGTGTCTCCAACATATACCACGTGACTAATGCTCTTGGCGCTCTTGGGGAGTGATAGCTTAGGCTGTTCATCGACAGTTTGGCCCGCTTTTGATATGGCAGGTAGTGCTTTTTATTTCCGTCTGCTAGCAGTCAGCAGACAACGGCCTCGAATTAGGTTGTTCGATTTTTTACAATTATATTTAGATATAACTTAACCCCTTTTTTCCTGAATATTTTATCGATATTTTTAATAATCGCTTTAAATTATTTGCACCATTGTTTAAGATGTTTAGGTTAAATAATTTTAGGAAGAAAATCTAAAGTAAATAATAAAAAATTGAGATGGAAACTTTAATTTTGAATAACGTTAAAAAATTAATTGCACTACTGTTATAATATTTGAGAAGGTAAAAAAATCTCGTTTAATTTTAATGCATTGCATCCTAAAGAGAAAAAGAAAATCACATTGTTATATGTATTTATGCCATTGATTGCCTCTCTTTTATTGAGATTGTATTACTGGAACAAAATAATGCACTCTCTTTTCTTGAGATTATATTACTGAGACAAAATAATGCATACTTAATTACTGATTTCCACACTCATGTGTATGTCATGGCGGGGATCAATACATCTTATTAACTATAACATTGTTTCATAAGAATAAATTGAATTTAATTAAAAAAATTAAATTTAAATACAAATTTAATTAAATATTCTTTGCGCCATTGCTGCAAGGAATGAAATTTAAATTTAAACAAATTTAAATTTAATGTTTAACAAATAATGATGATTTTAACAAATAATTAATTAATTTAACAAATAATTAATAAATTTTTAACAAATAATGATAATTTTTAACAAATAATGGATTTATTTTGCACTTGATTATGCTTCTGAATTTAAATGATATTGTAGATTAGTTCGAGTATTAAATCTTTTATATGTTTGCACATTTTTTTTAAACTATTTTGGCTTTTTTTTAGGACTGAAATTTGCTTTTTTACTTTTATACGTATTTGTTAAAAATTAAATTTAAATTTGTTTAAATTTATTAACTATAACAAATATTTTATATTGAATATGTATCAAACGGTAACAAACTTCAACTCAGTATTTATTATTAGGATAAAAACGATATTACAGTTAAAAATTCTCTCACCCTCCTTTTTTTTTTTTTTTTAAATACTATTTAAAATATGGTAAGCTTTTCACATCACATTTTTTCAATTACAATAAATTTCTAACAGCATCGTAGATGAGACAGAATTATAATCCAGATTATTTTAATTGATTTTATAGAAAATAATGATAAAGCATTGAGCTTTATAAAAGTAATCTGATTTTTAAAATAATGCTGTTTAACTGTTTATGTTCAATGTTGCATGAATCAAGATCTTCAGCTTTTTTTTTTAACAAAGTAAACATATCGCACAATCTTTTCTCAATAATTTAATGCTAATAATAGCATTTTTCTTTTTTATTGCAGGCAGTAATTGTTTATGAAATCAAAACGCGTACGACTTGGCGAAAAAAGGTTAACGCCAATTGGCGCAGCTTTCTATTTCAACGGAATGCACGGAAAAAACATATAAAATTCAATTATTTGTAAAGGGTGATTCCAGTAAATTGTGTCACAGTATTTAATACATTTTGATGCTAATAATACATGCTGAAAATGTCATATACGGCGGCAATTTTCTTATACAATATGGCTGAAACTTTCCAACCAATTCAACAGAGATAGTAAAATGACAAAAATACTGAAAATAAAATAATAAATCATGCAGTTTTAACTTACCTATGAAAGGTTACAAGTCCTCCTTTCACGAAACTTTCTTTACATCCGTAGGCGCTGCAGCGAATAACCATTTTTACTTGAATTTTATGTGACCAAGCAGAGCAGCAGTCTTTCGTCCCATAGAAAGCAATGTAAAGTATTTCCGGACTTTCGGAATTCGCGCAGCAGTCACGTGACACTAATGTTGGAACCGGTTGAAGGTTGCAATACGCTCTCTACCAGTATACCATCTCGTTGATGGGATGAAACTTCTGCTTCTGCTCTTGCTCCTCTATTGGAAGCGGTAATTTCTTTCATTTTATCTGATGAAGACAGTGCTGTACTCTAAGTTGTTTGGATTTCTAGTGTGATGTTGTAACAGTCGTTGTGTATTGATTTTCTGTTGTATGGGTTAAATTTGTGTAGTTTTATAGTAGTATTGAACTTTTGTTGCTGTTGTATAGCATTTTGAACCATGTTTTGCATTTGTCGTTTCTCTGAATTGGGAAGGATCCGTTCGTATTTTCTTCATCTTGTCAAGTTCCGTTCACCTGCTAGATGCCTTTGGCCTTTTTTCTTTTGGTACCCCTCTCACTTTTCCTTTCTCCGTTTTCTCATCCGAGAAGTTTTCCATTTCCTGAATTCATTATATAATGAGCCCTTGGGCTTAATTTAAGGAACCGGCAAAGTTGCACCTGCAATAGCTCGGTCATATAGAACTGTCTAAGTCTAACTACGCAAAAGATTGTTGATGACGGGGCATTCGATGCTGATAGCTGTTTAGTTGTTGAAGAACTTATGATTATTTACCATACAAAGGGGAAAAATTATGCGTCTTGCTTTCAATGGTAAAGGACGCTCACACGTTCAAAAAAATTCAATCAATCAATCAATACACGTATTGCCCGGCTATCGCTAATATGTGCGATCTTGCCGGCTCATTGGTAATTTTGCTGCATGGGCATATAACATAACAGTCAGACGGGCCAAAAAATTTCGAAAGCACAATTCTTAAGTACAATTCCCTGTTTTGTCACATGATATAAAATAGCCAACTAGGACAAATCACTTCTGTATTGCCATGTCAAAAGGAATCTAGTTCTCCGTTACAAATGATTGATGATCGGGAATTCGATGCTGATAGCTGATTGGCTGTTGAAAAGGAATGATTTACAATTTTTTGAGAAAGAAAGGGAAAATATCATGCGTGTTTTTTTTCAGTGATAAAGTAGGTAGAAAAATTGTTTGAAACAGTTGATCGTCTGAAATAAATAGATGTGTGATACCAGCCTTAAAATGCTGTCTCATCACCTAAGAGATTAGACAGTATTATACTAATTAATCATTTTCCTGTATTTCGTTATGAGAAGCAGAGGAATAGTTTACTAGCTGGAAATCCGCAGCTTTCTGAAACGTTTCGGCTAATGGTATGTAGAGATTCTTTTGAACGCAGGATGAGGTCATTGTGCAAGATTTCAGCGTTGACTGCATGATTAGAGTTTGTAATGATTCTCAGTATCCGATTTTATACAGTCTGCAATGCTGTGATTTTGGAGTACTCTGTAGTCTGAACATTATCCTGAGACTGCAATAAAAATATTTAAGTTATTATAGTTACTAGCTAAAATCAAGCACATAGTATATTCAGGTAATAATTTATTGTATCTTTTATACATATGCTATGTTTAAAGGTAAGCTTAGCACTAACTGAAGATTGAACTTATGATCTTTACTACGGTGTGTGATGTCTCCTGAGAGGAGGAAATAAGAGTACTAAAATATATTTCATGTTTAACTTTTGAAGGGTTTGCATGTAACAATATGTGTAAAGACAATTTATTTTTTTTTCTATTAGAGTAATAGCATTTTTATTACCCTTTTTATTTCGATTGATTATCATATAACTCGAAGATGAAAGAGATGCGATCAGGAAAACTTTATCTTCATCTTTTTATGTTTTGTTTTTGAGAAACACGTAATACACGTAACTTAGATTTGAAATTTTAAGTTGTACTGAGCTGAGACATTCCTTAAAAAGAGATGTTTGTCAAGTTTCAGCTGTATTCGCATTTGGTAGATATAATTTCCGATCATGGTTTTACTAAAAATTGCCTCCATTTCATTTCTTTGTAATGAATTCAAAAGATCTTGGGATTTTATTATTGAAATACAATAGGTAAGCATCTAAACGAAATTTTAATGGAAATACTCAGATCCACACACACATACACACATTTGCATAAGCAATTAATAATTTCTTTTAAAAATACCTTAATAAATAAATAATGAAAACTTTAATTAATCATTGATTTTATTTTTTATAAAATAAATTTGATGTTTGAATTTTACTTTATCACAAAGAGCTTAAATTTTTAAATTCCATTCTTTCTAATCATGTTATCAAACACGCCTCAACTTATTTATTTTATTATGTTTAGCGGTTTCATAAATTCCACCTAAATTTCAACTCTAAAAATTACGTGTGGGGTTGGAGTTGGTCTTGGTATTAACACGTTACTTCTTGTATTTCTCGATGTATAGTATGCTGTTTTGCAATTTATAACACATTCTGAAATCTTGTTTAGGATGCCTCATATTATTTTCGTAGTTATTTTTCAATGTATTATTTCTTTGGTAAGTTAACAAGCTTTCAATTTAAAGTATGGGTAACAGAAACGTATGTTTTATATTGTAGACGAATTTCGGTTCTAATTATGTACTGAGTTAGTAATTCTCCTAATAGAAAACATATTTTCCCTTAAATTCTGAACTGCGGATTATCAATTTGTCACTTAAAACTTGTAAATTGCTAATGTCAGAATATGTTCAGAAGTTTTCTATAATAAAAGATCTAGCTATCCTAGTAATACCGGTATGTCATTGTCGTAAGCGAGTTCTGGTTTTGAATTTACCTGTTGTCGGATATTTTTTTTTCCTGGTCCCTCGCAGGGAGCGTACGTTTAAAATGTCAATTTCTAATTAATGGAAATATACTGTGTTTACAAGAAAAATAACTGTTTCATCTTTTAAGGCTTTAACAGCTGAACGAGTGAATTGTAGAATACCGGCAGTTCAACTTGTAGTTCCTGCAGCAATATGGTTTACCTTTGTAGGCGTTTTACGCAACTAACACATATGAAACTAAATATGACCCATTTTTCTTTATAAAGATTTTACTTAGGTTTAGGTAACTGCCTTAAATATCCTTAGGTTTAGGTAACTGCCTTACTTAGGTTTAGGTAACTGCCTTAAATATCTATGAATGCACTTTGCTTGTTATATAATCGTTTATTGCTTTAATGTGTTTTAATTTAAATGGTTAAGCTTTTCTGCTTTATGAGCTGACATGTAAATATTATTTTTCTTTAGAAATGCATGTCGAGCTTTCATGATAGCTACCTTTAAAAATTAATTTTTAACTAAAGTTTTCATTGTTGATTACTTTAAACTATGTAAGAAGTTTTTTTTTTTTTTTTAATTTCATTCATGATCTTTTCTTGTTTCAATATAAATAGGTAGTCTCAAATGAATGAAATTTTTATATTTGAGAAAGTCTTTGTTTTTTCAGTTTTTAAATTTGCACGAAAGTTTCACTGAAATACTAATGCTAAGGTTGAGTATGCTGTCAGCCTGAGGGTAAAAAAAAAAAAAAAAAAAAAAAAAAAAGCAGATAAGTCAATATATCTCTATAACTTTACTTGGAATTATAATAAACTAAGTTTTATTTGCTGGTGTGGCCTTAGTTTGTGTCTTGGTGTAATTTCTGCAGCTTTTAAATTCACTCGTTCAGTGCCTTCCTAAGTTTTAAACATTTGCCCCTTCTCCAACTCTGCCATTTAGTTCAATAGCACTAGTTGCACCAGCTGTAATCTCAGCCTTGAATATGAAAAATGAAATTGTTGTATAATCTGATTCCTAAAATTACATGCACTGCAGCTTTAAAATTTATTAAAGAAGCTGGTAGCATTTATTTTGAAACAGCTCTTTATATTAAAGATAATTAAAAAATGAGTTTAAGGATTTCTAATATGTATCTATTTCCATCAGATAATTTCATCTTCCTCTTCTTAATTTGTCATATTTCTTAAATATTATAAAAGCTGCTTAAAAGTAAAATTACTTAACCCATTTTCTTAATTTTGAGATATTTCATGTATATTTATAGTGAAATAAAAATTTTATTATATGTACATTTTAAAATAACTGATACCAGAATGGAATTTTTAAAAATTTTAATTTTCTTCTGAATTTTTTTTTTTTCTGTATAAAGTATAGAAATTTCTTTGTTAAAATTTTAAAAAATGCATAATATTTAGGCAATAAAAATTTGTTTATTGTTATAGATTATTTTAACAATGTTAAAATTCTATCCTGTTATATAAATGACAGTAAACATCCTTGAACCAAGAGTAACCGGAAGTATATTAATTAGCTGTTTAATCAAATGTCGATGAGATTCATTGAAGCTCATGTTTAAATCAGCAGAAATGCTGTTCATAATATTTTAATAGGGATATTGCTAAACAAAAGGTTTGTTACCCCTGAAAAATTTACTAGTGCAACATTATAAAGATTTAATTCAGAACCATAGATGAGAATTGTGATATTTGCTTAAAAACTAGTCACCATGTCAAAACATATTTCCAGTAATAGAAGTCATTAAGCAGATACAGTACAAAGTCTTTAATCCTGACGTCCATAATCCGGACCTCAAAGATACAAACTTTCTGTGCATGCGTCAACGCATGCGCATAATACGTTTACACATGCGTGTTTAAAGTATAACGGACAGTATAAGCTAGGCTAAAATTATCTAACTATGTGTTTCAGTTAATGCTGCTGGTTGCATTGTTCCTTAATCTTCTAATTGGATCCAGCTTATTATTTTTTGCAGACTGTTAGAGCAATTTTATAAAAAGTGAGTTTGAACTTTCGATTATGTCAAAAAGAGTTTCCGATTCTGGAGCTGTCAAAGGATCTACAAAGTGAAAGCATGTTTCGATGTACCGCTTCTGATAGTGAAGAGAGTGACAGAGAGGTTATTGAAAGCAAAAAAATTTTGATTTGACAAGTTAGTCGGTATTCTCGACACGGCAATTACAGGACTTGAACACTGGAACTGAATAAGAAATTATGTCTGTTAATAGAATTAAGGAGAAAGTATTAGCACAAAAAACGAATCAACTTAAACAATTTACATTAAAAGAAATGTTTAATAAAGTAAACAAATAAATATTAAGCTTTTTTTTGTAAATTTTGTTACCCTTTAGATCATAATTGTTCTTTATTTCATAAATTACGGTTTCATATTTTTAATTTTATAATTTCTGCATGCCATCTTACCAGATTTAAATTGATGATCTATAATTGGAAAAAAACCCTAATCCGGAATCCCCGAAGTCCCGATGAGTCCGGATGAAAGACTTTGTACTGTATCGGAATTGGTTTTCAGAGTGCAAGATTTTAAAACTAGCAAAGTTCTGTTTAAGGTTTGCATAAAGGTAGTTTATTGCATTATCAGTTCCAGTGAAATTTCTTGAAACTGGAAAGTTGTTTTTTTTTGGTTTTTAGGTAGATTTGGTATTTTTCCTAATGTTGAAACCTGTGAAACAGTTTCTATCTATCAGTTTTTAAAATAATACGAGTATACTATGATGCTTTGCATAATGAACATAATTCATTCTAGGATGACATTTGTTTTGCGGGACGCTGTTTATAATAGATTACTATGGGAATTAATTCTGGTTAGTTATTTGAAAAAAATTGTTAAAAATAAAATTTTGAAAACTATTAAAACTCTACTAAAATATGAAACATTGAGTTTATTTTTTAGCTATAAAATATTTAAATACTCCATACACTGCAACAATTTTTTAGTTTAATATAGCAAGATAGATTCATTAGAAGTGAAAGACTTAAATAATCTGCAACGGTAAAATCCTAGTATACGGTGCAGCCTTGGCACGACTTTGAAAATTATCGTCAACACCAAAAATGATCCAAAGAACGTCTATATATATATACTCTACACTATATACTATGTATGTATATACATAGCATATACAGTCAAAAGACGTTAATTCGGACACCCATAATCCGGAATGATCTATAATCCGGACCTCTAAGATAAAAAATTTCTGCGCATGCGCGTAATACTTTTACGACTACCCATATGCGTGTGTGCAAGCGCAGAATACGTTTTCGTGTGCGCGTTTTATGTGTAACGGAGAGTATAAGCTAAAATTATCTATTTCAGTTAATGTTGATGATTGCGTTGTTCCTTAATCTTCGAATTGGATCCGGCTTATTATTTTTTGCAGACTGTAAGAGCAATTTTATAAAAGTAAACTTGAACTTTCGATTATGTCAAATAGAATTTCCAATGCTGGAGCTCCCAAAGGATCTACAAAATGAAAATATGTTTCGATGTCCATAAAACAAAAAGTGAAATTGCTGCAAAAAATGGATAAATACATGAAGAAGGTGACAGAGAGGTTAGTGAAAACGAAAAAATTTCGATTGACAAGTTAGTCGGTATTCTCGACACAGCAATTATAGGACTTGAACAGCGAAACTTTGTAACTGAATAAGAAATTGTGTCTGTTTATAGAATTAAAGAGAAAGTATTATCACATAAAACGAAGCAACTTACATTGAAAGAAATGTTTAATAAAGTAAACAAATAAATATTAAGCTTTTTTTTTTGTAAATTTTGATACCCTTTAGATCATAATTGTTCTTTATTTCATAAATTATGGTTTCATATTTTTAATTTTAGAATTTCTGCATGCCATCTTACGAGATTTAAACTGATGATCTATAATCCGGAAAAATCGATAATCTGGAATCGCCGAAGTCCCGACGAGTTCGGATTAACGACTTTTGACTGTATACTATATACATAGTATATACTATGTTTAACTATATATTTTCTTTGAATGACCCGTTAACTACTCATCGCAATGTCCGGTTTTTACTGCTTATCATAAAGTTGCCAAAAGTAGCCAAATTCCGTGTGCACTGGATACTAGGATTAAACCATCTGCAACACTTTCCACATGTACCTTTGTTTGTTTTGGGATGGGGGGATGTTCCAGATTTTAGAAGATGTCTCAAATAATTAACTTTTCCTTTCTCTCTAAGGATTGTCTCGTAAAAGTTCAGCCACTTAGTTCATGTCAGCTTGATTGGGATAATCTGGTTTGGCTCTTAGTTCTTTAGTGATACTACAGTCAAAAGTCTTTAATCCGGACTCGTCGGGACTTCGGTGATTCCGGATTATAGATCATCAGTTTAAATCTAGTAAGATGGCATACAGAAATTATAAAATTAAAAATATCAAACTGTAATTTATGAAATAAAGAGCAATTATGATCTAAAGGGTATCAAAATTTACAAAAAAAAGAGCTTAATATTTATTTGTTTACTTTATTAAACATTTCTTTCAACGCGTGCATGCGTAAAGCATACATTACGCATAGACGAAATTAGAAAATTGCAACCAGAAAACTATTTGATGTGTATTCGTGATATTTATAATGACGAATTTGATTTAACCCTTTGCGGTGCGCTATACGTTAACGTCGGAATTTCAACAATAAAAGTTGTATGCAGTGTATTTAGTCCTAAAGGAGTACACAGGTAAGATTTTGTAAAAATTGCACTTAGAAAGGAACAACACAATCTGCAACATTACCTGAAATAGATAATTAGATAATTTTAGCTTAGCTTATACCGTCCGTTAAACATTAAACACACATGCGTAAACGTATTAAGCACATGTGTAAAGATATTATGCGTATGCGTAAATGCGTTTACGCATGCGCAGAAAGTTTGTAGCTTTGACGTCTGGATTATAGATCATTCCGGATTATGGACGTCCGGATTAAAGACTTTTGACCGTATTAAGAAATATATTTGTATGTTATCTTGTTGCCTGTTTATACATAAATGCATTTTCTGTATTTACTTGCTGTCTAAATAGAAACTAAAATTATTTTAATTCTGTATTTAGGTCTTGATAATATTCACATGTAGCCAACAACATCGCACCGAGTTCATTATGCAAGATGTATTTCAGTCTATGCATGCATATGTTGTGCAGGATGTTTATATAACTCCAGTCATATGATTGAAGTTTGACATTGTGATTATATGATTTTTTTGCTAGTGTGGTAGTGTATGCATTGCTAGCTTCATAAAATCTTCAAGCTAGATGTCAAGCAAACAACTTTTCTTTTTTGGTAATAAAATTAGAAAAAAAGAGTGATGATAATTTGACTTTACCTCATATGTTATATTAAAACCTTCCCATTTTATTAATTTGTTTTGAACATCCTTCTATTTTGTGTGTACTGGGATTAGTTGCTTTATTGTCACATTAATTAAAATTTACTTTTTCAAGTTGCTGAATCATGATTATGCAGAAGGAAAGGCAATTTCATTAACAGAAAATGATTTTGACCATTATGTTAGTAAGTTCATTTTAATTGGATTTAAGGAACTAAATTTTGATTTTTCTGTTTTAATATATATAATCAATGAGTTTCCTGTTTTAATAAATTTTCTTTTATAGAAACACACGAACTAGTATTCCTGAATTTCTATGCAGATTGGTGTAGATTTAGTCAAATTTTAGGACCTATCTTTGATGAAGCTGCTGATACAATAGCTAACGAAATCAATGTAAGGACTTTTAAAAAAAAATATTACAAAATTAATAATTTTAATGTTTTGTATACTTAATTTAAATATCCAAATTAAAACATTGATAATCTTGTGTGCTAGTATGTCAAGTGAAAGTTTGGAAAATTAAGTTTAAATTTGTTATGAATGAGATATGAAGTTATTAATATATGAATATTGTGAGCATTAATGTAGTTAAACTGCATAATTTAGTATTGCCATAAGATATACTGCAGTACATTGATTCTCAACAGGGGCAGTAAAAGGATGCTGAGGGGTGCTGAACTTATTTTGGGCAGTAGGGGGCAATGAGCATGTTTTGGCATTTGAACTTAAGTTTAAAACTTCCACAAAAATGTGTTAAATTGATTATCGAGCTTACACCATTTTGTACCAACAATAAAATAAACTTAGGCAACTGTTCTTAAGAATGGTGATATGAATTTATGTTCTATGTAGGATGACCTTGAAGAACTCGATGCTATGGTTTTTCTGCAATCCCAGTCAGCACAGTGCATGTGTCAGCTATTTTTGCGCGCATTAATCGTAGTGCATGCGTTGAGCGTTTGGATATTTTGTCCCTGGAAGTTTCTCGATGGATCATGAACCCTTTTATAAATATTGAGAAAGTAGAGGTTTAGATTCGGGAGGAAGTAGGTGTACTTTCAACAAATGAAACTTTGAAAGCCGTGTTCTAGAATAGTGATCATCTTGTAGAATTTTGGCTTCAAAAGTAGCTTCAGTTGCCTCTACTCAGGATCGTGAACTATCGTCAAAAATTTTTTTTTGCCTTCCTTTCCTCCCAACTTTTTGAGTGAGGATGCAATGCTGTGACTGATCTAATTACAAAAAAGAGAGGTTGATTTCAAATCATGGAAAGAGAGGTCTTGCGCCTTCATCTCTCTAAAAATATTGAACCGAACGTTCAGAAACTGGCTCTGAAACATCAACCGCAAACATCCCACTGATGATACTTGATTTTTTCATTGATTTACTCATTTAGTATATTTCTTGCTGTTCTTTTTTTAATTATTTAAGAATAAAGAATTTTTTAAACATAAAAGAATGTTTAAGAATTTTTTGTATTAGTCATTTCGATTTTAACCAAAGGACTGTAATTAATTATCTTCCAGGGCAAAACTATCAAGTTAAACAAACAAATTTGGTCTGTAAGTCTACTGAAAAAAATTACATAAAATTTTTGTTTTATAATTCAGGAACCCCCCTTTCCCATACCTTAAATTACAAGATTTTTACATAGGGGGCGTTGAAAAATTTTTCGCTTGTTAGGGGGCGGCAGCTTTAAAAGCGTTGAGAATCTCTGCTGTAGTATCTAAAATTATTAGAACTGTAGTCCTAAAAGTACTGGCTGTTATTTTTCTAATTTCTTGAAATTATATATAAACTACATTACTACCTGTTAAAAAATCCACTGCTGGAAGCTGACCTTTAAAATGTTACAGTGGATCTAAAAATAGCAGCTATGCTAGTAATATTTCAGATAATGCTAACTTTATCTGATAATATTCTCAATGTAAATTTTAACACTGTTATTGAACCTTCTGGTGTTCTTTTTAATATTTGCACTAATGATAGTATGATTACTAATTTTAATGATGTTATTTTGGAAAACCTGATAAGAGAAAAATTTTAAGTAGTTGCAAAAATGATTGTTAGATAGGATTCATACAGTCCTGAAGTCCTTAGGTTTTTTTTCCTATCTAACAATCATTTTTGCAACTACTTAAAATTTTGGTCTTTAAAAAAAACCTTTGGACCTTAAAAGTCCTTAATTCCAATTAAAATTTACAAATGTTCCTTATTTTTCTTATCTGACATTTCCATCTCTTTTCTGTGACTGTCATTCATCTGGCAATAAACATTTTGGATGAATATACCAGGTGTCTCACTCAAAAGAGACCCCTTTAAAAGTGGGATAAAATTCTTATAGTAAAAGGAAACTAAACCAAATTTTTACATGACACATACCTATATGTTTGAAGAATGAAAATACATTAGAAGAGTTTAGAAGATTATTTATTTATGTAAAAAGTTAATCTGCTTCAGTACTACTGGAATTAGTGGAAACCATCTATAGTATTCCTGTGCAACAAAAAAAAAAAAAAAAAAAAAAACTATGGCCTCCAGATTTTGAATTATGTCCAATGGGGCCTTTTTTTTATCGTTTTTAAATTAATAAATTTTTTATCGACCTTTTTTTATCGTTACCTTTATTAAATATCATGTTCTTCGCACTTAAACCATACATTTCAATTCAAGAGTAATATCACAAAATATTTAATAAGGGCATATCTTTAGAATTTCCAATACACAGTTTTACGAGATATTTTTATTTTTAAGAATTGGTTGTTTAGGAAGAAAGAAAAGTTGATGCTGAAGGAAGCACAATTCAGTTTAGTGAATGAAATAAATTTAGCTGATGGCAAAAATTCTTTTCGTTTCTTTCTATTACCATTCAACAATCTTTTCCTTTTTTTTTTTTTTTTTCAAATGTCTACTTATAACTGATAAGTACACAAACAATCGTTATTCGAATATGGATGATGCAGCCTAATTAGAACTTTTGCCATCACCCAAATACAGTTGATGTGGTAGTTAACATGTTAATAGTTATTGAAAATTGACAAATTAAGATTTTCTTGTATATCTGAATGCATAATGTATTATTGTATAGAGTTATTCTCAACACTAAAATGATTAAAATATTAGTTTTTGCAATAAGTTTTTTTTTTTTTAAATCTGAAAACTTGAAGATAAAAAAAAATTAATTACATAAAGCAAAAGGAATTTTTTTTTTTTTCAAATGGTATTGATAAAGCTAATAACAAATTGTGTACTTCTTAATTAAGGGGGCCACTAAGATTGAATCACAAATCAACTGAAATATCTTGTCGAAATCTCACCACATATTCTTATACCTTGCTACATGTTACATCTCAGTTTATTAGTTATTAAATGTTGGGTGCAGCTATAATAAGAAAGTACCCAAATAAGTGGATCTTTTACAATATGGTTCAGAAACCAGTGAGAACACTGATTTATGTAAAGGAGTAAATTAAGGTAAGGATATAAATAAGGAAAAATATCCAGAAAAATTTCAGGTAAACATGATATAAATATTTTGTAGTGTTATAGATGTTTTGCATCTATAACACTACAAAAACTACAGTTGTTTTAATATCAGTATTAAAATCTGTATAACAAATTAAATATGTAATTTTAAATTACAAAAGTTTATTTGATTTGTGATTTTGATAGTGGTGTTTTTAATGAGTATTTTTTAAAATAAAAGTGCTTTTTATAGTGACCATATAAATATTCTTTAAAATATGGTGGATTACTGTCAGGAAAAATTAAATTGATAATTATGGAACTCCTGCAACTAAGATTATGAAATGCACAAGATCTTCATTTTGTTATACCTGACATAGTTTCATATTGTAGAATAGCCCTCCCCTCAAAAGAAATGGGGTATAAAGTGAGGTAGGAAAAAAGTTAGTTTTAAATTCTTTAGAGATAAACTGAAAAAAAAAAAAAATTTTTTTTTTCTTTTCTTAAAGTTGTATTATCACTTCTGACTGAAATGCAAACATTACAGTGATTTTCTGTGCTGCACATTAGATTGTTCCATAGTTAATGAACAATGCCTTGAAACTTCAGGAGACTGCTAGGTGGTAGTTGCAATGATGCAAGGCAGCATCCTAATGCATTTGATACATATTCTATTGGATTTTAATATGAAAGGGTTCCATCTGCTGGATTCCTTCACTCTCAAAATGTGCCAGTACAGCAAGATAGACACAGGCATTATCACTCATTTAAGAGGAGGTTATTACTGCTCATATCATACGCCTAAGCATATTGACATAAGGATGAAGAATTTTATCTTTGTATATTTTAGCATTTATAATTACACTGTTGAAATTGTATAGGTCACTGTAGCCATTCAGAATGCCTGCCCATATCATGATTCTATCATCTTTGTTCTGATGCTTTTCATGGTTGCTTTCAGGCTTATTGCATTTATTTTGCTTCCTCCAGATTGTAACACATTAGGAACTGGACACATTTGGACCCTTAAATTTTTCTATTGATACACCTTCCCATTTAAAGAAATATGTATGAACTGGGTTAGATGTTTGTATAAATGAGTTCCAATCTCTTAAAAATATGCCAAAACCTCTCAAGGAAACAAATTTATATCCTATTATAGAGAGATCTTAGAACCTTATGTTCACCTTTTTTGGGGGTGCATTTGGTCCAGGATTTCTGTTAAAGGACAGCAATGCTCTTTCACATAGGGCACAACTGGTTGACAATTATCTGGAGATATTCACTGAATAGATTGGCCAGCTATATCTTTTTAACTCCTAGAACATGTCTGGGGTGCTTTTGGGAGGGTAATTTCATCTTGCCATCCCCCTCCGAGGACCATCCCGGATTTGAAAACTAACTGGCTGCAGAGTAGAATTAACTGCCAGAAGGACTCCTTGTCCAATATGCCATCACGTTGTGTGACCTGTCTGTGAGAGGGGAACATACCCCATATTAGATTCATCTTCAGTTTAGTAACACAACGTGGAATTTGGTCATCCTTGCATTGTAAGCTCTACTGATGATCATGCACAAGTAAAATTATTTCATACCATTTGGTGCATTTCTTTCTCTGTTATAAATGTAGTATATGCATACCAAATTTCATTAAAATTTATCCAGCTCTTTTTCAGAAATTTCACATAATGCTCAAATTTGCATAATTTAGTGGGCAAACCTATTTGACTTAGCATACATTGTTACTGGTTTCTGTAAACAGTATTTTGCACATTTGATCTCTTATATTATTATCTCTGGTACTGATAAATGTAATTTATTTATATTTACTGTTTTGGTAGCATTATGTTGTTCTTGCATTTTGTGTGCTATCTTGGTGGCAACAATTTGTTCCATGTGTGGTGCCTTTATTTCTGTAAAATTCATGTGCGATGTACATGTGTCTGAACTTATTAAATCAAAATGCTTAGTGTACTCTGAACGCTTAATATGCTATGCATGCATCTTAAATAGCTATGATGGGCACATTATATTAAGTACAGTTTATAATGTTGCTTAAATTTGTAAAAAGCTTATATTATATATTTGAATTCATAGCTACCGAGATATTCCCAATTGATAACAAAAATCTTCTGGTTTTTAATTTTTAGTTTTTACTTAAGAAATTGTTTTTTAACAGTAAAATTAGTTTTATTATTGAATTAATGAAGGTTAAATGTGTGTGAATTTTATCCTTTCCGCAATCCCTATGAATCTTCAGCATAATTTTTCTAATTAAATTTTTTTTTGATCTGAATTGTCTTAATCTACTGTAGACATTTATAAACCTTTATATGAAGATTTAAACAAATATTTAAATAGTAAACATTTGTATTTAGTGTTAACCAGTATGTAGAGTATTTAGGTTAATTTTGGAGCAGGAAACTCGAAAATATGTAATGCCTTTGCTGGGATTTGAACTCTGGACCTTTTGATTGCTAGCAGGATGAGCTTCCAATTACAATATGAAATCATAGGGACCTTTGGACCTAGTTGCCAGATCCTAGTAGGGATAAATTATCATCAGCCACATTTTAGTTTGTGTCTATTTTGGAGTGATTTTTGAATTTTTTAGAAGAAGACAAAATATGTAATGTTATTTTCAGTGCTCGCACAAGAAAATTAAGATTTTTCGATTGCTGGACTTCCATAAATTTTGCATTCTTGCCGATTTTTTAAAATATCAATTGCATGAATTGTGTTTCAGCTGAAGACAGCTTTTCATTTTCTAGTCATTTTAACTATAAATAAAGTTTAAAGCGAAGTCCAAAGGATAAATATTTTAATTAAAAGATTTATGTTAAATGACAAAGAAATAAAACAGTCCATCAGGGGTTATTCTGTACCACCGAGTGACCCAATTCTTATATTGGCTGAAACAATCTAAATCATATTAAAGATTGTTTTTTTTATACAATCTATAACGGGAGAGAAGAATTAGCTTCTTAAAACATTCTTTCTAAGAGGATTAATATAAAAGATTTTATATATATATATATATTTAAAGCTGGGACTTGAACCAAACTGTCAAACTTTTAAAGTTTAATTTACATGATAGTTATAATTAAAGTTTCAATTTGAAATGGTCATAAAAGGAAAACTACCAGACCAAATGTTATCAAACTTGGGAATCATGTAAAGGAGGTTATGGGAATTTATTTTCCGCGGGAAAAAAAAGAGTTAAAAACTCACCACCAGGGGAAAAATGGCGCTGTATACAGTATTGTTAAATAAAATAAGACATGAAAACATCTGTTTAAAATGTGTTTAATAGTTTCCAAAACATGTTACAAAGCATGTTCAATGTAGCGTCCAACATTTTCCGAAAGCAAGTTAAATCCTGTTACTACATTTTCAACAGCAGGTTTAGCATATCAGGAGGAATGTTATGGACATGTCGGAGTATCACATTTTTCATTTCTGGCAAATTGTTTAGATTATCACCATAAACAGTGCTTTTTAGATAAACCCCATAGCCAAAAGTCACAGAAGTTGAGGTCTGGTGGAAAGTGGGGGAAGTGTCGGCCTATAAGACGTTCATTCGGGAAATGTTGCCTAAGTAACTGTGCGACACACATGAGGTGGGGCCCAGCCCTGCATAAAAATCGTAGTATCTAAAATGCCACGTTACTGCAGTTCATGTACCACGAAACATTTTAACATTGACTCTAAGTAAGGTGCAATCACAGTGGTCCAGCTGTCGACTGCTCTTCAGAGAAAAATGATTCAGTTATAAAACTAGCTGTCATTCAACACTAAATGGTGTGGAATGACTGCTATGCAATCGAATGCAGTAGGAGAATGCAATGGAACTAGATAGATAACATGAGGGATTTCTTTGGCCCAAATCGATTAAAAGCATTTTGAATCGGTATCTTCATGTTTTAGGGTCGAATTCAGGCTTCAAAAATTACAAATTAGCGATCTGTAAGAAAACGATTTCCAGATTGTACATACATGTGTGAGTGATTTTCGATCTCACATTTTCTAATCGGTAATTCGTGGTTTTCACGGACGAATTTCTCACTTACACGGATGGCGCACTCGACTTTTATCGAATTTAATGCCTTTAAATGGTAATTTGCTTACTTCAAAGTTTCTGAAGGGTATACAGCATATTAAACTTGTGTAAGAAAAGGTTAAGTTAGATTCCGACCTATATTTCGTTTAACAATATTGCATACAGCGCCATTTCCGCCCTGGTGGTGAGGTTTCGAACTTCTTCTTTTTTTTTTTTTTTTTTTTTTTTGAAAATAAATTCCCATGACCTCTTTTACACGATTACCAAGTTTGATAACATTTGATCCAGTAGTTTTCCTTTTATGACCATTTCAATGTAGAACTTTAATTATAACCACTCTGTATATTATTAAATTTTAATTTGAAGCTATGCGTTATATTTATACCATTCATAAATTTTTGGCTTTTATGGGAAATAAAGAATCGAAGCAAATATATTTACGATAATGGACCAAAACTGAAAAAATTTCCTTTCTCTCCGAAAGTGAAATATTGAAACTTCGACCTTGAACTTAATGGGTTATCGAAATATTTAATTTGTCTTATCTTCTAAGTCCTAGTTCCGACAACAATTCCATCAAAAATTCCGAATGACTTAAGCTGAAATAAAAAATTTAGTATATATTCACTGTATGTTAAAGTAATCAGAGTGTAATAAAAATGGATTATAGAATTTATGCTGGTGCAACTTTTTGTCTGACTGCACATGTAGAAGAGAAAGCTTGTAGAGATCTGTTTTTGACTTGCCTCTAAAAGTAGATGTCATACTTCTTTTGTCTCTTCAATGTCAAAAAACTTTCCTTTGAGAGGCAACTTTAGTTTTTGGGAAAGAAAAAAAAAATCACAAGAAGACAAATTTGAAGAACATTCAGGACGATTGAGTACACATACTTATTTTCGGAACACAAGCGGTTCTCTGACTGGTTATTGAATAATGAAAAGATGCATTGTCATGCAATACAAAGCATTTGGAATACGTTTTCTGACTGGAAACGTAAGATTAAAAGTCATCTGCTTAATTCACAGCCATTTACAAGTCAACTACTCGGGCAATTGCAGAATTGTTTTGATCCTGAGCTTCTAAGACAAACCTAATATCACTGGATTTAAACACTTCTTTAATCTTCCAAGAACGTTCCTTCTTTAGCTCATATTCCAAGAATAATAAGTGAATACAATTATTGCAAAAGAAATTGAATATTCATTTGCACTATGGCTTGGTAGTTTACTAACGAGTTAACAAAACTTAAATTCTGCTTTTTGTGTCTAAGAATACAACAATATTTTAAATATTTGCAAATAAAATATTAAATTGCAGATTTAATTGGAGCCTTATCAGTTGCCTAGCATTTGAAGATTGTTAAATACTAATTGTTTGTTGCGAAGTCTAACCCAGACTGCATCGTTGGTTTTCGTAGTTTTCTAGGTTCTCTTTACAAAGGTTCTCTATGAAAGCATCTTAATCAAATAGCTCTCATGTTCTTTCTATGTTCAAACAACCAACTAACCTAGTTTAAGCGCGATTTCCAAGTGAAGTTACTAGCAAAACCCGAATACTCATTAAAAATCATGTAGCTTGCCAATCGGGAGTAACGTGAAAGATAAGGCGCCAATAATTGAATTGCTGTTACAGTACGCTGTTTCTAAACTTAGATGGTGATAGCCCACCAGTGGCTGAGCGGTAAAGACGCTGAACACTGGTAGTTCGGTCTGAGGTTCGAATCCCGCAAACGGGCTGGCTGCATTTGCGTTTTCGTGGTTTTCTCCATGTGTAACATGTATACGAGCCAGTTTCCCTTAGAAAGTCCTCCACGAAGGCATCCCTCTCTTTAGGTAGATAGTCCTCGTGTGCTTTGCCATAATTAAATAATCCAATCCAATCCTTAAATAAATATAATTGATTTGCAACTTCTACTAGAATTGACAGTAAGAAGTGAAGTGTAAATAAATAATATCGTGTGCAATCTTGATTAATATAAAATTATAAATATTTGCATAGAAAAATATTTTCATTCAGACAGTTTTTTTAAAAATATTTGCAATTACTTTATAAGAAGGATTTATTAATAACTGTAATAATTACTTATTATATTACTGATGATTAGGATTCAGTTCTTGACAATTACATTCTAAATTAGAATTTTAAGGATATAATGAAAATACGCTACGCACTAAAATACATTTTAGGATAAAAAATGAGTTGATTTTTTATGTTTTAAAACTTGTTAAATTCATTTAATAAACATCGTATCCTCGTTGCTAATTGAATCCAGAATGTTGGGTGTTGTTTATATAATTATTCTTACTTGTCCATAGAATCTGCTGACTTAACCAGCCATTAAGTAGCTGCAGATCATTTCTACATAACCATTGAACTTCCATTAATTCAGTCTCTAGAGGGTTGAATGTTTATATCATAATTTAACTTATAAAAATGATTATTCTAAATCTTATGTTTCTATAAATATATACTGTGCTTTAAAAGTATGGATGATAGTATCAAGCCGCTCTTTCAGCCACTTCATAAGCAACAGTTTGTTTAGAAATAAATTATGCAGTTAATGTCATAAAATATTTTCATAAAATTCAAATAAACATCAAGCGAAAATTCTCAGTTTTAGACAATTCGATTTAAACGAAGTTAAAGAAAGGTAAAGTAGCAGACGATAAAACGCCGAAGGTAAAAATTTACTATTTTTTTTTTTTTAAAAAAGGAAGAAAGAGAGAAATTTAAAAAAAAAATAGTTAAAAATTTGAATAATATAATCTATAATTTAAAAAAAAAGGTTTTCATATAGTATTAATAAATATTTATTACGCATCGTTGAGGGAAAAAAGTTCATATAATTAAAATTTTACTTGAATTTAAGGTTAAAAATAGCTGTGGCAATTCACTGTAACAAAAATCCATAAAGCACATTTGGTGTTATGATCGCTTAAAAAAAAAGATGCCAAATTTCCAAATGCGAAAATATGTAAATTCGTGTTTATCTTACAAAATTTTGAATAAAAAAGTCTAATTTTTTGCAGTTATGCTTAAAAATACACCTACTTTAAGATGATGGTAAAAATTTTATAGGTTTTATTTCAAAATTTTTTCAAAAATTTATAAAAATTATTTTAAAATAGAAATTTAAAAAATAAAACACAAAAAATGGGTAAATTTTATTTGGAATTAACCTAAATTTTGAAATATGAAAGGAAAAATAATAAAAGTTTAATAAAAAAAGAGATATTAATAAATATTTACCATTGAGGAGCTAAAATTTTGAGAGCTAATATTTTAAAAACTACTCGTACGAGTATTACAAAACTTGGTGTTCTGGCATAATTTTAGTCGTAGAATCAAAATATGGAAAAATATTGATATGTTATTTCAAAAAAGTCTGATTTTGTGTCAAAATACCGATGTTAGAACAATGCTATATATAAATCTAATATATATCCTAAGTCGCACTTTCAAGACATGAAAAACGCAGTTTCAATTTTGTCAATCGGCCCAATAGAACGGGAGATGTAGCACTGTCCCCCCCCCTTTTTTTTTTGTGAGCAGTGTACATTACTAAGTTTATCCGCACAGTAATTTGCACATTCATTATAAATTTAATTTTTAATGTGTTGAAAAGTTTTTTTTTTTTTTTTTTTTTTTTGATAAATTAAAGCTTTTCCTACCCATCAGGATTATTTCAGCATAAGAAGGTTAGAATATGTAATTAGTATTTTTTACATCAGAATGATAATTAGTTGAATAAGCTGATTCAGTTGAATAAACTGCTCTATGAAGCGAATTTAAATCAATTTTGATTTCCTTTAAAATGATGCTGTCACACAGCATGATAACCTCCCGAATACTTTTGTTTTTTGGCAGGTGAACCTCCCGATTTTTTATTTCAAGGTTAACAACCATGTGAACTATTTCGTAGCATAATAATTTCTAAGATTTGAATTTTGCTCTTGTTATCAGACTTTCATTTTATAGCTTTTATTTTTTAGGCAGCTTTCATTTTATATTTCCTGCACTTCTGTTAAAAATGTGAAAATCCTTGTGTCATGTGTTAAGAATTCACAAATATTTTGTGAAATCTTCATTCTCAAAAAAAGAAACAATCTCAAAATTTGTATTTTTCATCAAGATAGGCCATATGTCCAGGAAGTAATATGAATCCATTTATATTAAAAGTGATAATTGTCTTCGTAAGAATCACTCACACAATCATGCCTTTTATTTAATCAGTTTTTTTTTTTTTTTTTTCCCCCCCCTGCAATAGTTTATACGACTTGGGGTTTGGCAAGAGATCAACAAGTGACTGTCCTGTTTCTTCAGAAAAGGAATTTTTTTCAAAAAAAAAAAAAAAATTGCATTCAAATAATCACTTTATGAAATTAAAATGTGTCTAAAAAATATTTATTGTTGGATCACAAGCTGTTCTCATTACTGGGCCCACCAGCGGCCGAGCGGTATAGACGCTGAACACTAGTAGTTCGGTCCGAAGTTCGAATCCCGCGAACAGGCTGGCTGCATGGGCATTTTCATGGTTTTTCCCATGTGTAACGTGTATACGAGCCACTTTCCCTTAAAAAGTCCTCCAAGAAGGCATCCCTCCCTTTAGGCAGATAGCCCTCATGTGCTTTGCCATAATTAAATAATCCAATCCAATCCTGCTCTCATTACTAATAATTTATTTGCTTAATGATATCCAGAATTAATTTTTGTTGAGTTTTATAAATATAAAGCATGCTTCAAACGAATCACAACAGAATAGTTGATTGGAATAATTACATGAGAGGGATAGGAATCAATTTCTTGTCATTTTCTCCTGTTTTTAAACAAAAGAAATCGATGAACTCTACAAAATTATGGAAATAGATGAAGCTTTCACAAAAAAAACAATATAATATAAATCATGTTCTCCCACGGTAGGGTTTTTGGAGAATTTTATCATGAAATGTGAGAATGTTTTCCTTGCTGCTGTTCCCGGTCATTCCCTTTTCCTAGTATTGAACTGTGGGGAAAAAGAAAGAAGCCAAAATGACCACCATGGCACTCAAACTGTGTTGTATAGCTCTTTCAGAAAAATACAATTAATAATTGTATGCACGGTTAATTAAGAAGCACAGTAAATAAGTGGATTTCATGCATTTATGATAACATATGTATTTTATTTATTTGTGCAGAAAAATGTACTTTATTGTGATAAATCATAAAATAAAAATGCTGAGAATGTTAATTATTTTTAATTTTCTTCAGCAAACTTCTAGAGTTTTATTTGGAAAAGTTGATTCTGTTGCAGAAAGTAAGAAAATTATTAATTATTCTTAACAATTATAATTCATGCTATTTTTCATGAAATTTATTAATTAGTTTTTATATAATTGTAAATTTTGTTCTTTTAACCGAATTCTTTTTTTGTATATATTAAATAATACATTTGCATTGATAAATTGATTTTGTTTCTGTCAATAATATGTTTGTCAGAAATGTGAAACATTGCATTACTTAGCATTTTCCATATTCATTTTCAGTTAAAAGAAATTACAGTTGACTGTGTTTATATTTTTTCTATATATCTATCTGTATACGTATTGTTTATCTGTAAAAATTGCAATGATAACAGAATGTTATAATATTTTATGTGCAGCTATATATATATACAGTGTAGATATTCAAAATGTGAAAGCTTTAAGTAATTATACTTAAAAAATATGAAGAGGAAACTTAAAATGAATCATCCTTATTAAAAGTTCTTTTGAGAAAATTTAACAATAAAAAAATATCTTTATTAAATTTTTCATTTACCCTATATCATGAACATAATTTTCAACACTTAATCATATTTAGTAACTTTCATCATTAAGACCTCTTTTTTTTTTTTTTTTTTTTTTTTTTTCTAAGTTATTTGTTCATCACATTTTGGAACTGACAACTGTTATAGGTATCATTCTTTTTATAAATTTTTGGTCAACACTGTCTGTTATTGCCCATAATATAGCTTCAGAGTAGGAGGGAATTGTTCATCATACAGAATAATGTTCATTTGCTCTATAGAATAATGTGTCGTTTTATTGAGATCTAAGAGATGTCTTACTTTTTTTGTTTTACCTTAAAGTTTATGTTCTTGCAGGAAGATATACATTCATTAGCAAACTAGCATTACTTTTGGCACCTATGGTATTCTTAGGTACCATCAAATGTTAGGTTTACAAATTAAAAAAATATGTTAAAACATCTCAATCATAGTAAATAAAATAACTACTAAAAATAAATAGCATTCCTTAATACTGCAGTGGATAAAACAATAAGATTATTAAATATTTATTCAATGTAAAAATGCAAAGAGAATAGCTCGTGGATGCTGTCCAGCCCTCCTAAGCAGTATAACACCAGTCTTGTGGCTATTGGACTATGTATAGTAACTGTAAAGAGATATTGTCTGTTTTTGCGGACAAAATGATGTATAAATTTTTGTCAAAGTTTTATAGTTTTAGCATATACGTGTCCTATAAGGCAACTCCCGAAATATCAATGGCCTCTGAATTTAGTTTAAATAAGTAATTATTTGGAACAAATAATGTTCTTGCATCTGGCAACACTATAGAAGCAGGTGCCACGTCATGGACTTACATGTACACTGATTCCCCCCCCCCCTCCTAAAAAAACATTTCCATATCTCCCATTCTAGGGGCTGACTGACAAAATTTAACTTGTGTTCTTCATTTCTCGAAAGCACAACTTAAAATATATATTCGACTTGTATATAGCTTTGCTTTAATTTAGGTATTTTGATAAAAAATCTGAGTTTTCTGAAATGACATACTGATTTATTTCCATATTTCGATCCTATGCATCGAATTATTGTCAAAGTGCCAAGTTTTATAAAAATCATCTGGACAGTTTTTTAAAAATTAGGTCCCAAAATTTTAGCTCCTCGATGTTAATTAAGTTTGATATGTATTTATTATTCTCTTTTTTAATTAAACTTACTTGAGTCTATCACTTTCAAAATTTAGGTTCAATCTAAATAAAATTTGCCCATTTTTCTGATTTATATTTAAAATTTGTACTTTAAAGTTAGTTTTATAAATTTAATATATCCATGAATTTATATATTAGCACATTTTGAACTTTGTGATATTTGTTATAAGCGATAATGATGCCAAATATAGTTTATGTACTTCCTTATAATCTTCAGTGAATTGCAACAGTTATTTTTAACCTTAAATTTCCACATAAACTTTTACTGTGGATAATTCATGGGAAATTTCTTAATTTTCATTTTTATTAATAATGCCTATTTATTAATACATGAAAAGCTATTTTTTGATTACTGAAGAATAGTAATATAAAGTTTAAAGATGTTCTTTTTTGCTTTCATAACAGTAAATTTTTACCTTTGCCATTTTAATGTCTATTATTTTACTTCATTTCATTTTGTACAGAATAAAATTTATTTTGCTGATTTCATATTTGTGCATCATTACGAATAAGTCTTTACTATAACTTCTTTCCGTATTCCTCACCAGAAGGCAAGTTTTGTGTGTATTTAAGTTGAGGGTTTTGAATCCTTAGTTTAGAGAGCTTCTGGCAATCATGTATTGCTGTTAGTATTTTTAACCAGCTCTGTTTAAAAATTATATTCTGGTTGTAGCATTCTTGCTAGTCGCTGCTTTAAATTGTCTTTTGTGTTCATTTAAAATATTCACAAGTTGTGCCTTTATGTTTAAACTAGAAGTAAAATAAAAAGGTTATTTAAGCCTTTTGTATTTTGCAAGTTAATCAAGATGTAATGATAACTTGCTATCTGTCTCATAGGGTCTACAAGATTTAACTGTTGTTTCCAGTTACAATAGCTACTGTTCAAGTTATAATTTACTATTTGATTTGCAAATATTTAAAGTATTACTTATATTTTAAACACAAAACAGTAGTGTTTCGTTAACGCTTTAGTTTTCAAACTACCAGACTGTAGTGCAAATGAACATTTAGTATTATATTTGCTGTTATATTTACTTGGTGTTTGTTCTTGAAATCTAAGCTAAAAATGGGAGAAAGATCAAAAGAAACATTGCACACTAAATATAATAAGTTGACTCATATATTTTACTAGTGCAGATTTAAAGCATTGGCTAGCAAGAATGCTAAAGATGAATATTATAAATATAAATTTTAAAAATAACTATTTAAAGTGCTGTAATTCAACCATGCAATTCAAAGAATTAAACTGAAATTCTAAAAAGAAAAAAGTAAATATAACAAGTGTTATTAAAAAATATAGTATGAAGTAAAATATATATGCAAAAAAAGTAAAATACTTTTTTCCAGTCTTGTAGAATGAAAGGGAAATTGAAATAGGTTACCTTAAACTGAGGAGTTTGGCATGAATTAATCACGGCACAAAGTGGAAAAAGTGTGCTACAATAAATTTACGAATTACTGATTAAATTTCATGCCAAGTTTTACAAAATTTGGTTTTTAGGCATAATTTGAGTTATATAATCAAAATATGAATAAAAATAAGCATGTTATTTCAGAAAAGTTAGGTTTTTATGTCAAAATGAATATCTTAGCTTACATATGTGTCGTGTTTTCAGAACATGAAAAGTGCAAGTCAAATTTTGTCAATTGGCCGAGTAAAATGGAGGATATAAAATTTCCCCGTCTTTTATAGACTAAGTGTATCACTAAGAAGTTTCGTTGTAAATTGTCCAATCGGCGTAAAATATATAAAGTGTGGACCTAATCATGGAACTAATGAAAAGAAGAAAATAGGAAACAAGCTTTAAGTTAAAAGTCATAAAAGCAGGCTAAAGAATCTGAACAACTGTGTTCCAACAAGGATGAAGATCTCATTAAAAGTAATTGCAATGAAAAAAAAAAAAAAATGTTCTATGAGGAGAGGAATAGCTTGCTGGTCAGATTTAGAAAATAACATTTCAGAAGGGATACAAGAACAGAGGCAGATTTGTTATGTTTTTACAAGAAATATAAGTAGTTCTTATGTATTGAAAGGAGTACAGGCCAATCTAGAACAAGATAAAGAATTTAAAAGCAAGAGTAGGTTGGTGCAGTCATTTCATGAACAAGAAAAAAAAATCTGGTACTATGGCAGAAAATAAAAATAGCTCAGAAATTACCACTAGATCTTGACCATAAAGTCACGAGTTTTCACAAGTTATTGTATGAGGCAAAAATATGACTTTTGATTATCTAATATTGGAAATATGTATCAAACACTAATGAACTTCGACTTGATAAGCAATTATGAAAACAAAAGGCGTAAAAACTGTTCGGGTCAGAAGTACAGGCTATGAAAAGACAGGTTTACGGTAGTATTAACGTGCATGAGGAAAACTACTCCTAAAATAAAATTCCCACCTGTCATTTTCTTTTTATGAAAAGATGTGAAGATAGAATGATTTAAAATTTTACAATGAAAATGTGTGGCAGAAGAGACCAGGTGTACTATGAAATCAATGCATTTCGTTCATGAGGAATATATTTCTCAATTATGTAATTGAGAACACTAAAAATCGCTTAGCAAGGAACAATACGAAGATTACTGTTATACCAGAGGGTTTAACTTTGATGCTACAATCTTTATATGTCTCCCTGAATAAACCATTCAAAGATCACATCTCTGAACAATGAAATAACTGGATGATTAGTAGCAAAAAGTTACAAAAGCTGGAGCTATGCAGGCTGTAACATTTGATGTGCTATGTGATTTCATAATCAAATTGTGAGAAAAAAGTAAAAGTGGAAACAGTGATTAAATCCTTCTAAAGTTATGAATTTCTAATGCTATGGATGGCAGTGAGGGTGACTTGTTATGGGATATTGATTAAAAAAACTGAAATTGACTTGCTAGGTACAAAATGGAGCACGTATATGATGAACCTCTTAACAATATAAGAATATATTTGAGGAGCTATTTGTTATAGATGATAAGTGTAAGAATTTTGCAGGATTTTAAATATATTGGTGAGTGATTTTTATATTTTATAATGGTTTTAATTTATATAATTTTTTCTGTGTTTGCCCTATAAGACAATCCCGAATACTGGGGGCTTTTTTAATGTTTCAGCTATTCTATATGGGAAGTTATTTAAGTCTTTCAGTGTTTTTAAAATAATAGTAGTAAGGATAAAACTAATTGTAAGAAATCGGATATAATGATGAAATCAGATATAATTATATATAATTATATATATGAGAATGTTATTGTGATTTGATTATTCAGTAATTCATACAGTAAGCTAAAATTAATGTCTAGACCAAGAAAAAAAAAAAAAAAAAAAAAAGCTGAATATTTGAGGTTCTTTAACCCTTTAACTGTCATGGTCATGCCCGAGATAATCTCGGGCACAGCACTGGTGTTCGAAAATGTCACGCCCGAGTATTACTCGGGGTTTTTTTTTTTTTTTTTTTTTTTTTTTTTTTTTTGAGTGCATCGTATTGTTATACCCGAATATATATCAGGATACGTTTATTTCGGCTTCATCTCTTTGTCAAACCCGACTGTATCTCGGGAAAAGTTAATGTGCGCTCAATTCAATAGATGACAGCACTTTAACTGAAGATTTCAAAGGTTAGAGGTTATAAGTTCTTTGGTTCAAAGTGCACGGGATCTTTTTGTTGTAAAATGGCGTCCAGTTCTTTGAAACGTTATATAGATGATTTAGATTTTTCTACCGAAGATGAAGGATGTGTGTTTGATAAGCAGTATTCGTGATACTTCCATGGTCAGCCTCAAAAATGAAGATATACTCAAGCCGAAGATTGTTTCTGACTACAGTCTAACTATGGGTGGTGTAGATCGCTGTGATTAGGAAATATCCTTTCATCCAACAATCCGAAAACGTCAGAAAAAATATTATAAAAAGATATTTTTACATTTACTAGACAAGGTACTTTGGAACTCATATTTACTCTATAAAAATGTAGTTGGGAAACGTATTGCATTTTTAGAATTTTGAATCCAAGTTGTAGAAGAGCTTTTACATAAATATGATGCAGCTTCTGGACAAAAGAATGTTGGCAGACCATCTACAATAGATAACCTTGCCCGTCTTACTGAATGACATTTTATTTCCTATATTCCTCCTACTCCTGTAAAACGTGAGCCTACAAGACAGTGCAAAGTGTGTTGTTCAAAAAAGGATAAAAATGCGAAAAAGATAAATAAGGAAGGAAACACGGTGCTGGTGTAGTGATTGTGGAGTTGGTTTGTGCTTGGAAAAGTGTTTCCAGTTGTACCATACAAGACTGAATTACTGAACTACTGATACGCATTCACTTTTATTTATTTTTTTCCATTTATTTATTTTTTAGAAAATAATTAATCTTCTTTCATTTCTAGAAAATAATGCTCCACTAGAAGCAAACTTTACAACTGCCATTTTGAGTGGCAGCCGCCTCAAGCAAATACGCAGTTTCTACAAAACTTTAAAAATTTTACCCATGTACTTCAAAATATCAATTTTTAACTACTTAAGTATATTTTATTTTGTACTAAACATTTGATTTTTCCAATAAAAAAAATTGACAATTTGTGTACCCAAATCATCAAAATAACTCGACAGTTAAAGGGTTAATGTTCATAACAAGAATTCTGAATTTTAATCAATTTCATTGGCAGTTATGTGCATTGTAAAACTCCTTCCTACACACTAACAGCTAATGCAAAAAAAAAAAAAAAAAAGTTCACACAGTTGTTATTGAATGGAATACTTGTAGTGTGTATCTGCTTGTATGATAGAATTTTGTTAAACCACTAATGTGTATAATTTAAGCTCACTTTTGGTTAAACAAAATTAAATTTCATGAAAATTCATTGTGGGGGCAGATTTGTAAGTTTTTTTTTTTTTTTTTCTTTTTTTAAATAGGCAAGGAAATTAAATTTAAAAAATACTCCATATATTTATAACTTATTTAAAGAACTGCTATGATTAAAGTAGTATAACATTTTCTGCATATATGCAAGGGCTCTTTTTTATGGTAAACACAAATAATTAGTTGCAGAATTTTTCTTTGAGGTGTTTTGTGAATGATAGTCACATGCCTGCTAAAAAGTTAGAGGCAAAGCAGCATGCCACAAAGATGTGATAACCCATGGCGTTTCTGAATTAATGTTACTTATGTTTCTTGCTTTTTAAATTTTATTGATTGCTCTTTTATGGAATTCTTTCTGTGCTACCATTTTGAAAATGATTGTTGCCTTTCGTGCATTAGCTTGGCGAAAAATTAGCTGCTAAAATTTCTTTGACGTTTCAGTGGTGCTAATAATCGGAAAATGTAAATAAATCTTTATTTGTGTGTGTGTAATATATAATCAAGAAAATATTTATTTATGGCCTTTTCGGGGAGTTGAGGCTTTTGGGCAAATCTTTTATCACTTGAAGGGTAAATATGTAAAGAATGATGTTTATTTCAAATCTAATCAGTCATTTTAAATAATTTTGTAGATTAAATAGGCAAACAGATCTCATATTTATTTATTTATATAGCAAATTTAGCTCAGCGTTTCAAAATCTCTAAGTATCCTACTCTGAAATTGATTAGAAATGGAAAGCTGATGAAACGAGAATACAGAGGTCAAAGATCTCTGGAAGCTCTCACAGATTACATCAGAGAACTATTGAGGGATCCTGTAAAAGAATTAGAAAGTGCAATCGATATTCAAAATGTTGATGTAAGTTTATTGCATAAGCCTTTAATTTTTTTTAAATGTATTGTATTATACCCAGTGTTTATTTTTACAAGTTGTACTTGATGGTTATGCAATATTTATTTTGTTTATTAGCAAGCCTAATTTACAAAGTAAAGATTTATTCCAGTCATTTTTTTACATGTGCTTATTAATAAGCTATTAATTTTTTAGTAAACTTCATTTTAAACTAAAAGATGCATGAAATTAGCATTTTACCAAGTTATTATAAAATTAGCAATTTACTAATTTCTCTTAGAACAGTGTTATATTGTTCCATGTAAATTGTTTGCATAAACATTTTATAATTAAATTAACTTGGGAAAAAAGAAACGTGTAACAAAGAAAGTGAAAATAATAAGTAAAGCTTTTCTGCAAAATTTCTACCTTTTGCTGTAAGTTGTAGTGAAAGGAAAAAATGCTATTAATATATTTCACATTCAGGGAACAGAAACTGTAAAAGATTTTTAAATGATTAGAAGATATGGCTTGTCATTTAAGTTTTAAAATTTTCATCTTAGTTGGGTTGATATCTAGGACTAGCTGAATGAATGTTGTTAATGGGTTTCTCCATGTGTAATATAAATAAAAGCTAGTTTCTCTTAGAAAGTCTGTATGAAGACATCATTTCCTTTATGTAAATAACCAGTTGTGCTTTATCTCATTCAATGAAACAAACACAGGTGATTAAAAAAATTGGGGTAAAAAAAAATTTAACAAAATATTGATACATTTTTGGTATTTTGTGTTAGAAACTACATTTAATTATAGTGCATGCTCAAAGTCTAAATTGCTGATAATTGCGTTCTGGAATTAATTCTTGTAATACAGTAGCTTGACAGCATAAATATTATTATTGTCTCCATTTGTAACAAAAATTCTATACAGTCAAAAGTCGTTAATTCGGACACCCATAATTCGGAATGATCTATAATTCGGACCTCAAAACTAAAAACTTTCTGCGCATGCGCCGCGTTGACACATGCGCAAAAGCGTTTACGCGTGCGCGTGAGGCCTTTTACGACTGCGCATATGAGTGTGCGCAAGTGCAGAATATGTTTTCGCGTGCGCGTTTTATGTATAATGGACGTATAAGCTAAAATTATCTAATTATCTATTTCAGTTAATGTTGATGATTGCGTTGTTCCTTAATTTTCGAATTGGATCCGGCTTATTATTTTTTGCAGACTGTAAGAGCAATTTTATAAAAGTAAGCTTAAACTTTCGATTATATCAAATAGAATTTCCGATATATATTTGTTAATATGTAAAGGATCTAAAGCGAAAGTATGTTTTGAAATCCGAAATCTGTTTATCAATTTCACGCTGCTCAGCGGGGGTAACGCCCCACCCCCCGCCGGGCGCGTAATGATTTGGAAGTTGATCTGTCAACACTATCCTTATCTTCAGCGCAGATGTTTTTATTTTATTTGGCTTATAATTGAAGATCAGATGTTTTTATTTTATTTGGCTTATAATTCCTTACCAAATGTAGTATTTCATCTCGATATGCTCCGTCTTTGATATGATTTAAAACAAGGTCCTCGTCATTATAATTCGCTTCTGATAGCGAAGAAAAGTGACAGAGGTTATTGAAAACGAAAAAATTTCGATTGACAAATTAGTCGGTGTTCTCGACACAGCAATTATAGGACTTGAACAGCGGAACTTTGTAACTAAACAAGAAATTATGTCTGTTTAATAGAATTAAAGAGAAAGTATTATCACATGAAACGAAGCAAAACTTAAATAACTTACATTGAAAGAAATGTTTATTTAAGTAAACAAATAAATATTAAGCTTTTTCTTTTTGCAAATTTTGATACCCTTTAGATCATAATTGTTCTTTATTTCATAAATTAGGGTTTCATATTTTTAATTTTAGAATTTCTGCATGCCATCTTACGAGATTTAAACTGATGATCTATAATCCGGAAAAATCGATAATCCGGAATCGCCGAAGTCCCGACGAGTCCGGATTAACGACTTTTGACTGTACAATTTTTTGTAGAAAGTTGCCTTCAAAGGCACTCTTGATAGTAATTAGCATTGTTTTGCCGTAATTAACTTATCCTGTTGAAGTTAAGATTTCAGGTGAAAAAATGAAACTTTAATTATATGTTTGCGTGATAATCAACACTTCTTTGGCAACTAGAAATATTGTATTATCATTGTTTATCTGATTTTTGGATACAGTTGCTTTCTGTATTGTTTTTCCATTTGTTTGGTTGATGTTGCTAAAGTTAATGCACAGCGTCTATTTCTGTTCATGGCAAATCTCAAATTTTAACAATTTCTCCCTTTTCAACTGAACAAACAAATGCAAATATTAAATGACTTTTGCAAAGTCAGAAAAGATGTATTTCTAGAAATATGTTTACAGTGGGCAGTCTTTAAAATCACTGATGAAAAATCACTTCTTGACAACACAAGCATTTCCAAGTACAGCACAAATCACAAAGTTAAGCAACATTGATTTTTTTTTTTACACTTGAATTTCAGTCATTTCTTGATTGTTTTGATCTTTGGAGGATCTTTAAAATCATTTTACATATGTTTTGCAACAGAAAAGAAATATCATATCCATTTCTAACAATCACATTTGCCCATTTAAGGTTACTTTTCCTGAAAAGTCAAAAATAAAAGCTGCAATATAGAGAAGAGTAATTTATTGAAAAAATAATTTTTCTCCTCTATGCTGAAGCTTCAATTAAGCCTTTCAATGTATATTCTAGCTGGAATCTGTCAACATGCCATTTATATTAAAAAATATTATGGATCATCATCTGTTAGGAATGACACGGCTCTGAAATGTAGAGTGAAAATGTCTTTTTTCCAATGTTTAGCCAAGTTGTTGGAAAAATATAAAATAGTTATCAGAAGGAAAGGAATTTGCATAATTTGCAGATACTCGTATTAAATTTGTAAGGTTTTTCTGCGCAGCAGAATACATCAAACTAAATGGTAGCAAAGTTGTGTTGATTTAACTGAGGGTTGAGGTAGTAAAGCTTCATTATTCCATGAATTGATAATTTTGCTAAATAGAAACATCATTGGATTACATAGGAAATTATCCATAAGAAAATCCTGCCTAATAATATAACTTCTCAGATGTAGTTAAAATATTTTGTTTTCACCATTAGTATTTGAAGTGCTTGATTTCAGCTTTTAGTTTTTCTTGTGAAAATTATATGAATTCTATTAATTCTGGATTTCAGTTAACTTCAAAGTGCAGATATCTCAAAGAAATGATTTTTAGAATACTTTTCGCAATCTGATTTGCTGATAATTGGAATAATTTTGCTAGTCTTTGAGATCAAACTGACAGGGGTCCACTATACCTAATATTTTGAATTTGTTGCTGCAGTTGTATTAATACATTTATTTACAGTATTTCACTACAAGAATACTGTAAATACAGTCAAAAGTCGTTAATCGGGACTTCGGCGATTCCGGATTATCGATTTTTCCGGATTATAGATCATCAGTTTAAATCTCGTAAGATGGCATGCAGAAATTCTAAAATTAAAAATATGAAACCGTAATTTATGAAATAAAGAACAATTATGATCTAAAGGGTATCAAAATTTACAAAAAAAAAAAAAAAAAAAAAAAAAAAAAAAAAAGCTTAATATTTATTTGTTTACTTTATTAAACATTTCTTTCAATGTAAGTTGTTTAAGTTGCTTCTTTTTATGTGAAATACTTTTTCTTTATTTCTATAAACAGACATAATTTCTTGTTCAGCTACAAAGTTCCGCTGTTCAAAGTCCCGTAATTGCTGTGCCGAGAATACCGACTAACTTGTCAATTGAAATTTTTTCGTTTTCACTAACCTTTCTGTCACTTTTTTCATGTCTTTATCCATTTTTTGCATACAGCACTTCCACTTTTTGTTTGATGGACATTGAAACATACTTTCGTTTTGTAGAGCTCCAGCATCGGAAATTCTATTTGACATAATCGAAAGTTCAAGTTTACTTTTATAAAATTGCTCTTACAGTCTGAAAAAAGTAATAAGCCGGATCCAGTTCGAAGATTAAGGAAGAACGCAATCATCAACATTAGCTGAAATAGATAATTTTAGCTTATACCATCCGTTATACATTAAACGCGCACGCGAAAACGTATTCTGCACTTGCGCACACGCATTATGCGCAGTCGTAAAGGTCTTACGTGCATGCGTAAACGCCTATGCGCATGTGTCAACGCAGCGCATGCACAGAAAGTTTTTAGCTTTGAGGTCCGGATTATAGATCATTCCGGATTATGGGTGTCCAAATTAACGACTTTTGACTGTATATATCGCTACAGTAGTAATAAAAATAAATACTTAAATAGATCCCTACAGTAATAGTGATATATTTATTACTGTGTATTTAATGCTTCTACAGTAGTAATGATATATTTACTTATTGATTAGATATATATGAAGATAATTTTGATGTCCTAATGAATCATTTACTGTTATAAAATATTTTATTTTCAATGGTGATTCTAGAGGATTACTAGCTTTATAATTTGTGGACTTGCTGTAGTCAATAAAATTATCACTTCGTAGGAGTATTATTTAAAGTCCTGGCTTTTTTTTTTTTTTTTTTTTTTTTTTTTTTTGGTATATTTTTCTAATTGTTAATTTTTTCAGATGAATAAGAGAAAAACAATCATTTACATCCCAGACAAAGCATCTCCCATCTATGAAATATTTTTGAAAGTAGCCATGGATTTAAGAGATGATTGTCAATTTTTCATTGTCAAAGGGTAAGATATAAAAAAATTGATAGATATTTATAAAAGTAATTTATGTTTGTGCCGTGTATAAAAAAAAAAAAAAAAAAAAAAATGTCAGATTTCAACTTATTTTGCATGTAGATATTTTGGTACTTTTATGCTAATAGAGCTGTAATTAACACCAGACATAAACATTGGCTTTGAAAATCTGAGTGAATAGTGGCACAAGCTGGGCACAATGGTGAATTTGTGCCATTTCCTGATTTTTTTTTTTTTTTTTTTTTTTTTTTTTTTTAAGCACAAATAGACTGCTACGAGAGAATGTGATTTGTTTACCCTTAAAAATTCGGAGAATCGCACCAATTCGGCATCATGCATTGGATGCATTAAGTATTGCACAGCTATTCATGATAGGATATAAACAGGCAACCAAGTCCGGGGACCAGCACCCCATTAACCGGAAAGCACTGATATTTCAAACTGCTTTTAAAGCCCTGCCTTATACTATCCCAGAGTTCGTAGCGGTCCTTACAAGTGCTTATTAGTCCTTATATTTGAAAATAAAATATAAAGGCCCTTATAGGTTCTTATTTTTTCTTTAAAGCCCCCCTTTTTTTGGGGGGGTGCTTATTTTTTGCTTTTAGTGCTTTTTTTAATGAATGCTCATTTTTTCCCCGTACCAAAGCCAAAACTAAATCTACAACTTTTCTTCCTTATATGCAGCGTCAGATAGTGAATCATACTCCCGAAAATTGCTTTTCCCCCCTTTCTCTGCATTAACGTAACCTATGGTACAGACAGGTGCGAGAGTACAGACAGGTGCACGTCGTTCTATTGGTTAAAGAATTGCGAAAACGATAGAAAATTACGGTACATTCGGTATTCTTTTCCTCCCACCCAAATATTACACACGTTTGAATTTCTATCAAGATTTTAATAATTTGCATTCTCGTTCCGCGGAGTCAGTTCATATTCGTGTTTATTATGATCGTTATGCTTATATTATGAGTATATGCATGAATATTTATAATAATATAGTGACTGCTGAAGTATAAACTTCCAAAAAGGGGTGTGTTTTTACACAGAATAGATTTCTAAGGAATAATATTCGGAATGGCTTAAATAAAAGCCCTTTCTCCACAAAATCTCTAATATTGAAGCAGCAGACTTTTTTTTTTTTTTTTTTTTTTTTTTTTTTTTTTTTTTTTTTTTTTGTCACTGTCCAATCTGGATTGAATAGGAATAAAATTTTTGCTGTCTACCCAACCCAAGCTAAGATTGATTCTATTCCGGAAATTCAACGCAGTGTGTTCAAAATTAGAATCAGAAGCACCCCAGATTAGTAAGTCTCTTTCTTTTCCTTTATTTAGTTCTTTATTCTCTGAATACCGGCAGCTGTTGATTCCGATTGCATAATATCACATGTGGAAGAATTATGCCGCACGTATTGCTCAATAACGTTTGCGGGATTTTGCAGAGATAATTAATTTTGATGTCTGAGATTTGTTTATGAATACTTAAAAGAGTTTTACTGTGCTTTCTAAGCAGAATATTTCTCAGTTCCGTTGGTCTATTTTTATATGATGCACATATCGAAATGTCAAAATCATTTATTTAGCCGAGAAATCTAAAGAACGGGTACAATCTCCCCCACTCCTCTTTTTCCAGTTACTATCCAGAATATTCGGCAATTTCTCAGTGTGCGGGTTAGTTAAGCTTTTACTGTTAAAGGATGACTGCATGAAGCAATTTCCCGTCTTCTCATTTCAGAAATGTGCCTCTTTTTTACTTAAATTACTTTGCTTGGAATATATGTTAAGGGAAAACTGTTATGTAATGAAAATTTAGAAAATGTTCAGAATTTTAATTTAAGTTAAATTATTTAAATATTAATATGAGTGGAAAAAGAGATTGTATTTATTATCAGGTGCCAAACGAATACAATTAATATGGCTTATTATTATTTATTTTCTATATTTTGAACTGAAATTTCATCATTAAATCTTGTAATATAGTTTAGTTCTGCATAGTTTTTTTTTCTCTCATTGAAAATAATTCTGTAAATTGAACTGTCATTTAAAATTAAAAAAAAAAAAAAAAAAAGTGGTACTATTCTGTTTTGAGGGCCTTAACAAAATTGCTACGAAAATGTATGCACAAAAACTCCAAATCTAGCAAACGCGCCCCCACTCAGTCATGTTTAGCTTTTTTCATGTAAATTATAATAATAAAAAAGTATTATATGAAATTAACCTTTCATTTAAATTAAAACATCAGTCTTAGATAGTTATTTACCATTATACTGCCTTTCTTGCCGCAATTATTTTTGGCAGCATTGGCAATTTTTTATGGCCCTCGAAACCGAATAGTACCAAAAAGGTTGATTGTTTTCCATGGTTGAGGTAATGCTCATTCTCTTAATAAATATTGCATTGCTCATATTTTAAATTATAAGTCTAATTTTTCTTTTAAAGTTATGCAGTTGTGTATAATGTAATTAGGTGCTTCGTTTTTCCTTAAAAGGTGCTTGAAAAGTGCTTATAGGTGCTTATTTTTTTAACTAAAATGTGGCTACGAACACTGTATCCTCATTAATGCTGATTCAGTCTGACATATTGTTTCAAACTCTAAAAATCTATTAAACTGCCAATTGATTTTTAAGTTACATTTGAAGCTTACGAAAATATAAATTTTATGCTGATGTCCTATTCATTGGCATTGTAATTAGCGTTATTGAGCAGTGTCATGCCATTAATAGATAGTAGATAAATGTTTTGAATTAAAGCATAATTTTTGGATTAGATCAATGAACATTTTCCAACTATCAAAATGGATGAAGGTTTTAGATAGCTCACATTGCTATACACAGGCTAAGCCTTATTATCACATTTTTCTTTTATAATTTTGGCACGATGTCGTGATGAAAGGCGAAAGTATGTGCTGTTCAGCTAAAGTGCATATGTGTGGTGTTCATCAGATCATTACACCTCCCTCCTAAAAGATTTGATTGTGTTAATGACCTCTCAAATCCACGTGCAAACATTTCTTAAAACAACAAAAACAAAAAAGGGAATTTTTATCAATTTTTAGTAATTTCAATTAAAATTATTTCAACATCAATGAAAAATTTTAATTATTAAAAGATGTAACATTCAGTTAATGTAAACCTAAAGCTTCAGAATTATCTTAAGCACATAAACAAAATAATACAAATCACTCATTAACATTAAATATTATTCATTACCAAACTTTACGTAAGTATGAATCTTATTACATAGTATTACATAAACTTCAAAGTGTAGCATTTTAGCTCTTAAAAAAATATTCAAATGAAATTGTTAAAATGTTCATACTGTTTCAAAAGCTGTTGTCTTTCAGTCATATTTCAATCATCGGGAAATATAATCATGTTGTTAAGTCACATCGTTAATATAAAACTCAACATTTTCTTTGTTTGGTGATAAGTTTGTTCATAGTCTTGTGGAAAGTTATGGCATCATTTCTTCACCCAAAGGGTAAAACTACCAAAGTGTATTATCCTCAGTGTGTCACAAAAGAAGTCAAGTAGTGACACTCAGGGTTTTGTCATCATTTAACAAGATTAATCAAAGTGATGCAGCTGGACTTAGACACTTGGTAAATTAGGCCTGTAGCATTTTTTATTGGAAAGATATCAGTTTAAGTTTTTGAGTTCAGATAATGATAGTCCACACATAATCTTGCAGACCATCTTTTTGACGCACAAATTACTGTATGCACATATTCTTTTTGTTTCAACAATTAGTCCTAGCTGTAATAACTCATTAGTTTGTCCATTAACTTCATTTTTTAGAATTTCGGATGTCTGGTACAGCTTCTGCTTCTTTGGTACATTTTCAGGTTTTAGTTTGATGTTATGTTCTCTGATATTGTCGATTTTTGGAATATCAGATGTTAGATTGGGATGCTTTCTTAAAATTTCCACAAGTTTGTTTCTGTTGCTTTGTTCAAGATGCAAAAACCAAAACTCTTCATCAGAATAGAATTCAGCTTTCAGTAGAAAAACTCTGGGAATGTTTCCAACTTCTCTGAAATCAGTGTCTTCATCATAAATCATGCGAACATTATTCACAGCGATCTTGAAATTTCGTATCTTGTTTGCGCGAATGTGCTTTGAAGTGTTATCTGGCAATTGTACTACATAATTATAATTAGTCTGCTTTATGATGATCACAGCAGTCCATCTTGCATAAACTTTGTTTTCACAATCAGAAATTAAGACTATAACTTTGACGTCTTCCTTAAGTTCTTTATGATGAGGCTTCTAATTATGGTAGAGTGAATAAGCTTATTGCTTGCCAACAGCTGTAAGTCCTGTGTATTCAATAATTTTTTCTAGCTTCAAGTCATTCAGGTAGTCAGTCACTGAGCTTAGTTTTGTCCATGAGGAATAGGGGTTTCATCAGTCCATGGCATTTTTTTTTATAGATAATGGGCCATTAAAATGTCTTCCATAAAGCATCCGGAACACCAGTCATGTCATTAGGAACTTCTCGGTACGCCCAAAGTAGTATGGTAGGTGTTTCTCCCAATCCTGCAAAAATTCTCTAGTTGTATGATGTATCATTCCCTTCAAAACAACATTAAATCTTTCTTTTCGAGGCCATTTGAACTTGGATGGTAAAGTGTAATATTCTTGGTGAAGATCCAGGCTTTTCAGAAACTCTTTAATCAGTAATGCAGTAAAGTTAGTTTCTCAGCCTGACACAATAATCTGAGGGATTCCAGTGTATGTAAAGATCTGCAGCAATGCATCACATGTTGATTTTGCATTCAAATTCTTCCAATGTCGTACATTAGCCAATAGCACACAGAACATTGTTACCTTGACAGCTTCGTTTCACAGGTCCGATGATATCCATATTAATAATCTGGAATGGTTTGTTAGAACATGTGACTTCCATACTAGGAACTTCATCTAAAGCAGAGATTCTCAACATTTTCAAAGCTGCCACCCCCTAAGGATCGAAAAATTTTTCAATGCCCCCCTTTGTGAAAATCCTGTAGTTTAGGGTATGGAAAAGGAGGGTTTCTGAATTATAAAAGGCAAAAATTTTAAGTAATTTTTTTTCAGTAGACTTACACACCAAATTTGTTTGATTTAACTATAGTTTTGCCTGAAAAGTAGTTATTCATTTTCGTCAACATTGAAATGACTAATACCAAAAAAAAAATTGCTTAAGCGATGTTTTATGTTTAAATATTATTTATTCTTAACTAAATAATTACAAAATAACAGAAAAAAATACACTAAAAGAGTAATATCAATAAAACAATCAAAGTATGATCAGTGGGATGTTTGTGCTTGATGGTTCAGAGCCAGTGTCTGTACATTCGGTTCGATGTTTTTAGAGAGATGAAGGCGCAAGATCCCTCTTTCCACGATTTGGAGTTGATTTCTCTTTTTTGTAATTAGATTAGTCACAGCACTGATTCCTTGCTCGACAAGGTAGGAAAAGTAAGCAATTAAAAATTTTTTGGCGATAGTCCACAATCCTGGGTAGAAGCGAGTCATGTTATTTTGAAGCCAAAATTCTGTGAGACAATCGCCATTCTGGAAGCTGCTTTCAAAGTTTCGTTAGTTGAAAGTTTGATCAGTTCTGCCTGAAGCAGAACCTCTGTTGTTTAAATATACCCATTGAGGGACTTTCAAGGACAAAATATCTTCAAAATGCCGAGAAACGTCCTTGTGCAAAGATTAAAGGTGTTAACAGTAAACATGTTTCATCGAATGGGATTTTGTTGCTCTATGCAAATCAGACAAGATTGGAAAGTGGCTGAACTCGTTGTGACCGAAATTCTGCTTCCAAAAAGCAATTTTTTTTAGGAAGGCAGATCAAATTGAGCTCTTCGCCTGGAAGTTGCAAATTCATTCCAGTAAATTTTGAGAATAAATCGGTCATGTAAGCTACGTCAATCTTAAATTGTAGTAATTTGTCTTTCAGAGGTACATTTTTCTCTTCGAGGAACTCAAGCACAGAGTCGAAAAGGTTCCAGAATGTATTGATGAAGGCACTTTTCGAGAGCCAACAAACCTCAGTGTGTAGAAGCAAGCGACTGAATTCTTCATCGTTGTCCTTGCACAGCTGCTCAAATAATCGATCATTGAGAGCATTACTGCGAATGTTATTCACTGTAGAGATGGCATATTATAAATGATTGATGCAAACGGTCGTAGAGGTTTTTTGCAACCGATTGCTGTCTATGAATCACAAAGTCAACAGTTAAAATACTTCAGTTTTCAACAAAATAAATTGAATAAAATATTTTTTACCTTTTCTGATGAATCACTTTCACTTCACCAGGATATTCGTAATCCGATTCAAACACAAGTAATACATTTATAAGTAAATCACTTTTTTCCTGACACTACTGTGATGCTTCTATTGTTAGGTGGGTTATTGACATATTTAATGCAGATGTCACGTGATGTGTATAAAGTATAAATAAGCAGTATAAAGCAAACCCTTTAGTGAAACATTAATAGAATAAACATATATAATTTACATAAAGTAAATAATGTAATATTTCTGCTGACTGACAGCATAATTTATTTAAGCCTTATCGTGACATTCTCTTGTCATCTTGATTCAGTGTCATGTGGGAGAGAGGTGAAAACATGCGCCTTTCAGCTAAAGTCTGCATGTATGATGCTCATCAGATCATGACACAGCGATTTAGAATAAAACTGCTGATCATTGGTGTTTGAACCCAAGTTTAAATCCCAGTAAACAAGCTGAATATGAGCCAGTTAGCTTCAGAAAGGCCTCCATGAAGGAATCCCTTCCCTTTGGCAAATAGTTATTGTGTGCTTTGCCATAATCCATTATATCCTATTATCAAATTTCATTATTAATCTAAATTTTCAGGTTTGAATAGATGACAACTGAGCCTATTTTACTATTAATTGACTAATATGATAACTAATTCATTTAAATACTCTCATTACTCAATTCAAATCTTAAGGATTAAAATTTTTATTGATAAAAGATAATAATAAGGAAATTGTTTGATTTCTCAAGTTAGTATGAAAAATTAAATAGAATTGCAATAAAACTTGGTGATGAAAAAATTATTGCATCTCCTGCAAATAATTAGCTTTTTCGGCTAGCTATCCGTTGTGTTTAAAAATGTTGCAGCATCAGAGATATTAAGTAACATAAATTTGATACAGAGACCATTTTAACACAGTGTTTTTGTATTGAAATGAGCACATCGAATAACAAATAATGTATTCATTTTTAAAGAATACTTAATTCGTCACAACTCTGTATGTAAGCGAGAGAGAAAAATTATTGGATCACTTTTGAGTAAGTAGGCTGTTTCTCAAGAAAAATACATAAATAATTTCAGTGGAAGACACAATAATGTATATAATATATATGTATGGATTAAGTGTCAGAAAAATCAAACCTATATATTTTTAGTACAGTACAAAGTCCGAAATCCGAACTTGTTGGGACTTCGCCGATTCCGGATTTTTCCAGATATTGGATCATCAGTTTAAATCTAGTAAGATGACATGTAGAAATTATAAAATTAAAAATATGAAATCGTGATTTATGAAATAATGAATTATTTATGATATAAAGGGTAACAAAATTTACCAAAAAAAAAAAAAAAAAGCTTAATATTTATTTACCTTATTACACATTTCTTTCAATTTAAGTTGTTTAATTTTTTGTGCTAATACTTTCTCTTTAATTCTGTAGACAGACATAATCTCTTATTTAGTTACATTGTTGAAGTCCTGTAACTGCATTCTGACTAACTTGTCAATCGAAAGTTTTTCGTTTTCAGTAACTTCTCTGTCACTTTCTTCTGGATCTAGAACCATACTACAGATTTTGCCATTCATTAATTGATTGAGGATTAAGAAGCATTGTCATCACAATGAAAACCTTCTTTTATATCATCTTCATTTATTACTGCTTCTCCACATTTCTTTACAAAATCCGTTAATTGGAAAATTTCACCTTTGTTTTGTGATTCCGAAAACCTTTAAAATTAGCAGCTATCATCATCAAATTTAGCTATCCTTCACTATACATATTTGGCTATGCCTAAACAATCATGAGCTTGTCGACTAACGTCAAGTTGTTCCGTTAAATTTTATCTTGCTTCTATCTCGTACTGAGACAATTAAGCATGAATTTTATTAGTTTAGTTATTTATTATACTTATGTCTATTTCTTGCTCATACTTAAGACTTATCGGAGTTCTGAATAAATAAATTCTCACATATACTTAAGCCTTATTAAGGGCCGACGCTAGATATCTTACTGTCTGATGCAGTCTCTGTCGGTCCTAAATTCTGCCGCTCTGTGCTGCCATAGGAGCCCTGGCGCTGGTTCTGGGTTTATGTGAATAACAAATTAGTTATTCTTAAATTCAAATTGCATTAAATGTAGTCATTTGGCCTATGAGTATCATTAAAAAATCTATTTTTAGTATATAAAAATTTTTTGTTAAAGTTTTCCTCGCCAACATTTTTTAGCGCATTTAACTTAAATATGTAATCATCGCCAAGCGTAATGTCAACATAAAAGGTGTCAAATGTGCGTGCATAAAGCCTACAAGAAAAATGGTTTTGAGGTCCAGATTTTAGATCATTCCGGATAGTGGATGTCCAGATTTCGGACTTTGTACTGTATTTCATTGGATCTCCCTTAATGATGACTGCACATCTGGCACAGACTGGATCATATTCTGTGTGTAATCAGCTTCTAAATCATACCAAATATTCATTAACATACAAATATTCATTAATTAAATTAAAAATACTTAAATTAAAAATACCAAATATTCATTAACATCTCCTGCAATTGTTTTTTGGATTGGGATTTCTTTTCACCAGTCTTCCTTCCTTATTTTGACAAACAATTCTCAGTTGGATTAAGTCTGGGCTATTCTGAAGGCCAGGGTAATACAGTTATTTTATTCTGCTTGAGGTAACTGTGCACCTAAAACAGTTAAACAATTAGCATATAATAAGTGTGCAATATAAGTAATCAGGAAGAAGTAAAAAACAAAATATTTGCTCATTTAACTCTATGAAAAAAGCACCATCTTGCTGAAAAATGATTTCTTGGACATTGTCATATTTTTCTTAGATGGAAAGTTGTAAACGGCCATAAACATAAATACAGTCAAGTCTTTAATCCGGACTCGTCGGGACTTTGGCGATTCCAGATTATTGGTTTTTCTGGATTATAGATCATCAGTTTAAATCTCGTAAGATGGCATGCAGAAATTAAAAATATGAAACCGTAATTTATGAAATAAAGAGCAATTATGATCTAAAGGGTATCAAAATTTACAAAAAAAAAAAAGCTTAATATTTATTTGTTTACTTTATTAAACATTTTTTTCAGTGTAAGTTGTTTAAGTTGCTTCGTTTTATGTGCTAATACTTTCTCTTTAATTCTATAAACAGACATAATTTCTTGTTCAGTTACAAAGTTCTGCTGTTCAAGTCCTATAATTACTGTGTTGAGAATACCAACTAATTTGTCAATCGAAATTTTTTCATTTTCAGTAACCTCTCTGTCACTTTCTTCACTATCGGAAGCGGTACATCGAAACATGCCTTCGCTTTGTAGATGCTTTTGCAGCTCCAGAATCAGAAACTCTTTTTGACATCAAAAGTTCAAGCTTACTTTTTATAAAATTGCTTTAACAGTTTGCAAAAAATAATAAGCAATTAGAAGATTAAGGAACAACGCAATCTGCAACATTAACTGAAATAGATAATTAGATAATTTTACCTAGCCTATACCATCCATTATACTTTAAATGCGCATGCGTAAATGTATTATGTGCATGTGTAAATGCATTATGCGTTTATGCATGCGCAGAAAGTTTGTAGCTTTGAGGTCCGGATTATAGATCATTCTGGATTATGGCGTCCGGATTAAAGACTTTGTGCTGTATCTGCTTAATGATTTCTATTACTAGAAATATGTTTTGACATGGTGACTAGTTTTTAAGCAAATATCATAATTCTCATCTATGGTTCTGAATTAAATCTTTATAATGTTGCACTAGTACATTTTTCAGGGATAACAAATCTTTTGTTTAGCAATATCCCTATTAAAATATTATGAACCGCATTTCTGCTGATTTAAGCAAGAGCTTCAATGAATCTCATCGACATTTGATTAAACAGCTAATTAATATACTTTCGGTTACTCTTGGTTCAAGGATGTTTGCTGTCATTTATATAACGTCACGGCATGCAATGAACTGGAAGTTGATCTGTCAGCACTATTCTCATCTTCAGGGCAGATGTTTTTATTTTATCTGGCTTATAATTCTTTACTAAATGTAGTGTTTCATCTCCATGTACTCCGATATGATTTAAATCAATTTCCTCGTCATTATAAATATCACGAATACGCATAAAATAGTTTTCTGGTTGCAATTTTCTAATTTCGACTATGCATAATGTATGCTTTACGCATGCACGCATTGAAAGAAATGTTTAATAAAGTAAACAAATAAATATTAAGGGTTTTTTTTTTTTTTTTATTTTTTTTTTTTTAAATTTTGATACCCTTTAGATATTACGATTGCTCTTTATTTCATAAATTACGATTTCATATTTTTAATTGTATAACTTCTGCATGTCATCTTACCAGATTTAAACAAGACCTGAACAGTAAACAAAAATCACTTTGCTTTTAATCCTGCAAAGTCAATTTTTTATCTTGAATTTGTTTGACAGAATTGCCTACTTTCATGTTTTTAGTCAGCTGAAGGAGAATTTTTCCATTTGTGTCAAATTTACTCTCACTTATCTCTAATTTTTGGAAAGCAGCATATTTTTTATGCTTAACCTTCATTCAGAAGGTTAAGCATAAAAAATACTGGAAATTTTATGTCTTAATTTTTAAATATTGTTTTTGTCTAACATCATTATTTTTCTCACAGCCAACTTGGAACAGCACATCTTAGACCTGATCAAAAAGCAAAAGTCATTTTTAATCCAGCAAAATCAAAAGTAATTGCTTTTTTTCTTTGAATTTGTTTTTGATTTCTTCAAAAAAAGTTTGGTAGTTAAATTATTTTGTTATATTAATAATATATAATATATTATTAATATAACAAAATAATTAAATTATTTTGTTATATTAATAATATATAATATAAAATAATATATAAATTATTTTGTTTTATTTAAAATATTTTGAAATGTATTGCCATATGTAAAAATATGTATATTTTCTAAATACTGCTTATATTCTCTAATATTTATAATTTATTCTGAAATCAGATTGGAATAAATGATGAAGAATATCTTGGTGCGCTGCTTAGCTATGATGAGCTGAGTGCGTGGACAACTAACAGATGTATACCATTAGTAAGAGAAATAACTTTTGAAAATGCTGAGGTATGTAATGTTTATTATTAATGTAATGCTTATTATTATTATCCTCAGTATTCTCTAAAATTTAATAACATAAAGAATTTTTTAGATTTTTCATTATTTCTCGAATTTCTATTAATAATTTAACTATCTAAATTTTTAATTTCTAATAAATTTTCTGCATGTTAAGGAATTTGTTACATAAAAAATCATTTTTATTCTATTAAAACTTTTTTTAAGCATCCAAAGGCAAATTCTAATGTAGTTAACTGGGTAGTATGTGATGCACTACTTTTGGATGACAACATTAAAATTTGTTGTTTTAATCATTTGTTTTTCTGGCATTTTATTGTACATTTTAATTTAAAATAGTGTTTTAATGGCACTACCTCAGAAATCTGTAGCTGAAAGTAGATCACATATTACATTATTATCCAAAGGTAATTTAAAACAAGCAACTACACTGAAGGACCAAAACATTATGACCACCTACTTAACGTGCTGTGCAACCTTTGGCCTGCAAAACAGTTACAACTTGCCTTGCCATAGATGCCACAGGTTCTTGGTAGATGACTGGAGACAGGTTGTAGTAAATGTCTTAAACAGTGGTCACGCGAAGTTGAAGTATTCCGAAACGGTGGTGTTTGAACTCTGAGCTGCCGCTGTGTGACATCCCAAACATGCCCTATTCGGGTAAGATCCAGCAAGTTAGGTGACCAGGACACTAATTGGAATCCATCCTCATGCTACTTGAACCACTCCAACACAGTTAAAGCTTTGTGACATGGGGCTTTGTCGTGCTGGAAGATTCCATTTCCAGTTGTGAGAAGACAGATGCATGTAAGGGTGCATCTTGTAGTATGTGACGACTGTTTGGCGATCAACTAAGCATGTTTTGCCTCTTCTACCAAAAAGGCTGCTCTATTTAGAGAAAGTTGAAGGTTCACTGCAGAAGAGGGAGCTGCTCGATTATTGCATATTGTAAGAGTGATGTACTGCTCCGAGTAAAATTATGCCTTAATGTTATCTTAATAAATGTTTTGTCTTGTCAAATGGTGCCTTCTTAGCCATGAAGCATTACAACATGCTGTGCATAACAAGAACAAAAGCGTTGGAAACGAAAGTAGTGCCTAGCATATAAAAGAAGTTTGCATTTCTGAATGACAGTAAAAGCCTGAGAATTATTTAATTCTGAAGTTTGAAAAGTTTTTTTTTAAAGAAAAGAAAATGTTCAAAAGCATGAAGAAAAAAGATTTGCTGACTGTTTTATTGGAAATTGGCGAAGAAGCAACTACAGATATGAAGATGGCAGAACTGAAACACAAACTCCAGAGTAGCAGAGAATATATTGAAAATACTGATTTTGTGAAAGAAATTTTGATTACTGCAATGGAGAAGAAAAGAAGAAATCGAAAGAATACAAATAGAAGAAGAGAGATTGAGAACAGAAAGAGAACACTAAATAGAACTAGCAAAGATTTGAGCAACTCAAAAGGAAGGAAGTAGAAGTTAAACACCTTCAATCCCAAATGCAGGTTGAGAAACTGAAATTTCCCTCGATAAGCTGATGAAAGGAGTCGAAACATTGACGATGCCAGTACCGAAGAAAGCTGAAGCATGGAATATATTTTTCAATTCTATCGAAAGAGCATTTAAGCACAAGAAAGTTCCAAAAGAATTCAAATTTATAATATTTTTGAAGCTAATTGGAGAAAAGCTTTAGATGTTCTCATTTATATAAAAAATGAAGATATCCAAAATTATGAAAAAGTTAAAACTTTTATTCTGAAGGAATATGGACCTACTCCTCAAGCCTGCTTAGAAAATTTTAGAACTAAAGGTTATTCCGGCGAAACACATATCCAGTTTGCTTCAGAACTAACAGCTACATAGGATTATTACTGTAAATCAAAAGAATTAAACAATTTCGAAATACTCAAGGAGTTAATTATTTCAAGCTTTAGATGGAGAAACAGCTGCATATGTGGCAATAGGCTAAGGAACTAAATGGTTGAAGCTGCAAGAATTAGCTAAAGAATGTAATATCTTTTGCACAGTGAAAGGAAAATTTTTCGACGAAGTCCAAAATGAAATTAAATTATCACCGTGATTCCTGGAAGCATCATGTACACAAAATAAATATATTCCACTGCACGTGAAGAGAATGCTTAAAACAAGAAGGAAAGCGCACAAGGAGAAACGAGAGAAGAAAATGATATATTTGCGGAGGATATCAATACATTGCAAGAGATTGCCGAGATAAAAGAAGAAAGAATGAAATTGCAGTAAAGAAGGGAAAAGGCAATCCCCAAATTACTAGAAATTCAAATAAAACATCAAAAGAAGAAGCCATTGTTTCTAAAGTATACTCATCACATCTGTGACCCGAATTTGAAGACGTATAGTACAAACATTGCAAAAAGTAGATGTGTTTAGTAACTCAAAATTGAAGCTATCTTGGACTCTGGAATGCAGATAACGATGTTATATTCATCGCTCATTTCTGAATTAGAAGCCAGAGAAAGAAGTAAAATCTTGCTACCCCTGATTTCAGACAGCTGATTGAAGCAAAAGTTTGCCGTGTGCCTATTTATTATGTGAATCGTGGAAGAAATTTATTTAGTGGAAGTAATTTATTTAATTTTGTGGATACATTAATTGCAGTGACTAATAAGCTAAATGGGCCTTGTTTAATAACTCCAGAAATATGCGAACTGTTGATTAATTCTGCTGGAGAAGAATCAAACATAGACATTTCAGAAAGAAATCATTCCGAAGGTGAAAACTTGCAGAGTATTTGCCGAAGTGCAGACAAAATGAGAACATAGAATCATCTATTTTCATGGAAAAGTCCATGTTAATAAATATAGATTCCTTTGTTTATGTATCGGAGGCTTTTCATTGTTCATTAAATTCTTATTTATGTATTGTATTAGATTTAAACTTGAGGCAAATGTAGTAATCATTAATAAAGAGGTAGTTCAAGGAAAGAAGTTAAGGTCATATATATTTCAGTGCCTGAAGCTATCATTTGCAGAGTGTGATCATGATATGGCATTCATATTCTACTAGAAATATTAAATAAGTATTTGAAAAAGTTTGTTATGTAAATTTGAAGGTATGGTTTGCTCCAAGTTATTTTGGATAGTTAAAGCATTTTTTTGACAATATTTATTTTCTGTAAAGATAAAAATGCAAATATTTGTGTTAACAATGAAATTCCTTGAGCTTGGTGCTTGGAGCAAAAAGTTTGAGAACCCCTGTAATAGACAGTTGGATTTGTCCTGCTATTTGTCAGTTTCATTTTAGTTTATACCTTATGGTTGTATCTTGGACTATATTCTCAGTTATGGCTCATGTGGTGAATGTATAAGTGAGCTCATCATGGGGTGAATGTGTAAGTGACTAGCGTCTGTTATTGAGATAGTAAGACATAAGAGTTTATTTATGCTTTAAAAATGCTTATTTTTTTCACATTTTTGTTTAAAATCTTTTTTTTAAGTTGAAAGAGATTGATTGGATTAATTGATCTAAGATGATATGCATTTAATTAATATGTATACATATGTGGCCTACTGTTTGGTGAGCAGAATGACGTCTACTAGTTTGATCCATGTTCGAATCCTAGCGCAGGGCAAGCTGCATGTGTATTTTAGGTTCTTCCTTAAAATGTGACTCGGTTCCTCTTAGAAATCCTGCGAACGCATCTCTTCATTTAGGAGACTGTCCTCACAAGCTTTGTCATGTTTGAATAAAGTAACTATGCATTGAATATCACTTATGTTCATGCACTGAATATCATTCATGTAAGCACAACGAATATGACTTAGTGTAAATATGGGAATCGCATAAAGCCCTCACAAAGTGAGGGACGGAATGAATCATTCTGAATTACTCTACATTACTAAATGAAAGTAAGAAGAAAATAATTTTCCTTAATTTATTAATTATACCAAACCAAGGTATTTGTTTTCTTTATTTTGTTATTAGGAACTTACAGAAGAAGGTTTACCGTTTTTAATATTGTTCCATCATCCAGATGATACAGAAAGTCCTAAAATCTTTACCAGAGAAGTCCAAAATCAATTGCTTGATGACAGAAGTAAGTATTTGACTTTGTACTTTTTTATTAAAAAAAAGGACATAAAATTTTATATTTAATTTTTTGCAGAATCCTCTTTAAAGTGTTCATTTCTTATTTTTAACTGTTTTAAATATAAATCATGTTAAAATTCGTGTAATTTTTAAGCCATTACAACCACATATCAATAAGCTTTATTGACAGTGTTAATTGAAATTCCAAATTTATTTTATAAAGTATCACAGAACTTTAGTATATTTTATTTTGGAATAATGTTGAATAATGATAAGTCTTTAATTCAAAACTTTTGTTCAAATCTTGGAAACTTGCTTCTAAAATGTAGCAAGTTTAGAATTTATGAAATTTGTGTAAAATTTTGCATTCAAGGTTGTTAATCCATAGCTGCCAACTCTGTGAGCTTTTCATCGCATCTCTTGGGAGTAAGGGAAACATTTCCCGGTAATAAGTGGAATTTACTGAAATGATCTCATGTATAGTGATTTTCTGGGCATTCAAAAAAATTTACCAACAATCTCCATTTATTAATACGTTTATGTGCAAGAATCTACATTTAATCATATAGTCATGTACAAAAATTTATATTTATTGGAGTATAATCGTCATCTTCTGGAGTATTTCTCACAAAGTTTCAAAATTTGAATTCAGGCTTGAATTTCTTGCAACTTCTATTTTTTAAAAAAAATCTTCCTGTAACCATTGTTCCTAATCCCTCATGTCTAGCAACAGAGCTTTCCGTAAATGAGCACCTTGTCTGTGTAGCGGCTCATAATGCTGTTGAAAACACAGCTTTCAGCGAGTTTTGTTCCATGAATTCTTTACTCAAGTTATGATGTTTTGCAGGTTAGACTTCATAGTTTCTTTACCAATTTTACTCCATTTTTTTTTTTTTTCCCAGTGTAGTTAATGATATCTAGCCAAAATGTTCATTGATTGACTCAAAAGCATAAATGTCTAAACACAATTAGTCACCTTTCTTGTCTTTGCAGCAGATTTAGTGATAGAGCTTTCTTTCCAGCCATATAAATTGCTAAAATATGGGTAACACATGTACTTTCATCAAAGCTATATGTACTTGATAAGGCCCTAAGCTATTTGAGATATGGAGCTCATTATAAGTCTGTTATACTGTATTTGAATACTATATTTAAATTTTTGGGGGCCCTTAAGATATAGCTTATACATAAATCCTGCACTGACTTTCATAATCAGTGCATCAATAAGGTACCCCTTAGTTCAATTATCATTTTGAGATCTTAAGCCACAAACACTGCAGTTTTAACCATACCATTTATGTTGGAGAGCAGATATTGAGGAAAGTTTTAAATGCAAATGGACAGTTAATAATGTCATAGACTTCTAGCTTGAAAAATATTGTGAAGTTTCATAGAGATTTCATATTTTGAAGGGAAGTATCTATCCAAAGATCTGATACTTTGAATATTTCTGGAGATGCATCTAACTTGGGTGTCAACTGCAAGTACAAATGCTTCAGTATCACTTGAATTAACAACAAAATTATTGCATTTCTGTTGATAATCCATTCAGCAACAATGTCTTCAAACTAATAATAATAATAATAATGGTTACTGACTTGATCCACACTCAGATTAGCAGTTTTTTAGTATTGCCCATATCCTTGTATGAACAAAATTATTTTACTTTGATCTATAAGATTTTTGCCTTGGGTATCCATGATTCCTTCATGTACTGAGAATGTTGGACTACACAAAAGTAATAAAAAATTAGACTAAAAATTCAGAAAATGTTCATTACAAAATACAGTCATTAAAACAATGCAGTGTATTGAATTGTGAAGATTCTAATTAATCAGTTATATCCATTTATTATCAGTTGCATACGTGTTGTGTCTGCACACCAATTGGTCATTTGACAATAAGTTAGGGGTCTGTGTGACTGATGATCTTAACCGAGATTTATTTTTGAGATAGGTCTTACATTATGAGCATCCTGAAAAATTATTCCAGAGTTGACTTTCAGATTAGGTGTTATTTGGGGGATGCATGGTATTAACAAGAATTTGAAAATTGTGAAAACATACACCTTGAAAAAGTTTCCTTTGAGTTTTTCAAAAACATTTATAAAAACCAACTAGAGAAAACACAGTGGCCTTTCTAGTTACTGCCTTCTTTTAGATGTTGTGTGTAATAAAGAAGTGCTGGCTATAGATATTAATAACTGCCGTAGGGTGCATTAAAGCCAAAAAATATACAGTAGAACTCCAGTTATCGGAATCAATTGGGACTATTATTCGGGTAATTTGATTTTTTTTTTTTTTTCGTAGAAAATGTCTACATACACACTTAATTACAGTATGTACTGTGTGTTGAAAATGGGAGAAAAAACTATTTTTAAAGAAAAAAGAAAAAGGTTTTAATTAAAATGAAAAGGCTACATTTCTGTGTACACGTTATATAGCGTACTGCACAGTACTTACACGTGCTGAAAGTCTTTGCTTGATGAACATCTCGGGCAAAGTAAGCTGTTTGACGGACACAGTGCCTGCACCTAAAATTTCTTAGCCAGCCATTACTTGCTTTAAAGGATGAACAACCAAGCTTCTGAGCTAAGGTCTTGGCTTTTTCACGAATAATCAGACTCAAAATTCGGTTTCCCATAGAACATTGTTGCAAAAACCACTTGAAAACGACACCTTCTAAATTTTTGTTTGTTGCTGCATTGATTTTCTTGACAAACTTTCATCTTCATTTTCAAGCAGTGACACAAAATTTAAAAGTGTAGGTTTGCCCCTTTCAATGTCTGAAATCATTGATTCTCCAACACTATGTTTCCATCTTGATTTTTTTTTTTTTTCCTTTAACTGTGAAAGTGATTTGGATAATCAGAGATTCGGATAATTGGTGTTGTACTATACTTACTGTAATGACTCTTTATTTTAAATCTCAATGGTAAAAAATATTATTATACTATTTAATTCCTGGCATTTTTTACTAGCATTGGTTAATTTTCTAATTGCTGATGGTGTGAAGTTTGCTCATCCTTTACATCACTTGGGAAAGACGCAAAAGGATTTACCACTGGTGGCAATTGATAGCTTCCGGCATATGTATCTTTTTCCAAAATTTGAGGACATAAAGTAAGTTTTATATTTTTATATTTAATGTTCCATGTGAAATGTATGTTGTGTGTGTATTGTTTTTAGTGCTTCATAATTTTTTACTTCCTAATGAAGTTACTGCTAGATTTTGTGAATAACTAGATTGAACTAAGTAGTTTTAGCCAGGAAAATAAGTTCAATCCAGTTATTGATAAAACCTGACCAAAATCAAGGAAAGAAAACTAAATAAAATGAAGGTGTAAGCAGTGAAATTATTGCATTTCAAATGCATTTTGGAAAGAAGTAAAATGAAATGTAATAGAAAAAAACTCTTTTGCTGGTTTCATTAATGTTACAGTAGGGTAATGTTTTTCAATCGTATATAGGTGTTTTATTGCATGTATACCAGTTGTTGATAATAAATTAAGATTGTTTAATTTTAGTTTACCTGGAAAATTAAAAGAATTTGTATTAGACTTATTTTCTGGGAAATTGCACAGAGAGTTTCATTATGGCCCGGATCCAGTAACAAGTGATGTAAGTACTAGCTTTTCCGAATTCTTCTAAATTGTCATTTTTAAAGTACATATTTTGTTTATTCTAAAAGTATATATTTTGTTTCGGATTTAGATTTTATGCAGAATCGGATAAAATAAAATTTTTAGTTTCATCTGGCATATGTTTTTTTCTGTTTGAGAGGAATATTTTAAAACTGATTTGATTTAAAAACTAATATTTTGCGGCTTATTTCTTCACAGTATAAAACATTGAAAGCAAATAGTTTATTGGTACATTTTGTTTCAGAGATAAAAACACTTTAAATGGTTTCATTACTTTATAAACAAGGTTTGACATTATAAATTCTTTTATGTTGAAGATTATTTTTTCCTGCTTAGGAGGATAGAAAAGTTATCTATCATATGGAAACATTGTATATATATTCAACAGATCTTATTATAAATGATCATTTTTATGTAATTGTTCTATTATTAACTATATTTCTTTATGAATTTATTAGTTATTTGTTATAAGTATTATACATTTACATATCAATCAGTGTTAGTAAATGGTATACAGTACAAAGTCTGTAATCCGGATGTCCATTATCCGGAATGATCTATAATCTGGACCTCAAAGCCACAAACTTTACGCATGTGCGTAGAGAATGCGTATACATTACGCATGCTCGTAAAGAATGCTTTACTTATGCGCGTGTTGAAACAAATGTTTAATAAAGTAAACAAATTAATATTAAACTTTTTTTGTAAAATTTGAACCCTTTAGATCATAATTGCTCTTTATTTAATAAATTACCGTTTCATATTTTTAATTGTATAATTTCTGCATGCCATTTTACCAGATTTAAATTGATGATCTAATCTGGAATCGCCGAAGTCCCGATGAGTCCGGATTACGGACTTTGTACTGTACAAAATTTTGAAGAATAAGATTTCTGAAGCCTTTATCATACTTTGCATCTTTTGGTAAACATGCGTTACAAGTTGCTTGTCGTATAACTTTCACTCACTGCTGTTGAATCCTGTCAGATTATTTAAATTAATGTTCTTCAGATTGTTCCCCCCCTTTTTTTTTCTGTTTTAATGATGTAGCTAGGTAAAACAGAGAAGTAACTTTTGGAGCTGAGGATGAAAACTGCTGTGGTATGGTGTTAATGCTTCAACAGTGTGGTGTTGAACTTCAGTGAAAACTCAAATGATGGAACACCGTATGAAAATTTTATCGAATGCCCAAAATCAAAGACTGCATACCATCAACAAGAGAAAAACCTATCGTCCTTTTCTTTTTGAAACAAATTCAAATATCTCTACATTTTACGTGCAAGAGCAATACATGGCTCTCGAGCTTGCGTTTGAAACAATGCCAATATATTAATATTATTTTTAAAACAGTTAATTCAGCTTAACAACTATTGAAAACGTATTCGGAAGTTAAATAATAATAATATTCATCTTATGCTCTCGAGACATCCTTGTCCATATTAAGCTTCAGTTTCTTCTTCCTTTATGCAAACTTATCACAACTCCTCCCCTCATAAAAGAATTTTTCCTAGACTATGGAAGGAAAAATTTTAAATACTTTTCACTGCTTTCAAAACACAAGTGGTAACCATTTAAGTGATAATAGAAAAGCCAGTTACATTACCTTGCACTTATTTCTAGATAACCTCATCTTGAGACAAATAAACATAAAAACAAGAATGCAACAAAAATACATTCCTCTCATCTGCATCAGAATGCAAAGTAACGGGTGGCCATAATTAAACTGACAGTGCTCACAGTGTTCTGTAGCGCGATCTATTTGCGAGAATGACGCCACATTTTGTAGGAAGATTAAACAAGACTGGGGATGAAGGATTCCGCGAAAAAAAAAAAATAGTTCCAAAAGTCACCACTAGGGGAATATTTGGTGCTGTGTTGTAGAAAATAGTGTTAACATAAGCAAATCAATACGGAAATTATCTTTTATTTTTCATTTAAATGAGTTTCAATGGGACTGCTGTTGTTATGGACCACATATTGCATTCTGTGCACAGTATGCACAACAGCCAGGTCCTGGACTATTCCTTGATAGACCTTGGACTTAAGGTAACCCCATAACCAGAAGTCACATGGAGTAAGATCAGGTGGCCATGCAGTTGGAAAGTAGCGGCTAATGACTTTCTCTGTTGTGAATTTCTGTCGTAGCATTTGTTGCACCCGTACTGCAATGTGTGGAGGGGCTCCATCTTGCATGAAAATGATTTCCCCCAGGCATTGTCTTTGCTGAAGTGCCGGAATGACAAAGCTGTTCAACATGTAGCGATATTTCTCTCCAGTAACAGAACAGGTTTCCGGTCCTGTCGGGGTAATGTTCTCATAGAAGAATGAACCTACGATAAATTCCGCTGTGAACCCACACCAAACAGTTACCTTTGGTGAATGTAAGGGAATTGCTGTGACTGCATGTGGTGATGTGTCATCCCAAATTCGGCAGTTCTGGGTATTCACTGTTCCATTCAGGTAAAAGTGGGCCTCGTCTCCCCATAAGATTTCGACGGCCAAGCATCATCCACCTCCATTCTCGCAAGATAGGTGAGAGCAAAAGTCAATCGCTTATTATGGTCGGGGTACAGTAACTCCTGTATTCAGCTAATCTTGTACGGATAGAAGTTGATAATCTTTCCTAAGATTTTCCATACTGTACTGTAAGGCATATCCATAATAAAAGGTAATTTTATTCCGTATTAATTTGCATTTGTTAACACTCTATTTTCTATTACACAGCTCCAAATATTTCCCTAGCGGTGACTTTTGGAACTAATTTTTTTTTTCGCAGAATCCTTCGTCTCCCGTCTTGTTTAATCTTCCTACAAAATGTGGCGTCATTCTCACAAATAGATCGCGCTACAGAACACTATGAGCACTGTCAGTTTAATTATGGCCACCCGGTACATTCCTCAAATTTTACAAAATGCTAATACTTAACATAAAACATTTGATTCTAATAATTTTGAAAATAAAACACACAATGCAAACAAATTTAAATCTACAAAAATATAATTAAAAAATATTACAAAAATCATTTACAGCAATTAACCGTTTTCTCAAATCTACCTGAGTTGGATCAGCCAAGGAAAAAGGAATATCCACTTCTCCCTCAATATCTTCCATGACCTCCTCCATCACAAGATTCAAAAACTCGGAGAGCTGATGATAAGGTTTCATCAAATTTACATGATAAATAATAATGATAAATGGTGTCACTGCTACGCTTACCTGAAATCTCTACCATGTAATTGGTTTCGGAAATCGCACATTACTTTACCTGGCCTTATCCAGTTTACAGCCATTTTGTGTGGCTTAGACTTGGCTAAAACGAGCACGAGGTTTCCGACCTTGAACCTTTTCGTAACAGTGTTGCGATCATACCAGAGTTTCCTTTTACTCTGACACTCTTTCATCCTCTCTACAGCCAGCTCCTGACACTTCTTCAATCTGTTTATTTATTCTTGAACGTACTCGACCACAGTGGGGTCTGAACTTTCTTCCTCTAGCCAGTTTTCGTACACGATCATTTGAGGCGTTCTCAAATTTTTCCATGTACTAACTCGCAGGGACTAAAACCTGTCCTCTCATGGCTAACAGTTCTGAGGGCGAACAAAGCACATGGCAAACACTCTTCCCTGTCCTTCCCACTTTCCAAGCACAAAGCCTTCAATACCCTGTTCAAGGTGGACTGCAACCTTTCAACAGAATTGCTTTGAGGGTAACACACAGAAGAATGATACACATTAATTCCGAACTTGCTAAAAATCTCAGATGTAAGTTCACTGGTAAATGATCTACCCAAATCACACTGAATTCCCTTAGGGTAACCTGATCTAGAAAAGATTTGTATCAAGGCTTGAATCACACTTTTAGAGCTTAAATTCTGTACAGGAATGGCATCTGGATATTTGGATCCTCGCAAATTCTTCAATTTACTGGTAACAATTAGGCCAGAAATAGTATGTCAAAACTCTATCCTCGGTTTTTGTTACCCCTAAATGACCAGTAATTTCCTCGTGGCATAACTTCAAGATCCCTTTCCTAAAAACGGGAGGCACACACAGCTGAAGCTTATCTTACCCCTTTTTAGAACCTGTCACTCTTAATAGTCTTTCCTTGACAATTATAAACTCTTTCGTTTTCACTTTCCCCTTTCTTCAACAGGGCCACTAAACTAGCACAAGTTTTTTGTGCTTACGAGAATGCTGCTGGCGAAACATCTGCAAGGATAGACCTTTCTTCTAAACTGATGTCTGAAACTTTAATGGCCTCATCCGTATTACTGGTTAACTTCCTTTTTTCCAAATGCTCATTATTCACAACCCTTTCACTTTCTATCTTTCTCTTCTGCCGATCTGGAATCTAAGCCTTCTGCACTCACTCTCTCTAAACTCCTGCGTGCATGCGCCTGACTACGAATCTCCACAACATGCAAGAGAACCGGTCGTTCCCTAATTTCCTGCATCAACTGTGCAGTTTTATTTCCTAACAAATAGTACTCTTTATCTAACTGTACCAGAGTAACTGCTGCCTTTGTGGTGACCACACCAAAATCATCTTCAATGGTGACTTTCGCCAAAGGTAAACATTTACATTCTGTGTCCAAAGGCTGTTTCACCCATACATTTTCCCTTAATAAGTCACTAGTATTAATTCAAGTACTATTACACAGATCTATTCCAGCTCCAGTATCTTTCAGATATTCTCTCTCTATCCCATTAATTACTGCTTTCTTGAGATATGGCTCAAAACATTTTCCTAAACTCTCCGTTCCTAGATTATTCACCAGATTAGCCTTATTCTTTTCCAGCGATGGACGGTTAGATCGAATATGTCCGTCCTTTCCACATTGGAAACATCTTATTTTACGCTGTTTCTCAAAACCTGCTTCATTGAAAGCTTGCTTTTTTTTAGGAAACTCCATTTTTCTATGCTCCTCTGATTTAATTCTTTGATGACCACTACTTTTCTGATTATAACTACCATTGGAATTTACATACCGCTCTCTATCTTTCTGAAATGGTGTCTTTAATCCCGCTCTCTGTTCTAACTTCCTCGTATCTCTTCGCAAAGCCTCGTACCTGTCGCATTTCTCTGCTAAAATAGAAGCTGTTTTAAATTTTTCCCAATTGTCTAAGTAGTACTCTCTTATTTCTAGAGGCACTCGCTGCTTAATTTGCTCGGTGAACAAAAGTTCCTTAAGACTTTCAAAATCTTGAACTTCCACTGAATCCAACCAATTCTCTAAATGCACTCTCAATTCATACATTAAATCCACCCATAACATTCCATTTTTTTCTAGAATGGTCTTCAAATTTTGTTTTTAGTGTCCAAGAACTAAGCTTGAATTCTATGCATGAGTAATTTCTTAACATGCTGATAATCATCCCTTTTATCTGCTGGTTCTTTCACTGTTAACTGGGCTACATCCTGAGGTAATGAAGGAATTAATTGCAAGACGCAATTAATCTCCTTAACGTTCTCTTTTTGAGCTTGTTTCTCAAATAGCATAAAGAATAATGAAATATCTATATTACTCTGTTCAAAACGCGGTACTAGATCTTTCAAATTAACCTTTTTTTCTCTAGATTGTTCAACTGTTGAAACCATGGAAGCTAGGCTATTAGGCTCAACCACATTCATCAGTTTTAACTTTTCCAATTAAAAAACTCGCTCCCGTTCAGTTCTCTCTTGTTCACGTTCTCGCTCTGCTCTCTCTTGTTCACATTCATGTTCTGCTCTCTCTTGTTCACGTTCGTGTTCTGCTCTCTCTTGTTCGGCTATTTCTTCTGCTTTTTTCTGCTCAGCCACAGCCCAAATTCTTGCTGCATATTCTTTTGCCGCTTCTTCTTCATAGCCCTAGGCATTTAGAATAGCCTGCCTAATTTCTCTTAGCCTATTTGCCTGAGACACGTTTGTATCAAACTCCTCCGCTAACTCGAATAGCAAAGCTTTAGTAAATTTCCTCGTAAACTCACTCATTGTGGAAAATTGAAGAAAAATACACTAATTGCCTTACAGCACTAAATGATAATACCTAAGCCTATGTACAAAACATATATAAAAAATGCTAATTAAGAGGCAGCCTTTTCTTCCTCTATCTCAACTATATAAATATTGTCCTCTAACTCTGGACTGATTTAAAAACTAAATTTTTCTAAAGCATACGGTTACAATACTTCATAAAATTTAAACAGTTACTAAACCAATAGAATAAACAATTAAATTCCAATTATCAAAAGTAACCACAAGAATAACTTTCAGTAACCACCAGAAAACTTTTGATCCCCAATAACATAGCTATACCAAAAATAAATCTAGTCTCGAATAACTGGCATAACGTCTCCAAAATCAAAAAAATGATACTTACTAATTTGAAGCTGCCTTTGATGACTTACCTGGCACTAACTTGGATACTCCAACTCTTCTGGGAAATTTCACTATTTTGCGGCACTAGATCACGCTTCCTCCGGCGTTCCCTTCTGACACACTATCACTTTCGGAAAAGGCTTCACTACGCGAACTGTCCTTGCACCCAAAATTAGATCATTTTTGTGCAGAGAAGAAAGTCTTGACTGCTCGCATAAAGTCCTTTACAATACTGCCTTTTCTGAAACATCCATTTGACGATCCAGAACACTCACACAACGAGACGCAGGGAAATCAACGCACGATGTTAACTCAAGTTCACAGGCAAAAAAGTCCATTCCTAAATTTACTCTCAGGAACATCCCACTGCTGCCACCAATTTTTAATATTTACTGCTTTGGTGTGGTGTGGTGTTAATGCTTCATCGGTGTGGTGTTGAATTCCAATGAAAACTTTAATGATGGAACACTGCATGAAAATTTTATTGAATGCCCAAAATCAAAGGCTACATACTATCAACAAGAGAAAAATCTATCTTCCTTTTCTTTTTCAAACAAATTCAAATATCTCTACATTTTACATGCGAGAGCAATACGTGGCTCTTGAGTCTGCGTTTGAAACAATGCCAACATATCAATATTATTTTTAAAACAATTAATTCAACTTAACAACTATTGAAAAGGTATTCAAAAGTCAAATAATAATATTCATCTTATGTTCTCGAGACATCCTTGTCCATATTAATCTTCTGTTTCTTCTTGCTTTATGCTAACTTATCACACTACATACAGGAAATGTTGCTTTTAACATTGTTACTTTTGCTAAGGCCTTAAGTTGACTTCAGGCAATGAATAGTGGCAGTAGTTAATTTTTTCTTTCTCATATTTTTCTAACTCATAGGCTGTTGTTAACAATGTAAAGTTTGCACCCAATTTCTTTTCTGTATTGATGAATTTTTCGCACTATTGTTATATATTGCCATAGTAGCAATTTTTGCAGTGAATGAAATAATTTTAAGTGTCAGATTTTATTAAAAAATGGTTAAAATAATGAAAAATGCTAAAATATATACTTTTATGTTTTCTGTGCAAAATGCAATTAAATGCTATTCTTTATAAACTACACTTGCCTTTGTCATAAACATTTAGAAATGTGTCTGTAGCATATATAAATTGTCTTGTTGAAAATATGGGAACAAATAAATTTCATACATTTTAGAAACCTATATTTGTTGCAAGAAATGAAACAAATTTTTAGAGATGCCAGCTGTTAAGAATTTTCCGTAATTATTACTCATTTCTGCCTTCTATTACAAAATTACATGTGTGATTAAAAATTGATGTGGTAAAGCCCAGCTCATGGCTGCTCCAGCTTAGCAAAAATGAAAGATCTAAGCTTATGATTGTGCCAATGTCACAGTTGATATTGTCAACTTCCAACAGTTGTGCTGACATCATTATCAGTATGTGAAATTGACATGAACCATTGTGCTGTTATATGTATGTATGTATCTTTGCAAAATGGAATGTTTGTTAACTCACTGCTTGATAATGAAATTTTTTTGAGAGATAAGCATGCCAGCACTGGCAGTCTGCATATTTCAAAGTAATGGAAGATCTGAAGCTCGTAGTGTTGGAGAAAACTGGAGGGCTATCATGCTTAAAATAATTTGAGTTTGGGAATTTGATCAGTGATTGTTAAATTTTTTATCAGTTGCAGAGAGCTGGAAAGAGAAGGGGTGGTATTTTTGCAGTATGATCCCAGGGCTTCCACAAAGTTGCCAGTTGTTGGTGACTATTTTTTCACCAACCTAACATGTAAAGTATAGAAGCCATTTAAAAAAAATGTCAGTGTGCTGAAAATTTCATAAAATATCAATGAATTAGTGAAATTAAAAATGCAAGAAACACCCATAATGAAACAATAAAAATTACATAAAACAAATATCGATAATGAAGCCCTCAAAATTTGATAAAAGAGGAACAAATTTTCATCTAAATTAGAAACGTAACGAACATCCACAATAAAATTCTTAATTTTCTATTTTCTTGGTGTGTGTATGCAACAACCTGTTTTAACTTGGGGGGGGGGAGAAAACAGAGAATTACAGAATTCCTTTGTACTGCAGAGCAAATTGCAGCTCTGCTCTCTATATATACACATGGATTTATTTTAACTTAAAAAAATTTTTAGAGAATTGCAGAATTATCTGCATTCCAAAGGAAACCAGTTGCTGTTCTCTTATGTACACATCACACGCAAAAGTGCTGTTCTCTTTTGTACACATCAACCTAAAAAAAAAGAAAAAAAAATATGCAGGTATCTCGACATTGCAAAGCAACTTGGCACTGCTCTCCATGTACATATTGACTTCAAAAAAGGATCAGAATACTGCTTTTATTCGAAAAAAATCAATTTTTTGACATTTTGCTTTTTTCTTAATAGACTTGCATATTTCTTTCAGATAAATTGCCTCAGTCAGTAGCTGGACACATATTGAGAACTATAAGAATGACAAAACTTGTCAGATGTATATTCAACAATGAATAAAGTGAGCAGCTGTTATAAACAATATTCAGTTATTCTCAAACCAAATTCCTACTCATATTCGAACGCTTTGCTGGCAATCTTTAACACTAAATTTTCATACAATTTGATAGTTTGCTTCATGGAAATTCCCAGACGGTGCCCATTACGTCTTGGCACAATGCTCACGCAACCATTGGTGGATAAAAGACGATAAAATGCATTTTCATTGCGACGTAGGGCTTTGCCGGTGATTTTCTTTGCTGCTGAGTGGATAATGCAAAAGTATCGAAGCCGTTAAGAATTTAAGTATGCTAATGCTATGGCTTAAATAATGATTGATAAGTTTTTTTGGCCGTTTGAGAAGTAAAGATACGTGGCGTATTCAGAAACTAAGTACCGTTTAAAAAAAAAAAAAAAAAATAGTAAAACAATTTTTTCGAATCCAATTTTATTTTTACATGAAAATACATGTCTTAAACTATTTTTCAACATAGTTTCCGCCAATGATCAAACACTTGTCATAGCGGGTGACCAGTTTTTGTATACCATCGTCAAAGAAACTTCCCGCCAGTTTCGATAACCACGACTCCACAGCATTTTTCGTGTCATCGTCAGATCCAAAGCGCTTGCCACCAAGCTCGTGCTTTACGTGCAAGAACAAGTGATAGTCAGATGGCGCCAAGTCCGGGCTGTACGGCGGGTGATCGAACTGCTCCCAATGAAACTGTCGAATTAACGATTGAGTGACACCAGCAGTATGGGGCTGAGCATTGTCATGGAGCAACACAATTCCTTTACTGAGCATTCCTCTTCGTTTGTTTTGAATGGCACACCTTAATTTTGTTAAAGTCTTACAATATCGTGCCACATTAATGGTTTCACCTCTGGGAAGAAATTCAGTAAGCAAAACGCCTTTCCTATCCCAGAAGACAGTGCACATGATTTTTTTGTGATGACATTGTCACTTTGAACTTTTGTTTTTTCGGAGAATGAGTGTCTCCACTCCATCGATTGTTGTTTCGATTCTGGTGTGAAATGACACACCCAAGTTTCATCACCTGTCACAATTTGGTTTAAAAAGTTTTCTCCCGCACTGTACCGTGTGAGAAATGTCAGGGCACTACCAAGTCGCTTTGTTTTGTGAACATCAGTGAGGATTTTTGGAAACCATCGGGAACACAGTTTGCGATAATTCAAGCGGTCAGACACAATTTCGAACAAAACAGTACGTGAAATTTGTGGAAATGCCTCTGAAAGAGTTTTCATTGTGAAGCGTCTGTTCACATGAATTGCTTCATCAACTTTCCTTACCAAATCATCGGTGACAACAGAAGGCCGACCACTCCGAGCCTCGGCGTGGACATTTGTTCGACCTGCATTAAACATTCTTATCCACTTTCTCACCATTCCATCACTTATCGCATATTCACTGTAAACTTCTGTCACTTGACGATAAATTTCGGCCGGTTTAACATTCCTCGCATTCAAAAATTTAATCACGGCACGAATCTTGCAGTCAGCGGGAGAACTAATTGTCTTAAACATTTTGAATGTACACAGCAAACTGAAAACACAACATAGAGCAACCAAAATGGTGACAATTGAAAGTCAGTGAACAAGAAAGACTAGTGCGCATGCGCGGGGTGCCTACCACAGCGCTGCGACGACACTAGAATGAAACGGTACTTAGTTTCCGAATATGCTACGTATTTAAACAGTGTAGCAGTTTGATTTGAATTTCACCAATGATCTTCAATGATCACCATTCTTAATAATTGCTCACAAAACAGTCAGAACTTGTTGTATTTTTCTTTTATATTTTCTGTGGATCTTCTAAACCCTAAAGCATGGTATAGAAAAGGTTATGGCTATGAAAGAGGTGACTGAAATTTTTTTTATAGTTTTGGAGATGCAAAGGAAGAAAGATGTATTAAATCTGTGTATGAAAATGCATTTGATTGTGTCTTAATATATGTAATGGAGGAACAGAATGCACTGGTGTGAAAGAAAAGGACAAACTGATGGATTTGAATGGTATTTCCCAAAGCAAGAAAGTGTGAGTCTGCATGATGTTTGTAGGAGTATGCAGAGAAACTTGTGGTTGGTTTAATTAGTCAAATGAGCATTTGTGATATTCTAAGGATTGCAAAGTATTCAAAAGTAATAAGTGATTTTTTTATATTTTGTTGTTGCTGTCAGTAATTATTAAGCTGTAGCTGGCAATGGAGAAAGGTAGGCCAAAAATTGAGAAGAAAAAATCTATACTTCCTTCAATATGTGGCCATTTGGTGCCCATTTTCATGCAGTGTCTTCTGGAGTTGTAGCCTTTTGGGTTATGCAAAAATGGGCCAAATTAGTGACTTTCAGAATCATGCCAAGCAGTGTATTAAGGTTCATTTTCTCCTGTTGAGGCTGCAACCTGTATTTTTGTTAAAAACCATTGTTAAAACTCAAGAAGAGAAAATCATGATTGTTGTGGGCCTAAGAGTATCAAAATAGGACTCTTAATAACTGTAAAAAAGTTACTTGGTATTCTGAAGATATGTTGTACCCAATGGCAATTTTTCAAGAAGATGGAAGTGAAATTATGGTCTGAGGAATATTTTCCTAGAGTACAGGGAATCTCTTGATATACCTGGAAGCACATTTCAGTATTTGAGCGTTCCTCAAAATCATTGTCAATTGCATACACTCGTTTGTACGATTTTTCTTGATGTAGATAGTAACTTTCAGCTGGGCAATGTACCTTGTCACCATGCTTAATTAATTTAAATTTGTTTGAAGAGCTGGATTCCGAGTTCAGTTTGCTTTCACGGCCAAGTCAATCCCCTATTCACCATTTGAGTGATGAAATGAAAAAAGAACTTCAGCGCTTAGAAATACCCTATCCAATCGAAATGAACTTGTAGCTTGCATTATATTGGCATGGAAAATTCATACAATATTCTTCTGGTTATCAATATCCTTGAATTCAATCCCAGAAAAATATCAGCTGCGATCAAAACTTAAGGTGGATTGGTGCTTTATTAGAGTTATCTGTAATGTGTTGGCCTTTCAATGTAAATGCAGAGTATAATTGAAAAGGAAATGAAAATTTGCCTTTGGGAATTTATAATAAGAATGATATGTAAGTATGAAAATATTTGAACATAATGCAAGAGAAAGTCCAAAAACTTATTTTTAGCATTTCTACAAAGGCGGTGTTTAAGGTTTTGCCAGCAGTCTAAAAGAAATTAGATATGGTCTTACTGTAATTTTATTGAGCTAATTTGGTTGTGGCATAGGGATGTAAGTTTGGTATCCCGTTGTGTGGAGTGACTGATAACTCTACACAGTCTGTTTAAAGATTTATAATTACTTTTCTGTTTTTGAGTTTAACTGAGGATGTGCATTCTTCAAGTGTTATATACTATTGATAAATGCTCATTATTTTTATTTAAAAATTTTATTTCAGAATGTAATTTCAACAAATCCACCTGAATCAACCTTTAAGAAGCTTGCCCCATCTAGAAATAGGTATACCTTACTAAGGGATGAATTGTGATGGGATGTTTATTAAATGGTTTGTATCTTCATTAAAAACAAGCTTTATATTTTAATTTTTAAGCATTTCCTGTGCTGAATGTTTGCCCATTGCTACAAAAGGAATGTGTATTTGATAGATTTTATAAATCTACAGATAGTTTTAAATTATCCTAGATATAAGAACACAAACATATATCTCATTTTGGCTTCTTTTTAGAACACATTTTTATTCATTTAAAGCATTTGATCATCAAGATGTTTGAAATAAATGCAACTGTTTATTTTGAAAGTGGTCAAGTCCATTTTTTCTTCTTTAGAGATATTTAAAGGCTAGCATTTTAGTCAATTAAAAAAATATATAAATTGTACTAAGTTTGGCAATGTTTCAATGCATTTAGAAACATATAATTTGATTATATAAATGAGTTTTACTTGAACTTAAGTAATATATTCTTTCTGGGTCGTAAATAGACTTGCACTACTTTTGTAATTATTGAATTGTAAAAATTTAATTTCAGTAATCAAAATTTTAATTTTACTTGAAATATAGTGTGTTAAGTTCGATTTTGTTTATAAAAAATAACAAAAATTGCATATTGTTTTTATTCTTGGCATTAAAAAGATTTACTTATTGTTAAACTATTTAATGATAAGTTTATAATTATTGTGAGTTTGAATGTAGATATTGTTTTTAATTTAGGCTCATTATGTGGAAGTTTTTTGAAATATTCATGATATAAGGCACTAACTGCATCACATCCTTATTTTTTTTCTACGTGATGGGTCGAGCATCTTTATACAAAGGCATTAGTGTAATTCTTCCAAATTTTGGCGGTCTCCTTCGACCGCTTCGTGGACACATTCTTAAATATATTGATGCTTTATATAAAATAGTATGTTCTGCACTTTAACCTTATCCAACGTATTTTCAGCCAGTTTACTTTTCTCCTTCAGTATTCCTTTTTTAAATTGCCCTTTCGAGATATTTTGTTGAAATGAAATTTTTACATTTTATTTTGCACAAATTATTATTTTATCAACATTGTTTTATAATCTCATAATAATCCTCAGGAGTCTACAAGAAATTCTATTTTCGTAATGCCATTTCTATAATACCAAAATCTGCATCATGTGGTAGATACAAATGACCGGAAAGTAAAAATTTATGATCGATGATTAATGTGTTATTATCCAAGGACTGCATAACTCTTAACTAAATCAAAGCCATTTGTATATTTCGATTTTGTCCAATGCTTATATTACTGTATGCTGTAACATGATTTTGAGTTGTTACATTTTATGTTTCAATAGCAAAATACTATTTCCTGCAATCCCCTAGAAGCAGTAATTTCATCCCATACATACATAAAAACTTTACTGGCATGGAAATTATGAAATACCTCATTAAAAACATACATATTTTGCTTATAATATGCAAGCTAAACATATAGTTTCAGATATGGTAAGGCTTTCTGTAAATCAAAAGAAAAGGCGAAGTATCTATCTGGATTTTCTGATGCTAGAATTTTCATCTTCTTGTAAAGCTTTTCTTGTTATTCAGCATTTTTTAGGTGAACATCATGTCTTTGTATAATAGTCACTTTTTTCCTTCGTTTGTTGTCTGAATTTTCACATTAAAAAAAATCCCATCTTTCATACATGTCTTTGTGTAACTGATGAAATTGGAAATCTTTTATAAAGATTTTCATGTATTTCCATTCATTAAATGAAGTTGCATTATTTTCCTCACATTTTTTAATTTTCTAAGTATAAATTAAGTTTTTTTTTTTTTTTTTTTTTTTTTTAAGTTTAATTCAGAGTTCAAATATTTTCATACTGGACTTTGGCATTGACTTTCAAATGCCAGAAACTGACTTTGCAGTGATTGAAAAATGCCAGAAAACTTCTTATGTGTTCTGTCACAGTTTTTATCGATTGTTCACCAGTTTTTCTGCAAGAGTCATCCATTCACCCATGCATGTCTTTTGGAATATCCCATGTCTTTTGGAATATCGTTTGCTTTTAAGACATGATCAATCTGTCTGACAGATATATTATATGTATCTTTAAAAAAATTCTTACATACTAAAATGTTTCCACATGGATTGCCCAAGTGAAAAAGTGAAATTTATAAACACAAGTCCTGGATGCTCCCAAATAATTTCTTGGTCCTGACCTTTTCACAGTACATCTATAAACACTTCCATTGAGAAATATGTTTTCCTTATCAAAATTGGCCATGTTCCGAAATTGATAAAAAAAGTGTTTTGCGTTTTGCTTCATTATTATGTTCTGTACATTTTTTCAAGTAGTAACAATTTTGTTCAATTTTGTTTTGTTTGTTTAGCATTTCTTTTGGCTTTATATATTCTTTGGGCATATTTTTCTTTTATTTTCTTTTGCAAAATCCAAGTTTTGGGTATATGAAATATCATCCTCATCTGATGTAGATTCTAGCAGTACAGTAAAAAGTCCGAGATCCGGACATCCAATATCCGGAATAATCTAAAATCCGGACCTTAAAGCAACCACTAACCAATTTTTTTGGGGGGGGGTATGCTTTTTATCAAGCACATTTGATTTTTTCTCCTCATAATAAAACTTGCAGAAAGTCCGGATTCTTAAACTCACTTCAGCATTGGATAAAATACCTTATTGAATAAAAAAATCATTTTAGCGTAAATTTGTGTAATCAATAATTTATGCTAAAATGATTTTTTATTCAATAAGGTAGTTTTTTATTCAATAAGGTAGTTTTTTATTCAATAAGACTCTGTAGCTGCGTATCTGTTTGGCCAAACTAAAACATTCTATATAGAAACATCATTGATCTTATACCAACTAATATTTTATACCCTTGATGCTAACCTGCCAAATCATTATTATATTTTGTTTTCATCAACACATGATAACTTGAATGATGACTCCTGCGGCGATGTTGTAAAATGTTGAAGTATAATGGGACTGCCTTAACATCTAGTTGGGAGTCACCCTTTTTTATCGGAAATACCAAAAGTATATTTGTTCCTCCTTACCCATCCCTTATTTTTACAATCACTGGCTGTAATCATCTACTTTCTATTACAAAAATGTTTTTTAAGTGATGAAAATATTCATGTTTGGTCTGTGTCAAATTTAAAAAAAGGGGGGGGGAATTACGAAATCTAACTTTTAATGCAGTCTCCCAGTTCCTATACTCATAATTGGGAAAGTTTTACACTCGCTCTGAAAAAGAAAGTAAAAGAAGTTTCACTCCCTTACAACAAAAAAGGCCTGGTATATTTAATTTCAAAATTTGCAATTTTTCATGTCATTTTCAACTTGCCATGAGGAATCGGTTGATAAAAGTTATGTAATTTCTGATAAGTTATCAAGATTATTTGTGTAGTAATGATGAACACTCAGATAGTGAGTGTTATTACTGACAGTAAAATAATGTATTTCCGATGAAAAAATGCCACCTTCTATATTATTTTCTTGTCAGTGATCAAGAAGCAGAGAAAAACTATTTGACCACTGAAGATAAATTAAACTGGATTTAAATTGATGAAAAAAACCTAAACTAGAAATATTTTTAGGTGAAGCGGGTATGAAAGTAGTGTCTCATTGCACAAATATTCTTATTCTAGTTAATTACTTCCATTCTTTCTCTTCTAAGTTTCTTCAAATCAATAACATATATAAATTATTATTTTATTTAATATGAGCAATTACTGGATTTGCCCACTACACATTTAAAAGTGTCAAAAATCACTCATGTCTGTTTCTGTTTTAGGATATTTTTGACCTTACTGTTTTCTGCAGTTTATGGTTTTCAACTGTTTCTGAGAATCGTTTTCTTCTTTTAATGAAAATTATAAAAAAAAAAAAAAAAAACCTCTTTCTGATTTATATTGTAATTGTGAATTATTCAAATTCTGTGATGAGCTGTCTGTATGTTCTAAGCCTAATTATAACATAAAGTTTTTGGGACGGTAATCTTTTTAGAACAGTGATTTTCAAACTGTATTCCGTGGAACCCTGAGGTTCCAACATTCAAAGCCCAGGTTCCCCGAGTCAAAATAAAAAACCGAAAAGGAAATTGTTATACACTCATGTTAGTTGACTGATGATTGTTAAGTAAAAATTATAAAGGTACATTTAATTACAGATTAGTTTAAAAACTTAGCATGTGGTCGTCATCATATGCAAATAGAATGACATGCAATCCTTTGCAAAACTAAGTTTTTTTATGGAAAATGAATTGAATTTAAACGATAGTGTTAAAATTGATCTAATGCATCACCTTTTTTAGTTGACGAAAACATTTAACAGAATATTTCCTAGAATAAAAATCTTAGTATGACTTGATTAAAAATCCATTTTAGCTCTACGATAAATCAAAAGGTGTGCCAGTGAAGGAAAGGAAACAACATATCAACAGATTAGACATCTAAAGCAAGAGCAGCTCTTAAAGTTCTTGTTTTAGATTCAGGCATAATACCTAAAAGTTTCTCACACAGCAATAAATATTTGAATGCTGTTTGAAATAATTTAAGTGAAAAATTGTTCTCAATGCATGTGGCAACAAAAATGAAATATAAAAAACAAATCATGAAATCTGATTGCAGATAAAATTCAGCAAAGCTAGACTTGGATAGTTTGTGTAAAAAAATGCAAGCATACCTTTATCACTAAACATAATGAAAGGGTTGGAGATATCTGTAGACAAGTAAATGTTATTAATGAGTTAATTACATTAATTTATGTTAAAATTAAAAAAATACTTTTCATTAATTATATTTATATAAAGTACCTATCACATACTGATCTACTTTAAATATTATTTTAAAATATATTCTTCTGAGGGTGAGATGGAGTTCGTCGAAAAATTTTTATTCTTTTAAGGGTTCCATGAGCTGACAAAGTTTGAAGACCATGGTTTTAGAGTATTATAACAAGTACAGTGACCCTTTTAATTATAAGTTGATATTTGTGAGAATATAAAAGATTAGTATTTTCAATATTCAAAGGCTTTCCTAACAAAGTTTATTCGACAATTGAAGTTTAATAGTAGAATAGAAATGGCAAATATTTAAAATATGTATTTGCAATATAGAGTGATACTTCACTTCTTATACCATCATCAGAAGGTGAAGTGCTAAGTTCAGACATAGGAAGGTGTCACTTGATAACCTTAGACCAGGTTGCAGTTTGGATATGACAGAGAAAGAAAAATATGGGGTAAACTGATTGAGCTGTAATGGAAAATATGGGGCAATCTCTCAAGTAGCACTCAAAATAGGCATTGTTGAGTAGGGGGAAAATATGTAAAGCAGGGGTTATTGAAAGTAAGCACTTGATATGGGAATGCTTTATTGTTAGTGACAGAAGATGAGATGTTAATTTGATATGCGAGTTAGATAAGAGTATGGTGTGGAAGTGCATAGGGATTTCTGGTCATGTAAGTATAGAATCTAGAAGTCTTGTAAGAAAATTTTGCAAATTTTTTTTTTTGGGGGGGGGGTGAAGATAGTTTGCTATTCATTTCATGTTTGTCATAAAGCATCATGGTAGTAGATTTTTATTATGTTGATTTGATGACTCTGACAGGCTGTAAAGAAAAAAGTGATACTGCAAACTCAGCAGCAAATTGTTATTTTTATATGGCAGTGTTTGGAAAAAATGATGAATATGAAATTCAGAAATGTATATGTTAACTTCTGCCACTAACCATATTCACCGCATCTTTCTCTAAATGACTCTCTTTTTGTTTTAGTGAGTGAGACAACACTTGCATGTTTCCATTACAGTAATAATAATGTAGGAATATGTCTTAAAAACATTCACTTATGAAGGGTTTTAGGGCTGTGGCAGTTTATGCCTGATTAAAGTTCATTGAAATGAAGGGAAGTTGCATAAAAAGTGGTTGATTGAATATGGCAATGTACATGAAGGCTATTTGTCTAAGGGAAGGGATGCCTTTGTGGAGGACTTTGAAGCTGATTTGTAGTTATGTTACACATGGGGAAAACCAACCATGCAACCAGCCATTTGCCTAGTCTTGCATGCAGTACATTAGTAGTACATCATATTAGTTCATTAGTAGTCTTGAATTGCAGAATGAACTATTAGTACTATTATTAGTATTTACTGCCAGCCACTGGTAGGGGGCCATAGAAAACCCAGTCATTTTGGATATTTATCTCATATGAGTGAATGCTTCTTGTAATCCTTTGTAATAGATAATTTTTTTTTTAATATCCTTATTTCCTTTCTCATAAATAAGTATACTACAGTCAAAAGTCGTTAATTCGGACACCCATAATCCGGACCTCAAAGCTAAAAACTTTCTGCGCATGCGCCGCGTTGGCACATGCGCACAGGCGTTTTACGCGTGCGCGTAAGACCTTGACTACTGCGCATATGCGTGTGCGCAAGTGCAAAATACGTTTTCGCCTGCGCGTTTAATGTATAACGGACGGTGTAAGCTAAAATTATCTAATTATCTATTTCAGTTAATGTTAATTATTGCATTGTTCCTTAATCTTCGAATTGGATCCCGCTTATTATTTTTTGCAGACTGTAAGAGCAATTTTTATAAAAGTAAACTTGAACTTTCGATTATGTCTCCGATGCTGGAACTTCCAAAGGATCTACAAAACGAAAGTATGTTTCGATGTCAAACAAACAAAAAGTGGAATTGCTGCAAAAAATGGAAAGACATGAAGAATGTGACAGAGAGGTTAGTGAAAACGAAAAAATTTCGATTGACAAGTTAGTCGGTATTCTCGGCACAGCAATTAACGGGACTTGAACAGCGGAACTTTGTAACTGAACAAGAAATTATGTCTGTTTATAGAATTAAAGAGAAAGTATTATCACATAAAACGAAGCAACTTAAACAACTTACATTGAAAGAAATGTTTAATAAAGTAAACAAATAAATATTAAGCTTTTTTTTTTTTTTTTTTTTTTTTTTGTAAATTTTGATACCCTTTAGATCATAATTGTTTTTTATTTCATAAATTACAGTTTCATATTTTTAATTTTAGAATTTCTTCATGCCATCTTACGAGATTTAAACTCATGATCTATAATCTGTAAAAATCGATAATCTGGAATCGCCGAAGTCCTGACGAGTCCGGATTAACGACTTTTGACTGTATATAATATTCCAAGAGCATTGAGAGACGATATAATCCATTGTTGATGTCATAGTGCATGATCAGATATTTCTTGAAAAATAAAAGCTAGTTTATAATTGTTGCTAAGCGTAAAATGGAAAGTGGGAGAAAAATGTGAACTAAATGGCTTTCAACATGGTGAAGTGATTGGGTGTTAATGTTGTAGAAAATCTATTTGTAAAACGTTTTTGAAGGTGTTGGTTTTGCATTTTGTTTTAAGTGGCATCATGCTGAAGTAGAGACATGGAAGAAGTATTACATGCATGCAATCATTATGTGATTGAATGCTGTCGATGACATAGAAACTGGAAAGTGTCAGTACGCTCCATTCTGTGTTTTTACAGAGAATTTTGAAGTAGATCCAAATGGAATGAGTGGAAATGTATAAGCTTTCAAGATCCTTCCAGATAAACACTAACACAATAATAATTTGCTAAGAGCTCCAAATGCGAGTTTTGGTGGCTGAACAACCTCAACATCATATAAACTGAACATCGCCAAGTTTGTTCTACAGAAAGCAAATCTCATTACTCTCTCTCAGTGTTCCCAAACTTTTACGAATCACGGCAGCTTTTTCAACTGAACTTTTCCCACGGCTCTACCTAAGTAAAGGTAAGCTACTTACCCTAAGTAAAAGTATGTCTAATCCCAAGTAAGAGATGAAAATAAATAAAAAATAAAAGTTGTGCCTGTTCATGACCTCGTTTTTACAGCTCAAGAAACTTCACATGAAGTAAGATTTAATTTATAAATAAACTCTTGTTGAGAGTTTATATATTTATGTAGAGCATCTTATTTTTTGAGTAGGAAGAACTTAGATTGCCATTTTTAATTAAAATGTAGATGTTGTATATCATTTTCAGTGTCATTTCTAATATAATGCCTAAGAATAAATTTTTATGAAGTAATAAAATTATTGCTTTTTATTTAAAGTGTAAAGCTTCGTTCAGACGGGGGCATAAGTGGTTAAAGCCGAGCTCCGTTGACAAGGCAACCAGTCTGTGCAACGTCACAAAATCTGATTTAGGGCTCGTAGCATAGGGTTCAAAGTTTTTAACTTTACGCCGAGTTTGGGATAAGCGTCAACCAATCAGAGCGAAGCTAAAATGAAGCGGCGTTCTACAGAAGATTTTGCTTTCACAAAACAAGCAGAGCGAATGTGGGAAATCAATCGAGCAGGAGAACAGCGCAGGAAAGTTGTAGACACATCCACGCATGTGCAAATTTAGCTTCTCTCGTTGGTCACGGCGTACACCCCGTTCTCGCAAGTGTGAACGGAATTCCTGTATTTTATGCCCTTATGACTACGTCGTCTGAACACAGCCTAAGAGAAATTGTTCTTTTATGCTTAAGATTTTTATTTTAAACTTATATAATCTAATTTTGTAGGTATCTGGACATGTCTTTCAATGCACCTTCATATGCTGTTGTGGTATGCATTAAATCATCAAGGATAAATGGCTTGTATGAAGTTCATCTTTTCTACAGTTAAAATGCAGCAGTTCATGGCTATGCAAACCGAGACTGTTTCAAACTATTTTGCATCCAGTATTGTGAACATTACCATAATGTATTTAGTAAGGAGGTGGTTACGAGTAGCATTTTTCAAGGTGTCTTAAGATTTGTGGATTAAGTGAATTTTAGTTGTCTTGAAACTAAAATTTTCCTCCTCTTTACATTGGGTCTTTACTGTGCCTCTGATCATTTTAATAGACATCTGTATATTCAACCAAGAAATATTTTTACGGCATTTTTATATCTACGTTGCAAACATAAAAGTAAAACTTGGCCTATATAGACTTTTTTTTACACATCTTAAATTGCATCAGTAAACATCTTAATTCTAGTAATATTGCAGTATCATAATGTTTTTAATTAAATGTCTGATTTCTCATTACTAGCTCAGATTTAATTTCAAATTTGATAACTTCTTTTTTTATGTAAATATATTAACAATGTGCTAAATTAAATTTTATAAAGGTTCCTTTTAAACTGTCTGTTTTTCTACATTTGCTGTTAATGATTGTATAAAATATATTCGTCTAGTTTGCATATTTGAGCTGATAGAGGTTGATCTAACTGTAAAATACATTTGTAAATACTAATCTGTTTTGCAATCTAGTTTTATTTTTACAATGTAGCCAGCTATTTTTTGTAAATAATTGGATATAAATATATGTGATTCATCAATATTTGTGTTCTATTCTGTAGTTTGTTATTCATTACAGATAATACATGTTACACTGGGAAAAAGGGGTTTATTTATTATTATTTATTTTTTAAATGTAAAATTATGTTCTTGGGTATAAACTATTCATGTGTTTTAGTGACATTACAAGTTTATAATGTACACTCTTAACATTCCTTAAAAAAATTGAAATGAAGTCTGCTAAACTGAAGGAAAATGTTCTTTGTATTGTTATAACCAAATATTTTTATATGCTTATAACTTTTGTAGATTTTTTTCTTATATGACCTTGCAAAATTTTATTTAGCTTCTTCAGTATTTTAATTCAGATAGTGAATGAAATTAAAAAAGGATATTGAGGTATTTTAATTTTAAAAGAAATTAACCAAAGTTGACAATGTTGTATTGGGGAGATGGTATATTGATTTTTGTAAGTCTTTTGATATTTAGTAATAACATTGTTTCTATACTATACTGCATATAAAATGCTGAAATTTGTATTATTAGGAGAAAAATTTTTTTAAATTAAGAAATACTAATTTTATTTGAATTAATTTTTTGAATGGATTATTATGCATTCTAACTTTTTGATGTTTTTTAATGGATATTATTTTCTTAACAGTTGGAAAAATGGAAAACAAAAACTATTGTTTACTATCAGTGTTGAAATTCTTCGAAAAGTGATATGCAGTACTGCATTTGAAAAGGGGTAATAGTTTGAGTGCAACCTTTTTAAATTCAGAATTCTCAAATCCTGAAGATGTGCAATAGAAGTAAAATTGCATTTGAATTCATATTAGCAGAAAATTTTATATGAATAAAGATTGAACAAAAACTATTCCAGTTTTCTTTTTTCATGAACATACATATTTTGTATTTTTTTTTTTTTCTGTTATATATGTATGAAACGCGATATTCTATAGAATGCCTAGGTATTGTATATAATGCCGGACCATTTTAGGCAAAGTATGGAATATGAGAATTATTACATACTTTCCCTAGGCATTGTATAGAATACCTAGGCATTTTATAGAAAGACAAATGCTCTTAAGGAAAGTATAAAAAAAGGTTATGATGAGGCTATTATTTAAAAGACGTTCATTCATCAAAAATGCAAATGTTATTTTGAAAAATTAATAAAAGTTTGCCATTAACACGTTCCTTGCCAGACCATTTTTTGAAGACTTCCCGTCACGCTTTACATTTGTATTATTTTGTTTCTGGCATATGCCTTACAATAATTAAAATAGCACAAAAATCATAATTATTAAGGAAAGGTTGTATAGTTTAACATGCACAACACAACAAACCAATAAATTTATTTTTCTAGGAATTAGTTTAACAAATACTTGGCTGAACATTACTATGCCAAGCAAGTTGCATCCTCACATATAATTTTTTTTTTTTTTTATTGTACGTATATCAGTTTTAAATATAACATTTTAGTTAAATTCAAGTTTGTATGCAATTACAAAGGGTTGTTACGATGAACTTTATTAAAACATGGCAAACATAAGTGTGGTTTATCCACACAACTATCGCAGAATGTCGCAACTTTTACAGTACGGTTTCTTGCCGATTGGGAAACCAAATTTTTAACATTTCTTTTGTAACAAATTTTACAGCGCCTTCTTATCGAATTAAAGTGGCCTTCCTCGTCATCAGAATCATCACTAGAAAACTGTTGCTGTGTGATGCCATATCTGCTTATAAGGAGTAATTATTGTAAAATTTGGAAAAGGTCTGAAGAAGAAAAGGCGGAAAAATTGCAACCATTTTTAAATGCAAAATATCCGAATTTATAACAATAAAATAATATGTACGTACCATATTTCCTTTGTTTAACACAATGAAGAAACACACTGAACTATAAATCAATCCCAGCTTCAGTGAAGCAGTAAGTAGTATATCAACGACACGCGAATAAATGACTGATCAAAATACGAGGCATGCAGTTGAAACAAGTTATGGAGGAATAAAATTGCCCATCACGCTTTCCACGATTAAATGAGGTCATCAGCAGTAGTATTAAGATGCCCATAATTGACTGCATAATGAATTTTTAAAAAATTCTTCATTTTACAATGATAATACCAAATGACCGGCAGAGAACGTGTTAGAAAACTGCTATTTGAAATATGTAAAAAAGATAGTGAGATGATCTTGATAATTAATAAATTTGTATTTTATATCTAGTTGAGCCTGGATTTAATTTTTGGAAGATCAGGATTGCTATTTAAGTAGAATGTGGTAGCTAGGAAATATATGGAGGTGGGATTGCTATTCAAGACAAACCCCACAAGTTGTTAAATTTGCATGTAGGTCAACTTTGTGTTTAACTTCAAGGTTCTGTTTTTATTATGAGTAACTCTATCTAGGAATTAATATGAAATTTAATATAAACATGATGCCAAAATAAATTATAAATATGCAGCACACTTTTAAATATTTCCATCTGAATTTAAAGAATTTTCTACTTTATAAAATAGTATATGAATATAATTGTGTGTAATGTTTCAGCTTTTATACCATATCTGATTTTCACTATAATTCAAGTGAAAAAATTCCTAGTTGTGGTATTATTCCATTTATAAAAACTTTTATAATGGGAGAAGATGCAGATGTAGATGTAAAAATTATTAAAAAGAATTATATTTTACCAGTAAATGCTGAATGAATCTTGAATTACAATATTACATTCTTTTTATTTTAGCATAGGCAGAATAGACAGTTTTTATTTTTGTCACATTTAAGGTAAATGAGGGGAAAAAAATCTATTACCACAAAACAGCATTTCATTGACTAAAATTCATTGAAATACCTATCTGTGGAGTCACTCTCTAACTGGCAGTTGCCACACCTATAGGAAAATATATAAAACATTTTATACTAGTTAATCAACAATAACGATTTAAACTAAGGATTCCTTTTTTGCATTGTCCTCTTAATAGAATGGTTTTCTTCATTGTTTCCTGTAAGGGATCAATGAAGAACAATGATCTTGTTTTGTTGCTGTAATATTTAACATAAGCATATACAAGTAATTGTACATAAATGGCTGAAATATATATAACAGACTAAGAATACGAAAAAATTTTTGGAAAAAAAAATTTATTAAATTTGTTTAATTATTTTTGTATTATCATTACTTTTGATTTTACAAATATAAACAAGTTTTCAGAAACAAATCAGATATTAATTGCAATTTGACGAAAACATATTTTAATTAGTTTAAACACCTCTCATGGGATGAAAAAATATGAATAGATTTTGCTGTAGTTCATTCATTTGGCATTCTTCATAATTTTTGGCTAGTATTCTCTTGTATTGCTACATTTTGCCTTTTTATATCGCACTTACTGTATAAAAAATTTATTTGTAGGCTTGCTATTGATCTGGAAATGAAGTACTCCAGACCCTTCCAAATAAGTTAATAAGTTCTAAAATAATAAATACATCTAAAATAATATGGCAATGTCTTGAGAAGCTTTAAATAATTCTTTTATTCAATCTGAACTTTTAACTTAAGAGCCATAACTTATGCTTTAGATAAACCGCCGTTTGTGACAATGTAAATTAAGCAATAACAGATAATTCAAATTAAAGGTTGATAAAGTGGTCTAACACTAATACGGTGGAACAAATATGCTTAATTACGCATTTTCTCACAGCCCATGCTTTAAACTTCCGCAGAAGTCTGAATAATCACTTTTAGATAGAGCTAGTGAAATTTTAACAGTGCAACCAACGTAAGTGCCAGAAACTCTGATTCGAAACTTTGACTTATATACTCTAAAAGCTAATTTGCATTGAGGTGATGAGTATGGAAAGAACTGAGTATTTAAAAGTGTTAAATAATATTTGTGTATTTTTCCCTTATGATATGCCATATCTTCATATAAATTTTACTAGAAAATTTTTTTGATGTTATTGCTAATCAATTTTGGTGTATATTTGGCTGTTGACCCCCAACTGATCCCTTGATCGTTACTGACTCCCTTTAAAATTTCATCAACCCCCAGCAGGTAGAAATCTATTTTTTTCGAGCACCACCGATTTAAAACTTTACTATAATTTCTCCATTACATACTTCTCATCAGAATGCAAATTGTGTGTTTATTTAAGCCTGGGGTTTTGAAGATTTTTTGGGCAGTCCTAGTTATGGTTTATATCTTGTCATCAGCTTTGTCAGAGATTATACCAGCTTAAGCCATTTAACTTGCCGATGTGTAGATACGCTACTAGATGGTAAAATATTTAAGCGAGCTTGAGTAGATTATTTTGTGTAATCTCGGACTACATTACTTGAATCTGAATTTCAATTTATTTTAAACTCCCTCAAGATGCAGAGTTTATTTATATGCACAAATAGTGTCTTTGAAAATTTAATGAAAATACTGCTTTAACTTTCTCAGGACTTTATCATCTTAATTGAGACTGGAACAATAACTTGCTCGTCGATGTAGTAGAGTCTGAAGGACATTGATTAAAACTTCTACAGTGGCGGTGCCCAACCTTTGGCCTATCGCGAGCACATTTCCAAAACATCAAAATTTTTGTTAGTGATGCATCTGAAATATTAATTTCGGCAAATGGGTTTGAGATGAATAATAATATTGGTTGAACTTTATGAAAATCGGAGAAGTGGAATTCAAAATTATTTTTCAGTGCATTTAGGTTTACCGAGTATTTCTCTATTTCAATTGCCTTGAGGTTATTAATATGGCTTGATAAATTCTGAAAATGGGTGGCATTTTCTCTTTCATCTGATTTATCCACAAATTTAACTTTATCTGAAAAGCAGTTACAGTTCCAGTCAATTGAAAAAGGGTTTTTTTTTCTTTTCCCTGGAGATCTTCGTTCAGTTTAGCTGTTATATCCGTGAGAAAATACAGATCGGATAACCAATTATTATCATCCAATTCTTTAGAATTTTCGTTTCCGGATTCGGAAAACTGCTTTATTGGAGAAAGAAATACAAATTGAAGGTTGGGCACCCCTGTTCTACAGAAATACAACACTATGTTTGATGCCCAACTGTCTTAACACTTTAACGGCAGCGCGGTTATTCATTGTTCTTTTCGTGCGGCGGCGCTTGAATTAGCAGTCCGTTTCATGGGGCGACGTAGCGCCAAATTATTATACAAATCGTTGCAGTACTTTTTCCCTCCTGAGCCATCTAACATCGGAATGAAGCAATAAGATTCCATGTTCCCTATCAAGTTCATCAGTCAGCAATCAATTATTTTATAATGTCTTGCAAGATATCTCTTATGACTATAAATGCTTACTGTATTTTAACAATTAAAGAAATATAAATGAGTGGTTATTTTTTTGTTCATAGTACCTAATCGGGCTGGTGAGCAAGGTTGAGCACCGCTGTTCTACAAAAATGCAACACTATGTTTGATGCCCAACTGTCTTAACACGTTGACGGCAGCGCCATATTCATTGGTCTTTTCGTGCGGTGGCGCTTGAATTTGCTGTCTGTTTCGTGGGGCAACGTAGCGCTAAATTATAAAATTAAATTATTATTTTATAAAATTATATATTTTATAATATAATAATTGTATTTTTTGATATACCAGCGTGAGTCATGCCGTCCCTTGGAACAATCAAGTATGAACCACCGTGTCAGCCCGCCGTCAACGTGTTAAGAAACATGCCGGCAACTGCGCAACAATTAGCCCGTTCCCCCAGAGCTCCAAGATTCTAGCTCACCAATAAACCCAATGAAACGATTTAGACACTATGCGTGCATCAAATGAAACCATCTAGTAGTTTTGAGAGTAGAAGCTTGCTGTTGACTTTTTTAGAAACTCTAAAAATGCATTTTCTACTATACATGGTTGTAAAAGTGAATAAGGTTGATATAGCAACCGCCCATATTGCAAGGTCAAGTGTTGAATTGGTACAAGGGCAATGGAAAGTATCTGCTACATGAACCGGGAAGTGAAAATTACAATTTCGATATTCTTAAAGTTGCATTTTCAAGAGTGTGTTCCAAGGTTAAAGATATGGCGAAACACGAATCTGAACTGTTCAGTAAATATCGGACCAATACGAATGAGTTAACCGATTTCATTTCGAGAAAAGTCCAGGTATTAAAATTATTATATAAGGGGAAAAACCGGGTGCAGAAGTTATTGAGATAATATTATTCAGGTTGTTGCCATATATCCAAAATTGTTGTTGCCATAATCCAAGCTGAGAAACCCTAGTAGGTTAGAAAAACTTTTTGAATTAGCTGTGGAAATTGAAAGTCGGCATACTTTGGCAAGTATGCGTAAACGAAATTTCGGTGAAATATTTTGCGGAAACGTCAAAAAATTGCAGCCGAAAGAGGTGACAAATTGCACAAGAGAAAAAGATTACGCAGAATTAGATGTGTGTGAAACTTGAAGACTAGCTAAAAACTGCATCACCAGATCAGTGAGATATGCTTTCCTTGGAATGAATGCCGTTTGGCCTATGTGGGGCTCCCTCTACTTTTGAAAGGGAAATGAACATAATCTTAAGGACCGCATTTGGCAAGTCAACATTCATTATAGATAGATGACATATTTCGAGTGACACAGCTGATGAGCACTTTGAGAATTTGCACGAAGTTTTTTGCGTTTCTGAAGTAAGCAGATTTAAGAGTTAATGCAGCAAAATGTAAATTCGTAGCCAAAGAACTTCGGTACTTGGGATATAACATATCGGAAACCGAAGATTAAAAATTATTCGCCACCTAATACGGCAAAGGAACTGGCATCAATTTCTTTACTTATAGAACATTCATTAAAGAACTTATAGAACATTCATTAAAGATTTTGTTCACATTGCAAAGCCCTTATTATATTAGGGAAAAAAATTACTCCGCGCAAGTGAATATGGCTTTTGAAAAACTCAACTCAGTATTAATCTAAACTCCTGCCTCGAAATTTCTTGAGGCGGACGGTAAGTTAGGAATCGCTGCAGATGCATCTGATTTTGCAGTAGGAGCCGTGCTGAATGCAAGACGGGCAGCCGGTGGCATATTTTAGTAAAACATATAACCCAACTCAAAAAAATTATACTGTTCCCGAGAAAGAAACATTAACACTCCCGTTGGCCGTGCAAAAATTTCGAATTTGTTTTCGTTAAGAACCGGTTATCGTGTTATAAGGACCAAGCAGTCGTACTCTTGCATTGGGTTGAAACATAAGTAATGGCCGTTTATGTTGTGTTTAAAATTGCGCGGTAAAAATAAAATGTGGTGGCATAATATTTTGTATTATTCGAAAGAGAATCTTTCTCTCTACAAGATGGCGTATTTGATTTTTTGTCTCAGCTAAATTTTATTATTTTTCAGATCATTAAGATGGAGTGTCAAGTCGACAAAAATAAGCATTTTCGACATCCACCTTTTTTCTGGGTTTAATCGAGGCGCCAATGCTGCAGAAGCAGCCTGAGAAATTTGTGAAGTGTATGGAGTAGATGCAATGCCTGATGAAATGCAAGAAATTGGTTTGACAAATTAAAAAATGGAAATTTCGACCTCGAAGACGCTGCTCTTTCCGGACGAACAAATAAATGAGTTTGATAGAGAGCGTTTGAATCAATTTCTGCAAGAAGACGCGCGTCAAACCCATAGAGCTGTAATGTACTAGAGAGAGAAACGGCAACCCTGAAGGGGAACAGGAATGCGAACCACGTGACATTTGGAACATTTCCCAAATCGTATTTCCCGCGGATCTTCCTTACCCATTACAGTTCTATGGAGAATTTGTGAGAAGTAAATGTTTTGCGCGTACGCGCATTGTTTCGGACTTCAAAAATAGTACTTTCGTGTTCCGCATATGGATGTAATTCCGGATACGTGAAAGGTGGAGGAGTACCATTTCACAGCTGAGATTTTTCTAATGTTTTAAAACGTAATTATATAAAATGTAAAGGTTTTTTTATCCACTCTACTTGCCGTTTTCTAACAAAAAATAGATTTTCTAATTTTATGTAATATATGCATACTTGAAATAACATTTAAATAAAAGTATCTTAAATATATATGTATGTTTCTAATAACTGTGTTCCGAAAAAAATGTTAAAATTTTAGTAATACAATATAATTTTAATTAGTATTCTGCTTTGGCGACATTTTTCATACGCCAACAGACTGCTTTGAATGCGTTTGTTTATATATTCTTTGTATGCGTTTGCTCATGCGGACATGTGCGAAGTAGTAATGTATGTATTTAATACTTGGTAATGTTGATGTAATACTGTGTAAGAACTGCATAAAATTATGTTTTTTTTTGGGGGGGACATGAATGACTTTATTTTATCCCCTTTTCTTGCATCCAAATATAACAAATATGTTTACTTTCAATCACGTATTTTCTTTCTTATATCATGTTTCTGGCATTTATTCCAATATTAAGCATTTGTTAAGTATTAAGAAAATAGAAATTATATAGCAGTTAAATTTCAAAACTTTAATAGTTTTAAGTTTGTTTTTAAAAATAATGAACATTATTTAAATTTTACCTTCTAAAATTATTTAAAATAAGTGCGACTACATTGTGCAACGTGCATAATACATATATATATATATTTTTGCTAGTAAAAGGAAGTCTTAATTTACCACCTTTTAGTTTCATAATTTAATTATTTACCAGTTTCTCTCTTCCCTTATATCTGCTATATTGACATTCATTTTTAGTTCAATTAATTTAATATCTTCCTCACTTTGATTCGCCTACTCTGTAGTTCTCTGTAATACACCGTATTAACATTAAATTTCCTTTTTGTACTATTTTCTGTTTTCACTCATTTTTCTTATGTTATCTATTTTTTTTTTTTTTTTTTTTTTTAATTTTATTCTGTCCTAAGTACTAAAAAACCTTCTTTTTTATTTATTTATTTTACTTATTTATTTTTTAGTTTGTTATTAGTTTATTATTTATTAGTTTATTATTTAGTTTGTTCTCTCCAGTTTTTTCTATTTTATTTTAAATTTTGTAGACGCCGAGGAACATATTACAAAATATTATTCTACAGCATGAAAATTATTTAAATTTTAAAAATTTTAAATATTAAAATTTAAAATAAAGTTAAATTTTAAAATAAAGTGTCCAATTTTAGGGAAATTAATAATTTTGGCTGGTGTTTATCGATCTAACCTCTTCTGCAAATTCAACGGCAGCTTCTGCGAAATGACATCTTTTCAAGTTCGCATTTCGAACAAAGAGAAAAGAGAGGAAAAAATCGCCAGCCATGTCGATAGTACGCCAAAGTCTGGGTTCAGTTCCATTTCATGCCCAAACTCCTGCAGCTCATTCCTATGCCGCTTTTTCACCCGGTTTTGAATGGCGATACTCCGTGTAGTATATAGCAGGTCTATGGTCAAACCTCTCGAGAATTAACCGAACGAATGGGTTGAAGCCAAATGACTTGGTTAGACATCTTGGGTCAATGGGGAAAGTCCAGAAACTCGGATATTATTGATTAATTTATTGTTTTTTGTTTTGCTAAAATAAAAATTTTTAAATAAAAAACGGCTATTATTTATTTTTCGCTCCAATCTTTAAGGAAGAACTTATCGCCCAGACTCATAAGATGAGCTCTTAAGTTACAAGAGTACAATTTAATAATTAAAAATACTCTAGGAAAAGAAAGTGTTGGAGCGAATGCCCTATCACTAATAGATGATGAGGGAAAGCAAGTGGAAAGTGCTATGTTTTCTTTAAAATTTTAGGTTCAAGACCAACAATTATGTCAGAACTGCAGGCAGACTCGAAATTTAAAATTATCTATGTGTACTTGAAAGATCTCTATTGTTTTGAAAACCATGATATAACGGGATTTAGGAACAGGGCTGCAAATTACGAAATTATTTATAATCTTTTATTCTACAGGTCACGGGGAGCGTAGATTTCTGTTGGCCACCAAAAGCTAGCAGAAATGGTCTCTACTCTCCTATCAGTTTATTATAACAAAAATAATTCAGGTAAGGACGAGAGTATATAAATGATACATTACAGATGATTATTTTTTTCTAGTACATGATGAACAGTTAGGTTTTACGGGGGTAAGTGTGTTTTTCTAACTAAACGTGCAGTTTCATAGTATAATATTAAAATAATAATTAAACTGAAATTAAAATTAATTAGTGGGTGTAATAATTAATGGTCTGTGTCAGTTCTCAGAATTCGATTAAAAGTTCTTTGGATAGTTCTTTAGCATTTGTTCTATTGTAATTGTTACTTCTGAATTTTATTGCCGTCTTAACTCTGTTTGACAAATAAATACCTTGCCCCATACCTGAAATAGTGTCGACTGTATTGCAAATGTTCTTAACTGATGCAAAGTTTTTGATAATAAATTTCTTAAAGAGTTCTTACTGCAAGTCGATTGTAGTAAATGAGTGACAGCTGTAAATGGACAGTAAAAGGCATAATGGTCATGTGAACCTTCTAATCCGCAAACACATGTATTTTGTTTGAGATGCGAAAGTGATGAAAATAGGTAGGAAAGGGACCATGCGCCGTAATAAAATGATTATTAATGACATAGTTATGTGACTATTTGTGCTGGCTTTAGGAATTAAAGTATATATACGTCTGCCAGTTTCTCTTAGATCTCATTCTATTTGCCAATGTTATACTGCCTTATCATGAAGAATTCTTTTTAGGTAATATAAGAGTTTAAAGGAACGGAAGCGCGCATTGCCGAACGTAAGCCTATGTGCACTGTTTAAATCTTGCAATCTCAGATTCTTGCCAAGTCCAGGGCATCCAGAAATTGTTTGGGTATAACTGAAAAGTAATATTCATTCTTTCACACCGCAAAGAGACAAAAGGTTTTATCAAAGTAGATCGATGAAATTTGCCCCGAAACAAAAAAAATATCTTATAAAGAAACTATGCCCCATAAGGTGAGGGAGAGACATGACTCTATAATGATTTTCGTTGAACTTCTGTATTTGTATGCGAAGTTTTCGATGAAATTAATCATCACGACCATGACGTGTCGATTTGTGCTACTGGATCAATCAACTCCATCCGCACTGCAGTTTATGGTGTTCCTTTTTTGTAAGCGAATTCGTATTTATCAACAGTATTTTATTAAGTGGGTACCTAAAAACAGAAAATCTGAATTTGGCTGTCGCGATGAAACATTCCCAGATGCTATCAGATATCAGAAAAAAATGCAGAGGGTCATTTTGAGACACTTTTTTCTAAAGCAAAAGCAATGTATAAGAAATATGAGATGCCAATTATTATTTCGAGAACAAACAAACGATAAGTCGATAGGTTCAGCATGGCTATTACTCATCCCGAATTGTATTATCGTATTTCTGTCTTCTCATATTTTTGCATGCCATGATTATAGAAATTCAGAATAGGCTCTTAGTTTATTAAGATATTCTATCTTCCTTTTTATGTTTGGCATTTGGCTCAGGAAAATCAACGATTTTGATATATTAGTCAAATTTTATGTGGATAGCTTTCGAAAATAGTGTCTTCAACACCAATGAACAAGTACAAGCTGAATATTTACTACAGGAAAGATGAGGGACTTTTCAGACACCAAATCGTCGGCTATCAAAATGTTAAATAGATATGAAAAAGATATGTTTCTCAATATAACGAGCTTTTTAGAGTAGCTACATTAGTATCAGTGACAACAGAAACTCCAGAGAGGCGCTATAGTAATTTAAGAAGACTGAAAATGTATTTGAAGGAATACAACAGAGAAAAATAGATTTATCGCTCTGAAACTTTAGAATTTAGTATATTATAATACATACATAAATGTTAATGAAGATCTTAATAAGTTAGGCGAAAAGAGACGTTGTATGAATATTATCTTACAGTTTACTCTCATTTTCTAACTTGCTCAGTTTAGCGTTTAATTCCAATACATTTTGTTGTAACATTTAATAATAAGCAAAATTTGGTTTTATTTTCCATATCTCTGTCATAATTGTCAGATCTTTAAATTTTAAATATCACTTAAACTTTTTCCAGTTTGCTTAAAGCACCTGATACATGAATTTATCAAAACAGAGAGTTTATGATAATAGATTAAGAAGACACTCTCTTTCACTCCAATAAAACTTGGAGACTTCATGACGATACAAAAATTTTATGACTTCAGCCCCCTCTTCACTGAGAAAGTTTACATTTAACGCAATAGTGAAAAATTAGCACATTTGACTCTGTATTTTTGAATGACTGATAATTAAACTACAGTTTCTACTTAACTACAGTAAATACATTGAATAACCCTTGATGAGATTCAGTAGAATCTGGGAGTTTGGGATTATTTTTCTTTAAATACAATCCTAGAAGTCGGCACACATTTTCACTAAGAAATAGTTTACGAATTTGATGAATTCAGGCTGATGGGATTTGCCTAAAACCATTTCCCAGGTTTCAGTGTCATCCTCCTTTCCGAACATTGACCAGAAAATAAATATCTGAGTCGTTGAACGAAGCTGAAGTTAATCAAAACCGTTTACAAGTCTGTTACATTCAGGTTCGAAACGAGCTCTGCTTTGATTGGTTTATTTAATTGTGGCAAAGCACTCGAGGGCTATCTGTCTAAAAGGAAGGAATGCCTTCATGGAGAACTTTCTAAGAAAACTGGCTCATATGGGAAAAACCACGAAAACGCCCATGCAGCCAACCCGTTCGCCGAGATTCGAACCCCGGACCGAACTACCAGGGTTCAGCGGCTCGGCCGTTGGTGTGCGCTCCGCTCGGGACTGTTACACTGCCTGCAAAATGATAGAAAGTTTTGAATTTGGATCGCGTAACAATGACTACGATTAACATTTTTAGCAGGTGCCTTCCGCTCAAGAGGATGGATCAAAGTCTCATAAATAGGGCTTATTATCTTTTCATTCCTCTTGTTTATTAAAGAATCCATCTTATTCCTCAGGAAAATCTTCCAGTACGTCGTATCAGACTATCATGTCCGCTCCTAACTCGGTGGTGTCGTCCTAACGCGGCCAGAGTGTCTTCAAAATCGTTAGGTGTTCTCAACCTTTACATTCTCTGAAGAAAACTCGGTTTTCCAGCTGACAGCAGCCCCTCAATTTCATCATTATTTTCGGTTAGAAATTTAAATTTATCTTTACCCAAATGCTTAGTTTTAGACCATATCTTTAACCAACAGGAACAGACCACTGAAGTATCAGGTGTATTGTGCAACGAATATCTAACTCCATGAGAAAGGTGTCAGGCCCTTCCAAAATTATAAACTTTATTACGAAGGGAAAGTTAACACTCCATGTTTAATAGCTTCCGCTTGCGCCTATCTCTCAATGACAGCCCGAGATAACCAGCTGTAAAGACATTTCTCAGTCACCATTCTTAATTCTTAAACACTAAGAAAGTTACACAGCCGATACTAAAGAATTTATAATAAATCCAGTGCCTATTTGAATCCCTTAACATTAGATATTATACTTGATATACAACATTTAAATTGAATAAGCTCTATTTACCTACCGAAACAGATATTTCAGTTTTATTAGAGTTTTTTTTTTCCTAATTTCAAATTAATTTTGTGTAACTACGGATTTTATTCTTAGAAATGGTAGGTACAAAGTATTCTATACAGATTCAATGTCAACATTTCAAGCCTTCGAGGGCCGCTGCGATAGTCCCATAGTCAAGGCCATTAGAGAAACAATTAATTTCGATTCATGCAAGTCTGAAGCCCAAACTTCGATGGGTAACAGCCAATACTGTGACTGAAGGAAGAGAAACAGCAGATGCGTTTGCAAAGAGCTCAACTAATGAGCCCCATATGAGTAACATCAGTGTGACCCTTCCAGACTTATATCTGAAAATAAATCCAAGAATTGATTAAATGAAACATTGGCAAAACTAACAAAAGTCGAGCACCACGGGCAGAATAGTGTATAATTTTTATCTAAAAGTCGACAAGAACTTAAATATCAGCTCTTCCCAATTCACTCAGACAAGTCACGCCCCATCTTCACAGATTTGAAAACAGAGGCAGTGATCAACGCACTACTTAGATCTCTATCTACAGAATTGCCCGCAGACAGCGAATTTTCATTTAAAAAACCTGCTGTTACTAATATACTAGCATGGAACAGGGATACAAATAAGAGTAAATATAATCTCAACCAGTAATGACTTTGCTAACATCCTGGAAAAATTCCTAAAAACTTTGCTGACATCCTGGAATAACTTCTTTGCTGCTTTTCTCTGACACAGTACCCTGTATTAATATTAATTTATTTAACATCTTGTTTTCGGTATTTTTTATAATAATTATCAGCTTTAATAATGTTGAATTTTGTGATTATTCCAGTCCAGATGGAAACTTGTACAAAATTCAGACTTGGATTTTAGAACCGTTGGCATCGGAAATACTTGATGGCAACAATGATCGAAACAACAACCCAAACACAACGTAATAGACAGCAATATCATGACTATCACAGAAGTTGGAATTTCTTCATAAACCTAGCCTACTGGACGAGTTGTTGAGGTTTATTCTGATAAGCACAATTCTTTTCGCCTTGTCGCCGTAAAGACTAAGAATGATATTTCAGATATTTACAACGAAATTTCACTTTTGTATCAGGATTAAAGCTGTGATAGTATGAGAGTATGCTCATTCTCATACTAGAAGGCATTAATTACGAGTCTAACCAGTATTTTACTTTTCAGTGCCATGTGTTGGCAACTATTCGTTCATTCTTTCAATTCCACACCGTACTGTGTTTTTCTATTACTTGCTCTTTACAAGCAAATACAGCTATGTTTCTATCATTATATTGTAAACGAATAATCACGTGGGTTAAATAACCAAGTTTCTGTTGCGACTTCTACTGATCGGACATACAAGTTTAGTGCAATAAAAACGTCTGATTTTTAAATTTATTTGTACAGTTTTATGAGCAGTATGTTAATGTCATTTTGAGTCCTCTTCGAAATAAAAGGTCCATGATCGCCGGGTTTGTTCATGTGCTGATTCCCAACTAATATTTTAGAAAATGAAAGAGGCTTGTGCTTGTTCGGCCAAGAAAAATAATAGTATTCCTCAAATTTGAATACGGAATTCCTGTAAATACCTTATTCATCATATTTCCTGTTTGCAATAATTAGCGCTAATAAAAACTATTACAAATGAGATCATGTTCCCAGTTTTAATATGGGTTACAAGACGAAATAAAGGAATGTATTTTAGAATATAAGGTCGGTTAGTACTTATGCGGATTAGCAGCATATTGAGCGTTCCTCATTCAGAATTCTACTTTGTAAAATACACTGTTCATTGTACTCCAGCCATGCATAACATCGAACATTAAAGAATTTCACTTTTAATTCTGTGGCCTTTCAACCCCAAACCTGTTCCTTTCCGTTTCCGGCCGGAAAGACTTTTGACAGTTAAGTTACTATGATGTTTCGTTCCAGTTTTATAGCACTCATTTGGGTGGAAAAATTACATTAAAATTCCTCTTTTTTACGGAGAAATTCGCTGCACTTTATCGGGCACCTATGATGTCCAGCGATGGCAAGGTAAGTGGCTTCGTAATCTCACTCCTCGCTAGGGATGGTAATACTGGTAAAGTAATTCACCGATAAATTGTGAAATATGATCTAAAGGTTTTACTATTTATAACTTATTTTTTGTCTGATATACTAATATTAACATTACTATTGATAAAATTTTTTACTGACACTCTTATTAGGTAAACGCTAATTTTTATGTCTCCGAAGTTACATTCTAATTTATAAACATACATTTACTTAAAATGGGATTTAAGGACTTTCGTACCTAGTGATGAGTCGGTACTACCGACCCGGGTATTTTGTAACGGGTACTGAAAATCGGTACATCCAAGTACCCGTTACTTCAGTACCGAAATCGGTACTTTTCGGTATTCGTTACTTCTGTACCGAAACGGGTACTTTTCGGTATTCGTTACTTCTGTACCGAAACGGGTACTTTCCGGTATTCGTTACCTCTGTACCGAAACGGGTACTTTTCGTATTCGTTACTTCTGTACCGAAACGGGTGCTTTTCGGTATTCGCTACTTTGTAACGAAAATATGCGTCTCTTCTCGTTATTTCGGTATTCGTTACTGGAGGATCGATGAGGGTTCAGCTCACTTCGGTTTTGGTACGAGGACAGTAGTATCTGGTTGTATTTGCGAAATGGTGATATGTGCTCCTTGGGTCCATGAATGACCTTGAAATAGGGCATGGAATGGCAAACGTGAAAGGGGGAAACTTCCGTTTATTTCGTCACTGAGACTAGAGTTTGAGGTAGTATAATTAATTGCCTTTGTGTGCGCGGGAGGACGAGTGTGAAATAGTGGAAATTTTTCGAAAGGCCGTTCGTTGTGTGTGTGTGGGTGGGGGGAATAGTAGCAGTTGGAGTCACTGTCGCCGGCATTGCTCGCTTATGATTAGAGTCGGTATAGTCAGGAGGGAAAGGGAGGGGAGCGCTAGATGATTTGCAATCCGAATTGTGCATGTTTTAATGATCTGAAATGATTGATTTGGTAAGTTGCTGTTGTTGGATTGGTGAATGGAATCAACTACCAACTACATTACTTCCTTTTCCTCAACATATTTTTAGCATAAATCATGAAAAATATTTTTCGTTTGCTTGCTTAATAGGGCAACGTAAATCATAAAATCCTTTTTACATAAATATGATCCTTTTTTTATCCCACTGTACCTACTTCAGAAAATGTCACAGCATCTAGTGGATCACTAAGCCCATCAACATAAAATACAGACGCAATTTTAAACTTTTCTAATGAAAGAACAAAGATAACTGGCCCACTTATGATAATTCTTCCCCCTTCTAAAAACAGATTTTCATCTCGCCAAAAACTAAACCCAGGTCACGTGTCTAACGCAGGATTGTCAACGCCTGCTTTACCCCCCCAGGACGTGACGACGCTCCTCCGATAGGAAGAGAAATGAACTTTGACCTGGCAGTCCGATTTTTTTTTTTTTTTTTTACTCCCTCTGGAGCTTATTTGAGGGGGGAGGGAAGCTATCGAATTCAACACCGGAAATTATCCGGACATGTTTATGTAAACATACATGTCCCTTCCCTTTTTTCCTTTGCATTTTTTGCTCTTTCATGCCTGATTAATAGAATCATTACGCGATATTGCGCTTACCCTTTTCACACCTGATTTTATAATTTGCAGCTGGAGTGAACAGCGGAAGTCGTTAATAGAATTTTTTTATGCTTATCTGACGATGCTGATGACCATCTCCCAACTTCGTCACTTTTCCCATAAGATTCATTCTTGTCTCGTACTGGTGAGTATCGGTACGTTATAGAATTGCTTAGTCTCTATCAGTTTCTTACGCCTCAGAAAAAAAAAAAAATCGAATTACAAAATGTCTAGTAAGAAAAGGAAATTCAGCTTGGTTTGGCAGCACTTTTCCTATACTAATGAAGACGAAAAAGTTATGTGTGACATTTGTAAAGACCTTTTATCCATCAAAGGTGGTTCAACAGGAAATTTAAAAAAACATTTGCAAAGGAAGCATCCTTGTGTAAATCTGCACGAGAAACGCCCTTTGCCGAATCAAGATGTTGATGATATTGATGCCGCTTCAGCCCGTTCTGTCGTCACTAGCCCTGCAGATGGTGGGCAACCATGCACATCCCAGCAGACTACACAACTTACGGTAGACAACAGTGCTTGTGATATTGTTGGTGTATTTTCACAAAAATTCCAGTCCAGCATAATGCAGTTTGTCCAGAGAAATACGATGGATGTACATAAAAAAAAGTAATTGGTCTCGCACTGATGAAAATGGTATAGAAGGATTTACAACCAATAAGTATCGTAAAAAATGAGGGATTCCGAGAATACTCAAAGGCTTTGAATAAAACCTATTCTTTACCTTCACGGAAAACGGTTTCTAAATCCTTGCTTCCTGCTGCTTATGAAAAAAAAAAAAAAAAGAATAGTTTAAAAAACGTTCTTAGTGTTGTACAAAATATCTGTTTGACTGTAGACTGTTGGAGCAACCAAAAGGCTGAAAGTTACATGGCCGTGACAGGCCATTTTATTGGCGAACACATGCAAAGGAAAACGGTACTGATTGACTGCTCAATTTTTGATGAACGTCATTCAGCCAAAAATATTGCAGAAAATATCATACACATTTGCCAACCATATTTTCCGATGGAAAAAGTGTCTTTAATAGTGTCTGACAATGCCAAAAATATGATTAGCGCTGTCGACAGCGAACTAAAGTTAAAACATTTAGGATGCATTGCACACTCTCTCAATTTGGCTGTCACAAATTCTCTAAACGAGGTTAACGACCTTCTAACGAAAATTAGGGATATTGTGATAGTTTACAGGAGAAGTAATATCGCTGCAAAAAATTTGCGAAAATATCTGTGCTCTAGCGAGGAGAGAAAATACTTAAAAGTCATCTTAGATGTGAAGACTCGTTGGAACAGCACGTTTTATATGGTAAAACGTTTCCTTGAACTGAAAGACGCTATTCGTTCTACAATGGGTTTGATGAACGACCCTCAGAGGCTCTTGATGTGCCAGAATGGGAAAGTGTCCAACATCTTTGTGACGTTTTGAAACCTTTTGAAAAGGTGACTTGCGAGTTGAGTTCGGAAAAATATTTGTCAGCATCTATGGCGCCTGTGTTAATCGGCGGACTTCAAAAAATCTGTGAAAATCTGCTTAGTAAAAGTGTTAATGAACAAGTACAAAATGTGGTACTAGTACTACAACGTGAATTGGGTAATAGATTTTCAACTATCGATTCAAGAGTAGACATTGCTCAAGCCGCTTTCCTTGACCCCCGAATAAAAAAATTGGGGCTCAAATGTGATGTCGCCAAAAAAATTGAAAGTTATATTATCTGTGAGTTATCGGTTGTTGCATAAACTACTCATAATCTTGTTGAGGATGTAGAAAAGGATAATGAAGAGATAGACGAATCATCGGTTTGGTTCGAGTTTGAGAATAAAGTTAAAGACTCTCGAACTTCATCAGCTCCCGCAGCAGACGCGGCGATCGACAAAGCTGCGGCAGAAGTGAAAAAATACTTGCAAGAGCCCATTCTTTCCAGGAAATCTGATCCACTGGAGTGGTGGGAAAAGAATAAAAATGTATTTCCTAATTTGTATGAATTATCACGGAAAAAATTAGGCCTTGTGGCTACTTCAGTGCCATGCGAAAGGGTGTTCTCTAAAGCTGGATTAATACTGAATGATCGGCGAAACCGTTTGAGTGGACAAAAGTTGAAACAACTAATTTTCTTACATTACAATTATAATATTTAATCATTTGTTGAGCTTCTTAAAATTCCAACCTAAGTTCAGCTTAAAATGTTTATTTTCGCTGCATTATTTTCAAAACTGTTTCTGGGAGTCAATTTTTTTATGCTTAATTTTTCGTTACATATTTTAAGTGGTCTTTATAAAAAGAAATAGAAGGAATCAAATGCCTAAAATTTCCATACAGTTAAAAAATTTGATACTTTTATAACGTTTTGCACAGCCTATCAAAGTTTTATTTGTTTTAATTAAATGAAATTTACAGTTCTATTATTTACTTAGCTGTACTCACATATGTTAAGTTCTCATATAGTTGAAAGTATGCTATCTTATTTTCTAGTGTTTACATCATCTTTAATTAAAATTTTTATATCGAATGTACTTATTGAATTCATATAATGCGATTTTACAAATATTTTTGTTGCTTTTTGCTGTTACAGCATCCAGATATTACGTTCTCGTAGTTTTAAAGACATGCTACCTTATTTCCTAGTGTTTTTAATAATCTTTCACTCAAAATTCTTATGTCAAATGCGCTTTGGCTGTAATTTGAGTTTTGAAAATATTTTTTACCATTCTGTTGCATTTTTGTGTTTACAGCAGTTACTGCATCCAGGTATTGCGCTGTCACAGTTTTAAACCTTTTGCTATCTTATTTTCTAGTGTTTTTTGATAATCTTCAATTCAAAATTGTTATATTGAATGTGCCTTTTAAAAACATATTGTGCGTTTTTAAAAATATTTTTAACCATTTTGCTGAAATTTACTTATTACTGTAGTACATCCAAATATATTACATTATCTCACTTTTCAAAACATACCTCATTTTCTAGTGCTTTTGGTAATTCAAAATGTTTAAATCAAATATATATGTTTATGCATTTTTTAAAATCATATTTTTTGTTTTTAAAAATATTTCTAATCATTTTGTTTATTGTACGGTGCCAAATCTCCGAAAGTACAAATTTAACTCAAAATAAACCTAAATGTAATTTAAAAAGGAATAGTATAAACTTTTTTGTGGAAAAGCTCTTCAACCATGTGTATATGAATAAATGTGTAAATTTTATTTTATGCCAGTATTGTACAATTAAACACACAAGGTCATTTATGTTATATTTAATGTTTAAATTATCTTACTTTTTTATTCAGAATTTTTAATATATATAGGGGAGAGTAGAGAATAAGAGATTTATCTTTTTTAAAATTTGGTAGCTCGAATAAGTTTTATTTCGCAGTGATACTGAAGGTCATTATCTTATCTATAAGTGGGATAAAGGTTTGTGATTATTTTAATGTCTAGACCCTACGCACCCCTATGCCCTTTACTACCGAAATGTAGGTATTAAACGACTTCTGTGGTATGTTATTTATCCGTATAAATAAAAAATATCATGTTAAAACAGATTGATCATTAAATTTCTGATATTTACTTAGGAAACTGCATCCTATCGGGTTGCTACACAGCTAGTTATAGTTAATCTTCTATTTTAAATTTATTGCGACATTTTTACTCATAGTATAAATTTGCATCAAAATTTCTATTTTCCGATTTTTTTTCCTTTGTTTCCCTCCAACCGCACAACACAACACAGCCGAAAAAAACATAATGTACTCTCCCTTCCTTCAATATCATACAAAGAAAATCTTCCGACGTTTTTCAAGTACGCAACTATGCTCATTTGGGGCTGTCCATAAATTATGTCACATTTTTCTGCAACATTTTGGACCCCCACCCCCTCTTTGTCACAAAGTGTCACACTTCAACATACCCCCTCCCCCCTTTGTCACATGTCACGCAATATTACGTAAACTTATACTTGGAGTTCAAAAACGTAGCACTACGTTATAGATCATATTTCAGACTTTATTTTTAAATTTAAACTATATGTTTTAATGACATCTGTAAATATAACAATAATATGATTTGTGCACTTATTTTGTATGAAATAAGAGAAAAGTTTACAGCAAAAACATAATTAATACACAATAGCAATAAAATTACAATTTCTGCCGCTACCCTATTCTCAAAACCTACTCTGAATGACTTTTTTTTTTTTTTTTTTTTTTTTTTTTTTTTCCGAAAGAAAGGAATGTAAGTAAAAAAAAAAAAAAAATCACATGAAAGTTGCTTTCGCCCCAATTAGGGAAATACCTTCAAATTTTGGTAATTTTAAAATAACTTCAAAATTCAATCTGCTGGTTTTAAACATTTTTATTTTAATCAAAATATGATTCCCCCGTCTTGTCACAATTTCACTAACCCCCCCTCCAAGCGTGACATCATTTATGGACGACCATGGACCTTATAAGAGATAGACTAACCCAGTTTGCGGGGCGCGCGTCACCGACATGTCGACAAGATAGAGTAGGGACGATCTGGTTTATTTTAACACTGAAACCTATGGCGTTTGTATCACATAACTCTTTTTAATTATTAAATGTGATACGTTGTATAGTGATGAGATTATGAAAGCCACAGTTTTTTCCAAATAGGATTTAATATGTCTCATTAAAGCACTTTTTACTTCATTTCGCGCATTTTTTCCACGCGTAATTCTTGTACAAACATCTTTACTTTGGTAAAACGGTAATAACTCTAGGCACAAAATTTATGAACTTAATTTTGCGTACAAATAACGTAAAATTAAATAGGCCTGATAGTACGTGATGCTTTGAAATATATAAGGTAAAATTAAACAAGATCTGATAGCTTTTTTTTTTTTTTTTTTTTTTTTAAATTTAATGACCATTTTCAGGCAGTGATTTTCAAAACTATAATAACATTACAAAACAATCATTTATTTGATTATATCATCATTAACTTATTAACATTAAAGTGGAATATTTATTTTAGTAATTTATAAATTTCGGAGCATAAAATTTTCTGAGTGTAATGAAGGGAAGAAGAAAAAGGTAAAATAAAATCTAGAAGCAGTCAGATTTTATATTACGCCCAAAAGGAACCTTTTTTTAACGTTTTGTGTGTTACCTATATTAATTGAATATCACTTTCTTCGCCCGTAAACTACATACATTTGAAAACAGCATATCTTTAGAATTTCCGCACTGGAGATAAAACTGTTATTTTCCGTACAGGGGTCTCTCTGAACTCGTTGAGTTTGTTAATGAAAAATTCGTTAAAGTTTTACAAAATATGAAATAGATTAAAACAAATTCGAAATTCAGCCGTCCAGATGCCCATGTTCGGGTGGAGGATTACATTATTAAAAATTTGATGGCTCTAGATACTGTCGTTTTTGTCACAGTGCGAGAAACATACATGTATTCATGCAGATTCTTCATTATTTATTTTTTTTTTTAAATAATATCGAAAAAATAAAAATAATATCAGGGCGATAATATTTGGTAACAACAATTCGCAAGGAGACACGGACATATATAGTAAAACAGCGCAAAATGCCGCTTCGAAACTAACAGGCTTTCTAGGCTACCGCCCCTTTGGGCTAATAAATTAAATTAATAGTAAATAAAAAAAAATCTTATGCAGAACTAAAAATAAATTTAAAAAAATAATCACTATAAAATACAAGCAAAATTAATTATTACAGTAAAATACAATTTTAATATTAGAATTAAATGCATAAAAATTTTTAAGGAGTCAAAAGTGTTTATCACTTTGATGTATTATGAAATATAATTGAAATAAAATTCCTTTATAGAAATTGTGCTATAATACTCATCTATAATTTTAAAAAAGCAGCACAATTTAGAATTTTAAACAAAACTTTCAAAAATTCGTTCTTAAATATTTTAGTATTTTTTACTTATTTACACCAATAAAAAGCATAAAAATTGTAAGAGAAAATTGCTTGTTTGAAATTGTCTATTAGTTCAGATTTAAAATATTATTTTCTAAAAGAAGTAGTTACAAATTTCCTTACAGCATAGGAAAAGCTAAAAAAATATCCATTCCTGAGAGCATGCAACAGCTTTATAATTATTTGGAACGTTAATTATGCTTGATAAATATGCTAAATTCTTAAAAATCAATCTCAATTTCAAAAATAAAAATATGTAGAAATTCTAATTTGTGAAATGAAGCGCTACAACCAGCTTTTTCTTGACAATTACACACGCTGCAATAGGCAACCAATGTTAAATTTCTTCAAGTCGACCCTACTCCTCCGGATGTGATCAAGGTGACAGCCGGCAACGCCTCAGACGAGGGAGAAAACCCGTTTGGGTTAGTCTATTTCTTATAAGGTCCATGTGGACGACCTCTTTCACGAAATTGATAGAGCACCCATCGATTTTGCTGCCCAATCCTCCCAACGCCCACTGGCCATCAAAGACAATCTACACAAACCCAACACCAGAAACAACCCGCCGCGCTCTCCTCCTCTTTAGACACTTCCGTAGTTGACATGTTTTCTGATATTCAAAATCTTACTCCGTACAGATGGTGACGTGGCAGAGTTCCTTCAGTGCGTAAAATCGCTAGCTGCGTATTTCGGTACTCCAAATCGTTACTAGGGTACTTCGGTACTCCAAATCGTTACTAGGGTACTCCGGTATTTCGTTATTTCGGTACTCCAAATCGTTACTTGGGTACTCAGTACTTAAAATCGGTTTTCGGTACTTTTCAAAGTAACGGTTACTTGAGTAACGGGTATTTTGTACCGGGTACTTGTCTGTACCCGTTACTCTAGTACCGGGTACAAGAAAGTACCGAAGTTGCCCATCACTATTCGTACCTGGCCAATCAGTGACTGGGGAACTTACCCCCGACAGGAGTGATACATTCCCTGCGCGGAAAAGTTTTAATTAAAATTTCAGAAATAGTGGGAAGTTAGAGGATTGATGGCTTAAAAGCTAAATGCCTAGTTTGCAGCAAAAACACTCTGACAGTTTTGTTTGGTGAATTAAAATAGTCTGTGATGACCAATTGACTTCTTTGTACGTCTGCCAAATTATGCAATTTTTTTTCCTTTGCTGCACTTCATTTAAACTTATTTCCTCGAATTATTCTAACTTAATTAACTGATTCCTCAAGGCAAGTTGAAAGTGACACGAAAAACTGCAAATTTTGAAATTAAACATCCCAGTCAATTTTTGTCGTACAGGAGTTAAACTTCTTGTATTTTTATTTTTTAAGTATCTTGTATTCTTAAAGTGTTACCTTGTATTTTTTTGTATAAGTATAAAACTTTCCCAAACATAATTACAGGAGCCGGGAGACTGCATTAAAAGTTAGATCTTGTTATTTGTCTAACTGATTTTCTTTAAAATTTGAAATCGCCAGAACATGAATATTTTCGTAACTCGGCTTAAAAGTCTTTAGTCCTTAAACCGGCCTTTATTTTCTCAATCATTGGCCATAGGCATATACTTCTAATTACAGAAGTGTTTTAAATGACGAAAATACTCATGTTTTGGTAATTTCAGACTAAAAATAAATTAATTTAGACAAGTAACAAGATGTCGATTGTATCTTCAAAATTTTTAATTATACAACCCCCCCCCATCCACTCATACACACTTTACCATGAAATCATTGAAGAAAATTTCGCTTATACTATATAATTAAATGTTTTTCATAAAATTGTTTTAAAGTTTTGAATTTTTTAATTCAAACTCTGGTTTTCAAGTTGCGTGCCTAAACTTTAAAACAATTTTCCGAAAAACATTTAATTATATATATATATATATATATATATATATATATATATACATATATACACAGTAGAACTCTAATTATCCGAATCAATTGGAACTGAACCCCATTCGGTTAATCAAAAATTCGGATAATTGGATTTTTTCAGAAAGAAGGGTCTGCGTACACTTTAATTAATTATTGTATCTTGAAAATAAGAGAAAAAACTATTTTTGAAAAGAAAGAGGTTTCAATTATTTAAGATAAAAAGGCATGACTTTTACGCGCATGTTATATAACGTACTGTACAGTACTTACAAGTACTGAAAGTCATTGCTTGCTGAACATCTCAGTCAAACTAAGCTGTTTGACAGTCTTCATCTGTTTTCGGGCAGGCAAGTCGCAGATCCGCTTGGCAATGAGAAGTTGCATGTGATCATACTCGGGTTGACGCTCCATCGAATGCTGATCATTTGCGGTCAAGTCGTATATTATAAAGAAAGGAAAACATGGAGATGCAAGAATCAGAAGAGACTATGCCCATTGGAGTTGTGGGAAAACGTGGGGGCCGTTTAAACATCTTACTTCTGTGCATTCAGTTTTATAGACAGAAAAATATAGAGAAACTGAATGCACTATGAGACAGTGACTCATCATCCCAATAATGTTCGTGCTGCCCCTGCAGTAGGAAGGAAAATAGCGCGCGTAGATAGAATCATTATATTGAGAATCGCAGTACGTTTCTGTCTTAATTTTTACTTCCTTGTACGAAGTAAAAAGGAAGTATTGTAATCGCGAAAAGTTTCAGGCAGCATATTTCAACGAAAATATCCATTTTGACCGCTATCGAATGCAATTTAACGATGTTTTTGCGTCATATCTGTACGTAAGGACAGAATAAAATACTCTTTTCCTTCAAAAAAATTATAAAACTGCTTTAAAATGAATTCTGAAGAGAATTTTTCGTGGCGTCTGTACGTGCGTATGTACGTACGTGTGTACGTACGTATCTCGCATAACTCAAAAACGAGTAGCCTCAGAACGTTGAAATTTTATATATAGGACTGCTATAACATGTAGATGTGCACCTCGTATTTTGGTTGCAATCGGCAGCACCAAACGTATATAAATATATTTATATATATATCTTCTCTATTACCCGGCTCAGTGATCTCAGTTTCTTTACTCTTATATGTTTGTAAATTGTACATTTTTTGCTTTAAAAATGATTAAATTATGTTGTTTTTATCTTCCGGTTAAGGATTTTATGCCTTTAGTAAATCTGTGCGCAATATTTTTAGAATTATCAGCAATTTTAAAGTTGTTTAATTGCCGCTAAGCCTATTTTAATGGCGGCCATTGATGTTTACATTTGAAACAGGAGACTAGTGGATTTGTTGCCAATCTAGTGAAACTTAGCTTCGCAACAACAAAGATAACGCATTCATTTATTATTGCCAATTAAATCATGCTTAATTTTTTCTGGAATTTTTTCGAGGAAATAAGCCTTTGAGATTTACTTCGTAATTTTTAATACAGATATTTTGTGTTTTTATGTATTTTTGCCTTCTCGCGAAGTGAGAACTGAATTAATTAAATGAGAAATACTCGATCGTCTGTGAAAAACTGTTTCTGTTTTGTTTTGTTTGCTTAATTTCTTTTATACATCGTTCTAGCTTTATTATAGTATTTGAATAGAACATGTGGCAACGATTAGATAATTCTTTAAATGATATACATTTTGTGCATTCTGAGTTATAATATGAATGATATATAATACTGTTAAGTAAACCTAGCGCCAGAGTGTCGCTATGGTAAACAAAGTGGTTTTTAAAGAATGCATTTATTCTATTGTGGTTTATGCGCTGTCGGCGAAGTAGGTTTAATTCAATCTAATAAGTTTAAATAATATACAAGAAAAATGCGTATAATTTAATATTCCGTACGAGGAAGTCATGTGGTGTACACATCAGATTTTTTCCTTAAATTCTGAAAGCGATTCGGATAGTCGGAGTTCAGATAAACGGACTTGTACTGTATATATTATATATGTATACATACTTCTGGTACTGCAATAAAAAAGGGAGGTGCATAAATAGATGTTATAGCAATCCCGTATACAAAATTTCAAAGTTCTACGGCTAACCTTTTTTTAGAATTATTTGAGATGCATACGTACATATGTACGTACAGACGGGATGTAAAAAAATCCATTTTGAACCCATTTCAGAATCTGTTTTATAATAAAGAGTCATTTATTCTGTCTGTAAATACAGACATCACACAAAAAATCGTCAAAATGAATTTTGGAACGATCAAAATAGATATTGAAATTGATCAAAATTGATACTGAAATCTGAAAACCGATCTTTTGCGATTACTATACTTCGTTTGCTTCATAGAAGAAAGTAAAAATCGGAGACCTATTTTAAGTAATGAATTTTAAAATGCTCAAGTACAATGCATTGAAGAAAAAGTAAATATTTATTCTGATGTTCTGCCTATATTTTGATCTTGATTTAAAAATCTGATATGAAGACTGCAGGATTTTAATAATACCAGTAAAATTATAGTTATATATATAATTGTGAAATTAATTTAATATAGTTGAACGAGCAAAACAGATGCCATTAAAGTTCGAGAAATACAATACTATTCTGATTCTTGCAATTCTGTAAGTCCAATTATTGCGATGTGTTCTGCTTTGAAAAATTTCCATTCATATAAACGTCACTAAAGTAACCCATGAAGAAGAATTTTGATCAAAAGGAGAAGCTTATTTAAATCAAGTCGTCAAAAATTAAGAATTTTTTCCCAGAACAAAAATATACTCAAATGGCTTTTGATGTCTTAATTACAAATTATAGATAATTAAAAGGAAGTATGTCACCTATTCAAACCAACAATTGTGCTTGGATAATACCTTACTCGAGATGGTGAATGAAATCAAATATTTAGGCATTATACTTGATCATAAGTTTTCTTGGAAAAATCATATTATGTATTTATCCAATAAGTGTGAAAATATACTTACAAGACTTAATCGTGTATCTTGCAATACTTTTGGTTTAACCCTCTGAGCGTTATGACCGGCTTTATCCGGTCATCAGAATGTTTGTTACTTTGCATATATTAGCTTCTAATTTAAGATATTTTGCTTCCTTACTTTCTTTAATAATGTAAATATCATCTTAATGAATGTAAGTTTATGAAAATACAGACTAAAATAAGTAATTATACAAACTCAATTAATAAATGCTGTTTAAATACCGGTTTTCATGACGGATCTAAAATCCTGTGTCGCTCAGAGTAAAGTCTAATGTTATTGATATAATTTTATAAGCAGTGTATAGTCTTCTTTATTTGCTATGCTTCTAGAGTGTGGGGAACAGCTTCAGAAAAGAAGATTAATTTCCGTATACTTCGCAGAATTCAAAGAAGAATTTTACTAAGAATTGTGCGTGGCTACAGAACAATTAACTATGAAGCCTGTTTCACAATTTCGGGGTTTCCTACGATTGACCTTCATGTTTTAAATGGCAAAAAGTTTAAAGGTACAATCAGCAAATTTATGTTCGATACCAAGATGTTGTTTGAAGACCTTCCTCATCCTGCCGAACATTTGCCAAGTCAAACTATCTTTTATGATAATTCCGTTGATGATAATTTCCCTGTTGTGTGTTACACAGATGGCAGTAAAATTAATAATTGAGTTGAATTAGCTTATGTCGTTTTCTATTATGGTTCTGAACTGGAGTACAAACTCTTTAGAATTCCCAATGAATGCAGTGTTTTCCAAGCCGAATTACTGTGCATTAGTGAGTTGATTAAGTGGATTTCTAACAACTGTTTGTTAAGTGCTCAATTTCATATTTGCACTGATTCCCTTTCAACCTTGTATTCTCTTAGAAATATCATCTCATGTATTAAATTTAATCGTCACTTCTCATGCCCTTCTTAAAGACCTTAATAATAAAGGTGTTGATGTCATCTTTTCTCATGTACGTGGCCACACTGGCAATCTAGGACATGAAAGGGCTGATTGGTTGGCAAAACAAGCTACAAATCTTCAAGTAAATACTCCAATGATACTGTTTAAGTCATTTTTTAAGAAAAAAAGTAGGAGTGATACAATACTCAAGTGGAATGAATTATACAGGAATTCCACTACTGTCTCCTTGACTAAATTGCTTTTTTCCTTCCATCCTCACAGACTGAATAATAAACACTTTTTCTGCAATTTTGAAATTACTAAATTTCTAACTGAACATAGTAATTTCAATTCATATCTTAAGAGATTTAGGTTATCTAGTATAGACTTGTGTTCCTGCAGTTTCGGGGGAGTGCAAAATGTCGAACATTTGTTGTTCTATTGTTCAAAGTTCAAGGAAGGACGAAAGGAACTCATTTCTAGGTTAAACTCTGTGAATATTATATTTCCTCCCCCTATTCAGGTATTTGTCCATCATAAAATGGTTTTCTCTTTCTTCTGTAAATTTATCTCTTACGTGTCATCCGTGAATTTGTAAGTTTATTTTATTTTGTGTTGTGTTGTATTTATTTGTTTTTTACTTACCTCTGTAAGCCTTGTGTAATACTATGTGGTGCACAAGGAATTTAAAACTTTAAAAAAAATTACAATTATAACTGCAAGTGAACAATATGAGCCAGTTTTTCCATGTACTAAGATATTTTGTACAAAAACTAGATGTTAATTAGAAAACCCGATGTCAAACACTAACCATGCAGGTTCCCAGGTTTTTTTGACCGCAAATTCAAATCCGTGTTTCTTAATTTTTTTGGGAAAAAAACTACGCTTTTTCCGTGCTTAAATTTTAAAAGCGTTTTACGAAAAACATTTAATAATGTAATATAAATGAAAATTTTCATCAATGTTTTCACGGTAAAGAATTATTTATATGTGTTTGTATATGTGTGTGTGTAATAAAACGTTTGAAGATATGATTGCCATAGAACATAATGGCGACGCTCTTTAAAGACATAGCAGCAGTTATGGCGCATTGAAAAATATATTTTATTGTTTTTAACAAAATATTCTCGAAGCTCTACAGGCGCAGATTTTTCCACATATTTACAACATTAAAGGTATTGATAGAAACGAAGGAACTGACAGATATGTTAGGAGCACAGAAATGCGTAGAAAAAATGCTGAGAATGAAGATTAAGTTAAAAATAATATAGTTTAGTTATTGTTTTACTCTTTTTCCTTTTTGATTATTTAGAGTTTTAATTTGCAAATTTTTATTTGTCATTGGCTAAAGTATTATGCAAATACATGAATCAGTAGCCTTATTTAAGAATCATCTGACAAGGATTAATTTTGAAAGGAGTCATTTCAAAGAAATAACAAGCTTGTTGCTATTTTTAGAATAGAAGGGGAAAATAACTAAAATAATTAGATTTAGTAAAAGCTCAGAATACATTTCAGAAACCAAATTGCGAAGGAGGAGTTAAGTGACGTCAATAAAGGGGTGGGAACATTTTTTTTTTTAAACTTAAATATGTATCGTAGAACACTTTAATTCTACTGTTTTCACAAATGATTTTCTTTCCACACAAAAGTTCTTATATACTATAAGTAAACAATATTTATTATGAAATAAAAAGCTTTAAGAAATAAATGTATTAATGGAAAAAAAATGATTTTTTTTTTTTTTTAAACAAGTGAAACATCATACATAGCTTTCATTTCATTATTTCTTTGATTCCTGAATAACATTATACTGCCTTTGTGCGTATTGTTATTCCGTACATCAATAACTGACAAATATCTAATTTTTCATAATAAGGAAAATAAGATTCGAAAATAAAAACCACAAATTTATAATAACACGTAATGTTTCATGAGGAAAATAGGAAATCAAGTGCAATTACAGTAGCAAACACTATGTAATTATTTCAGCACATAGTGTCTGCTACTGTGATTGTACCCGATAAGTAAAATAATGCATAAGTTACTTAGAGAATGCAAGTTTGCGATTTTCGTGACTCAAAGATTGTCAAACAATTAATATTTATTATAAGTCGAAAAACATTATTAAGATATCAAAAAGAAAACAATGGAAAATCCAAATGAAAAGATAAAAATAATAATTAAATATAGAATTTGTAGCTAATACATTAGTAGAAATAAAAAATAAAAAATGATGCATTGCTCATAGTGTTGTTCTCGCCATGTACACAGCGATCTATTTCCGCTTAAAAAATCGGAGAATTGCACAAACTCGGAATTGCGCACAGTCTCGCCACTGAGCAACAGCCAGGATCACGATCCCCTTGAATAGTTACAACTTCAACATACAAGTTCAATGTAATGAAAATAAAAGAGGATTCTTGTTTTTAATCTTTTAAAAATAGACCGTTTTAAAAATAACAGATAGCAATCAAAAGTATATTAATGATTATTATTAAAAAAGTATTAATGATTGAAAAGTATTAATGATTTTTCATATTTCTAATCAATTGTTAGTAAAAGCTCAAGTTCCATTCAATTTTTCACCTATATTTAATTTTAGTCGATTAAATATTGCAAAAAATCGATCCTAATTCATCAGAAATCGATAACGCGAACAAACAACACAGGCATTCTTTATATAGAGAGTTTTTGTAAAACTTACAAATTTTTTAATAACAATTAGTACGATTTGAAAGCGAGAAGTAGCAACACTTTTCGAAATAAAGCAATTTTATCTCCAGCACGCGAGACTGTTGCCATTCCGAAAAATGAGTGCGAAAATTAGTAATTTTTTAGTTTTTAATTAATATCTCGGCTGATTAAAGTCGTACGAAGATGAAATTAGTAGAAATGACTTCCCATGAATTTTTGGAATCAGGACTAATATATTTAGTGTTTGGAAATGCTATTTTTACTTCATCATAAAACTTAGAAATTTTTATTAACAAACTCTACGATTTGAAAGCCAGCAGTGGCAACAATTCCCGAAATAAAAAAGATTTTTATTGGTCATAGGTCCTCAGGATACAATAGGCATTTAGCATTTAAAATATACTTTTACCTATATTTGAAGTTTTTGCTCGAGGGCGGTGGCGTTATTTAAATGTTTAAGAGCACGGGAGTGCTCCCGCCGAAAAGGCGAATCCCTGGAAGAGTGCCGCCACTAGCGACTAAAAGATTCTTTTGAGCTTTAGTGGGGAGGATTTGAAGATTTAGCAGAAACAATTAAAAATTTACCCTTTTGGATTATGATGCATGGTTGTTGGCAGTTTACAAGTTCTCTTATATGGTGGTATTCTGAATTTTGCATTTTCTGGAAAAAGTTATGACAAGTAGAAAGTATTTCATCATGTATTGTAATCGATCTTCATTTCTTTAAGTATTTGCTTGTTTCGAACAATTCATGGGGCGTTTGAACATTCATGTTTTCATGGGGCGTTTAAAATCATCTTTAGTAATTTATTTTGAAAAATTTCCAACTTTTTACGACAGGTTTTAGCAACAGTACTCCAGACAGGAATACCATATAGTAAAATTGGTCGAATCTGGGTGAGATATAGCATACGTTTAGTTCTTATGTGAAGTTTCGAATTGCTTCGTAGGAAAGGATAAAGAGCAATAACTGCTGCGTTAGCTTTTCGTAATGCATCCATACTTTGTTCTTTTAACACTAGAACAGCCGAATTTCAGACTAACCGAAAACCGCCATTGGGGGTCAATTTGACCCTTATAAGAAACACAGTAAATGATTGAAATGATGCTGAAATGACCACATAAAAGAGTTTTTAGAGGTTTTCATTTATTTTTTATACTTTAGAATTTTTTTTCGTGCAATTAGCGCAAATTAGCACATATCTTTCAATGTAAGATTACAAAAACAAAAACAAAATCTTTGAAAAACAAACAAAAGATACAAATGCAAAAAGAGGAAAATAGAACATATGGAAAAAATTACAAAAAACATAAATTGGGAATAAACACGCAATGTTTTCCAAAGTTTGTTATACATTACCGCAGGTGATACAATATGAACGCTTGACAGTGACATTTACCACAAATTGGTTTCTGGCATCCCTCGCAGCTGACAACAGTCTTGTTTTGTCCCTTGCAACTTTAAAATGCACATTTCTTTCCTTTAAGTGTCTGTATTTGAGCAATTGGGGGGGGCATCTGTTGCGTAGTGCACCAACTCGTAGTTCTTCCACGAGTGCAAGAATAAATTCTCGACGGGAAATAGAGGTGCCCAAGGATTCTTTGAATATAATCCAAGCAGAGTTCAGCAATGTCAAGGACGTTGTAAAAACATGTACAGGCCACCTGCGACTTCCACTACTTGTACTCTATTTCCTCAGCATCTGATCTGCTACATCAATGCCACATTTTGTACTGTTGTAGTAAGTGACAGTGTTCGGTTTTTTCTTTATGCTGTCGTCAACAAAAACATTACTGTGCATCGTGCTCAGAATCACGACATTCTTTCTACTCTTGCGCCTATATATTGTGAGTGTTTTGTTTCCATTTTTCAGTGCAAAAGATGAATATCGTGCCGAAGAAGTGTCACGAGCAATGGGGGGAATTCTCGCTTATTCAGAAGCATCGTCTCCACAATTGTGGTTTATTTCGCAGAAAGTTCATCTGCAAGTTTCACAGAAGTAAAAAAATTGCCAGTTGTGACATTGAGTCCGGAGTTTAGATTTGGTTGCAGTAATTTGAGAACTACACTTCCCCCAAGTTGTAAATTAGTTGGTCGTTCTTCATCCTTGCCCAGATAAGGATAACCATTCAGAACATATTTGGATTTTACATCAGTTTCTAGCCAGAATTTGATGCCAAACTTGTCCGGTTTATTCGCCATATACTGAATAAATCTACATCTTGATTTACAAGGCAACAATTGTTCATCAACGGTTATTTCTGGTCCAGGATTATAGCATAAATAACAGTTTTCCATTAGCTTGTACCAGGTTACAGAAGCGAGAGATAATTTGTTAGTGGCGAGACGATCGGCTCTGGTGCTTCGGACATCGAATCTGAGATACCGCATTATTTCATGGAACTGATTTCGTGACATTATTTCTTTGAACACAGGTGGTCCTCAATTCTTGTTCCACAAATCATCTGCACAAAGTTTTGAATGGCCTAGTGCTCCTAGTATCGTTTTTCTTATGAGGGTCAAAATGACCCCAGTTGGCTGTTTTAGGTATATCTGCGATTATTTGTTTAAATAATTAACGTAGAAATATGAAAAATTGACATAGTATACTTGAAAACATTTTAGAAAAAGTAAAAAATATCAGCTTTGAAGCTCAGCTGTATGTTAAAAAAAAAAACGTGTAAAATTGGAAAAAAGGTCAAAATGACCCCAACGGTGCTTCTAGTGACAATAGTTGTTCGTCAAAGAGAACAAACCCCTAGGTATTTAATGGAGCTGTTAACTTGTATTTGCAATTTATTAATTTGAATAGCAATGTAGACAGGAGTATTCTTTTTATATCTTCTAAAAATAGTGACATTACACTTATTTGGGTTTAATTTAATTCTCCAGATCTTGAACCAATGATCAGTGATGTTAACTGCGAACTTTAATTTGTCAATAGCGAGTTGCGATTTTGAAGACTTCGTGAGAACGACAGTATCATCAGCATATTTAGTGATTTTTACATTTAATGGCATTTATAAAGATGTTAAATAGGATCGGCGCTAAAATGCTTCATTGAGGGACGCCACTTTTAATGATCTTTCTATTGGAGATAGATTTTCCAATTCGAACTTCAAATGTACGATTTTTTAAGTAGGTGTATATTATTAGATGAGATTGAAATTGAAAAGTGCTTTTTGCATTTTGAAGAGAAGGCCAGCGTGGCGTACTCTATCGAATGCCTTTTCAATGTCTAAAAAGCTTGCGCAGATTTTTATCTCCAGCATGCGATGCTATTGTCAATCGGAAAAATGAGGGCGAAAATTAACGTTTTCAGAGTTTTTAATTAATCTCTCTCATTTTAGTTTTTTTTTTTTTTTTTTTTTTTTTTTTTTTTTTTTTTAAGTGGACTTCTAGTGAACAAACAGACTTTCTTCTTTATATATATGGAAGTTCATTTTAAAATTATTTTGCGATATTGATGTTAAATTTAATTTTATGGTTTAAGTGCAAAGAACATGATATTTAATAAATAAAGGTATCACACAAAACATTAAAAAAATCCCTTTGGACGTAATGTAAAATCTGAAAGCTTTCAGATTTTTATTTTTTATCTTTAATTTTTCTTTCTTTCTTTTCTTCTTCTTCTTTCTTTTTTCTTTTTTTTTTTTTTTTTTTTTTTTTTTAGTTACGGTTTTAAATTTTAAATCATTTTTTCCTTATTTTCAGTCGTTTGGTAAATCTTAGTACTGCATTGCTGAGAGCTAACTCATTGTGTTAAATGTTAACAATAGCCCACAACAGACAATAAAATAGATTTATAACAAATCTGAAAGGTTTCAGATTTTAAATTACGTCCAAAGGGGCTTTTTTTAACATTTCGTGTGTGTTGCCTTTATTTATGTTCTTCGCACTTAACCATAAAATTCAGTTGAACATTAGACTCACGCGGCTTTTGCAAATGAAAAGAAGAAATTCATTTTGCACATTCTTTATAATAAGGTACTTCTTTGTTATGCATTTGCCATGTATTTCTATTGTAATAATATGTGCGTGTGTATGTTTAATTATGTTTGTTACACATGCTCACATGCATAAACATAGTCTCTGGATGGTGCTCTCACTGGGTCTCTTCATGTGTTTGGCTTCTCTTCCACAGAAGCCCAAAAGCGTGACAAGTGCATAATGGAAAAGTACCTATAATAATAATAATAATAATAATAATAATAATAATAATAATAATAATAATAATAGTAAATTTTTCACCAATTAATCTGGGGCTTGTAGTATACAAATATGGTTATTACAGTGGCTCGATTACGTGACATCTTTCAGTAAAAAATTAGTTTCAAAATTTTTAGTAAAAAGTTACAAATTTTAATTTTTATACGTGCTCCGTAGGAAAAAAAAATCAGCGAAGAGAATGCTTTTATAATTAAATTAGTGAAACGAATGAAGTTCCATGCGGTCAAATTTATCCGAGAATTGTCTAGGATAAAATGGGGTCCGAAGTTAGACGATGAATTTTTGAATTTTGTATTTAGACAGGTACTAAGCGCGCAATTCGGAAATTCACATTCTCGAATCCATACATTTAACAGTCAACCTTTACGTCAGAAAGCATAAAATATAATTCTGATATACAAAAATATTAAATTTCAAATCATTTTATCAAAGAAATTAACTTTTTGTGCGATGAAAAAAAAAAAAAAAAAAAAAGAAGTTCCTTCCTTTTATTTTCTTCATGTGAATTGACTTAAGTTGCATACTATAATGTTATGTTAAGTCTTATAAAGAACTAATTTCTTAACTAACTAGATTCTTAATTAGAGATTTTTTTATTAAGAAACTGTGTAAGAATTTAAATTTTGTATATTTTTACTAAAAGGCATTACGTGACCAAAATTGCTACTCTGCGCTATTTGATACTCTTCTTAAAAATATAATTTTGCTAACATTCGATCCACGTATATTTAGTAGTGCAGTATCCTTAAACTGCTTTTCACTAGGCATTGAAAATGAATTTAAGGATATCTTATGTTTTAGGAAACAATGCAAGCTTGTACTCCTGAAGAAGATGCAAAGAAGTCATATTTAGAACAGATTCTGGATTTTGTGGTTTTTAAAGATACTGTATGTCAGGTAAGTTGCTGTACTTTGTTGCAGACCATATCCAAAATTGTATGTTAAGCAAAACATATATTCTAACTGAAAGAAAAACACATTCAAAATATAAAACTAGGTAAAAATAGGAGTCTTAGATTATCAAAAAATTTGAATCAATTTTGAAATTTTTTCAAAATCTACGCCAATCCAAGATTACGTTTTTCCGAAATTTTCTAATACATATGTAGTCTAAGTTCTAAAAACATCCTTTTTAATGCTACTAAACTTCGTAATCAAAACTTTTCCCCTTCAGTTAGATTCTCTTTAAATCCAATTTCGGTCGCTGGTTCAACAGACATTTATTGGGCTTGCTACAGTCGTGCCTAGATATTTCTTCACTTGAGAAAAAAGTTAAATGAGCGTTTTTCAATACAACGCAAGTTAGCAGTTACATGTGTGCAATTTTATATTTAACAAAGTTAACTTTTTTAGATCATAATACCATTACTTCTATCGTAATCTTTAAACGCAATATTTTATATCCAAAAGTAATATATATAAAGATTTATAGATATATAATTAGAAACATTATTAATTTTGATAGTTGAGGCGATAGTGTAGAGTCATTAGGTTATTCTGAAGCAGGAAAGCGGAAAAAATGAGCAATGCCCTCGCCGGGACTCGAAACAGAACCTCTCGAATACGCGCCGAGTGTGCTAACCGTAACATCACAAAGGCATGCTGGAAGGAGGGAGAAAATACTTTATACACTCCTCCTTTTAAAGGGCGATTGAGGATTAGGGGACCCAGTCGCCTAATCCTGGTGGTGAAGAATCAACATTCACCATCCTTTTTTTTTTTTTTTTTAGCTCGGGAGCCACTGTAGAGTCATTAGGATTTTTGATTACGGGAGATGTGAAAAATGAGCAATGCCCTCGCCGAGACTCGTACTTGGACCTCTCGAATACCCTCCGAGTGTGCCAACCGTTAGACCACGAAGGCATGCTAGTAGGAGGAAAAAAAATACCTTATTAAAATTGAAAATAACATTTAAATAGTATAAATAGCAATATGATTAATACTGAAAAGTATTTCATTACTTTCAAATTTTTCTATAACTTAAATATTTTAGGTTTTGAGGAAGCAAAATAATCAGTAATTTGCAAAATATACTCTATTACTTAATTCACGATCTAGAGAGAAAAGAATCATTACTGACAGTTTTTATTGCCCAAGAGAAGATGTTACATATTTATATTATTATTTTAAACTTACAGAAACAATACTGGCAACAGTAACTGCAAAAATTTAACGTACTTTTAATGTAGCTTCCAAATTTGAGCAAGACTGATTTAAATTATATTACTGAATTCTTTAAATTAATTATTTAAAAAATTCTATGCTCTTATAGATCTTTTAATCATGTCAGTTTATAGTTTCTTTGGTATCCAAAAATAAAACAAATTCTTTCAGTACTAACAACAGTAACTGGGAAAGTTTAAAGTCTTTTTAATGTAGCTTCCAAATTTGAATAAGATTGAACTAAATTGTATTCATGAATTCTTTAAATTAATCATTAAAAAAATTCTTAATTCTTCGTAACATTTCAATGTTCTCAGTCTGTAGTTTCTTTGGCATCCCAAGATAAAGAAACTGATTAATTTTTAAAGCATAATATTTTTAATGAAATCATTTCAGTATCATTTAAATATCTAAGTTAAAACCTTCTCCTTTTAAATTCTCTATCTCTAACGACATCGCCTTTTCATCAACTAGAAACTAGAACCCAAAATATATCTTATTTTGTTTCATACCTTCATTTTAGTTGTCAGATAAAAACGCCCATTTCCTCATTTACTTCTACTCATTACTACTACTACCTCATTACTTCATGAAATATTTTTTTGAAAAATTAGCTCTTTAGCCTATTAATTTTTTGGTAATATGATTTGTTAACCTTTCGTTCCCATTTCGCTCCAACTTCTGTTACCATATTTATTTTTAAAGCTAAATTCTCCCATTTAACAAGAATGCTTTCTTTCCTGCTGTAAAAAACACCTGTCCATCAATATAATACTTTATGTATGTTAATTAGGTTTATATATATAGTCCCCACTTTAACATAGGCAATAAATTAAACCCTTACTTTATAAGGTACTTCTCCCGCCTTCTTAGCATGCCTTCGTGGTGTAGTGGTCAGCACGCTCGACGCGTATTCGAGAGGTCCGTGGTTCGAGTCCCGGCGAGGGCATTGCTCATTTTTCATCCCTCCTGCTTCCAAATAACCTAATGTCTCTACAACCTCAATATATAAAATAAAATTTTCCGCTTTCACGTTAGAGATACTTCCAAAGCTTTTTTATGTTGTTTTTTATGTTTAAATGTTGCGGCTAATTACTGTTTATCGTATCGTCTACTGTCTGAAGATATAAATTTCCAAAATTTGTAGGGTGTATGTTGTGCCTCTGATGATGTGTGAATAAGAATATGTGTATCAAGAATTAGTTTGCCAGCAGTAACTGATGTCTTGTCTTCGGCTACGTCTGCCTGTAAGTGTCATACTTTGTAGCAATGCAGAAAAGCCTTCGCTAGGCCACCATCTCCAATCCATTGTACCTATCGCCCAGCCATCAAGATATTACAGAGATACGTATCTGGATTTTGTGAAAAATATCTCCATACGTCAAGTACTTCCAAAATCTGGGAATATTTACAGAATTTAGGATGTTTTCCGTAACACACGCTTAAGCGAGACATTGCATGCGGGCCGAATGCATGATCTGAAAACAACTGACAGTTTAATTTTTTTTAGCAGATTGAAAATTTTTTACCCACAAAATAAAAAAAATATTTAAACTAAATTTTAAATTTATCTCACTAGATAGTCATCAAAACATGCATAAATAACAATAATAATAATAATAAAGGAAAGGAAAAGAATTATATTTATTTTCGACATGAAATCTAAAATTTGATACCTGCAAGTCATTTTTATTATTCAAACAAACTGGAAGCTAAACATGTTAATACTTCAGACTAACACTTATTTCAAATAATTCTGATATGATTAATTAATCCTTAAATAAATTTCTTTAATTTAAGCTATAATGTTCATGCAGTGAAGAAAAATCACAAGATGTTATTTTTTGGAGCTCATTGGTTAATCGGATTCGTAACTTAGCTTTCTTATCTTTTACAATTACGAATAAATATGTTAAAGTTTTTGAATAAGATTTATATCACAGTGTAAATTAATTAGCTCAGTTTATAAATTCTATGGTGTGTTATTCTCGCTCGTTTCGCATGGTAATGAAATAATGTAAATTAGGACTTCGAGTAATTAAAATCTTGAGACATAAGTTAAAATAATATGCCGAATCATGGTTATTGGATGGCTAATGCAAAAAAAATCAGTGTAATACTCATAAATTTGCAGGATTAGTTTCAAAGGTCTAAATATAGGACATAGTCTTCAGCTGCAGAAGAGTAAATGACGAAGGAAAAGCCTGTGTATAGACAATAACAATGACAGGAAGGAAGGCTAGCTATTGTCTCCAACTATTAATAAAGATTAAAACAGCTATGAAATAATTTCCTTAATCTGAGCGTAATGATGGATTGGCATTGGGATTGTTAACCAGAACTGAATGATTTTTATGAATGTAAAATGCCTCTAGAAAATCGAATTTGTCAATAGAAGTCTTTTTTTAAATAATTTTGGCAGCAGAGAAATAGAAAATGGGATTTTACGTCCAATAATTCTAGGTAACAGAGTATTTATGTGTTTAATTTTTCTTAACATATGCCTCATGTTTCTTACATCGAAATTTTAAGACTCTCCTAGTTTAAATGTAAATTAAATCGTATTAACAAGAAATCCTGTGGAAATCCAGGAGTTCACATCCGGAACGAGATCTTTAGCTACGAAACTTCGAATTTTATTTACATAATTAAAAACGACTCGAAAGTTCAAATTTCTGTAAAATGCTACTCCAATTTTATTGCTACTCGATGGAAAGAAGGAATGAATTTCTATAATCTAATGTGACAAATTGCTTTTTTGGTGTGTCGAGATGAGAATTTTAGATGAAAAGCCTCTCAATATCAAATGTTTTTAAGTAGTTTACTTCTTAATGAAGAGTCGATTTGGAAGAGCAAACTTGAAGTGCTCGAAAAACAAAGGAATAAAAGCTAGCTTCTTTTTTAGTCGGATGACATGATATGAAGTATGGTGAAAAGCAATTAGTTGAAGGTTTACGGTACACAGTAGTAATGAGGTTGGATACGTTACGAGTGACTAAGATGTCGATTAACGGATGGAAGCTGGATGCCTCAAGTTCAAAATTCTTACTCTGTTTTGTTCCCTTTTGAATCTTGTTGCTTTAGCACCTCCAACAGTACGCTAAGAGGAATTAGCATTCAGACCTAGCTAATTGGATTATAGCCAGTTAAGGCTTTAATCCAATTACCTAATTAATTGGATTACAGCCCAGGCTGCCTTACACAGTTAAACTCCCCAAGCCCTAAAGGTGGTCCGAGGAGGCATAACCGCCCAGTCAACCCAGGGGAGACCTAAATGTTGAGAAAAGTCTGGGTTAATAAGCACAAAAGTCAAAGGTGGACGGCAAGGCATCCACCACAAAGAGAACAAAATCATAATTACCAATGTTGAGCTCCAATGTTGAGCAAAGGGAGCCAAACCCCCAAGATAACCTTCGATATCTGACCACGCCCTCACAATCAAGGAGCAGACAAGATAGTGCAATATGATCCTTGGTCCCTGAACTTGCCACCGAATAAACGATGGTTCTAGTCATTGTGAAGACTGTTAATTTTTCCTGAGATCGAATCTGTATAGATATTGACCTAGTCGGAACGCTGGAAATGCTCTTTGTCGACCCCCGGGGGGATAGCACCTCCAACATTAAAAAAAATCTTCAATTCTTTACAACAAGAGTATAATCTGAAATGTATTCGCGGGCACCATAAAATTGTTTCGGGGTCGAATGTGGGCCATCAGTTTAAGACCACTGGTATATAATATAGTGTATCATTTAATGATGCGAATAAAAATTACAGAATATCAAAAGTAGATGCTGGGGGACAGTTTATATATTTTACCAATCCTTTTATAAAACATTCTTTTGCTCGAATGCAAAAATATGCTTACCGAAGTTGAACAGAATAGTATTTTTTATATACATAAAGTGGTAATTAGAGTTTGGGGTATTTGAATAAATTACCTTTTATAGGTCATACAAAGGGTTTCTGAAATCAAAGAAGAAATCAGAAAGAACATAGCTGTTGGACATTCTCAAAACGAATGTGAATCACTACTTCGCCTACATGGTTATTTAGAGCTGAAATGTGCGGTAAGTACTTCTACAATTTTTCTCATGAAAAAATAGTGTACCATTTCGGAATTCATGTACTTATTTGTTTGTGTGGCCGAATAATTACTCTCAAACTTGACTAGAAAATTTTAATTTAAATTGTAAATTGAACGGGAAAAGACTATTTAATTAGTGTCTATCGTAATTCGGAAACACACATTGCCACATATGCTTACAGTTTGTTCCGAAGTTAATGCATAGCAGCTTAGAAAAGCTTTCGAACTAAAACTGCATTGTGAAACTTGTTCCCTGAAAAACGTCATAAATACATTCACTTCTCAGAAACGGCCCTTTCACACTCGGCAATTCTGTTATTGTTCGGGTAGCTGTTCAAAACATATCTGTAAACCCTGGCTCTTCTATTAGATCATTATAAGATATTTTTCACAAAATTTTAAGCCAGATAAGATTATAATTATTAATTAAAAATAAATTAAAATAGATTTTTTTATCAAAATAAGATAAATCGGATGTCTTTTAAATAAATCTGAATTGTTAAACCCCTAATTGCTCAAAAAATCTGAGTTTGACCTTTTATTAATGCAGTGTATAGATTTACTTATCGTATCCTCTGGTAAGAAATAACCCCATCAACCGCAGAGCGGTAAAACCGCTGAACACTGATTGTTCGATTCGGCCTCAAATCCCATCGAATGAATTGGGTGCAGGAAAGTTTTCTCGATTTTTTTCGATCTGTGAGGTGAATACCAGCTAATTTTTCCTAAATCCCTACGACATGTCTCATCTTAGGCAGATAGCAGTCGTATGTTTTCCTGTTTTAAAAGAATAAACCATAAATAATCCATACTTTTGCAACCATACTTTATTATCCATATTTTAGCAACAGTAAGTATGAAACTGTTATCAGATGCTATTGATCTGTAGAATTATTCCCAATAGGCAGTATGAGCTGTTTCAAGTTTCTTGGCGAATTATTTTCTTCACCAGAAATAAGACTTTTAAATTGCTAAATATCCATAAGCTAAGCTCTTACGATACCGACATCAAAAATAAGTATTACAATCTTCAGAAGTCAATATTCGAAGTGCATCTGGATCTGAGCCTATACGAAAACCATCTGGACCTATATAAAAATGCACCTGAACCGGTTCACAATTATACTACTTAATTTTCGAACCAGATTTCACATTTTCTGAGAATAGCTATATGATGGGTTTCATTACACGATGCTTTTTATGAGAGCTTTGAATAGCATTGAATAAATACTTTGAATTACATTCCTTTCGTCTTACTGTCGCAGTAACTTTACATTTTAGGTTAGTCATATATGCATTATTATTGCATTTGTACTTAAACATATCTGTTTTAATTAGCACCAAGAATTTAATTACTTATTTTCATATTGTTTCTAGGATATCTATAGTAAGTATTCGGTCTTAAGGAAGAAGGCCGAAAATGCAGCTAAAGAAAAGCGCTTCCTCTGTAAACAGTTTATGGACTACAGTAAAATCATGGATGAAGCTTGTCATTCTTTGGCACTGCAGTTGGTCAATAGAAGAGAGTTCCTCACCTTTGCGATTAAATTTTATTCATCTCTGTATCAGGTAAAAATGGATCATAATTGTAATTTTTTTTGGCTTGTTTCACAGAATATATTTGCTTTAATTTCCCCTCTTAGGCTGTTAGAATCTACAATATTTACATACGTAGATGTAACAGAATTCCAAATATTTGGATTAACTCAGATTACAGTCATTCAGAGCTTATTTTGGAACTAAAGTAATATTGCAACTATTTGGGTGCAGTTTGGCGAATTTTATGGAAGAAAAAGAGCAGTTACTTTCACTGTAAAAAATTACCTATTACAAACATATATATTCTCCGTTTCAACTATATATTTATTTCAATAAAACTAGTTACGGGCGAATTTTGTTTTTGTTGTGATGGAAATTGTGCAGCAATCGTTTTGAGAAAGAATTTGTAGCATTGTTCCTTTAGCCATTTTGTGGGAAAATAATGTATTCCTGTAGAAATTTCACCTCTCTTTCTTCTACTATAGGAAAATCCTACAAGCACGTATTTTAAAATCGAGTTTAAGAAAAAAAATAATCATAATTTTTCTATAAAATCCGTTTTAAATTGGAATATAACAAAAAGAACGCATACGAAAATGGCGAAGTTGGAAACTGAGAATTTGTCCTGCGCATTGGTTGCTTGAATAATTGTTATGCGTGTGGTTACTAGAGTTTGGGGTATTTTGAATTTTGACAATTTTTACTAAAGTGATTGCGATAATACCGTGAGCATAATTATTGTTTGTTTATTATACTTCATTTCAACAAAAATTATACAGTTAAAAATTAACATAACATCAAAAACGAAAAATATCTTTTCAGACAAAAAATACAAAAATTGTTATTTATTTAATTAAGTGCGAAACCAATTTTTAAACTAAATAACACAATAGGATTAATATTTATTTATATACTGAAGTTAAGTATACAGTTCTGATTTTGATTTTTTAGTAATAAAATTCAAAAAAGAAATTATATTTTATTTGCTTGAACTTAAGCACATAGTTTATTTTCTGCTCAAGTTAAGCTGAGACATTATTTTAGTGCATTAATTTAATTTTTACGTTAAATTATTTTTTCAATAATGTTTATAAGTTACGTGCTATTTGAAGAACATATAGTAGACTAACCTTCAAGTTGTACAAATTAATTTAAACTAATTTAACAGTTTCTATAAAAATTTGCTCTGAACTATATTTTTAAATTATTTAAAATAGCGAAAGGGATAGCTAAATAAATTTACAGCAAGTATAATTTTTTTTTGCCTTAGGAAACAGAATATGCAGCCCGGAGTTTTGAAATTTAGTATTGTTGCGTGCGTACGGGTTCGTTATGAAATGAATGCACAAATCCGATGAAAAATGAACAAAAATTTATTATTATCACAACAAAAATGCTTAAATTTTCTCAAATTATCATGCAGTATTACAATATCTCACAGTAGTTATCTTTTAACTACTCAAATGTCCAATAGAACGTAATTCAAAACAGCTAAAGAACGCTAATCCGCGAATTCGCTACAATCAACAAGAGCAGTTTTCTAAACAACAACAAACTAAGCAACTACTACAAACTGAGATGTTTTCCTCCTTTTATAAGATTTTAAAATCACGCGCTAGAATTTTCCAGTACTTTCTCGAAATCAAAAAGAGATATTTATTTATTTAACGCACGCGCTCTTGTATTTTTAATTTTTCCGGCTTAGCTTTCTTTTAATATTCGTCACGCGCTGCACTGCGCGAGAAATAAAACCATTTAATTTATAATTGAACTAACATTAGCTTTTTAAATACCAAATTCGTAACACTGCCCCCTTCCCAAGGACTGCACGTCCCGGGCAGTACAATCCCTGGACAGGAAGCTAAACTTACAACTGTGGCATAAATGCAACTGAGGCATAAACATTACATTACAATATCAAACAATATAAACAATAAATGCAATAACTAACTTAAAGAAATCAAATGCTATCAAATACTAAATACAAAACAAATACTAAATACAAATCAAATACTAAATACAAATCAAATACTAAATGCAAATCAAATACTAAATACAAATCAAATCAAATACACATTTATAAACAAAAAGGACCATGGTCTGATACTATTTACAATTATTTACATTACGTACTATGGCCATAGTAATAAGCTAACCTGTCGTAAGAGTTCGAAGACTCACGGATCCGAACCACGACGTCATTCGTGTTCAGCACTGTATATGGACCATCCGAAGGTGACTGTAATTTAGGACTCAGTCCTTTTCGTTGAATTGGGTTCCACAACCACACCTTGTCTCCTTTGTTGGATCTCTGTCTAGTAGCTCTTGTGTCGCATCTGGTCTTCATTTTCTCCGTCGTTAAGTTCACTCGCTTTCGTGCGAAACGGGGCATCATTTCAAAACGGGCCTGGACATCTTGGATGTGTTCCTCAGGCGTTGAAGGCGCATCCGTAGGGCGACTAAACAGGCGGTCACAAGGCAGACGAAGGTCTCGACCGAAGAGCTTCTGGGATGGAGAATAGCTGGTAGTCTTGCGTTTCTTTTCGACCCTGGTATGATTTCGGCAGCTTCCCGAGCTCGATCTTTCGGACAAGGCGTCGACATTTCCAGGCGAGGATCCCTTTTGAGGATGGATAGTCATGCCATCAGTTGCTGAAAGCAGCTTATTGTTTTTGAAATCTAAGGAAAAATTGTATTTCCTTAAAAAGTCCAATCCGAGTATGCTTGGATCTGTAATATCCGCCACATATGCCGTGTGATGGTAGGCGGCACTTCCAAACGTGATGTTTACGTTTAACTTCCCAGTTATGTCGATCTTGTCACCAGACGCAGTCTGAAGGGTAACACAGGATGGCGTCCAAATAAGTTTATCTTTAAACTGTTCAGCTAAATCTTTCCTAATGATGGTAACATTAGCTCCTGTGTCAATGATCATATTGCAAGGAACTCCATCGATATTTCCATTGATGGACAGTCCGTTATTGTTGCCACTCACTATAGAGATCTTAAGCGCTTTAAAACAGGGTTTTTCATTATCTGGCAACCTCCGTTCCTTGATATGGTCATTAATTTGTTTCCTGCGTCGTTGCTCAGAAATTGTCTCAATTTTCGTACCCTGGGGTGTTCTGCAATTCTTTCGTACGTGGCCTTCAGCTCCACAGTTCCAGCACTTTGGTTTCTTGTCAGTCCTTTTTTCTTCCCGTGGAATTTAATTGTCTGTTTAAATCGTATGCCTTATTTACTGTGCTTTGGGGAGTTCTGCAGTTCCTTCGTAGGTGGCCTTCAACACCGCAATTCCAGCACTTTAGGGTCGGTTTTGTTTCACCACTATTCCGTCTTAAAGCATTCACTGGTCTTGTCAACTCATCCGTTTCATTATCCGTGCCCTGGGGTGTTCTGCAATGCCGTCGTAGGTGACCTTCAGAACCACATCTCCAACACCTTAGAGCCACTTTCTTCTCCCTCCTACTCCGTATCAAAGCATCGACTTGTCTGGATAAATCATCTAAACGAGCCATCAATTGATCCCCTGGGTCGTGGACTCGCACAGCTCTGACTGGGTAGCGATCCCTAAGAGTTGCTTGCTGGGCTGCCTCCAATTTCACGGCGTACAACAGAGCGCTTTTTACATCCTTTACATCTGCCATTCGCAGTGCTTTCTGTATTTCAGGGTCCCGGATGCCATCGATGAAATATTGCAGGGACAGGATTTCCCTTGTTTCTGTCGGGCATTCCGAAAAGGCGAGATGGGACAGCCTTTCAACATCCGTGGCGAGTTCCTGGAGTGTTTCGGTAGGCTTCTGTTGACGAGATTTTAATTGGAGCCTGCTGTAGTCTTTTAAACACTTCTCCCCAAAGCGCAACTCCAAAGCGCCGGACAGAGCTTCGAAATCAAGTCTTTGGTTTTCTGGAAGCGTCTGCAGGATATCCGCTGAGTCTGCTCTCAGAGAAGCGGCGAGATGACAGGCCTTAGCTTGGGAATCCCATCCATTCGCATCCGCAACGATAGAAAATTGTGTCCTATACACCTGCCAGGAAGTCTTCCCATCATATGTAGATAGTTTCAGAACGGAACGAGCAGGCATCGATAAAAATTTGAAACCTTCAGAATTGTTTCCTACCGTCGCTATGCACTTCTTTAGGCTGTCAACTTCTTTGGCGACGGCAGCAGAAACCCTATCATCAGTTTGTTGTTCGACGGCAGAAACTCTCTCTTCTATATGTTCTTTTACAGAAGAAATTCTTTCTTCTATTTGTCCAACTTTAGTTTCAACCGCGTCTATTCTGCCTTCCATAGCCTCAAATTTATTTTCTATTACGCAGGTAATTTCTCTTTTCATTTCGTCCTGACCTGCTTTCATCTCATTTTTAAGAGATTTCATCTCTTCCTTAACGGATTCCTGGCCCAATTTCATTTCTCCTTTAACGGATTCCTGGCCCAATTTCATTTCTCCTTTAACGGATTCCTGGCCCAACTTCATTTCTTCTTTAACGGACCTAATTTCTTCTTTAACAGAGTCTTTCATTTCTTCTTTAAATGTAGCAAAGGCTACCATGAATTGTTTTAACTGTTCTTCCATCGCTCTTGTGATTGGCATTCAAAACCCCACTCCTGACACCAAAAATTGTTGCGTGCGTACGGGTTCGTTATGAAATGAATGCACAAGTCCGATGAAAAATGAACAAAAATTTATTATTATCACAACAAAAAAGCTTAAATTTTCTCAAATTATCATGCAGTATTACAATATCTCACAGTAGTTATCTTTTAACTACTCAAATGTCCAATAGAACGTAATTCAAAACAGCTAAAGAACGCTAATCCGCGAATTCGCTACAATCAACAAGAGCAGTTTTCTAAACAACAACAAACTAAGCAACTACTACAAACTGAGATGTTTTCCTCCTTTTATAAGATTTTAAAATCACGCGCTAGAATTTTCCAGTACTTTCTCGAAATCAAAAAGAGATATTTATTTATTTAACGCACGCGCTCTTGTATTTTTAATTTTTCCGGCTTAGCTTTCTTTTAATATTCGTCACGCGCTGCACTGCGCGAGAAATAAAACCATTTAATTTATAATTGAACTAACATTAGCTTTTTAAATACCAAATTCGTAACAGTATTATTAAAGCCCTCACTGTTAAAGCTCTGTTGCAACTTCGTTCTGTTCAGCAGTCCGAATGATTGAAATTTAATTTCACTGAAGTCTGAATCATGGGAATTCTATTGTAACTTTATTATTTCATCTGTTATTACGTGAATGTTCAATACAACCCTACTTATCCAAGGTGAAAAGTCGGGTAAAACTATAGGCTGCAAATATTCGAAGTAAAAAATTAAGCATACAAGGATTTCCTTCCGCAGATATGACGCAATAACACTTCTTAAGTTCTCGTGTTGTCCTCGTTGATCTCGTTGCACAGTTTAACTTCATATGAAGTCTACGAGTACGGGTTTCTCGAGTCTGTTTGTTTCCGGTTTCCGGTTTGGCCACTAAGGTAGGTCAAGATACAGTCAGCATAAGAATTTATGTACCTAGGAATAGCACAAATAAGTCTGCTCTTGGAATAACAAGGAAAGATTTGTCCCTGTTCGATTTTTTTAGGACTTATAGACAGATTGTATAGTCTAGAGAAGATAGACACTACTTGTGAATCAAAAAAGTTCTCCAAAATGAGCTTTTTTTTTTTTTTTTTTTTTTTTTTTGTTTGAGAAACTAAAGCTGCAGGAAGATAGTCAACTTTTAAGATTTTCCGTATGGCAGCAGTGTATTTTTATTGGTTACATATGAGAAGGAAACCGTTGAAAATGGGATTTTTACTAAATTTTTAAGTTACTTTGCCATACTGTATATCACTTATATATCCGTGTGTAGACTTATATATCTGTTCACATACATGTTTCTGATTTATATCTTTATAACATGTATCATGTGCTAGAGATAAAGATAAATTAAACAGAATAGTTTTACCCTTAAAAGGATGATAAAAGAGTTAATGAGATCTTCAAACAAGAGTTCTCCAGTTATGATCGATGACTTTTTGTGAAAAGTGATTCTGAAGAATTATTAAAGATTGTATTCTAAGACTGCTATCAATAGCTTTAAGAACACAGAGAAAAATTTCTATATTGTAGGAAATATAGATTATGCTATTATTAATGGTTTTTATAAAATAAAAAAAATTCTATGAACTTTAAAAAACTACTTTTCGTAATTAAATACTATTGTAAGAACTTCCATTGAGCTCTACTAACACATTTTTCAAATTATCGTATGCATGTATTCTCAAAAGCTTTTAACTCTTGTCTGTATTGTGGAATCTGCTGTTGAATCATGTATTTTAGACTACTGCGAGGGGCAAAAGTTAATTTTTGTCTAGAAAATCTTATTACAAAATGCATTTGGTAATGTTACTATATGTGTGTAATATGGTAGAGTCTTAAAATTTATATAAGAAGTTTTATATAATATTATTTTATAGCAGTAAGCTTAAAATTATTGAACTTAAAAGCAAATTTTCTGAGAAAATATTTGAGAATGTATTTTTAATGGGATTTCAGATTAATAAATTTATTAATTAGCAGTATTCTGATTAATTTAATTAAGCGCTTAATATTATGTTGAAATTTTATCCACAATCAATTTTGATGTCCATTTTTCGAATTTCAGGCATGATGTTTTTAATATGAATATGCATATGAAGTGCTATGTCTGAATATGAGTGAATGTCTCAGAATATGAGTGCTGTGTCTGAGCCTTAATCATATAAGAGAACCCTAACTATTTGAGATTATAAGGTATTTCTCTCGCGTTCTTAGAATGCCTTCGTTCTGTAGTGACCAGCACGCTCGACGCATATTGAAGAGGTCCGTGGTTCGATTCCCGGCGAGGGCATTGCTCATTTTTAATGTCTCCTGCTTCAAAATAGCCTAATGTCTCTACAAGGTAAACAGGTTCTACTAACTGAACATTGCTTTATCATATGTTACACAGTTTGAAAGATTAAATAAATAAAGTAGAACCACAATGAAATAAAAAACTACCCATATTCTTAGTTCAGATGCCGCACCGATTTATGCAGATACCAGAAAAACTCTTTCATTATCATTTTTGATTATACAGGGTGTTTCTAAATAAATATCGGGGTTTTAGCGCTTTGTAGAATTTATTACGTAAAACTTAAAATTATGATTAATACATGAAATGAAAGAGCAACTCAAAAAGTTATACCTACAAGCTTACAAGTGTTCAATGTGAGCGTCTTTCGTCACACGGCACACATCAAGTCAACAGCCCAGTTCTTACCAAACGTTGATTAGTGTTTGTGGTATAATTGTTGCAACAACTGCCTCAATCCTGTCTTTTAGGTCGGGTAGGTCAGCTGGTAGTGGACGCACATACACACGATCTTTTATGAACTCAACACTCTCTTCACTAACCTTTGGTCGTCCCTACTCTTCCCTTTGCAAAGGCAGCCGGTATTTCAAACTGATGATACCATTTACGGATGTTATTATCACTTGAGGATCACATTTGAACTTAATCCAGAATGCACGTTGCACAGTAACTACAGATTCGGTCTCTGCAAACTGTAGAACACAAAAAGGTTTCTATTGACTAGTCGCTATTTTTGGTACTATTGTACACGCTACCTACAAACAGAACTATTGGAGTTGCTCTTTCATTTCATGCATTAATCAAGATTTTATGTTTTATGTAATAAATACTACGAAGCGTTAAAACCCTGATATTCACTTAAATACACCCTGTATAACAACGGTGTGCTCGTCCTTAGACTATGAAATCTTGGGATCAACTCTTCACAGTAGCATTCGCACTAATGTAACATTTTTGTAGGACTAATTCGTTTTTCACTAATGTCACACATGGTTGGCACTCGCGATGCAACAGATAAATGACAGGCATGTAAGGGCTAACTCCATTAAATGAAATTCGAGTGGACATTAGGAGAGAGGGAAAGACTGACTACTATTTCAGAAACGTGATGGTTAATAAACGATGAGATCTTCGATATAAATTCAAACCTAGCAGAAACACAATGTTATTCAACGCATTTTTCGTTAATATCTTGTAATATTTATTTTAAAATATAATAAATTTTCTGCAGTGATTGCCATTCTCTGTGCCTTCTGATTCTCAACTACACTAACTCCATAAATTAAATTAAAATAGATGAGTTAAAAATATGGATTTATCAGTAGGTTTAAAGATGTCACCTTAACTGTAAATAGTTTATCCAGTTTAGCTGAATACCGTCTAGAAGTTTGTAGACCCCTGCCAATTCGACGTTGGAAGTTTTCTTTGGTTAGATGTTGTAGAGTCATTAGGTTATTTTGATACGGGAGGCATGAAAAATGTGCAATACTCTCGCCGAGACTCGAACCTGGACCTCTAGAATACGCGTCGAGTGTGCTACTATTATAAGGTATTTCTCCGGCCTTCTTAGCGTGCCTTCGTGGTGTAATGGTTCTGCACGCTGGGCCGGTATTCCAGAGGTCCGTGGTTCGATTCCCGGCGACGGCGATTGCTCATTTTTCATCTTGCCTGCATCCAAAAAAATCCTAATGTCTATACACGTGGAGCTCAAACTAAAAAAGGGTTGTGGATGATTACTCTCCACACCCAGGATTTGGCGATTGGGTCCCCTAAAAACCCAAGCTGCCCTTTAAGAGGGGGAGTATATAAGGTATTTTCCCCGCCTTCTTAGCGTGCTTTCTTGGTGTCGTGGTTCGATTCTCGGCAAAGGCGATTGCTCATTTTTCATTTTGCCGGGATCCAAAAAAATCGTAATGTTTCTGCACCATTACACTCCGAAGGCATGCAGAAAGGAGGGAGAAAGTACCCCCTTTTAAACAGAGACTGGGGATTAAGGGACCCAATCGCCAAATCCTGGCGGTGATAAATCATAATCCCCCATCTTTTTCAGTTCGGGCGCCACCGTGGAGTGATTAGGTTATTTTGTGGGTTATAAGTGGGAGACATGAAAAATGTGCAGTGCTCTCTCCGGGATTCAAACCTGGACCTCTCAAAATACGCGCCGAGTGTGCTAACCATTACTTCGTGCAGAAAGGAGGCAAGAGAATACCTTATAATGTTTCTGAAAGATTGCTTAATACCAAGTGCTAAATTATGTTTAGCAGGGTTTAGAGAAATAGATGCGCTGTTTTTCCAAATCCTATATCGCCATTTTCTTCCGTATCGTATATTCGCAAATAAAAAGAAATTCTTGCTTTATTATTGTATTGTCCAGAACAGTTACTTTGCTTATATTGTCTGGTTTTTCAACTAGACATAGTTTGAAATAAATAACAATTGACGTTTAACTTTGCTGTGTTTTCTAATTCTTCATTAACGCAGCAATGATTATTTCCATCACTTTTATTATGAAATTAAATAGGTTACATTAATGTAAGCTTTATTTCTTTATATACAGTTTCGAAAAGAAGTGGAACAAGTCAAAGAATTTAAGCTCAGTTTTGAAAACTGTGCAGATCATGGCACTGAAATGGAATGCATTGTATCTAAAGTTTACTTTTTAATCGAATGTATATGTAAGTATACATGCATTATATAATAATCTAAGATTCTTAAATTTGATCTATAATTTGTTAACCAAGTGTTATGTTTAAATATAGTAGTAAAACTGTAAGTGTACTACTTGAGATTACGAGACGAACTGGAAGAATATTTATAAATGTACAAGACTTTTGTGAAATATATTTTCATAATTAAGGGATTTATTACCTTAAAGAATGTGTTTCTTTCAAAAATACTTTTTCTCTCTGTTCAAGAGTTGAAGTTAATAAAACGAAGCACCAACTTAAAGAACATTCGATTTAGTATGTAATTTAGTATGGTCGATTTGTTATCCTATTTGTTTCTGTTATCACAATTACGGTATGAAATAGATAGCGCATTTTCAATGACTTGTTGAATAATAGTCTTTAGCTATGGTTTTAGAAACTAACAATTTCTAAACTTTAGTACGCATGAATTAATGCCTTTCAGTAATTTAAATGCGAGATTAATTACTTAAACTCTTTTCTGAGCTCATCATACATACAACTTCAATTAACTTTAGTACCTTAATTCTTCATTGGATACTTCCCTCTCTATTCAAAAAATTTTAATAACTTTTCCTGGATACTAAATATATCGAGAGTGATGTTTCATATGGATTCATAATAAAACAAAATTAGTATTCAAAAGAAGTTCTTGTCATTAACACACTTTGTACTTCCAAAAATGAATTTCCCATCACCCGCATTTACGACATCCTGTCGACTAGATTGTAGTGAAAGAGAATTAGATGCAATGATGTAGAAATATTGATTGTGTTGTTGAGATCCATAATAAAGAGCAAATTTGGCAGCCAAGGTAGATTAAATATTCCTTTTATTTCAGTTGAAACTTGTAACCACAATTCACTTGGAACTCCAGTCGTGCCTTACTTAAACCATTTTTGAAAGCTTTGTGATAAGAAGAAGTAGCAAGCAGGAGTCTCTGTAGGCTGGAGTGCAGAAATCAAGTGCGTAGTTTTTCGGTATGGACTTTTAAAAGAAAGGTTTCAGGTTAAGATCCGAATTAGCTACGTCATCATCGTTATGTAAAAGTCTTATGATATGCTTAATATAGAAATGAAGCCGTCAAGAAAGAGCTGTTACCGTTTTTAGAATAGAGAAGGAACGTAACTAAATTAAAATGTGGAATTAAGGGGCTATTACTAATTTAAGTTATAATTCTGATTTACATGTACATAATTTTTATCGCTCTCTCTCTCACACACACGCATATAAATATATATATATATATAACAAGCAAGGAAGTTATTACAATACTGTATGACCAATTTGGTCTAGACAACATATGCTGCAAAATAAGTAAATTAGAAATTGTAGTAAGCTCGCCTAAAAGTTACCAGGAGCTGTGGTTCCAAAAAGTTCAACACGTTTTAAGAAACAATGTCATTGAAGGGTGAGAAATATGCTACACGAGAAAGGAAAAAAACAGTAAAATACTCAGCGTTGGAAACTAGTAAAGGCAAAAAATACAGTAAAATACCTATGGATGTGCCATTTGAAAAATTAATACATATGAAAATCAAACCAAGTAACAAGTAAAACATTAAAAAAAACAAAATCAGATAAAAATAGATAAAAATAGAAAGCTGAAAATGGTAAATTAGCTGAACTCGACTTCCAAACTGGCTTTTCAAGGGAAATTTCTGATTTGAATGTCGAATCAAGCTAACCCCATTACGCGTTTCGCCGAAACTGACAATTGAAACTTTATCGCTACAAAATTTTTTTAATTTAGACAAAGTGTCTTGGAAAATTTATTAGTCTCAATTCTCTGTTCCAATTTCCCGTCGCGTCCGCACAAAATGACACATTAAGGTGTTAAAATATGTAAAAACTATTCCGATTACATCTAAAATCAAGAAATAAAAATAAAAATAAAAAATAAAAATAAATAGCGGTCTGCTATTAGTCCTAAATATACAAAAACATACGGGCTGGGCCTGCAAGCTTAAAGATTTATAATTTTATAGATTTTAGAAATCTGTAATTAAATATAAAAGAAAATTAAGATGAAAACTAACATAGTGGGTCTTGCTAAGACCAAAAAAAAAGTTGTAACAAAAGAAACAGAAAAAACTGACCTGTGGCGATGCAGAGCTCTCCCTCTTAAAACTAAGTTGAAAAGTAGTTGTAATTTTCTTCTGTGTACTTCAGTCGTGTGACGTATGTAGGGGGGAGCGATGTTCTGTGGGCATCAGCCAATACGAAAAGACTGTCCGTTAGCTGTAACTCGTCTCTAATTTTCGAAGGGGGTCGGAAAGCTCGGAAAAACGTGAAAAGATTTCAAAATGGCGTCAGTCATGTAGTTGGAAGAAAAAATTGTTACTGAAAGTGAAAATGGCTAATTCAGCTAAAATTACTAAACTTGGCCACAAAAGCAAGAGTAAAAGGAAAAAAGGAAAAAACAGCCGTTTGTTAATAAAAAGTCGTAATTCTTCAAGCTAGCGGGCGATCAAGCTACTATGAAAAACGAAAAGGCCCGATTTGTTAATAAAAGCAGTAAAATTGGCCATTATAGACATTTAAAACTATTTAAACAATAGTATTAAAAGTAATGTGCCAAAATTATGGAGGAAAGATAATGTATAAACAAGGATTATCTGTACATTTTTTACATTAGATTCTCTGAATCAGCCATCCACCTTATACCGTTCTTCGGGCTTTAGGCATAAAATATCATTATCTAATTCAAAAAATCTAAAAATAGGTAAGGCTAATGCCAGCTTTTTTTAGGGTATTTTTAATTATTTTATGAGGAATTAGGTTACTTTTCAAAATAGTTACGAAGTATAGTATTTCTTCTTGTAAGTGTTTTGCAGTATTGCAGATTCTTTTTATTCTGAGTAGCTGTGAATAAATTGTGTTAAGTATGACTCTTTTGGAAATATTTGAGTTCCAGTTAGTTAATTTTAGTGTGGAAAAATTAAATTCTCTTCTTTTGTCGTAAACTTTTATAAAATTGTAATCAATAATATGTAAATCAAGGTAGACTACATTATGCTGTTCTGTATTTGTTTTATTTAGTTTTAAGCTTGTAGGGTAGATATTAGCTACTTCTATTTTGTTGTAGTTATTAAATGCAATGACATCATCAATATATCTATAGATGTGTTGGTAAAATATACGTTCTTCTGTACTGAGTGAACGGACAAAGGTCAATTCTTTTGTAAAAAGGAATAATTCACAGACAGAGCTTGAAAAATTACCACCCATTGGGATTCCCTGTACTTGTTTAAAGATGCTATTGTTAAATTGAATAAAATAATTGAAGAGCACGCTCGAGAGGAATAGTTGCCATTTTTCGTTGCTGAGAATGGTAGAAATTTGCGGAAATAAATCTGGAAGAGCTAGTAAACTTGTAAAAATTTCTTCAAGTGGTAGAGAAGTATATATATATATATATATATATATATGTGTGTGTGTGTGTGTGTGTGTGTTAAATTCTGTAAGTATCTTAATGATTGATGATTAGATGATAGTTACAATGGATTTAGGCAGTTGGTTTTACTACATTGTCAGCATGATGATTAGTTGTATAAACTTGGCAACAGTTGGTAGTATCATAGATGCGTAACAGGGAAGGAAACTTATAGATGTGGCTGTAGGCAAGACATAATTTATTGCTGGACATTCTTGAGATACAGATTCTTAATCACACGTCATTGTAGGAGCGATATACATTCCACAGTTTGTATAGCTCAACGCATCTTACGGCAATGGATGAAGCCGAACGGGGAATGATACGTGTTAGCAGCAACAAGGCGAAGCGGGAAATGAGGGAACGTGAGTGCGCATTCAGAAAAATACTCAAAAGATTCTTTAATCTGATTGGATAAGAGCTGTAACATTACAGGTTTTATAAGCAAGCATGAAATAGATTAATTTTGAAAGGACGCTGTCCAGTAAAGTTACGATAAACAGTTTCCACTTTTAGAACAGAAAAGGGAGATTCCCAATTAAAAATGAAGAATTATGGGGCTATTGCTAATTTAAGTTATAATTCTGAGTTACATATTTTATAGCTTACAATATATATACATATATATTTTAAAATAGCACTTATAGTAAAAATTATGCAAAATTGAATATTCAGAGTTAAAATCTTACCCGAAAGCAGCTAAGATTAAATTTATAAAATGGTGAGACTATTATCCCGGAAAAAGTAGAGTAAAAGCCAATTGTAATGCATTAGATATATATGTTCAGAACATATATTGAAATACCTCTCTTGGGTTTCAGATTAATTAGCTAGCTGACAGTCAAATTAAGGTGTCGTATGAATTCCCTAGTGAGTTTTCACTACAACAATTTCCAAATCTAAACAAACAGCCATGGATGTATAATCACTTTAAATTTATTCTACGTCACCACTTGTGGGCGATTAAATTAAGTTTTGCAAAGTACCAACCTAAGTCAGTACCAGGATCTAGCTTAAAACATAAGTTAATTGTTATAAATTCACATTTTTTTTAACAATTCACAATTGTTATAAATTAAACATTTTAACCTAACCTAATTAGAGGTTACAAGGTTTGCCTCGACCGCGATACTCGCAACTAACCGTAACTCCTTTGACTCTATAGTAAAACTGGGCCCACCAGCGGCCGAGCGGTAAAGTCGCTGAACACTGGTAGTTCGGTCCGAGGTTCAAATCCCGCGAACGGGCTGGCTGCATGAGTGTTTCCGTGGTTTTCCCCATATGTAATGTGTATAGGAGCCAATTTCCCTTAGAAAGTGCTTCACGAAGGCATTTCTCCCCTTAGGCAAATAGCCCTCGAGGCTTTGCCGTAATTAAATAACTTAGCCTAACTTATAGTAAAACTTCTCACTATTCAAATCTTCAAACATGCTGGAATGAGCTACCCTAATGGTAGAAAGGAAATATTAAGTTAAATAGCATTTCGTATATAAAACTTAAACGTAAATGTCACAACGTGTGCGTGTATGTACATAATTATCATCCACTAATCAGTATCAAGAATTTAATTAAAATTTTAAATATTTTTGATTCCAAATTTAAACACCTTTGTTAGTGTTATACATCAGAACTTCAGAAAATCATGTTCTGCGTTAGAACTTGAATCAATCGGTTATGTTCTACATCAAATCCCTATGAACCAAAGGACACTGAGATCCTATACCACATGTTTTAGTAATCCTTCTACAGACCTTGGGTGAATGGAATCCTAAGTTTCACCCCTTAGGGCAAGGATATTGAATGATCTAAAGCAGAACACTACCACCAACAGCAAGATACTTATAGGACGGTGCTCTAGTGAACCAGGAATAACTTGGGATGATGTGTGCATCAGTTCCTTTAAGAGACGGGAGGATATTACCGGCATTTATTGTTAGAATCAGTAATCTCCCATACATATTCTACATTTGAAATTTAATGAACCATTCCTAGTTGTATTTTTATTCAGATAAGTAGATAATAAATAGCGTTGGTTTTATACAAATCATCTTATATTCCGTTATTTTATAATGTTATGAAATGAAAGTAAATACATAGCACAATATGTAATCGCAGATAATAGCATACCCCTTTGCAAAAGCTAAATTATAAGCATTACAATAATAAGTATAATATCGCATGAGCCGCTCAGACGGGAAAGTGGTTAGTGTCCCTGACTGTCGTACCGAAAGGCCCGGATTCGAATTCTGGAGAAGGCAGGGATGTAAATTATCTGAGCTAACAAGACCAGAATGATAGGCAATTTAAGACGCTTTACCGTCGAAGATGACAAAAAGCCTCCCAAATACTCGTAATCTCATCCTTACAGACTGTTTTAAACAGACCAATATTATTCACTAAGCTGGCAGATTACGTCATTTATAATTATTTGGAAAAATGACTCTTTCTACAAAAGGTCATGGCATTTCTTTTATGTGCTTTTGGAGTGCACTGGATAACATATCTGTCAGTTCGGAGAAATGTAAATTGAGTGCAATTAGGAAAACATTTCCCTACTATATTTCGTTCTAAGCTCATCTTGTCGATGCATGTTTTACAGGCAATCAGGCAAATGAAGTGCTGCGTTATGGAATGCAATTAAATACTATCCTTCCAACGTTGAGTTTGCCAGACAGGACAGCGGAAACTCATCGACAACATATTGCAGGTTGGTTGGCTTTCGTTGAAGTAGAACGAAAATTCAGACTCAAAGAGCTTGATCAACTTACCTTCAAAATACATTCCATCTGGGAGCTGAAACGCTGCGAGCAAGGAGTCCGACAAGTAAGCTCTGCATACAACATTTCTGACATTTTTTAGCAGTAATTTTGCGAATATTGAACTTATATGAACTGTTATAAGTACCTTACACATTATTTCCATGTTAAACTAAGATAGTATTGCAGATAATATTTGCTTTTACTTAGAAACTTAATCATATTTCACTTACAAGCATGCATAATTTTTATAGTGTTTTCTAATATATTGTGGTTTTTATGAATCGAAAGTTCTTGTAATCCTACACAAAGGCAGTCGACAGACCATTAATGCAAATAAATATCTAAGAAACTCAGGCGCCATGCTACCAAACATATTTGTTACATTCATTTATGTAATTCTTGAATTGTTTTAAACTTCATTATTACTAATTGGGCTAAATGATGATTGCGATGACATGCAATTATTCAGTGATAACAGTGTGTTTATTATTTAACTCTTCAAAAGGCTGTTTCTTAATATTGCTTGTTGTTAAAATTGTCCAATTCAACTTTTTCTCTTTCCTCCATTTTTCCAGTCCCCTACAGTAATACGACCAATTTCCGATTAACCAGAGGCGGATTACGGATTAAATCTAGCTTCCTCTTGTAGAGTCATTAGGATTTTGATACTGGAGACGTGAGAAATGTGCAGTGCCCTTACCAGGATTCAAACTCTGCACCTTCTGAATACGCGTCAAGTGTACTTCCAGTTACATCAAAGGTATGCGCTAAGAAAAGCGAAAATACCTTGTATACACCCCCTTGCAATGGGCGACTGAGGATTAGGGACTCAATTGTCAAATCCTGGTGGTGACGAATTATTGTTCACCACCTTTTATAGTCCACTGTGAGTCATTTAGAATTTTTTGATGTAAGAAGAGTGAAGAAATTCTCAATGCCCTCGAACTCAGGACCTCCCGAATACGCGTTGAGTGTGCTTCTAGTTACGCCACGAAGGCATGCGGAAAGGAAGGAGAAAATACCTTATACTAATATAAATAAAATTAAGTTTATTTACTGCAGAACGAAGGAAAAATTATTATCGCAAACCATCAGAATAAAGCAAAATTTCTACGGGAAATACAAAATAAAGTATAAAGTGTGCTGGATAACAGCAATGATAGCAGATGCTGTCACAATATTTAGAAATTGTTTTTATCCACACTATAACATAATTTAATTGCTTATAACCTGGAATATATATATACATAGAAGAGACAAAACGTTATGATCACCTACTCTATAACGCGTGGCTCGACCTTTGGCCTACAAAACTGCTGCAACTCGCTTTGGCATGAATGCCACAAGCTCTTGGTAGATGACCGGAGACAGGCTGTACCAAGTGATTCTGACATGGTGGTATTTCAGCTCTGAGCTGCCGCTCCATGACATCGCGAACGGGCTCTATCGGGTTAAGATCCAGCGAGTTAGGTGGCCAGGACATGAAATGGAATTCATTCTTGTGCTCCTCGAACCACTCGAACACAAATCGAGTCTTGTGACATGGGCGTTGGGCTGCTGGAAGATTCCATTTCCAGATGGGAAAACAGACACTATGTAAGGGGGCAAATGATTCGCAGTTATGTTCAGATAGTCCACAGATTTGATGGTCTGTTCTAACACAACTAAAGATCCCAGAGCCTTCCATGAGAACTTCCCCCAAAGCACAATACCATCAGCCTGTGTGTTACCTGCTGTATAAGGGGGAGCAATTATGCGCCTGGAAGACGGCGTACCCTGACACAACCATCGACATAATGAACGAGAAATCGTGATTCATCCAACCAGGTAACTATCTTACACTTATTCATGGTCCAGTCTCGATGTTCTCGGGTCCACTCTAGGCGTAGTTGACAATGACGCTTCGTCAACACGCACACGAGTGGACATCTGCTGCTCAGTCGTATATCCAACGGTATCCACTGAACTGTATGTTCCGAAGCACTTGCACTTCGACCTGCATTGTATTGGGCTGTCAGCTGAGCCACTGTCTGGCGCCAATTTTGCTGAACCAAGCGGGACGCCTCCGCTTTTTTCTTTGATTATGCGTGGACGTCCAACACCTTGGCATCTTACTGCTGGTTTCACTGCCATTTATCTACTTTGCATAAATACTAACAACGGCAGATCGTGAACAACCTACCATTCGTTCAGTTTCATGGACACTCGTTCCGAGTCTTTTTGGACATTACAATCTGCCCTCTATAAAATTTGCTTAGATCAGTAGCCTTTCCAATCACTTGCAAAAGTAACTGCCAGAATGACTCTTTACCTTCTCCCAGCAGCAGTTAAATACCATTCCCACTTAATCACGTCCCTTCACGTCATCCATCCATCACTTTATATATATTATATGTATATATATAAACATTGTTAAATCATCCGTTAAAAACAAATTGCTAAAAATCATTTGAATCGTGTATATCAATTAAATTTACAGCTATAAATCTTCTATTCATTATCGAATCCTATAGAAATACAAGAGTACTTTGTGTTTTGAAGGTGCTCTTGTTTTGATAGCTTACCTGATTTACATAATTTAATTTACTGCGTTAAAATACGGGCAAATTATTAATAGTATTTTTCTGTTAATAATATATGGTTATACTTCTTTCCTGTGTCTTTTCTGCTTTCGAATTAATCGCGAATTTGGATTAGCCGTGGACATCGTCTCAATATTACTCCAGTTAGTGAGGAATCTATTATATTTTTGTTTAATGTATTGAATACATCAGAGCATATATAACCTATAAGTTTGGGAATATTTTTAATTGTCGCTAATGTTATTGTGATATTAGGTATAATAATTATCTCGCGATTGACCAAATATTAATAGAAGAAAGAATCCCAAGTTAAGAATTTAAATCTATTGTAATAACTAACTAAAAAGAAATACAAATCGGAATCTGAGACAGACAGAATGCAGGTCCCTTGTGTCAGAAGAATAGCGAATGTAAAGAAGCTCTTGAAGACAAAACAAAGTACTGTTCCAGACAAATAAGGAAACAACTATATTTTATTTCTTTACTGGTTTATAGAGCTACTAGCATTTATAATACTAGAAAATAAAGAAATGCATATAATTTTTTTTTTATTATGATATTCCGTTTTTTGCCGCTGATTGGAATTTGACCCGTGATATCTTGAGGTATGTTTGTATTCAGAGTTGAAAGGTACACTTAAATATAACATTTTAAATATAATTATCTTTTACTATTTTATATGTACGCTATTAAAAACAGGTAATTAAATAAAATAAAATATAAGGAACTTGAAAGAAATTATCTAAACGAGATGAAACATAATATAGCCATTGTACACGACTAAAAAATCTTTATTATCTCGAAGCAATAGATAATTTATTTGGATGATGAACTACTTGTACAAAGTAGAAGAAATCAGTACTTAACGTTTCCACCACATACGGATGGGTTGCAAGCTCAAAAACATTCCGCACAAACATTATTGAAATATTTAGTGATATTACTACTTTTCAATGGAAAGAAAATGATTTGTTTATTTAGCTCTAGTACCGCAAGTTCACATTTTTCAAAGCTTCGCTTTTCGATGATCTTCTACGTCAGTCTTTTTTATTTATAATCATAATTCGTGCATTCGATACATGATCCATTCTTTCAATTTATTTATTTTTTTAAATTTAAATTTAGGCAAACGTTTTACGTAGCGACAACATTTTGCATCTATTGAGATTTGAAATTCGAGTGCACCGCCCAGACGGTATAAAGGTTAGGGAAGCCGACTGCGGTACCAAAGGGCCCAGGTTCGAATCCCAGGAAAGGCATGGTTGTAACTGCCTGTCCCTTCATAGGAGGCAAAGGTGACCCACAAAAAAAGAGAGATCGAGAGATTCGAGTGCTTCTTTTCTTAATTCAGTAGTTTAGTCTATCATGCTATATGATTTGAAGTTAACTTCATTTTATTGTACTTTTATAAACATTCTAAAGTATCTCATTTAGTTTTCATATGCCTTCACAAAGAGATTTCTGTGTCGCTAATGTAGTTTTTGCATGATAAAAAAGACGCTTTATCTCGATGATTTCTAATTTTTGGCAGTGTTCTAATTACAAACATAACGAATTAAGGGGATGCCTGTAAATAATATCAAAAAGTAAACAAAGAAAAACGCGTGTAGCTACTATATTACAGATATCTACTTTTGACAAATTTACTTTACATTCAATATTTTTCACGTCAAGTTCCTCTCGTTGATGATAGATAATATATAACAATATTTGAATTCTTAAATTACTGAATATGCTTTCTTAATTTACCAAATTTGCATGATGAAATATTAAAAACAATGTTTTTTTGAATAAAATATGTCTATTAATACGAAACTAATTTTGTTAGTCTGTTCGATGGTTAGAAGATCTGAGTTCTGCTTTGGTATCCAGGAGTGATGACATAGGAGAATCGGCTGCAGAAGCTGATGCCTTATTTCTTGAGCACATTCGATTTAAAGACGTCGCAGAAGTAAGTAACCAATAAAATTCTACAGTAACAATTTCTGTAAACGTTTCAAAATCGTATCTACACAACGGATAATCTAATCAAAGCATTTTTGGTATTTTCGAAACTGTACCCAAAGACGAGCCAATAAAAGTAACATTTGCTGCATTTCATTTTGGATAAAATATGAGCAAAATACAGTAGCCCCTCTGTATACGTCATCTGCTCCAGATTCTTGGACTTGCGCCAAACGAACTTTTCCAATAAGAAATAAAGGGAAAATAATTAATCCGTTCCTATAAAAAACTATTGTTATTATTATAACACTGTACAATATTAAAAATGTTAATGTTAACACTGCTTAATATAATATTAACACTGTTTAAAGTTAAAATACAATGGGCGAAATATATACTGTACAAAAATGTTTTTCTGTTATCCAGATCAAAAGCAATTTCTCAATATGCTGTAATGTCTCTGATCTTTGTTTGGTTATCGATTTCACCCCTTTTGCAGTGATAGCCTATTTAAAAGCGTTTATGATTTTCACAGTCATAGATATCGTCATTCTCGGTATACAATATGCCATCGGTTCTCAAACTGTGGGTACATTACAATATTTTTAGTGGTACAATTTTTACAGAAAAAAATTAAATGAATGTTAAAAATAAATCTAAAATTTTACCCCTTTTAACATTTTATTTTAACCTTTAGTATTTAGAAACACATATATTTTTCAAGTTTTCGACTTTTACGGCTCTAGCTTTAATGTTGAAATGACGACTTTTCCAAGAGCTTCGAACAATTTCCCGTCGTAACGATTTCCATAAATCGTAGCGGCACTCCAGTATACTCGTAGCACACTTATTTATATTTTATTGTAATGTAAAAGTTTCATTTACGAATATAATTCAATAATATAAATTTAAAGGGTTTTATTATTTGATTATATACACTCCATTTAAGATGCATTGATTTTTAATTGCGAAATGCTTTTATGGTGGTACATATATTTTTATTTCATATTTATGTGGTACAAAATTTGAAGAACCTCTGCAATTTGCCATGGTCAAGTTCCAGACATACATGTCATCTTCATATTTTTCAACAATCTATAATCTCACCTCCATGGTGATGTGATCCTAAGCATTTTCGTTTGTACTTGACTCTTTGCTTTAACTTCCAACTCACTGTTAACGAATTTACACAAATTTACTCGAAAAGCATAAAATTACGCTCACATTCAAAATTAAAGCGTGATTTGTGCTAAATAGCAGCAAAAGGTGTGCTGTTGCTCAGAACGTATACGAAACTAGACTTTGGGGATGACCCAGTCATATGTCATACGGCCACTTTCATAGGCAGGCAGGGTCACTCCGTTAACTAACTAATTAACCAATTAAATAACCATAATAGATACATTTTAAAGCGGACTTATGCCTATGTAACACTGTATTTGCTTATATAATTAATTTTGGGCATATTTTATCAAAAGTAGTTGAATTGACAAACTGACAAACCTTCATGAAGGCCATAGTTTGGGCTTTGGTTTCCATAAACAGTATGCAGGAAATTTCTACATGAAAGACGCTTCTCGGCTGGATAGTCTTTAATTAAGATACAATAACACGCTGATCAAATATTAATTTAGAAGTCAAACAGCAAAAAGCAGCGTTATATTTTCAAATTTTCACAGGACTAGTTTTGATGGTTTTACCGAATGATATGCATATATAAAAAATCTCATTTCTATAAAATGGCGATTAGTTTTGTAGCATGAATATTCTTGTGATTGCCTTTATGTATAATTCTTACATATAAAAGTGCTATAGGTAAATCTTGCTTTGTAATGATTGCATATCATATTACTTAAAAAAATTCCTGTGAATTCATTATTCTAAGTTCAATACTTATTCGTGTATTTAAGTACCTTGACTAGCTTATTTCTTGGCTGAGCAACACAGATTTCTGAAATATTTTAAACATTCTCTGACCCGCTAAAGCAGGTTTTAAAATCTTTTGTAAAGTGTAAAGAATGTCTCTATTTTGTCCTCATTCTTATGGAACAAGTAGCACTAACAGTTATGTTTATCTTTTCGATTTGCATTTCTTTGGTTTCTATATTAATGACTCCGAAAGATAAAGTTTTATTTAGGTTTTTAAATTGGTACACTAATTAATGCAAAATTTTTGCAAAACATCAGACAAAACTGAAGAGTTAATTCTCAGGTAATAAGACATGGCTTATTTTTATCAAATCAGAAGTTTTGTTTGGTTTATTTAATTATTTAAATACGGCAAAGCATTCGAGGGCTATCAGCCTAAGAGGAGGGATTCATTCGTGGAGGACTTTCTAAGGGAAACTGGCTCGAATATGCGTTACACATGGGTAAAACTGCGAAAGCGCCCATGCAGCCAGCCCGTTTGCGGGATCCGAACCTCAGACTGAACTACAAGTGTTTCAGCGACTTTACCGCTCGGCCGCTGGTGGGCCCAAATCAGAAGGAATAAGGATAATATATGAATTATGCCCCCTTGGTTTAGTTGTGAATCAAGCTATAATAGCTAATATATTCATTTAAATAGAAGATATTTCTCTTTAAAACGCGTTTTCGAAAATCATGTTCCCTTTAAAAGTAAATTCTAAGTTAAAAAGTTCTAAGGTAATTTATTGCTTATAGCGTATTGTATTGCTTATAGCGTATTGTATTGAAAGAAAACGCAGTTTCCTAGCTTTTGTTATGGTGCAATATTTAGGCTATTCAGCCATCTCTGTAGTAGAAGCTGATACATATGAAGCTATCTTATATGCAAACACTTTTTATTCTTTGTAAACCATATTAAAAATGCAGCATTGTCTTCTATAGCCATTTTATATTTGGGCCACTGATGTAAATTTAAAATGGTCAATAATTCTGTCAAGCATAAAGGATTGCAGTCTTTTAATTCCGCTAATCTAGATTCAAGCACTCGAAATCGACGCGAACTTTTCGATATTTATATTTTCAAAATCATCTCAAAGTTTTACTTCAAAACATTGGAATTTTTTTTTTATTGACTTCCAATGGAAGTGCTCATCACTAAAGCAGGAAAAAAATTGAAATAAAATAAAATTAAAAGAATGATCCTTCCGCTATTTCAATGTTAAGTGAATCATTAATATTGCCTCGTTGCAGATGAGTGCCATATCCTTAATGTTTTGAAGAAACGCTTAAATTTCCATGTTTAATAATTAATTCTTAACTTTTGAAATAATCCTTTCTTCTTTAGATTTGCTTTGACTATCTGTCACTCTTTAGCCAATTTGCAATGATAAAATAAAATTCAAGATTTAAAGATTGCATTATATATGTTATTTATTAAATTTCATTTATAGTTTCTTCATAAATATGGATGTATTTTTTAAAAGCTCTTGTGATTTTTTTATTTTCCCTCTCCATTTCTTCATTCTTTCTTTTCTCGTTAAATTAAAATTTCAAATTTAATCTTGTTAAAGATTCCTTTAAAATTAATCAAAAGGGTTTGTACTTCCTTTTTCTTATTATTTTTATTTAAAAGATTTTAGATTCAAAAGATTCCAGAATGTTTCAACATTTTGATTAAAAAAATTATAATTCCTCCCACCTCTATTAAAATATCTGTCAAAATTTGAAAAATAAACTGAAGCGTTTTCTATTTCAGGAATCTTTTAAAATTGGAGAGAAACTGTTAAATTCTGCTAAAGATCTTCGTAAGAAAATCAACTGTCAATATTCGAATGCAGAATTAGGTCTTCAGCTGGAGAAAACTTGGAATGAATTTCTGCGAATTTTCGGAAACATTTCTGAGCGCCTGGACTTATGCCAAAACTTCTATCGCAATATTGGAAAAGTACGTAGATGTTTGCAGTCAAGTTGTATAAAAATGTCTAACCCCAATAAAATTGAGTGATTCCTAAATACAATGCTAGTGCTTCCTATGTACTACGCTAGTGAGTGCTTCCTAGGTACAACGCTAATGTTGGGGTCGCAATTTAACTCATGTCATTCTGGAAGTGGAATCCCACTAAAAGAGGAGAAATCTTTTCGTAGTATTAAAATTATTTAATAAAGAACTACAAATTTTGAATACATGTTTTATTTAACAAATTACGTTTTTAAAATGCAGGAAGCAAAATAGAAAGAATAAAATTCAATACTTCCGAAAAATAATGCTATATGGCAACATATGTAAATTAAAATTTTGCCATATTGTAATGCCGTGCCTAATTAGTTTCCTAATCTGCTCTTGGTTACTCCTTCTTGTCTGATGAATTATTATCTTTACAAAATTAAATAGAAATATACTAATAAAGTACAAAAATAAAATTAATCAAAAAGGTTTCCTAAAACTACATCTAATTGTATAATTAAACTAACCGTACTTGCAGGGTTTCGTGATTCAAATACTTAACACGTACACTGCGAAAAAAAAAGGGGAGGAGGACAGTTTTACTGAGCCGATTGACAAAATTGAAATTGCGTTTTTTATGTTTCGTAAGTGCGATTGCGGATATATATTAGATTTATATATAGTATAGTTCTAACGTATGCATTTTGACACAAAATCGGACTTTTTCTGAAATAACATATCAATTTCTTTCCATATTTCGATTATACGGTTCTAATTACGCTTAGATATTAAATTTTGTAAAATTTGGAGCAAAAGTTAGGGAGAAATTCAAAACTTTCTAAAGGACACTGATTCGCACTGGACTTCTAGATTAACAGAAAAAGTTGTTGTTTACCCGGAGTTAATATGTCGGAACATATTAACTCCGGGTAAACAACGGAATTTGTAGGAAACAGAAGTCGCCTTCTGTTTCCTGCTAATACAGAGAAACAATTTCGATGCCCTTCGATCCTCCCCCTTTTTGTAACGAGCTACTTAAAGAAGAATATTTGTTCATACGCAGTATGATACACAGAAACACTGTCTAATTAAATACAAAACTTGACCTAAAATAATGATGTTGAAAATTCTTCCAGAATATTATTGCTTTATAAATATAAGGTCCAGTTAAAAAGTGTATAATATAATAAGTGTATAATGTAATAAGTGTATAATATAATGATTATTTAGTTACATACCAGTTACTTGTATTACAACTTCGTTTCTGGTAGATATCTCGCTACCAGAATATTAATATAAATGCACAACCATCAAGTTTTTTCCAGAAATTTTTAGTGTAATTACCAGGAGTGGGAATTTTCCCTACTTATCTCGCGATGGCCAAGTGAATTTTGTCTTTTCTATTTTTCTCGCAATAAATTTATTTCTCTATCAATGAATATACGTTTAATTAAAAGATATTTTTAGTATGCTGTTTTCTTTATACATAGCAAAAGCAGCAGGTAGAAAACTTGGAAAAAGCTATGCGTCGAAAATTGAGGATTTTTGGGGAAGTCCGTCGCAGTTTTGTGATTAGAAGATACAGAAGATCTTGGATTAGGACACTATTGGATATTCAAAATTGTCTCCAAAGTGGTACTTATCTGTTGGAAGTTTTAGACCAGCCTCTGGGAAGCGGCCAAAAGTAAGTATACGAACAATTCGGTTACTTTATTTAGTTTCATTATACATTAATTTCATGGCAGCAAATTTTGTTGGAATTATGTCTATATATAAGTAGATACATTTACTTTTTGAATATTTAAAAGGTAGCGAAAATTTAGTTATCTCTCAGTCTCCTTAATGATGACATTACTGACTCATAAGAGAGGACATATTAATAGAGTCTTGTCCTATAACTCACCACTACCTCCAACACCACCCATAGTAATAAATAGTGAAGATTAATTTTGAATACAATATACTATATAGTATGGATTTTAAAAAAACTGGAATTCAAATCTAGTGACGTTCTAGATTTTTAGATTGTTTACTGTTAATGTAGATTAGGACCATGACATTTTAAATAAACCCGAAATGCGAAAAATGAGAGATATCTCTGGCGTCGTTCAATATTGCGACGTTTGAGCTCAATTTTATTTTTTGTTATGATACGTGGAGACAATTTGCGATTAAAGTTTCAGGTATTAGTTAATAGATGAAAAATTAATTCTTAATAGAAACTTTTATCCTGTGTAGACAACTTTTATCAGGAGCGCAGCACTATCATCTTTATAATAAATGTTATTCCTTATTATGGATTCACAGAGATCTATTTAAATAACTAGACCAAATGAAAAGCAGAACTTATCTCTTTATTGAAATTAGTAATAGTTCTTGCAGCAAATATACAGTTTTAAATAGCCAAGGAGAAAAGTCAGAGTTGAGGGGACATTCTCTCTAATCTGCTTGAGCAAAAATTGTTATTTATTGGTAAACAGACACTTTTATGGAGCTTTTGATTTCTTTTAAATTCCTTGACTTGAAGAAAAATTAAAAATCTAAAAGAAATTTTAATTTACAAACATCGCGAAGTAGTTCAAAACAATGAACGGCACGTCGAAAAGGACAGTATCTTAAACTGATGGACCATATGGATTTCTGGGAAATATGTCTGAATACTCTTTCTTCTACGTGAAGATACTAGTAATTGAAACAGCGTTCTGGAAATAAAAATCGCACCTCTGTTCATCTAAAGTATTATGCTACCTGTCCTTTTGCTTTCAAGTTTGGATGCAGAAGAGCCATATAAGATTTTTTATTTAGAAGATTACACTTCTTCGCATTTCTGATTCAAAGATCCCCTTAAAAGTGGAACTGGGGGGAAAAATTCTTCAACCGTCCAGGAAGAGGCCTCCCCTTTTTTCCTTCCCCTCTTAAAGAGAAGACCAGCTTCATTAAAATACCGCTTCACGAGGGAGCGGTGGGCTGCCCAATATAGAAACAACGTCTGGCACGGATCACTCTTTCCTCTGCTCACCACGTTGTTCCCAACATTATCCGAGACCGGCAGTACACATTCAAGATGCTGTTTTAAACGAGTAAGTACACGTTATTCCTGCGCGATTAGATACATTCATAGCACCTATACTGATTTCAGTTACGTACTGTTTTCAGTTACAAAGTAGCCTATCAGGTTCATATTTCTTTATCTGATTTTTCTCTTCCCTAAAATACACCGTATACTTCTGCAGAGGCCATAATAATAATATTGGTTACCTGTTACCTGCCGATGTTCCAAACGGGAATTCTTATAAAAATAATTTAAATTTCCTTTTTTCACCCGAATATAAGATGATGTTTTTTCCCTTAAATGCACTCTTCTGATAATCATACGCTTTGTAATATGCATAACCCAACATTTAAAAATGTATTAGTATAATTTATGAATTATTTGTTAATTTATGTCTTAAATTAATATATGAAGTTCATATAAGTGTACGGGCGTCCTATACGCAAGTCCTTTTTCTCTTGTGAAACATTTCCATACATTCAAGATGTCTCATATGGGGGGTCATATTATATTCGGGATCGTATAAGAATTAATTTTAAGATTTTCTATAATAATGCTTATATTCAAATTACTATTTAGTGGGACAGATTTTCAAATAATCCGTTTAAGCAAAATTAGGTATTATTATTTATCGTTTGTTCTAAATGCACGTTTTAGTGTACTTCTAATTTCTTAAATTTCTTGACGTGAAAATCTCTGAAATTAAAGGTAATTAATTAAACTGGTAATTACGTACTAGAGATTAAGTTCATTCATATACCGTGGAAATTAATTTAATTATAAAAGAATGTATGTGAGCTAGATGTGGGTATTTCCAAGGCAAGAATTTACTAAATATAAAGCAAACTTTATAGAATGTTTGCCCCTCAAAATGCATGAGCGATAAAATATTTTATTACTGAATTTCCACCGATCCTATCAAAGCTACAAAATGATAATTAGTGATAACGGTCACTAAAACATTTCAATTTGCTTTTTACTTTATAGAGAATTTTATGTTATTTAACCGATTTTTTATAATTTCACTATTTACTATAACTTGTCTTTTTCGTATTCCTTATCAGAAAGCAAATAAGTAGCCAGCATTTAAACTAAGTTTCTTAGATTTTAAGACAGAGTGTGTTACTGGCATCCCGTGCACGCTACGTGTTAGTTTCGTGCCGGCTCTGATAGTTATAATGATTCGGTTCTGCGTTTGACCGCTGCTGACATTTTAATTCTGACGCTCCGATAGTGTAGTAAGCCATCTTTTAGTAATAATTAATTGTGAAGTCTTTGATTACTGTTCGACGTTTGATTTAATTGGGCTGTTCCAATTTATTCGCATCACCATGGGATTATGACTATATTGTAGAACAGTTGAAATATATTTTTATTTACTTTTTATGCTGTTATAGATTTAAATAAAGTAACGACGAGCAATAACATCTTGGTTCCAAATATTACCAGACAAACATCCAGAATTTTTTTTTAAACATTTTCATGGCTAGGATCAAAATCATCTCGGACGCAGAATGTCAAGTAAAGACTCTTTTGGTGCTTTTTGATAAATTGGGAGTTCATATAAGTGTTCATCAATAATTTTTCCGAGTTCTTTTCCTTCTCCATACTTTTTTCTAAAATCTAAATCATACTAAGCAAATGTATATTAAAGTTAAGATATTTTTATTTAAAGTTAAGATATTATTTAAGATATTTTTTCTTGCATTGTGAAAAGTTCCACTCCTAGGGCTCTTTCAATGAGCATTTGTCAAGCATGCTTAATGGCCGCTGTTTTGTTTAACCTAACGCAGTCACAAAGGGTTTTGTACCTTAAAGGTACATGGCAAAAGTCCTATTTTTAATAAACATAGTAGCTATAATTTTGAAAAGTATTTGGTCCTCAAAATGCTCAAGGTTCAATCACGTGACTCTTTTCCATTAAATAACAATCTTCATTGCAGAATGCAAATTATGGTAATTTTATTGGGAAGATAGCATAAGTTTTCGTATTAACTTCATTTACTTCTTAGATTTAGCAATTTCAATTTTTTTTCTTTTTACCTAGAATGATACCATAAAAAAACACGTTACAGCATTTTATGAATTTAAAAAATTGCAAACAATCGCTAGATATTCCAACAGTTGATTTCTAAATGGTATTCAGAAGCGTCACGTACATACAAAGAGGCGTATAATGTTATGAGTAATGCATGTAGAAAGTTTAATAATTTTATCTTTCTCAATTTCATTAATTCTTTTATGAATTTAGTTCTAAAACATAGAAACACAATTTGGTCATATTCCTCCTCTAAACATAAAAGAAAAAAAAAAAAAGAAAAAAAAAGAGAAGAAGGAAATTTTTTTAAAATAACAATAATATCCAAATCCATTCTGCGTTTATTCGATATTATTCTGTGGGCGAATTGTTAAATTTTAAGTTACTTTTATCAGCCAAAGGAATAACACGAACTGATGCATATTACTGGCATGTTAACAAATCGGATTATTTATTTTCGTTATAAATATTTGGCACGAATGTACTTGGATTATTTATTTTCGTTATAAATATTTGGCACGAATGTACTTGGATTATTAGTTTTACTTCAATGAAAAAAGATTTCTTTTGTTTAGTGCTAAGAAAGTTACGTTTTGATAGAAGGAAAGTGGTTTCTTTTTCGATATTTTCTTGTTAGCATATATTTATGCATTCATCTTTCATTTCAATTAAAATTTTTATTCGTAATTTCTTGTATTTCATTTTCATTATTTGTATTATTTTCTTTATTCTTATATTTCATTATTATCAAAATTTCAGTTGATGGTGAAATTTGTATTAATGTATGAAATGTTTATCTACAGCTTAATTCTAAAACTATCTTTAGGCTCCTATAATACCGTGTTATGCCAATTTTTGTTTTACAAAATAAAGGATTAGTGCAAAGGGGAAAAGGGGCTATATTTCAGATATTTACAATGCTGCACTATTTTTATTTTGAGTCTAAGAGATATGTGTTTATTACAAGATCTAAATTCAGCCAAAGCCCGCCTCGGTACTTCTCTCTTTTCTAGTAAAAGCGTAATTTCAGTGGCATTCGCATAAAATGAACTTCGGACCTTTATTATAAATCCGAATCTCCGTAATTTTGTTATTAATGAAGGATTTCTTTTAACAGTTAATAAAATTAATAGCTACTAGCTACTGAGTATATGGACTTTTCTTCAAAATATGTGGGAAAACCAAATCTCCATGGAATCCCATGGTGAATTACGATCAGTTTACGAAAAGAGACGTTCACAAGTTGCACCCATCCTTGAAAAAGACTTTAAATATATAAAAAGCCAAAATAATGAAGAAATTTTAAATGAGCGTGAATAACAGTGGTCCAGTATTTACCTTCCTTTCATTCTCCATACTATTACATTTTGTTGCATTTAAATTATTCATCTTTTAATTTGTTTTACTACTTCGATTAATTTGAGGTACATTACTTTAAACGCAATTAATTAATTAATAAGCATAAATTTAATTAATTTGTTAATATCTTAATTTATCTCTTTGTATTTAATTTTAATTACTCATTGTTTTTTGTTTTAATTATTACTTTAGAGATTCGTTACTTGCGGGTGTACAAGAACATAAGTTTTTGTGAGAAAATTTTAATATTATGGAAGGGTTTAAGATGTTATATATTAAAGAAAGACACTGAGAGATAGATTTAATTAAAAAACACTGGGTTATAAATGGGTTCGACAAATTAATTTGATTTGTAATAACTTAATGTGTTATACATATTTAATTAGCCAGCTTGCACTTAAAAAGCAGAAATAGAAAAATAAAACTTTCAGTTTTTTCCTGGGCCTTATTAACTACTAAAATAAACCACAATAATATATTGTTCAGCCATATTCTTTTATTAACCATATTCTTTTATGGTATTTAATTCTAGAATCCAAACATGTATTCATTATGAGGATTTGAAATTTTCAAAGATTATTATACAAACTCTTCACCTTTTTTTAAAAAGCGAAAGATAGGGAAAAATAAGTTAGAAGACTTTCTAGAAGTTTTTCGTTTTTCTAAATTTTTGCAGGCTTAGATGTCTGTCAGTATAACCAAAACTTTGTCATTCATTTTTAAACTATTGTGTGATAAGATATAGAGTTCAGATTTTGCATACATAATCATATGGATGATAACACTATGTGGTTTAGCGATGTTTTCAAAACTTTAATTTACGTTTTTTTAAATCTAAAACTATTTTCTCCCCCACATATCTTCGCTTAATGAACATGATTTACTAGCTCTATCCGATGGTATAAACAGTAAAATTGTAAATTTTACTGTTTATACCATCGGATAGAGCTAGTAAAATCATTTGAATGAAGTTCATATGTTCATATGAGAATTTTATTTAATTTTTGATTTTTTGGCAAAATCCCTATGTTTTTTTAGACACATTGACGTAGCAAAGTTTTTGGAAATAAAAGGGTGATTATTTATTGTTGAAAAATTATTTTTCATTTGGATAGTTTGGTTGATAAAACTAAAAAGATGAAAATTAAAAAAAAAATTAAAAAATAAAAGAAGCTTTTATTTAAAACTCATAAAATCATTTATGAAATAAAAGGACAAGAAACATAATTTACCATATAGTATAGTGGGAAGAGGAGATTAAGTAATTCGCTTTACAAATTTCATCTGAACTTTTATATCAAGAATAATAGAAGCATGGGCAACTAAATAATGAAATCGAATAATCAAATTGCACTGTCGAAAATATAAGCCATTATCTGTATAAATTTATCAAAGATGCCTCGCTTTTATTATTGGTGATAAACTTGTAGATGAATTTTGTGAAGCGAATTATTTAATCTCTTGTTCTCATTAAACCTTACGATAAATTATTTCTCTCCTTCAGTTCATTAAAGATTATATGAGTTTTAAATAAAATCTTATATTATAAAAACTTCTTTTCATTTCTCGATTATATCCCGCTGGTAAATTTAGTTGAAGCCATCGCGTTTTAAGCCATCTGTCGCTTTGCGGGAAAATAAAAAGGGAAAACATTGTGAAAGAAATGATGATATCTGGCAGTTTAAATCGAAAAATGATTTTAATATAATGCCTACAAAGTTGCTCATACTTTCATTCTTGTTCGCTGACGTTTCATGTAAGCCTGTAACGGAGGAAGAACAAGTTTTAAGCACGCGAGGCACTTGCCTCTAATGAATGGATAGGCGAGGCTTAGCAACAAATAACTAAATAGGTAAATTAGCAACAAAAATCACAAATACCTTTTGAAGAAACAAATTAAGTTTGTTAATTTGCAAGCAAGAAACAGATTAAGAAGCATATTTTAAAAATATCATAAGTAAGAAATAAAAAGGGCAGTATGTTATGGACACTGCTTCTTATTATCGCTGTTATATTGCCAATACATTAGTTTCCATTAATCGTTTTTCCAAGGCATCTCTGCCCACCAGTGGCTGAGCATATACTAACACTAGTAGGATTTTGGTTCAATTTTTTTTTTTTTCGGCGAACGGGCAGCTGCATGGGTGCTTGCGTAGTTATACCCATGTGCGTAAATGCATTCCTTTAAAAGATCATCTACGAAAGCATCTCTCTCCTTAAGTCGATAGCTGTTTTAGTCTTTGCTGGGATGTAAAAAACCTTATCTTAAGTACGAGGGCTATCCAGAAAGTAGATTACGTTTTGGAATAAAAAAATAAACAAAGTATAGGAAACAAATTTTATTATATACAGATGAAAGCCACACTCAAATACTACTTTTCTACATAGTCACCATACAAATTAAGGCATTTATCGTAGCGATGTACGAGCTTGGAAATTCCTTCGTCGAAAAATTCGGCCGCCTGCGCCTTCAACCACTTCGTTACCTCTTCTTGCAGCTGTGCGTCGTCATCAAAACGCTGCATAGCCAGCCACTTCTTCATTGCTGGGAATAGGTGGAAGTCGCTCGGTGCCAGGTCGGGACTGTACGGCGGATGAGGAAACAACTCCCACTTAAAAGATTCAAGAACTTTACGAGTGACATTTGCCGTGTGGGGCCGGGCGTTGTCGTGAATCAACAAGATCTTAGAGCTCAACATTCCTCTGCGCTTGTTTTGAATTGCTCTTCTGAGTTTTTGGAGAGTACTTTTCTCATTCAAGTTTGTCGCATCCCAGTTTTCATTTTACTCAGCATAGAGTCAAACCAATAAATATAGAATTATTTAAGTATGAATTAATTGAATTACATTATTAGTTTCTCTTACGAATATCTTATATATCTGCGTAAGACTGAAAGCGCAATGTACTGTATATAAAGTTTGTGTTCCTTTTTTTCAATAAACTGTTTTTACTCTTGAAAGAGGCTCCTGATTCGAGACTTTGTTCTGTTTATACTCATATCGATATTTGTATAGATAGTTTCACTTATGATATTGTTGAAACTTTCGCAATTATTGCTGGCTGTTAATTAAACAGCACCCTAGTTTCATTTTATCTCAAGATTACTGTACTGTTTTAGGAATTTTAAAATTGTAGATAAATTGAAAATTCATAATTAAAGGAACAAATAATAGCGCATCCCCAAAATGGCAACAGAAAATATTCTATTGACATTTTATTGACTGTTCCTACATAAATTTTAATACAGAACTTTGTAAACAGTTAATATTTGTATGTGTGTAAAAATAAGAAAAAAAAAAAAAACTTTAGAGTTATCAGAATTTGTGATTTTATTTGAAGAACTTCTAAAAGCAACTCAAAATTCATCTCAGCATGGTTAAAATTTAATTACTAGCACGCAAAGAAAAAAGTAAGACACGACTTTTCTTTTCCTGAATTGTTCTCTAGTTTATATGAAGCAGTAAAATAAAATGTTTAATATCAAAAGGGAGGTTGAAAGTTTTAGTGGAAAAGGCTAAGATAAATGTCAATTGCTAATTCTAAGATAATTAATAATAAAGAAATTTAGTTCATGTCGGCACATTCTAAAGTAATTATTACAAAAGAACTTATTTTAAAATTTCATTCCACTGTTTGAAGGTAAACTGATATAAAAGAATATATTCAACAAAATATCTGATTTTGCTAAAGAAATTTATCTATTGGAGTTTCAAAAAGATAGTTATTTGAAAGAGATAAATAAGAGAATATATATGTATGATATTGTAATTGATTTTTTTGAATAAAAAATTACTCATTAGCTTTTATATATTATATCAAAAAATTAATTTAGTGTCATCTACAACAGTACAACTGGTAACTTCCTATGTTTAATACAGATGGGGAAAACATTCATGCAGCCAACCCGATCAAAGGGAGCCAAACTCTGGAATCAACTACTAGTATTCTAGGTCAAAGGAGATCACAAATATTAATGGGAAAACAAGAAACTTAGAACCTAATCGTTTAGTTATAGGAATAGCTTACGAAGTCAGAAATTTCTCTAAAATAAAGTTTTTCCTTTTATTAAAATACGACAAGGTCAAGGAAGCATCATTAGCATTATTCTATGGGAAGGGATACTTTATTCTAGAAATTTGCTTTTTTAAACTGTTTAGTCTACTCCAACTACTGCCGTATGCTGCGAATATCATGCATATGGAACGACATGTTCGGCTGTGTGAAGTAATGTCTAGAAGGCTCATAATGTAAAATTTATCTGACCCATGGTATTCTAAAAGAAATTATGTAGATAATTTGTAAACAGGGTATCGCAGAATATCGCCGGCACAAAAAATTCCAAAATCATCTTGAATTGATAGATTCTTTTCTACCTTAAATCAAAATCAAGCTACTTGATGACTTTATCGCTTACTTAACGACGTTTTTATTATTTGGCAATTTCTATACTCTATTTTGACCTTATATGGCAGTTTTATGTTTTGTTAGGCGACTTTGTCTCAGTCATCTGCACCTACCTAATTGCTACGTCCAGGCCAGAACTGACGAAGGCGTCTACGCAGTTCAGATTTATAGAGGATGGCTCTTCGGGATACTGTCTAAGTCAACTGCTTTGAAACATAGTAGCGAATTTAGCCCTTGCATTCTACAATGTAAATGAAGCAATCAAAATACTTGCATATGCAGACGGTTTTCTTATTACCACGAGCGACCGCGCAAGTGATGAATACCAGATAAATGCACAAACTGTCATCGATTTACTAGCAAACTGCAGACTGGAACACAAGCTGGTGATTTACTACCCGGCTGGATTTGATATTATAAAAAATGGGCAACGCCTGCTACACCTACATTAAGAGCCATCTACAATAATGGTTCCAAAGGTGAGGTAGTAAAAGGAAGTGGATACTGCATTCTGAATGGTTAAACCATAGTAAGCACATGAACAGACAACTTATCAACAATAACTCTGTCTTTCAAGTAGAACTAACTGCCTTGTCAGCGGCACTGTCATTTTGCATCTCAGATGGTTCTTACTTCAACATCTATACGAATGCTTCATCAAGCCCAAAGACAATTGAAGGAAATCGTTGCAGAAATCGAATCGTGAGATATATTCAAAAACTTTAGCTCTATTTGCTCAATAACCTGAGGTCGAATCTGCAGTGGACACCGGCCCATGCTGAATCTTTGGAAATGACACAGCTGATTTCCAGATTAGCGGCAACAGATATTAATTTTAGCTCCTTGTGTATAAAACCTGCAACTTCTCATCTAAAATCTCCACTTGTCAGCTGCTTCACAAGAAATGGCAAATGGACAAGAGTAATGAGGTTACAGGCAGAAAAGTGTTCCAAAAATTAGTGCCATTCTAAAAAAGTGTCATCGCAGAGCTCACATAATTCTTTACTGGGCATGGACGATTTGGTTTCATGGAAAGTAATCTTGACGTATGTGGCGAAGTTGGGTATCTTGACCACTAAATACTTGCTGCTAACACCTGAAGCATGCAATATTCTGCTTCAATGTCAGTATTTCCCATGGTCTGTTTATCACAAGGAAATAAGACTGATCAATTAATACCACTAGCCGCATTGCAATATTCCATAACTAGTACAGCACCATGCAGAACTTTCAGCTGTATCAAACCATTCAAAATATATATGTAAGTTCTTGTTAACTTAATTTTGTAAGTTTCTCTTAATGTGCAATGTTTAATATTTGTGAAAATTTCAACCTTTTGTCTGCACTTGCATTCACACCCTGATCTTATTGTATTTGTGTGCTCATTTTATACGATATTGCAATAGCAATGTCCCCACCATGAACTTCCCCTTCTTATATCGGTCATTCTTTCAATATTCCTCATTTTACATAGTCAGATCTCGCAGAACATTGCAGTGAAAGCTAATTTTTTTATCCCATCGAGGGGATCCAACAAGCTGATGAGCACCTAACGCAGTTGATAAACTATTCTGTCAATGGCAAGAAGAACAGAAACTTCTAAAGCATACGTTAATAAAATATTTTGATAACCGATATTTAATCGACTTGCTGATCGCAATAATTGGGGCATTTTCCATAGTTTCGTTTACAAATGGCCGCCCATTTGTAAATGAAAGTATGGAAAATAACTGTAACGAAACTTAATAACAGTACCTTGAATGATAGCATTCACCGCAATTACACTAAGCGGTGCATACTCTAGTACTCTCTTATGAAATGGTACGAATTGTATAAATAATTATAGGTATTTTATTTTTGAATTTGTGAGAAAATTATTTGTCTTTCAGTTTCATGAGAACATTTAGTCCTATTAGAGAGTATTATCAGTCTTATTAGGGTACACATAACCATTTCTATTAAATATATGTCAATGCAGCATGCTAAAACTAGAGATATTATTTTCAAAAATTTTCCCTATAACAATTTGCAATATATTTTTGGATTTCGATGACCGAGTAAATATTTCAGTTTAACGCATTGGTTCCCAGTGGGGTCGGTATAGACAAAGAGGGGTTGATGATAACCAAGGGATCGATGGCCAAATATGTAACGACAACTGGCATAATCAAAATCTTATTAATTACAAAAAAATTAAAAATTCCTAATTAATTGTTTATTGATATAACACTATGTCATGTAATATGGATGAAAGCATAAAAAATAAATATAAGGGAAAAATACAAAACAATTATTTAATACATTTTAAAAATCAATAATATTATTTAAAATGCATAAATTATTTAAACAATAAGTGCAGTATAAAAAGTTATAAGTTATTTTCTCCTTTCCTTCAGCATGCCTTCTTGATGTACGGTTAGCACATTCGGCGCGTATTCGAGAGGTTCAGGTTCGAGTTCAGGCGAGGGCATTGCTCATTTTTCCCCTTTCCTACTTAAAAATAATCTAACAAATGTGCAGTGGGGACCGAACTAAAAGATGGTGGATGATGATTCTTCACAACTAGGATTTGGTGATTCGGTCCACTAATCCGCAGCCGCGCTTTAAAAGGGGGTTATATAAGGTATTTTCTCTCTCCTTTTAGCATGCCTTCGTGGTGTAACGATTAGCCCACTCGGCGCGTATTCGAGAAGTCCAGGTTTGAGTCACGGCGAGGGCATTGCTCATTTTTCAAGTCTCTTGGTTCAAAAATTCTAATGACTTAACAAAGTTAAACTCAATAACGCAAAAAAAGAATAAAAAATAAAGCAAAACTTCTTCAGAAGGTATATTGTTATATACAGGCTGCTTACAAAATTTAAAAGGAGAAAGAACACAAGAAAACATAATACGAAAAATGCAAAATTAATAAACTACAACAAAGTCTGCGCTTATTTTTCCACTCAAGCCGTCCAAACTAGTTAAGGAAATTTATGCTCATATGGCAATTGCATCATCCGTATGCTAAGTGCTATATTTGATAAGAACACTACAAGCTACTGCCCTCCCACCAGACATTACAATTATATTATTACGCTCTATATTATAAAGAAAAGTATAAGGGGGTCAATGAAGAAAACCATTCTTTTGAAACTGGTCGATGAAAGAGAAAGCTGGAAATCCCTGGTTTAAAGCAAAGATTCTAAATTTCCACACATATTTCATTGCATAATGAATTACATTGCAAGTTTATTCGCAGTGGATCTTATTCCGTAATTTTAATTCATCATTCACTGAATTCGTCTGAGTTATTTTAATGAGCATTTGTCGAATAATATAGATTTCTCCTTTGATTTTGGGAGACTATTCCTAACATTTTCGATTTTATCCTCAAACTTGAAGCTGCTACTTATTATTAAATCTAATCCGTAATATTCTCAGTCCTTTTGATTACTGATCGGGTGCTGCTAGTAGCTTAAAACCTAAACATTACTAAATGTCCTTGTATAAAGTGTGATCCCCACCAATCGTTCTGTGGGTTTTATAAAGTACAATTTCAGACATGTGAAAATTCAATTATGTGCCTAAAATAAAAAATAAGTGTCAATTGAGCATCGTTTTTGAAGAATATTAATGTATCTATTTTCATCATGTATATTTAATTCAGTGATACCATTCAAAGGAAGATAAATTGATTAACAGTTCTGAAGTATTGTCAGATCTGTCTACTCTTGATACATCATTCCCCATAATTGTGTTTTAGAAGTTCTGGAACATAATTAAATGAAAAATACATTAAATATTTGAAACTAAAAACAATAAAAAATATTTTCAAAGTAAATTTAAATTTATTTACTATAACTTTAAAATAATTGTTCAAGGAGAGTTTAAATAAGGTTTTAAAAATAAAAATAAGGTTTAAAAAATTTAAATATTAAAATAATCGTTAGAAAGACTACAATTTCAATGAAGGCCTATTATCAACCCCCAATACTGAAAATTATTACTTTAAAATGCCTATTATATACTTGTTCTGGTAATTCCACTATGTCACTAAATAATATCTTTGGTTGCTCTCACGCAACGCCGGAGACTGAACTTTCTCTAAGCTGCACTTTTTGACAGAACTTGTGTGGTGGAACTCTGCGTTTCGTTCCTCGAGGCCACTCAGTTACTGTCAGACACTGAAATGTTTATTTTACTCTGTCTGAACGAATTACTTTTTCCCAGAATTCGGAGTTTTCATTCTGGTTTTTCTTCTGGAGGTCCAATAGGAAATTCCATATCCGTCCATTGACTAAGAATTTCTTTTGTGCAGGATCGTATAAATTTTCATGTCCCCTTGAAATGTACTCGCAGATTCAGCTAATTATTTTTCAGTTTTTTTTCTAGTTCTTCAAGTTAAGGGGAGTTTGTTCATGGATGTTTCTTTCCACCATTGCAAGAAAGCGTTTATCAGTAGAGTTAACCTTTTCGCGACGGCGCACCTTTGTTTAAAACGCTCGTGCGGGACGGAAGAGAATCGAAGGCAGTCACCGTACAGGACGGATGTTTTGCATCGTTAAGCCTAATTTTATAACAAAAATCAGAAAAACAAAAGTTTCGCTTCTAGCATCGTAATTTTTGGTATCATTTTAGATTATTACTTGAGCTCTTATATATGTTAAAATTAGCCCTTAAAACATTTATTTCTTTATTTTACATGGAAATATACTTAAAAAATTGCTTATCTTCCATAATACTTATCGGAAGAGCTATTCAAATTATTCTAAAGTTTTAATTGATGAAATCCATCAATAAAGTTTAAAATTATTAAAAAGAACACAATAAAGACTATTTACAGTAAGAAGTAACAAAATTTAAAATGAAAACGAGCGTGGTAAATTTCGAAGCACAGAGAAGTATCACCTTGTAACTCTTAGAAAAAGTATCACTTTTTAACTCCTTAGAAAATGAATCAGTACTCTCATTTGCGTTAGTAAATGGTTCACTAACCATACTAGAGTATTCTTCCTCTGATAAATAGCGCCTCCTTCCCGTCATAATAGACTGGAGGTGAGGCTTTCCTAAATAAAAAAAGAAGGAACGGAAATATATCTGAAGGCAATGCAAAACGTAAAAAAACTCCGCACAGTAACCCTAAAAGACCGTACAAAGTAGAGGAAAAAAATAGAATAAAAAAGGAATTGGATATAAATCAGATACGAGAATGTTTTCATTAGCACGCAGCGATTTAAAGAGCCGAGCTGCGTTTGTTTACATTACGATTTCCCCTCTCCCCAGCCACAGCTGACAAGCAAAATACCAAAAACAGCCAGAATATAAACAATCTGAAGGTCAGAATACTAAAACTACGTTCAGTTTAAATGTAATGGACACAGAGTGCCATCTAGTGGCTATTAAAAATTGTTTCAGCTTAAAATGCATATCTGCACTGCCCGTTCACTTGCCCAGTTCTCCAGGAGTGCACGGGTGAACCGCCCGGGCCTCACATGCGTCCGTACGAAATGCATATATGATTCGCCCGTCGCGAAGAGGTTAAGGAGACGTTCCCAACGGAGTCAGGTGGATATATGCAATTAAATCTTCCTGTAAGTGTCTTAATGTGATCTCCCTAGCTATAGTTCATTAAAAGATTTTACTTTATGCACAGGCGGTTATATAAGGTTGCGTAGATGACAATCAAGACAGTTTCTGGCCGCTTGTTATGTAATGGAACATCGAATAATTAATTAACAGTTCACTATTTTAATTCGATTATGCTATTGGTATTGCTAAGTTTTCGTATACGTATGACTATAGCAATAAGGAATTAATATTTGTATATTTGTGCTTTATCTACAGCAATCTAATTCTATGAGTGATTAAAGTGTACTAAAGCGAAACTGGAGTCAGTTGCTGGACGTCTTCTTGCTGATATGTTAGTTACATCAAACTCGAAAAGCAGCTTTTAATAAAAAGTAGTAAATTTAAATTTAAATTTTTATACAGGCCTTCTACGAAAAATATTCTGTTTACTTTGTTGTTTCTTATCTTACTAGAAATATTTTAGATAAAGCTATATCTTGAAACAAAATGCGTCTACAAGATTAAGTTCATACAAACTCGAAATATGAAGAGAACAACATTTTTACTCTTTAAACTTCAATATAATATCCTTCATACATACAAACTCCTGGAAACTTGATACAGCTGCTTAATTAGATAGCAGAACTCAAATCGGGGGGTACTTTATTGTCTTTGATTACGATTTTCTGCATTTTTTCAGTGCTATTAAATAATGATTTTTGAACTGGGACTTTAGAGAAGTTTGAATGTCATCTTATGCACTCAAATAGATCTAAACACCTTAAGAAGAAGACATCGTATATTTCATTGTCGCGATGATTAGAAAAATACTTATTCTGTGCTTAAAGACAGTTATTCTTTATTATTTTCTCTCTTCGAATTCGGGAAAAAACATTAAAAAAACCTGAAAGTTTCAGATTTTAAATTACGTCCAGAAGGGCGTTTTTTTAATGTGAGTTACCTTTATTTATTAAATATCATGTTCTACGTACTCAAACCATAAAAGTCAGTTCAACAGCAATATCGTCAAATAATTTTAAAATGAGCATATCTTTAAAATTTCCGATACAGAGTCTCGTGCGCTAGAGATAAAAATGTTTTTTTATTTTTTCCGTACATTGCTCGCTTTGGAATCGTTTAGTTTGTTAATCAAAAATTCGTTGAAGTGTTTCAAAATATGAAATATATAATAAAACAAATTTTATATTCCAAATTAGGACTTCCATATGCCCATATTCTATAGAAGATTACGTTATTCAAATTTTGATGGCTCTAGGTACTGTCATTTTATCACAATACGAGAAACATACATACATACATACATACATACATACATACATACATACATACATACATACATACATACATACATATTATTCATTATTTAATTTCTTTAAATATGATACAGGGCTCTAATATTTGGTAAATAATTTGAAAAGTGATTCGCCGTCAACGTAAAATGCAAAAACGAAATTAATATAATTAATTCAGGGCAACTTGTCTCTTTGAACAAAAATTATTTTTATTACTTAATCGTTCAATATTTGGATGCAACAGTAATAAAGACTATATATTTTATCAACGGGTCTAAATCGTAAAATTTCCTTATCATCTATACAAATAAGTATTAATTCCGATAACAATTCGAAACAATTTAACAACTGCTATAAAAATGCAATTTATTCATAGTTCAAAAGTTGAGCAGGAACCAGGTTCATAAGGGCCTTCAAGAATATCTTTTTTATTTTCATATTGTGATAATAATTCTGTGTCGCATCAAATACAGTTAGTTTAATAGCATGAAAAATTCTAAAAGGCTCATGAAATAATCAAAAATACATAAATTATCTAATACAGATTGTGCAAAAATGTTTTTCATTTTAATATTCAAAATATTTAAGCTTAAATAACATCAAAGCAAAAGCACAAATGGAAGTATGCGTAAAAATGCATTACAAATCTATTTTCGCCTACAGGCACATTAATGGGTGTTTACATGCCTTAAAATATACCATGATCTAGTCGTAGAAAACCAACAAAAAGGGTGGAACGGATGTGGAGCCGGTTTTATGAATGAGCAAAATACGGTATAATTTATTTCATTATACAAAGGATATGAAAAAATGCTCATATCAGTTTTTCCTATTTGTTTCACTATTTTGAGAAAATATTGTGCTTACCTTACGGTCAATGTTGCCTGCTGAAACATATTTTTACAGCTAATTAGCATCGAAATTTAATCAAATTTAGAATTACAACAATCGGAGTAGTGTTCAGCATTTAATGTTTAAGAGAATCACGCAACTTTTGAGAGTTTTTCAACGATGTTATGTATTATCAATATATTTCTTCTATAAACATCGATTATAATACAACTACTGTGCTCTTACTAACATTATGTACGGAATGTCTAAAAATAGAATTTTTGAGAGTTTTTCAACGATGTTATGTATTATCAATATATTTCTTCTATAAACATCGATTATAATACAACTACTGTGCTCTTACGAACATTATGTACGGAATATCTAAAAATACCTTATTTTGCCCCTATTTAAATATACTGTGATGTTATATATTTCCATACACGTGTAAATAAGAAATTTAAATACAAAATCCAGAAAAGACGAGATAAAGTAAGCATTTACAAAGAATTCCCCACCCAGTTCATGAAATGAATTCTTACAGGGAAAACATAACGACGAAAGGAAGTGGGCACGTTTTTTTAAAAATGTTTTAAAACTTAGTTTATTTTTTTTTAACCAGGTTTTTCAGGTTTTATTCTGAAATCCCGTATGATAGATGTAGTACGTAACTAGGTAAATGTTTTTTCGATACCATGAGGATCACCGGTGATTTTACTGTTTGATGCGTAAAAATTCTTCTTTTTTTAGCGCCAAGAAGGAATATTAATGCGTTTAGTTAGCGATAAAACCCTGCCGGTTACAAATAAAGACCCGAAAGTTATTTTATTTTATTATTAAAAAGTTATTTAAAATCGCAAAAATTAAACCCAAAAGTCCGTTAACATTTTAAAATTCAATATTTCAATGAATAATGTAGGCAGAGAGGTAAAAATTGACACACATGCTTGAAATGCTATGGGGGTTTATTGGAAGCAAAAAAAAAGTGCTTAAAACGGTCAGAAAATAGCTCTTCATTTGATAACAAAAGCCATAATTAGCGTAACAATTGGGTTTTTAGCAAAGGTTATGTTCTTTATAACAAATTTTCAACTTGTAGGCCGTCATTCATCAGCAATATATGTATTCGAAAGACAATGTTGTGAACAGTGCCTGCAGTTATAATGAGAAATTGCATATCTGTAGGTATGATGAGAAATTGCCGTCGCATGTTGTTTTTTCCATCCCTAATGAGGTCAGACGATCGCGGTAGACTTGCGATTTCAGGTAAGCCCCCAAACAATAATTACACGGATTGAGATCTGGTGGCCTGAGAGGCCAAACATGACGCAAGTGGCGGCTCAGTACGCGATCCTTACCAAACGATGTGTGCAAGGGATCTTTCATACGTGTAGTAAGATGGGGTGGAGCACCATCCTGTATAAAATGCATACCTGCCAACAGGTGTTTATCAGCCATACTAGGGATGATGCGATTCTGTAACATATCAGAGTACCTAGCTCCTGTCACTCTGACAGTCTGAATAGCAGAACCACGTACTTCATCGAAGAAAAAGAGTCTGATTACGACTGATCCGATAAACCCACATCAAACTGTAACCAACATCCAGAGGTGAGGATAGAAAAGTGACTAAGTCATGAAGGGACTAATTCCCATTCTCACTACAGCTCATTTCATACACGATTCTCAAGCAGCGTCACTGTCATTTTGCTGCACAATGGCCATATATTGGCTTTTTTTTTTTTTTTTCATTTTTTTCCAATAAAACCCTATGTCATTTCAAGCATGTGTGTCAATTTTTACATGTCTAGCTATATTAGTCCGTGAATTATTTAATTTTCAAATGTTAACGGATTTTTTATCACCCAGTAATTAAGAAATATATTGTAATAGGCTTTAGTTACATCAGAGAAGGTTTTATTTTCTTAAGAAAGAAATTTCTTAAGAAAAGCGAACATGATATTTTCACTGAACAATTTCACTGAACATTTCATGATATTTTCACTGAACAATACATTCACAGTAGTGATATAAAATTAATCCATTGAAATCCGGTAGATATTTTAAAGATATATAAAGAAAGTACACTGTGAATATGAATATTGCCCAGTGCTCTAGTGTACTGACTTGTGAGGACTGTATTGCAACTAAAGCCTGCAGAGAACAATTTTTCAAAAAGTCTAATTCGGGAATTTAAGAAATCTTTGATTTAGTGCATACTGATCTTTGTTAATCACGAAAATTGTAACTCCAGGTGGTACCAATTATGTCCTAACACTAATTGATGATTTCAGTAAATACACTACATTACATCTTCTGAAGCGTAAAGCAAAAAAAGCAAGGACGTATCACTTATTTCATCAAACAAGCTTTTACTCAAATATATGGTAAAGCACCAGAATGATTGAGGTCTGATCGAGGCGAAGAATATGTGAGCAAATACTTTGAAAAATTACTAAAGGAAAATATAATACATGAGAAAAACTGTCGCATATGCTATTTAACAAAACAGAGACACTGAAAAGAAAGAACTAAATATGACCAGAGCGAGGTTAAAAGGAGCTAATCTTTCAAAGAAGTGTTGCGGTGAAGTTGTTATGGCAACAAATTACCTACAAAATAAAATACGGCGGAAAGAACTTAAAGTTACACTTTGTAAGAAATGGCATAAGAAAAAATCATCCATTAGCACATATATAGCATTTATGCAAGCATTTGGTACACCGGTATATGTACCTACATCAAACAAGAAGCAAAAACTGGATTATTTTTCTGTTAAACGGTATCATGGTTGGATATAAAAAAAGGACTGGAATCCGTTTCTTGGGTACCAGTACCGAGAGTAATAATAATCAGTTGGGATGGGATATTTATACCAAAAAACGTTATCCTGAAGTAAAGCAGAGAAAGTTGTAACTCCTTTAACGAAAATTAAAAAAAAAAGCAGAGAATTCTCAAAATACTGAACCGCCTGATAGAACAACGTCACTTCATTCACAGCACAAAGGAAGAAGCAGACCTAACCTAATGTCATGAAACTTGATAGGATGTTAACAAAAGAAATGGAAACAACCACAAATGGCGAAATGCAAGATGAGATTAATGCTTTAAAGGTGAATGACATATGAATATTGACAAATGCTTCTGAAGGTGAAGCCATGATTAGCTGCATGTGAATATACGAGACCAGTGTATATAAGACCTCGTATAAGACCAAATGAGATAATGAAAGAAGTATTTCCCTTGATAAGTTGATTGCTCAAGGATAATAGCAGAAATATGGACACTGATTTGATGAAATGTTTACTCCTGTGTTCAAACAAGGTACTTTGAGAATGTTTCTTATTTTACCAGGAAAAAGAAAAATGGCAGTACCAATGATATGATATCCAATCAATAAATTTAAATGGACACTTAGTGCATGATGTATAACATGAAGCAAGTTTGAAAACAGAAGAAGAGTGAAGAGAGTAATAAAATTTTTGAATTTGAAGGGAGTAACAAAAGTAAAGTTTGCATGTTTGAAGAACTTGTAAGAAATAAATTAAGGAGCATAAGAATGGAACACAAAATTAAATGAAATTAAGTAAAGGATTTCATCGAACATGATCCTCGTTTATATACTAGAGAGGATAAAAAAGGGCTTGCTTATAGTATTGTATATATGGATGGCATGACCGCTGCAGAGCACAGAAAACGTTAAAAAATATTGGATAACATTTCACTGTGAAAAATTTAGAAAATCTCCATAACTATTTAGGTATAATTTTAAATGTGATAATGATGGAATCTTATACAGAGTCCAATCAAGCTACATTTCGAAAAAGCTGAAACAAAAACACGTGAGTGCAGTAAGTTTTTTAATTTATCTTTTATTTGCGAGCCCTTTGCTTTCGTTTCCTTAAAACAAATAAATTAATTCTGTGTTAAAATTAAAGGAATTTGAAGGATGATTGAAAGCACGAATAAATGTCACAAATTATGAAGAGAAACTACCTCGTGATGCTTTTGTAAAATGTAAGTGAAGAACTCAACGATGAAGAATTAAAAGTACTTTTTAGTCTGTTGTCCAGGAACATGGGACATGGAAGAAGTTTGGCAACAGGGAGATAAATGGATGCATATAATTTAATTTCATATTACGCATGAGATAAAAATAAATAATTTTCGGGATTTCGTTGAAATGGCTTTAACGGAAAATTGCATAACAAAATTCTTACTAAGAAAGCTAAAATTATTATGCAGACTATTGCTGTCAAATTGCTGAAGCTCGTTACTTGACTCTTGCTAAAGCTCCTTGAGAAACATTTTCGCAAGCAGAGTTTTGACTACATATTTCAAATTTCATGACAATCTGCTTAGGCGGAAAGATTTTAAGATAATTTAATTTGAAACCTTATGTAGGAAACATTTTTCATAAACTATTGCAAAGCTTTAGAACATAGGTGTCTGAAGTGCCGCCGCATGCGACCCAAACGCAAATTATAAAATTATTTAAATTTACACATTTTTATTAAAAAATAAATGTTTGAATTTGATTCATATATAATCGATTCGTTGGCATTTATTTTAAAATAAAAATTTAAATAAAAACATTTTAGTATGTCACGATGTATTAAATGCAAAGTGACATTCAACTGAAAGAAAAATTTGAAAATGTTTCTTTTTACTCGAGTTTTATAAAGATTACCTACCCCGCGATAAATATCCTAATTTTCACAGTCATGCTTTATTAATGTCTTCAGCTTTTGGCAGTACTTATAATTGTGAACAATTATTTTCAAAAATGAAGCATACAAAAAACAAAAATAGGACAAAGATCGCTGACAAATATCTTGAAAATGCATTAAGAATTGCAACCTCGGCTATTGAACCCCATATCCATTTGCTTGTTCAAAACAAAAAGCAAATTCATCCATCTCATTAATTTGAATTTTTTCCATTTTTATGAAATCCAAACTAAATGAAACGAAACTTTTACAAATTAATAATAAATATGTACCTATACATATCTAGATAAAATTTAAACATTAATAATAAAAAGAATTTATTTTAATAAAACAACATAGGGTTGATTTTTTTTTCAATTTTTTAAAAAATATTTCGCCCCGCAAATGTGTAGTCCCGCAAATGTTTTTCCTTTGCAATGCGGCACTCAAACAGTCATAGTTTAGACACCCTATCAGGACTTGTATTTCTCCTACTCTGCTTGGCGAACATGACATGTCCTGACTATACAGTGTGTTTGACTACAAACTATGTCCTATGGAGTGTAGGAAAGACGAAAAGATGAGAAGGATTTAATTACCCTTTATTTTCAATGATATTACTGGCGCTCCCGCACTTCGAGATACACTTGTGGTCTGAACGTAAAAATATGGGAACTTAAAAATAAAAGTTAACTTTGAAAACTGTACACAAATGACTAACACTAAGACTGGCCTTTTAAATTATTACGTATGTAGTACGCAAACTGCGGAAAACTACAATACGTCTTTAGCCTTTCAAGAGGACTCAAACCTCTGGCCCTTAAAGGCGAACAACAACTGATTGCAAGCTCGCGTGAAGTATAGTGGCAAGATGGCTCACTTTCTCCCCATCTAACTCTGCTCTTGGCAAAAAACCACTACTTAAATACTTAAGCGTTAGCAAGTACAATTTGCATAAACAATTTAAAGCGTGTATTCTGGCCGGAAGTGGAAAATAAAAGATGATAGTAAAGTTTTAAAATACAATAAACGTTAGTAAAACATAAGATCCTCACAACCCATGCTTTAGAACCTATTAAAAATCAATAGACATGAAAGAAGGAAGTAACAGGTGGCTACTTCTGGCATAAATTGATTTGGTTTATTTGATTACGGCAAAAGGAATATCTGTCTAAGGAGAGGGATAGATACCTTCGTAGAGGATTTTCTAAAGGAAACTGGCTCGTATCCGAGTTACACACGAGTAAACTTGGTAGCGATATTTTGAGTAACTTTATTGTTCGGTCGCTGGTGGACCTCTGATATGAACTGCACCATAGGAATAAATTTACGCTTTTTTAGCGATATTTTGTATTCTTTTAACTTTTTTAATTTTTAGAATTATTTTGTTTATGCCAAACTATTTATATTTTCTGATTTTGTAAAACGTAAATCATTTAATAATAATCTGATATTTTTTTAATAATATAAAGTATGAGGCCCTTTGTTGAAATTTTCGTAGCATATCATTGGTTTTGTGTATTATGACGGGGGAGAGATATCTGATAACAAAATTTCAATAAAATATTGTCCTTATAAAGATGCGTAAAAGCTATAAAATTAAACAGTCATCCAAATATAGAACTGAAATCAAACGAAGTGGAGTGAGCCCATTTTCAAAGCAATCATGCCTCCTCAAATCTGGAACACTGAGATATGAAACTTTTTTTCTGTGAACTAATGCAGCATTAAGACATATGTTTCTGTAATAAATAATGTGGGACCACTCGTGTCGGCTACTTCATGTAGATTCTATCTAAAAGGATAGTATTTCTCAGAATATAAATGAACATCACCAATAGTCTTGTACTGTAAGAAAATCACCTCCGCAGAACAAATTCGCCTATTATAGTGGTGCTTCTGAGCGATTACGTTATAATATGCAGGCAGTTTAAAAATACGATTGAATATGTCGTGTTATAAGGTATTTCTCCCGCCTTCTTAGCAAACCTTCGTGGTGTAATGACCAGCATACTCGGTGCGTATACGAGTCCCGGCGAAGGCACTGCATATTTCTTCAGTTTCCTGACATTGAAAAATCCTGACTAGTCTACAGTGGTGCCCGAACTAAAAAGGCAGTGGATGATGATTTGTCACCACCAGGATTTGGTGACTGTTCGAGAGTCCCGGCGAGGACATTGCTCATTTTCCATATCTCCTGCTTCAAAAAATCCGAATGACTGTATAGTGTTAACTGTTTTAAATAACTTTATTGGGGTTTACTTTTCAGACAAAGTGTTTGCCCCATTCTTGCCGAAATGGCAGTTAGCCCGCTTAATCTATAAGAACGTATAACTCAGGAGCAGGACCAATAATTTACTGCTTTAGTCACATGGTCTTAAGAACAATCTAGGGCCGAGTTTCTTAAACTGTGAGGGGCGACCCACAAGGAGGTCGCCAAAAATTTTAGCAGTTTTGATATTTCTTTAAATTATTATAATAATTTTACAAATATAAAATATTTTTACACAATGTATCTGAAAATAGATAAAAATAAGATAATACAGATAAAGAAAAAACGAAAACGTTTCGACGCATTCTTTTTATAATATAATCATTCATTTTACTTGCTTTGCACGTGACGCTGCCATTTCGTCTGTTACTTATTTTAAATTTTCATATTGTTCTATGTCTTAAAACTAGAAATTAAAGTTTATGACCTAAAACTGCGATAGTATATTACAGTACAAGTGAAAAGATTGACAGTTTCACACACGTGTGTGTCCGATTTGCGCAATGCTTACGGGGTCCTGGGGTACCGAAAAAAATCTCAGTGATAAAAAGGGGTCGCAACTGAAAAAGGTTTAAGAAGCCCTGATTTAGGACACATAGTTCTTTTCAATGAATTTATCTATTAAGTCAATTTTCCCACGCTATTTCTTCTAGCCAGTTTCAGTTTCCTTTTTAAGGAGAAGATTTTATTCTCAGTTTTGAGAAGACTATTTGCTGTTAGTTTTATTATCCTATCATGAAACTATCTTAGTTTAATTTTAATTGAATGGTATGTCATGAGTTTTGTATTATGCAAATAAAACAAACACTATCTTTGTTTAATTTTAGTACAGTAAAAACAAAAGGAAGGTTATACTCAAGGAAATAAAAACTCAAGGAATACTAAAATACTCAAGGAAATAAAAAATAATTTTAGTGTTCTTCATCAAAAAATTAGATTTGTAATTTATTTTACGGAAGTAAAGATATATGTTTGAATTGTATGATTTTTATCCAAATAAATGCAAATAGCGAAAAATATTACCTCATTCGTATTATTTCAAATATGTATTTATTTAGCTCACAGAAAAAAATCCAAATTATCCAGAATTTTTGATTATCCAGATGAGTTTTCGTCTCCTCAACTCTATCGTGCTACTTCAGAGAGCTACTATACCATATTCAGTCATTCTTTGACCTTCTTATGACTTCCTTTATTTCAATTTTATTGCTTCTTTTTGTTTAATCAGTTCTCGGTTATCAGTAAGCGCTCATCACTTCAGTCTGGGTAATCACACAAACTCGACTTCGTTTACTCTTTTATCATATATTTCAAGCAAATGATAAAACCATCCTACCCAAAGTAAATTAATAGATAACATAGTATGGGATGTTTTCAGGAAAATTCAAGGTGTTCTGTTGAATATTGCTAACAGCTTAAAAGTTAAAAACTTTTAAACTTGAGTAATTTCAGTAACTAGAAGAATAAAATTAATTCAGTATCGTTTCTCGAAAACTAAAAAATCTGATGTGGACACTACATGACATTCTATAAAGTATTTCTCCCGCCTTCTTAGCATGCTTTCGTGGTGTAGTGGTCAGCATGTTCGACGCGTATTTGAGAGGGCCGAGGTTCGAGTCCCGGCAAGGGCATTGCTCATTTTTCATCTGTCCTGCTTCGAAATAACCTAATGTCTCTACAATCCTTTCACGGTCTTTAAAATTTAAACATTTTTGCTGCACATCATTTAAACTTATTTCCTCGAATTATTCTAACTTAATCAACCAACCCCTCAAGGAAAGTTGAAAATAACATCAGAAACTGCATATTTTGAATTAAATAGCTCGGTCAATTTTTGTCATTTGGAAGTCAAACTTCTTATATTTTATTTGCTTAAGGTCTACGCAGGTATTCAATCTACTACGAGCTACGTGCAGCTTATTTTCTTCGTATTGAAAAAGACTCATGTAGCAACTTGCTTTGCACGTGAAATGTCCATACCATTCATTCCAGGACCGAATCTATATAATGTTGAATCATTAGATTTCCAGTAAGGAGCACTAAATATTCCACCTACCATACATTAAAACTGACCACACGTTTATTCCAGGTGAAAGACTGATATATAGTTCTCTTGTGAAGGCTGGTGATTTCATTGGCATATGGGCTCTATACTAATTTGCGACCACCATTACTTCTTGAGAGAAGCCAGTCTCATCGCTGAAATAGGTTAGTTTTCAATTCTAGCCTCTGTTGCCGCCTGCATGTATACACCATGATACCCTTTGAAAATTATAACTATTGGAAGTCAATGGAATAATTATCATTGGTTATCTGGCTTGTAACTTAGTATCATGCAAGCATTTTCTGATGGTTTGTATATATGTACACTGTTGGACCTTCTGATCTCTCTCGGAAAACAGTGAGGATCACAATGTTATTCTTTTAATCCGATGATCCATCTGGGCAGACTCACTTCTTGCCACGGCTTGACGTTGAAAAATGTTTATATTTCAATCTAAAAGTTTAGCGATAAACCAGAGTCTTCGAGTTTAAGAAGAACTCAAAAAATACACACACATTTATTTAGATTTAAATAAATTTTTAACGTATTTTTATAAATTAAACAACAAAATGTACGTAAAATATTGATAAAAACAGAACTTGCGTAAAAACAGTTTTTTATACCCATAAACCAAAACTGAATATATAAGAGCTACATAAAAGGTCGGTTGCATCCTCCCTGAAACTATAAAATTCACCGCCAGAGGGAGAATTCTTTCCTGATTGATTAGTAATTTAGAAGACAAACAACAAAAAGTTAATTTGACCAATGTAAATCAAACCACACTGGCAAGGACTCCTCTAAATGCCCCAGAAATTCATATGCGGAATGGGATTCTTGAGTGTGGAACTCGGAATTTTATTGATAGGAGAATGAACGACCCTGAAGTTACACTTCTGCAAAATACATGCAATTTTTATAGCTAATTGATGGAAGGAAAGGAATGACAACAGAATTTTTATAATCTCCTGGTGTGCTTAGAGGAGAATTTTTTAGCTGCTTGTTTAATAAATGTTGGATGAAAAGCTCCTGTCAATAGCTACTGCTTTTAAATAACTTAGTTCTTGATCAAGAGACAGTTTGATGGAGCAAACTTGTAGTGCACAGAAAACATAGGACGGTACAGGTCAGTTCAACGCCAACATTTCGACGCCAACGGTTCGACGCCAGCGTTTCGACGCATGGTCAATTCGAAACGAGTCGTTTCGACGCGGGGTCAGTTCGACGCCATACTTTTTTTGCTTTTGTTTGACGCCATATTTTTCGTATTTTTATTTATTTTTAGAATAAGTTTGCATCATCATTCAAATAAATTTGGTGTCATCATCGTTTGGTATTTCACACCCCCACATTATGGGAATTCATAGATGGTCTCAGGCGTGTTCAAAAATCAATTGATCAAAGTTATGAACAAATTTGTACCTGGAGATGAACCGCTGCACAAGCGGAATAGGTATCTGCGAGCTGATACGAGAATTAATGTAATAGTTGAAGATTTTTAAAATCGAGAAATAATGGAATACCTGAAAGGTGTGGCGCATAATTTTGCAATGGATTAGTATAATAACAGTTCTGTGATGTAATCTTATTTATCACTAATCTTGTTTATGTGTAATCTCATTTATCTGTAATTATATTTGTCTGCAATATAATATAACTACTTTGTAACCATATGTTTATTTACCATTTGTGTATTTTGCCTTTTTGATGCTGTTTTATGAAATAAATAAATTAAAATAAAATCTCTCTCATGTCCCGTGGCCTTGACGTTGGCGAGAGGGCTTCTCAATAATCTGGGACACACAGAGTAGCCTTGAATTTAACTTTCTTTTGCAAGGAAAACGGTTTGGAAAAAGATAGTCGTCTTTAGAATTCAGTAAGCTTACGTTTTGTTCAATTTTTGTTTCAAATAGGTTTTCAGTGTTTAGCTGTTTAAGACTCAGATTAGATTAGATATTTTTTATAGAAATCTCTTCTGAAAAGATTTTCATTCCCTTGGTATTAAAAGTTTAGGATCGCATAATCGGGGACCTCCCAATTTTTGAGTATTGTTTAAACGACAATTTGATTTAAAGTATATTTGTTTTATTCTTTGATTTATAATTGCTTTTCAATGTTGGATTTACATATAATGTTATTTGACCAATTTGTTTTTTTTTTAATTGTCAGTTTGCATAATGTAAAGTTTTATTGTTTTTTTAGTAGTCAATTTGGCACAAAGTAATGTTTTATTCTTTTTTCCAAGCGTTTCGAAAGCGTGCAGGGAAAATTCTGGATGCATTTGAGATTCGATTTTTCGGTTTTTAATGAATTTTAATGTCTTAAATGAAAATTTAATCGAATATGTTTTTGGTTTTTAATCTCAAATGAACCAAAAGAACGAAACATGTATTCGAAACATATTAATCGACTTTTATGAAACTTTAATTCAATTTCCCTTGATGAGTTCTGAATTAAAGTTTTAGTAAAAGGAGATTAATTTTTATAATTTTGAATATTTTTTCCTTTTTGCATTTTTATTTTTCGACTTTGTTCTACTGATGAATTCTTGTTCAGTTTTGATATATTTAGATACACGGTTAAACCTCTTATCCACGGTTGCAATTATTAATATTGTTGAGGAATTGCCTTGCTTTGATCCCAGTTTAATTTTAACTTTAGATGCTTTAAGTTTAATTTGCTTCCATCCCGCAGCTAATGCGCAGGACTAGTTAAAATATGTTTTTAATTTTTAGTCTATGTTTCTTAATATATATTATATGTGTATATACAGGTTGGTCATAAAAAAAGACCCCGATATATAAACACCTTGCAGCCTATCCGCTGTACCAATAGAAATGAAATTTCAGATATAATTAGTTGAAGGTATGCGCTCGAAATTGTGATGATTTAAAACAATAGAGCTCTTACGGTTACGGTTACAGTGAACAAATTCGAATGGCAACATCCATTTTTTTTTTCCTGAGCAAACTGATCAGCGAACTGAAAAACTAATTCTTACAAATCTTGTAGATTTGATGTGCCTACCTTAGATTTCAGATATCTGCAGAACCAGAAATACATCGCAATTAGATCGAAAGGCCGCGGTGTTCGAAAAATCGTAAATTTAGGGAGATTATTCTATCTTGAAACGTTTTACGCGTTGTAAACTTGTGATTTTAAAAAACGTGTTTTTTTTTTTTTTTTTTTTTTTGTCTTCCCTCATGTGTTAAGCTTTTCTTTACGAATGTTTTACGCTGACGCGTTTCATCATTCCAACGCCATTTACGGTTTTTCACTGCTCTGATCAATTTGTGCAAGAAAAACGTGGATGTTGCCACTCGAAAATATGAAATCAATTAATTCTTTAACTTGAGAAATAACTTAATAACTCGAAAAGACTGTTGCTTAGATGACGACTGGTGTGAAAATCACAACTGGTTTGATGGTTAAAACATTCTTTTTTATTTTGCACAGGAGTAATTATTCAGAAATACATTTTTGCTTAAATTGGTACAACACTATGGGTGCTAAACGAGCCTCAGAATTTATGTATATGAAGTTTACATGTTAAACAATAGACAAGGAAGGCGAAGCTAGAGAAGTGGTTTACTGAAGCACAGCAGGCATAGAAGTTCAGAGAAATTGCAGGGAAAGCGTGACGTAACATGCGGTAGAGTGATGTAAAACGGTCGATGAGCCGAAAAAATCTTTGTGTTAATTCTGAGCAGCGACTGAGCTAAAGAAGTCGCAGTGCAGAGAAATTGCAGGGAAAGAATGACGTAACATGAGGCAGTGGGACGCAAATTCGTGCAATGCGTATCTTCGAAGTGGGATGTGTTTAATTAAATTTTATGAATTTTGGAGATCTATTGCTAATTGTTTTCAATTAAGTTTAATAGTTTTCTTTCATATTATATATATATATATATATGTGTGTGTGTGTGTGTCGAGGGGAAAAGATGGGAGCACGAAACGAAGTTTAGAACTATACAAATTTATTACTAAACTATTGTGATGAATTAGAAAACTGGTAAGACATAACATTAACATAGTTGCTGGCAAGCCCCACAAGAATGACGCAGTCCATAAACACAGAGATTTACGAAGTCCTCGTAGTTAATCATTTCGGGAGCACATTTTAGGTATTCACAAACGCTGGCGGGACACTATTATAACTGGTAGACTACACTCCTCGATGGCTCATCAATGGGATTCTCCGACTTGCGGTCTAAGCCCGTCTGCTTCGGCCTCAGAGCGCGTCTGCTCTTGTCCACGGCTAATGCATATCTGAACTTCTTCGCTGCACTAGTAGCAAACTGGAGTGATACTGACGTCAGATGTATATATTAATATTCCACGGATTCAGCATCATTAAATTAGTTTATTAAGTTTTATTACAATTATTAAGATTTGAAGTTATTTCTCTTTTATTCGCTTACGTATAAATGACATAACTGATATTATGTAAGCAATTGTATTTAGTTTAATTAATTCATATTTATTTCATAGTTTTCAAGTGACTGTGCAAGATGTTTCAGGCTTTATGATGAATGCTTGAAAAAAGTAGTTACAGGCTTATGGAAAGATCTGCAAATATAAAATTTAACTTTTACATGTAACTGAAGAATAAAAATGCTAATTAGTAATACGTTCATTCACTCTATATTTAGTTAAAAGTAAATTATTTTGTATTTTGAATACAAAATTTGTGCGGATATTGCAGAATGACTTAAACTATTTTTCATGTCTATTACTTATGTAATTTAGGACTTTAAAAAACAAATTTAGGTTGCAGTTTCAAAAAACAAATTGATTTTTTTTAGAGTAATGTTTAAGAGTGGAATAATTGGAAGACCGCATGCTGTTCACAGAGGAAATGTTGGATATTGCATGCAACAGGAGCGATAACATTGTCCTATGGAAAAATAGCTCCAGGAAGGTTTCGCTACAGCCAATAGGACGTCTTAAGGTTCCAAGATTTCACTAACGTATCTTTGAGTGTTCGTAGTGCCTATGATATATAGAATATGAAAGCATGAGTGAAATGAGACTCACCATGCGGTTCACCCAAGATCCATGACCACCCACGACGCTCACGCTAGTACCATTATGACATTCTAATACAGTGTTTCAGACGACATTTGTCCATTGTTGATGGCGAACGAAGGTCTGATCTTCATGAGTTCAGAGATTATATTGCGTCAATTCAAAATTCAAGCATCTTCGCTCTTAGCACCGTTATAATGTCTGTTGGAGATGGTAAAAGAAAGTTTCAGTAATAGACACAGCTGTAAACTCTCACTGCAGCAATCATTGTTAAACAGGTCTAATCAAATAAGTTACTTCCTTTATTGTTATAACATCGTTGTGGATTTTGCGATGTGATCTAAGCACCATGCATACCAAAAGCCTCTCTTCTTTTTCTGACGTAGATCTAGATAATCTAGACTCCTTCACTAAATATACTGTACCTTCTATCTTACACTGTCGCCTCACACACAAAACTATGCTAGAATTTCACTCAAGATGAGCAGTGCTCTTTTGGCTTTCAATGAAAAAAAATCTCCGATACCTTCAGTGAAAACAGAAAGAACTTTCATTTTTCCAAAATCTGCAAGCAGTTCATGATGTCTTATTTTGCATCTGTCTTTTCGCTTACTAGTAGAGCAGTGCAAATCGAGTATATTGAGGTACTGTTCGGAATTTGCTCTATGTGGCCCTCTTTTATATCCGTTTTCAGTCAATATTACATTGAGCTTCCTATTAATATGCGCAGATGAGTTTCTAGTCTTTTATATTTCAGGCAATAAACGACCCTTTGCTGAATGTTTGGCAGATCCGATCTTTTTCTTGGGGTTGCAGTTTCACTGAACAATAGTGTATTTGTGTCTATAAATAAATGTTTTAATAAGTAATTTAAAATACTTAATATAACCTTTTATTTTTAGGGTAAATTTGCTTTCAAGTAGTGCTGTGATTCATATCCGACGAACAATGTCTGAAGCTGAAAAAACTGTGCAACAGATTCAAGGAACCTATCTGAATGATGAACAGCCACCAACTGAATCTAGTACATATGTGACAGCCCGTTCTCCAGATACATGGCGAAGCACTAGTATCTCCGGTGTGGAAGATTGGTGCTCTGCACTGTCAGAAGACGGAACTACACTTGACGATTTTAAATCACTAGATGACGACTTAGCAGAAGAATACATTTCAGACGACAACTTTGAAGATCTTCCGGTCACAAATGAGCCAGAGGTCCAAGCAGTCCCAGCTCAAAGTGATAAGAAACCAGAGAGTCCCCAAGAAATGTATGCTGCTGTAAGTAGTGTCCATGAACCAAAAAAGTACACGTCCAGCATCCAACCGCTCCCTGCCAGTGAGCATGTTGTGAAAGTTTGTGACGAATCTAAACCAATAAAAGATGATTTAAAGCTTTCGACGGAAAAACAAAATGCCCCACAGTTGAAAAAAACAGAAAACTGTACACCTGGAGACACAGAAAGAGACCATTTAAAAGTTGTATCGCCAAAGACAGCAAAATTTTATGAGCCTCCTAAGTATTCTTCTACAGTCAGTAAAAGCGAAATGACTGATGTCAAAACTGAAGTAAAAAAGTCGTATGAAATTAAAACTCATATAAAAGAGGGTGGATCTACTCGTGAAAACATAGTAACTCATCAGGGTTTAGACAAGCAATCCAGTCAAGCTGGAACTCAGGACTCTAGAACGGAAAAAATTCATAAAATTGAAGTCCTAGATGATTCCAAAGGAGAAAGTCGACATGATTCATCTCTTGAGACTGCACCCGATAGTGCATTATCCAGTACCGAATCGAAGGCGAAATTATTGCAAGAAATAGAGAGTCTTAAATCTAAATACTTTAAACAGCCACCAACGCAAAGCGTATCAGAAGGTGAGGACTCGAAAACCAGATCAGAAACAATAAGTTACGGATTTTCTGCTATGCCAGGCACAAGTTCATATCAGTCATACCAGGACCAGAAGACCTCTGAGATATCTCGTGTGGTTTATTCTAAGGAAGTGACTGAAATGCATAGTATGACAAGCATATCTTTCCAACAACAATCTTTTGGGAAAAATCTGAATGAAAAGTGGCAGTGCACGGAACCTCAAGTTAAAACTATGAAAGCAATTTTACCTTCTGAGGATAAACCTGATGAATTTGAAAATAAGTTAAAAGAGGTAAGTGCGTTACATTATAATTTCCGGAGTATATTCGACAAAAAAAAAAAAAAAAAAAAAGGCTATGAGCTTTATTTATTAAATAATGATCTTGGACATATATTTATCATTATAACGATTCTTAGAAATTTTTGTTAGAAATTCTAGCTTTTTATGTTACACTCTGTATTCCACTTCGAAAAATGCTAACAATATCTTGATGAGCTAAAAACAAAAAGTTACATTCCTTTTGGAAAATTCGCGATGATATTTTAGAATGATTTACTTTATTCTGATTATGTCAAAGCACATGAGCGTTATGTGCCTAAACGAAGAATGCCTTTGTGAAGTGCATTTGAATCGAAACTGGCTCGTATTTATGTCACACTTATTTTTGTGAACAAATTAATGTTCTATTTTCTATATCAGTATCTGAAGGTGTAAATACCGAAATAGAAACATACAGTTGAAATCGTGACTAACTAAATACCAAACTGAAAATAAACTCTTAAGAGCTAGTTAAGAGATCTTAAGAGCTCTTAAGTTAATTTCAATATTTTAGTGATCGTACAAATTAAATTGCGTTGTGTGAACCGTGCCGTGAGAGGATCGGATAACAAGCAGTAAATACAAAATATAAAGGAAACACATAAATAGATATAAATGAAAACAATAAAAATAGGTTTCCAGATTAAAATATAAGTTTATTCAGATTCCTCAACATTTTTAATTAAAATTCACATCCTAGGTAATCAATACTCTATTCCTTATTTCAGTAACACATGTGAACTAATCAATTTATATCATTTACACATTTAAATTAAGGATTTAAAAATTTCATTTTCTTTTCAATTAACTTAATTAGTCTCAGAATTCACTTTATGACCCATTTAATTTAACTTTAACCAGAACCAATTTCTAGGATGGTCAAAAGCACATTACTTTCTTCAGGTACATTTCTGAAATTCAACATCTATACTAAGGATAATTTCACAAAAACAAACTATATTTTTATACCATAATTAATTTATTAAGATTTTCCATTTTAGTCTCTGTAAAAGAAAGACAAGGAAACGGAGCCAACTTTCAGCCATTCAGAATTAATTTAGAGATTCAATATGAAGTATAAAGTCCTAAAGAAAATTCTGGAATTTCTTTAAGGTTCATAGGAATAAATGAAAACACAGGAAAAAAAACTTATCTTTAAGTAGACATCTTGAAGACATCTTGGTGAACTTTATCTTTAAATCTATCCTTAGGCCACCTGGCAAATCCACACCACAGGGACTCGAACGGCACGGCAATAAATTGCATCACACTCAAGGAAAGTCAACTATACCGTGCACGGAAAATTGGCGGATTAAAAGAATGGGTGAGCCATTAGAATGGAGTGCCATGAGTAGCAATCCTGGTCCATGCCCGTAAGAATATTTACAGTGGCTAAGTAACTGGAGTGGCTTATAATCTGTATGCAGATCAATCAGGTATCAAACTTCAATTCACAAAAGCTGGAGAGAGCATATTAGCTGATCATATCTAATTTAACCAGATCAGAACGCAAAAGTATATGAAGACAGTCCCTAATTCAAATCTTTCGTTTTTCAGAAGATTATGCTCAACAAACATTCTCGCATTTTTGCGAAACACGCGGCCGGGGAGCATATTGCCGCTACCCGCCGGAAGCGCAGCTAATCGGCGAATTACATCTGTCTTTCTTTTCTCACAACAAGCACAAGTCTAAAATCTGAGTGTCAGTCAACAAGTGATTCAAACTCGAATTTTCTTCGTCTCCTTCAAACACGGACTCCCATAGCGGCTTCATTTATCGCCCCCATTTGGGCCTAAATTTGCGTTTCTACCCTGAATGGGGGCCCACCAGCGGCCGAGCGGTAAAGACGCTGAACTCTGGTAGTTCGGTTCGAGGTTCGAATCCCGCAAACGGGCTGGCTGCATGGGCGTTTTCGTGCTTTTCCCCATTTGTAACGTGTATACGAGCCAGTTTCCCTTAGAAAGTCCTCCACGAAGGCATCCCTCCCTTCAGGCAGACGGCCCTCGTGTGCTTTGCCATAATTTAATAATCCAATTCAATCCTACCCTGAATGACCGAAATAAGGTTGATCACACATGCGCGCCCCTCTTCACTTAGCCAACCACCGGACACCCCGATCGCCAAATAAGATGACTTACTTCGAAGGTGAAGTGGCAACCTCTGACCTTTCCGTCACGTACATCCTGTCCAAAAGATCAATTGCATAAAAGAAATTTCTTCTGGAACTTTCCAAGTGGCAAAAACAACCCGCGAAAATCATGACTTAGCAAAATCACCTCCCTTCCCGAATTCTTATCACAATGGAAGGAGAATAAATAATATTCTTAGAAGCTAAATAATATTCTTAGAAGCATCTGTTTTTCCCCAAAATTAAGGCATTAAAATAATAATTCACATTTAAATAAAATTAAGATTTTCTTAAATCAGAAAAATAATTCATCTTTTTTTTTTTTTTTTTTTTTAATAACACGATCAAACAATTATGTACACAACATTAATGACTTACGCCATTTTTCCGTGCCTGTTACTGATGATATTTGCGAATGTAAGCGACTGTATAAAATATTAGATTTATTTTTGCGGTAGGCAGTTGCCCGCGATGTTGAAAAACATCTTCTACCTTATTTTGAAAGCACATGTCTAAGATCAATATTTAAGAAAAGTAAGCCTTTTGCTACATTTCTTGAACATCCTGATATGAATGAACATTCTGATATGAAGTATAATATACTTAATGTATTCTTTATATGGAATAAATATTTCTGTTTAAAGTTTTAAACAGTAAAATGTTAATTAAATGTAAGAAATTTATTTGTTTATAATCTTACTTTATGCGCATTTATTCAAATAAGAAAGAAAATATTTATTTTTAAAATTAATTTAAAAATATCTTTAGTAATGTAATATTGTTTCAAAGCATATTCGCGTTGCACTCCAACAGAATATTATTTGAATATTAATACTTTAAGTTTAAATAAACGTGAGAATTAAAATGATTGATTTATTTAACATTGAGTTTACGGGAGTCATGTAGCAATATTTGAATATTAATACTTTATGTTTAAATAAATGTGAGAATTAAAATGATTGATTTATTTAACATTAAGTTTACGGGAGTCATGTAGCAATAACTTCTTAATCCTTAAAAATTTGTTATTTATGAAAAGCTATTGTTGAAGTAGGTAAGGTTTCCTTGTATTTATAAAATTAGGCACTATTATTTATAAATGTTGCATTTAACAGAAATTTAAGTCATAGATTAAAATTAATAGCATATTTTCTAATAAGTTACAAGTTCCTAAGAAGTTAAGATGAAAGGTTATTTAAAATGATCCATCAGGTTTCAAAATACTGTATTTCGTAATTCATTGCAATTAAAAAATAAGTACTATATAAAATGAAGAAAAAATCTTTCAAATTTTATTCATAATATTATAAACATTCGGTATTTGTTTCTCTTGTCATGCAACAGACATCCAAGTATTACTCCAGTTCTCTCTTTATGTGTTCCAACATTTATCTGCTAATGGTCATCAATAGAACTATACTGAGGTTATGGAGCTCATCTAATGTTCCTGGCAGATGGGGCATATAAACATTGTCTTTAATATATCCACAAAGGAAACAAAATTTCGCTAGATCTCAAGACTATAGGGGACAGGCAGCATTTCAACAATGCTAAATTATCTTTTCCATACTGATCAGTCCAATGACGTGGAAGCTCATGATTCAAGCAGTGTCTTTACCTCTGTAATGCCTATAAGGAGGAGCCCCATCACTAAAATATGGAATTTTTTAACCTTTTGTTTTGGTCGAAGTAACCATAATTACCGTATCAAAACCTGCACTACACTTCAATCAAAACATAACCAGAACTGCATTGCAGTATACAAAACGTTCCATACTTATTGGAAAATTTGAGGTGATATTTGGGAGGGGTTTTGTTAATTCTGAATATTTTATTTGATTTATTTTGAAAATTTGAAAGTATTTGATTCTTCATCTGTTCCAGCAATTAAGTCGCCAACAAACATATTTTGAGTGAGCATGGAATATACATTCGGGTACTGTGGCTTGTATCTCTAAGCGTGTACATTAAGAATTGGTTATGGTTTCATTTACTTCACCATCGTTCATAGAAATGTTACAGCGTTTCTGTCTTCATCAGCAAGAGAAATTTGCAAAAATGTTTGGCCGATGTCAGCTGTAAACGCAATTCGATTTTGATGGAATTTAAAGAGTAATTCCAGTATATCTGGACACATCTTTAGAACTGAATGCAAACAGTAATTTAATGACAAACGATTCTCCGCATGCGATGAAGGATCGAAAACCACATGGAGTTTTGTAGTTCCTTTGTTTTCTGTTATAACGGCTTGATATGGCATAAAATAGGCTTTTTGTTGTTATTTCAATGTTAGTCTTTTCGAAAATTCCTCCTTTTAAATATTCATCAATTACTTCGTGATATCTGTCACAGAATTGCTAATTATTCTGTAATCTCCGAGTTAAACTCTTAAAACCTAATTTTAGCAATCTGAAAATTATCTCCAAGTTTGTTTGAATTATGATTCCACGAAAGGAATCGAATGAATGTAACGATCGTTTTCAAATTTTACAAACTTTTGAAATTCTCGAAAATTGAATTATCTTCTAATTCGGGTTCCTTATCAGCATCGTAATTTATCCTTATGGATTCGAGCTCTTGGAGATTCTTAAGAAAAGTAGTCTGTGATTCATTCTGTGTACCTTCATTGCTATGAACCACGACCTTCATAACATTTACAATAGACGATAAAATTTTAATGGAATTTTATCAACTAGCATGAATTATTAAGCCCTTTCTATTCCACTAACTGCCCAGCCTAATTTTATTCCGATAGCTACTAAGGAAATAGACGGTCTGTGAACTTTGTCGGTAACTCTATTCCAGTAAAAAAATCTGCCCCTAGTAGTAAAGAAATTTCCGATGTTTTATTTTATTGTCCGCACACATCGGCCGTTGATGGAAGTCTACTCCTTTATAATAATCCTGATTTTTTTCGTTGTCTTAAAAGCGTTCTCGAAACTGCCGCTTATTTTCAAAGCGTGATTTTCTTTCAATGTTTTCAGAATCGGTTGGCTTAGTTAAAAATCCTGTGCGCAGTCTAGTTTCTGTTTCCTTTCTTAGGAAATTTAGCAAATTCATAATTTTAGTCTGCTTATAATCTTCATATTTTCTATTATATCCTTGGGCTAAGTAATTACGGAATCCAGTCCCAAACCCGGGTACACGAATTTTTCTGAAAACGTTTCAAAGGCTAATTTTGAGAATTTAATTTTGTTTTGCGATTCAGACGCCTAGGAATAATTTTATATCTAGTTTTATTAAATATTAAAAAACTAAATATTTAATTAAAGTTAACTTTAATTAAATATTTTTACAATCTTATATCTACTTAAGGAATAATAGTTTCCACAGTTACATAAAATAGAATTAGCACTATGTCGCTTAGTAACTAAATATCTTTTCGCGCAGTGCGAAATTTTCCAACAAAAATTTTATCTTTATAAATTTCTTTAGAAACTGTTTCTTCTTCTAAACTCTTTACACAAATTAAACTTCCAATATGGTTATAAGCTAATTAGTTCTTCTTCTTTAATAATAAACTGTGCTACCGTTTCTTCAGTTATGCACGACCACCTCCACAGAAGAAAACTGTAGTCTAGAGTTAAGTGTGGTTGTCTTAAAGACGAATCATTATAACAGTTAGAGCAGTTTTTCTGAGCTCTGTAAAATAGCAGTCACAAAGGTTTTAAGGATTTACATATTAATTTTTAAAATTAATGCTTTAACTACAAAAGGCATGTTATTGTATAAATAGAACACTGAATAGTGAATTTCAATTAAATATTATAGAACAGAGTATTGAAATTAATTGATTTTTCCTTCAGGTACTATAAAATTCGCTTGATATTTGGTATATACAAAATAAAAGAATTAAATTTTAATTTGTCATTTGAAATTTATAGCATTTCTCACTTATCTTAAAAATAGGAGCGAATTTTCCTTTGGAAGTCCTCAATGAAAACATCCTTCCATGTGCAAATAGCCCCCGGACTTGGTTATTTTGCTTATTAATCACCGTAAAATAAAAATAATAAATATTAATATTACTTAAAACTGTTCATATTTAAATGCTACGATTCTAACGTTCTATGCTCATTAACAAAAATCTTTAATATTTTTACCCTTTTACAATAAATCGTACTTTTTTAAAGATTTACTATGTTTCAGTGTTTTTCTATGAAAACATGTTTTAAATAAAAATACTACCAGAATCGCTTGAAAATTATTCTAAATAAAAATATAATCCAGAATGTTATAAAGTAATTTTGTTTTGTAACAATGACAGACGTAGCACTGTATCAATAAGCAGGGTCGAGTAAAGATAACACATGAGGTCAAAGAAACATAGGAATCTTTATTAGCAGTTTTTCTATAGTGAAATCTTTATTAGCAGTTTTTCTATATTCAGTAAGAGAGAGAGAACCGGAGCCTTATCTGCAAAACAGCAAATTTGTGAATGATGCTCTTATCTTCGAGATGAATGATTATTGCGAAGAGAGGTTTCCGAAGAGTTAGCAAAAGAAATACAGCCATAGCTTGCATCCGCTTTGCAGGAAAAGGGGCAATACTTTTAAAAGCACTCAAAGCATCTGCTTTTGCATCTTGAAAGCAAAGTGAGAATTTCAGAATCTGTAAATAAAAAAGGATTTTTAATTAATGGTAACTTTAAATAAGATTGTTGTTTTGGTACAGTGGATATCAAGTGACGTTTTCTTTGAAACTGGTGTAAGTCTCTTTTTGACAATAAGTTAGTTAATGATAAAAATGAATGCAATCTGCTATGAACTTTTATCTATCACTCTAAAAAACCTTTCAAAGTTTCCATCATTTTGCTAATATAAATTTACGCATCAAATTACAAATATAACTACTTGAGTTGTAAATACACTTTTTGCAAAGACACAATATTTAGTTAAAAAATTACACTACATAAATTCAGAAATTGTACTACATGATTGATATACTACCTAACATTCCTCCAATACATTATGTTTATTTTCAAAACATTTCTCATAATGATAAAAGTTAAAAATGGCACATATTAATATAAAGTTGTAATTAAAAGTAATTTAAATGGCATTACCTGAAGAGATACTGAAATAAAGCTTTTTATTTTTTTGGGCATGTTTAATAAAAATTTCATAAGAAAATTAGTTTGATTCATTTGAAATTCCATATTTAATATTTCAGAAATGTATGATTTTTCACATTTTGTTGACTTTGTTGTGAGCCCATTTGAAATCATCGAAAGTACCAATTTCTTTTAACTAATGCTTTAAAAACGATCACATTATAAATTTAAATCAATTTAATATTTAAAAACATAAAATGAGCGTATTCACATATACCTATATTTTTCAAACCTTCCAATACAAACCCTTAAATATCTCCATATAATAAGAAATGGACTTAGACTACTTCCAAAGAGAACGGTTCAAATTTTGTATCGCAAAATGGCAGACATAAGGCACTATAAAATTCTGATAGACATACTACGTTGAAAGCAGAAAAAATAAATTAAAAAAAAAATACTAAGGCCCTTTGTCTTTTATATTAAATTAAACTGCATCTTCTGGAAAGAATGTGCATGTTTCAGAAATGCCTCCCATGTATGAATTTTTAAATCAAAAAGTAACTGTCAGTTAAAGTAAACCCTTACAAAATAATGACGAAAATTTAATTTTTCGTTACTATGGACTTGAAAGCTATTTTAATCTGTTTAGATCTTTAAAGAATCTTATATAAATGCTAAATTAGCCTGAAACAAAGAGATTTAACAGACAATTACATGAATATTTTTCTCAAACTAAACCTAGCAAAACATTCTGCGCATAAGACAATCATTAAATAATAAATACGCAAAGCGAAAAATATTTTAACTATGTACAGGAAATCGATTCATTAAGTGAACTTTATTGTAAGATAGTTCTGAAACAAAAAATTCGATGTTTTTATTGAGTATTCAGATTTATCTGAGAAAGTCGTCAGGATCCTGTTGCCTTTTGTTACAACACGCAAGTGCAAAACCTGTTTTTCTACTATCATAATGAGGGGGGAGGTAAAGAAAAGTATAGTAAGCGATCGGAAAAAGAATTACATTTCAGGAGAAAATTAGCTTTTATTTCTCAGGACTTCAGTTGCATATATATGGTAACAAAGCATCATCCTTTATATCAGGTGTTCTTAAGTTCCCTCAAGATAGTCGCCCACAAATGGAGAGGCATATAAATAGTACACAGGGTTGTAAAATCATTTTCAAATTTCTTTCTTTCTTTTTTAATTTTTATTTTTTAACTTAAATGGGCTATTAGTCTCGAAACGGCATTTTGCGTCGAAACACTATAAACAGCTGTATCACTTTTCAAATTGTTGCACCAAATACAGAGGCTGCTCGCACATTTTTTAGACGATTTTGGTAAGCGGTAATAAAAAATCGTTTGCTGCAAAAGAAGTAATTGCAATTGTACTATGTTTTAAAAAGTAAAAATTATCGTCTGTGGCTTGAAAGTTTTGTTTTTATTCAAAATGGCGAATTTAACAAAGCAGTGGTTCGAAGGCTGCATTTACCCTCTTTCCGAAGAGAAATATGCGTACTCCGTTCTCCAAAAACGATGTGTGAGTCATGGTTTTGTGATATCTAAAGCGTCGATAGGTAATATCATCAACAAGAAAAGAAAAAAAAAAACGTCAAATTGGAGCCACAAGTGGGACAAAAATTCCAAACAAGTATCCAAGGAAAAAACGGACATCTTCGACTATTGCAAAGGTACGTTGTTTAATGTTAAAAGAAAATCCCCTAGTCAAAGGACAGCTGCAAAATCATTCAAATGCTCGGTGCCCACTGTAAACAAAATGATAAACGTTGATTAAAATCTTAAGAAAGCGAAAAAACGCAATGTGCATCGTCTTCTTCCAAAGCATATCGCTCAACGCAGGACACGCTGCAGAATTTTATATGAGAAACACTTATCCAAATAAAAATGGAAAACAATTGTCACAATAGATGAAACATGGGTGTATTTAAATGATTGTAACAAAAAAGAGCCATTTATTATCATAAAAGGGGAGAAAAAAATTTAAGTACATGGTTCAAAGAATCGAAGGAAAGTTTTTCTAAGGGATTCTTGATTGTTGCTGGTTTTTTTATAATGGCAAGTTAAAAATAAAGAGAGTGCAAAAACATGTCAAGATTAACCCCAAATACTATCAGAAACATATTTTATCGCCAATTTTTCTGAATGAAATACCATCGCTTTACCCACAGTGCCATAAATCTGTGAGACTCCATCAGGGCAAAGCTAGCAGTCACACATCAAAATCCACTGTAAATTTCCTAAAAGAAATGAACAAAAAACTGGTATCAAGGCCATACCCTTCACTGATATCCCTACTAAGTCTTCCTATGTGTCACCTATGGAATTTTGTGCTTTCGGACTTTTAAAAACTGCATTATACAAACGTTGTCCCAAAACCCTAACAGGACTCTGGAAAGCTATTCGGGAGGAATGGGATAGAATACCTCTTCTGCCACTTCAAAAGGCATTATTATCCTGGAAATTGCGGTGTCGAAAGATAGTTCAGAATAAGGGATGTCAAACAGAACATTTAAAGCACAAGAATTTTATGTAATATAGTTTTGTGAATACAATATACATCGTCTAAAAAATGTGTGAACAGCCTCTGTATTATCGCTCTGTATTATATTTAAAGAAACTAAATAATGAAGAATCTACATGGATGTATGTATGTTTCTCGCATTTTGAAAAAACAACGGTCCCTAGAGCCATCAAATTTTAAATAACATAATCCTCCACGCGAACACGGGCACTGGAAAACCGAATTTGGAATGTATTTTATTGTCTTTTTCATATTTTGTAAAACTTTAAAAAATTTTTGATTAAAAAACTTAAAAATTTCAAAGCGAGCAGTGGCAACATTGTAAGGAAGAACATTTTTATCTCCAGCGCGCGAGACTGTCTATCGGAAATTCTAAAGATATACTGATTCTAAATATTTTCATTTCGAAACTGCATGTGTCTGTTAATGAGGGGGGAAAACCCGCCCATTTGTGGATTATATGAAATCTCCATGTTTTTTTTTTCTTTTCATTTTTTTAAATGATACTAGAATTTTTTATTTTTGTCATATCGGTTCTAGTATAAAACTAGAATACATTTCTTCAGCGTTTTACAAAGAAAGTGTAAAATATAGTGCATATAAGATAGTTTTGTATATGTGAGTTTGATATATTGAAGGTATTCTACAAGAAAGATAACCAAAAGAGGTCAATACCATATTTTGGGTTAACACTAAGCAAATATATTTTCTTTCGAAACATTTTTTTATTCAACAGTTAAAGATTAAATGATATATATTAAGACATATATCTAGACATAAGAAAAATTTTTAGGCGTAAGAGATATCTTAAGAGAGTTTTAAATGTTGAAATTAAGTTTTAAATGTTAAAAAGGTAAAGATTTACAGAAAGGTATTTTAGTATACACCTTTCATATTCGAGTATTCGGGCTCGTATTCGACTATTCGAGTATTCGCTCGTATTCGACTATTCGAGTATTCGGGCTCATATTCGAGTTTCATATTCGCTATCTAAAGTAACACCGTGTATTTTATTTGGCGCTTGTACATAAAAACATCATTTTTGTTCAAAAACATAAAAAACATCATTTTTGTTCAAACATCAAAAACAACCAATTCGGGCAAACGGCGAGAAGGCAAACTTTTCGCTGCATAAAACTCAAAGTTTACTTTTGGTACCACTTGGTAAAATGACACAGAAGGTGTAGAAACTAACTTAATTCATTATTCTACTAAAGGTTTTCAAATGTAAACCTATGGCGGTTACGTTAGGCTCAGTAACACTTAAATAACTTTTAAATTATTGATAATTTTTCAACTATTGCATACAAATTAATTAAACGCTTAAAAATTTTAAATGGGATATAAAAACAACATAATTCAACCACTTTTAAAGTAAAAAAATGCACACATTATCAACATATAAGACTGAAAACCTGAGCTCACCAAGACGGCTGACAGAATGACTATATGTATATATATATTTATATACTTTTAGTGCTGCCAACTGCAACAAAAAAGAAAGGTGCACATGTTATAGCAGTTCCATATGCAAAATTTCAGCGTTCTGAGGCTACTCGTTTTTGAGTTATGCGAGACACTGCATACATACCTACAGACGTCATGGAACAAATCTCTTCTGAATCCATTTTTACAATCCGTTTTGGGAAAAAGAGTCATGAGAAACACAAATTACCTTTACATATGCAATTGTAAACATTAGATATCATTTTTGTATCATTTAAATATTTTAATCTCATATACATTACAGAAATTAACATATTATCAAAACATACTGTGTGATTCGAAAATATAGATACAAACAATTTACTTCATTCATTATATACAATGAAATTTTTAAAATAACCTACACCATATGTTTTACCGTCATTCTCACCTAGGGAAAGCGAAATTGCTTACTCTTGTTCCGTGCTTTAGCACTTACATCATCTCCAAATTTAAATTCTTTAACAGTTACTAATACTGATATTCCTAGCCAGAATAATATAGAACTCCATATATAGAACATTATAACACCAGTAGATATCTGTTAACATATATGTGTTTACATTTTCTCAGGTGTTGTTTATATGCTTTAAATACTTACAACTTCTTTAAAAATTAGATAATTTAGATACGGTCTTGCAATGCAGTTAAATATGATGAATATTGACAGAAAAAAAATCGAAATTTCGGCCGATTTTTAATTGCTTCAGAGTCCACCGTCCCTATAACTTAATTTTTGGTTACTCATACTTTTTATTTATTTTAAAAATAACAAATAAAAATAACTCCATAACTGTTGTTATTATTATTATTAAGTTATAATACTCGAATACGTTATAATACTTGATGAATTTTTTATTTAAAGTAAGAGGCAAGAGAAAAAAAGATATCTGGTAATATTTCTGCATTAGTATGTAATATTTTTCCACATTCTTAAGTCGGAAGATAATTAAATAAATTGCGAATTTTATACTGTAGTGTCACAAGCTTGAATTTCCATGTGACGACTGGGTACATATTTTGTTATATTTGCATACATGATATTTTTTTTTTTTTTTTTTTGTAATTTTTTTTAAGCTGCCCGAAAGTTATAAGAACTTTGTGTCGAGTATGTCTGTTGATGCCATTTTGCCAGTGGTACTTATCCAGTTCGTACCTGCGTGCCACTTTTGGAGTGCTCACGGCACTTCAAATACTTACTAGGTAATGTTCTATTAGCTCTATTACTTAATCTAACCAGTTATTTTATGTCTTGGATCTTTTTTGTAGAGTCACTAGGTTAATCGGAAGAAGAAAAGATGAAAAGTATGCAACCGCCTTCGCCGGGAATCGAACCACGGACCTCTGGAATACCGGCCCAGTGTGCTGAACCACTACACCACGAAGGCACGCTAGGGAAGTGGGAAAAATACCTTACATTATTATCACTTCTTCTTTCGAGTTTCTATACAGAAAGTAAATTAGGTCGCGTGTGATTAAGCTGAGGTTTTTAGATTGCAAGATAGAGTTGGTGTGTTCGGCCTCTCGTGCCACCTTACTAAGTTGCTGCTAGCTCATATATAAGATTTGTAGTCTTCGGCCTAGCATTATATTTGCCGATATTTGAATATCTAACCTGGTTAGGTCTGTCAGCCAACTTCGCGTTAAACTGAACTGTGTATTCTTTCTTTACTAGCTTATTTTAAATTTGAACTTATGCTATTCTAAGTTATCTCGCCATGAGTAATGGCTGAGCTGTAAGCTCCAAGTGTGGCTTCTGTTCTTTAGTTTTAATAAAAGGGTCTTTTACACTCTTTACAAATCTCAGTTCTTATTTTAGACTTTGCAATAATTTGCTTACAGTTTAGTTATAATTTATGTTAAAATATTAAAAATATTTAACATTATAACTGAAAATGTTAAATGACAATAATAATAGTGGAAAAGTCCACAGAGCCTGTCAATCTAACAGGAGGGTACACTTCCGAAAGATTTTCTAGGGAAAATTAATTTGTATTTGCATCACACGTGGAGAAAATTACAAAACCACCCATGCAGCCACTCCGTTCACTAGAATTCGAACTCTGTTTCGAACTACCAGTATTCAGCGGTCTTGTCTCTTCATTCACTGATAGATATTTTTTCATTGTTATTATAGAAAAATTAGGCCAATATAGCTGTGCAGTGAATTTTAGGTCTTCATTCATTATTTCTGCGCTTAAACTGAGTGTTTTTTTTTTACTTGTTCGTCGCTAAAATTCCTTATCTCATGAATTTTTCTTTTCTTTCCCCCTTCTCTTCCCTGGAATATTACAGTAGACTATTTAATCGTGCAGTATTTTATGTATTTTATTAACATAACATTGAAATTAGGATATTTAAAAATTGCACAATGGCTTGCTCAGGCAAAGAGAAAAGTCGAAAGTCTCTTGCTTTAAATCAGATTACATATCTTGATTGAAAAAGAAAGTCAGGAGGTTCGAAATGAAAATGAGTCAAAAATAGAATTTCAAAGCTGCATTAAAGTGTTATTTAACCTTTTAACTGTCATGCCCGAGATAATCTCGGGTACAGCACTGGTGTTCGAAAATGTTACGCCTGAGTATTACTCGGGGTAATTTTTTTTTTTTTTTTTTTTTTTTTTTGAGTGCATCGTATTGTTATACCCGAATATATATCGGGAGACGTTTATTTCGGCTTCATCTTTTTGTCAAACCTGACTGTATCTCGGAAAAATTTGTCAATTTGTGTACCCAAATCATCAAAATAACTTGACAGTTAAAGGGTTAATGGAGTACAAAAAAGAGTGATTGTAAGTGGTGAGAGTCATGAAGGTAAGAAGTAATGAAGCCGCTACCAGCAACCCTTCTCTGTATAAGGATCTGTTGATACCATTTCAATGATAAGCTCTTCTCTGTCTCACTTATTTTCATCGGCTCAGTCAGATTGTTGATTACATGTAACTCTACGCGTTTTTCACTGTTTTAAAATGATAAGAAAACCATCGCTTTGCAAATGAAACTAAAAACTTTTGGTCATACTATTACTGTTGAAATCTTTCACAGTTAAATTTTAGAAACATTAGCAGTTAGCAACAAGCATAAAAATAAGGTATACATAAATGCCTTTAAAATAGCAATGGCAGTCATGGGAATGCAATTTTAAAGCAATTACTTTCTCTGTGCTACTTAAATATGTATGGATAATTTAAGTGACACTAGTAATACCAAAACTGTACTCAGATATAACAATAATAGGTAATTCTTTAAAAAATGATGGTAAACATAATGAACGTTTTCGAATATGTTTTTTCAGCCAGTAGACTATCGGAAACAAAAATGAAGAACAATAGATTAACTTCTAGATCAAATAATAAAACTTCAAAAATTATTTTCTGTACTTACTGTAGAAAAGGTAATAAATTATTCTATGGAACGCGAGCAGTACTGATTTATAACGGATATATGAATTCCATCAGAAACTCTAAAAGCTAGATTTTATAAAGACAGTTACACAATCTCTTATCTGCTCTGTATTTAAATTCTTCCTCATAATATTTCATATATATTATCAAAAATTTAATAGGATCTATGCAATACATTAAGCAAAAAGTACAAAATAGTTTTATATATCGCTAAGCAGAAATTTTTCAGTTGTATCTTAGAATTTTATGGGGAAGGTGGATAACTATGGGGGTTATATAACGCAAATAGCTTTTTTCATCATTTTCTTTGCGATACACATAGAAAAATTCACATTATAAAATTTTTTTCTGAATTTATGAAGAAATATTATGAAAAAAACTTGTATCTTGTTATAATTTAAGAAATCAATCATAATCATAATTGCATTCGTAAATGTTATACATGCTAGTTCCGATATTTATGCACACTATTCTTAAAATAATGTTAACTTAATATTTTTTTCAAATTCAATTGTTTTAATAATAAATTAAATAACACAAACTAATTCATCAAATAAGCTAAAAATTAAGCGAATTAAAATTTGGTAAAAGCATAGTTTAAAATTTTAGCAAAATCAAAGCATTCTTATGCTAAACCAAGAATATTTCATTATTTATTTTTATTATTAATATCAGTTCTTAAATACTGTAAAAATTTGGTTATACTTGACTGACAATTGTAAAAAATAATTCTCCTTTAAAAGGAAGTAATGAAATATGTATCTTACTTTTTTTGTGGTGGGAGGAGAAAGTAAATTTTCAGATAGCTTTTTTTACTCCAATGCATGCTTTTTATCCCTAAATAATAATGTTTACATGTTACCCGAACTAAATAGTGCACGTGCACAACATGGTTTTCGGTTAGATTTTGATCTCACGTATGAACACATTAGATACGAAAACTAAGTCTGCATTCTTATTTTGCACGGCTATTGAATGAAGTTTGATATCTCCATTAGTACGAGGAGATAAAACGCATTGTTTACAGTTTAGTTTAGTTTCTAAATTTCTAACGATAAAACCAGCAATGTATATTGCTATTATAAGCTTCCGTGACATGACTCAAAATTTGGGTTTGATAAAGTTCTATACATTCAACGCTTGAAAATTGTTCACTGTGGTTTTCCAACAAATTTTTCGTTTGTTTTAAATATCAACTGTTTAGGACATCAAATAGCTTTTTATAATTCTTATGAACTTAACAGTTGATTCTGAATTTTCAAATTCATCTAAGTTTAATTTCGTACAATATCTGTACGCCTAATGAATTCTAACACAAAAGAAAGAGGAAACAATGCGGAAAGGAAATTTTAAGTAATTTTATATATAAAAACGACGTACCTATGAAAGCTTATTTTGTTTTATTTTTTTTTGACGCATCTGCAGTTTCTGAACATGCAATAGCACACCAGAAAAACGTTTTATAACTTTGAATTAAAAAAAGTCTACCACATGACTTACCACACTTCATCGGCCTATTAAATTATACACATTTTTTGCTGCACACCATTAAGCTCGCATCATCCTCTAGTTATTTTAACTTAATTAACCGATTCCTCGAGGCAAGTTGAAAATGACATAAAAATTACGATTGTTGAAATTAAATATCCTGGTCAATTGTTATCGTACAGGAATTAAACTTCCTATAATTGTATTTTTTTCATAATGACTATAATACTTTTACAAATATAAGTATATAACTGAGAGATCGGCATTAAAAGTTAGATTTTCTTATTCTTCAAAAATGATTTATTTTTTTAATTTGGCATTGCCAAAATATATTTGTTTTCGTCACTTTCTGTAATTGGAAGTATATAACTGCGAAAACAAAGGCCTGCTCCATCTTTAGTTTTACTTTAAAAAATATTTTAAAATTTAGAATAGCATTAATTTGCTCAATTTATTGTTTGGTTTGCCTTTTCAGTTTAAATTGTTATCTTATATATGCATATATGCGTGTGTGTGTGTGATATTTTAGCAGTCGGGCACATGAATGAAGCTTGGCATCAAAATCCGGACGTGGCTGAGTGGCTTACAGGAGAAACACGACACAGAAGAAATTAGTTGTTTTGATTCCACATCTTTAGTCAATGCAAATGGAAGATCACTATTATTTTAGATTCTCTAAAATTACATATCCAATAATGATTAATATTAAAATAAGATTAAATTTAAGCTTTCGACGTCATAACTATTCTAACAAAGGAAAGAAGAAGGGACAGAGCAGCGCAAGGTCTTAATAGCAGCGATGGCAGGCAGCATTCTAACGAAAAATGGCGAGAACCCTGCATTTATAATAACGATTACATAACATGCCAGAATGTTCTCGAAAGTACTGGTCTAGGGGGAAGATCCTGAAATTACGGAAAGTTAATTAGAGATTGCCTGTTCGCGTAGAGCAAAACCATCGTATTTTTTATATCTTACATATATGCATCTAAATGTTATAGCAATCTCATATGCAAGATTTCAACTTTGTACGGCTGATTGTTTCTGAGTTATGCGAGATGCATACATAGATATGCATATATATGTACGGATTTCACGAAAAAAAAAAAGCCATTTTTTTAATCTCCTTTAAAAAACAATCGGCCATGGAAAAAATAATTCTGGAACGGTCAAAATGGATATTTCCTTTGAAATATGAAACCCGAAATTTTTCGCGATTGCAATACTATCTTTACTTTGTATAAGGAAGCAAAAATGTCGGAAATATTGCTGAGAGTATAACTGACTCCACAGCACCCCATTACAACCAGGGCTGTGGAGTCGGTAGGGAAAATGACCGACTCCAACTCCCTCATATATGTGTATCTGTAAACATATACACATGGGTTACAGCTTATTTTTTTTTAACATGAAAGAAGTAATAGATGCTACAGAAAAAAATGATGGCATAGCAAATTATTTATATTAATTAGCATTTATTATGAAATGGAAAAACTGGCATTAGTAATTTCTAGGAAACAGTAAAACTTCGGCAAGATCTTCTTTGTTAGAGGACCATAGATCCGATTTGATAAACTTCAGAGCTCAGGAGAGTCTTTCCACACTATTAGGGCTACTTCTTTTAATTTTTCAGGATAGATTTTTATAAATTATAAAAGAAGTGTCTTGCGCAGTCATATTTTTCTATTTCTTCAAAGGCCGTGTGAAAATCTTGTTTGTATTTTTCATTTTTATATATAAAGGCTCTTGGTTCTTTATTTTCATTCGCTTTGCCTTAGCCTTTTCAATATTATCCAAAAATATTTCTCAAAATCTAATTCATCATTAGAAGAGGATGATAGAGACTCAAATGCAATGTTTGCAGCTTAACTGTCCTGATTTGAATTCTCTAATTCTTTTGAGAATAATTTCATTCTTAATGAAAGCTCATAGATGGCTTTCTTTGCCTTTTAATTTGTTCGTCATCCAAGAAAATTCAGTGTTTCAGATCTACACATATTGAACCCAGCAAAATCTCATTGTCTAGCAAACTAATTTCTCTTTCCTTCATTTAAGAAATGATTCCTTCTGCAATAAACCCTCCATTTCAGAAAGAGCAAACATCACATTCTTTCATTCTCGCCTCCTGTCAATTCTTCAGATTGCAGCTTTTTTGTGGCTTATACAGTGTAGAAAGAAGAGTTTCCAATTCTGCAAAATCATTCCACAGTCTTTCTGTTAATGAAACATTAGGGTTATCTACATCTTCTAAAAAGTTCTTAATTCTAACAACCTCTTTATCATCAAATATGTACTTCCTTATCGCGTTGCTTGATCAATAAGTGCTCCTTTTTCTGCTCGCTCCCTAAAAATGCCATCAATTTTGGGAGTTCTTGCTGCTTACCTAAATTTACCAGTGAAATTTGTAACTAAATGAATCAATTTAATCACTAATGGCAAATATCACATCCATCCTCTTCCCTTATATATATTTATTTATTTATATGTCAACAAAATAAAAATAACTATTTATTAATGTATATAGTTCATAAATAAAAATAATAACTCAGCTTGCCATTAATTTTCTTTAATTCATTCTAATTTCATTTCAAATTCAAACTGTCCAACAAAAACTGGAGTCGGAGTCGACCTGTTTTTAGCGGCTCCAACTCCGACTTCTTTAACCCCAAAATATGCCCGACTGCGATTCCGACTCCATGACTCCATGACTCCGACTCCGACTCCAACAAGGGACTGCAAGAGGACTAACGGGAGTGAAAAGAGAGAGGGTGTTAAGTGAAAGCTGACTTGTTTCCGGTCTCAGCTTTGGGCCATGATATCCTTTTCATATAATTTTAGCAACATGAAACTCATCAGAGATTTTCTAGGGCGATGGGATTAGTGAGGTTTTAAATTGTTGACTTAAACAAACCAAAATCTAAATATGATTAAGCAACTTAGTGGGAAAAAATTCACTGAACCCTAACACAGATCAAAAGCTAGCGTCCGTAAATGTAAAATTGTGAATATAAAGGAATATTCTCAAACAAAACTAAAAACCCGTAAATAGCCTTCTTTAAGCCTCCATAAATATAGTTAAAATATGAATATAAAGGAATATTAAAAAAAAAAAAAAACTGAAACTGGAACTAAAACATCTGTAAATGGCCCTACTTAAGCCTTTATAAATGTAGCAAAGTTATGAAAATAAAGAAATAGTTTCAATATTACATAAACACAGTTTTTTATATATATAAAATATTGTGTCGGAGTTGGTTGGATTCCTCTTCTTTTATGTTCTTTTATACTTCATTTGTTTTGCTTTTTCTTTGTGATGGTTCAGTTTAATTTTACTTTTAACATTTATAGAATTTTAATTCTATACGATTTTTTGAAATTTGTTTATTTGAATTTCTTTTTTTCGTCTTTTTGAAAAATTGGTTCTGAATTTCTTTCTTTATATGGATATATATATAGAGAGAGAGAGAGAGCGATAGACAAAAAGTAAGAAATTTAACACTTTACACAAAGGCCCAAAAGAAGTGAAATTCAATACCAATAAATTTCAAAATACCCTTTAAATATGCAAAGTAAGAATTAAAGAAATATCAAACTAAAACCTGTAAATTACAAAAAGCAGAAAAAATACAAAAGAAGAGGAACTGAATCAAATCTGATGTAACGTTATTAAGAGGAGGCTACATCAGAATTACAATCTCCCTTCCACTTGAAAAACCACTGCATTTTTGTATCCAAAATTAGCTAATGAACTATTCTAAAGAACGTATTTAATTACAACAGTTCACCCGAAAATTTTGAAGAGTTTCTATCGCAGCAGAATAAAAATTCCAATGTCAAATCACAACCGAGGCAAATTAAATATTCATCTTCATCTTAAAAAATACTTTGCGGCCACAAGCAACTTGATATTCTAAATTCGTGCCTAATACAAAATGTTTATATACTCGTATTTGATAGTTTTGCTGTAAAAAGAGAAGCAGCAAGCAGCAGTTAGGCTAGGCCGAAATACAGAAAGCAACTACATTGTGATCAGGATGTAATCTTAATTCATCATGAGTTAGTTTCGGCTTTCAATGCATTTGATTGGATAATTAATACTGCTATAAAATTGAGTGTTTGAGTGTTAGTTCCATTTACATAACCAGCATGATACAAGTCATATGATATGGATATAAGTATCGAAATGAAGCATTGCAGAAAAAGGTATTAATATTTTTAGAACAGAGATGGGAAATACTTAAATTAAAATTGAGCATTCAGGGGCTATTGCTAATTGTATATTTTTTTAAATTTTTGTTACATGTTTATGATTTTTTTAGACTTAGATGTGAACTTAATAAGCTACAAAATACAAAGTGTCAACTAATTTGACACACAATTAAATAAAATATTTATAGTTTAATACTTTTTTATTTTCCATTGCGTTATATTACTACATTATATTGTCAGGACTGCTTTTCCTTCTAATTGCGTTTGGAAATGTAACTGGAGCACTGAGTAGGAACAGGGAGCTTGCTCAAAACTGTGTTCGTGCATGTGGTAGATAAGAAAGGTTAATTTTACCCTTTATTTCTCATAGCGTACAGCCGTTCCCGCACTTTGGGATACAGAGACCAGCACTTATGGTCTAAAACGTAGAAAATAAGAAATAAACAAATAAACTAACTTAACTAAATAAGAACTAAACTTAGATGCTTTACAGATGCTAGTAACGCGAAGATTGGCCTTTTGACACTACGTATGTAGTGAGCGAAATGCAAAAGACTACAATACGTCTTCTAATATCAGCGAGAACTAAGTTCTGGCCTTAAAGGCAATTATGAACTGACTGAAAAGCACGCACGTGGTAAGGCAGCGAGAAGTCTCTTTCTTCTATTGGATAAAAGTCATCTCTTGAATACCCGTACAGTTTACAACCTTGTTAGCATAAACAATTCTACTCGCGCTTATTCTGGCCGGAAATGGAAAATAAGAGAGGATAGCAAAGTTTAAAAAAAAAAAGTTAGTAAAACTTAAAATTCTTACAATATTAGTAATCTGCCACTTACTCGAACAATATACGTAGCGTGGAAAATTATCGATATGATTATCAACTCAGGATGTACACACCTCCAATTTTGAGAAAACAACTGCCAGTTTTAAGATCTGTTGTCTTTCCATGTCATACAATATAATTAATTTTTATTTCAAATTATTAAAGCATTGCCTGTAGCAAAATAATATATGTATTTCACGAGCGTTATTAATAAACTACAAAATACAAAACATAAACTAATTTGATATTTATTAAAATAAAAAGTTTATAGATTAATACATTAATTTGTTTTCCGTTATTAAATATAATATAATACATAAAAAGCGGGTATAATGTCATATACACTGCTCTCCAGCATGTTTTTCAAAGCTCACCATTACAAAAATGTCAGTAACGTTTAAAAACATAGTTCATATGCATGACAGCAACGAAGTTTATAAAAATATATGCAAAAACAATAGCTACCACTTTTATTTTATAGAAATCAATACTTATATGGAAGTTTGAGAAAAAATGAAAAAAAATCGAAATTTTTGTTCCCGAGTGTTGATCTTCAGTTGTTATTACAGTTTCGTGGACAATATCCAGGAGAGTCTATCAGTGTCCAGGAGAAGTCGTTTGCCCGATTTGTTGAGGTGGCGGGCGATCGGATAGATGGAAATGGGAATATCACAAGCTGATGCTGCCAGACGTCTCATTGTGTCTCCTAGTGTGGTCCACGGACAAAGGAATCAGTTTAAATCCGAGGATTCTGTGTCTAGAAGACATGTTCCAGGCAGAACTAGAGTTATAATACCTGTGAGAGACCGGTATTTAGTTCTTTCGGCCCGAAGAAGGAGTAACGTTACTGTGCCTCAGCTCATGGCAGATCATTTAGTGGCAACAGGAACAAGAATTTCAGCTACTACAGTGGCAGACGTCTGCACAATACAGGTCTGTATACAAGACGACCAGTCGTTTGTGTCCCCTTGACCCAAGGACACAGAGGTGCCCATTTATGTTGGGCAAGGGAACACGTCTCCTGGACCAGTCAACAATGGGCATCTGTTCTTTTCACAGACCAGTCAAAGTTCATATTGGAGAATAATTCAGGTTGTCAGCTTATCTGGAGGGAACAATGCACCAGGTACAGCCAATCCCCCATTGTGGAAAGACATAGTTACAGAGGTGGTGGAATAGTGGCTGAGGTCTCTCTCGATAGTCACACTGACCTTAATGTGTTTCATGGAGGAACTTTGACCGGTTGAGATATCGAAACGAGATCCTTGATCAATGTGTCCACCCATATACCATTACGGTTTGTCCTGGATTTCTTCTGATGGACGACAATGCGTGACCGCACCAAGCTCGGGTTGCTGAAGAATGTCTTGAGGGTCACAGTAGGGAGCGGATGGAATGGCCAGCTCAATCCTCAGACCTGAATCTGATAGAGCATCTTTGGAACTACCTTGGGAGAAAAGTTGCTGCTTTAAGTCCTCCTCCAAAGTCATTGGATGAGCTTGAACAAAGATTACTCCGTGTCTGGTCGTTTCTTCCCATTTCACTGACCGACAACTTAATTGAGAGGATGGAATGTCGCTCCGCCAATGTAATCCAACTAGGGTTGGACACATTCTTACTAGAACCCATTTTTGTAATGTTACCACCCCATTTTCCTTCGAAAAACTGTGATATACTGTTTCTCCAAGACTGGATTTCTCTGCCAAGAGTGCAAGTTTTTGTTCTAATTCATGTTTGTAATGAAATTTAGAAATATTCTATGTCTCATTCATTAAAGAATTCTTTAGTGAACATGTGCTGTAAACTTCCCGTTTCTGTGTTGCTTCATTCTCAAATTAGACACAAAAATCATGCTGTTCCTTAACTTTTGGAGGGCAGTGTAGATAATGTGCCTCTAATACAGAAATTTCAAGCTGCAATATTTAACTCAATTTGTTATTTTATTTATTAAGTTTATTTTACTGTCAGTTTCGATTATCTCTCGTCTGACATAAATAAACGTTGTTGCCATTCGACAGCAGACATGATCCTTCCCTTATCTTTAATACGATAAAAATTCTTTACTCAGTAGCGCGTAATAAATCATTTAAGTCGTTTTTCCACACCTTTTCTGAAAAATCCTTGCAATTAAAAAAGCTTTGCATGTTATTTTATATGTGAGTGTCATAAAGAATGCAGGTTCTTGCTATTGTGAAATTTTGAGTTAAGAAAACTGTATAATTAAGCTAGTATATTATTAAGCTATTTTATTAGACTACTGAGATTTTGGGGACATCTAATATGAAAAATCAACCATGTCTTCTCCGGTATTCGAGCCACAGGTCTTTAAGTTGTTAATTAGATAATTTAAAGACCTGTGACTTACATTATAAAAAATACTTATATTATAAAAATTAACTGTTTAATTAAATTAACTGTTAAGTTAATTACTTACATTATAACAAAAGTCAACGAAAAAAACAGTAGACGCAACAGTAGATGTTATCAATTTTTTTTTCCACCTGAAAAATGTGACTTATACCTGATGTTCCTCGAAATCCACAGAGCTTTATTTAAAATTTGTGCAAATCTAAGGCTGTTTTTTCCCCCTTATTTTAGACATTATTTTTATTTAAAAAGAAAAGAGAAAAATATTTGTATTATTTTCCTCATTTTTAACTTCTATACATTTTTCAAAATCTTTTAATGTTAAATTGGTCTTTCAAATATTAGATTGTAACCTGAAATTTTCAGCTAGCATTTTATGTAATTTATTTTTAGCCCAAATGGGCGTCAGCCCAGAAAGGCTATTAATTTTGTTTTGGCATTTTGCGTTGGTTCACTATAAAAGTCGAATCGCTTTTCAATTGGTTGCCATCAAACATTAGAGCCATGTATTAAAGAAATTAAATAACGAAGAATCTGCATGAATGTATGTATGTTTCTCGCACTGTGAAAAAACAACGGTACCTATAGACATTAAATTTTGAATAACGTAGTCCTCCACTCGAATATGGACCAAATTTGTAAGACCAAATTTGGAATCTGGAATTTGTTTTATAATCTGTTTCATATTTTGTAAAACGTTAACGAAATTTTGATTAACAAACTTAAAGATTCCAAACCGTTCCATTAACATTAACATCGCTTGCAACTTTAAAATCACGGATATATTATGCGCGAGGTTTCTTTCCATTTCTTATTGGTATTATGTTGATAGCGTAGCAACGCAAAGACGTAACAATGTCTAATGGTATTTTGCGTTGAATGACTTTGAATTTCTGTGTCACTTTTTCAAATTCCCTTTTGAATCCCCCTTTAAAAAAACGCCCCTTTTAAGCGAAATATAAAATCTGAAAGCTTTAAGATTTTTTAAAATTTTGTTTATTATTATTTTATTAATCGATAGGAGAATTATTGCTGTTTCCAAGCTACCCTCCTTTTAAGGAAAGTTACGATTTCTTTATTAATTTGGTACAACAAAGAGGGAAAATGATTCAACTAATCATTAGAAACGCTGCATCTCATCTGCATGAAGGACGCGACATAATAACCTAGAAACTAATTCTTGCAGTTTAGCAATAAAATCATGTATATTCGTTTGTGTCAAAGGGCACACTGCAAGACGTTTTGTATTGCGTAACTGATATGACACTGCAAAGCTTCGACAGTCAAGTATTATTCTTCTAAGAGCTCTATGCTAGCAATAAATGCTGCTAGATTCAACATCTCTGGAAAGCATTTTAAAGCGTTGTCATGTAACTGACCCGTAGTTGAATTCGCGATAGAAAGAAAGAAGTTATCTAAACAAAAAGTTTTAGTAATACTATGGAATTAATAATGATTATTAACATGCAAAAAATGTCTCTCAGGCATAATGCTCCTTTATCACAGTGCCACGGATGGAACCAATGCTAAACCGAATTGAAGACCGCCTGCAATATATTGAAAGGAAATTTTGAAATGGTGGGGATTTTATGTTTGCACGTATGTTACCGCTCAAACTCGAAAGTCGTTAATGTGCACATTACCTAGCGTAAATGCAGATTAACTGATTTGCTCCGTTAAAGTGCGGAATCAAGAGTTTTCAGCCTTTTACCTAGGTCATGTGCACATTAAACGGCTTCCTTAATTATCGTTTAAGTACAAAAGTTTGTTTCTCTCATTTCCTTTCCATACTCCTGATTGTTTATTTGATTGTATTAACTTGATTCTTTAGGTATTGAAAAATAAATAAATAACATTATGTTAATTTCTTTAATTGAACAATATTTTAAACAATTTTATTCTTTGTATTATAGTTTTTTTAATTGATTGTAGATTGATTCTATCAACTAATTGTTGATTGTTTGACAGTATTAACTTGATTTTTTAGACGTCGAAAAATAAATAAATAACATTATGTTAGCGTATTTTAAGCGTATAGAAACGTTACTATTGTTCCAGCAAAGATCTTATTTTTACTTTACCGAGTGCTTAGTAGGTAATGTGCAGATTATCTAGGTAATTTTCAGATTACCTAGGTAATTTGAAAAATGAAAAAAAATTCTGCACTTTAAAGGATCACCCTAGTTAATTTCAGATTAGCTAGGTAATGTGCACACCGCATAAATCCGCAGAATAACTGATTTCCGCCCTTTAGCGGTAATACATAAGTTTAATATCCGCATTTAAGTCATGAACTTCAAAAACTATTTACTTGTATTTCAGTTAAAATAATTAGGTTAATATAAAAGTGCTTTTTAAGTTACATGTTTTAAATACTGCTCTAAGGAAGTAAAAAGATAATTTTTAATGCATTCTATTACATATATGTAATACAAAATGTTTTTAATATGCATATGAGGCTACTGTTAATCTGTTATGAGGCTGCTTGAACATATGCGTTCAAGCAGCCTCATAACAGATTTTATGTTATTGGTTTCATTTCTTCAGAATCATATTTGAGCCACCTACTCGTATTTTACCGCAAAAATAAGTCCTCGGATGTAAACGAAGCTGTTATTATTCTGCGTTGCATAAAATCTTTTATTTTAATTTAATGCTACAAAAGAATATTGTTTATCAAAGCAGCCAAGCGAATCATTTAAAAATTATATCTATATATTTTCTCTCAGTCAGTCTTAGTTACCATTATACTATTAATAAAATTAAAATTACCTAAAAGTTTTTTTTTTTAGCTTTTTACCAATCGATACAAAATTTCTTTCTAACTTTACAATCAGTGTCCAGAGGTCTGGATAAAAAATAGAATTTAATAATTATGAAATGTCAACATACCGATTTAAATCATCAACTCTTTTTTTCCTTTTTAAAAAATAATCGCGCTATGAAGTGTGCCATTCCAAAATGATTCTGATAACACACGAAAGAAATTCTATTAGTGCAAGGGAAAGGAACACCATATTGCTGTTGCCATCAAATTTCATTAATGTTAAGCATTATATTTTGTTGCAAATGTTAGATTTTTATATTATGCAGATCGCAAACTTTAACTAAGACAATTTGTAATGACAACCAACTTTTTCACATTGACCGTATCTTTGAATCAGTAAAAAATTAAATTAAATTAAAAAAAATTAATGTGGACACTTCGCGACTTCCTTGTACGGTCTGTTATATTATACACATTTCTACTGTACTTCATTTAAACTTGAATTATTATTCCTAGAGGCAAGTTGAAAACGGCTTGAAAAATTGCAAATTTTGAAATTAAGTATCCCGGTCAATTTTTCTATAATTTCATTTTTAATAACGAGTATAAAACTTTTCCAAATATAAGTATAGGAAAAGAGAAACCTCATTAAAAGTTAGATTTCGATAGTATCGAAAATTATCTTTTTAAAAGTTTTACATTGCCGAAACATGAAAACTTTCTTCATTAAAAATACTTCTGTAATTGAAAATAAATGACAACGACTAAAACGACTAGAAAATTAGAGACGAAGGCAGATTAAATCTTCAGTTTTATTTTCAGCAACATGTCGGCATATTAAATGTGCCTGTTCCAAAGAACTTACACTTTTAATAGATTTGCAGCAAAAAAGAAGAAGCAGACAGACTGCAGTCCAGCTAAGGCAAAACGTAGAAAGCAAGTGCGTTATTTTCAAAGTGAAATCTTATTTAGACTGAGTTAGTTTTGGTTCTCAATACATTCAGACTGGAAAGTTAATATTGCTCTGAAATTACTGTTGGCTGGCCGAGTTTTAGTTCCATTTACATCTTCATAATTACGTAAGAATAATATGACATAGATTTCTCTCGTAATTCAAAAATTTCTCCGTAAACCGCAAAAGTTTCTCCGCAAGTTCACCAAGTGAATTATTCTTGGCGCAATTTTTTCAGTTTTCGCCAAGAATAATTCACTTGGTGAACTTTTCCTTTCCCTTCCATTACGCCAGAGTGGAAAAAAGGCACCTCGTTCCTACCTTTTTACATTGTGCATGAGCGGGAAAAAAGTTACATCGTTCTTACTTTCAAATAATTTTAGCAGTGTCTAAACCACATTTGATGTTTTATCGCTTTCAACAAATATGCTAAATTTAAAAACGCACCAATATATAAATTCACTTATATCTTCAAAAATTTTGAATAAAAAAACTGTAATTTTTTTAAGGTATGCTTAGAAATACGTTTAAGATCATAGTAAAATTTTTATAGATTATAATTCAAAAACCTTTTTGAAAGATCTATAAAAATTATTTAAAAATACAATTTTTTAAGATAAATCATAAGAACTGGATGAATGTTATTTGGAATGAACCTAAATTTCGAAATGGGAAAGGAGGAAGCCAATAAGTTTAATAAAAAAAGAAAGATTAATAAATATATACCAAACTCAATTAACATTGAGGAGCTAATTTTTTAAAAACTACTAGCGCGGTTTTTTACAAAACTTAATAGTTTGGCGTAATTTGAGTCGTAGAATTGAAATATGGAAAAAAATTGGTATGTTATTTCCGAAAAGTCCGATTTTGTGTCAAAATACCTATATTAGAACAATATACCTATATTAGATATATAAATCTAACACATATCCTAAGACACGCGTTCGAGACATGAAAAACTCAATGTATATAGGTGTTATATGAGTGTGTGTGTTTGGAACTGACGATAGCATTAAAAGAGGCAGATGCACAAACTGATGTTATACCAGTCTCATATACAAAATTTCAACGTTCTATACGCTAATCGTTTTTGAGTTACGCAAGATATATACATACAAAATCCTTTTGAATTCATTTTAAATACATTGTGCAATCCCTTTTGGATTGTCCGTTACTTTAATCTGTTCGTACGTACAGAAGTCAAGTAAAAAAATCGTTCAAATGGATTTGGGAACTGGAAAAATGGATATTTCCGTTGAAATATGATACCAGAAATTTTTCACGGATATAGCATTTTCTTTATTACGCACAATGGAGTAAAAAGCACTCAAAATAACTACCGACTACACAGCTATTAATGAAAAACCTATTTTTTATGATATATTGCTATTTGGAAAAAATCAGTTTTCGAGATCTGACATTAAAAACGCCTAGCACTTAAACTTAGCATTTCTTGAATTTTACTACTTTGCGATACGCTGGCAGGGCATTTATTTTCTTCCTCTTTTCTTCATCCTTCGTGGTGTAACGGTAGCCCACTCGGCAGGTCCAGGTTCAAGATTAGGCGAGGGCATTGATCATTTTTCATGTCTCCTGCTTCAAAAATCCTAATGACGCCACAGACTTTTCGTTTCATTTTTCAATTCTGAAAATATACATAGTTACTGTTTAAGCATTTAGCAGTGTACGTTATTTTTAGTAACATAACTACGTAATGTTGTCTGCAGTATATGTAATATCATTCATTAGAAAAAATGTACATTTTAGCATTAATAATACAAATATTTGTAATCATTAAAATAATTACACTTTGTGTCGTCAGCTTGTTATCCAACTAGATACGTGGGGATTGCCAGTAAACGGTTTCGAATATCTTCTCTTCATAAGGAAACTTACAGGTGTGAACTTGACGATTCGGATCGATTGATAATAACATTTTTGTTTACATTTTTCATATGTGCTTTTAACACGTATTTTATACAGACTAAAACGTGTAATTAGCCAAAATAATGCACTGTGATACTTCTTCTAAAGCATCGGTAAATTAAGGAATTAGAATTTGATGTACCATTTGACTCATATTTAATATTCAGTTTGTACATGATTTTTATATATCGCGTTGGAAAGAAAGTAATTTATCTTCTTTTAATGTGAAATAAAACTGTACAAAAAATGAAATTTAATCAGTCAGATATCTTCCAGTCTATTCAATGAACCATCTTTCTGGTAACTTCATGATTCGACGTTAACAGAACGTCTTGTCTTTATCAGCAAAAAACTCAATTAAGTGCGATTTGAGGTCATCGTTCTTACTGAAATTTTTACCATTTAAAAAGTTCTATAAACCTCAAAATAAATGATAATTCTATGATGCAAAATCGGACTAATTGGGGATGTGACATCCCTTCCGAACGACGCTCCAACAATTTCGTACGTGTTGCTAAAGATGTATGAGGCCTCTCATTGTCGTCGTGGTGTAAGATCTATCTCTACTTTTCCACATACACTAACTTAGACCCTACAATGAACCTGGCGAATTCTCGCACAGGCGTGAAATAAATACCAGCACTGAAGAAGGGTGCAAAATAACCCTTTATTAAATCTAACTCACTTAACAGAAAGCACGGACTTCGTGCGTTACAAAACACCGTTCACTTGCGGCGGTAACTAAACGTAGACTAGAATACAAATTAAATCTGAAAAATATATGAGTGCAAAAACGCACTTCAAAATTACTCGTAAGAGATGGACTTACAGAAATCTAACCGGCGTGATACTAAACGGATAAGGCCAAAAGGCTTACTAGCATGACCGCGAAATAACGAAACGTGCGCTAGGCTAGAGAAACACGCTCTGAATAAACTGAGATAATCACACGTTTAAATAGCACTTCACTTAACTTTAAATTTACATCCTGGCGAGAGAATGTGAGGGGAAGTTTGAGAAGTTGAGAACAGGGAAACTTAAAATAAATTTGTTATGCAAAATAAGGAAAAACCTACAGTGGAACATGATTCCTTTACTGTTTACCAATTCTATTTCTCTTTGATTGCTTCCTCTAGTTACATAAATTCTTAGAAGTACACTCTCAGCTTGAAAGCAGCTCAAAATACACAACACTTTTGTAATCCCATCAAATTCATAGTATGATCTTTTCCTGATGCAATTTAGCTTTCGATACGATTTGTGCAGATTCATCATGCACTGACCTTGATGTTTTTCGATTAACATTACAGTAGATGATCCGTTTTTCATTACCAGGGATAATTTATTAAAAAAAAAGGGTCGATTGCATTATGTTCGAAATGGGTATCACAAATATTGATTTGTTGTGTTAAGTGAATTGCTTTCAATCCATGCGGAACCTAAATATCGAGCTTCTTAACGAGTCCAGAATATCGTATGTGATTTTCAATTGTTGTGTCTAATGGATTTAACTATTTTGCAAACTCTAGCACAGTTATATGTCAATTCGATTCAATTATGGCTTTAATGCTGTCAACATTAACTTCTGAAGGTCGGCCAGACTATTGGTCATCTTCAAGTGAAAATCTCCAGAATCAAATTTTTTAAATCAATTCTGACATATGCGTTCTGTTAATTACAACGCTATAATTTTCATGTATCGTTTTTGTGAACTTTAATCGCTCTCTTGATTTTAAGAACATAAAAAAGACAAAAATGTTTATTTTTTCACTCCGTGTTAAAACTGACCGCGAACTAACCGTAAAGTATATTTTCTTCTACCGTAATCTGCGGAGCACGCTGTAACGCCGTATACTAAAGAAGTGTCATAGCTGTTAGAAGAATGACAAACACGACAGTATAGTGCTAAAGAAAGTAAGAGTTATATGTGATTGGAAAAGAACATATCCCACCGCATGCGCCGTACAAGCAGTCTCTGCTCAAGGTAATTGAGAAAATAATTTATCGAAGGTGCTACGAATCCTAATAGGATTTTCGATGCAGGAAGGTATAGGAGTTTTTAAAATCCAAAGCAGAATGAAATAGGTACTTTTCCGTCAAATTCCATACTACAGCTGTCAGCTCTTCATTTCCGATTTAATGAAATTTAATTTTCTATAAATCTTAAATCTTTTTTCTTTTCTTTCAGATACTTTTGTAATCAAAAATGTATATATTTGTATACATTTTGTATGTTTAAATTCCTATGCTTTTGTAATCAAAAATGCCACGTTAGCAAAAGCCTTCTTTTTAAAAATTCATTTCTAAAACTGAAACTTTATCTACGATCAACCTATCACGGTATATTTGCCTTTATATTCCTTTTGAAACATTTTCATCGTTTTCATTATGCTTATTTTCCGCAAAAAGTTGCTAATTAATGTAAAGCACCTCTTTATTTTCATAATACATTATACTTATCTGACTCCATTATCCGTAAGTCACTAGTAGTATCATATCGACTATGGCAGTAAGTATGTCGATATGTTCTTAAAAAATGTCTTATTTGTTTAAGGGAAAACAGTCCGTTTTGATTAAGAAAACTTGAAGATGTAGAGGTCGATTTTGGCAATAATCGCAAAAGCGAACGTTGGAAGATCTGCAAAACTCAAACCGCAGGTATGGTTCTATGCACTGAATCTCTTCGTACACGTGTATTTGTATACAACAGACAAATTAAAATAGACGTACCTTCATATTTTAAGTTATATTGATGTTAAGATATACATCATATAGAGGGTCGAATCGTAAATACTCTCGAAGCCGAAACTGAATCCTAAGAATTTCTTGAATCTCTCGAATAATTCATTTAAAGGAATAAAAGGAAGAAGGAAAAAAGTCAGCTTGAAAAGTTTGAAAAGGTTCAGATTTTAACAGTTGCCCAAAAGGGCTCTTTTAAGATTTAATACGCTAAAATTAAAATAAGTGTTAAGAGTTCTTAGTTGGAGAGCTAGTTCTTGACTTAGAAACCTTGTAGTAACATACTTGGTCCTAGCTACTTTCCTTAGATTATATTTATATTCTAGGTTCGGCTTTGCTGTGTGCAGCTGATTTAGCGGTTTAGATAAAGAAGGAGCCAATCGTGTAGTTAATCTTACTTTATTGTGCCTGTACATCTTACATTTCTGTTTCAGTTACTTAGCCACAAGTAATGGTTAAATTGTAACCACTAAGTGAGTGCATTGGTTCAATTTAGTTAAAAGAAAAAGGTTATTATAACCTTGTTCTACAGTTATCTCTTCTTTCAAGACCTAGCGAGAATTCGCTACCTAGTCTTCCACTAGGGTCTTACCAGTTGATGATCCTGAAACACACTCTAGAAGACACTGCAAAACAAATAAACACCAAACACGGAACATGCGTGTTCTTTTCTAATGAACTTTTATGCTGGACTCAATAAAATTCATTTTCCGAGATTTAGATTAAAACATTTAATGGGCTTTTAGGTTAGGCCTCAAAAGATTTGAATAACTAAAAAGGCCCGAAGACTCGAGTTTTCGAATTCGAGGATTCTTATGCATCAACGCTAATATAAATAATTTTCAGTAACAACTGTTGTAGATATTATGAAGAATTGCATATCTTTATAAAATAGGGTAAACTCTTTCCGGACCAGTTAAAAAAACAAATTGAATCATAAATGTATAAAATCGTTGTATATATGAAGTTCAACTAGAAATGAATAAATTTTATTCTCAAATATCTTCAGTTATTTTAGTTCCACTGTTATTTAAAAAAATGCAGCACTTATAATATAAATTCTAAACAATAGAAGAAAATTTTTGATATGCACTTTTTTTATGAAAGACATTCATTTCCTTTCACATTTGTTTAATTTACTTATTTTACGCATTTCTAATTTCTAAATTCATGAACATTCTTAAAATTTTGATTCTGAGTTAATACTTAAATTAAAATACCCTAAAATAATCAATTGAGATTCTCTATTTGAGCTCAAAATTAATAAAAATAATTGAAAATATTTGGATATAGGTTCAGTAATAAATTGGGCTCAGCTTGATGTTTTATCAGTCAGGGTTCCAAGTAACTTCACTCATTTGTTAATATATTAAAATCAATAAATATTAAATTATTGCACGGAATGCATTGAGTTCAACGTTAATATCTTTCTGTTTGATATTGAACTCACTATTTTACACTGGATTCTTCTATTTCATATTGTATTCTTATACTAAACTCGTCTGAAATTTTTTTTTTTGTTTATTTACTGAAATATCCTTTTTTTCTATTTTCTTATTCATCATGGAGGCTACATTTTTTCAAATTATAGAGAAAAATTATTAAATTATTTAAAAAAAAAAACTGAAAGCTCTCAGATTTTATATTACTCCCAAAGGGGCTTTTACTAATGTTTTGTTTGTTACTTCTATTTATTAAATATCATGTTCTTTGCACTTAAACTATAAAATTAAATTCAACAGAAATATCGCAAAATATTTAAAAGAGCATATCTTTAGAATTTCAGATACACAGTCTTGAGCGCTGGAGATAAAAATAATTTTTTTTCCCGGTACAGTGTTGCCATTGCTCGCTTTGAAATCGTTGAGTTTCTTAGTCAAAAACTCATAAATGCTTTAGAAAATATGAAACAGGTAATGAAACAAATTCCAAATTCCCAATTTGGGCTGTCAGATGCCCATATTCGGGCGGTTTGGTTTGGTTTGGTTTATTTAATTATGGCAAAGCACACTAGGTGTTGCATAATCGAGAAAATATTGTTAAGAATTTTATTATTACTATTTTTATTATTATTGTCTATTTTTCAAAAGTGTGTTTTTGTTTTATATTGTGTGAAGTTGTAACTATATGTCTTTTCTTGTGTGGCAACAACGCTTCTGTAATTCTTCAATTTGAACTTTTGGATGTGTGCCAGGTTTGATGGCGTAATGCTCTGGTGAGAGCGTCGATTGATTGTGTAGATGAAACATGTTGTTTCAGAACGTTATTTCTTTAAAATATGTAAAATAAATGTTTTGTTTTCTGAACTCGGATTATGCAAACGTTATTTAGTTTCAACATAAAAGTTTGGCGTCCGTTTGACAGGACGTTTGTGTGATTTCGAGTAATTTTGATTTAGGCGTTTTGTTAAAATGGAGTTGTTAAAAGCAAAACGTAAAAGTGAACGTACTTCGTTTACGTTAACTACGAAGATTGTGGAAGAAGAATTGCCTACTTGTACGGATCCTGAGAGATTGCAAGTGTTGTTGGGGCAACTAATTGACAAATTTGAACGCTTGGACAGTACTCAAAGCAGTGTTTTAGAACAAACCAAGGAAGCGAATTTCGAGAATGAATTTAATACGGCTGAAGGATACAGAGATTCCTTTATAGCTTTAAAGGTGAAACTTCAGAATAAAATTGGACAATTGAATTCGATGAATGTTACTACAGATATGGCTTCAGTTTCGATTTCGGATCCTAAAAAAAATAAAAACAGGAAGTTCAAACTTCCTAAACTTGAACTGAAAAAATTTTCTGGAGATGCAAGAGAATTTTTAGGCTTTTGGAGCCAATTCTCCAAAATTCATGAAGATGCGGATATTGTGCGGGAAGATAAATTTTTGTACTTAGTGCAAAGTGCAGTACCTGGCTCAAAGGCAGCTCAACTTTTGAACAGTTTTCCTGTTACCGCCGCGAATTATCCTAAAGCTATCGAGCAGCTGAAAGAAAGATTTGGTAGAGAAGACCTTCTGGTGCAGATCTATGTAAGAGATTTGCTTGGGCTTGTTACAAAGAATGCTACAACAGGCAGAACGGCGTCGGACTTAGGAGTACTTTATGATAGTATAGAAAGTAAATTACGAGCGCTGGAAAGCTTAGGACGCACCAAGGAAAAGTTTGCTGATTTCTTGGGACCTTTAGTGGAGTCGTGCCTACCTGAGAATATTCTACGTGCCTGGCAGCGGAGTCGAACTTCTGAACAGGGACAGGAAAAGAGTTCTGAAAGAACGCTTGAAAAACTAATGTGTTTTTTAAGGCATGAAGTAGAATCGGAAGAAATGATTAGATTAGCACAATCAGGATTTACTCATTCTGTTAAGCGTCTTAATAAAAATGTTATTTCAGGTAATTCAGATTTAGCAACAGCTGCCGCGCTGGTAAGTACAAATGAAACCAGTAAAGGTAAGCAAAATGTTTGTATATTTTGTGGTAAGCCTCATATGAGTGCTAAGTGTTTTAAAGCTGAAAATATGAGCTTAAATGAAAAGAGGCAACTTGTACAAAAGAAAGGTGTTTGTTTTTCATGTTTAAGAATTGGCCATTTAAAAAACCAATGTAAAGCCAATATTAAATGCCCCATTTGCAGTTGTGATCATATAAAATTTATGTGTCCTCAGAATGTTAGTTCTGTAAAACAAAATGACTCTAAGTTGGATGTTTCCCTTTCTAATAACAGTAAGAGCGAGAAAGTTTATTTGCAAACTTTATGTGTTCTAATTAAAGTTAAAGATCGAGAGAGAAAAATTAGAATTCTCTTGGATTCGGGATCCCAACGATCATACGTTGGGGAGAAAATTATGAAGCGAATGAAGGCTGATCCTATTCGACAGGAGAAAGTAATTCATGGTTTGTTTGGGGGGAGGGAAACTGCGCCTGTAACCCATTCTGTTTTTGCTATTGACATAAGCAGTTTAGATAACACTTTTAGGTGTTGTTTTGAAGCTTTTTCTGAAAAAAAGATATGTGGATTTGTTCCAACAATCAAGAATGCTCAGATTATAGAGGAATTGAGAAGCAGGAAAATTGAGGTCAGTGACACATTTTGCGAGGAAAGTGAAATTGATTTATTGATAGGTGCAGATGTCATTGGTAAACTGTTAACTGACGAATACCTAGAATTACCCTCTGGTTTAACTGCAGTCAAAACAAAACTGGGTTGGACGGTTATGGGTAAAGAAAATGATACTGTCAGGGATAATGCCCTAATAAGTCTTTCCTTACATGTAAATAATGCTTCTTTGAAATCTTTATGGGAGCTTGAAGTTTTGGGTATTTCCGACCCGACGGAAAATAGTAAAATGAAAAATCTTCATTGCGACTACGAGATTGATTTTCAGAATAAATTATCTATTCGGCCCGATGGTAGATATGAATTAGAATTACCCTGGAAACGCGAATCTACCAATTTATCAGATAATAAAAGCATTGCTTTGACACGTCATCAAAAAATGATAAAGAGGGCAAAAGAAAATAATTCTTTGAAGGAATATCAAGAAGTGTTTAGAGAGTGGGAAAATTTAAATATTATAGAAAAGGTTCCGGAAAAGGAATTAAACAATAAATGCCACTTTTTACCACACAGACCGGTTATTAAGATGAATAGTGAAAGCACTAAGGTAAGACCCGTTTTTGATGCTTCATCTTGTGAAAAGGGAAAACCATCTTTGAATCAGTGTTTATTGAAAGGACCTAATTTAATAGAATTAGTCCCTGATATTTTAGACAGAATGAGATTTTTTCCTATTGGTCTGAGTGCAGACATAGAGAAAGCATTCTTGCAGTTAGGAATTTCTCCGAAGGATAGAGATTACTTGCGATTTTTCTATCCAAGTGATGAGGGAGAAATAGTGTATAGGCACTGCAGAGTAGTTTTTGGGGTTTCCTGCAGCCCTTATCTACTAGGTGCGTCTATTAAATATCTCTTGAATAATTGTCCATCTGACTTTTTAGATGTGGCTGACAAATTAAAAAATTCGTTCTATGTAGATAATTGTATTACGGGTGTTTACAATATTGAGGGACAAGAGGATTTAATTCAAAAGGCCAAAAGTCTTATGTCAAGAGGCAGATTTAATTTAAGGGGATGGGAGAGCAATGTTGCTTCCAAATATACTACAAAACATTCTGGGGACACACCTCTTTTAGGAATATTGTGGAATTTAGACAATGATACTTTAAGGTGTAATATAAATGTAAATATGATAACTTGTGATACTAAGGTAACTAAGAGACTGATTCTGTCTATTGTACAATCAATTTTTGATCCAATTGGAATACTTGCACCAATAACTTTGCTTCCAAAACTTTTGTTACAAGAAACATGGAAGTTGAAATTTTCTTGGGACGAGGTATTGCCTCATGATTTTGTAAGTAAATTTTTTGTGTGGTTATCTGATATACTTTTGTTGAAAAATGTGGCAATACCCCGATTCATTGGAACCTTTGCAACAGTTGAATTGCATGTATTTGTCGATGCCTGCAAATATGCTTATGCAGGATGTATTTTCGCGAGAAGTGTTGATACATGCAGTGTAAAACTTACTCTCTTAAGAGCAAAATCTAGAGTAGCTCCTATTAAGAATTTGACGATTCCTAGATTGGAATTAACGTCCTGTTGCATTGGATCCCGATTATTATATTCTGTTTGTAAACCTCTTAATGATTTTGATATAAATGTAACTTTGTGGTGTGATTCCACAGTCGCATTATGGTGGATCAGAAATCCTGGTAATTGGTCAAACTTTGTAAGCAATCGTGTTAAAGAAATTACTAAGTTGACAAAACCTGAATCATGGAGGCATGTGCCTGGTAATATGAACCCAGCAGATGTGTTATCTCGAGGTTGCTCTGCTAAACAAATGATTAACTCGGAGTGGTTTAAGGGACCTCTCTGGCTAAGAGAAAGCCCTGAATTTTGGCCTACCAATATTGTTTGTCAGCCGAGCGAAGCTGACTTGGAAAAGAGGAAGGTAAAACTTATTAATGTTAACTTTTCAGAGGATACCACTCCTTGGTATGCAAAAAGAGTTTCTGATTATGAAAAAATGATTCGTGTAACCGGTTGGGTGTTACGTTTTATTTCTAACTGTAGGAAGAAGTCAAATTTGTGTAAAGAATCTAAACTAACTGTTGCTGAAATCATAAATTCCGAAAAAGTTTTGATTCGGTTGGTTCAAAACTCAAATTTCCCTGACATTGGAGCTCTTAATCCACTTGATGTATTCATTGATAATGAAAAAATTATAAGAGTTAAAACTAGAATATTGGAACGCAAAGACAATTCTGAATTTTTAACACCAATTTTGTTACCGAGTAAATGTATCTTTACTACATTGTTAATTGAGTCAGTTCATAAGAAACATTGTCATGCTGGAACTCAAATGCTTCAATCTATTTTAAGAGAAAGATTCTGGATACTAAAACAACGTAAAACTGTGCGTAATGTGTTAAAAGGGTGTGTAATATGTCAACGATATAAAGCGAAACCGATGTCTTGCGAAGTGACTCATCTTCCTGAAGATCGCGTAGGAGATTATAGGGCTTTTGAAATTTTGGGAGTAGATTTAGCTGGCCCATTGTTTTTGAAAAACGGTAAGAAGGTTTGGATGGCACTCTTCACATGCGCTGTGTACAGGGCAATCCATCTAGAACTGGTGACTTCGTTATCAACAGAATCTTTTCTTTTGGCTTTAAGACGTTTCATAGCCAGACGTGGCAGACCACGAACCATTTATTCTGACAATGGGACTAACTTCCGAGGAACGTATAACGAAATGTCTAAACTTAACTGGGACATAATAGAGAATGAGGCAAAAATAAAGAGAATAGTATGGAAATTCAATCCACCAACAGCCTCCTGGTGGGGAGGTTGGTGGGAACGGCTAGTTCGCATGGTTAAAGAACTTTTAAGACGTTCTTTGGGAAAATCGGTTTTATCTTATGAAGAACTGGAAACCTTAATTTGCGATTGTGAGTCGGTAATTAATTCTCGACCTTTAACATATATTTCGGAGAACTCTGAAGATGCTATCCCTTTAACTCCGTCAATGTTTTTAATTGAAAATTGTACTTCGAATGTAGCAGATATAGATAAAATTGACTCTCAGCATTTTTTGAGAATTAAATACCGCACAAAACTTCTTAAAGATTTAAGGAACCGCTTCCGAAAAGAATATTTGGGGCAATTAATAATGAAACAACCACAAAATAAAGTAACCCGGTTGCCTAAAATTGGGGAGATAGTCTTAATAGGCGATGATTTCAAAAAACGCTTGTATTGGCCTTTGGGTAAAATTATAGAGAAAATTCCTGGTCGGGATGGCAAAATTCGAACAGTTAAACTAAAAACTCAGAATGGGATTTTCATAAGGCCCGTTCAGCGTATTTATCCACTAGAGATACAACTAGATGAAAATTATTTAGTTGAAGAGCCTAACGTTAACGACGATAAGAAAAACGATCAGACTGACGTACAGCATATAAAACAGAAATTTACGTCGTCAGGACGGCTTGTTAAGAAGCCTAATGTACTAGACCTTTTTAATAGGATAACATATGTTTTTGAGTCGTTTGCCACTGACTCAAAAAGGGGGGAGGATGTTGCATAATCGAGAAAATATTGTTAAGAATTTTATTATTACTATTTTTATTATTATTGTCTATTTTTCAAAAGTGTGTTTTTGTTTTATATTGTGTGAAGTTGTAACTATATGTCTTTTCTTGTGTGGCAACAACGCTTCTGTAATTCTTCAATTTGAACTTTTGGATGTGTGCCAGGTTTGATGGCGTAATGCTCTGGTGAGAGCGTCGATTGATTGTGTAGATGAAACATGTTGTTTCAGAACGTTATTTCTTTAAAATATGTAAAATAAATGTTTTGTTTTCTGAACTCGGATTATGCAAACGTTATTTAGTTTCAACACTAGGGCTATCTGCCTAAGGGGAGGGATGCCTTCGTGGAGGACTTTCTAAGGGAAACTGGCTCGTATACACGTTACACATGGGGAAAACCACGAAAATACCCATGCAGCCAGCCCGCATATTCGGGCGGAGATGTACATTATTCGAAATTCGATGGCTCCAGGTACCGTTGTTTTAGCACAGTTATGCAGTTCTTCATTATTTAATTTCTCTAAATATAATACAAGGCTCTAATTTTTGATGGAAACAAGTGAAAAAGTAATTCGCCGTTTATAATGAAACAACACAAAATGCCAAAACTGAAATTAATATCCCTTCTAGGCAAATTGCTTGCCCCTTTGGGCTAATAAGACTTCGTGTCTTATGCATATATTAAAATGTCATTTATTCGAAGGCCGATAAATTGAGGCAACAGATTATTTGGATAAGAATCAAAAACATCGCTGACGAAAACAACGCGTAGTGAAAATGTCGTTATACAAAACATCAAAGGAGAAAGCAAAAGAAGGAGAAAACATCGCAGTTATAAAAACATCGTGATATCAAACATCGTCCCCGAAAATAAAGCATTTGGAAAACATCGTAGTAGAAATACATAGTAGAAAATACAGTGGGAAAAATTAAGCACTTACAAATCATCGCATGATGATAACATCGCAGACATGTGTTTTTAAAGCTTTAAAAGTTATAAATATTTATTTCCATAATGATTGAGAGTGCAAGAAGGAATAAGGAATGTCTATCTCCATATTTCATATTTTTTAATTAATTAATAAATTGTTGCCAAAAATGTTTAATATTTTTCAGCGACAATTGAAGTATGTTACACGCAAGGTCATTAAATCTTATTCTCCCAATGCTTGGAAGTCCTATGCGATAATACACAGATGCTTTATAAGGCAAATTTAAAATAGGACTAAATTAGACAAGAAATATATCAAGATAACAGACAATGATAACCCTACTAAAATGACAAACACAGCGTCGCAAAAGTGTTTGGTTAAAATTGAAATACAGCAAATGCATATGAAACTATAAAATATCAACTAAAACAAACAAAAAAAAATATTGAGAATGGCAAAATTAATGGAAAACTGGAAAATAAGAAAATATTCATTATCTTAACTAAAAGCTTCACAGAAAAGATTATGGAAGAGAAAATATATCAGCTAATGCACAAATCATAGAAATTCTCTATCATAATAAATTTAAATCCATATGTCGGAAAGTTAATATCGAAATGGATGCTTTGAAGTTTGGGAAGGGGAAAACTGTATAGTATTGGGAAAATTGTATTGATTCCTGCTTATAGAAAAACTGTTTATGTATGGCAATGTAATAATTTCTTAAATTTTAAAGAAGGAACTTAGTTAGTTTTGTAAAACGCCTTTTAGCAAGCAGATGTTAATCTTTAATTAATTAATTACTAATTTTAGCTTCAGCCATTTATTATAAAATTCACCATTAAATATATTACAAAAATTATGTTATTGTTGACTTATCTCACTTGTCTGACAGTAACATCAAAACAAGCCCACGAAATTCATCGTGCCAAAGAGAGCAAGATTGTGCCTATCGTTGGCAAGAGCCGTGAGCACAATACAGGTGACTGTACGACTTTGCTCAGTTCCGCCCTCAGTTTTGATGGAGAGGACCCCGAGGAGACGGGTCCAAGTGTCTCCCAACCCTACTCCTCTACCAGCAACCATTCGAGAGGTCTTTCGGCTCGTCGCATATTTAGAGAGACCCCATGTCGCACAGACATTATACATTTACAAACATCCATGCCTTCTTCGGAATTCGAACCCGGGCTCTTCGGTACGGCAGTCAGCGTCGCTTACCACAATCCCGGTTGGGCGGCACGAAATTATTATTTGTTTTATCTGTCTTTTATTTTAAATTTCGACTTGAACAAAGCCATTCGTAATAAAAAAGAATTAATAAGCATGTTTATTCTAAACTAACTGTTGTACGTACTACTTGTACGTAATACCAATCCTTTTATACGTACCTATTTATACTATTTGTACGTATTACTTGTTTCATGGATGATGTTCCTAAAATAGTAGGTGAAAATGTGCAAATTTATTGAATTTGCACCTGTATGGAACCTGTATGGTACTCACGGTGAAAATGTGCAAAATCAAATAATAATAATAATAATAATAAAATGTGCATTTTATTTTATAAATCATCGCTAAGTAAAGAAATGGCCCTTCAGAGTGGGGAAAAAAAAAAAAAAAAAAAAGGCAACATTATTATTATATAAGTATTGAACCATACAAATAGGAAAAATTTTTTATATTCGTAACTTTTTATCCGAAATAGTAAGAGTGTTTCGTTTTATTTCGAACTACCAATTACTTCAAGTTAACATCAATTCATATGACACCGGACAGTAGCTAGTCTAGAGACTTTGCTTTTGAGAATGTGCGGGTGGTAGAGAGAACTAGTTTAGGATTAAAAGTCGATTAAATGTATTTATGAGTAAAAGTATGTAAATACATATTTAAGATACATTCACACATTGCAAAACATTGTTTTTCTTAAAAACAGTGCATAGAATAAAATCTAATATTGAAACATTTAAAAAGCTGTTAAAATAAATTTCATTTTTTAATTAATTAAATTAAGTGAGTATAGATGATGAACTAATTTAATATAATAAATCATTCAAATTTGTTAAAAGGGCTGAATTATTGAATAATGATTTAATGAACTGTAAAATTTAACTCAATACATAAAATTCCATTGTTTGTTATGTACAAAGGAATTACAGTTATTTATTTAACAAACTGTTTTCATGCACAACAAAAATCCAGTTTCCTTGATAGCAAATAAGATGATTATTATAAAGAATTTCATAATATTTTACATGAATGGATATAATAGAGATTCAGATGTTGTATTCCTCGAATTGAACGTATGTTATTAATGGATGAAACACTTATTTAAGGGTCGATGAACTTCATTCTGGCAGAAAAGCTAATAATTTTTAAAAAGTGTAAATATTTGGTAATTAAATTTTGTAAATACTAGAATAGCATTCGCAACAGGTTTTTGTGAACCTCCCTTTGGAAGGAATTCTTTGCAATACTAATTCTTTGCTACACAAACCTTGTTAGTTGGCATCAGTGACCCCCCCCCCCTCCCCGAAAAAAAAGTTTGTTAATTGGCAAGTGACGAAAATAATTTTTGGTTCGACCATAAGTAAAATGGATGAAAACCAATTTCCTTTAGACATTCTTTCACGAAGGCTTTTTAAGAAGACAGTCATGCCTGATTTCTCCATAATCAAGCAGATTAGTACTTTCGATGCAAAATTTTGAAAATTCTGGCATTGCGATGATACCAAAGCAAAAATTATAGAGATTTTAGCATTGCAATAATCCCATTGCAGTTCTGGAACTACAGTGATACCAATCTAAAAAATTCTGGCATTGCTATAATACCAGTGCTAGTGGAACACTGCAGTTCTGAAATTGCAATGATACTAATCCAAAAAATTCTGGGATTAAATAATACCAACTTGAATAGTACCGCCATTTATCACTTACCTTCTTCTTCATTTTTTTTTTTTTTAAATTTGAATACATACAAACTCCCAGTGCGCCACAAATGCACAATACGGGGCTAACAAAAGTATGTTAATTGCCCATTACATGAATTAATAAAACAAAAAAAAAAAGTGAAGAACAGAAGTCTAGACTGTAGAAAAATAGATAAATAAGTTCACTGGCCAAATCATCTCTGATCTTTTTCCTTTTATTTTTAATCTAAGTTTTTTATACTTCCCCGCCTTTCGTGGGAAGGGGCAGGACCCCAACGGCTCATTCTTTACAAACGCCCTTGTGATATTCCTATCACATTTTTTTCTTTTGACATTAAACTTGTTCAGTCTCTTACAGGAGGTATAATACACTCAGACTCAACAATATCTCATATCTGTCTGAACTACCCTCATACCCTCAACATTGAGCTGCGCTGAAGAAAGAAAATGTTCGAAATACAGCTACTAACTGTTACGAAATTATCGCACGGTAACATTAAATACAAATATAGTTCATTTAAATAAACTTTATTTTATCTCATTTTTTAAGTAAAGCTGAATATTTACAAATCGAAAGTGTGTGACAATCTATCTTCCTTCCGAAACAGCTGATGTCCATTATTTTGCAAATAGTATGCGCTTGCTCATATATTACAACCTGCTAATTGTCAAAATATTTCATTTTTATTAAAGTTGTAAAATTAATTTAATATTAATTAATTAATAAGTTTTCTATATAAAATTTTATTATTGCGTTTATTTTTCAATTTCAATTTAATATTGCATTTATTTTTCAAGTTTTCAAAAGATTATGAATGAAATTTTTCGTCTTAAAATCGTCCACATCGTAAGTCTGTTTCTCTTCCTTTTTAAATTTTCATTACTTAAAAAAAGTAATTGCAGTATTTCTATAAATTCCAAATACTGAATGCACAGACTGTTAATTCTTCTCACACTGTTTCACATATTTTTCGCTAATAATCTATTGAAAATTTGGAACATTTGTAATCACATTACTGCGTCAAATGAAAGTCGCTTATTATAAATCAAAAAGCAATATTAATAGCATAAAGAAAAGCATGCGGAATGCCGAGACAGGCCAAACGCTTGGCCTCTGGTATAAAGCAGGTAACGGGTTTTGAGCTCCCCCCCCCAAAAAAAAAGGCGGAAGGAAATTAAAAATGTAATTCTACAGAAGACAGGAATGATGAGGAAGTAAAAGTGCCTTTTCCGTTTTAAATAGACTTCAGATATAGATGCAGTGAAACATAATTTTATACGCTCTCAGAAACCAAAAATTTGACGGCGTATTTTTTATTGCGATGACCTGGAACCGAAAGTTCAGTATTTCCCAATTCTTGCCTGTACAAATGAACCGGTTGATACGATGTCTGGATTGCTCTACCCTTGACTTTCTAAAAATTCCCCAGAAAATAAATTTCGAGGTCTTATATCCAAGACTGTTGTGCATACAGTTGACAGTTTAAGTGGGAAAGAAGAGCTAGACGAGCACCGTCTATGTATAGGCCCCTCACCATCTGTGGGCGTCTTTTTATCGGGAACCCACGAACCGTCGAGCATCGGCAGAGGGAGGAGGAGGGTTCCTCCCCAACATTCCTCCTCACCTCACTACAGACAGCGCTCGCTCGACTTCGCCGTTTCGCTTTTCCCAGCCAGCTGACCTGCTTTTTGCGAGAAGTTACCCAGTCGAGCGTTAGCTGCCGTCGCGTGGGGCTTGCCTAATGGCGGCTTCTAGCCCCGAATCCTTCTACGGCAACACCACAATGGAGGAATCAAGTCTTGTTAACGCGAATGGATGTTCCCCGACCACCACCATAAGTACCATAGCGGTACAGTCCGGCAATACGAGGATTGTGATCGCTTTACTGCAAGTAAGTGAAGTGCAAACGCATACTATTCATGCGCCTCTTACGAGTGGATGCGCGTTTTTTCCTTTTGGTTTCCCTAATTCCTCGCATGGAGAAAAAAGTTTCCCTCTGGGGTTGAAAATTATTCCCTACGATTGGGATGAATCGATTTCATTCAAGCGTGTTTTTATCGTATCCGTTTACAAGCGCTCTCTCTACTCCTTTCGAGTTTAAACTCTTCTAAATCTTTTTTCTGGGGGGGGGGAAACACTTTTTCGTGTTATTTTCGAGTTTAAATAAGTATTTGCTGCTATAAATAGGGAGTATTTTGAATTTATGCTCCACTGTGTAGTATTTTTTAAATTGCTTCAACAGTTAATTTAATTTTAAGGTCACGCATCTTAAAGATTTCTCTTTGTGAAAAAAAACTATTTAACGTTACTAGTTTTATCATGTAAGTAAGCAGAAAAGACTACGCTAAAACGTTGTGTAATTAGAACTAATTAGGGCGGTGCCATTTCGAAAACTCTTAATTCCCTTTCCTCGCCGGATAACTCATGGTCAAGCTGGTTTACATTAAATAAATAAGTAAATGACACACCTAATTTTTTGAATATATGTTGCATAAAATGAACTTCAAAAGTTCCATTTTTACTTTCATTTATAGCTCATAAATGGAATAATATGCAATCTAATATGAAAATAAAATTATTAAATTTTTAGATGAAAATGTAATTATGATGTATTATTATAAAAATAATCGGAAAGTATTTGCGAAAAAGATGCATCTCTAAAAGCATCAAATGAAAAAGACTAATAATATTCAATGGATAATCATACCTGTTTTCTAATTTCAAAATCCTCTTGATGTTATCAGTAGCAGTTCACTGTCGAATTTCGTTATAGAATCATAAAAACCACACGGAATATGTTAATGTCCTTTTTTCCCCTTTCTCACTGTTATTCACTCTCAGAAAACTATTTTACTACAAAAGTAAATTTCAAATGATCTAATCCATCAATGACTGAATATAGATATTTTAAAATTATCTAAGGATGGATTGATAGTTTATTATTTTGGTTTAAGATACTTTGGCTGCATTATAAAATACGTGTTTATTTCTTAATAATAAGAGAGTGAAATCAAGTTTATTTAAAAATCAACAGAGAGGTTTACAAACTTACTGATTCACTCTTATTTTTCTCCTTTTCATTTTAAGCAGTATTTTACGTGCATCTTTTTTTCCCTATGCACCTGAAAAATTTACTATTGCTTTTTCAATGAATTCTCACCGTTTGAAAAGGACCTCCAGGCGGCCGAGGACTTGAGTCGCTGGACACTAGTAGTTGGTCCAGGGCTTGAATACTTTCAAACAGGCTGGCTGCATGCAGGGCCGGATTTAGACATGATTAAGGCCCTAAGCTATTTGAAATATGGGGCCCGTGTTACCTGGATACTAGCAAAATTCCCTTGAAAATTCTTTTACAAAGGCATCCGTCTCCTAAGGCAGATAATCCTCGAGTTTTTTTACCGTAATTAAATAAGCCAAGCTAAAAAACTCTTTAAAGAGGACCCTGTAAATGTTCTCGATTGGCCAGTGTATACGATAATGATTTCTAAGGTAAGGAATGAACTAAGCTTGACTATATTCTTAAACTACATGTTAAAATAACGGATTGTTATTTGAAAGCTATATTACAGAAGAATTTATTCGTCAAATATGACGACTGGTTTCCTTTCGAAGAAATTTTTCATAATATGAAACATTATGTTTATCGGGCGAATTCTCTTATGCTTTAATTTTTATTTTATTTCTAAACATTTTCGAGTAGAAGGGGAGGAGGTTCTTATTAACAAATGAGGAAATTGCAGACGAAAAATTCAGCGAATGGCTAAACAATTTCATTCTATTTTCATTCCTTAAAAGTGTTGATGGATTTAGAAATTTCAAAAAAGATAGTGAAAAAATACTACTTAAATTTGTCAAATCGATTTATAGTTCTTAAAGTTTAATTCAATATTTCACTTTTGTTAAAAATTTGTGTGAAAGATTAAATTTTATTTAAATATAATGAACTCCGTTGAGGGTCTAATGCATTTTTCAAATATGTAAGATTTCTGAAAATTTTCACAGGTCTTATAATACTTAGGTACTAATACAGAGGGTGTTTACATATTTTTAGAACGATTTCGCGGCCGCTTGGTTAATGTTTAAAATGTAAAGGGTATTTTTTAATGTTTGATCTGATACACTTTTTATGGACTATAAATCTGCATTGTGATTTCCGAGATAGAAAGCTTTTCGTAAAATTGATTTCCGTTCCGCTTCCAGACTCCATGAATTGTGGTAGGTTTGCACTTAGAAAGAGCTCTTTTCAAGAGACCAGACGCACAATAATCCATAGATGAAAGGTCAGGAGACTTCGCGGGAATTGAAAAAGTTTATATGCAATATCTTTAAAGGTTATTTTTTTTTTTTCAAGGAATGCAGTGTCACTGTTCGAAGTATGACTTGTTGCTTTGTCTTGATGAAGTCTCACTTTCTGAAAGTCACTGGGATAACGAAATGGAAATTTTTGTGTAAATATCGAATTAAAACATTCTCTTGATAGTACGCTGAGTTGATTTTAATACTTATTTTTAATTTTCCACTGTATCCTGTGACGATCATAAAACTCTCACTGAAACTTTCTTTGTATTGTTACCATATTTGTCCATGTGTTTTCTCTTCGTTTTCGATAATAAATATCCCTTTTCTCTTGCAATCATTTAGGTAAATTTATGCTTCATCAAGGGTCACGATGTATTTTTATTTATCTCCTGCTAATCTTTCTGTTGTTACCAATGGTTTAACTTTTCAAACATTAGGAACAATACTTACCATTTACAGGTATTCGTTTGAAATCTTCTTTCCATGTAGAAGTAACGACTAATGGTTTTTCCATTTTCGATTAATAATGTTGCTTATTTTGCACTTCTCTTATTTCTCTCCGCTTATTTCTTCCGAAAGTGTAAAAACACAGCTTGTTTACGTGCTCCACAGCTCCAATCTACAGCTTGTTTACGTGAGACATTCTGAAACAAGAATGAATTCTGAAAGTAACGGTCGATATTTGTCATTTCAATTAATAAGCTGTTACCAAAAAATTTTTATTCCAAAACATTTGCTTTTTTTAAAAAATCTCTGTTGTTCTAAAAGTGTATAAACACCCTCTGTATGAGAGATGGCTTAGTATTCTCAAGTACCTCATAATTTTTTTAAACAGCTCTAAGGAAATCTGTTCAAGGTGTTTATTGTTGTCAATTTGCGTATTTAGTGTCGTGGTAAAGTAAAAAGTATTGCCACTTGAGGAACATATTTGTTGCAAGCCATAAGCGCAAGCGATCCAATGAAATAGATCCACTGCTTGATTGTAAATAATTAAGTCTTTTCTGACTTGAATAAGTGGAGAATTTTGTGCGTAGCATTCATTGCTTTGTGTCGAAATAATATCATAACAATTTTTTCTGTTGTTAAGCTGTGCCATTTTGAACAGATGATTTTAAGGGAACTCATACACCTAAAACCCTTTATGATCTTCGAATATGTGACTGTTGCAAGAACTTAGATATTTTATTTATTATAAAAGCAATTACTTCCAACAGTTTACAGCTGACAACATAATATAGCTGCTTTGGCAACTAGTAACCAGAAAGTTTGTGTTGCCACAAATATTTTTGTAATTTAATCCGCTTTGTGACAAATTTTTTCATCATGTTTCCACCTTCCGCGCATGATATTTCAAAAATAGGTGATGGTACATACTTGAAATTTGACGGAATTCTTTATATGGACACTATTTTCTAACTGAACCAAAAATCTGATGAATATTTTAATATTAAAAACTTTTATGCATGAAAACATTACAGATTTTTTTTAATAAAATACATTTTATAAACTCAACTCCAAATAAAATAAAAATTTAACATGAAATTCTTAGAATTTTTGGTTCACAGTAGTTTCCAAATGTTATAAAAGCTATATATTAAATATGGAATTGAATTATGCAAAAGAATATTTTAAACTGTGCGCGTAAGGTGGAAGCAAGACGAAAAATTTTGTCACAAAGCGGATTAAATTATAAAAATATTTGTGGCAACACAAACTTTCTGATTACTATTTCAGAAAGCAGCTGTATTATGTAGTCAGTTGTATAAGGTTGGAAGTAATTGCTTTTAAAATAAGTAAGTTATTCCAATTCTTGCAATAGTCACATATTCGAAGATCTTATGGGTTTTAAGGTGTATGAGTCCCCTTATGTATAAGATTTTATATACTTTATTTTTAATTTTTTGGGGAGTGATAGGAGACTAATCCTCAAACTAATAGGCCTAAATTAGTAAACTGTAATCTGAATTTCAGTTTAATATTTTAATCAATTTTAAGCTGAGTAGTTAATCAGATTGCAGTTTCTTTTCCATCATGTGCTTTTTTTTTAATATTATTTTAATTTTTTGAAACTTTGCTTTTAAAAGTTTTTACGTTGCAATTTCCCAAATTTTTCGCGGCTGCAATTTTTTTCCTGGTACTAAAGGAAAGAAAATTGTTGCTTTATACCCTTGATTTTAGCAGGTCATATCTGTTACTTATTAAATGCGTTCAAATGATTTCATTGTAACTTTAGGCATTTTATAAAATTGATTTGGATTATTATAATATAGCAGCATTTGTTAAGCTTCTTCCGTTATGAAGACTTTGAATTTATAGTTCTTATGTCTCAAGGAACCCTTAAACTAAATATTATCATTTTTTCTTCGTCATAAAATTCTTTACCTTGGGCATCAGTGGATTTTCGAGGGTGGGGACAAAGATCTGAAACATATAATTATATTAATAAATTGGTATTTAATTACGTAATTAGATTACGCAGTGAGGTTATAACATCACTGCAAAAACACGTGTAATAGGTATGCATTAATAATAAAATGTATTTTTTTATTTGTTTCCGGAAGCTTTATTTGTCCCCTTCCGTTTGTGCTGTCTGATGCTGTTAAGAAAGCGTAATATATATTTTTTAACATTCTTCTAAAGTCTGTAATAAAAAAAAAAAACTTATGCAAAGGATTTTTATTCTTCTTCTTCCTCTTTAATTTGCACATCGGAATTTGCTGAATAAGATGAGTAAAGGAAGGAAAATATAGCAACCGTACATGTGACTTAATACTCAATTAAAATCCTTCGATTATGCGCAAATTCCTTTTTGCTCTAAGGACTTTGCCATTTTCGAGTCCTGCACATTATGAACATTAGTGGCGTTTTTGCTATGTGTCTTTCCTTTCGTTAATTATACTCTTAAACGATACAACAGGTTAAAAGCATAATACGTTCGTAATAAGTAGCTAATAAAAGTTTTGAGAATGATATGAAAAATAAACTGATTAACTTCGGGACCGATTTTGAGGATTATGACTCTTTTTATGACGGAAAAGAACTCATACAGACTTCCAGGAGGGATATATTTGTATGTTAAAACAAGTATACATATGTACAACAAACATTCTGAATAACATCAGCATGTTAATGATGACGCTGTACATGTGTTTTACTGCTTTGCAGTACCCTTGCCGTCTCAAGGAACGATGCAACTAAATGTGTCAGAAGGACTGGGTATGCAAATGTAATGCAGTGAGATCCCGCTGTAATGAACTTGAACGAACTAGAAGTTTGGTTTGTTATATCCGATTGATTAAAAAAAAAAAAAAATATTATCTCACAAAAACATGTAAAACATCGACTGATAAATAAATAAAAAAAATATTAGCTTTGTCACATCTACCAAGAAAAGAGGCCCACCAGTCGCTGAACACTGGTAGTTTGTCTGAGGTTCGAATCCCGCGAATGGGCTGGCTGCATGGGCGCTTTCGTGGTTTTCCAGGTGTGTATACGAGCGAGTTTCCTTCAGAAGTCCTCCACGAAGGCATACCTTTTCTTAGGTAGGTAGCCCTCGAGGCTTTGCCATAATCACATAAACCACATCTACCAAAAAAGTGAATAATAATTATAATTTTTTAAATCATATTGAAAGTTTTGTTATAAATGTTATTGCGTGCAGTTACTTATTAAGTCTGTTTTCCATTGCCATTCTATATAAATTATATAGCATAAAAATCATATTCGAACTCCTCTCTCGAAATGCATATTTTTGTCTAAAATACGTATTTATAATTTTGAATACATATTTTTTTTCTTGACACAGTATGATATCCTAAGATATGCTAAATATATATCCTGGTTTTCTAAAAATTGAGCGTTATACTTTCATTGAACAACGTTTGTTTAGAACACAAAGAAAAGACGAAGTTGAAGGCAATGGGAAAAAAAAAAAAAAAAAAAAAAAGAAAAAGAAAGAAACACAGTAATGTAAAGCTTCTCTTCCCCACTATTCTAATAGCTTAAATATAGCGGAATTTAAGGATTGGTAATTTAAAGATTTTAGTTCAAACTTGCAGAAATTCTGGAAAAAACTGGGGGAAAAAAAAAAAAAAAAGAAAGAAGAAAGAAAGAAAGAAAGAAAAGCCAAAGAAGTGTATAGTATTTTGTTCTAGTTATATCTGACATGTGTAATATCTTATTCACAAGTTTGTAATAGTTATATAAAATAACATTACGTGCATGGGAAATTTAACGAGACGAAAACATTGATTCTTATTCCGAAGTTCTGTATAAACCGAGTTCGCTATGGCAAGGTTTGACTGTATTTAAAAATTCTTTTGATTTCTTTAATTCTTGAACCATTTTTATGAAATTTGAAGCCGTCAAATGAACTATTTTACTGATACGCATAAAATTTTTATCTTTGAATGACAACGATATATCTTTCGTAATATGTCAGACATTCTAGTAGCTACCAGATAAAAAATGTTTTGACGGTATTAAAAAGAACTGTAATTTACAGAATGGAATTTTCTTTCTTTTCGTGCTCCATTGTTATATCGAAATTCCTTCCTTTCATTGCAGAACGTACGTGTTGCGAACAAAAATTTATAGAGCGGACAGTCAGTAATTTCGGGCATGTTTTACGTAATTTAAAATTTTAATAGCTAAACAAGGATTCATTACTGCTTTATGTCGGATTTTAATAAATATTCAATGGCAGATTTTTGTATACATGCAGTGGATTTATACAATGGAACGCAACTTAGAGAATTTAAAATTGGGTAATATTGAGTCTTGTTAGGCCTTAATTTTGAAGAAGAATTGTATGCATTCAGAGAGCATACAATTCTTTCATACCAGCACGCTAAATTGAAATCTAACTGTAATTTAAAATTGCTAAATTGTACATTTAAAGTACGGAGATATTTTCTAGCATACAAACTATTCATTTTTCGTTGTACAAAATGTTTCAGTCTTCAAAGTATTGCTAATGATATTCAGTACCCTTAAATTATGTTCTAAGACACAGTGGTTGCTTTTTTAGTGGTTGCAATGAGGTGGTCATCTTATTAGGAAGATCCCCGTCATGAGAGGTTTCGCCAATTTTTAAGTCATCCAGTTGCTTAATTATAGTATAATACATTGCAATAAATTTCATTGGAGAGCCCATTGTAAGATTTTGTATATTTAGAATATGAAATTGCAAGGGCAGTGGTTTAAAAGCAGGCAGTTTACCAAGTATTTCATTAAAATGTAATTCAGCTTTTACTAAGCATATGCTACTATATTTTGAAACAAATTCATGATGGTTTTAGGAAACCCTATATCCAGGCAACTTGAGATCCAGAGCGATAATCAGGATCTGCATATTGAAAAGCGAATTTACACACTCGTTATGTTTCGGGTTCTTTTCGGCATGCGCCTTACTCCTGCGAAAACTTTTCCTTTTCTTTTCCCACGTGCTTTTCCCCCGCGTCGTAAACCGGTCTTCTTCTGACGTATATGTTACGTATGAATTGCACTTTCTTCTCCAGTCCATTTATGGAGCGCCGTCCCCCTTCCCCTTCCCGACATATCGGAATATTGTGGGTGTGTTTGCACTCGTATTGAAATGATGTTTTATTTATTGAAGTCTGCCAATCGTATGACATGCATTTAAGAAAATTGAGTGCAGCAGTCGCTCGGTTGGATGTTTTGTCATCGTTTCCGGCGTGGGTTTTTTCTTTTCTTGGTTTTATTTTGCAGAAGCATGGTAATGTACAGGTGCTCTAAGATTTATGATGATAAATGTCCCGACAAAATTGCCCCAAAGTTGAATCAAATGAATCTGGTGTATCTGCTTTGTGAAACAGCAGGGCTATCTCCAACTTACTCAACATGTTTTGACTGCTGAATTAGACAGCAGTATGATAATACCTTTTAGTGCATAGTCTATTTTATAATAAAATATTGAATATCTACATTGTTCCACTCAACATTGCGTTGAAAGTGAAAAATAGAATGATATATGGATATTCACCATCAATGAAGAATACAAAAAATATGTTAAGCCTAAAAGAATATTTCAAACACTGACTTGAACGACTAGGTTATGGGCGATACTACAATTGTCAACCATCAGTTATCTTCTAAGGTTCGAGAATGCCCACTAGTGGCAATGATTGAGGGACATAGCGGACATAGGATTTCTCAAGTAGACATGTTTTGACTATGACAAAAGAAAAGTAAACAAGAGACGGCCGTTACTTTACTGTATGCTTTTCGTATACCATAACGTGGTTACTTTATATTCACTGCATAGTGAAATCAAGAAATTTTTTGAGTCTAATGCAAATTACAATAAACTGTAATTCAGATCGTTATTAAAGTTCAAAAGAAAAACACGTAAGCAAAATAAATATCATCAAAAAACCTCACTTGATCTTGCAGTTTGAGATGTAATATTTTTATTACTATTCATAAAAAAGGGCAGTTTATAAAATTGTTAAAAAGCTAATTTTTATAGTCTATATACTGTGATTTCCAACGTCTATTTAAATGAAAACAACTTATTTGGCCTTTTTTCCCTATTGTCTTAAATTTGTCGCACGTTACTGTCAGTTGACAATGTGTAAGATCTTTCATTCATTTAAAAAAAAAAAAAAAAAAAAAAATTCTCTCTTCTTCGGGGAAAAAAAAAAAAAAAAAAAAAAAAAAAAAGCCATTTTAAATCAGTTTTATAATTTTGTTTGGGGAAAAAGAATCCTTTATTCAGTCCATACGTACAGATATCACGCAAAAGTATCGTTAAATTGCATTCGATAGCGGTCAAAATGGATATTTTCGTTGAAATATGCTACCTGGAATTTTTGGTGATTACAATATTTCCTTTACTTCGTACAAGGAAGTAACAATGATTCAATATAAGTTAGATTTAATTCAGTCTAACAATCCGATTCTCTATTCCCGAACTGCTAACTTCATTTTCAAAGAAAAAAAGTGTTACCAGCTGGTAATAAAAGCTTCCAAGCAAGACAGTTAACAAAGGAGAATCAATAAGGCAGGTTAATCCCTCTATTAAATTTAATTCGTTTTTCTTACAAAAAACGCACTTCGTTTACATTTTCTGGTGGAGTAGACGAAACGGTAGAAATGGAGGAAAGCGTTTTAACATAAGAGATAAGGTGTTAATTAAAATATACTTTAAAAAATGCTTAAGAATCATTATACTTTGTTGTTGTTGTCACATATCTCATTTGTTTAACAGTAACATGAGAACAAGCCCATGGAACTCATCGTGTTAAGGAGTGCAAGATTACGCCTGCCGTTGGCAACAGCTTTGAGCACCATACAGGTGACAGTACGGTGACATAATTTCTGCCCCTCCAGTTTGATGGAGAGCACACCGGGGGGGGGGAGAGGCGGAGGTCCGGTTTGAGGATCTCCCACCCTGTTCCCCTACCATCGACCTCTCGTGAGGACTTTCGGCTTGCCGCGCATTTAGAGTTCTTCCATGCCGCACGGACACTATACATCTACAAATATTCATGCCTTCTCCGGGATTCGAACCCGGGCCCTTCGGCTCGGCAGTCAGCGTCGTAAAAGAATTTATTTAATACTTATACGCAGTTTTTATTCCCTTCATCACTGTATTTTATTTTTATTATTATTATTTTTTTTAATTGAAGCTTTTCATGTTTCATTTACAAGCTTTGAATTCTAGCCTTAAAAATATCCCATACTTTTGCGGATTGGCATTAATAAAACTCACGCTGATTACTTTTGTTACTTGGAACTTTTAAAGCATTTAGAATCTTTCACGAAACGCATACCTGCACAGAATACTAAACAAAAGTCTCGATTGTCCCGAGAGTTTCGAACTTCAGTAGATATCTTACATATTTTTGAATGCAGAAAATCCCCAAGTGAACAAATTTATTTAAAAAGCTTTCGAAAATTTTACAAAAAATAGCGTTAGAAATTCGTCGTGGGTTATACAGAACTTTAGGAGGCGGATTACTATTGTAGCTGAAAAGCTATGCAAAACAGTGGAAAAAACATGTTTACTTATCAAAAATCTAGTTGGAATGATTGAGAAATTCGTATGCTAAAAACTTCTGGAACTTATCTGTTCAACCTGTGATACAGAATCTGAAAATGTGTTGAAAGAAATTATTTTACCGATTGATGAACAAGTCTTTTGTATTTCGAAATTTATTACTGAATTTGAAATGGGAGTTATGCATTTTATAAATGGAACCAGTGCTCTCTAGTGATTTAATTTCGAATGCAGAAGAGCAGATACTGGGCGAAAGACCTCCTCAACAGCTCTTTTCGAGTATTATGTCCTTATAAAAAATCTTTCACACGCATATCAAACTCATGGAGGGAAGAGGGAAATGTTCCACACCTCTTTCGGAGGAACCTTTTGGAATATGTTGTTTTCAAGCGTAATTTTATCGCTTAATGATGCATGTTATCATATTAACCGCTTTCTCTTCTTCTTAAATATTTCCATTGATAGGCTGTGGGTAGATTCGGCCGTCAGAAGGTCTGGAAATTTATGGAGAGGCTGGTGTGATTTCAGAGATAATCAAATCGACTGAGAGTAGATTTACTCTGTAATAAAGCTATTTTCAGGTTGATAGTCCGTTATGGCCTCCGTTCCATGAAATCATGAATAATGTTGAATGCTATATGTAAAGCGATATTCGTGTAACGTATCTAAATATTAAAGTTTAGGCATTAAGTTACGTACAATAAGCTATGACTGAGAAGTAACAGTATGATCTCTCGAAAAGTTAACTCGAAATCACATTATTTCAAGGGCAGTTAAAAAGAGGAAATAACTTGTATTATAATTAAAAAAAAGATAGTATGAACGATTTTCTAGTCCTTAGAAGCGTTTTAATGCGGAGAATGACTTCGTTTATTTGCGTAAATTGAATGAATATTTAAAAACAAATAGGAACGTATTGTAAACGAACATTATCAGGAACGGAGAAACTAATAATTGTCTCTTCTTTTTTCGCAATTTTTCGATCATTCCGAAGGGAGGGAGTGGTGGAGAAAAATGAAGAAGAAGATGACAGAGTCGAGTTAAGTCTCCGCTTAATCTGAAGTTGATTGTAAATAAATAATAAGAAAAAGTATCTTTAGACTTGCATTTCTGTATGAAAGTTTTGTTTGATACTGAAATTGAAAATAAAATGATGAAAAAAATAAGAAAGCTTTCAGATTTTATATTACGCCCAAAAGGGGCGTTTTTTCAACATTTTATGTGTTACCTTTATTTATTAAATATCATGTTCCTCGCACTTAAACGATAAAATTCAATACAACAGCATTATCGCAAAATAATTTAAAAAGAGCATATCTTTAGAATTTCCGATACATAGTCTCGTGCGCTGGAGATAAATATGTTTTTTTTCCCGTACAGTGTTGCCATTGCTCGCTTTGAAGTCGTTGAGTTTCTTAATCAAAATCTTATAAATGCTTTACAAAATATGAAATAGATAATAAAACAATTCCAAATTTGGACTTCCAGATGCCCATATTCGGGTGGAGACGTACGTTATTCAAATTTGGATGGCTGTAGGAACCGTTGTTTTATCACAATGCGAGAAACATACATACATTTGTGCAGCTTCTTAATTAAATTTCTTTAAATATAATACAGGGCGATAATATTTGGTGGCAACAATTTGAAAAGTGATTCAGACTTTTAAAGGTTTCGAAGCAAAATGTCAAAACGAAATTAATAGCCCTTAAAAAGTAACAAAATGATATTGTAATACGTTTTGAAATCTCTTTATTCGTTTAAGTCATTCAACTCGCCAGTATAAAAATATAATATGTAAGTAATATAAAATTTGAACAATTAGCAGTATTGGATTGACGTAAATTTTGAATAAAGTTCTAACTGAAGCTGGCTCAAGGCGTATTAGAAATTTTGGAAAAAAATTAAATTTCTTCACTTCAGCGAATGATGAAGCAAAGTGGACATCACGAAACGCCAACCGGCCATGCTCAGATTTTAGCGATAGAAATTTTTACATGAGACAAACAAAATATCTCATTCTCTTTTTATCGTGCCTTCATGTTAACTCGTTTTCGAGAAATTAAATCAGGTCTCTCTCATCACAATGCCCAGCATGGAATTTACTTATGTTATTGAGAAATAATACTTCGGTAGTAGAAACCCAGAATAATTACAATAGTATACAAGCAAGAACAAAGCTCTGTCGATTTTGAGGGCAATCTTTACATAGGTCTTCCTCTTCCAAAACAAAAGATTTTCGCAAAGATGAGAGGAATAACAACAAAATTTATGGAAATTAATGGGCGGAGCAAAGCATTTTATTGAAGCTTTTCACATTTTCAATATTTGCCTTCTTTAGTTAATCCAGCTTTCTCAATGCTTTCAAAATTATAATATCTTAACCTTTTTCATCTTCCACTGCTGTATTCCTGCGGAATGTTCGTTTTCCATGGATTTCCCTGTAAATTTGGTTGTTGCTTTTTTTCACCTCTAATTTTTTTTCTTCTGACGAAGAAGGACCTATCTCAGATGACCTTGGAAATCGAAAGTGCTTGTTGAAATTCTTCGTCAGATTCCGGTTTTGCATAGTTGTAAAGAAAAGGGATAGGATGTACACCACCTGTGTGAGAAATCTTTTGCGGATTTTTTAATAATTTTAAGTTAAAAGCTTTCGGAAATTATACGAGAAATAGCATTAGAAGTTTGTTATGGGTTATACAGGACCTTTGAAGAAGGATTATAATTTTAGCTGAAAAATTAACAAATTCTGTTTTTCCATGCATTGCTTAACAGGAATCTAGTTTAAGATGGAGAAATTCATACACAAAAAATTAATCATGTCTAGCATTTCTTCAATTAGATTTTTAGATTGTCTCAATGTTTATTAGTAAATGCATACTTTATAATGTGCACAGCTGATTTCAGAATATTGTGTTAAAAATAAGGGCGAGATCTTTCCCAGGATTATAACTCTATAGTTTCCTATGTTCATTAATATCAGTTGAAGTTCATTAATATCATTAAATATCAGTTGAAATTTATTTTGTGAGAGCATTCCTTCAAAATAAGTAAACTGCTAGCAAAGGATGCATCCAAGATTTCAATAAATTATAAAATATATTTCAAAATTAATTTTTGTCATTCTTGGAAGAAATTTTTCTGTGAATTACCCCTTATGTTAAAAATTCGGGAAATTTCTGAAACGGAAACTTAATATTATTCATGGGATGAGAAGTTACTTTAATTTTATGTCTTTTTATCAGTGGTTCCCCCCCGTTAGTATTTAAATTATGATACTATTAGTTTTTATCATGCGTTTCCCTAAGAGTATCTGTAAGGGTAGGCTTATATAATTAATAACGACGGGCAGGAAAAAAGTGTACTTTTTTTAACTGAGGTGCATATTGTTTTCTTTTGGTACTGTAATTTTAATGATAATAAAACAATTTAAGCGAGAATTTTTTAAATTTTAGGCTCAAACAATTGCACTATTATCCGAAATATGGATACCTATATTACCCGTTTCCCTCTCCCTCCCTTTTTTTAGAATAATAACAATCCTGACCTTCTGAAAAACGGTACTTTTCCGTTTTGCCGGCACAAACGATAAAGTCGCCAATAATGGTACAACTGATGCCAAACTTGATATCTTCGCTGGTAACCTTTTACGCTTCATTTTCAAAACAAGTCGCAGCCATTTCTTATCAGATTGATTGTTTCTTTCAACGCAGACATACAATTACATAGAATTTTTACAAGATAGTTAAATTTTATGCCCTAAGACCAATCGCGGTAATTAAGTCAATTAGGATGCAATCACACCGCTCACTGGAAGGCGAAAATATAGAAATGCAAAATCAAGGGTTAAATTCATCCATTCTAATGAGAATGCACTAGCGAAGTAAAGCACTGCGGTTTTACATAATTTCGGAGTAAGCTATTCGTACGAATTGAAATAATTCTTGCATTTAAACTATTATTCCAAATTAAGATTTAAATTGAAATGAATGTAGATAATTACTGAGAAAATTAGATTTTTGTAGCGTAGTTTACGTGATAGGAGATCGCTTGGGGTCACGTGACAAGAACCGGCGAATCTGATTAATGTCTTTTTACAAATTTATTGTCTTTTTTTATTGGCTTTTTACAAAATTTTAAACCATATTAAAATCAAACCATATCAAAATAAAAAATTCTTAGAACTAACATTTGTTAACATTTTTACAACTAACATTTGTATAGTGTATGCTGTCGCCAACAAAGTCTGCTTGGCGAGATTTGCGCCGGCGAAACGGAAAAGTACCGAAAAAAACTGCTATTTGAAATGACTGCACCACAGACTGCAGTGTTCAGATAAATAGAGCTGTACAAGTAGTTCAGTTAAAAAAACCGAGACTGTATTTTAAGTGCATCTGAAATAGATACTGCCCTTAAAAGATTAATTACAAGCACCTTCTTTTTTGCTGACTTATATCATTCTTCCTTCTCTTTTTCTTCCATTGTTTTCGTATTATCCCATTCATTTTATGGTAATTTAATTCTCCGCGCTGAGTAACATGGTATTTGAAACCGAAATCATATCACATAATTAATTTCATTATGAAGGATTAAGTTTTCCCTCAACAGATTCATCTCAACGTCAAAAGCTGAAACTGACCTTAATTAATTAAAAGTTTTCCAATAATTTGTCACATTATTATGTGAGTAGATCTGCACAGTTCAAAAATTTATTAGAGTCACTGATCGTACAGTATTAAGAGCTTACTTTTATAAGTTGAATTGGATTGGATTATTCAATTATGGCAAAGCACACGAGAGTTATCTGCCTGAAGGAAGGGATGCCTTCGTGGAGGACTTTCTAAGGGAAACTGGATCGTATACACGTTACACATGGGGAAAACCACGAAATCGCCCATGCAGCCAGCCCGTTCGCGGGATTTGAACCGAACTACCAGTGTTCAGCGTCTTTACCGCTCGGCCGCTGGTGGGCTTTATAACTTTAATTATGCGTAAAAAATCGAAATTTACCTTTAGTTTCTTTTTTAGATTAAAAAAATACAATGAACCGTATCCAGGGAAACTGCTTACAGTTCTAGGCGATTTTGGGTCGTTTTTGGAGGGAGTCGTCTTCGAAAAGATGACTGTGTTTGATGGCGAGGTATCGTTTTACATAATGGATTTACGCTACACAAGGCTAAAGGAAAGCGAAATACTGAATTAAAAGCTGAGTTTAATAATATCGATATTATTAATAAAATAATGATTTTGTTCCTATTTAAAAGTAAACGCATAAAAAACAATTTCAAGAAAATTACAAGAAAAAGAAAAAACAATTTCAGTGCATGGGAAATTTGTGGTTGGTGAAATGTAGTTTCTGTTATGAAAGGAGTTTCAAGTATGTGTGGCTGTTGATGAAGGATTATACTAAGAGGAGTTCCGCAGAAGTAAATAAGCTTAAAAAAATGAAATTAAACTAACAAAGGGGGATGGAGAGAGAAGGTGAGCAGATATTTTATCTCATTACAAGTGAATTTTTGCTTTTCCATAAGGAATTTGTCAGTGGACTACTACTGATTTTGACAAGATTCTAGAACAGGATTCGTGAAAGCAAAAACTTATTTATGTATGGTATATTATGAATTATTTTTTTCCCATATATTTTAGAAGACTATTTCTCTTTTTTATGTGAGCGAGAGATTAAACGTTGACATTTAAACTAAAAATACTGTTGCTTTTGTTATATACTTCTACAACTTCATTCATGAAGTTTAATAGTTTAGAAATTACGTCTTTAATAAAAGGGAAAATGTAGCTTTTTTATTTTATTGTTACCAATGCATATTTTTTCCCTTATTTTCGTTGGCGTACTAAAAATAAAACGCTTAAAAACAAAATTTGAAATTATTATCTGCGAAAGCTATTCAAACAGAATATTATTCCTGGAAATAATGCACAGAAAATTGTTGCACTTTCTCTTTCCTTTTTTCTTTAAAAAAAAAAAAATTACCGAAATCAATATAAATCTGAGTTATCAAAGGGGAAAAATAGGTACTTTCTTTTTCCTAAATCACTCTCCTATAATTCCGATAATTGGGGTTTCATTAAGTAACTAAATCATATAATGCTATTCGTAGATGCCGAAACGTGTGTTATAATAGGCCAGTACATGATATTATTATCAATATTAAACGCAAAACAGTATTAATGTAGAGGAATAACGGAATTTATTATCGTTACTAAGCTGCATAATTATCCTTTTTAATAGTAAATGGGCCATATAGAAAGTAGAGCATTAAAGATGTAGACATTCGATTCATAATTCCATTCTAACTGGAAGTATAGACGATCAGAAGTCAAGAAGTAAAATCAGAGCGGAAGCTTACTTAGGAGTTGTCAAGGTAGTAGAGACAACTAAAATTTATCCTATAGAGAAACATAAGTTTTTGATAAAATTATCTGTAAGCAACAAGAAAGAAAAAGTAATCTTGATAGCTGTTTTGCAACCTCTTAACGTGTGCAGTTTAGAATTGTATTTAACGTAAGTAAACCACAGTTCTGCGGTTACGAAACGCCTCCATCTTATGCGAAGTAGTAAGTGTGGGCGTATTTATTTCGAAAATGAAAAAAGCAAAATAGGAAGACTGCGTAAAATGTAAACTAACTCAAATGAAGAATATTAGCACAAGTCTTAACGGAAATTTTACAGTCTTGTGCTGTTAATGAATTGGCATTATTTCATTAAGGACTTTATTAAGGATATTATTAAGGACTTTTACATTTCAAAATTACTTTATGTACTTACATGGACATTTTACGTTTCAAAAGAGCTAAGTAAAACAATAAACTAGTGTTAAATAGCTTTTCTTACATAAAAATGCAGGAGTTTTCAGAAATATTAAATAATGATTATGACTTTTTTAAAATTTTCAGAGATATGAAATATTCTGCTTTCTCTAAAAATAGTTCAACAAAAATTATTACCGAAATGGGATTTATATTTTTTAGTATAAAATCGTTTAAAAAATTAGACTGCGTTATAGTTTATCTCTGTCTCTCTGTCTCTCTATATATAGAGGGTGTTCACCCCTTTTTGTAACGATTTTGCAAAGATTTTATATAAACAAACCTTAGAATGTTATTTTCTAATATGTTCACTCTGAGAGTCCTTTTGTTGAACTATCATATTACATCATGATTTCCAAGGTAAAAGAACATCAAGGTTGATTTTATTCCACTCCTCCTTCACAATCTTCCATAGTCCATCCAATGTTTTGGGATACCGCTTATAAAGAGCTTATTTTAAAAGTCCAAATGCCTAGTAATCTATGGGAGACACATCAGAGGACTTGAGTGGGATACATTTAAAGACAATAGCTTTAATTCCGGCTTAATTTCTCATTTTTTTCAAAATATAGAGTAATAGATTTAAATGTATGGGAGTCTTACCCTGATGGAACTTAATACAATGAAGATTGTTTGGATAAAGAGATAGAATTTCTTCTTTAAAAATATGTGTTAAAACGCATTTCTGATAGCTTGATCTTTCTTGATCTTGGGCCCCAAAGTGCGTAAGCATATGCCCTGGACAAGTGGTTCGCTTGTCGCAGGATCCCCTGTGTCTTCAAGCGAACTTGGTACTCATTTTATCAATCAACTCAAGGGATAAAGACTGAGTCAACCGTGACCAGCACGGAAATCGGACCCAGGACCAGTGGTGCACCTGCGCGACGTATTTTACGTGTAGAAATACTAAAACCATGCTTTTCACATCTTTTTTTAATAATTGAATAAGAGTAGTTCACTTCGGACAGCGCAAAAATATAGCCTTCGATCCACTGTTTTATTTTTCAGCGACATTTTAAAGTAAAGAATATTTTTGATGCTGCAGACGATAATCAAACCTTATTCCAATTTGATGACAGTTGCGTTTGTATTTTAAAATTAATATTTAAATTCATTGTGAAAATCAAAATCGTTACATAAATGTGTGAGCACATTTATGTATATGTAACATATATGTGTGTCTGTATACACAGACACACATATATGTTGTTGTTGTGCCTAATCTCGCTTATCTAATATCAGAACAAGCCCATGAAATTCATCTTAGCAAGGAGGCGAGATTGCGATTGTCGCTGGTAGGACGGGTTCGAGGGTCTCCCACCCCTCTTCTCCTATCACAATCTCTCGGAAGGACTTTAGGCTCGCCACATATTTTGAGTGACCTCCCTGCCGCACTGACACTATAAATTTACAGACATGTATGCATCTCCATGTATTCATCTATGCGGGATTCGAACGCAGGCCCTTCGGTACAGCAATCAGAGTCACTAACCACTATCCTCATTGGGATATAAGAATTATAATCATCTGAAAATCTTAAAATAAGCTTTTCTATAATTTTTAGCTAATTTCTTTTATATATTTTGGCACGTATTTAGCAATCCACTTTCATTCAAAATGGAAAGATTTTTAAATGAAATTTATTAAAATTATCTGCATCCAAGCGTTTATCAATGTTTTTGTTGTATATAGGGATGATATTTTTTGCGAGTAATTTTAGTACAAATTAATTTGCCTGAAAAAAAAACCCTCCATTAAAAGTTCTTTTCCTGAGACAAATATTCCTTCGATTATTAAACTATAAATAAACTTCGCTTCACTCAGAATTAAAGGTTGCATTTTACAGCTGGTAACTCTAAAGTGCTAACAGTTGTAAAATGTGATCTTTTATTTGGAGCCAGCTTTTACCACAAAATGGTTTAAAGAAGTAAATAAAATAAAATACTGAAATATATGTAGCAAACGTTTTTCTTATAACAGAATTCAGATTACTAACAACTATTTATCGGGAGATGTGTAATAATCATTCATTCTGAATCGATCTCAGAATCTGATGCTTTTATGCTATCGTTATCGGTATCTTAATCAATATTAGAATTTGCTTCAGAGTCTAATTATTTCTGAATCTTGTTCATTGTTTCATAGTATATATTGTTACGAAATGTTCAGCCGAGGTAAGATAGCTTCCCCGCAAGACGGGTATAGGGTTGCCAGAAAATGACAAGGAAAGGCAGGGTTGTCATATTTGGTGCGAAATCTCCCATTTGGCGATAAAAATTGGCCATATGCCTTAGACGGAGGGAGAACCTTCTTGAATAAATTCTTACTATGTAAGATGATTATTATGTGACTGCTGTGAGGTTTGGTATTTTGCTATTAGGTTGTCCGGAAAATAATGCAGGTTTTTAACCTATATCTTTAAAGTATCATAACTCAATTCAAAAACAGTTTTATGAATCAAAATAAGCACCAGCCGAATTAATACATTTTTGCCAACGAGATATAAGTTTATTTCGGTAGAATAAAATTCTGGAGTTCTGGACTCGATCAAGTTGTTAAAGGCGTTTTTTGGCCTCGTCTTGATTTCTGAAACATTTTTTCCGCAGAATGTTATCCAGATGCTTGAAAAAGTGGTAATCGGTCGGCAAGAGGTCAGGCGAATATGGAGGAAGAGGGAGAGTGTCATATCGCAATTCGTTTAATTTCTATAGGGTCAGTTGCACGACGTGCGGCCGAGGATTGTCGTAGAGAAGAACTGGCCTCTTTCTGTTGACCAATGCCGGACACATACATTGCAATTTTCGGTGCATTTCGTTCATTTGCTGATAGTACTAATCTGTCATAATCGTTTCGCCCAAATTTAGGAAGCTTTGGTGGATGAGACTGGCCGCAGACCACTAAACAGTCACCATAATTTTCTTTTGGTGCAAATTTGGCTTTGGAAAGTGTTGGTCCAACCACTGATCCGAATGTCGCCGGTTGTTATAGAGAATCTACTTTTCATTGCACGTAACAATTCGATCAAGAAAAGGGTCGTTTTTGTTGCGGAGAAGAAGAGCAGACGACACTTCAAAACGACGACTTTTTTATTTTCGTTCAATTTCGTGTGGCACTCATTAATCGAGCTTTTTTGACTTTCCAAATGATTCAAGTGATCAGAAATCGTTATTGTGTTTAAGCCAAGCTCCTCCGCAAGCTCTCGAACAGTTGTGCATGGGTTTGTTTCAACTAAGCTCTTTAAATCTTCGTCATCAACAGCTAAAGAGCGTCCACGGCACTCTTGATCTTCCAGGTCAAATTCTCCACGGCGAAACTTTTGGTATTACCGTTGAACTGTAGATTCATTAATACTTTTCTCGCCCCATACTTCGTTGACATTTCGAGCCATTTGTGCTGCGCTGCGGCCTGGCTTGTACTCATAAAAGTAAATTTTCCGAAACTTTCGTTTTGACATCTAATCAAAAACACTTAGTAAATATTTTTTTAAATAGTTTTGGAACAAAAGGATTATTATAGAAGTATAGAGCGAAAGTCGAGCTTCAAAATGATATATAAACCAATGTAATTCAAAATATTTTTGCTGCTAAAATGTACAAAAAAGGTAAACAATTGCAAAAACCTGCATTATTTTCCGGACAACCCAATAGAAGTTGCAGTTGGTTTTTAATACGAGAAATTACCTTTGTTTGTATTTAGAGTTTTTACTTTTCAGAGCTAAGGAATCAGATGTATTTTTAAATTGTACACAATGGTAATGCTTATTAAAAGAAATGTCATTATTTTGTTGTGCATAATTATAAGGAAGGAACTATCATAAATACTATTTTAATGACTTCTGTTCGAGGCTATTTATTCAAGCTGAGTTTATAGTAGTCATGTGTTTTCATGTATAATGTGAATATAACTCTAATTTTAATGCGTATGTCCTTCGAATGCTTTGATAGAATACTTCGTAACAATATATACCATGGAACAATGAAAATACTGAGTTTTTACTGGTGTAAAGGTAAAAACTCATCTGGTATATCGGAGAGGCAACTAAAAGGTATATGTAGATAGAATTACAAGATAAACTTTCTAACTTTTGCTTTTAAATATGTGAATAAAAATTCTTTGCGTCTCAGCAACACTATGCGATTAAACCATCTTCTAATTTGACGTCAAATTAAAAAATATTGAACAACAAACGAAATGAATACATATGTCATTAATTCATTTTATCTGCTGGTCTATATTTCTTTATTAAAAGGATAAATATCAATATAATTTTTAAATGCTGTTTTCGAATGATGACCTAAAAAGGTAAATATTATTTGGGACAATAGAATGTCGTGTTCGGAGAATCATTTTATTGTCTGGGGTTAACACGCGTTTCTAACTTCCTCACCGCAACACTTCCTTATGTGTGATTATGTGTGATGACACATAAGTTTGGTTTATGTACTAATTGCATTCAAGATTATTCGTTACTGAAGACGCTAGTAAATTCTGTTTTCGTTTAGGTTGCTTTGAATCGTGATAATTTAGTTTGTTACGTCTGTAAGACAGCTCCTGTTCATATTCTAGGAATTTATTCTAGTCTGAAATTATGTAGGGAATAAAGAAAAAAATGTGATGTAGCCGTTCCTCAATAGACACTAATGCCGGCTAGCTTTAAAAGGATTTATTAACAGAGCACACAGGAACGGTTACAAACAAAAGAAATATATATAAAAATGAAACATAAACGAAATGGAACATCAAACATTGAGAATAACATAACATAGTAATCTATCATCATGGCGGCTGGAGGTCGACTGACGTTTTTTCATATCGCCACGAGATGGCGTTTAAATAACATAGTTCGGTTACAGTTCATGAGTTCATGGCGTGAATAAAATAGTTCAGTTACACTTAAATAGGTCTGTTACATCCTCCCCCTCTGACTTCGTAGACGTCTCGGCAAGAAGTCAGGAACTGACCTTTGTCTACTTTGTGCAGCGGGCGGAGAATCAGATGAATAGGCTCCAGTTTGACAAGCAGGAAATTTAGCGTCACCAGCACCTTGTGCAACAGGTGCAGATTCGGGTGGTATTACACGTTTCGGGCGTCCTCTTTTCTTTAGGGGAACCACTGGAATTACACGAGCTGAGTTTTGCTTATTTCGATCTTGATGATATGGTTTCAAGGCTGAAACATGATACTTGCCGAGAATTTTGTCTGGTTCACGAGGATTGGCAATATCATAAGTGGTTGGAGATCTTGTAGTCACTATCACATAAGGACCATCCCTCTTCGGCATGAATTTAGCAGTTTTCTTCAGTGGGCCTTTGCTGATTGGGTGGAGGGTGACCCAAACTTTATCTCCAGGAACGAATTTCGGTGTTTCTCTTCGTTTTCTGTCAGCATAACGTTTCTGCTTATCTTGATGCATTTCGACTCTTTCTCGTACCTGTTGTACATTTCTTGCAAAACGTTTCAAATATGGAGTAATTTCGGGAACAAAATTATCGTTCTCAATTACGGCTTTTATATCATGCTTTACATCATCTAAGGTTCGTAACTCTCGTGCAAATTGAAGAAAAGTAGCAGAATGTCCAGTTGAATCACATTTGACTGTATTCAAAGCAAACCTTATTACTGGCAGTTTATCCTTCCATGACTGATGGTCGTTACCAACAAGTATTGCTAAACGTGGTTTCAGATCTCTATTCTTCCTTTCAACTGGGTTAGATTGTGGGTGATAGACAGGAGTAAGACTTTGATCAATGTTCAAGATATAGCATAGTTGTTGCATAACAGCACTAGTAAACTGGGTACCATTATCACTTATTATTTTCCTGGGTAACCCAAATCGAAGGGCGACTTCCTCCAAAAGAATAGTGGCACATTCTCTGGCCGTGGCTTCCTTTAAAGCAAATAGTTCTGTCCACTTCGTAGCACAGTCCTGCACAATAAAAATCCATTTTTCACCAGACGGTGTTTCAGGAAGGGGACCGAAAAGATCAATTGACAAGGTCTCAAAACGTTGAGCATAGACTGGAGTTTGAAGTAAACCAGATGGCTTTTGATTAGTGGCTTCTCCCCCTACTTTGAAGACAGTGTGATATTTGTTAAGCAATGCATCAGTTGCAAGCCGTTGGGCTGTAGTTAATTGCTGTCCTTCATTTTCTCGTAGTCGGCAGTTGTTTACAACACCTGGGGTTTCTTCCAGTACTTGGGATTGATGAGGTTTCACGAAGCTATATTTTCTTCGAGGTTCATCAGAAAAGTTCCACTTATTTTCAGCAAGATTTAAAACAGTTTTAGCTTTTGAAGAAAGTCAGTTCCTAACAAAGTCGAGTTATTCTTGGCATCAGGCAACACAAGGAGCGGAGTTTTGAACGCTCTGCCTTCGAGAAGAATGATTTGTTCGGTGCGAAGTACCTCTTTTTCAGATACCAAACCATCAGCGAAAGACACCTGTAGTGTTGTCTTTTCAAATACTGCATCTTGTTTTTGCAGAATATGATAGAGGGATTCACTTGCAATTGAGTGACTAGCACCAGTGTCGGCGAAAGCTGTACCGGAAACACCACCAATACTAATTGGAAATACAGCAGTCCGAGTAGAAGATAAACAGGATCGGATTTGGATAGTGCCAAAATTTGATGAATTTGAACTCTTTGGGGGGTTACAGTCTGAACATTTAGACTTGATAAAACCAGTTTTTCCGCACCCATAGCATGTTAAAGGAGGTCGCGTTCCTTCTGTTTGTTGCTGACCACGATTTAAAAAGGTTTTAAGAGTTCCCTGTATGTCACTTGTTCGATTTTCTACTTTGTTTTTGGATGGATTAGTCGGTTTGTAAGAATAGTTCCGCCTGCCAGGAAGTTGAGTTTTATAGTTCGTATTTTTAACACGTACAGCTTCATAATCATTCAATTTCTGTACTAATTCAGATGAACTCTTTATTTTTCCCCAAGTATCAATAAAATGCTCCTTAACGTCACTACTGACTCTTCTTTTAAGCTGATCTGTCAGGACCAAGTCTTTGAGTGATTCAAAGTCTATAGTCATCGAGACTTTGAATCCATAGTCATCGAGAATGTGGAGCCACTCTTCGAGATAATTGTTTAACTCGTAAGTAAAATCTTTCCATAAAGACCCAGGGTGTTTTTGGTGTGTAGTAAGTTTAATTCGAAATGATTCAGCATTTAATTTGAATCTTTGTAGCAGAATCTTCTTGATGTAAGAATAATCTTCTAATTTGTCTTTTGGTTCTCTTAAAATAATATGCGAAATGTCTATAGGCAGAGGAGGTAGGAGATGAGTGATGTAATCTATTTGTTTTATATTAACTTTCTCGCATTGTCTTTCAAAAATTTGCAGGTAGGTTGCAATGTCAGAAGTTCCAGTAAATTTAGGGATTAGGTGTTGAATATTTGTTTCAATAGCTGCATTTGAAGCAAAGGCGGCATAGTTAGGGTTTGAGCTAGCAGCTGCCAGGTTTAATTTTAAACGTTCCAATTCTAATAAAAGTTCTTGTTCTTTTCTTTGACGTGTCTCCAAATCGTTGCTTTCACGTTGTTTTTGTTGCCTAGTTTCGATTAAAGTTTCCAGAAGATTCCTGGTAAAAGCCTCATCGTAAGTGTCAGAATTGACAATAAGATCTTTAAGATCTATTACTCGCATAGTGTCGTTTACAGTGAAACCCAGTTCTGCAGCGAGAGTTTTTAAATCCTCTTTTCGTGCTTTGGCAAGGTAAGCCATAATTATATGAGAGGTCAGGGGGGAGGGAATAGATGAAGTTGAATTTGTTGTTATTTCGATTTTATTCACAATACAGTATTTTAGAATTAATAATTATACCTTTAAGTAAAATGTATATACCTCTATTAAACAGCATGTATGAATGTAAACAGTGTTACTCGTATATATTTATATACCACTATTAAACAGTATTTATAAATGTAAACAATAATACTCACAAAGTTTATTATTTCGGAGTCGTAAAAATATCATAAAATGCCCTCATAAATTCAACTTGTATAAAGAAAATAACATATAATAGATTGCTCAAAAATTGTTTACTACTTAGCAAAACATACATAAATGTCTTACCATAAGCTTTTATATTTAAGCTGAATTCTTCGAAATCTTAATCTTAACAAAATATTAAGCTAATTAAGCAACACACATTTAGTAACTCTTTTACTTTAATTAAATAGTCATTCGATTTTATTCATAAGTATTTTCTTTCTCTTCAAGAAATATTTTTTAAGACATGCATTCAGAAAACAATCGTAATTTCTTAAAGTATTAATACCATAATCATTTTCTCAAAATGTTCGTCGAAAGATAAATCTACAAGTACAATATTTTATTTTATGTAGAATAAAACATTTAATAATGAACAACAGCACTCAAAGAAAATAAAAATAATAAAAGATTTGACGTAAACACATCATAAATCATCGTTAGTCTAAACATTTCCGCGGGGGGAAAACATCTGCTGCTGTATGTCAGAAGCGAAACTAATAAATTCTAATGAACAACGTCCATGAATATATTCAAACTTTAACATCAAAACATGTATTCAGTGAAACAATATTATTCACAAATTAATTTACTATGCGAATTAACATTTTAAAATAACAAATTACAATTCAAGAAATAACGTTTGGTTAACAGAAAGACGTTTGCTTTCGTTTAATACTCTTATGTAGTATCACTGAATGAGATTTCAGTAAAGAATTTACATTTGCTTTAAGAAACAGCTTATAATAAATAATCAGTTTAAAAGAACTTTAAACTCAGATTAAACGATAATGTAAACGAAACTTATCTTTTCCGTTGAAATTGTCCAGTTGATGATTCGATGTGCTAGCAGCATGGTATGACAATTTTAATTCCAGAATTCGTTTCCAGAATATTTGACCAGTAGTCCACACCTGAAAAGAAACTGAGCCGATCTCCAGCAACTAAAAGTTAAATTCGGGAGTAAGAGCTTGTTAAAGCCAAACAGAAATTCTAAACATTTTGTTGCGCCATTTTGGATTCAAATTTAGTTGGGCGCCAATGTGATGTAGCCGTTCCTCAATAGACACTAATGCCGGCTAGCTTTAAAAGGATTTATTAACAGAGCACACAGGAACGGTTACAAACAAAAGAAATATATATAAAAATGAAACATAAACGAAATGGAACATCAAACATTGAGAATAACATAACATAGTAATCTATCATCATGGCGGCTGGAGGTCGACTGACGTTTTTTCATATCGCCACGAGATGGCGTTTAAATAACATAGTTCGGTTACAGTTCATGAGTTCATGGCGTGAATAAAATAGTTCAGTTACACTTAAATAGGTCTGTTAAAAAAAAAAAAGATTGTAAATAAATTTCACTTTTCTAGATCTAAATAGATTGAGGAAAAAGTGATTTAATTTTAATATTTTTTTAATCTATATATAAACGCATTTAAAAATACTTCAGTGTGGTGAAAGATCACCGTTCAGGTATAGGGAAGGTGTACAGATTAAGATACTTCAGTGTGGTAAAATGATCTCTGTTTAGGAGTAGGAAAGGGAAATTGGGAAATTCATAAACGCAGCAAGGAAACTTTTTGATTCCTTATCGTGCTTTTTGGTTCTTTGTTTATTCGAATATAGCAAAGCATGTCAGGCTATCTGTTTAAACGAAGGTAGTCTCTGTAAAGGGCTGTTAAAGAAAACTGGCTTATTTTTACATTATACCCTTGGAAAACCATGAAAAGGCACATGAGCCAGCCCATTTTCCGACACACTTTGAACTCCCATAGAAAATTTATTTTTCAACCTACAAGGTTAAATTTCTCGGAATGGTAAGGTTATATCATAGGGATGTGCGAAAATACCTGGATCAAAATGTGCCAGGCCAGTGTATAGGATGCAGGTGACCAATAGAGTTTCTTGCGCTCTCTCCAGACCATACGCCGCTCGATTATTTGATACGGAACAGTCAAAAGATGAAGTATACCATCGTAGACGACGTAACTTTGACACACTTTGAGATAGATTCAAGTGGTGTACATAGAAATCCCATTGGACACTTTCGGGGAAAGTACGGAATCAGTCTTGATTCGTTCTCAGAAATGTATCGATGCTGAAGATTACTGTTTGAACATTTGCTTTAAACACCATTTAGAACACTCAGCTTGACCAGAAAGTACACTTATTTTTCAAATTCAACCTTACCATTTCGAGAAATTTAACCTTTATCTTGGAAAAAAAAATTCTATGAGAGTTCAAAGTGTGTATACATTTTTTTTTATGCACCCTGTATTAGTGTTCAACTCTGTTATCCACTCGGCCACTAATGGGCATTTTGTGCTTTTTGAAGTATTGCATACTTGGACAGATGGTACATCGAAAACGCACAAACGAAGACATAGTCATAAAATGTTCAAATCGCAGTTAGTAATGCTGGGATCTTTGAATTCTAAATCCTTCTTAATTAATATAGACTGTTCTCTTCTTGGGAAGTGGGAATACATAAAGATGCTCTGTGTCTTATACTGAGGTTTATTTATTTATTAATTTAGGACGCAATCCGGCCCGCCTAACGAGAGAAGCTTGTCTTATGACACGAGGGAGCTGCGCCCATATTACACAGCACACACGAGGGGAAAAAAATAAATAAAATTTCATATTAATACATGGTTTGCCACTTTGATTATTGCACAATCAAGTCCATCAGGGCCTGGGGCGTTTTCTCGTGCGAGATGCTGAAGTTATATAATCGTAAATCTTTGGCAAGCTGATTTACGATAAAAAAATGCATGCTGTGCACTCGTTGAGCATTAATGTTTAAGCTTGCGTGCTTGAAATACGCTTGGAAAATTTGTTTAGCGTAACGCTGTGTAAAATCATGTAAACAAAGACTGTTGTATTTATTATAAAGGCTGGATAATCTCTTGTACTTTATAGAATATATACCGAAACGTAAGAATAGAATTGGTTGTGCGGTTATTCGTCACTATCGTACAGTGCAGGGTTTACGTATAAGCTACACAAGCTATAGCTTAGGGCCCTCGATTTCTTGAGGGCCCTCCAAAACGCCTTAAGGTAGCCGAAAATCATATTTGGCTCTGACATATAATATTTGGACTTGTAAAGGGCCCCATATCTCAAATACCTTAGGGCTTTATCAAGTCTAAATCCGGCCTTGCTAACGTAAACAACTGAATAATAACTATAAGCGTTCAAAGTATTAAAATGCACAGTATCCTTCAGGATATTATATAACGTTAGCAATACAATTTATTTCTTCTTTTCCAATATATATTTCTCTAAAACAATAAAATCATCATTCTACAGAGCACTCCAGATGGTATAGGTAGCAAGTATGGTTCGAACAACATATTTCTAACCAGGAGAAAAATGAAATTTTTGAGTATCGGAATGCGATTTCTACTGAATGCGTATCGTTTTCTGCGCTACAGTAAATTAGAAGAAAATACGTAATGAGAAGATACCGTCGAGTCGGAAAACAGCTTATATTGTGAGCATTCGTTTTTATTGTCTACGTAGCTATAAGCTGTTTTAGCCTTCACTGTTATTAATTTTGTCATGGTTTGCTATCGAATGAAATTAATGCTTACGTAATTCAACGAAGTTGTTTTTGTCCTTGGATTAAACCTCAGACGGATCAAATTATTCGTAATGGTCTTTATTTTGTTCATTTAGCAGAGCTAACACTGCTGAGCGTAGGAAAAGTGATCATGTGGCTCTCGGAAGGCGAGGAAGATTCGTTCTATAAATCAACTGGTTTTCTTTTCTTTCTTGTAATGGACTGTTATATATGATATAGTGTAAAACTGATTTGATTTAGAAAGGAATATGATTTGATTATTTAACAATTTGAGTATATACTTACTATCTCGTTTATAAATATTGACAAAGTTTCATACATTTATTTGCATTTTACTTTAATTTAGAAGAATTTTTGCCCATGGTTTATTTAAACATTTTCAAAGTAGGTTGCTGAAACTTTCCTAGAGATTTATTTTTAAAATATTGTCTGGAAATGATACCAGATCTTAATAATAAAGGATGGAGGACAGACAGCCAGTGTTAGTATGGGTATTCGAAAAAATTCAGCAATTAAGATCTGGAATACCCGACCCTAAGGATACTTTTAAGTTTGAATCTTTTACAGTAGAAGTTTTAGATTTATGTACGAAATATTTCAAAATAATGTATAAAAATTCAGACCCTGTTCTGTGTAATATTTTCAATATTTGGCGAAACTATAGTTTGAAAATTGAAAACAATATTTTATTTTCTCTGCAATTTGATTTACCAATCCAGAAAATCACCTATATACTCTGAAACGTCAAACTAAATGGTTTACATGAGCCTATGCAGAATTTATAGTAGAATTAGAAAGTGGGCCCATGCATGTTATTAGCTGCGCCCACCAGTGTAAATATTAGATACTAAACATTTATGAAAGCTTTTAGAACAGTTTCGACACTCAGAATGACAAGTTTTTTTCGATTTAAACGATTATTCATACGATCTGAAAAATGGAAATCTTGACATAAGTCATAGGATTTCGGGAGTGGTGAAGTTACACATACGATCCTTCAAGAGTGTAGTATGACTGTTAGAATTTCGGCAGAGTGTAGCTATAAAAAGACACTGGATGAACATTGTCGTGTCATTTAGTAAGAATCATTTCACGCGATAGGGATACAATACCAGCTCAAGTGGCGTCATAGACTGCGGAACGTTGCCTTCGTATAAGCTTTAAAAGCCAATATTCAACCAGAATATCCTTGACAAATGCACGACACGGAACCATGTAGTTCATCTGGGCTTGCGAACGGGGAATACTGGAAACTAATATGAGCTTGATACGGCCAGTCTCATTTCCAGTGTTTCAGTCAAGTGGAAGAAGAAGATGTATGTGTAGAGATAAATTCCATTAAATCCTTGGATTCTATACATAGCGACAGGAGAATTTGCAGGCTGCAATAGTTCCATAATGGTGTGGGGTTTATAAACTGGCGTTTAATGTGACTTCTGATACATCTACAAATGTCTCTGGTAGGTAAACATGTTTTTCCCCCCTCCTTATCGCGGCTCTTCGTGGTGTAATTTAATAGCACGTCCAGCTAGCATCGGACGTTCAAAATCGGAAGATCCTGATTTTGAATCCTGGCGAGGGCAATGCACATGTTTCCTGCTTCGAAAAACCTAGTGACTGTATTAACATATGAGCAAATGCTCTCTTGTGAGTTTTCCCTATTCATGTCCTGCGTTCATTTTGATGAGTCTGGCAGGACAGTGGAGAACTTTCGAGAAGACAAATTGTGGTCAGAGGAAAACTTAAATCTTGCCATGGCTACTGAAGTCTGCTGATCGTAACGTTACAGAGCGCATCTGAGATGCCATGCACGTGCTGTGGAACACAAAAATGCTGATTACAACAAAATTTGCGATTCCTCTGCAGGAAATATAGTGTTCATTGTCAGTAGAACACCATATTTCCATACTCCTGGAGGGATGTTTCTGCAGTTTTACGCTGCCTTTAAAGGACCTGAGAAATATTAGGCTGGTTTGCCAGGATTTTGGCATTTCAATTTACTGTAACGTTCCTGGAATTTTGAAGTGTTTCAAAAAAGTAAAAATTACTTGCAGAAGAGCAAAATTATATCTTTGATCTTGATACATTAAAGGTGTTCCTTCAGAAATATTGATATAAATATCACTCTTTAAAGGAAAACTAAATAAACACGACAAACCGATAAATAAGTTTCTACTATGAAAGGTAATAATAATTAATGTTATACCTTTCAAACCAGGGCGGGATTAATACTTTTAGAGGCCCTAAGCATTTAAAAGATTTTGGTACTCCTATTTAAAAGATTTTGGTGCTCCTATTTAAAAAAATTTTGGGGCTCCTATTTAAAAGATTTTGGTGCTCCTATATTTTACTAAAATTTATGCGTGTTTTTTCTCATTTCTTCTCTCTTGCTCTTGGTTTGCATGCACCATACATTTCATGGTAAAATCGGTAATGGGAAATATTTATGACGCTTCCTTTGAGTTTCTAAGGACCTTTTTGAAAGGCCTTATCTTCTTTGCTGCCCAGAGCACGTGCTTATTTTGCTTTATGTTAATCCAGCTCTATTCCTAATCCATTCCTAGAGTAAAGTGGTCATCCACACGAATATGTGGGCAACATTCGCGAGGAAAATCCCATGTTTTAGTAAAATATGTTGATTTTTTTAGAAATAATCAGAAATATGGCTACTTATTAGATAACATGGTGTGAAGACAGTTTCAGGAGGGTTCTATTCTTATGCCTTTTGTTGCAAGTATTCATTTTCTTCACTTTCCCACAAATCGACAACAATAATGACTCTTCATAATCTTGACTGTCTAGTTTCCCGGCCTTACGATCATTCTAGGATATTATCAGTTATTAGTCTGTCATTGCCCAGAATTTGCAGCATGAACGATTGCAGACGGTATCGTCTATGCATCATAGAACTAGACGCAAACGCGCGTGTTGCAACTGCAACTTGTTGCTGCATGTTCAGTGCCATACTGGCTACTGATAAAGGTAAATCTTGACTAATAATAAAACCATAGATGCATGGATGATAGAAGCATGAACTATTATTTAAAATTCGAAAAAACAGAAATGAAGATTTAAATTTAATACACTATTCGCCATTTCATTCTATATAAAAAATGAAGCTTCAAATTTCATATACTATTCACCATTTCCATTACAATATACAGTAACTCAATATATTTACTCCCAAGTGTATAACCATATTTCTCACTCTTCCTAAAATGACGTATCTGATATGCACTACGACTCTGTGTGATAATCGAATGAAAACACTTTTGTAAACACTTTTGTGTAACACTTTTGTGTATGATCATTCAATTCCGCGGGTCCGCCAGAATAAAAGAATGGCTGATTTTCTTTGTAAAGAATTCATATTTTTAGAGATGATCCATTCTGATTTTATTGGCGCTCGTTTTCTATCCCCAGAACAATTACTTTTTGTGTTTCGAATTTTTATTTCACTATAGATCTCGGTGGCTGTGTGGAACTTTACATATTAATTATAAAAAAGAAGAAAACGAAAAGGAATATGCCGAGGGGAGAATATTACCAGCCATTTATCAGTGTTTTAGCAGCACATAGAACAAACCGTTTATCAAAGTAATGTATCTCAACCTTGACTTCTTTTTAGCCGCACTTGCCTGTTAGGGTATTCATTTCTCTGAAAAAGTGTCTTGGAATAAATGCTGTTGACATGCACTAAAACATCGCATAATTTATCACCATTATTTTATCAAATGGCGAATGTTTCATGTAATATTTCATTTCAAGGACAGAGAAAAAAAAGATTAGTAGGGTATATAATAGCTTCTTTTAACGGGATGAAAATGTATTTATTTATTAAAGCATTTTTTTGATGTACTAATTTTTTAATGTTAATAATGCATCTTATTTGTCAAAATTTTTATCTGAAGAATATCCCCAATTTTTCTTGCCGCTAATTTTTACATTTTATCTTAGCATATTGTTCTTCTAGCTGACTATGAGCCTATTACCAACTCAGCCTTGCAGTTTTATTAACTTAGCGTGAAAGAAAAAAAAATTCAGTCATTTTATTCCCAAGTGATCCCGATCTGGAAATGTCGTCTCATCTCATTTACAATATAAATCTACAGTTTTAAACCCTTTTTTACTTCCTTGTGCAAAGTTAAGATTTGAAATTTTTTTTGCCTTGAAAAGGACTCTTTTTTTCGAAAAAATGGAATTGTAAAATGGATTAAGAAAGGAACTTTTTTTCGTGACGTCTGTACACGTATGCATGTACTCACAGCCGACCGTATCATGGCCTTGAAGCGAAATCAGTTTCGGAAGGTCATGTGATCGAAATAGTCGATCTCTTTCTCTTTACCATAATCCCGGAGTTAAATTTTACAGAAAATAATACTTTGTCTTAAAATAAATATAAGTAAAATTAATAAACGCGAGTAGGTCGTATGATTTACATTAAATTTTTCATAGTGCAATATTTTTACAGGCGGTAAAAATTTATATCTTCAATAATTTTTAAAACAATTTGTACTTCGTCTATGTAACTAAAATTATTATTGAGAATCACCACATGCGAATTTTATTTATGTAATTTTGATAAAAATGAAATCCATTTATGTAATCTGAATCAAATTTATTGCCAAAATAATATAAAATCCACATAAGGGGGGGGAATTCAATAGATTTATGGATGTAAATTTTAGATTTTCATACTAGTTAAATAAATATTAAGGGCAAACGTATTTTGTAAAACTTCATGCCGCTACCATCGCATCAGCTATATACATTTTTAGAAGGCAAATACCCATAGTCATCTATCTCTCTTCACTCCATTCACTAATAAAATCTGCATATCTCAATTTTATCAACAGAGAGAAATGAATTAAAATTCCTTAAATGCTAGAAAATTTGAACATAAAGATGAACTTACATGCATGTTATACTATAAATAAATCTTTCAAGATAATTTCAAAGAACTAAATGCTAATTGCATTCATAAAAAAAGACAGCCATTTATTTGTACCAGTTCCAAATTTATGTTGAATCACTTTTTCCAAATCATTCAAGAGATAAGTGATTAGGCTTGGTTTTTTTTAAAGTGATTTCCCCAAATTAAAGGCCTATTCCACTATTAAAACATAAATTCATAAAACTTGGAGCTGTACCATATACATACATGCTACATATTATACATAATCTATGCAGAAACAAAGCATAAACCAAAATAAACAATTGTGAGTTATTAACTGAAATTAATTAAATTTTTTAACTTTTTTATATGAACATTTTATATTAATTTTGTCATTTTTATATTTTGTATAATTATTTAACATTATTTTACAAGTTATCAAACATATTTTCTAACCGAGTTCGTAAAGTTATTCCACAAGTGCAAAAATCTGTTAAATTAAAGTAACTGTATGCTGTACTAACTGTATGCAAGATAACTTATATAAAATATCCATTTCTTTCCTGGCATAAGAAATGTATCTTCCATGTTTTTAAGAGTTTCACCAAATAAGAAATATAAAATGGAAGATTTTCATAGAGTAACTTCAGATGGAAAATTTTAATTTCCCCCTTATCTAATTCTTTAAGAAAACCAAGAATATCATCTGCTGTATCTACTGAATGAATACTTTGCAACCAGTCCTGGCAAATATTGCGTTTTATCACCCTTAATTTTTTCATGGCATCATAACCTGAAACATAAACCAGCACTGTTAAAATATCAGAAGAAACATTTTCTATAAAAATCATTAATTAGTTAATTTGAATAATCAATTAATATTCGCAAAAGTAAAGATAGAATCCTTATCATAATCTGGTAAAAGGGACATTATAATATTGTTTTTAAAACGAAGCTTCTTCTCACTTTCTAATAATTGTAGGTCATTTATTTAATAATCTGAATCTGACATTTGCCGATACATTCCAAAACGTGATTCAGGAGCATCAGTTTGAAATTTTCCTAACAATATGTATTCAGCTTCATACTTTTGAAACAAACATAGAATCAATTGAATAAATGCATCTGTAGTTGTTATTAATGCCTGAAATGTTTGTGGTGATAAAGTTTCTTTTATTGGTGCAGAATGTAAAATATGCTATTAGAAAGAAATAATCAAAATAAGGAATTCCTAATGTACTATTTCAAACAAATATTCAAAACAACACTATGCAAAACGTCCAAACTAATGTATTCGATATTATGTTAAAACGAAATACTTGAATAGGATTGAGAACAGCTACAAATTTTCCCAAATAAATCTAAAAATTAAAACAGTATAAAACGAAGTATAGATAAAAATATTATTTACCTTAGCGTAAGTGATTTAAAATCACTTAGAATAGCAAAATATACATCCAAAAAATCCACGACCACGGGTTCACAACCACACACTACTACAAAAACACATCGACCATCTGGATCACGTGACTTTTGCGCTTCAAGGCCATTATAGAGTTGGCTGCGGTATGTACTAGAAAGTCCGGCGGTCATGCAAAATGACCACTGTTCTAGAAATTATAAATTGCAATTAAAATGATTTGCGTTCAGTTGTAAACCATTTCAGAAACAGATGATTGCTAATGCAAACAAATGTTCACGTTTCCCCTGACACGCTCAATTTGCGTTCAGCTGAAAATTCAGTTTAAAATACGTCGGAATAAAATCGGGCAAAATTTTAAACTCTTTACGCGAACGGATATTTAGCATAGGAGTTAGGGTAAACCTACCTGATGAGATGTATTACGCACAACAATTCGTTAGTTGATTTTGCCTCCTTTAATTTCTCAACGTTTGCAAGTTTCTAGGAAATTCATATGTAAATATAGTTAAATGCATAATTAGCAACAATTGTATGAATTAAAAATATTTAAATGTTCTTAAAAACCATGATAATTTAATTAAAGCAATGATAACTGCATGTATGGTATCAGTATATGTGGACTATTTAAATGCCGCGGCAACTTCACCCCATTGGCTAGTACAGTTACGCATGCAACCAATAAACTATCGGCGACAAGCAGATACTTAAGCCGCATATAATAAAGATTTCGCACAACTCAAAAACGATTAACCTGAAATTTTGTACAGGGGATTACTATAACATCTAGTTGTGCACTTCCCTTCACTGATGATGTTTGCTTCTGTGGTTAAAATTTGCAATCGATTTTTAGCTACTTAGCTTAACACTCTATTGCGGTAAAAGTTTGTACACACGCATTCTTTATGGAGGTCAGTACAATGTGATAAAGCGATTTTTTTTTTTCAAAATTCGATTTAGAGTTCTTTTACTTAATGTTAAAACGATTTTTAACGCATACCTTTATTTAAAGAACAAACTTAGTATCTCATAATTTTATTGTTTGCTCCATCGGATAGAGCGGAAAAAATCTTTAAATTGAAACTTATATGAAATTTTTAACGTATTTTATCCGTTCTAAAATAAAACTTGTTTTATAAACTTTTTTTTGGATTTTTTTAAATCCTTGTTTATATAACTGGCATCGTGTTTGTTACATCATCAGAATTATTGTATATGGTTATTATGGAGCTGACCAGATTGAAGCTAACATGATTTGAAAGTTTTTTTGCCAAAATAGTTTAGATTTTCTTTTAAACAACAAATAGTATTGTCAATTCTAAAGGCAAGAATTTTGTCCTTGATTGTCAAATAATAAAAATTTCAGAATACTTTTCTTGAATGATCAAATGGTTGCTTTAGTTAAATTCCTTGATTATAAGAAACGTTAAAGAAATTGATAGTCAATGAGTAAAGAGTATAAACTCACTCTCCTTTGCATTTATACGAAGTTAAGTTACGGGAAGAAAAAAGGTTGCATTGTGTATGGAGATCAAGGGATAGTTCTGAAGTTCTGCTTCAGACCAAACTGGGAATAAAATAGTCAGGGCTGAGTTTGGGAAAGGCTGAATTAGAACATTACCTTTTTCTACCATATAGATACTATATACTATAACTATACTATAGAGTTATTCCCCTCTCTGTCTGTGTCATTTCCCCCCCCCCCCCCCCCCCGTAGTAAATAATTGACTTGACTAAAACCAACTTTCACTAGGCAAGAAGAAGAAAAAGCAAATAATATTAATTCGATAGCTACTTCCTTCCCTGGGGTAGGGGTATTTCTCTAAGATGAATTTTAAATTCCAAAAGTTAATGTATCATGTGCTTTGAATTAGACGATCGGACGAGAACCGGTACTTTGAGCATGATATGGCCATAGCTTTATATCAATAAACAATTATCACTATTATTAATAATTTTTTTTGCAATCAATGGGAGCTTGAATATGTCAGTCATATTCGGCCTGGCGCATATTCTGGTACCGACTTGCTCGATCCAGCCCTTTGGTCATCACTGATCCACTTCGAAAATTTCATCGATGCTCAGGAGGTCAATACCGACCCCGCTGGGAAACCCTGCTCTTAAACCATTATGTTAGAACTTATTCTTCTGTCTTTTTTACTTTTCCAATGAAAGCGTGCTGTTTTGAAATTAAAGGTTCGGATCTCCGCGGTTTGAATCACGCAAGCAGTTACTGCCTTTAATTGATGCATCTAGCGTGCAGATGACGTCACACTTCCTGATTCAATTGGTTCTGCATCTTCTGTTTTGTCTTTTAACACCACGTGCTCTGTGATGGAGCCAACAATTTTGTAAAACAGTTTAACGCTTAATTTGTATTAAAAATAATGAAATTTCAAGGTTCCTGGTCTTACGGTTTTTATGCAAATATTATTTAACAACTTAAAATGGAACTTAGCGCATTCAGAAGATTATATGCATGAAATTTGCATTCTCATGCATATATTTGTAACAAAAGAACTGTATTTAACTAAACTAACAGTAATTCACAATAATGCTACAATTTAAATTTTATAAATTCTCCCGCACTACGGCTGCTAAGTTTCTGCAAAATGCCGAGCTATTTAAAATTTGTATTATACGCAACAAAGAAAAAAGGTTACAAAAATTGAAAAAAATCTGTCTGTCTCTTTTTTGTTTACAAGCCTTCAAGCTACAAGTTTACTTCATTTTTGTTTTACAAGCCAGTGGTAGTGAAAAGGCGTATTTGCCCTAGCCGTTCAAAATTGTTCGCATTGCATAAAGATTAAACATATTAGTAATTAAAATAAATTGAGTTGTCTCTTGTTAGAATAAATTAGATAACAGCCTCTGAAGCTCGACACTGCTGGCCTATGTCGTCTATACTTAGAGCTGTTCTTGATGGCTAGCTGTAAGAATAGGGGCCATAAGATAACTCTGTATACATTAGCAAAGGCTAATTTTGTCTATACTAGGGCCAGTTCAATGTACTCGTTGGGGGCCATATTGTGCAATATAAGTTTTGTTGAGCTGAAATCAGACAAAACTTATATTAGACTTATATTATATTAGACTTGATAAGGCCCTAAGCTATTTGAGGTATGGGGCCTTTAATAAGTTTGTTATAATATATTTTAATACTATTTATATTATATTTTAACTTTTTGGGGGACCCCAAGAAAGTGGGGGTCCTAAGCTACAGCTTGTGTAGCTTCCATCTCTGGCTGAAATGACGGTAAAAGGAATGAGCAAGCTTAAGTCAATGTTACATTTCATTTTCGATGTGTCTGTTCAAAACGGTATTTCGCATTATAAAATCCAGCATTAAAATATTTTCTTCCAAAATTCATTCATTACTTTAGTTTTGTTTTACAAGTAATAACTTTCTGCCCTGTTATAAATGCTACGCAAACAGTTGATAGAAAAACTTGTAGTCAGAGCAGCCGCAGCCACCCTTTGGTTCGGTGTCCTGTTAAAGCGTCTATATATATCCCTCTCTGCAACAGAAACGTCGACGATGCTAACTTAGCAGATTAGCTCCACCACGAGTATGTCTCTGTACTTCTACATCTTGGGACTGGGATCGAAAGCTATAAATAACCGATTGACTCTCCTCTTGGGAAGGAAACGCCTAGCTGATGACACCGAGCTTACGTAACGCCATGGAAAGAAAAATTTTGTTCTTGGTTTATGCTGCTTTGTTTAGGTTTTCTATTGTTATGTTTGGTGAATATTCAGCCTAAATGATGATGTGAAAATAACAGTGACGTATTAAGAAATGGGCTGATGGAACCTTGTCTGTAGCTCTGAAAGATGTGGAAAGATAAATAATTTTAGACCAAGAAAAGAGGTTTTTAAAAATGGGTGGAAAACATATAGTGGCATCACAGTCTGTATCATGAACGACAGTTCGTCACTGGAGCCAGCTGTCACGTCCGTCTGAGACAAACTTGCGTTACAAGCACAAGCAAACTTCTTTTTTTTTTCCCCTTCCTTCTTTCTTTCTTTTTTTTTCCGCTTATGAAAGTTTTGTGGCATTTCGTAGCCGAATCAGATTGCAAATTATATTTTCTTGTATATGTGCCACATTCTGGTTGTTCCTACAGTATTTCAAGTGTTTTCATTTTTATTTTTTTGAAATTAGACGAAACAATAGTTGAATAGCGGCCTCTTAATTTCTTGATGTATGATGCTGAATTTATGCCTTAAAGCTTTAAAATAATTCTCTTTAATATATTAATTATCCGTTTGATGAATTTCTCCTTCCCTTCTCTCTCGCACTTGTTAGCAAGTTCCTGTCTGTAAGATGTGGACAGTTAATTTTTTGCAATGTATTACACTTTTGCATTAATATTGGAAAATAAATTAAGACTATTAATAATCATATAGTTGCCTCTGTATGCTTAAATGAAAGGCTGATTGGTTAGCTAGTTCATCGCTGTGAAGAATGGGAAAATTATCTGTGTCAAACGAGGGATGCCTTCGTAGAGGAGTTTCTAAGAAAAACTACCTCATATTTACGAAGAGTTCTATGATTATGTGACTTTAAATTAAAACATGTTTAATCATAAAAAAAGACTTGAAGATTGCTAAGATAAGTAAGAAAAACTAGACTTTCTGTGTCAGACAATCTGATGACAGATAATCTGTGAATACGTAAAATGGGGGAGAACTTCTACAAGGAAATTAAAAATGAGACTTCTAGGAACATACAAGTTGTAATGTTGAGTAGCTGATTTAAAAGGACAATGCTTTCACGGGATGTATTAATGTTTCAGGGCTTTTGTCGCTGTGCTGTTGGTGGACTTGCAAATTATATGAAAGCGGAAAGATCCATGTTACTTTGCTTAACTAATTATGGCGCATCACTCGAGGGCAATCCGATTAAGGAGAGTGAATACTTCATGGAAGATTTTCGAATGAAAACTGGCTCATATTCACTTTATACATGAGGAAAACCTCAGAAACACCCAGACATCAGCTCCTTCACTGGAATGGGAATTCTGACCAGATAATTACTTCTCAGTATTATTAGAGCCTTCGATGTAAATAATTTCATATTATTGATGTCGTTATTTAAGTCTTGAGATCACATTATATTCGAGACAAAAGAGAATTTGTTGGCAATTCACATAGCATAATGTCTCATTTATTATCCAGGTTCTAGAAGTGCATTGATAAGTGTAACGAGTTAAATAATTAAAAAGCATTACATAGTTTCCAATAATACTCGTGTCTTAATATTCTTTTGTAAAGTTTGATACCGACATTTACAATATAATTAATAAAAATATTTCTAAAACCATCCATTGTGTACGTCGGCTACAAAATTTCTCTATGACTTTTTTAGTAAGACATTCACATCTGCATCAGACAGATTCACATATAACAGATGTGCGTATGTTCCTTCGATGATGACAAAAAATAACTTGCAATGTATAGATTGCAATTGCCTAATTTTTTCTCTTTTTTGACTTATTTAAACGTAAAGGTTTTAATTTCATCAAATGGCAACCAGGAGTGTTATTTTTATTTAAAGAAAAGAAGCGAAATTCTTGTATTTACAGCTGGTTTGAATTTCAGTGAAATTCGGTTCATAGAATCTACAATATATGCAATTCTTATTTAATTTTCATATCATATATGTTCCATCTTCCAGTGCACTGAGTGCAATAAATTAACTTCTTTCTAAAACCCAGCTGAACTTCGAACAGAATAATAAACAGATATTTTCAATTATATATTTATTATTACTTCATAATATATGCGTAAGAAATTGAAAGCCGTCTCTGAATAGCCAAGGATATTTTTTTTCATTTGTTCTAATCTATTATTTTCAAAACTGAACTGAAAAAATACAGAATTCGAATTTCAGCAAATTAAAAAAGAGATTAAATGAACTTCCCAAGCGATCGCAGCAAATTTGTGATATTTTTTATTTTGCAAATGCAATGAGTTTGAGCAACATAAGTAAATGAATTTAGATTTTAAAAAAAGTGTAAAATAATGTTAAATTTACATAGCACTAAATAATATACATGTTAGAAAACTTTTTTTTATTAAAAAAGTCATTTTCCAGTTTTTCAAATTTATGTATTGCTTCTATGAGTATTTCTCATTATATGCAGTTGCTTACATTTGTTTACGGGCTCTTATGCCTTTCGGTTTTAAATACTCGGAAATTTGAAAAACATTTGAATAAAAACATGAAAATAATGGTAGAATATCTTACCCCCTTTCTTTCTCTTAACATCGTTCGCTTGTACGTGAGAATCGTTGAGACTTTGTCCCATTAAAAGTTTCTGCTGTGGCTTCTGTGATTTGTTTTAAAGTGTTCCCAAAACAATCCGTTGTCATGGAAAATATTTGTACTGCCGCTTACGACTGTTATATCAAGGTGATAATGTTCTATGAAACGCTTGCCCCATTTAGTTCGAATTTCGCGGGTCAAATAACTAGCAACTTGTGCCATCTGTTTTTTTCTGAAGACATTTCCTCCTCTGCATTTACTGAATTTTGGAGTAGCATTAGTTTCCGGCTTACGAATTTGTTTCTCGAAACATGTTCCTCATCCAAGATATTTTTCAAGCTTAAAATTTGTTCAAGAAGGGATTTATTCGTGATCCAAGGCATTCATAAACCAAGGTTCCACTGTAATTTAAATACTCTATACAGGCATTCATTTCTAAAATTCGAAGTGCCAGAGCCCTATGGAAGACCGTCAGCAAAGAGGAATTAAAGTAAATAAATAAATAAAATGAATATTAAAATCATTATTAATTTAGAAATTAAATAATTAATCATTACCAAATTAATTATCATTTAATTAATATTAATAATTAATATCTTGCAATTATTATTTCACCAATGATTATTAATTAATTAAATTGTTATTAAAATAATTAAAGATTAAAATAATTAAATAATTAAAATTGAATAAAATGTAAAGAGATAAATTAAAATTTAGTAAGCTATTTGTAATATAATTTTATTGCAAAAATATAAAAATTTTTTAGATCAGATTTCTACTGAAATTGTAGTTCAGTTATGTAAAAGAAGCACCGGAGCCTTAATTATGATTTATCCCCAAAACTGAGAAGCACCGGAGCAAATATACTATTTTGTCCTTTTAAAACTGATCAATTTAAACTTTGTTAGATCTTAATCTAAATAAATCTAACTTTCTAGACTGTTGAATGATCTTACGTTTCACTTTCACTTTCAAAACCAGAACACTAAGTAAGTAGTGCAGCGGAAATGAAGCAATTAAAAATTTATTATTATCTTCAGCTTGAAGTAAAGAACACAAATTTATTTCCGCTTATCGCCAGTATAGCAGACAAAAGTCAGTTTAATTATGTACAATTCAGAACGTAAATTAGATCCTTGAGCCTGGTTTACTTAATTTCACAACTTCAAGAACTGTTACGTAATATTACCAGAGTGTAAGAATATCGCTCACACCAGATAGCAATAAAAAAATATTACTCCTGTCGGCTGAATTTGCCAGTGTTTTCTGGTAAACTTAGTGTCTTGTTCATATTTAAATCTTCTCTCGGTTATATATTCTAGTGCAGTAGATGAAACAGTAGGAGCGTAGGATGGATTTTAACATAAGCCGTAATGTTTCAAATAAAACTTAGAAGTTTAACTATTTAATTTCTTTTAGCATAATTTCCTATAATATAGCACCATTACTTAAAAAAAAAAAAAAAAAGAGAGAGAAGGAATCATTTTTAATGTATTTCTGCCGCCTTCGTGATGTAGTGGTCAGCACGCTCGGCGCGTATTCGAGAGGTCCGTGGTTCGAGTCCAGGCGAGGACGTTGCTCATTTTTTCACGTCTGCCTGCTTCAAAAAATGTTGAAAAAAGTTGCACGACAGAAACTATATCATCAAGGCAGCCCAAGAGCATCTGGATAACTGAGGAGGACGATTTTTGAGATTCTTATAAGTAATGTATCCATTGTATGTAGAAAGGAAATAAGGGAGACAATGATTATCTGAGAAGTGTTGAGTAAGTAGATTTTCAAAACCATTCCTCCAGATAATTTAAATATTTCAATGACATTAAATAGACTTCCCATGTACAACATCGTATTTAATTTTTATCGTTATAAGAAATGCAAACACCATTTTAAAATCGTGTATCATTTCGAATTACAAGATTTTTTGAACCAAAATATGGAATTCTGAAAACAATACATATAAAAATATTTACTTATATCGTAGCATTAAAATGTTATTGTTGTAGATGTATAAAGCCTGCTTTTAATACGAAACATAGTACTGAAATTTACGGGTGCGCGTTATATGCCGGATATAAAAATGATACATTTAAACATAAGGAAAAGAAGAGCATACAGATATTAGATTTCTACATGTACCTAAATGGTGTTTATTTAAAAGAAATGGCACAACTTATGAACTTAAAAATTTTTATGATCGGATTATTTTTAAATATCGGATACTTTCCTTTACGTAAAACATATTAATTATTGTTTAAGTATCTATTATTTATTCATAGAAAGCATCTGAAACCGAAATCCGCGAATTCATTCGGGTCAGAAGTGCATTCTTACAGGAATTATGTCTTTCTTTTCTCGAAACTCCAGAAGAACATTCTTGTGCACACCTGCATTGAATAGCACTTACCACTTCTGTAGAATTATTTACTTCCTCAAGCAGTCCCCCTCCACACACACATATTGTTTCGCTTATCGCTTGTCCGTCTAATATACTATTGCTTCAAAATTTCGCAAAATCTTCGAATGAATGACTTTAAAAGATGTATCTCTCCGGATTCTTCTTAAAGAAAAGGGTGCGCGTTATACGGCGAATATATCTAAAAATTTAAAAATGTAGTTTGAAATATGTGAAAGGTTATGCACCGGTGCATGTTATACGCCGGAATATACGGTAATTAAATTTGTTTATTAGGGATATTGTATTAAAATGATTGATATATTTACATTATGTGGTTTCACTTTTATCCATGGGATAGTTTCTAGTGAGAGCCTAGAAATAAAGGAATTATTGTGAATTTGCCAAAATATCGAGTAAAATATTGAGTATATATCTAAAATATGAGTGAATTTGAAACTGTAAAACATTCAAAAGTGATATAAAACAAAATAAATCGGATTACGCCAACGAATCATACGGAAAGGATTCACAATGGGAAAAAACTTCTTCGAATGATAATGTTCTCTTTGATGGTTCCGACAGCTGAAGTTGTTTGGCAAGATCTGAGAAAAGGAGATTTTGTAATGATGGGTTGAGGAAAGGGCATTTTATTTTGAGTTAAATGGAATCAATTGAATATGCGACGTTTAGATCTTGGCTAGCTACTCAATTCGAAAAAAGAATCAATCTTCATGAAATAATACAACGATTCGACTCAAAACAACTCATTTTATACAATATCTCATTTCCAGGATTGATTCTAGAAGATATTCATAGCATTTTTTAAAAATTGATTTAAGTATGATTATCGAAATATGTGAAATAATGTAAAGAAAAATAAAAGAACTAAGTTTTCATGAAAAGTTTCCGAAACTCCTGATAAAGGTTTACTGAGTCGGTTAAAATGCTTGGATTCTGATTTGATTATCACTGCAATAAATGCATTTTAATTTTAGCATGAAAAAACTATAGTGCATTCGTTTCATTTTTCATGCCGCTATTATATTACACTGTCGCGACATAAATCAACTATGCAATGCATTCAGATCAGAGATCTGTTGTCAGTTTTGCGACATATCTTTAATTTACCTTTCCTGATAAATTGTTAATTCTCAGAAGTACTGAAGATTTGAAATAAATATTTAATTTATTTCAAAATATATCGCAAAAAATGTAAAATACTGAATTTAAAAAAGGTTATGATATGCTTCTTATTAGTTTTTATATGTATTTTATTTTTAATGTACCTACTTGATATAATTTTTTTAATGTTTTCTAATTCATAATTCAACGAACATTTATACTACTGGTGTAATTAATAAACGACATTTCGATTGTCATATATATCGTGAAACGCTTGCAGAATTACAATAAGTTTGTTACTTTTATTTTTTCAAGAGCTATTACTTTTTCTTAGAGAATAAAACTGCTGTTAAATTTATGTTTCCTAACAATTTTGCTACATTTTTACCCAATTAATAAGCATATTTCTTCAAGAATGGATTATTATTGTTGTTATTTTTATTACTATCTAAAAACTGATGTAGATGATTTTTATTTTTTAGAGCAAAGAATGGATCCAATTAAAAATCCAGGAAATGCAGCCGGCGATGACGGATATAGGGACCAACCTTCAAGAAGCCACAGACCTATATCAACAGCACGAGAAGGTCCTTGAAAAACTGCAGGTATTCACCTCCTTAAGAGTTATTTATATCACAGTGAACAAAAAATAACTTACGTTAAGTGAACTTAAAAGTATCTGAGTTCAAAGACACTTAAAATATAAGCATAAAAAAGCAGAACTTAGTCAAGGTTATTACTCTAATTCTAAACAAATGAGATTTTTTTTCCTCGGTGCATTGTGCAAATTCTGAAGAATTGGGTTACAGCAAGGTAACGAAAATGATTGATTAAAAATAATATGTATGTGTGTATCCAGTACTCATTTAAAAATTCAGAGCTTGATTTGAAACTTATCTTATGAAAAGACTGATGTTATTAAATATTTCTATATGTTACTACAAAGGTTATTAAATTGTCTTTTGGATATCCAAGAAAAAAATGTAAATAATGTTATGTAAATAAGTGGCCGAGTGCATATGTGGAGTCTCCTCTTGTGTAACAGGACCACGAACCACTTTCGATTAAATTTCTTATGAACGCATTCCTCTTGAAGCAAATAACCCTCGTATTCTTTGCCATAATAAGTTAAGAGCCTGTTATAGCACGCTTAATAACAAATTGATTCTCGAGACGGCAAAGTCTGTTTCTTGAAAGCTGAGAACATGTTGAAAAATTGGTTTGAAGCTCAAATGCCATCTAATTATCAACCGTGAATATTTTAAACTGTCTAATTATCAACTATAATATGAAAATCTGACTATACGTTTAGAAAATGTAAGTTTATCTAACATAAATGCATCATATGCATATTAAGTCAAGAATCGCATGATTTTAATTTACGTATCACCGATCTATGTATTTAATTTTTGGCGCTTAATGTATTGTATTTTGTACCCCTTCATTTCTCTTTCTCTTCTTTTAATTTTTGGTTTTTTAATGTTGCGTTAAGCAGCTCTTTCTCATATATACACACGCTTCCCCTCCAAAGGAAAAAAGTGTGTTGCCATATTACGATTTATTTTGGCCATTATATGAGTCGTTTTAAATAATTATGACGTGGGAGTATTCTAGTGCCACCTTTTCATATAAATATAAATAATTTCATATAAATACAGATATGGGTTCCTCATCTTCAGATGTAAAAAAAAGTTTGCTAAATGCTTAAAATATTTTGCTTCAGTCGAAAAGGGACCTATGTTTAATGCCTCTTGGAATCGATAGCGTTTGAATTAAAATTTGCATAAATGTAAGATTGCTTTCCCCCCCTTGTATTAAAAGCTCGAAAATGATTAAAAAAAAATTTTAAACCGAAAATGCTACCTCCTAAATTAATTTTTCAGATCATATTTTAAAATGAACTTCAATATTTCATGAAAATATTGCAAAACCATATAAATAATATTTCAGTATTGTGTTAGGAACAAAAGCAGAAGTTTCCAATCTATTGACATGATATCAAACCGATACCCTGATGTAATCTAGATATTTATATTATATGTACAAATTAAAGCCAAGAATTTCCATTCCAATTTTACTAATTGGTTATTATTCATTGTTAAAGCATAACGGTATTGCTATAACTAAACGTAATTCCCATAAATTACTTTGAGCTTATATAAACAGCTCGATTCAGTATGCAGACTTTGCATCTTAAGGCAAATAAAAAATTTGTCAATTTTTTGGCAGGTGCTTGAAAATTGAAATCGATTTTTTTATTTTTAAAAACTAGAAAGACTCTTTCCATTTTCGTTCCCTTTTCCGAAAGTTCCCGATTTCGAATGTTGAAAATAGATTGTATTAGGCTGATGAACAATATTTTGAGCTCTTTAATGTGATTTATTTCAAGATTATTGACAATTAAAATAATTTATTCCTGAATCTGGTGACTGTTAGTTCTCTTCACTCGTAGCTAATAGTAAAATTATCAGTATTGATTTAAAACTAGTACATTACTGAATTTACTGTAGGGTATAGTTTTTCCTTTAAGCAGGCACTATTATGTGGTATTGTATAACTGCGAAGTAACATTATAAATTGGAGAGACGAGTATAAGAACTTAAGCCTTAAGAGAATTCCTTGAAAAGTGTTTCTTAGTGTTGTGACTCTCATCAGATAATATTAGTTTATACTTATTATCGAATTATGATCGCACGAACCACACTGACATAAGAACACTTCTACTAGGACTGTCAGTTTAAAAAACAACTGCCAGTTAGAACGAAACCATGAACATATTTTCAGTAATTGATTAAGTGACGTAACAAGGTTTCATTATCTTCTGAAAGTTTAAATTGGTCACTTTATTTTTTTCTGTAATCTTTTGTTTTGAAAACTGTGTAAAATATAAAGAAAGAAACAGAAAAGAGATCCTGCCAGAAGGACCGTACCTTCTTTTCGAATTTGTCAAATGCGTCGATCTGAATACTTGTTAGTCCTCATCATCGCCATTCCCATGCGAGGGGAGAATATAAACACACAGCTTTCTGTGCAAGTATTTTGGCATTCACACGAGAAACCCATTCAACTGTTTTCTCCCCGCTCTCCTGATATATCCTTTAAAATTACTTCCGCAAAACGCAAATCTTGTGCGCTTTTTACATTGACATAGGCATGTTGCCAACAGTTCATGGAAAAGAAATGGTTTACTGTTATCCTTCCCTCCTTTTCTTATATCTCTATGCACTGGAAAAGAAATCTATGGTTTTTCTTTTTATACTTTACAGCATTTGTGTGTTAAATCTCCACGTAACACTGCCAAGGAAGGAGAAAATAATAATAATAATAAGTGTTCTTTGTTCGTAAATTTTTTGTAAGATGAGAAAAATTGTTTAATCACGATGATATTAAACATTTCGGATTTGGGTTGTAAGTTAAAAATGCTACAGAGTATTGAAAATCTATTGAATTTGAATATTTATGATGTTATTCAATTTTTTTATACGGCTTTTTATAACTCAATGACTCACTGGGTAAAACTACTGCTAAACAGCAATTGCCTCTCGGATCTGGAAGCAACAACTAATTATCATTTTCGTTTTACCCACTGGTTGTCCATAAACCAGCCCATTGGTTATCCAGGGTCTCTGCGTCTGTGACCCAATCTTTCAGTTAACGATCCTTTCTAGGCTGCAGGAATTAGACAAACTGCAACAGTATCATGCCATTCCCAGCGGTAGAAGAGATTGGTGACCTAACGGAGTGTCTAGGCTATAGACCAAGCTAAAGCAGTCAAGCGACGTTAGAGCCAATCCGATAAATAACCCAGAGTAATGGAACAAAATAAGCAGCTCGGGTTATTAGTCCACGCTACATGAATAATTTTGTTTTTCTCGTATGAAACCAAGTAACAGATTTCCTTTCAAAGTTCTTTAACAAGGTACTCCTCACTCGAGCTGTCTGTCATGCTTGCTCTAATGAATGAATAAATTATACAATTTTTAGAAACCAAAGCATTCTTTTTCCTCAACTCTTTTGGTTGGTTAGTTACCAAAGCATAAAAAACCATAACGAAAACCTTATCGGAAGCATAAAAAAAACCTTAATAAGCGACGTTAAACTTTTTAGATTATCCTCCCCCCCAAAAAAAAAAAAAGTTGCTATTAGTCTCAAAATGGGATTTTGCATCATGTCACTTACAAACGACGTATCACTTTTCACATTGTTGCCACCAAATATTATTATCTTGTTTCATTTAAAAAAAATTAAATAATGAAGAATCTGCTTGTATGTATGTTATGTTTCTCGCATTGAGAAAAACCGACGGTACATAGACGCATCAAATTTTGAGTAACTTAGTCTTCCAACCGAAATGTGCACCCGGAAGCTCGAATTTTGAATTTCGAAGTTGTTTTATTATTTATTTAATATTTAATAAAACTTATACGACTGTTCTGATTAACAAGCTAAACGATTTGAAATCTAGCTGTGGCAAATCGTATTGAAGAAATGTACTAACAGACATGCCACTGCATGAAAAGCATATGCGTATTTGGGATGCTAGTAAAATAGCTGATCGCGTTTGTTTTGTGGTCATTCTCTAGATTCTTCCCTCCCTTATTAAAAAAATCTTCTACATTCAAATGCCTTTTATAAATCTAATACTTTTAAGGATTTATCTCCATTTTTTGATCTGTTTCATAGAAGCTGCAAGTATTGCGTGCTATTTATAGTCACCTATATTTCTCTCTCTCTCTGTCTATATAGTGTAATAAAAAAGGGCTTTGCAATATTGATGGTGTAAATCGTAGAAGGTTGAATCCGTAATAAAGAGCAAGAATTTTGATTGCGTAGACTGCTAATCTATAATGAATAGGAAATTGACAGCCGAGACAAATCAGTAAACATGTTGCGGCCACAAAGAACTTGGCACATTATCTGTACCTTTTATAACATGTTTACGTTTTTGATAGATTTGTAATAAGAAGAGGTCAGCAAACGGCAGTCCATGTAGGCCGAAGAGTGGAAAGCGAGTGCGTTATATTCAAGAAGAAATCTTAATTCAGACTGAATTAGTTTTCGTTCTTAGTCCATTTTGATTGAATAATCAATACTGCTGAAAAATTATTATTGGCTGTTTAAGCTTTAGGTCCATTTACATCATCAGAATTATGTAAGAGTCATATGACATAGATTGGTCTCGAAATGACGCAGTGCAAAGAGAGATTGCTAATTTATGAATAAAGAAGGGAAATTTATGTTGCTAATTTAAATTTTAATTTATCTTTTACATGTTCCTTAGTTTTCTTACACACACACATATATATATCTTTCATTTATCATTAGTAATGAATTTCGTGGGCTTGTGCTCATGTTACTGTCAGACAAGTGAGAGTATAATTAAAAATTTTTGAATGATTAAAAATGATAATTAAAAATTGTTCACTTTATTTGCAAGTCCGCTCTCTTAACCTTCTTCAAATTTCGGCATCCAGCATACAAATATATACTTAGATCTCTCAAAGGCAGAGTTTAAATGTAACAGCAAGACATGAAAAATAAAGATTCAGTTACTTAAGGTAATTAAACAATTCTCTTTGAGATGGTAGTCTAGAATCTGCTGAATAATAATGTAATTTTTCTATTATTTAAATTCGATATAAAAATTATAATCTGCATATCGTAATTCCGCATGTATACATTTTCAAGGTTAAAAAATATCGCACATCAAATTTATGCGATCGAAAATGTTTTATAGCACGAGTCCAAGCCAAGGAAAAGCAATGGTTAAGCGAAAATAAACCGACTTAGTTCTTGTTCTGCATATCATTGTGGTGAACTATTAATAAACTTTAGTTAAGAAGTCTGTTTTGGTAGTGACTAACACAATGTATTACAGTTCACAGCAACATACGTTTTTTACAGGTATGTTGAAATTGTGCCAACATTTTATCTGTTGTTTACGATCTCCACAGCCAAAAGTGCATTTACCTCTCTTTGCTTAACGGACCAGAAATTTAATGAAACCAATTTAAAACCTGAAAACTAATTTTTGTTATGTGGAAAATGCGGCTGAAATAAACCTTATACATCGCATTCGCAAAAGTCCTTATGCTGTCTTTATTTTCGCAACAGTATTTCGTAGCTTTCCGATTGGAAAATATTTTAAATGACGCATATGTTCATGTTTTGGCATTTGTAAATTTAAAAAAAAATCAAGTTCATAAAAATTAGAAAATCTAATTCTTATGCTGTCCTTTGGTCCCTATAGTTAGTAAGATTTTTACTTATTTTAAATATTCAGATAAAAAAAGTTTAACTTGCTTAAAACAAAATTGAACGGGATATTTGAATTAGGTTTTTTTTAACATCCTTTTTTGCTTTCTCTGAAGGCTCAGATTAAAACTATTAATTCGAAACTGACTTTTTCCTCTTTAATGTCATTAAGTAACGATATTTTGCGATTTATAGAGTATTTATAACATCCTTTAATTTGTAATTTTGTGACATTAGGTATCCCGATAGCATTTTCACACAAGTAATTTATAAGTTCTTAAGTGTTGTTAATATTCTTACACAGTTTTTATTACTTTATAACCATTATATAGTAATTATACAAAAAAGATCATTATACTAGAAATATTTTTCATCTCTAATTTATATAAATAATGTTACGAGTTGGGAAAATATGCCAGTACTAAAGCCTACAGCTGTTTTCTAGAGTACGAATTCTATAATATCCAATGAATAAGATCTTTTTTTTTTAAATTATATTGATCAATACTTTTCCTGACAATATACGTAACAGTTTTTCTGACTTCATTTATTAGCATGAGAAACCTTTTTCTAAACTGATCATTCATTTCAACTACATACAAATGCAAACATTTCACCGTTTAATTTGGTTTCGACCATTAAATATCGTCTCAAATTAAAAATTGAATATATCGATCAGTTTTTGTTGTATGGGTGTCAGGCGTTTTGTGTTTTATTTTTTAGAATGAGCATAAACTTTTACAAAATGTAATTATTGCCCGGAAGCTGTATAAAATTTAAGTTTCTTAATTTATACAAACTGATATTTTAGATTTGAAAATTCCATGGCAAGAATATTTTTCTTAAAAAAAGAATTTCTGCTGTTGAAAGTTTGGGTCATTTGCAACTAAAGAGAAAAGGTAAAAATTTAATAATTCGAAAGATACAGACATCAGCACGATGCAAATTTCACAGAAAGGCTCAGAAAGACAATGGCGATTTTTTTATAATGAAAGGTTTTATTGTCAGAATAGTTATATTTTTCGCCAATATATAGTGTTTCAGATGCGATGTTACGATGCAGTTACGATTCTAAATGTTCAGTGTGACGACAATCGTTCATGAGAATGGCCGTCAGACGTGACACAGCACTTTGCACAACATCGAAGAGGGTTCAGCTGCAGTTCCTATCATATGATGGGGAATAAATTCTTTCAGTACGGCCAATGACATCGACCGACTTCTGTACACCAATGACGTGAAATAGCCCCATAACTAAAAATGACAAGTTGGAAGGTATAGCGACCTTGATAGCCATCCATATAGTCATCATTAAATGTCGATCGCAACTGGACCTGTGCTGGAAGAATATGTGCGGAGACGCTCCATCTTACATGAATGTTACATTATGGAACATTTGCCTCTCTTGCAAAGAGGAATTGTCTCTAAAAAGCGTTGTCTGCGATAGAATTCAAAATGTACCGCTGTGGAATACTTTAAAGGAAAAAGTGCATATAATGCAATGCAATGGACCCCTACGATGCTATTATCTTTGCAAGTGATTTTCACTGGCGTCTGCAGTTGCTCTTACGTCCAGATAATGCGAAAAGCTCGCCGAGTCCACAGGACCGTTGGCCAGTCGTTTTGCTAAGCCAATCAGCACTGCTTTCCATCTTTTGAAAGACAGAGGTTATGGTGTTTGAGCTTTGCGAAGTCATGATGACTTTTGTCTTGAATATCAATCGGTTGCTTTATTTTCTGTACGTGATAGATTTTGTGTCTTGAAAAAGATCCTGCGTGATTGTCATAGAATCTCATATGAAATAAACGTTTTTCAGGACCGCTTGAACGCCATATGTCGATGAAAAATGTCACTGTTTTAGTAGTAAATTAAAAAAAAAAAAAATCATTACTCAAATTTTTATTAAAAAACACATACCTTTGTGTGCATTTTTGTGTGAAACTGCATCGCATTCGAAAAATATAGCTACCTCTCATATACTTTTCGCTTTATGGAATTTTACTTTTTCTGTTACTTTTTGATAAACGGTACGTACACTGCGAAAAGAAAAAAAAAAAAAAAAATCTGAAATGTTTCAGATTTTAAATTACGTCCAAAGGGGCGTTTTTTAACATTTTGTGTGTTACCTTTCTTTATTAAATATCATGTTCCTCGCACTTAAACCATAAGATCCAGTGCAACAGCAATATCGCAAAATAGTTTTAAAACGAGCATATCTTTAGAATTTCCGATACAGAGACTCACGCGCTGGAGATAAAAATGTTTTTTCTGCACACCGTTGCCATTGCTCGCTTTGAAATCCTTGAGTTTGTTAATCAAAAATTCGTCAAAGTTTTAAAAAATAGGAAATCGATCATAAAACAAATTTCAAATTTCAAATTTGGTCTTCCACATGCTCATATTCGTTGGAGGATTACGTTATTCAAAATTCGATGACTCTATGTACCGTTGTTTTATCACAATACGAGAAATATACATACATTTATGGAGATTTTTCATTATTTAATTTCTTCAAATATAATGCAGGACTCTAACATTTTGTGGCAACAGTTTGAAAAGTGAACCGACATTTATGAGTCCGACGCAAAATGCCAAAACAAAACTAATAGTCCTTCGGGATTCAAATCCCTTTAGACTAAAAAGAGAGAGAGAGAAAAGAAAAAGGGGACAGTTCTATATCTCCCGTTCTATTGGGCCGATTGACGAAATTCAAATTCCGTTTTTCATGTCTCGAAAGTGCGATTTCGGATATGTATTAGATTTATATATGCATTGTTCTAATGTAGGTATGTTGACACAAAATTGGACTTTTTCTGAAATAACATACCATTGTTTTTACATATTTCGATTCTACGATTCAAATTACGCCTAAATATTAAATTTTGTAAAATTTGGTGCGAAATTTACGGAGAAATTCACAAATTTATCTTGGGATATTTTCTTCAGTTTGCGCCAAGACTAATTCATTTGGCGAATTTCTTAATATATGGCAATCCATTTTCCTTTCCCTTCCATTGTGCATTACCGGAAAAAAAAGGATATCGTTCCTATCTTTTTACATTGTGCATGAACAGAAAAAAGGCACTTCGTTCACATCGTTCTTCCTTTCAAATAATTTTAACAAAGTGCCTAAACCACATTTAATGTTATTATCGCTTTCAACAAATATGCCAAATTTTAAAACTCGCTAAATTTTAAACTTATAAATTCACGTATATATCTTCGGAAATTTTTAATAAAAAATTAATTTTTTTTGAAGCTATGCTTAGAAATACATCTACTTTAAGATGATGGTAAAAGTTTTATAGATAATTCAAAATTGTTTTCGAAAAATTTATAAAAATTATTTAAAAATACAAATTAAAAAAATAAATCATAAAAAATGGGCGAATTTTATTTGGAATGAACCTAAATTTCGAAATGGGAAAGGAAGAATCAAATAAGTTAATAAAAAGGGAGATATTGATAAACATTTACCAAACTCAATTAACATTGAGGAGCTAAAATTTTGAGATCTAATTTTTAAAAACTACTCTCGCGATTTTCATAAAACTTGGTAGTTTGGCGTAATTTGAGCCGTAGAATTGAAATATGGAAAGAAAATTGGTATATTATTTCAGAAAAGTCCGATTTTGTGTCAAAATACCGCTATATATAAATGTAATACATATCCTAAGTCGCGCGTTCGAGGCATGAAAAACGCTAGTTGAATTTCGTCAATAGGCCCTGTAGAACGGGAGATATAGAACTGTGCCCCCCTTTTTTTTGAGCTGTGTATTTACATGACAGAAAAATTAAAACTAAAACCTTTTATACAATTATAATCGCATCAAAATCTTTATAAATGAATCTCGGTAGTATATTATGTCTTTCTATTTACAAATAAAGTAACTTCAATGTTCTTAATTTAACATCAATAGCACTACTCTACCCTCTTCTAATGGTTGCTTTCATTATGTTGTATTTTATTGTCTTTCGCCTCTTGCCAATTTTGAAATCAATAAAAAAAAATTGAAAGGTTTAAGACTCTAACGGGAGCCCAAAAGGACTCTTTTAGATTTAATTTAAAATAGATTTTCAGTAGAGATTATCAATAGCGGTGGTTTAGGTAGAGTAACGAAGCATTTTATAGGATACTAGATGAATATATATTTAGACTTAACATAGGAACGTTACATACCTTCTGCATATTTGAAAAGTGAAAATTACAAGTATTATAAAAATGTTTAGTGTTATAAATTAGATATATCGTGATTTAAATGCATTTTTATTTAAAGCATTCAAATTTAAAAGTAAAAAAAAAAAAAAAAATCTGAAAATTTTCAGATTTTAAATTACGTCCAAAGGGGCGTTTTTTTAACGTTTTGAGTGTTACCTTTATTTATTAAATATCATGTTCTTTGCACTTAAACCATAAAATTCAGTTCAAGAGCAATATCGCAAAATAATGTTAAATTAAGCATATCTTTAGAATTTCCGATATACACAGTCTCGCGAGCTGGAGATAAAAGTATTTTTATTCTATATAACGTTGTCATTTCTCGCTTTTAAAGCATTGAGTTTGTAAATCAAAAATTCGTTAAAGTTTTACAAAATATAAAATCTATAATAAAACAAATTCCAAATTTGGGATTTCAGATGCCCATATTCGCAGTAGGATTTCGTCATTCAAAATTCGATGGCTCTATGTACCATTGTTTTATCACAATGCGAGAAATAGACAATCATTTATGCAGATTTTTCATTATTTAATTTCTTCAAATATAATGCAGGACTCTAACATTTTGTGGCAACAGTTTGAAAAGTGAACCGACGTTTATGAGTCCGACGCAAAATGCCAAAACGAAAGCAATAGTCCTTCGGGACTGAAATCCCTTTGGACTAAAAATAATATTACAAACTGCTTTTAAATAGCTTAGTTTATTAATCAATAACGGGTAGTTTTCATTTGAAAAAGAAATACCTTACATTTTGCCGAATTTAGCTTCGAAAAGTGGAACAACGCAAAACCATGTAAGGCGAAACCATAATTTTAACGGTTCTTAATTTAGTACCAATAGCGTAATCTTTTATTATTATTAATTGAAGCAGTTATTAGAGCGATTGATTTTAATTTTGGTTTTTCTTAATTGATTTTGGTTTTTAGCCCAAAGGGCGTTAGCTCAGAAGGGCTATTAATTTCGTTTTGGCATTTTGCTTCGGTTCACTGTAAATGTCGATTTACTTTTCAAATTGTTGCCACCAAATGTTATCGTCCTCTGCTATATTTAAACACATTAAATAATGAAGATTCTGCATAAATGTATGTATGTTTCTCGCCTTGTGATAAAACAACGGTATCCAGAGCCATCCAATTTTGAATAACGCAGTCCTTCAATCGAATATGGGCATCTGGAAGCCCTAGTTTGGAAATTGTTTTATTATCAATTTCATATTTTGCAAACCTTTAACGAATTTTTGATTAACAAACTCAATGATTTCAAAGCGAGCAATGGCAACACTGTTCGGGGGGGGGACATTTTTATCTCTAGCGCGCGAGACTGTAAATTCTAAAGATGTGCTCATTTGAAATTATTTTGCGATATTGCTATTGAGCTAAATTTTATGGTTTAGATCCGAAGAACATGATATTTAATAAATGAAGGTAACACATAAAACGTTAAAAAAACGCCCCTTCGGGCGTAATATAAAATCTGAAAGCTTTCAGATTTTTTTTTTTATTTTGTTAAATTATCTTAAAACTGTTTTTGTTTAAGTTTTTTTAATTACAGTTTTTTGGCTTTTTTACGGTTTTGTTAATATACGTATGAATGGAGGACGACATAGATATGCATTGAATAGACGGAAAAAAAATGCAAAAATGTTCCTTATCCCGAGTTCTTAAGTGCGGACAGAAACATCATTAATCAAGTGAGACAAGGTGTACGTATACATCCGTCGTCAATAACAGACCTTAGGCACAAGTAGTAACATTAAATCGTAATTAGTAGTAACTGTAGAAGTGATGTTGAAGCTAAAATCACAGCTTCTTTGTTACCAGTCTGCTTGAAATTATTTTTATTGCCTTTCGTGTAAATGCATTTTTATAAAGCTGAAAACTTATGAATGTATTCTATTTGAGCTTGTCATGATTTCTTCTATTCGAGACGAAATTGCGTGACACAAGTTTTTCCGACAATTTTCTTCTCTTCTCATTAGCATTGTAGTTAACTGTTTCTTAACAGGAGTGTAGAGGAAAGACTAAGTATTCATAAAATCTTAGCACGCTGTAATTTGCATTCCACTTCCTTTTGTCTGTTATTTCTTGCTGTGTTTCGCAGATGTGGACCTTTTTTTATACTTCCTGTACGCGAAAGATTTTTACAGCATAGCAAACATAATTTTATTTGGAAAAGTTTCTAAATCACAAGTTCTTTAGTAACCAAATGTGCTTACTCAGCAAATATTTCTCCCGAATTCTGTCACATGATTTCGAACAAACTGAAACAGATTTCTAAAAGAAAATAGTTCGGAAAGAAATAGCTCAAATTAATTAATTTTTAGGTAAAGCTGACGAGTACCATCTGCTTAAACTTCCTTCTAATTTTAACTGAGAAAGATCCGGAGAACGGACTTAATTTTTCGCACGCCTTCTCCTGCCATCTTCCTCTCGAGAGGACATTTTGACCGATAGATTTGAACTGCCCTCTATTCCTCAAAAACATTTCATTCGCAAACACAGCGAGGGTATGGCTATAATGCTGTTAAGTGAAACACGAGAAAAGTACAATAAATTTTAAATGTGTTAAATTAAATAAGAAGATATATTTAAAGGGTGAAATTTTAAGATTACCTTAAAATATTAAAATCTGTAGTCATGGTTTCTAATCACAAATGCTCATGCTATTTTAGAGATTTGGAATAGGAAATCGCTTAACGCGATATTGGAATGGTCTGGAAGTCATAAATTTTTTAATTAAAGGACGAGACAAAATTTTAGAAATGTTTGCAGTTACTAGAATTTCCTGTACAAGGGATCAGACAACATCTATGTTTCGTAAAACTTACGTTATATTTTACAGCCTTTCTTTATTCAGGTAAAGCAAAATAATTTACTATTATTATGTATATTTTTATTTGTTATTCTAGACGAAACAGAGTCCTGTGGAAGAATTACTAAGGCAAGCTGATGACCTCATCTCAACGCAAAAGCCGAGAGGAGAGGTGTATTCTGCAATGGCTGAAAATTTAGGTTTAGCCTGGAAAGACCTCAACGCTCAGCTTGAACAAAGGAGGCAAATACTCGAGCAGGCCGTCGCCTTCTTTTCCAAAGAAGATCTTGTAAGTCATATTCTGACTAGAAACACAAACTTTTGATCCTTCTGAATAACGGCATTATTACTGATACCTTATCGTTCTAAATTATAACTATTCCTGATTCTTCAATTCCTAACTCCTTCTTTGCTAATAACTAAGTTCATATGATACACATCTTTCTTTAACCATTTTTAAATATTCATAAAAGCTTTGCTCGTTACAATTTACATGTCACTCGCTTGTGTCTGATATTTCTTTCTGTGTTTTATGGACTTTTCAAAGGCAAAAGGAAAAACGACCAAAGGAAAAAGCGATAACTTTAAAGAATCAATAATGGTTAATGCATTTATGCCGTTTTTCATAATTAAAAAAAAAGGATGTATCAATATGTGTTAATGACTTATTTAATACTTTGTGTTAACATTAACTATTATACTTCCAAAATACAGTTTCTGTTGTTGCTCCTAAATATTCCAAGTTACTAAATTTATTTGAAATTAGGCAAAACTTAACCTTAGATAAGCTGTAATATTACAGAAGTGACTGTTTTTTTTAATTTAAAAGTTATTATTTTTATTAATTTCGTTCATAGACCAGGGCCAGAGTCCAATTTACAAGCTTGGAGAAAGCTATTTAACTTCTAATAGACTTCTAAATATCAAATGCAGAATTCATAGAATTACTTTCACAAGTTCCTTATGTATTCGTAAAAGCATGTACAGGAATCCTCTTCTAAGATGAACACCCATGTTTCCTGACGAGTTTGGTCACCTGTGAGGGTAGTCGTCTTCAGAAAGATAACCACCAATGATGTCTATTACTGATTTGCAGAGCGAGTTTCTCTTTGTCATAACTTATTAAAAATGTATTGGAGAAAAAATGTGATATATCGGTTTATTAATATTGTTTTATTGAAACAGATATTGCATATAAAGCAAAAATTATTGCAAAATCTTGATTTTTTGATTTGACATGATAAATTTATTTAGTAAAGTCTTATACCATCTAATCATGGTTTGTTGGTTTTGTTGTGCACCCCAGACCACCAAAACTCTTTAATAAAGTACAAATTAAAATAAAACTAACTGTTTGTCTGTTAATAAAAATTAGTATGGAAGAACATGAAAGAGGTAAAGGTGAACAACATTTTCCCTCACAGTTTATGTCGTAGTTTTTAATTAGTTGATGGAAAAGTACGTAATTTGTTCTTTCAGTCTGCATTTCATGAATATTTTTTTCATTTTTTTTTCAGTTTGTTGACAGTTTGGAAATTCTTAAGAAAAGTGTTTCTGATACAATTCTTCCAGTGACGGTAGAGTCAGCAATGGCCATGTTATCACGCATTAAAGATGAACGGAAAGGTAAGTTGTAGAATCATTAGGTTTTTGTCGATACAGGAGACATGAAAAATGTGCATTGACCTTGCTGGAATTCAAAGACCGGACCTCCCGATTACTAAGTGTCATGTCATTTACACCACGAAGGCACGCAGGATGGAAGGAGAAAATATTTTATAAAGTCCTATTTGAAACTATGAATCAATGCATTGTTAAAAAACATCCGGGAATTTACGAAGTATGAATTAGCGATTATTCTACATGTTGTAAATAAAAGAAAATATAATTTATATGTATATGAGAAAGTTGAAAAATCCCGTTAATTTCACAGAAATAGTTTTTGTACTCAGACCATTCTTTTTCCTTTCGAAGTTTAGTTGTTTCTTTGTTTATGCATTTCTTCTAAGGATGGACATATTGTTGCTAATATTCACGACCATGTCATCCTGTCCATCCGAGCTTCAAGAATCACATCTGGTTTAAGCTGCCTATCTAGCTCCAGCTAATTTCTGACTTTTCCAGAAAATAAAGTCTGCCAAAGTTCTGATTTAAAATACATTACTAGGTATTCACGTAGCAGTTGGGAGAGTAAAAAATAGTTAATTTTGCGAATGTTACGAACTATATTGCCTGCAAATGTCATCGAGATGGATGGTAATTATTTTCGAAAGTGTTAAATAAATAAAATTTCATAAAGAAGGAAAGGAATATTTGAGCTATTCATGTGAAATTAAATGATTTTCACACATAGTTTATTACATGGAATGAATCATGGTCAAGTCACATCTAAAGTATTCATGCGTTATAAAATAATAAGTCTTTCCTTCTAAATCCAGCGAAGGAAGATAATCAGGTCGTACAGGAGACTACAAATCTTATATTTCTTAACTAATTATAAAAAAAAAATATTACCAGTAAGGTTCAAAATTTCAGGATAAAAATGTTTATTTAAGCATTTAGTATCAAGTTATTAGTTATGAAAGAGTTTTTGGTTATGATATATGAAAGAGATAGTTGTTAAAATAAAATTATATAAAATATTTACAGTAGTTTTAATAGGTGTATTAACTTTTAATTTTTGTAAATTATAAATACCAGTTTACGTGGTAGCAGCTTTTTAATTTAAAATTCATACCAAACTCATGTTATATTTTGATGACTTCTAGAGTCAGCGGCTATTGATTATCCTACCGAGATTTTATTTGATAATGTAACTTTCATTTGATTATAGCTGTGCTGACAAATTCCATGCGAATGTTGAGCGAAGGTCAGCTGCTGTTGGAACGATTATGTGAAGTTGGCACTCACAGTATGGGGGATTCCAGGCCTTTACACATGCAACATGCAGCTCGACAGACTGCCTCTTTCGTAGAGAGACACATGGAGAGTCTTCAAGACCGCTGGCGGCATCTGGAGTCTTTGTGGAACCAAAAGAAGATTCAACTGGAGCAATGCCTAAGTAAATGCCAGCTCGAAGTTCAACTCAGCGAGGTAAATTCAAATTTGGAATCTTTTATTAAATGTTCGTATGAGAATTAGAAGAACTGAAGCATTTAATTTCCTTTAAACTTGTTAAAAATAATTGCAGTAATAATTAATACTCTAAAATGCCCAAAGTTTTATAATGGAAATATAGGAAAGGTAGCGTAGAACATTTTACAACCACACATATGCTGTAAGTACTTACGTGTTCTTCCCGAGTATGTATCACAGTAACACTATCGATAGTGTACTACAGTCGATAAAAATTAACTTCAAGTGCAATCTGTAGATGCTTGTCACCGCAAGACAGACAGATCATTCTATCCCTGAAATAAAATTAATGGTAAGGTTCTTAAGGGTACTAATATCGAAGATCTTAATAATATTGAGGGTCACACGTTTACATGAATGGATTTCCAAATTGCTGACATAGCAAACAGTAACCCTCTGCGCACCATTCGATGACCGGAGTCACCATAGGCTATCCAGGTAAAATAGTCAAAAAGATAAAAATCGAAGAAAAGATTAAAGTGGCTGGATTTTATCATAGATGGGTACATCCACCCACGCTGGAGGACTTACAGAAGCTAATGAGAAGATGATACAGTGCATACTAAACACGTGAATGTTTTGCTCCCTTACCACTACTAATTAGTCTTTATTGTTTCTTACTTTTGCTTCTAAGGATATTAAGAATGGAAAATGGTGTTGAGTTGTGTGATCACGTTAATATTGCTCCCTGATACTACTCTAAGCTAATGTAAAGTTAAAAGTGTGGCTGCGATAATATAAGTTTACGGATCCAGCTGGCCAAACTGATTATGTTCATTCAGTCATTCAGTGTGTCTATGATGAGGTTCTTAAGCTCTTCATGTTCATAGAATGCTACTGGCTGATCGTATGGACCTGTAGTTATAGTGAGATTGTTGTTGAGAGAGATCAAACATTATTCCACCGGACTACTATCCAGCCAAATGTATTTCGAGAAATATGAGTTCCATACTATTCACTGGTAAGATAATCGTAGTTTTAGCGATTGAATTGAATATGTCTCATGTGTTGTTAAACAGAGCAACGGATCTATAAATCTACGATAGATGATTAGGTTGGTGATACCTTTAGTGCCTTGATAAGCATAGCTTATAGTTCTTGTGGGTGTCACTCGAGTAAAGATGAAGTCGATTACTAAGCGTATATAGCAGGAAGAACTTACTGAGGATGTACCTGTATTTGATTTCGTGATGCAGGGTGTACTGAGTTTATATTTGTTAATGTGTAATTTGTTCTGGAGATTTCGTTTAATGGATGCACACTAGTGAAATGTTAGTTTAAGACTTAATAGTTTATCGGTTATGGCTGATTTAATTACTACAAAATAGTCACTCTATAACATAATGGCTTATTTGTCAGAGCTAACTCAGTATCGAATTCCTATCATGATAGCAGATATACAATATTTACTAGCGAATTTTCCCCCTTCTTCTACTAATTTTAGTGCTTGAAAACTAGAAGAAGAAAATTGCGCGGTGTATACTATTTCTGAAGAGACGACTTAAATGGTAAACATAGCACATTAAAAACAGACATAAAGACACACTAATATTATTATAGTATATGTTTCAAAGGACTTATCAAATTGAATAATTTCGTTTTACTTGCAAAAATGCTTTCCTATTTATGCATGCACTATTACTGTCATCATAAATCAGAATATTCTAAATTACAGGCTTAAAAAACTAGGGGGAGAACTGCGCGAAGAGAAGAGATACTCAAATAAATACAGTATGTATTCCAGACGCCTCATCTGGGGTAGATGCGAACTTATTCTTTCAATTTTAAAAGGTGAGCGTCATTCAGCACCAAAGGCTCTGGAACAGATCCATTTGCCCTTTTCAACACTTAGGCCCTCTTGTCAGTCTCAGTTACGGATTACCTGAACATTAACCATGCGTTGTTTTCATCAGTTTGAACAGCTGTTCTTCATCAAGGTGTACATTTTCACTTGTTATAAATCTACTTCTTGTTTTTCTTCACATGTTTCATTTTATATACATTAAGGGACAACTCTTATGATGGATCTTTTACTCCTAAGCCTCAAAGAACTTTTTTTACCTTTTGGAATTTTTTCTGCATTAATTGTTCCGAAACAGAATCAGCATTACCATTTACAATTACAGCATTGTCGTTTTAAAATTATGATATGGAGAACAGCTGTTTTACTTTTGTTATCGCTCATCTCATTTATCTTATGTTCTTTATCTTCGTTCTCGATTTGCCCTTGAAATGTACTGAATTGCTTTTAAACGAAATCTTCTGCCAAAATTAAATATTTACCGAACGTTTAAATGAACGAAACAGATTTTGTGTACATTCGAATATTGGATAAATAGTTATATTTAAATGCGTAGGACAAGGCGAACTAGGGAAAAAAATAAATAAATGTACGTATATAATTAAATGCGTCAGTTGCAGTAGTTTTGGTTTTAAATCTTAATTAGAAGCTTATTTTATTTTGGATTAAATTTAAATTTTGCCATTAATTTTCAATTCCTATATACTAACATAGTATTAGGATATTGACATTAGGACTTGAATATGCAAATTTTAAATGTAACCAAACACATATGCGGTGGCTGCTTTAATAGAATGTACTATGAAATGCTTAAATATTTTGTAATGTTATGAAAAAAAGAGAAATCCATCAGATGAATAATTTTAACAAGAGACAAAATTAAATAATAGTCATTAGAACATTCAAGTAGTAAATAGTTATTAATAATGAATATTTAAACGACATGGTTATGGTTATTATTTGATCAAACTCTCAGAATGTAAGACAAAGACATTAAATGTGTAAATCTGGTCGATAAAATGATGACAATCTAGCAGCGTACAAGATTCTTAAAAACTTCTGTCTTTAAAAATGCTGCATATTTGCGAAACTTCACAAAACGAAGCGCTATTAAACGAACAGTAATAAATTGTAACTGAACAAATAAATATTATAATAGAAGCATGCAAAAAGGTATCGTCGTGATGTCCTTGCCAATTATTATTGTTGTTTTTTAAGGTTGAAAGTTGGATTCGAACAAGAGGTTTTGATTATGCAAACCAGAGGAATCTTGGAGATTCGTTAGCGAATTCTGAAATCCTGTTACATGAACATCACAAGATTGAAGGCGAATGCAAAGTATGAAGTTATTTTAATTTTTAGTTCTAGTGTTTTGTCAAAGGCATGCAGATTTAAATTAAAATTATCGAAGACTTCTGTAAAGTACATTGGTTATGTCAAATTTTTAAAATAATAAGCTATATGTTTTATATGGTAGAAGTCTATTATGATTTTTATATAGATTTATTCAAATATAAACTTCTAAAATTCATGCTCATGGTTTAATGTATCAATTCAGATGTTAGGCGTAGTTAAGAGTTATGGGTTTATTTTTTAACAGCTTCATATGCAATACCTTATGAAAATATAATGCATGGAGTAAGCTGCGACAATAAGTTGCCATGTTGTAGACATGTTACCGCGAAAGACCAGAATCTGGAGAATGTCGACATTCTATGGTGAGTGTCAACACTTATATAATCGCTTGGTGAATGTCCGAAATATTGGTAAACATTCTTATTTGTCACTTACGCCGGCAAATGTCGACATTCGCAATTCACTGATGGTGAATGTTGAAAAAAATAGTTTTGTTACGCTTCTAAATCATACTTTATTATTAAAACATGTTATCATATATGTGTCAAAATAAGAAGAAAGCTTAAGTATTAGCACATGTAAGTAAACTGTTGAGCTTAAAATGAACAATGCATTCTTAACGTGATTGATATTGTACAATCTTCTTTATTGCAAAATTTTAAATTACACAAGAGTCCCCTGCTTCTACAACGCCTCTGTCTGTTTTCTCGGCTTCTCCTTTCAACCTCCACCAGAGCATATCTGCGCCTCTCGACATACACTTGTTATGTTCCGAATGTAACCAAATATTCGGTCTTTTACCGACGTATTTGGTATGTGTTGACATTCTCCAATTTCGGTCTTTCATGGTAACAGATATACTTAATGAAATATAGAATAAGAATGAAATGTCGCATGGCAGTATCGTTTCTAAACATGGGTGCATTGTTTCTTGTATTGTAATTTTAATATGATGGTTGGAAGTAAACATAAAATTTTTGAAGCTGATCTAATTCGTTATTAATGTTTAATACATTTAAATTCGTTAGCTATGAAACGGCAACGGATAGTGCCATAATTAAATAGTAATAAATTTTAGTTCATTACATTATCAGTTTTTGATACATAGTAAAGTGATTAGGGTACTTTCTAACTATCCATACCTTTATTTTCTATATTTTATAGAATTGCCGTATTTTAAGCATATTTTCGAGTATACACGCGACAATAACCAGCTCACGTATGCTTGTACAGTTAAACGGATTTGAGTTCGTTTGGATGTACACGTTTTATGTTTTACTGTCATTTCGCTGAATAATATCCATTGACTGTAAGAATGTAAGTTTCGGTCATATCGATTGTTCAACCCGTCATAAAATTTCTTGTTTCTTATAAAATAATTCTTCTTGCTGTTTTGTATTAGCAGAAGAGCACCTATGTGTCATAAAGGTATCTAAATAAATGTCGTGTGTTCTATAAGTCGCCATTAATTTGTAATTTTTCCATAAGTTTGCGGATATTTAGAGAAAATGGTGATTTCATTCAACGTTTTTATGTTAATGCAAATCAGAGAGTGTGTGTTAACGATGCTCTTTTATTGAATCCCAGCAAGTGTGTCAATAGAATTTTTATTGCAGTATTAATAGAATGCAGAGTAAATGCTATTTTACTCGTATGTATCGTATTTCATCATTATATGTGTCAAACTGTCTTTCATAATTTGTTTCAGTCTCATCTCCATGACAATAGCCAAATATTTGTTAGAGCGTCATATATAAATTGGATCAGAGTCTGATTATTGTATGGGAATTAAAGCATGAGAGTTTTTTTTTTTTTGACTAGCACATTTTATTTGAAAGTTGTATATCAGGTATATGAAAGATTATATTCTTTTCATAAAAAGGAAGATCATTATATTAGAGCTTCATTTATCCATTTCAGGTATCCCGAACTCCAGTTATCTGGATTATTCGTAGACCAAGTGATTTTTGTATCAATTGATTTACATGTTTTTAATTTTGCTAGTTGACAATATAATATATAGTCTGCCTTGCGTTACAATGACCGTCTTGGAAACGATGAAAAATTATGCTATATCTAGTGATCATTGTACCGAGTAAAAGATCGCCTTATAAAAGATTGACTGGGACTTGCTTATATATCTGGACGTGCCATTATATCTAGGTAGTAAAAAAACGCGAGCCGATTGTAACTATATATATATATATATATATATATATATATATATTTACTAAATAATATTAATTATATTATCTCCTAAGTTGAATTATAGTAGAATTATCTTAAAAGAGTGAATCCATATTTAGTAAGTTCTATTTTGAAAGATTTTTTGAAGTAACTTGAATATAAATTGTTAAAAATGTTTAACAGGGACTGGAATTAAATCATGAAATTACACGAAATGAATTAAATCATGAAATTACATGAAATAACAAAATTTCAATTGTAAAAGGAATAAATTAAAGGCAAGAATTAAATTAAATGCATGTAATCATTGTTCCGATTTTCCACCCTAAAAAATGAGTGAATGACCGATAGTTTTTGCGCTTATATTATATAGACTGTTTCAGTTCTCATTTTCATTGCTTCTTTGTAGATCTGTTTTTACTTTTTTCCTCCTTTTTTAATGTTTAGGAGAAACAAGAACAATGCCTGAAACTGGTCAAATCGGCTGAAGATTTAAGTCGTCGTGGAAATTATGCAGCAGAAGAATTAAGGAGTAGAGCATATCTCCTTCTTTCTGACTGCGCTGACCTTACGACAAGCGTAGACCAAAGACGGCAGCTCTTGATCGACTCTGTCGATTTCTTCAGAAAGGCTCAAACGGTATGAAACTAAATTGCTTAGACTTAATCTGCAATTAATTAATTGTTTTGACATTAAAATTTTGAACGCTGTTGTACAATGCTTTCCAGGTATTGAAATTCTAGTCCAATGAAGATATCTATGGTCTAATATGATTTTGAGTAAAATCTGACTACTTTTATTACCATGTTATAAGTTAGTCATTTCTGTACATTAAAGCAAAGCAAATGACCGAAACAAAAGTCGTATGGAAATAGATAGGGATATTTTAAAAAAAATGTTTCCTTTTCTTGAAAAATGATTTCTTAATTATTTTTGGCCGTGAAGTAAATATATATTCGTTTAATCGAAATTTGATTAGCTTAACGGGCTAATATTTTGAACTGTATTCCTTAAAGTCGTATTATCACTTAATGCTTACAGTGATTTATTTAATTTGCAGAAAAGCTAAATAAAGAACTCTGCGAGCTAATGCTAAAATTTATTAGTGCGGTTAAGAGTTAATAAATTAGAAACAAAAAATAAAATTTTGCAGACTTGCGAGAACGTGAATACAAATGCTATGACAGAGTCCTCTTGACTTATGGAGACATCTGACTCATCTGTTGTGGTTGTTGCGTTTAGGAACATTATTTTATAAAAAGGATAAAATAATAACTCTTCTCTTTTAATTAAATTACTGAGATATCTCAAAACCCAGGAAATCCCTTAGCCATGATTGCCCGCTTTTATAAAAACCCACATGAATAGAATTGTCAATATGAGCTTCGTTTACCTGTTCGGGCTTTTATCCATGTGGGCTTTTATCCGTCCGAGCTATTATGCATATGATCATTGGGTAATCATGAGAGTAGGTTTTCTTCTGTGGGCTTTATTCGTGTGAAGTTTCATCCAGTGGACTTTTCTGTCAAAGAACGGGCTTTTTTTTTCAGTGATTCAAAATTTTTTCAAAATTTTCAATTCAAATTTTTTTTTGTGTGTGTGTGTTTCTACTTCTCTCAGTAGCGCGCAGCGCAGGGAAGGAAGGCGAATAGTCAATATAAGCGTTGGCCAATACTAAGGCTAGAAGTGGTGGTTGCTTTATTATGATGGCACCTAATACGTGAGTCACCGTTGTCTTCTATGAAGGGATAGACAATTTACATCCATGCCTTTTCAGGGTTGGGATTCGAACCGAAACCCTTCGGTACGGAGTCACTAACCACTTTCCCGTCTGGAAAAGAACTAAAGTTATCGTATACTTTTATCTCCGAAAATACATTTAGGAATCGTCCTGCTTATGTATATCTGTTAAAGAATGACATTGTTATTGTATAATGATTGAGATTTTACTGTTATTTAGGCTCAAACGAAACTCGACCAGCTCGAAATCCAAATATCTACTAGCGAGATGGCGACTTTATCATCTACAGTAGAAGAAATTGCAAGTCCAGTGATTGAATGCGGCCGAAGGATATTAAATACCGTTGGAAGTAAAGAACCGGGAGCTCAAGGTGTCGCTCGAAAGGTAAATTTGCTATAATTCAGCTGTACATGCAATACTAAAGTTATTCTATCATTTTCATAGCAAGTAAACCAATTTTAACACATTTTTGCATTTCTTGGTAGTCTATTTTTTATTTTTAAATGAGCGTAAACTAGTAGCATGATTTCGATAGACATAAGAAGGAAAGCTCATTGATTTTATGGAAAAGACAAAGAAAATATTTTATGTAATTACACTGGCTTAAATTTTACTTTAAGGATTTAGTACGCAAAATGTACATTTTTAAAGTCTAAATTCCTTAAATATTTAAAATGTTCTAAATTAAATGTAAATTCTAGAGAATTAGATTTAAAAAAGGTCTCGTTTTCACAGCGTCATATTAAATTAAAAAGAGAAATAACCTGCTTTTAAACCATGTTAAATCAAATTCATGTAAAAAAAAACGTATAATATATAAATGACTGAAATATTATAATTAAAAAAAATATAAAATGGAAAACATAAAGTAAAGATCTTATATTTGATGGTTTAGCAATAGCTGCAGAATCGATAGTGTCACGTTGATTATTGATGAAAAAAAAGTTTAAGTAGTTGGTAGCAATGTAAAAGCATATTACACCGCAATGAGAGGTGAAAGGACAAAGTCTAGGCTCGGAAATTTCTAGCTTCAAAAAAGGATTAAAATGCTAAATACTTTTCCGAATTCTATAATAGAGCAATTTACCTGGAATCAGCGCTCGGTTATGACATTATGGTAACGTAGATTAAGATTTTTTTCAGAAGGTCTTCCTTCGATCTCATTTTCCATGTTTTCTTAAGACATATGAGGAATTTATTGAGGGACTAGGTCACCGACCTTGTAGGTTTAATGACTGAACAACCCTTGTCTGGTACCTAGTAGTTGCCAACAGGACTTTTGTTTCCTTCATTTCTTAGCCTAAGCAATCGATTTGTGTCGTATTTTCGAGTTTTTGAATTTTTTAATACATGTGAAATTTCATTCTCCGTGCTACGGAAGATTAAAAAATGAAGTTAAAAATGGTCAAGATATTTATAAATAATATTTTTGTTCTTTATTATTTAAAATAGACAATTAAAATGATTAAATTATGAAAATATATTAATTTTATTATTTCTTTTGTTTTCATGCTTTCCTAAGTGCTGTACAGGTAAAACAATGTAATTTTATTTTAAAACGCTACGTTGTATCATTATGAACCAGGATAATCCTTCGTTTTAACAGTATTGCATTTACATTATAACTTCTTTCTTTTAGTAAATGTTATTGTGTTTTACGTTTTCTTCAGAATGCTAGCTGGTGCTTGGTATTTTTGACTATTCTCGTTCATTCATATTTACACTTCATTCATACTTTTTTTCATTGAATTTATTAATTATGGCCACGTATAAAAAAAGTATCTTGCCTAAAAATAGGGTGCTTTTGGGTAGGATTTGCTGAAAGAAAACTGTCAGTTACAGACACGAAGAACAGCTAAAACCAATGGAGTCGTTTTCTCATTTAGTCGCTAGGAAGAGAGAGAAAATAGTCAATCCAGAACAGCTGAGAAATCCAGATAAATGGGCTGTCTTTTTTCTGCATTTAAATTTTAAAGTGGTGTTTACCTTATTAAAAAAAATATTATTCCAAGAAATTTGATATTTTTTTTACATTATAAGAAAGATTACACAGCTAAAAAAACAATAAATATATATTTATTTCCATTAAACAAAATAAAAAACGCGCTGTTTTCTGCAGAATGAAACGATCCAATTATTATTATCTTCAACTAAGCAAAGAACTTTTATTTTTAAATAAAATAAAGCAACGATATTAAGACATTTTTAATGAGGTAAAATAATAGAATTCTAAAATGATTATAATGCATTTTATTAAATATTTTCAGTTAGCGTTTGTAATAAATTTATGATTTTAATGAAAAGAATCAAAATAACGTTGCTAAATGACTTAAATATGTTATACTGTATAAGACAAAGAACCCGAAGAGGGCCAAGCCATGAGAGTGCGTAACTACGTTTGTTTAGAATATTTTTATAAAACTGATATCTTTTATGGCTATGCTAATGATTCCCCAACTATGTACAGTGGCGCCTTGGGGTGCTGTGGGTAGCTTTCCGGCGTTAATATGGTCTACCATAGAAGCATTATATAATATAGCCGTTTATATATTCTACAATAGAAGTGATACTTAATCCACGTATTTCAGAATTTTTCCATCGAATTTTTTGGTGCTGTGATAGAAAGTAAATCTAGTACAAATCACTGTTTCTGAAAAGTACCTATCAGCTTATAAATTCCTTTGAAAATTACTTTCAGAGAGAGGAGTTTGCATAACTGATACATGCATGGTGATAAGCTTCCATAGATTCAAAACCCTTTGACACTTAAACTACATCAAATTTACTCTTCAATGCTTTGTTACATCGAATTTACTAAATACGGGAAAAAAAGGCTTATTCATTCAATTAGCTGCGATTAATTTATTCAGAGATATAATTATTTAGGATATGTACTGGGTATGATTGATTTAGGTATATGTGCATATAGTTTAAAATAATTTTGTAAATTTTTTCTGGATTTACGATTATGGATAAATACGTGTTTCATTCACTTTCTAGAGACATTAGGATTTTTTTTTGAAGCAGGAAAGACGAAAAATTATTAACACCTTAGCCAGGAATCGAACTGCGGACCTCTCGAATACGTGCCCAGCGTACAGACCACCACACCACGAAGGCATGCCAGAAAGGCGGGAGAAATACCTTATATACTCCCCCTTTTAAAGGGCGACTGGGATTTTTAGAGAACCCAAACGCCAAATCCTGGGTGAGTAAATTAGTAAATTATCATCGCCACTACCCTTTTAGTTCGGGCGCCACTGTAGAGACATTAGGATTTTTTTTCGGAAGCAGGAAAGGTGAAACGTTAGCAACACCTTCTTCGGGAATCGAAGCGCAGACCTCTGGAATACGCGCCCAGCGTGCAGACCCCCACACCGCGAAGGGATACCAAGAAGGCGGGAGAAATACTTTATAACTTCTCAATTTAACCAATGTAATAGCATCAACGCCATGATACAACTGTTAGATAGGCCTAACGTTCTGACTGTACGCTAGGAAAAATATCTAATATAAAAATTGTGCTACGAATAAAAATGTTTGGGTACCACTGGGATATGTAATCACTCAAATCAACAAAGTATAACATAATCTACTGCATGCAGTATGTAGTTGCTTTAATGCATGTAGGCTGCATATTTTGTAAAGCACTTTAGACTGATCTATATGTCGTACAAATTTAGCGAAAGGAGCAATTTAAGTATGTATATACTATAACATATATCCTTATGCTATTTATATAAACATATATCGTTACGTTATTTATATAATCAGTGAAAAATTCATCAATCAGTAATCAAAATTTGGGGATAAAAGGAAAATATTTAATTCACTTCATATAAAATTCCTCATTAATGGGGTATCTTTAATTTTATTGCTTCTTTGCATTTTATTGATTTATTTTACACATTTTTGCTATTTTACTAAGTTATTAAATATAATTTCAAGGTTGAGGAGTTGGAAGCTAAGAAGATAAAACTTTTTGATTTATGCAAAGCCAAAGAATCTGTTGCGTTGGAGAGGACTTCAGCTTTCAGAAAGTTTTGTGAGAAATGGGATGAGGTATGAGATTTGATTCTCTTTTCGTTCCTCTTTATGAAATCATGCTGCGTATCAGTTGCTTCATCTGAAATTTGCATTGTCTGTAATCTGTTGTTTATAATATGAAACTGAATTTTTCCCAGCTGATGAAATGGTTGTCCAACAATGGCCAATTCTTTGTCCAGAGGACACGTGATATGGGCACAACTCCGACTGCTGCCAAAACATTTGTTGATCATCATGAGAGTTTGCAGAACGACATGAGGGTAAGTCATAATGAATTTAGTGAATTTAAAACCTTTTTTCATAATTCTTTCGCAGTCACTGATGAGTTTCGTATTAGAGGGTTTACACAAGAATACCTAAATACGAGAATAACTTGAAATTATATGCTAACACACTCAGTATGATAAATTATTTTAATAATTAAACTTCAATCCCTTTATTTTACAAACCAGGTAAATTATTGTTCTAATCCATTTTTGAATTGCTCTTTTTTTTAATTGGGAAAGATTTGACAGGTGATGAATTTATAGTTTAGTAATCTATTCTTCATTAATTTGATCCTTAACCCCTTCGAGCCGGGTAGCGAAAACGCGCGCTTATCGCTGAGGCCGGCAGTGTCTTACGCGAGCGTCTCTCCAGGGCCGGGGGCTTTTTTGCTACTAAGCCTAAATCCACCATGAAATTTCCGAAGTATCAACGCATTGTTTAATAATGCTCTATAGAGTATTTAAACGGCTTATGCTTTATAAATATTTATATATATATATACTTTAATTACCTTATTTCTTGTTTAAATGCATATTTTACACATTTTATTTTAATTACTCACCATTTTATGAATTTTAACATTATGCATCTGAAAACTAAATATATTACTTAAAATTCTCTTTTCGTATGAAAAATTTGAAAACAGGGATCTACACACAGTCCTACGTTACATTCCTTGCACTCGTAATAACTCATTTGCCGTTTTGGAGGATTTTTCCGGGAATGTGAACAAATGAAGCATCGTCGTCTCATTTTCTTATCAGTCTCTTCTGAACAAAGTTTTGGAAAATGTCTTTCAGTTAATCTTTCAGAATCAATATCAGAATTTCAGAATCAATATCTGAAATATTTTGCATCATTTCTGCTATTTCATGCTCTGTTAAACATTTTCGATGCTTCGACATTGCAACGGTAAAAACAAAGAATTCACGTCTAACAAGATCTAATTATTTTCTAAAAACTGAACTGTAAACCGAAATACCCAACGCTTTAGAGCAAATAAAACTTCTCTACTTACAGTAAACAACTACCACGTGCGAATAAAGTGCGATTTAAAGAGACGTCATAAATCACGCCATTCGGAAACATTTATTTCCCCGTTTGTTTATATAATCAAAAACACATGTATGTGAGTCATGCTTCTCTCATTTCGAGTAGAAGGTCTAATATACATGTATCTGAAACCATATGGACATACAGTGCCATCTTGTGGCAGAAATTATAGTTTGAAAAACGTTCCAAAGTACTGGCACAAATACGTGACAGTCGGTAGAGAATGGAACAATCCTCTGGCACGCCTGCGTGTCGGCCGGTAGGTAAGTGCGTTCGTTGCTGGCACGCATACGTGACAGTCGGCGCGAAGGGGTTAAGCAAAAACACCGAGATAAAAAATTGGCTAAATTGTATATATAATATATACATATATATATACATATATATGTATATATAATGTATAATTTGGTACGTTATTATGCTTTACAGATGAAAGGCATGGAAATGGAAGCCTTGTTGAAGACAGTTCCAAATCTAGTTCGCTGCGGAGGCGAGGAAGCGGAAGTAGTGCATAGCAAGTCTGACACTTTGAAGCAACAGTGGTCGCAGCTCAGAATCATGTTAGAAAAAAGAATTTCAATCGCTCAAAGATACTTCGCGTTTTTGAAACTTTCAACGAAGGTAAGTCTGCCTTAAGTATATAGTATTTAATTTCTAAATCATATATACAAGAGTTGAAATTTTAATAGTTGCAACTACTTCTTTACAACTGACATGAAACAGGTATTTTTGTTAAATTTTACCTATCTTCTGTTTATTAACCAGCGTTATACACCGCCCTTTGCCAGTTGGGTGATACTCAGAATCTGTAGCAACACCTGTTTTGTTTGGCTCGCATGAAGCAGATTATTGCCTGAAGATACTCTGTAGCAGTTTGCAAACGAATACTATGTAGTGTTTCTTTCATCTTGGTTTCAAATCGTAGTCACAGAGGCTTAAGTTCGTAGAAAATGAAGCATTTCTCATCCTCATCGATCTATTTACTTAAAATTCTCTTTTCTGGAGTTCATGCTAAAAAAATAAAAGATTTAATTTTTAAAACTGTGTAATGGGAATATATGAAAATTCAATAATGAAATGAAATAATTATTATTTTTTATTATTAAGAGAAGAATTTTATGTCTGATAATAATTTATCTAAACAGTTTAGATATAATAATCCATTAATTATTTTTCATATTATGAAAACACCAATTATTTTTCTCTCTGATTAAAAGAAGAATTTTATGTCGAAAATAAAATAAAATAATAGTAATAAAAAGCTATTGCATTCTTCCTTCCGCGGGCATCCATACAACTTTTACTTTTAAGTAGGAATTTCTATTTCTAGAAATAAAGTAATCTTATTTATTTATTTAATTTGCATTTCAATTAAAATTGCATTGTTAAAAAAGCACTCTTTTTCTTAAAGCCTAAACTTGGCGGCATTTTTTCCTTGGTGATTGTCATTAAAATCGACAAGTACCTATTCTGTTTATATATAATATATTTGCATATTAAATGAAAAAAATAAATGTAATATACTTTTGTAGTAAATGAAAATGTATACGCGTTGTGTTCTAACGAAAACTTATTAGTAATAGCTGTAACTCATGCAAATAACTATTGTAGTGTATAAAGTCTCTTTGGAATGATGATTTTTGAATAATTTAATCGTCTTTTCGAAAATTAAAATTGTTAAAGAACAAGAAACTCAGGTGCTGATATATGGGTATTGTGTCACATGTGCACTGCTGTGCCTCAGCAATGAAGACCAATCAGGAAATGTGTGTCAAGGTCATTAAAATGAAGTAAGCAGCTTAAAAAAGAATCGAAAGCGGCAGGTGGGAAAGACTATTAATTTGATGTATTTGAGCAGCGGGAAATTGACTTCAGCTTATTACTCAGACCAGTTCTTTCATGCTAAAATTGAAAACGTGCTAAAGCTGATTAGTGAAGGAAGTGAAATCCAAGCTTACGAAAAATAATTCATTAAATAGGCATTTTGAGAGCAAAATTGAGTAAAATGAGGAAGTACGCTTATGAGGATTTGACAGTTCTGTATATGAAATCTCAAATTACAATCTATATGCTGATATATACGTTTGCGAGTCTTCTTCGTAGCAGTCTAAGTTCAGTTTCTTACTGATTCAGAAGTCAAACAACAAAAATCAGCGTTAATTCACAAAATTTTCACAGGACTACTTCTGAATTCAGATTCTTAGTCAGCACATCTTCAATCGAGTTGTCGTGTTGAAATGTTACTGGAAATTTTCTGACGGTATCACTGTTGCTACCTTCAATCAGCATCATTTTTTAATGCCTCTAAATTACTCGTAGTTTCTCACTAACAATTCTGAAAGTGGTTTTGGTTCACTTTGAACATTACTTCTGGCCTTTTTGTTGGAGGAAATTTAATCTTCTTACTGCGTATGTTGCGTCTACTGCGTACAACACAAACACGGAATTCCGCGAGACATCCGTCATAACTGGACATCCCTTTGCTGCAATTGGGCAGTTTTAAAGTTTTATTCTTATTATTAACACGTTTAAATTCTGTTTTGTGCAACATATAGTAGAAGCGGTCCGCTATATTTTTATGTAAGAAAATAATATAAGTTTGACCTTAAGGTGCATAACCTAAAAGGTTATGATGCTCCGAACATATGGTCAATGCGTTCCACTTTATATAATACATTCATTTTTGTATAATTAGATTAAAAATCTGTAAACTGTTACTTGCGGTTGATCGTTTGTAAATAAAATCTAATTTGTTTTCAAAATTTTTGCCTGAATAGTTATTATAAACACTACTCATTTTTATTATTTTGTTGTCTCATACGTGTTCTATTATGCGTCGTTCTCATGCTTTGATTTGAAAATGTATCGATCGTAGAATATTCTATCTATGGTCACATAGTGCTTCGAATTCACAAATCAATGACTTAACAATCACAAAATTTTTAAAAGCAGCACATCTTTAGAATTCCTGAGAGAGTGTTAAGCGTTGCCATGCATTTCGTTTTAGTAGTGTTCAGTTTTCTTAATAAGATGACCAACTTTTTGTGTTCGTCGTTGTCAACTTTTATTTTTCAAATCTTTTATTTATTTGTTTGTACTTCGTACTAGGAAGTATTGTAATCATTCCGGGTATCATATTCCGGTATAGGAAGTATTGTAAAAAATTCCGGGTATCATATTTCAACGAAAATACTTCGTTCTTTACTTCGTACAAGGAAATATTGTAATCACAAAAAATTCCGGGTATCATATTTCAACGAAAATACTTCGTTCTTTACTTCGTACAAGGAAATATTGTAATCACAAAAAATTCCGGGTATCATATTTAACTCAAAAACGAGTAGCCTCAGAACGTTGAAATTTCGAATGTAGGACTGCTGTAACATATACTTTTGGACCTCCCTTTTTGATTGCAATCGGCCGCACCAAAAGTATATAAATATGTCTTTACTGATAATTTATCAGCAGCTTAATGCGCGAAAATTCTATTATATATATATATCAATATATATTAATATTCTATTATATATATATATATTATATATATATATATAATATATATATATATAATATATATATATAAATATAGAGCGGGTATATATATAAATATATATACCCGCTCTGTTACTCGGTTCCGTGAGCTCAGTTTTTTTTTCCTTATATGCTGGTAAAATATGCAAAATTGTTGTTGTTGAATTGTTGAATTATATTGTTCTTATCTTCTGGTTATTGTTTTTATGTCTTTAGTTAATCTGCATGCAATAGCTGTAGAATTATCAACAATTTAAAAATTGTTTAAATGCGGCTGAGCCTGATTTTTCTAACCATAGCAGTCGCATTTATTCACATTTGAAACAGCAGAACAGTGAAAGGCTTTCTGCTCCTTAAGCGTCTTTTTGCCGAGTGGGCCCAAAAGGAAACTTTTAGTTTCGTAGACCGAAAAATCAGCCTTTTTTACGCAGGAAGTCTAATTTTAATTGTACTTTCTTTTAATTTGTTTTAAATGTATTTGGTGTTTTCTGTTTTTCTATATCTTTCGATTTTTAATGAAGATATTTTGAGTTTTTATGTATTTTTACCCTGCCGCAAAGTGAAAACTGAATTTATTGAATGAGAAATATATCTCTAATGAAATTTGAGGAAGTAAATGTTTTGTATTAGCAGCAAACATTGTCGCCAGTCTATCTCGGATAGAGGAGAATGTTTACGAGTAGCGCATGCGCATTAGGCAAGCGGCGTCTGTGAAAAACTGCTTCTTTTCTATTTGTTTAATTTCTTTTATACATTGTTTTAGATTTATTATAGTATTTAAATAGAACATGTGGCAACGATTAGATATCTTCACATGGTATAATTTCTGTGCATTCTGAGCTATAAAATCAATGAGATGTAACGCTTTTAAGTGAACCTAGTGCCAAGTGTAGCTATAGTAAATAAATATAGTGAATTTTAAAGAGTTCATTTATTCTATTATGGTTTATGCGCTATCGACGAATTAGATTTAATTCAATTCAATAAGCTTAAATGAAATGCAGGAAGAAATGCGTATAATTTAATATTCCGTACAAGGAAGTCATGTGATGTATACATAAGTTTTTTTTTATTATTTTAGCTTTATTGAACATCACTTACGTCACATAAAATTCAAGAACAAAATCAGAAAATCTTTATAATTAACATATGTTTAGCATTTCCAGTAGAATTTTAATTGTTGCTGTATATATATTTTTTAAAATCCGCCATATCTATATTTCGTATATTGTTCTTTTTTGAATAATACCTAGCGATAACATTTAGTGCCAGCATCTTTTATTTGAAAATTGGATCGACGCAAAAGTGAAAGGAACAGAAAATTGAGGATTGACACTTATAATTTTAATTGCTTTGTGAGGTGGTTTATATTATATTTACTAATATTTATTTTAATTTGTTAGCCTTTCCTATCATTTCATTTCGCTCGTGCTTCCTATCCAAGATGTAAATGAATTAGGATGAGCGTGAGTGTATTTAAACTGAAGTAGGGAAAAGGTTAGTCAGAGTGTGTTTCGTTATTGAATGCGTACGTTGCTGTTTTTACCAACTATTTGAATTCTGAATCTCGGCTTCGCATTCTTGCCGCCGAAGTCTAATATTACGCCGTTGTGGGTTTCTGAGTCAACCTGCTTGGTTAAATTAATTTGTGTAGTCTTGAACTGCTAGATTAACTTTAAATTTAATTTAGTTTACCGTTATCTTTAGTTTTATATCCATAAGTGGATGATAGATTTGGAAGCACAAAGATTGTGCTGTGTGTAAGTAATTGAGTTCAATAACAGGGAACCGGGAAAGAGTGTAATAATACCGGGGAAGGCTGTAAATAATCCCCGGTTGTATTCATCTTCTAGTCTTAGAAGTCGATAAAAAAATTTGAAGTCGGTCTAGTAGCACTTTATGCTAGCCAAGAAAACTAGATCTTGTGACTTCAAACTAGAGAGCTCGTCTTCATAATGAGATTATTCCCGTTGCATTTAGCATAATTCGAAGAATACATTTAATGCTTATAAATATAATGTATTTGTTCTCAAACACTTACTTATTTTAAATACTAAATTAGAGAAGTTTTGGATTATCTCATAATCCAAAACTTCTCTAATTTTCACAGAAGTGTGATAGTATTTATCAAGAGGATGAAAATTTGCCATAGAACATGAGGTCGCAAACACTTTTAGCGGGAAAAATCATGAAGGGTGTGACGTCGAATGGAACAAAAGGGGCCAATAATTAATCGGAAAACATGTAGACGTTAAACAGGCTTACTTTGCATCACGGTTCAACGTCAGAAAGGGGAAAACGAGACAGTGTTACAGGAATTGTTCGAATTTGCGGCCGCGAAGCTTATTAATTTAGCCTGAAGCTACCTACCACCGACGGACGAAGTATTGCCGAACACGTTGAAACATCCCGGCGTGCTGGCGATGTCTGCTGAAGAGAAGATAATCCCTCGTGCTGTCAGAGCCTCTAGTGCAGTCATGGAGGTAGGAAGTTAAGACCTTTCTTACTTCCATGAGTGCTGTGGTGACGAACCTTTTTGGAGCCGCGTGCACAGAACCTATTTTTTTTGGGGGGGGGAGCGGTGCTCAAAACCTCTTTGATTAAATCCCCATCGGTGAACGGTTTACCATATTTTGCAAGCACAGTGAAATTTGAAACCTGGCCGTAGTTAGGTGATTTGTTTTAGAAACATAATTGCAAAAACCAACTTTCTGGTAATTATAATTCCTAAATTTACCTTCAATAAACACCTTCCGTTCAGCTTCATCAAGTTCGGGAACAATTTTGTGGTTGGTATTAAAGTGCCGTTTGACGCTAGATGTGCGAGACACAATACTTTCTCCGCACAGAATGTATAATGCTTTCCTATTGTGTTCAATATCTCCAAATGATTCTATCTAGGTCTCTTGAAATCATCTTCCACTATCAATGTTTAATTTTGCCACTTTCGCTGGGGTCATTTGTGAGGGTTCAAGACTGTTAAACCGTTCAAAACCGGGACAGCAGTATCTGTTCACCCGGCCATCTCTTTGCTAAACTTCTAACTTTAGATTTTATATACTTCTTTTCGGCTTTATTGGGCTTATTTTGGATGAGCGCATGTGAATAAGCTTGGTTTCCCTACTAAGCTTTCGTGTTTTGCTGTATTATCAAATTGCATGTTTTTACATTATATTTCTACATTCCGTTTAAGATATTAAATTATAATTATTCATAAGTTACCTCAAAATGCTTAGATCTGAAAACTGGAATCTATTTAACAATGAAAGCATTAAAACTCACTGGCAGGCTCCAATAAATTTGAATTCGTTTAGCAGACATTAGCTGCTTCAACTTTGGCGTATTCTTTGCCATGTAACAAGTAATATGATTGGCCCAAACAATTGAAACGTCATAAGTTGGATCAATAAATATGTATGTCCTTTCTATGGCGATATATGAAAATCTTATATCTAGGCTTAGTCCCTATGCTAGTGGCATTATGCGTAAGTAAGTAAGATGTTCAAGAACAGAGTAAAACACTTATTTAAATTACATAGTGTCATTTTATTGTAATTTTTGATTAAGGATATTTTAGTCGCGTGCCGACTGAAGAAGCTGTGCGTTCCGACTGTGGCTAGTCGTCATTACTGCTCTAGTGTATCCACAGGTGTCTCGTATAAATGGTTTCTGCTCGACCCCGGTATTCCTATTCTTCGTATTTGTTTGGCCACGTTCTTCATCAGGCTCAATGGCTTCGTCGTCGCCTATTTTTGCGATTTTCACCCATTGAATGTGGCTTGCGACTCCATGCTCTATGGTAGTGCTTTATCCTCCCTATGTTTGCTATCATCCCTCTGAATTTGTCGAATTCAGAAACACCCTGTATATATATAGTTTCATAAGAATTTAAAATTTTAATTTTAATTTAAATTTGCTTTATACGAATAGAGAATGTTTGTTAAATTCATATATATACCAATTTGTTTTCAGAGTTTTAAGTAAAGTACCATATCCGGTTTACCAATTTTAAGCCAAATATAATATGTGGTTCCTTTGATATAAAAGTCTTGAGTACTAAAACTGAAAATTTTTGGATTAAATAATAAAAAAAATTTTTATTGAAAGTATGGGCTTTAAGAAGTATGGGTTACCTCCGTTTATCCAATTTACCCAAAATCTAATGAACTTTTTGTATGAATGTAGGTTGGTTTGGCTTATTTAATTATGGCTAAACACACTACAGCTATCTGCCTAGCCAGTCCGTTCGCGGCATTCGAACCTCGGACCTAACTACCAGTGTTCAGGGGCTTTACCGCTTGGCCGCTGATGGGCTATATGAATGTAGAAGGTTGAAATATGGAAAATGGAAATTTTTGGAAGTTTCATGTAAGAATTATTATGGACGAAAAATTCGTCACTCACAGACAGACATACATCATTCAAAAAAAAAAAAAAAAGTGTTGTGGGAACCCTAATATGTGCTTATTCACTGAAAACTTACTGTCGAATGTTTATACATTCCATACATTCCCTCCTTTACTTATGTATACATAGGTTGGCAGATGGCAACTTCATAATGCTAAGATGAGCATCTGAGTTAAACATGAAAGAAGAATATAAGTATAAAAACAGATAAATTCTTAATACGTGACGTAAACTAAAATATATTATATCTACTGAATTCCATTGAAACAATTCTGATTAAATGATAAAATTCTGTTTCTGTTTAATACCTAAATTGATTAAAATTGGTCTTTTTTCCTAAGTAGTTCAGAGTTGCAGAAAGTTTCTCAAACATGGGCTATCCTACAACATGAGAGGCATTATGAGATCTTCACTACAGACCGAGAAAATAGATTCATTTTCAGCCCTTATAAAATAAATATGCATAAATCGAAAGTGACTGAATCTAAGGCGAGTTAAAAAGGATTTCCTTTTTGCGGTTAATAACTGGAAGGAAATGATAAAAATATTGTGGGACTTTCACGGGAAACAATAAGTTTTCGATTTTACTAATTTAGGTTAGTTTACTGGTCTAAATATGTTATTATTAGCCCAAAGGTGCAATTTGCCCAAAAAGGGCTATTAATTTGCGTCGTCCACTATAAAACGATTTTCTCTTTTCAAATTGTTGCCACCAAATATTAGAACCCTGCATGATATTTAAAGAAATTAAATAATGATCTGCATGAGTGTATGTATGTTTCTCGCACTGTGATAAAACAATGGTACCTAGAGACATCAAATTTTGAATAACGTAGTCCTTCACTCTAATCTGGGCATTTGAAGGCTCGAATTTAGAATTTGTATTTTGTTTTATTGTATATTCCATATTTTGTAAAACTTTAGCAAATTTTTATTAAACAAACTCAACGATTTCAAAGCGAGCAATGGCAACACTGTACGAAAAAAGGAAAAAAAAAATCTTTATCTCCAGCGCGCGAGACTATGTATCGGAAATTCTAAAGATTTGCTCTTTGAAATATTATGTGATATTGCTGTTGAACTGAATTTTATGGTTTAAGTGCGAAGAACATGATATTTAGTAAATAAAGTTAACTCACAAAACGTTAAAAAACGCCCCTTTGGGGATAGTATAAAATCTGAAAGCTTTCGGATTTTTTTTTTTTTTTTTAATTTTTATTTTTATATTTTATACTATTTTAGCTTAGATTACCAAGCTAAAATTATTTTAATAATTTAAATTCTGCAAGTAATTCTAATGATGATCTTGATGATACTTCAGATACTGATAAAAATTAGCGAGCTTGAAAGATGCCTTTTTTATTCCCCGTAAACAATATTTTAATGTTAGCTATCTACGTTTAAAATCTGTAATTTTCTTAAGCATTCAAAATGCCAAATGTTTTGTGTAAAGTCTTGCAATTTGTTTGGCGAATAACACAAGTAAAGTAGGTGTTATCCCAGGTAAATAAATGAAAAATTATTTCGATCATCTTTTTAATTTAATTAATTTACTAATATTTCTTTGGATGTGTTATAAGATTTTCCCAAAATAAACAGGAATCAGTTGCATTTTATAAAACTCATAAATTTAGAAAGATGATTTTGAATTAGGAAATCAGCATTAATCAGAGAGAAGAGCAAAACAGTTTGACTTTTAATCGTCGCGAAACTAAGGATGAATGTCTTTTATTTCTATCTCAAAAGAACACTGAAATTGACTCGAATATGTCAAAGGAAAGCCTTAATTTCGCAAAGTAAGAGAAATAATTCTTTATTTTATAGCTTATTAAAGTTTTGCTCGCTTTGCGAATGCGTTTGTGCAAGGATCCCTGCCGCTGCGTTCAAACCGTAGCATAAATACATCACCAGTGTCACGGTAGGAACTTGGTTGTAAAGCAGTGCTATAACACGAATTAAATGCGTAAACTGTGAACTGACGATAAAGCTTTTGTTGCGGGAGCTCAAAGATTTCAGGTTTGAGGGACCTTGTGGTCCTTGTTTCCACAAGGGACCTTGTGGAAACAAAATTTAATACAAATTTTGTGTGTGCGGGGGCAGATATGTTAGGATTTTCTGATCTTACCGCTTTTGAAGCTTAAAAGGTGTTCAATTTTAAATCGTAATATGTGACCCCCCCCAAAAAAAAATGGGTTTTGGTGTGGTAATAGAGTATTTTGTTCACTTCAAATATCCGTTAAAGACAAACATCGGAAATTTAGGTTTGTGGGGATATTTCACAGCTTATTCGAAAAGAGTATCAAATATACGGAATTTTATTTTTGCGGGATTGCTATGGCTTAGATTTGATCTCCATAGAACTAAGCCGTACTAACCACACACCTTGATGTACTAACTTAAATAAACTCGCTGGCGTAAACATCAAGCGGTAATTGGAGCCTTTAACTCGCTAATACATATCTGCCAATGTGATCTCAATATAGGAATCATACTGAGGTTGACACCGATAAGAGAACTTTAGAGGAAATGAAAAAAAAAAATCTGTCATTTATTGCATCTTGAAATAATAAAAACCGCCCCTTTATTCGCGCATGACTGATTGTTCAAATTAAAAAAATTGTTAACTTAGTTAAATTTTTAAATTCAAAATTTCACATATTTTTAGTTATAACTGTTTATTGTTATTAGCTATTTGTATAATTCCTATAAATGTAATTTTTTACTTTATTCTTTTTTTGGTGTCAAAGATTACTCTTACATTCTAGTTTAACATTCACAAAATAAAACTTCACATACGAATTCTGTTTAATTGTCAGTTAGTAAGTACTTAATAAGGAAATAGCTGAATGAATGATCCATGGATATTATTATTTTTAGATTTCTAAAGAAATGGATGAACTGGAGAGGTTAGTACGACAAGCCATTGATTCTGGGAAACAATCAAATTTCCGTGGCATTGAAGAGAAACAAATCGCCCTGAAGCAAGATATAATGCAGTTAAACAACAATGGGAAGAATTTTCTAGACGATGCTCGAAAAGTAAGTTAAATTTTATTGTACTTTTATTCAGCGCTAGGCTAATTGGAAAATATTTATTGCTTTTCCTAGCAATCGTGTGTTAGTATATATGTTAGAACTTTTAAATTATTTCTAATTATCATGAATTTTGAGTGCGTTATTTTGTTACGAAATGACAAAGAGTGCGTTATGTTTATCATAAGAACAGAGTTAAATACTTCTTTAACTTCCTTCTCTAACGTCCATTAATTTCTCAAAGCTGTGATTAAAATGAAAAGCTATATTAGCCGAATTTTTGTGATATTGTATTTTCTTGTTTTTGTAGGTGGATGATATGTATCTGAATATGTCTCAACCGATTTCTACTGTGGAAGATATCTTAAATCGCTTGGAAATGAGAAACATCTCAATTAGCACTCAATGGTTAAATTATCAAAATGAACTAAGTGCTATCAAAGAGACCGAACTACAATGGGAACACCTTGTGAAAGATTCTCACAGAGTAAGTTAATTTCAATTTACTTTAGCATGAATTGCGCTTAGTAGATTTGTTTATCAGAACAGAAACCTGGGTAGAGGGTGTTTCAGACACGCGTTCAAAACTTTTGTCTTTTGAAACATCGGTGATAAACTCATATTTGGACTGCGAATAGCGTGATACAGTTAGGTTATTGCAGACTGGTTATGTGAAAGTAATTTGCAGAAAAATTAAAAATAGGAACTTTTGTGCGGAATATCTTTAATATAATGTTTAATTAAGAAAAGCGTATTTCAAATAGAGTTAAATTAGGTATTGATATCTCTCAAAGCACTAATGTAATGACAAAAAATATTTCCTGATTTGTATTTTTGTCCTATTGTATAAGAAATATAATGGAAGAAAACCTAATATATAAAATTCTCGTGTCACAGTGTTTGTAACAATACTCCGAAACGGCTTGACCGATTTTTATGAAATTTTATATGTATATTCAGTAGATCTGAGAATCGGTCGTAATCTATTTTTCATACCCATAAGTGATAAGGGTTTAGTGCAAGTGACAATGATACTGGTTTATGTTATTGGTACTAAACTCATTTACAGTATATACTTAATTACTCCGTTCCAAATATTTGGACGTATAACAAACGAACTTTGCCAATAAAAAGTAAAGAGAAAATAATTCATCCGTTCTTATAAAGAAGTCAAACTGTTATTATTATAACACTGCTTAGTGCTAAAATACAAATGCAATGAGTGAAATATATACTGCATATAAATGAAGCACTGCACATGATGCTGCGCATGAATGTTTTTCTGCTGTATAGATAAAAAGCAATTTTTTTAACGTGCTCTAACGTCTCTGATCTTTGCTAATCGATTTTACCTCCTTAGGAACGTTCCGATTTAATAACATCTTTGTTTTTCACAGTCATAGACACCAGCATACTTGGCAGTAGTCAAATCCGGGATACATATACCATCTTCATACCTTCCCCCATCCCTCCAACAATTTCATTTTCACCTTTGTGGTGATCCTAATAGTTTTCTTTGCTGTTTTACTTTTCTCATTAACTTTCTTAAACCTCATTAGTAATGAATTTGCAAACAATTATGTGGGAAAGATACAAAATCATTTGAAAATTGAGAGTTATAACGCGGCTTGTTTACTGAATATTAGCAACAGGCTTACTAACGCTCATGAGGAGTCGTGGCGTTGTTTCGAAAAAGGTAAACAAGTGTGCAGTGCGCCAAGACTCATCAACTTGAGCGACTCATCAAACATGCCTAGCATTCCAAACAAATCTCGTATACCCAATAAAAAATTTCGCGTACATACAGAACGTGTATCAAGTTGGATGGTTGCTACTGCATATCTTATTTAAAAGGTTTCCTTTTTTTTTTTAAGGTCAGCTGGTATGCAATAATTAGATTTTAGATTTTCACATAATAATAAACAATGCCCATTAGGAAGTGCATCTGCTTGAAGTTTTCTTATGTGGTCTTTTTAGAATTTATTGGGTACTTCTAATCTTGAAATGTTATAGTATTATGTTCATTGACTCGGCCATCTTTTATTTAATGGAATATAAAAACACAGACTCTATTGCAAATGAAATGAAAATATATCCTGATCGGGCTCATTTAGAAATAAATTTATTGAATCCGTCCCTTTGATGTATTGATAGGAATATAATTCTTAAAGCTGAGATAGGAACTGATTGATTTAGTACTAAGCTACTAAAAATAACGTAGAACAACCTTTGAAACTGTGCCTTAAGTAAGAGCATCCAGTGACTTTAATTCAGATCCTTTTTCGCTTTCCTTACTTATTTGCCACCGTTGTTTTAGATGATACATAAATCGTATTAAGACATTTCGCGTCCAACCATAATTTCCGCGTGTGTATTCATGTATTGTTATTTATATGTCTCGTTTAATTGTTTTAAAATGTGAGATTTCTTTTTCAGGTTATAAAATGTGTTAATGAGCTGGAGCGTAAAATGTTTCCCGTGATTCCTCAAGAATTAAATAGAGTGGAGTCCATTTTGTCTTTTCTTGAAAATCGTATGTCAGTTCTTTTACCACAGATCAAGGTACATTGCTTCCTTCTCGGTATTATTTACATTTGTGTGATCGTTAGCTATGTGGTTGTAACAGATCTACTTAACTTTTTAATGTAATTTTCCCTTAATTTATAAAATTTAATAATGTTTACTTATTTCAAATTTTTGTGTTAAATTAATTGGTTTACCGTAATAAAAGTTTTCTATTCGCAGGGATGTTTCTTGAAATACTACAATATAACATTTGTTGCAACAGCATTAGTAACAGTGAATTATATTTCATTTTGAATGTATCGGCAAATCACTGAATGCCTTACGTGAACGCTTCTAGCTTAATGATTTTACAATGAATTAAAATTATTATATTTTTATATCTAAATTAAGTCAAAAATTTAAAATAAATGTTAATGCATTTTTTAGTTTTTTTTTTAGGTTCCATAGTTTTCCTTTTAGGATACTGAATTTTTAAAACTCTTCATCATTATTAATTTCTCAGTTTGTTTCATATTTTTTATTAATTTGATTTACAAACATGTAGCTAAAAATGCATGCACATTACTTTACTTTGCACTGAAAATAATGAAGTATATGGTAACTTTTAGTATGTTGTAAGTTTCCATGTTAATGGCAAGATAATATATTTTTTTTTCTAGTCTGTCCAAGGGGAAATCGATAATTTCTTGAAGAGATCCGAGAATCTTAATCCTAAAGATGATACGCACAATGAAGGACGCCAAATGCTACAGCAACTGCAAAATGTAAATCAAGGATTCCAGAAGAAACTGACAGACTATCAAATCTTAGTTTCCATGATGACAGCATACTTCCGGAATTTTGAAGAGGTATTGAAATATTATGTTACGATAAAATATGATTATGATACGATAAAATATAATACACTGTAGCTACTGAACATTTTCAGTGTTGAATAGCTGTGTTAGTTTACTTGTTCCGAAACTAGCTCATCACAGGTTGCACTTTAAGTAATTATTTTTTCGGTTTAATAATACCAACACATATATTCTCTTATGCTAGAAAGTCATCTCTTTCCTAAGCATGGAAATAGGCATTTGAAAGTTATATTTCCTTGGATAAACTCTTTAAAATAATTTTCCGCTAGAATCCACTTAATTGCTGCGCCTCAGTAACTTTTAGATATGATAATTTTCAGTATTTTTAAAATTCATTAGGTGGATATATTCAATTCTTATTAAATAACCAACTCCAGATGGTATGGAATTAAATTTTTATAAGCTGAATTTAAATTTTTGAAATATTAATCATGATTTCCTAATTAGTTACTGTGGAGCTCTAATAAAGAAATAATGATTTAGATGCTTTGAAATGTTTAAATTATAAAATTAATATGTTATGAACGTCATGAATTATTGTAATCTTCATTGCATAAGCTGTTTTGATTTTTAATATTATATGTACCGATATTTAAACCAATAATTATTAAAACGAAGGACGATTATAACGAACTATTCACGTAATATCCTAAAATCAAATGACTTTTCATCTGCGATGGATAATTTAAAATGATTATTCCGTAACACGAAAAAGGGTTAAGAAGGTTAGACTAGCAGCAATGGCGCTATTTAATTTTCTATAGAGCATTTTGCATGTTGGACCAACCTTTTACCAAAGACATTTAAGGAGCGACTTACTTTCAGCGCTTAATGTATTGTATATCACGAACACGCATATCATATATATAATATGTATATCACGAACACGAAAAAAGGTTAAGAAGATTAGACTAGCAACATGCGCCCTTTCTAATTTTCTATGGAGCATTTTGCATATTGTCCCAACCTGCGACATATTTTGCCTTTTGGGTAGGGGGAAATCTACGGAACGACTTACATTTAGCGCTTAATGAACACCTTGTATATCAAATCATACTTTTGTGTTAACTTACACGTTTCCAATAAAATTAACAGTTTGCAAATAATGGAATACATTATTCAAATAATAAAATAACTTGTGTTTTTAATTAATTAATTACTTAGAAGATTTTTTGAAAGTTTTTCATTTTCTTGCACTCTGCTAATACTTATGTAGCTCATGTAATATCTCATGTAGCTGGAAAAACTAGTGGACATGCAGGAGTCACAATTCAGGGTGAGTTCATTACCTACTGAACTGAGCAAGGTGGAAGTTTTAGTTCATGATCATCAGAACAGTAAGCCTACAGTTATGGAGTTGTTCAAATTCAGCTATACTGAAGCTCAAGAACTTGTCAAGAAGATTAATGAAGCTGTAAGTGGTCATATCAAATGATTTTTTAAAATTTCCCTTGTATAATTATGTATCTTTTTATAGTGCTGAAAGAGTCTGGTTTTAAATATTTGTAAGTAAAGCTGAAGCTGCCTCAGGCAGAATTTCAAATAATAGTTAAGTATGTACCATCAGAACATAACCAATAAAATTTTTCCCTCTTAACATGTAACAGGTAAATATTCTGGAGTCTATATAAGCAGTCATGTCTAAACTCTATCAAAATGCTGAGTTTTTCAAGAAGACCATGATAATTATTTTTAACTAAAAGTGAAACTTATGTTAAACACTGTTATAACTTCTCTTTTGTTAACATCACATATATTCTCTTAGGCCAGAAAGTCATGTAAACTAAAAGCACGCGAAAGAGAATTTAAAAATTAGATAGAATATTTTTAGCTTGTCGAGGTGAACGCATGCGTACCACTTTAGAGCATGTTAGCAGCAGTTCCTAGTGCAGCATTGTACATTAGCTAGTTCGGAACATAGTACACTGGCGGGAAAAACTAACGGAACAATTATAAAAGAGTGCTTTATGTTAAATCTATTAAATGATGTTCAATGAAAGGTAGTTGGTTTGGTAGCTTAAGGTCAGCATTATCACGTATTCCGATAGGATTCATCTTCACTGATCTTCATTTACGTGTGGAAACGGGTGCTTCAGATTCTAATTCCAAGGTTTCAGGATTAGTTGGATAAAACGTTCCCGTGCGGAAGTTAGAACATGTCCTTCAGAAAGCATTTGATTGATTGTAAGAAATGGCATATGATTAGGAAAATGGACATAGAACAGACATTCTTACAAGTTTGTATAGACTTAAAAGTAGCCAAAAGCGTCATGTCAAGAGCTTGGAAATGATATAAAGACACGGATCATGTAGGCGGACAACCAGGTCAACGTCCAAATCATGCGACAGCAGACCCTCACGTTTGTAATTTGGCAACGATTATTAAACAAAGTAGACAAATAACGCTAGTCCAGATTACAACGGAGTTCGGTGCAGCTAAAGAAATTTAACTATTTAAATATACCAAGAGTGGCAGGCTACAAAGAAAAGGGCTTTATGCAAAGAAATATATGATTTATATCGCAATAACTCGGGTTGCGAAATGCGCCCAGTTGCAGTGGTACAGAGACCACCGTGGTTATAGTTCTCTTTACTAATAACCTCGAAGTAAAACACACACAGGAAGCCTGAAAGTAGTAAAAGACATCGGTACAAAGACATCGGTACAATGGTGTGGGCGAGTATCAGTTTGGATGGCCGCACTAACCCACGTGTTTTTAACCAGTGCATTTTCCCTAATATTCTGAAATATAAAGAGATAAGATATTTTATCCTTATGTCAAGTAGTTTAGGAGTGTAAGCGGTAATAATTTCCTCCTAATGGACGATAATGATCGAACCCGTCGCGTTACATTACTGACCGATTATCTTGAGGGCGAAGTAATGCAGCAGATGGAGCAGCCGGCATATTCTTCATATTTAAATACGTTAAAACATGTGTGGATCCCAAGACCCCGACTTTCATCACTGACTTTTCACTTCACCCTTACTTAGCTCCAGGAGCTTGAACACGGTGTTCATCTTGAATCCACTTTGTCACCATTGGGCAATCTAATGCATTATTCAAGTTACATGAGTTTTTATAGTTATTCCTATAATTTTTTCCTCCAGTATATTTCCGGCTGCTGTGCGAGTTGGTAAGTAGCTTTAAGTGCTTAGTTGATAGGAAACAACATGTTCAATGTTTTAGAAAAAATATATTCTTGTAACCTTGCAATTATCAAAAAGGCGAGTTTGCCTTAGTTTTTGTTAATATTTTGTCGATAAATTATCGATTATTTCATGTAGTGCAATTTTTAACATTGGTTTGAAACCACCAGGATTGTTTATGTAAAATATTATTCAGTTTTAATCTGTCTGTGTGTGAAGTTGATCAATAGTTGGGACTCTAACTCTTTACCACCTAAAAGGAATAGCTCTGCGTGAAGCATCGCTAGGTAGGCAGACTTGTAAGAGTAACTTAAAGAGTTCATGATTAAGTATCTCCTGACTCATGGTGGACTTGGGCGGGGACTCATGGTTTCAGTTTAGGAAATGAGTTAAATATGTAGATATGTAATTTCATGTTTTACTGCAAAGGAACAAAACTCTTTCTAATTCGGAACTTTTTCCTTTCACAGGAACCGGCAGACGCAGCTGCGAAAGACAGAGAAAAAGTCATTGGTATTCATGACGCAAGAAAAAAAGCTTTCGAAAAGGCGTGGGAAGAACACAGAAACCGACTGGAGCGTCATCACCAGCTGAGCATTTTCAATAGAGATATGCACTTGGTATGGAAATTTTGGATGTGCGATTTCTGTTTATGAAAGGCGATGGTGTATTGTTATGAGTAATCATGTGCCTGGAGAGTTTTTACATGAATATTCGTTGAATGATATGAAAGTTCAAAACAATGCAATTATCTGCAATAAATAAGGAATAAGTTCATTGGTTTCTGGAAATGTATATTTCATAATTTTTTGTCACTTTCCCAGTAAGAACATTTCCTCGTTTTACTAAAAAAGTAAAAGAATGCCCAGATAGAATTTGGTACAAAATGTTAGGTGTGGAAGCTAGATAAGCTAGATGTCTAAACTAAATTTAATTATGCGGGAATTGGATGGGATGATATGGAGACATACTGATCTGTTTTATGCGGTTCTTTTACTGATGTGTTCATTTCTGCTGCATATTCATAAATTAGTTCATAAATTACTGAATTCTTTAGCGAATTTAATTTATTCTCTTTCAATTTCTGTGGATTCTTTTTCGAAGAATGTAAAAGATATGTCTTAATCACACCAAAATGTCTATTGACAATAAGTAATCAGTAATAATATGATTTTCTGAAACCAATTGTTTTATAAATCAATTCCATTCAAACAGTTTGCGCCTTCGGCTGGATAGTTAGCTGATCTGCTGGAATAGTAACGTATCCACTATATAATAGTAACGTATCTAATCCCTGATGGCAGATTTATGTGTTTCAAAGCGGTCTAAGTGCATGGCTTCCAGGAGTGTTAAATACAAGAGAAATTGGAAAGATCAAAGACATTAAACAAGTGCCTATGCAATAATATGCGGTGTCGTTTTGAATTAAGTGAATTATTACGCCACATATAAAAGGGATTAATTTAAATATATTAAAAAAAGATTACGTTTGGGAGCATTCGCCTGCAAACGCTCAATAAATTTTTCCTTGTTAATTTTGTAATAAATTTTCTCCACGTACTATGGCGTTTAGATGATTTTATATTAAAAGTGTCGCGTTTATATGGCTCGTGATATAACGAACCGTAAGAAAATCCCGACTTTTCAGCTATAATTCTCTCTTCTATTTGATACAACAACCTTTTATTATAGGATCGGTTTTCGTCTTCTTAAACAAATCGAAATTTTGGGGTCACGAAAATTCAGTTCGATAGTTGAAATTAAATAAACTGCATTCATAAGACTTTTAAAGAAATTACATTAATTGACATTAATGAGATTAATTAACTATAATATAAAGTGCAAAAGGAATTTGTAAAGCTCTCTAGCGATTCAAACTTTCTGGATGGGAGTTATAACTAGATTTCTCATTATTTCTGAAATGGCATCAAATGTTCTTCTCTCATTCAGCACCACATATTTTTATAAAACTACATTTTCATCTGTAACTGTAATTAAAACAAAATTTCGTTTAATGTTGAAATATGCTGAAGATGCTGTGTGTTCAGCAGTATCAAATACCGCATCGGTATTTAATTTGTTACGTAGCAGAAAAAGAGCGAATTTGTCTCATTAGAATTTTCTTTAATTTTTGTTTGCTTACTTCTTTTTATATGTATATTGTTTACCAAAGCAGTAAATTATTTACGAGAGGATATTTATTTTTATATCTTTGTTTGATATTTGATATTTGGGGTGCAAAAAAAGTTTCAGTGATAAAAAGGGGTCTCGACTGAAAAAAGTTTGAGAAGCCTTGCCTTAGAAGATGGCTATAACAAACGTTGACTAATTTGTACGATGAAACGTTTTTCATTATTACGGAGAAAAAATATTACTTTGTAATCTAGGTTTAACGAATAGCAAATTTTTATTCAAGCGTCTTCACTTCACTTTGCTGTTGATTATTGCATAGAAAAAATATTACTTTGCAATTTAAGTTTGGAGAATAATCGAGTATAACTATAGATAAAAAATACATATAAATTATCATTTAATTATGTTTTAAAAAGGAAGTTATAGTAAATATCTCAGATTGAGATTAGAGCATTTGCAGGACAAATTTTTGTTGATTTGCATAAATACGATATTTACGCTTCATTCTAATAATTGCTTTGCACTCAATAAACAAAATTTTTAAAGATTTTGCAATTTAGAAAATTTAAATTATGTTAAGCAATTTGTTTTGTTCTGATTTAAAAATTTATAGTTTTGTGGGAATTAAATTTCTAAAATAGAAATATACATTTTTCTAGAAAAATTCTGTTGAAGTATAATAGTGTATATTTCTCAAGTCATTAGAACAAATATTGTTTAAGCGATAAAATATTCGTCTGTATGCCGAAAGAGAGAAAAAATATAGTGGCTATTCGGGAAGATAATTTAAAAAAGCTTTTAAATGTTATACCGCTTCCATTATTTTTCATCGTACTGTTATTTTATATATTTTAATACTACTTAGCTACATATTATTTTTCCTTATCTTGCTATCAAGGCTTCAAATAGAGTAAAATATTAGAGATTAATAAATAATTAATATTGTTGGGAAATGTCCAGCTGCTTTAAGATAGTTTCCCCACAATGCGGGGTTAAGTTTGCTAAATTTGGCGCGAAATCTCCCTTTGGCGAATCGCACGAAATCGTCCTCTGGCGCAAAATCGCCCTTTGGCGAAATTTGGTGACATTTGACGATATGCCGTAGACGGAGTGAGAGCATACTAGAACGTTCCTCGGAAATGTTCTCGAAGTAAGTTAATGCTGTATATACCTTGCCTATCCTGGAAGAAAGTAGTATCTTAAGCTCAGTAGTGGAGTAGTGTCTTGCGTTACGAAGTGGAGTAGCTTGAAAGTGATCGACCGAGTCGGGGGGCTGTGCCTTAGTGCTTTTGCCTTGAAGCTGTCTTCACCATTATAGCCTGAAAGCTGTGTTGTTGATTGTTTCAGCGTGTTTATCGTAGTTTTTTCGACGACTGTAAACGTATCTATTGAACTGTCCTATAAAATATTGTCGCATATATTGTGTTTTGATTCTTCATCAAGTGATATCATCAGTGATTCCAAATCCACAAACCCGTAGAACGCAACAATATGTGGCAAGGTTAAAATGATAGTAAATAATAAAATTAACTTGTAATTCAGATAAGGAATAGAATACTGTTACAGATAAATTAAAGTTAAACATTACACATAGAATTTCACTGAATTGTTTCACTGCAGATGAGAAGATAAGTGTCTAGAAGTTCTGGGTAATTTCTGACCTTTTTACTGGATCTACATAAAAACTTAAACTTTTTTTTTTTTTTTTTTTTTTTTTTTTTACTCTAATTACCACGTAATTTTTCAAGTCTTATTGTTTTCAGTTTTTTGGATGTTAGTTTTTGGTCTTAGAGACCCTTTGTAAATACACTGTTTTGCAAAAACATCGGAGCACCATGAATGAAGTGGTTGTTTTAGATGAAATTGACTAGGTGTATAGCTCATACGCAGATAATAAAATGATTAAAAAATCAACGTCATAGTACCTGTTCACGGCTCACAATCACCCATTGAGTATTCAAATTAGTAGTTGATCGAACCACCGCTGACAGCAATGCATGCTTAAATTCTTCGTGGCAAGGAGTGGTAGAGGTTCCTAATGTCATCCTGCGATACATTCTGCCAGGCATTCATCAGTTGTCGCTCCAGATTTGCGATATTTTGTGGTACCCGAATCTGGCGGACTACCATGCCCCAGACATGCTTGATTGGTGAAAGGTCTGGTGACCTTGTTGGCCAGGAAAGAGTATCAACCGACCGGAGACAGTCCAGAGATATGCGAGCGGTATGTGGCCTGGCATTATCTTGTTGGAAAATGGCGCCAGGATGACGTGCCATGAAGGGTAATTCAACCGGTCGCAGGATGGTATCAGCATATCGTTGAGCTGTATAGGATGTACGGAGGATGACTAAAATGACCTGCTGTCATAAGAAATAGCTCACCATACCATCACACGAGGTGTTATGGCTGTATGCCTTTGCAAAACAAAAGGCTGATTGAGACCGCTGGCCCTGTCCTCTCCAGATACGAACACGGTGGTCATCTGCTTCAAGAGTGAAGCGGGATTCATCGCTGAACATTATACGATGCCAGTCTGATCGCAGCCATTATGATCGGCTGCGACACAACTCCAGACGACTCCGCCGATGTTTTGGGGTCTAAGGCAAACGTCTTGGACCTCTGTCGAAGGCGTTTGGCCTCTGTGAGCGTAATCCCGCCTCAAACAAGCGCCGTGAAATGGTGGACGGTACCACAGAAGGTATAGACGTGGCTGTAGTGCGTTGAATAGAGAACAATAATACCATTGGGGCGGTTCGGACCTGGCGAAAAATCATCCTATCTTGCCTCGCTTTTGTACTTCTTAGCTTTCCAGACCCTTCATTTCGTCGGCAGTTTCCTTGTAGCAACCATTGCTGCCAACATCTTTGCACAGCAGTGTCTGTACGCTGCAGGTGGCGGCCTATTGCTCGGTATGACCACCCAGCTGCACGTAGCCCTACAATGCGACCACGTTCAAAGTCGTTTAGTTGTCTGTAAGGCGTCGTAATGACGTCTTTAGTTGCTTCTTTACGGAATGACAATAGCAGCAACAAAAACATATAAATTTTCCGTCTCTGTTACTGGTTTTATACTTTGCGAATATCGCACTAGAAATGCGCGCTATGATAGCAATTCCTGTTCATTTGCCTTGAAACTTTCGATCAAGATGTTTTTCCATACCAAATTTCGTGACGATCGCAAAATTCCTTCTTGGTGCTACGATGTTTTTGCGAAAGAGTGTAATAACAATTTGTTCCTTGTTAGTATACTTTTCCTAATTATAAACTGTTCTTATGAAGTATGCAAATTAATATACCTTCTAGTGTCTGTTGTCTCTGAAGGTGTAAAGTAGATGGATATCAATTCTAAATCTGTGTTCCTTACAATATTATATGTCATAGTTCTAACCATATTAAGAACTGAATCTCCAGGTAGTTACATGGGAGAGATCTAATTCCTTAGGCATGTTAAGGTACATATCAATTGTGTTAACTGAGTATAATTAAGCATAAGTATTTGAAGTATAGTTCTGAGGCTGAGTTATAATATGGGTTAAATTTGTCTGTCAAGTACTGTATATAATATTTCTGTTTTTTCATTTGCAGATAAACCAACAGATAGAAGATCTGAATAACCAGCTATCATCCATAAGAGAAAGCCGAGGAGACAGCCTGCCTGCTACACTGCACACTTCGGAAGCTTTCTTACAATTCGAAAAGACTATTGAGGTATATAAGCTGTTGTGAAAGCTTTTTCCGAGCAGGATAATTGATTAAATATACAACAGAGCCTTGATTATACAATTGTACAAAGAACTAAGAACAAAGAGTTCAATTATACAAAGGACTGAGAGTATCAAAGAACTGAGTAGGTTATCTAAGATTGTTAAAATTACTCGCAAAGAACTGAGTAGGTTATCTAAGATTGTTAAAATTTATTTGGCGATACTTTCCAGAAAAAAGTTTCCAGAAATAAAAGATAAGTGTGAGCAAAATTCTTCGAAAATTTCCGATCGCTGTATTTAAATCTTGTAAATGTAACAGGTGTTGTAATCACTATTCCTATTTTTTATCGTGCCTTTGCCTGTCCGAGTACATTTTTACTCCCTTTTGAAATCTGTTTCGTGAAGTATTAATTATGGCTTCTAAATGTCAAAAATGTTATCTTCTATTGAATACAGATTAGTTGTTTTAGTAAATTACTGGCTTCTGATTATATAACGAGCGAAAGCCAATAATTATATGTGTAGGCGTTAAAATATTTTGTGTATCTTCTCTTGAAAAAGGAAATTTAATGTCAAAATAAATTACTTGATTTTTGAAAGTAAATTTCATTTTAGTTTTAATAATTAAAAGTTACAGAAAAAACAGTTTATTTGATTTTTAAAATACGTGCATTGATTATTTTAACAAATCAGTACCCAAATTCATCTTGATCGTATCCACATTAAATAATCAAGGCTGTGCAGCATTAAAGAAAGGGATTTGAAAATACGGGGACATTTCAAAATTTTAGAAAATCGTCTGTTTTTGACTTTGTTCTAAAGCATAAATGTTACAAAAATTAATCTTGAATCGCCTTAAATTTTCTTACTTTTTGAGTCGTATTTATTCAACTGGTTCTCATTTTTGTATAATTTTATGTATACTTCTGTAAGAAATTATGTAATTAGATTGAAGTGAATTTAGAATTAAAGGAAGCCTGTTTGTGATATCTGAAAGATTTTTGAAGAAAATTAAATAAGTATTTTCAATTTTAATTCTGGATATGGAAATCTAATTTAACGCTTTATACGCTAGTTCAAATAAAATGAACGACAATTACGTCTAAATACTTTAGATCAGCTTAAAAATGAGTAATGATTTTTTTTTCTTCTCCAGACACATGATTCAATTTTGTAATTTATTCGTAAACAATTGGACTGAAAGTCATTGTGTGGGATCAAATCATATGTCTTAAATAACAGAACCTTTTTATTATAAATATCTCTTTTTGTTATAAACATCTCGTATAATTTATTTCTAATCCATATTTTTCTCAGGTATCTCTGTGCATTTAAGACTGCGATTATTCACATTTTGCCGAGCTCTTTAAGTTTTAAACAAATAATATCTGGTGATTATCGAATATGTTATCATGCTCAGATAATATATTTTCATAATTAGGATGAATTAACCAGAAATATAAATATTTACCAGTGTTTATTAATGGATTATGATTTAACATTTTACTTTAGAAGTAAGAGAACAATTTTAACTCTGGAATACAGACATAGAATTATGTTTGTAAAAATGTTGCAAATGGTATGATGTAGTCTACAAAATAGGTGAGAACTCTCTCTCTCTCTCTCAATATATATGTGATAATTTAGAGGCTCGCAGCCAAATTAGATTGATAGAATTTAGCGGAAAGCTGATTAGAGAAAAACTAGAAATCAATCAACTTACTGATCATGGTGGAAGTGGTAGTAAATGTGATACGTATGCAGGTAGCATAGTAAATAGTTTGAACTCTTGGAAGAACCATACATTCACTGGATAATCACAATAAATCTTTATTACTTGACGATTATTTTTTTAAAACATATCATATTGAGTAGCACAGCATAATGGGGGGGGATTGATGCGTATTGATGCCTATTTGCGGTCGTATTTATAAGCCGGAAAATTTTTCTTTTAATCCTGAGTAGCGATTGGGCTAAGGATTTCGCAGTGCAGATAAATTGCAGGGAAATAGTGCGTAACATGCTGCAGAATGATGCAAAATGGTGCAAAGCGTTTCCTTGCAGCGGGGATGTGTTTAATGCAAAATTATCAATTTAAACGTCCATTGCCAGTTTGTTACAATTAAATTTAATATTTTTGCTTCAATAAAATTTAAATCTGTAACGACTGCGTCTGATTGCATCTATATGATATCCAAGTTTCTTTTTTATTCCGGATTTACTATGTGTGCTTTAACATCTATGTGTGTAATTTTACCACATCATCACGTATATAAATATATGTATTATAATTGATTATCAATAGTGGATTATATATACGTATATATATATATATAAAATTATTAATAATAATATAATAATTAATAATGATTTTTCTTTGCAGTTGCTTCAGATACGCATTCAGGAGTTTGTTAGTACTGCTGAGAGGTTAATACGTGACCAAAGAGTCGATTCTACACTCGTTCGGCAAGAGATAACGACGATGCAGAAAAAGTGGTCGACCTTCAGGACGGAAGTAACTAACAACAGGCGACTTATTGATGTTGCCATAGAATATTTCAAAACCATCGAAGAGGTACTGTTTCTATATTCTTTTCAGTTCATAAACATCATTTCTAAACCGTTTGCCCCATTGTTCTGAATCTTGTTAAAACCACCGGAATTAAGAAGAGTTGTAAAATCTTGTACGAAAATATAAACTCTTCTCCGAATAGCCACCTCTAAATTGTAGAAAGCATACTTTTACTGCTATAAAATTTAAAAGTATCAAAATGAGTGAAGAAAAATATCGTTTTAAATATCTAGATGATTACGGCTTGATGTAAAGGAAACTAAGAATAATAATTATAAAAAAACTCTTCACTTGGCGGTAGCAAAACTCGAATATAGTTTGAGAAAAACGAAAGCCTCGTGGAATTTGAATTTTTAATTTGCAGGATTTGAAGTAATAACTGAGGCGTTTACTGGTTACTATGACTACTTAGTTACAGCAAAATTTTAATATAATTTATATCTTGCGAAAGACTGTTAGCTAAATGTCATGTTTCTACGCCAAGAATCCTCAGCCCCATTTTTTTTGCAACTTTTAAAAGAATAGCTTTTTTTTTTCACCACTCTTTTGCCCTTTCTGTATAATATTCAACATACAACATAGCTATAATACTAATAATTGCACATATGTAGTTAAATGATAACAATTAGACTAAGAATATGAACAGTAATTTCTGTAAATTTCGAAAACGTTTACTTATTTAGTTTATGTTTTATTACTTTTTATATCATTTACAAAGTTTAGTATGTTTTGCAATCATCGTGTTCATACTCTTGGTAGATGTTCAGCGAATTATTGCTAAGCCTAAAATAACAACTGGGAATTAAAAACGGTGCAGAAGACCTTTTTATTTTAAACTAAGAAGAATAATGCACATCACCCAACTACTTGTGGCGATGTAACTTAAACTTACAGTCAAATGTAAAAGTTTAAATTCAAGTGAACTAGTAGCGGGAAGCTGCAGAAATCAATTTAACGCAAATTTGGCTCAGAACTCTAACCGGCGTGGAGATTCAATATCGGCAATTATAATACAAGGCCGAAGATTATAAAAATTCTTATCTAAGTTAGCAACCTAGTAACGTGGCCTCGACGCGCTGTGTCTTACAATCTAAAAGCCTCATCTTAAATACACGAGAGCTAATTGGTGTTCTGGTGTTGAAACGGAAAGAAGAAGCGACAGTAAAGGTCTAAATCATAGAATGACTAGTTAATTAGCATAAATGAACTCTACATGTTATTTTAAACTTTACAAATATAAGCTATAATCAGAAACTATTTTAATTAATGTGATGACTGCGCTTTATGTATTAAAGCAACGTATTTTTTTATATTTACCACAAAATTCCTGAACGTAAATCACCTCGTCTAAAACATTCACCCTGTTTCTTGTTTCCGTTGTAAATTATTGAGTCGTCTAAAGCCTGCTTCCGCTAAGTTATAGGATCTACTTCTCTTTGAGCACATTAACTAATCTAGATCCTATTAATGAACCTGGAGACTTCTCGCACAGGCGTGAAAGAATACCAGCACATAAGAAGGGTGAAAATAGCCCATTGTTACTTTTAACTATGAACAGAAAGGCACGTACTTCGTGCTTCACAATAACACCGACAACTTGCAGTTGAAATTACGATATTACACAAATAAATTCATGTCTAAAACAAAAAGCGCTGGATTAGGACTTTTAAGTTATGGCTAACTAGACTGACTCGATAACCTAACAGGCGTGATAATTATTCAAAAGGCCAAAAGACATATCAGCGTAACAGCAAGGTCAGAAATGAAACGTGCGCTGGCTGGGGAAAACACGCTGTTAGTAAACTTCAAGATTCACCCGTTTAAATACTCAACTTCACTTACCTTTAAATTTACATCCTGGCGAGGAAATGCGAGGGGAAGTTGAGGAGTTCAGGAAATATAGCACAAATTTAAATAATACGTGAATTAAACTAAAGGAAACCCTACAAGTTGATAAGAGGAATTAATTTTTCCCTAATGTTATTAGTTCGATAACTAATTTTATTTTGGGATATTTCTCTGGAATGACTTTTAAATTCCAAAACTTAGTGTACCCATGTGTTTGAAGATTGGTGCTTGAATATTTGGAGACTTCTTTATAACAATGCATCTTCTGAAATACCGTCTTTTTCAATAACGTATGATCGCATGAAGTTATCAAAGTAATGATTTTTTTTTTTCGATTCTGTATCGCTATAAACAAGTTAACTTTATAGAGAAAACTGAAGGTAATCGTTCTAGCTTCAGTAGAATTGATATTTTTCCTTGAAATTTGATTTCCATGGTGCTGAAGAAACGAAGACATATCAGCTAAGTAGAATATGTATTTTTTCTATATTATTAATTATGTCGCCATAGATTTGTCAGCTTAAAAAAATCCATTACGGTATTAAAAATATCTATAAAATGCTACAAGCAGTTATAATGTCTAAAAATCTATGAAAACAGTGATTTTGATTATACCGATTTGTTGCCGTGCATTTTAAGTTGTCGACCTCCTATAAAACTCTTGAACATCATTGACGCTTTTTAAATTTCATGGACTCTCTGGGGGTTAATACTGACTCTGTTGGGAACTCATGTTCTTTGTCAACTGTGCTGTATTCCATAATGTTTAAATTTTCATACGTTTGGAGAAATCCGAGATTAAAACATGAGGAGAAAGGTTGCTTCGAAATAGTGAATTAACTTGTTACAGTTCAAACGTAGAATAAAAACTCAGACAGTAAAAAATTAAATTTAATGCAATACATTTTAGAAAAACATGCATGCTGTTTCTCATTATTGATATTTAAAATAGCCTTTCAGCAGTTTATCCTTAGTGTTGGTGTTCTTACACTTAATATGTTTCACAAACTATAATCAATCAACAAATGGACTGTATTCCTACACTTTTATTAAATTACACTTGTTAGCGATGCAAAATAATTGATACAAAATAAGCGAGCCATTCTACATGGCTGTCACAAACACAATTCTATCAATCAAATTATCTTGTTGCCACACATAAAGTTCAAAACTAAAGGAAGAAAAGCAAAAGGAATTTACGCTGTTTGCAACAATAAAATGAAGCAAACGATACTCACATAAACATCCTGGCCCTCGTTGAAATCCCAGGGGATTTCAACAGTTGGAGCATTTTGAAACTTCTTAGTCTGTAATAAAAGATAAACATAAGAAAAATAATACAAAATATTATATGCGAAGCAGTTCATAGTTTTTTAGTCTGAATAGGAAGAGGACACAATTTCACGACTGGTCGTTTTATGACACCATGACCAGTTTTAATACTAGCAACTCTGACTCTTTGATCTGAGCCCGGATGAACAGCAATTATTCTCCCTAACCTCCATTTAAGAGGCGGAAGGTTGTCTTCTTTGATGAGGACTAAGTCATTGACTTCTAAATTGTTTTGACTTTTTTGCCATTTAGGTCTTTGTTGAAGCTGAGACAGGTATTCTCGACTCCATCTTTTCCAGAAGTGCTGAAAAATAAACTGTCTCACATGCCATCTGTCAATGTGATTGAAGGAACTATAATTTAGGTTTGGTTCAGGTATGGCAGTTAAAGACGTTCCTATTAGGAAATGACCAGGTGTTAATGCAGTTAAATCATTTGGATCAGCCGATGTTGGACACAATGGCCTAGAGTTGAGACAAGCCTCAACCTGCGCTATCAAGGTCTGAAAATCCGGATAGGTCAGCACAGTATCACCAACAGTCCTTTTTAGATGTAATTTCATTGACTTTACTGCCGATTCCCATAGTCCACCAAAATGGGGAGATGATGGCGGGTTGAATATCCATTTTATTTCCTCTAAAGACAAAAATTTGTGAATTCTTGATTTTGCTTACATTGCAAAAAACATTTTCTGATTTCTTTGTCTGCACCTTTAAAGTTAGTACCGCAGTCACTATAAATCTCAAATGGTTTCCCTCTTCTTGTAATAAATCGTTTCAATGCACTTAAAAATGCCTTTGTTGACAAATCTTCTACCACTTCAAGATGTACTGCCTTGATTATAAAACACACAAATAAGCATACGTAATATTTAAATGATTTTTGTCCACGTCCTGCACGATGTTTAATCATGAACGGTCCAGAAAAATCTATTCCAGTTCGATGAAATGGTCGTGATTGTGTTACTCTAGATTCCGGTAGATCAGCCATTATTTGACTTGCAGTTTTAGCTCTAAGTTTACAACACGTAATACAAGATTTCACTACTTTTCGGATAGCAGATCTAGCAGTTATGATCCAAAATTGCTGTCTAATTAAAGATAGAAGAAGTTCCGGTGCTGCATGCAGATATTTGACATGAAAGTGTCTAATTATGATTTCTGTCAGATTGTGTTTTGAAGGTAATAAGATTGGATGTTTTTCATTTTCTGATAGTTGCGCATTTTTCAGTCTTCCTCCTACACGTAACACTTTGTTGTCATCTAAAATTGGACACAAGCTAAGGAGGTTGCTGTATGTAGGTAAGTCCTTTCCCAACTCCAAACATTGAATTTCTTTAAAAAAGTGAAATCGCTGTATTATTCGGACAATACAGAAAGTTGCAGCTCGAATTTCATTACTAGATAAAAAAGACGTATTTCTTTCTAGATATGCTACTTTAGAATTCGATATGAATCTTAATATCCAAGCAAATATGCGTTGTAACTTTGGAAATGAAGATATATTTGATATAATAGCAAGTTCCTGTACAGGTTCAGAAACTACAAATGAGACTGTTTTACGTGCATCTGGTAATGCCTCTTCATCTATAAGAATATTTTTAGATAAGGCAATCTCACTGCACTTTAACCAAGAAGGACCATTCCACCACAATTGATGAGATAATAGCTCTGCAGGAAATAATCCACGTGAAGCACATTCAGCTGGATTTTCCTTTCCATCAACATGACTCCAGTTCTCAGGTGGTAAGATGGATTGTATTTCAGAAACTCTATTGGATACGAATAATTGCCATTTTTTAGGATCTGACCTTAGCCATGACAACACGATTTGTGAATCACTCCAACCTTGCACTAAATCAAAATTTATAACTAATGCAGCTTTTACAGACTGAATGAAGCGTGCCAATAACACTGCTGCACATAATTCCAGTCTTGGAATCGTAATAGATTTTAATGGTGCTACACGAGTTTTAGCTGTTACGAGTTTAACATTAATGTCAGAGTTATTGCAAGTTTTGATATAAATAACTGCTGCATAACCTCTTTCAGACGCATCACAAAATCCGTGAAGTTCACATCGAAAATAATCAGGTAGCAGAATTTTCCTAGGTATATTTATAGAATTCAAAAGTTTAACTTCTCTACATAGATTTCTCCAATTTCGATCAATCTCTTCTGTTACAGGATCATCCCATGATAACTGTAATTTCCACAATTGCTGAAGGATCATTTTAGCGAGAATTACAAACGGAGCTATCCACCCCAATGGATCGAATAGTTTTGCTACGAATGACAAAATAATCCTTTTAGTCGGAACACTTTGATACTCTATTACACCGACATTACATTTGAATTCATCATTGTCCGGATGCCATTCCAATCCCAGAACTTTCAATGGTTTGTCTTCTATTACACGATGAATATTGTCACTATCTGTGTTTGTTAAGCCAGAGGTTTTTAACAATGACGGTTCACTTGTCGACCATTTGTGAAGCTCAAAGCCACCACTTTTTAGCAGATGTTGCAATTCGTCTATCAGTGCAATACCTTCCGAACTATCTTTTACACCAGTTAACATATCATCAACATAAAAATCTTTTAAAACTATATTCTTTGCCTTTGGAAAGTTCAATCCTTCATCAATCGCTAACTGACTCAAAATTTTGGTTGCAAGATATGGAGCAGCTGCAGTTCCATATGTAACTGTTTTCAAACGACAAACTTGTATTTGCTTATACGGGCTATCTCTCCATAATATTCTCTGAAAATCTCTATCTTTTTCATGAACCTTTATCTGTCTGTACATCATTTTAATATCAGCGGTTATTGCAATGTTATGAAGTCTAAATCTTAGTAAAATACAAATTAAGTCATCTTGTATTTTTGGGCCTATCATTAGTGTATCATTTAAAGAAACACCTGTGGTTGTTTTAGCGCTCGCATCGAAAACAACTCTCAATTTTGGTTGTTAAGCTAGAGTCCTTCAACACGAAGTGATGTGGGATATAATAGTGTTTATTCTCTAATTCATAATCTGTGTCTGGGACTAATTCTACGTGTTCTAGTGAAAAGTACTCTTTCATAAACTGAATATACTGGTTGTAAATTTCTTTCATAGATAACAGCCTCTTCTCCAAGTATTGAAATCTTCTGTACGCCACTTCACGGGAGTCACCTAGAATATCTCTATTACGTTTGAATGGTAATGCAACTGAATAACGACCTGATGTGTCTCTAAAATGCGAGTTTTTAAAATGTTCTTCACAAAGTTTTTCTTCATTTGTTAAAGGTTGTACATTTGGAAACTTTTCTAACTCCCAGAAAGAATTTACTAACTCATCTGTGTTTGTATTCAAATGATTTACATATACTGGCTCAAAATTTGTAGATTCAAAATTTGTAGTACCCGAAATTATCCATCCCAACTTCGAATTTAGAGCAAATGGTAGATCAGGACCACGTTTGACAATTTCTCCCGTCATTAAATGCAGAAATACATTTACTCCAAATAAAATGTCAACTGGTTGTGACTTGTAAAATAATGGATCAGCTAATTGTAAATCACTGAAGTTATCGAAGATGATTGATGGCAAAGATACATAGGGAATGTTATCTGTCACCTTGTCCAGTACAAACGCTGATGTTGATACACGAATATCACTTTTAAAATGAGAAGTGAATACTAAATCGACTTCCCCATTACTTATAGTATTAAATTCTCCTAAACATGATACAGAAATGGAATTATCTTTCACTCGTAATCCTAATTTCTTCACACAATCCCTTGAAATAAATGATCTCTGAGATCCAGTGTCACATAAACATCTACACTTCACAAACTGTTGTTCAGAATTTTGAACTTTTATTAAAGCAGTACACAATAAAATGTGACTGGTTTGATTATCTTTTGCATTAGAATCATAATGAGAGGCACAAACTGTGGCTGAAACGTCCTTAGGACTCGTTAATTCATCTCTTTTAATGATAGATTGCGTAGGCGGAGATATACTGTTTAACTGAGTTTTATTCTTTGAATTATTTACAATGTGCAAAATACTGTGATGCTTCTTAAAGCAATGTTGACATGTATTTAAACTCTTGCATTTTTTGAGCAAGTGCATATTAGATAAACAATTAAAACAGTAACGATTAGATTTTACAAAATCTATCCTTTGCTGAACCGATAAATTTAGAAATTTCGAACATTTGGCTAAACTATGATCTTCTTTACAATAACCACAACCCGAAGTAGCAACCAGAACATTATTCTTATTTTGAAACACAGATTTAGGTACCTTATTACTTGTTGATTTGCTATTTTGAAGTGTTCTTGCATAGTTTTTTAGGAATTCAATTAAAGTCGTAAGTTTTGGAATTTCATTAGATTTTAACTGACGTTCCCACCATAATTTTGTAGAAGGGTCTAATTTTTGCAAAATTAAATAAGTCATTAAAGTGTCACCAAAATTATCAATGGTTTGATTCAATACTTCTAAAGAACGAATTACTTCATTAATATTGTCAACTAAATTTAAAATAGCAAATGCTGGTTCATTTTGAATAGTTGGTAAACTTAAAAAACGTTTAATATATGCAAAAATTTGTTCTCTCTTATTTGAATATCTTTCGTCTAACAGATTCCATGCTATTTCAAAATTACAATCCGAAATTTGAATGGTTTGAATAATGCGATATGCTTCACCTTTCAACGAAGCCTTCAAATACTGCAATTTTTGAGCATTAGATAAATTTGTATTATTTCTTACACAAGCACTGAAAAGATCTTTAAAAGCTATCCATTCTGTAATATTACCACCAAAAGTCGGTAATGTTAACTTGGGTAATTTAATATTGTCAAGAACCTGTTCTGAAATTACACTATTAGAATTATTTTTATTATTTTGATTTTTTAATATTTTTTCACCTTTAAATTTTCACAAATAAATTTTATCTGTGTACTCCTGAACATTATCTATTTCGTTTTCTAATTCTTTAGTATCTGTAATTAAACTTTCGATTTCAGAATCAAGCTTCCTTAACTCAGTTTCTTTTTGTTTCAATAATTCGACACATTCCTCTAGTTCTATTAAATTAATTTCATCTGCAGTTAAAATAGTTTCAATTTTCTTTACATAATTAGTAACACTCCTGCGAAAGACCGCTCTTTTTGTTTTAAAAGTTATAAGTTCACTCATAATTGATCAATTCAAAAACAGAAATTGTTCTTAAATCACTTAACACTATTATTAAAATGAAATCGAATTCTATGTTGTATTACAACATTGTTCTTAAAATTTAACAACAAATTAAACGAATTTTTGTTCAAAATCCACTTACCTCACAAAGTGGATAATTTTCACAAACCATATGCATATTGCGTTGTTAGAATACACTTAGAACAGTCACTATCTTCACTAGCTCTCCGGCTAGACTTTTGACCAACAATATGTGTTCTATTAAACTTAATATGTTTCACAAACTATAATCAATCAACAAATGGACTGTATTCCTACACTTTTATTAAATTACACTTGTTAGCGATGCAAAATAATTGATACAAAATAAGCGAGCCATTCTACATGGCTGTCACAAACACAATTCTATCAATCAAATTATCTTGTTGCCACACATAAAGTTCAAAACTAAAGGAAGAAAAGCAAAAGGAATTTACGCTGTTTGCAACAATAAAATGAAGCAAACGATACTCACATAAACAGTTGGATAGAAGTGTTGTTGTTATTAATAAAAATGACGTGAAAACAATAAAGGTATGTGAATCTACATGTAAATTTCATAAGCATTATTTTTTCTCTTCAAATTTTTCAGGCGGAAGAGTGGTTAAAAGAAGGTAGTCGTTTGCTAATTTCGGTTGCCCGGAAATCATCCTCCTGCTCGAAAGAAAGTGATGTCGAAAACCTAAGGAAAGAAGTTCAAGATTTCTTAAACAAAGGCAAAAGCAAGCAAGAGGAGAGGATGAGAAAAATATCGTCTCTATCGATTGAATTATATGGTAAGCAATGTGTTTAATACACAAGTTATCTTATGTGATATAATATATCATATGAAATCCTATGTGATAAATAAGTTTTACGCAGCTTTTTCATAATTAATAATGCTTTTTAATTATGTTCTCATTTCTTCCCCGTGCATTATATCACTTCAGGTGATCGACCTCGTGAGTCCACTTTTATGGTGACAAACAAGAATAAAGACATGATAGATTCATTTGGTGTTATCACGACAGAACTTAACACTCTATCCAGTAATATTAAAATAGCTGAACAAACGAAGATTGTTAAAGAGAAAGGAAAGGTAAGAAAACTGCATTTCATCTTCCTATATGAGTTTTCATTTGAAAGGCGAGAATAATTAACAATAATTAACATTAATAAGTGAGATTAAAGTTCTGTTACTTTCTCCCTTTTATTTCTCCCTTATAGTTCCCTTTTATTAATTATCACCACTGTTAAAAATTTAAATACATTTTTCTGTTATTACATCTTATTTTTGTTCCAGAACATTGGATGAAATATTAGCACCCATGCAAAGCTTTCTTCATTTAAAGCAATCTAATTGTTTATGCAAATTTTTTTTCATTTAAAGCTCATTGAGATTCTAAATTTAAAATAATTAATGAGATTTTAACAGTTCTTGTCTGGAATCAAATTCAATATCTCATTATATTACTTAAAAATTATCTAAACTTATTACTATTCCTGCAGTATTTCAGAATATCATTTATGAATAAAATTGGCCATTATAAATAAAATTTCTAAACTAGAAATGTGTATAAATTTCTTATTTAATCTTGTGTAACGTAGTTCATTATGTTGTAAAGACTTTAGTTTTTTTTTTTTTTTTTTTTTTTTTTTTTTTTTTAAAGCAGGAGAGATGAAAAATGAGCAATGCCCTCGTCGGGATTCGAACCACGGACCTCTCGAATACGCGTCGAGCGTGCTGAGCACTACACCACGAAGGCATGCGAAGAAGGCAGGAGAAATACTTTATATACTCCCCCTTTTAAAGGGCGACTGGGGATTAGGGTACCCATTCACCAAATTCTGGTGGTGGAGAATCATCATCCACTACCTTTTTTAGTTTGGGAGCCACCGTAGAGGCATTAGGAATTTTCGGAAGCAGGGGAGATGAAAAATGAGCAATGCCCTCTCCGGGACTCGAACCACGGACTCCTGGAATACGCATCGAGCGTGCTGACCACTACAACACGAAGGCATGCTAAGAAGGAAATACTTTATAATTGAAATACCTTATAATATCATGCATTGGAGCATTAGCTTTCTAATTAATTTTTTTGGCGCTGTCTCTTGGCAGATTGACGTCTGTTAAGAAGTAATTTGTTTATTATCCTTTCAAAAGATGGAAAATAGTACTTTCCGCTTTTAACTAACGTTTTCGAGTATTTAAAAAAGAAAGTTATTTAAAAACATTCTTATCTTATAGGAGGAAATGAATGCTGTTCTTCACGCTGCTCAAGCTGAAGCAGAAGCTGCAAAAGCAGCGGCAGCAGCAGCCCAAGAAGCTGCTCAGCTGGCTGCAGCTGCCGCCAAAGCTATCCCTCCTAAACCTCAGCAGAAGCCACCTCGCTTTATCAAAGAATTACGTGATTCTGAAGTGGCCGAAGGAGTTAAATTCACGTTCGAATGTGAAGTTGATGGAGAGCCTATGCCTCGGGTGTGTAATAGCTTTATTGTTTTCATTGAAATGACAGATCTTTTAGTATGTTCAACATTTGGTTGCAAGGTCTTTGTAACTAGAACCGTAACACTATCTGAATTTCTTCGTAATTTAGAATTATAACTCTCTGTCGTTATGTATTGGAATTTTATAGATCCTTGTTAGCACAGCTTAGATGCGTAACCTCATTCACTTAATTACCACAGAAAGTTCATAGTTACTTATGAATAAACGCCACTGAACCTTTAGCTGCGTCAGCCACAGAAGTTGTTTTCAAGGAAGTCTTCAAACTGATAACATTTGTTGGAATGATGCCTCAGTGCAGCATAATAGTAATAACAATAACAATGCTATAATATTCTGATCATGATAATTAGTGCAGATTTTTGTTTCATAAAAGCATTATAATTTCCTGCTTCCACACGAAGGGTCCATAAACTTAGCTTTTCCATGGTAGTTTCTATATTTTCTTCCATTTTAAAAACAGTTACATTGTAAAGAAAGATTTAAGTTATTTTTAAAAAGTGTCACAAAAATAAGATAATTTCATCATTATATAAAGTTTCATTTTAATTTTCTAACCAGTTATTTTAAGCTAAGTTAGTTTCCTATCAAACCTCGTTTCATTTCCCTGCCAGAATATAAATTTCAAGCGCGCGCGATACTCAAATTAGGTAGAATGAAGGAGGTATTTAAAGAAAGGTTTTGGAGGGTGAAATCAGGGCGTTTTCTGACTGCTTGAAAGCCACATTGCTAACTTTGATTCTCTCGATTTGAATTCTGCAGTATTGAGTTATTCTTGCCATTAGGCTTGTTTACGCCGACTTTGGTCAGAACCAGTTATACTGTGACATCATTAGACTACACTTAAACTTCATGAATTTTAGTTTATCCATTATCTTTGATTTAAGCGAAACGTGTTGGCTTCTGTAAGCACAGGTTGGTTGCACTTTATTTGGATTAGTAAAAGGGTTCTTTACATCTTTTCTCTGTCTCTGTGGTATTTATAAGACACAGTGAAAAGTCACTAGCTATCTTTTTAGAGTTCTATTCTATTTGTAAGCTTCCTAAGAAGACCAGATCTTATAAATCAATTAACATCACTAAAACTGTCTTTAAATTCAAGTACTACATCTTTAGCCTTTGAGAGACGTTGGTTTAAAAACATTAAAACTTCCCTCATTTCCAAAAGTCTCTTCAAAACATTCCCTCTAGAGAACCATTTTATTTCTGAATGTAAAAGAAGATGTTTATCTTCATTTAGCATGTCTTTACATAATGCATTGAATAACCTGATATTCTAGGGACGATGTTTTATGAAATTTGTAAATTTTATGCACTCTTGCATAGCAGTTTGCAAAAACAATGACATTTTTTTATGGCCAAGGCTTCTCTGTCTATGCTGCAGTGCAAGTGTACACATTCTGCTGCCATGCGCTTTATTTTGGAAATTATTTTGAAGAAATTCAGATCGCCTGCTATTGCTCGAATACCATTGCTGCCTAGTCACATGCATTTTTTCCAGTCTGTGTCATTCTGACTCATGTGTGTATCAATCAAGTTAAGAATTTGTTCTGCTGTTATTCTTTTGTTCAGTGGTTTGCAAAACGAAACATTTCTTTAGATGCATTCTGAAAATCATATCTCACAAAACAAATTAAATTGGCATTGTCCGATAGATCTGCAATTTCATTTATTTGAAGAAATAAACTATTGCGCTGTTTTAAGTGAGCTAAACGATTTCTACGATATTATCTATTTTCTCCGTGATTCTAAACATCTCTGTGGTATTTGAAAGAGATAACATTTATTTGGATTTGCTAATTTTTATCACATACACGATATGCCAACATTTTCATTACAGGAACTATTAACTTCCCCGCAACTGTATGGGGATATCTAGTTTTACAATTAACTGAGATATTTTACGAGAAGTCATAACTAGATTATCCCCCTTGACAAAGCTTTGAAGACATGTTTGTTTACTACAAGCTCTCTGGACATCAGTTGATCGTTTATCGGTTTTTACAGGCACATTGCTTTGTTAATTAACCATTCATGCATTGATAATTAGGTCTGATGTAAAATTATAATTACTAGTAAATATGTATAAAAATGTATGCAGTACCTGAGCTAAAATCTAACAAGTAATCGTTCACAGTACGCATGATGCTTTGTCGTCACCAAAAGTTAACTAAAATGCAGTAGTAAACCCTAATAATATTTTACCGCTTTAAACTTTAGACTCGGTGTCGACGCTCTCGTACAAAAATATTAGCTATGTCCGCTGCCGTACAATCTGCTGCCCTCAAGTCTGATCAGGTTTTCGTGGCGCTGCAGATATAACATTAAAATAAAAACTAAACTGAGAAATAAATAAATAAGCGATGCGTTTCAGTATCATGTGTCATCTATGAAGACATTAAATTACTAAATCGAAATCATCTATTGATAAGCTATAATTTAGTTTAAGTTATAATTTCATAAGTTTATCTGCTACCAGGCTTTTCGCTTTCGTGACCTTGTCCCGGGTTACGACCCAGGGTTTGAAAAACGCTGCTCTGAGGCTTTATTAAAACTAGTGTTTTCAGCCAAAGTATTGGTAATCATGACGACCTCAACGAGAGAATTGCGTAAAATTTGGAAGCGGTGAGTTGAAAGAGAACAGTTCACCTGTTGATACTTATTAATTTTGTTCGTGATAATTTTGAGTGACTAAATTAAATGAAAGCTCTCTCAATCCATTTCACATTACACAAATTTCATAAAGACCTCAAATAATCTTATCATTTATTCTCAGACACTCTGGGCTCTAGCATTACGCATTGCCTACATTTAACTTAAATTGTTTAGTCAAGTCATAAAGTACACAGATTGCAATTAATACTAAAAAAAATTTAGGATTTCTGTTTTAAAAATATAATGTTAAAACAAGTTCTGAAAATCGATTAACTAATTATATTCTTATTTTATAGGTGCAATGGTTCAAGGATGGTATCTTAGTGGAGAATAATCCTGATTATCAAACTTCAATGGAGAGAGGAATATGTAAACTAACTATTGAAGAAACGTTTTCCGAAGACACAGCGAAATTTGTATGTAAAGCCACGAATCCTCTTGGCGTTGCGGAAACCCAGAGTTACTTATCCGTAAAAGGTACTTTTTTTGTACATCATTTATGAGTACTGAGTTAAATTCTTCTTTTTTGTCACGTATCGTTTGAAAAAGAAAAATAATTCAATATGCCTTTCAGTTAGCTGTTCGTTTTAAGGTAGGCCATATTACAGTTGTACATTAAAATTATTTTTTTTAATCTTTGACAGTATTTTCAAAATCAAGTAAAACTTCTTGTAAAGTAACCAACAATAAAACAATTTAGTTTTTTATTATATTAAATATAATAGAACTCCAAGTTTTGGATTAACTGAGACTATAACTCCTCGGAATTATTAGATATTGCGATTAATAGGATTGTATTTTTTATATTTATTATATTTTATTTAAAGAAAGAGCAAAAGCAAACTACTATTATTTTCTAAGTAATTATTTTTATTTACTTAACATGCAAACTTATTTGTAGTTCAGATGGAATAAAACAATGAAATTAATGTTTATTTTAAGTAATGCCTAATATTAAAAGCAATACTATTGTATTTATTTTTACTTTACTAAAATTTTTTTCTTAATGTATGCACAAAGAAACTACACTATGCAGAGAAATTACTTTAATTTACATAAATTTAAATTCATAATCTGTTACTATTTAACTAATTAAAGAAAACCGGATACTGGTCATCTTTTTTTAGTTTGTTTTTAGAAAAGAAACATTTGTTATGGTTATATAATGAGTGTTCATCCTATGCTATGTTGCATAATTGTTTTTCTCTTGATGTTTGTAAAGCTACATATTTTCCAAATAATATTTAGTGGATGATATTTATATATGGTAATGTATTATTTTATTGAATGAGATGAATATAGGTGTCTTGTTTACTATCTTAAACGAGTTATTTTTTTCAATTTGGTAACCAATAAACATGAATCACACATTTACTTAAATTAATGTAATATTTCTTAAAAACAGTGTACTGTACTATTTCATATTTAGAAAAAACTTTTATTTCTCAAATCAATAGAAAACAAAATTAAAAACATGTTTATAGTTAAACAGGAAATTTAAATTTATGCAATCTCAAAAATAAGTGATCAAAATATTTGGAATTATGAATAATTAGAGTTAATTCATATTTAATCCTTTTTAAAATTCTATTTTATTTTGATAACTTTATTTTAAGTTAACATTATTGTATCTTATGCAGAATTAAGGAAATCTTCAAGTTGCAACTTAATTGTTTTAAATTTGAAATCAGTTTCTTCTCTCCAAAGAACGAATGACATTTAGATGCCAAATATCTATGCAATATCTGGATCACAGATTTTGAGGTTACAATTAAGGTAATGCAAAGGTTACAATTAGTTTCAACGTAAAGAAACTATAAATTTAGTTAATAAGTTACAAATCACATAGTACTGTTGTTATTGCAATAGATTCCTGGATAGCATTGTATTTGTCACAAAAGGGCAATTGAGGAATGAGAAGGAGCCAGCATTATCTCTATATTACTTTAAAACCATTATAAACTTGTTCTACTTCATACGTCTTCTGTTAAAGTACTTCTTTTGAAATATATCTTATTCCACTAACAATTATAGTATAATTTTTGGTGGTCTTCTCCATTCTTACGGTTAATTTCAATATTGTGATAGTAGTTAGACAGTAACACTGAATTTGGTTTTCTTTTCCTTTGCAGAATCTCGTCCTCAGAATGAACTTATTCCACCTCACTTTGTCCAAGAACCTCTTGATACCGTTGTGTCTGAAAGAGAACCCCTAGTCATGGAGTGTCAAGTATTTGGCAATCCTTTGCCTCTCGTGTCCTGGTTTAAGGATGATGTGTGCATCGACTATTCTACAGATTATTCCATTACGTACAATAATGGATTTTGCACTCTGAAGATTGAAGAAACAAGTCCTGATCACCAAGGAAGATACACATGCCGTGCTGTGAATCAAGTTGGGCAAGTGGCTTGTAGCGCTAATTTGAAAGTCACAAGTAAGTATAATTTTTGAAAGCTTCTACTAAAGAAAATAGTATGTTGAAGCAATATTATGATAAAATCAGTATTCGATTTTTTTCAAGAGAACTTCTTTTCAGATTACAGCAACATCTTTATTAATGATGTTTATAAAAAGAATGACTTCCCTTTCTTTGCAGCTTCTGCGCCCTCCGAACGCCCTTGCTTTATCGTCCCGCTTTCAAATGTTATGGCACGTGCAGGGCAGAAACTTCGACTGGAATGTACAATTTCTGGAGAGCCACAGCCCCAAATCACATGGCTCCATAATTCTAAATCCATAAAAGAGACGAGAGACACAAAGGTGGGTGCTGTAAAATATAGTAAATATGGCAGTTAGAGTGAATTAATTATGCAATTCTTTCCAGTATTTATGAGAATCCCGAGATCCTGGGAATAATTAAATGGAGTCAGTAAATAAACATGTATGCTTATATATTTGAAATTTAGACAGGTTTTAGTAAATAAAGAAATATTAAAAAAATAGATATTCATTTATTAAAAGTTATTTATTAAAATTACATTATATTGTTTATAATATATAGAATTCATAGTGTAGTATTCGTTACATAATTATCATTCATAAGCAGGTAAAAGCAATTGTCTATTAATTCTGTCTCATGAAAATACTGTTTATTACATCTGCAATGAAATCTATACTTAAATTTATTAAATTGAACTAGTCGTTATTTCTTTTGAAATTTCGTTTTCCTTCTTGCCAAAATATAGTAGTTTTTTATATTATCAGAAATATTTCCTGGAATTTAATCAGCAATTCTTGATCTAGGATCGTTATTTTATGTGCTCCAATAAGTAGACTCATTAGCCTTATCTATAAAAGGTTTCGAATTTAAATGCTAATTTAAATTTTTAACTGATCAACTACACTCATGTCCATAAATTAAGGATAATGCAAAATCAGGCAAAGGAAGAATTAGAAGCAAAACAAATTTGACTTATTTGTAAAGCTTATTTATTAAACAAAAGGTAAAGAGAGAAAAAAAAAAAAAAAAAAAAAAGATGCTATTTTTTTGATATTATTAAAAAAAAAAAATTAGCGATTTTTTTCTACCTAGAGCAAATTACAAAAAAAAAAAAAAAAAAAAAAACACCTTTTTACAAAAAACCAATATTACATAGTTGGTATGATTGTTAATACATTGTATGTGTCCCAGACGATGCAATACGGTCCGTACAACACCCAGGCATGCTGAGTATCAAATTATCCATCTGATCCTGGGGGATATTACACCACTCAAAAAGCAATGCTCTCCGAAGTTCCGGTAGACATGTAGGAGGAGGTTGACGGGCTGCAACTCGTCGGCCAAGCATGTCCCACACGTGCTCTACTGGATTCAAGTCCGGTGAGAATGCTGGCTAGTCCGTACGGGTGATATCCTCCGATTGAAGGCATTCGCTTACGATGTTTGCACGATGAGGAAGAGCGTTGTCATCCATAAACACAAATTGTGCGCCCATGGCGCCCCGAAACAAACGTACATGTTGTTCCAGAATGACGTCCCGATAGATTTGGCTTGTCATGGTTCCAATTTGAACATGCTGGTCAGTTCTGGAAATCTGAATAATTCCACCCCAAACGAGCATTCCTGCACCACCGTAAGGGTGTCGTTCAATGATGTTTTCTTGGTGGTAACGGGTACTTGGAGCTCTCCATATGAAAGTCCGGCGAGAATCAAACTGCAAGCTAAACCTCGACTCGTCGGAAAACATCACACAAGCCCACTGTTGCGGTGCCCACAATGCATGCCCTCTACTCCAGGCTAACCGCAGGCGACAGTGAGTTGCAGTAAGTGGAACGCATCTGACAGGTCTACGAGCGTATAGACCAATCTGCCCTAAGCGTCTGTACACGGTCTGCCTTGAAATTGTCGTACCAGTGGCTGAAGAGAGCTGACGAGACAGGTCTGAGGCTGTGTTCCGCCTGTTTCTTTGGCAGTAACTGCCAAATACCGGTCCTCATTCGGCGTTGTAACTCTGGGGCGACCTGTGCTGTAACGTCTACTCACATTACCATCATCTTGGAATCGTCGCCAAAGCCTGGAGATGACACTCTGGGCAATTCCAAGTTCGCCTGATACTTCCAGTTGGGTACGCCCACATTCCAGACGGCCGATAATTCTACCACGTAAAAAATCATCCAAATGCGTCCTTTGTGTCATAACTATTCGGTTATCGCACTGAAATGCTTATAAAGCGCCTGCGAACAATTTTACTTCTTTGCCTGTATGCGTTATATATCACTCTCTTACGCTCTCGTCATTCTGACGTACCATTGCTGTCATCTGCTTACTTCCTGAAATTTGCATATGATTCTTGAAGATGTGTGTAGTGATTTTGAAGATGATATATTTATTTTAGAGTTCGATTTCCGCGTGACTCCGAATTATCCTTAATTTATGGACATGAGTGTATATAGAACTGCTTAGTGCGTTCATTGTAATTGGATCATTTCTTACTGCTTTAAGAAAGAGAATATTCTTTGCTTCATTTGCACAACTGTAGATCTACTTCTTTAGAATATGGCATTTTCGTTACATTAAAAATAAACTTAAAATAATTTAATGATCCCAGAATATGTCGTGGAAGTATTTTACATCCAGGAATAAAAAAATCCCTAAGAACATATTGGATCCAGTTAAGAAACGTAAATATTTTATAAAAGTAAGCACGGTTAAACATTGTGTTGCATGAAAGTAATCCATGTTTTATCTACTACGAATGTATGAATTATTATTCAAAAAGCGAATCTCTGAATGAGAATCATTTTGGAGCGAGTGTAACGACTTCAGCTACAGTGATTTAAAGCAAACGTACTTAAACTATATAGAATGATGTTGTTCTATAATAAAAGTATATAAAATTATTTTTATAACAATAATTTACCAAGTTCTATCTTTTATTTAATTTCTAATATATATTATTAGCTACAACTAAGTGAATAGGTTTCTGTAGCTCGAGCTATATTTCATAATTCACTGACTAAATTATTATAAATTAAAACAAAGTTCAACTAAAATGTTTAGCTTTTTTAGCTTATTTTCTCTGTTTAAGTTACTGAAACTAAAATACACCTTCAAGTATCTGCGTAACTAGCAGAGTGGAAACTCAAGTATGACATGAATATCAGCAGTACAGAATGTAAGAATAACGTGTGCTATAAATTTGCAAAGAGTTGGTGATTTATTGCATATATACTTTCACCAGGTCGAGTTCCTTGCAAAAATTAAACTTAATCTTGTAGTTACGGTGACAACACGCGGTGATTATTTTCGTGTATGTTTCTTTTTCGTTTGCTGACGACAGGCACTGAGCAGCAAACGTATCGCAAGTAGGGCCAAAATTCTGTGCCTCTGAGAAATGTTGTAATATTTGGGATCAGTAATTAGGAACTAAAGCCTTGCTACTTCATTTTTCGAACATCCTGTATATGTCTTTAAGTTGAAGTTTCCTTTGCAGTAATCTTTTGTTATATGCATAAAATGAATGATGCATAATATCTTATTTTCATTTGAGAACATTTTGGGTTTAATTTGTCTTTTAGCGAATTTGAACTGAATTTCCTTTGATAGATTCCTTAGATAGATAGATTCCTTAGAAAGATTGCAAATGAATGTGCTTCACAGTGAAATTAAATCTAGAGGTTATAATATAAAAAGATATAATATAATACGGATAAAACTTCATTTGAGAAGTGTGCATTGAAGGATTTTCTTGTCACGCTAAAATCGCATTTAGTTGAATTTAATTATTTAAAGCAGAATTTAGTTCTAAAATATAAATAATTAAATAATTTTTGTGGTAATAAATGTATGTATAGACGAGATATTTAATTATTAATTATCCACTTAATTTTAGTTCCACTTTGATGGTCGCAATGCTACTCTTGTTATCACAGAAGCCTTTCCAAAAGATGCTGGTACTTACACGATCATAGCACGAAATAAAGCTGGTGAAGCTGTATCTTCCTGTAATGTGTCTGTCAAAGGAAGATTGCCATTGGAGACGTCGTAAGTGACACAACTTAATTTACGCAATTTTTATAGAATATCTGCTGCCTCTCTTTGTAGAGAGAGCTCTTCTGTGGTTAGAGAAGTATAAAATTCGTTTACATTTAGTTATTGTTTATATTCCTTGGCTAATTTGCAAGTCAGTTTTGTGAGCAACGTCTCGATAAAATCAAACAATAAAATTTCCAGTAATTTTTTGCATGCCAAGGGGAAATTTTAGTAAATTAAACGTTTTATATAAAACTCTTGTTGGACATTACAACCTTTTACAGTATCAGACTGTTCACATATATTACAAATTTCATCATGGTAGCTTTATCTCACATGCATTAGTTTTGTCGGCAGTACGAAAAAAAACATCTTGTCAGTATCGTTTTTTAAAATGATTAACAATTTTTTAAGGATTTTTGAGTAGTTAGTTCCTATTGTCATTTACATTATAGCTAATAGTAATGGGGTAATAACCTTCATGGTGGTAATTTTAGTTTGCTGTTGATCCGTACTTAAATGAAAATAAAATCCATTTTTTATTGAGTTTATGCAAAAGTTATCTTTACATTGTTTTAATGTATGGAAAAGCTGTCTCTTTTGAGAGAACCCAACATAAGGTGTTTTTCTAGCTCCTCGAAACTTCATAAATTAAATCTTACTCTTAAGAATCTAAAAGACGTTTCTGTAAATCTGAAGGTTAAATTTTCTTTAGTTTTAAATTAATATGCTTGTCTACCATCTGTTATTAATATATATACAGTAAATCCACCCCAAACGCGATGAACTAATACAGCAGTGAATGGATACTGAGTGAAATAGCAGAGAACGAATACAGTAAACAAGCGGAAATATGAAAGAAAATAATTCCATTAATTAGAGGAAATATGACAGACAAAAGTCATCAGACCGTAAAATCATCAAAGCTAGTAAAATTCAAATGCTTAATATTTTTTTGCTGCTTAAATTTTTATTTCATATCTAAACACGTGATTGAGCTGTTAAGATGTTTGGTTTTGTGGCAACTAATAGTATCTTTAAAAGAATTTCGAAGTTTTTTTCTATATCACTATTAACGTTAAACTACAATTTTTAATCATGTTCCCTGCGATTGGAGAGCTGCCATCAGCCGAGTAGATAAGACCGCTGAACGCTAATAGTTGACTTGGATCCAGATGCCCAAGAGTGGATTGACCGCATGGGCAATTATCCGTCCTCTCAGACAGATTGTTAGTTTGCTTTGATACATTTTAGTAAATATGAGTCAATAAATCTGTCCTTTGTAAAATTTAGAATATTTCGTGGCTGCATTTTAAACTGTAGTTTGTTGGTCTTAGTCTAGTTTTTGTTTTTGTAATCAATTGGTCTTAATTAAAACGCTCTGTTACTTCCTTGCACAGTTAAAATGTGTAAGGAAGTAACATAACATGCTCAGTCTTTCTAAAATAATATCCTAACTGAAAAATTTTTCTTTTCAGTGACTCTGAAATTGCATCTGATATTGAACCAGCTAAGCCGCAGGTGAAACAACAATTGGAAAACCAAACTGTTTTTGAAGGGAATAAAGTGCGCATGGATTGCGTGATTGTTGGCCAACCGGAGCCGGAAGTATGTTTGATTTATTCGACACGTATTCGGTTTTTACATTTCTCAACTTTTGCTTTGCAGAATGATTTAAGCAATAAATGAATTTTTCAATTTTGATAAATCTTTCCAACTTCCGTTTTATATATATATATATATATATAGATATAGATATAGATTACACATTTTATATATATCATATGTTTTATATTTTATGTAGATATTTCTGTATAATCGATTAAATCTTAATTTAGAGAGGGAAGAAATTGAACTACATCGTAAATGATTAAATATTTTTACCTCCAGTGATCGACTAGATAAATCCACTGAACATTGGTAGTTTGATTCTATTTCAACTGGTGAATAAACTGGCTACTTGGGAATTTCCGTGGTTTTCACTGTGAACAAGAGCCAATTTTCCTGGGAAAATACTCCATGAAATTATTATTTCTCTTATATCACTTTGCCATAATCAAATAATCAATCTCAATTTACTAAATATTTCTGACGACTTCCAGAAAGAATAGTAGTATTTCCTTGCTAGCTTTGATTTTTTTTCAGTGTAGGTGAATTTAGCAAGATCTACTTTTTATAGATTCGCTACTTTACTGGAATTTTCCTGTTAACTACAATATGTTTATAAATAATTGTATGATTGTTAGGGTTTCACAACATACACGTCACGATGATGATAGAGAAATGCAACCTGATTGTGGAAATGCAGAAATATCAAAATTTTTTACTTAATGAAAAATTAATGTGAGTATTTCATTTTGTGACGTCATGTAATACCAGTGCAAAACAAAGTATATAGTTAAACTCGAGATATTACAAATTGTACTGTCTGTTATTCCAAGCATTCACGCAACTAAAACATGCATCCCCTCCTACCTACTAGTATGCGAGAGTTGATAACCAAGGGAATTTCTGTTTTGAAATCTATTACGCGGAGTATGTTGGTCAAGATATGGAAGTAATTAAAGGCTCACACATATATCTGTCATATTAAGAAAAGTACTCCCATTTAAAATTTCTGTACTTGCTTCAAAAAACTGAAATTTTATATAAAAAATGAAAAAAGTTATTCTTCCTCAAGATCGCAATAACCATTTATAGAGATGAAGCGATAAAATTTCAATGGAAGAAACATATGCATATAGCTTGCATCTTAGAGCATTTAGATTGTTGGAAGTGCGTAATTTGTTACAAGTATGAGAACATAATTAATGCGAAGTCATCATCATTATTTGTGTTGTTGGGGAAGAATACATATTATTGTAATTTTAGGCGCTGGTATTTTAATTAATAATTTATTGATCATGTTATGCAGTGTTATCAAATGTAACGCAAAACATAAAGCGGAGGCTGTTTACTAGCAAAATCCAACTGAAGAAACCGCAGTATCTCGATTGTGCACAGAAAAATACCCATGCGAATAAAAGCCGCACACAGCGTAAAAAGCTACATAAAGGGGAAAAAATACACTTGGAATCAAATACAGTTTCAAATACCTAAGGCGTATTTAAAAAAAATCTGTTATATTCTTTTTTGAGTTTGATGGTATTGAAGTACTTAAATTTAACTACTTTTTAAAAATTAGTGTATTCATAAGAAAACTGTCCCTTTTCTTATTACCTTTTCTCCCTTGTTTCAGGTTATATGGTACCACAATGGAAAACCTGTCAAAGAATCTGATGATTTCCAACTGCTGTTCGAAGGAGATCGTTGCACTCTTATCATCAAGATGGCTTATTTAGAAGATTCTGGCACTTATAAATGTGTCGCGATTAATTCAGGTGGAGAAGCTTCCAGTGTTTGTCAACTAAAAGTAGAACGTAAGTAACCTATATCTAATTTACCTTTTCTACAAATTAAAATCACTCATGTAACGTAAGAAGTGCTACCAATAGGAGGTAAGATTTTCAAAAGGGGAGATTAAATTATACAGGGAATAACAGGAGATCCTGTCAGCGTTAGAATCTGTTGCATCGATAAGAGAAAAATTTCGAAACGTCCTAGGATATACAGTGTTAGAGCATTGTAGAACAAATTTGGAAACAGAGGTGCTTCCTTAATTTTTTTTCTTTTATTAATCCCTTTATTGAATATGTTTTGTTGCAGATAAGGTTGGGCTGTGATACTAAGCTGAGTTTCTAAGTTTTTACAGTATATGTAATGGATCTCACACAGACGGTGTCCAAGATTGCTTTAGACAGTCCAATTTCCATGTTCAGATATTGTTTTCATGAGTAACCTTGAAGATATAAAAATTCTTCTGCGAACTTGTAAAGTTCAAAAACCAGTTGTTTTACACTGAAGTGAAAAAAGTCATGGGATACCTCCTAATATTTTGTCGATCCTCCTTTTGCCCGGCGAAGTGCAGCAACTCGACGTGGCATGGACTCAACAAGTCGTTGGAAGTCCCCTGCAGGAATATTGAGCCATGCTACCTCTATAGACGTCCATAATTGTGAAAGTGTTGACGGTGCAGGGTTTTGGGCATGAACTGACCTCTCGATGATGTCCCATAAATGTTCAATGGCATTCATGTCGGGCGATCTAGGTGGCCAGATCATTCGCTGGAATTGTCCAGAATGTTCTTCTAACCAATCGCGAGCAATTGTGGCCCGGTGACATTCCGCATTGTCATCCATAAAAATCCCATCATTGTTTGAGTACGTGAAGTCCATGAATGGCTGGAAGTGATCTCCAAGTAGCTGAAGGTATCCATTCCCAGTCAATGATCGGTTCAGTTGCACCAGAGGACAGAGTCCATGCCATGTAAAAACAGCCCAGACCATTATGGAACCACCACCAGCTTGAACAGTGCCTTGTTGACAACTTGGGTCCATGGCTTCGTGGGGTCTGCGCCACACTCGAATCCTACCATCAGCTCTTACCAACTGAAATCGTGACTCATCTGACCAAGCCACGGTTTTCCATTCGTTTAGGGACCAACTGATATGCTCATGAGCCCACGAGAGTCGCTGCAGGCGATGTCGTGCTGTCAGTAAAGGCACTCGAGTCGGTCTTCTGCTTGCATAGCCCAAGGAAGACAAATTTCGCCGCACTGTCCTATCGGACACGTCCCTCGTACGTCCCACATTGATTTTTGCGGTTATTTGACGCAGTGTTGCTTGTCTGTGAACATTGACAACTCTACGCAGACAGACATTGACAACTCTACGCAGATGTCGCCGGTCTCGGTCGTTAAGTGCAGGTGGTTGGCCGCTGCGCTGTCCATGGTGGGATGTTATGCCTGAAATAGATACTCTCGGCACATTCTTGACACTGTGGATCTCGGAATGTTGAATTCCCTAACGATATCCGAAATGGAATGACCCATGCGTCTAGCTCCAACTACCATTCCGCGTTCAAAGTCTGTTAATTCTCGTCGTGCGGCCATAATCACGTCAAAGCCTCTTCACATGAATAACTTGAACACAAATGAAAGCCCTGCCAAAGCACTTCGCATTTATACATTTTCTACGCGATACTACTGCCATCTGTATATTTGCATATTGCTATCCCTTGACTTTTGTCACTTCAGTGTAGTGCTTCCAACCCCTTGCTGGATTCTATGTTCCTCTGACTTTTGGGTTTCATCCCTAGACAAAAGTAATCTAAATTTAAATTATGCACATTTTTCTGAATAAAAGGTGTAAATTTTATTAAGTCCATTTTTAATTGCGTCTGTATCGTCCCCAGCACATGGCACTTCGAAGATTATTATCAACCACACCTTGCATTCAGATTTCGTTTGTCAAATCAAAATGGCCCGTTGTACATTTATAGTTTAACAATAGTAATTTTAATTACCATTTATAGTAATTTATAGTGTACCAGTATTTAATAGTCTAAATTTGCGACCCACATGCTATTGAAATTTATACTGACCCTCAAACATACAGCTGAGAATTGAAGCGACGCACATGCTTGCTGTTGAAGAAACAAAAAGAGGAGTAAAAAGAAGAAATAACATTTAAGAAATATGTACATAACTATTAGCAATGTATCTATAACTATTAATTATTAAATTTAAGTAAAAATAATACTTCAAAACATTTCTGGACCCAGCAAAATTTCTCTATCGAGCACATTTTGGGAACCACTGGTCTAAACTATTTCACGGTTATTCTAGTACATCTTTTATGTTTCTTAGCTCACATAGCTTCAGTACTGCAATCATCAAAAGCCTATTGTTGGTTATTAGTCGCACATGGATCGTAAATTATTCTTTAACTTAAAAATGTGATAATATAAGAATACATAATTTGTCGCAAAATCCTCAAATGTGTAAGAAATGTATCTTTTTGTGTAGTTTATTTATTATTATTTTTATTATTTCGGGTCTAAAACATTTAAATCTCGAAAAACGATTGCTGCTAAAATCGAAACAATATTTCAGAAATTACTGATTATATTCAATGAAACACTTCGTATCTAATTGTATTTCGTTTGACTGAATTCAAAATTAATTTTCAGTTGGATATTTTGATAAGAAGAAGCATGCAAGTACTAAAAATAAGGTTCAAAATATCATGCTTTAAAATGTAGATGCGAATTTAAATAAAAATTAGTATTAACTCTAGTTTCAGTTCTTCAGTCATACAATTTAATAACAAAATAGTATATTACAACTTTAGATTATAAAGATCTACGAGTATTTCTTTAAGTACAAATTCAAATTCTCTTTTCTCACATAACTTGTTTAACTGCACATTCAGAACTATTTTCTTAACATGTTGGCATTTCTTAAAATAAGTATTGCGGGAATACTTTCCTGCGATATATAGTTTTCTTATTTCGTATTTTATTGTGCGAATGTTTTATTATTGTTTTGTCATTAGTAATTTTTTTTCATTTTTTAGCTGTTGTAGAAACTGTACAGAAGAGGTAAGCTTATTTTATTATATTTGTGTTTTAAAATATTTTAGTGCTTAAAAACTTCTTTCCTTCTTTTTAGAAGTATTAGATAGTATTAGATAAACTGATTAAGAGGTATTAGGTAAGAAATATTAGATAAACTGACTGCTTTTCCGATGCATTATTTTAGTTATCACATTGTTTTGAAATTTTTTAACAACAATAATTTTGTTGTATGTAATGGCGATTTTTTTCCACTTTTTGAAACAAAACTGAAAATTAAAAAAAAAAAAAAATGTTTTAAATTAAAAATCAAAAATTCTGTTTATATTAATTACCAGTCCTCAGAATTTCGAGATATACACAATGCAAACGTTTTACAAAGCCTTTTATTGATAACATTAGTTCTTAAATGACAGATTGAACTTAATAATTTGCAGTCATTTGTTGAAAGTGCTTGTAGTATAAGTTTCTCACATAAAAGTGAAACAGTTGAGAATAATAAAATAGAATCGTCTTTTCAAGGTGCATTGTAAGTGTTTATTTTTAAATTTTTGTATTATCTGTAAATTTGAATTAAGCGTTCTCAATGGTTTTGAAGCAGAAATATTTTTAAGTGAAGTACTGCATTTAGTATGAAACTTCTTCAGCCCTGGAATAAAAACGTATTTTTTTGCAGTCACGTGAGTCAAAAGGATATTCTCCTAAGTATCGAGAAAATGGATCCACCCAAATTCGTGAAATTACTGGAAGGCTTGGCTGTGACGGAAGGTCAGCCTGTTGTTCTGGAATGCCAGTTGCTGGGAGGTCCAGAAACCACTTTGTCTTGGTACAAAGATGGACTTCAAATAATGAATTCACCCGCGTACCAGGTAACGACAAATAAATCTTTTTCTCATAGCTTGAATAAACTTTTCTTTAGAATCACAGAGGATTACCTTTATCACTGCCAATATGTTAATGTATTTAAATTAAAATGGTTTCTCATAGAGTATATTACTATGTTATCAGTTGTTGGAGTTAATATAGCAAATCTAACGAGTTTCCTGAAAGAAATAAAAAAAAAAAAAAAAAAAAAAAAAAAAAAAAAAAAAAAAAACTGAAAATAGCGTAGAAAATAATTGCTTTTCTATAAACAACTTTAACGGTTTATATACAGGGTTTAAAATCACTCGTGAATAGAAATATATATTTATTACAGTAAAAGAGCTTTAAAAGTCAGTTTAATTCCTTACAGATGATTTAGGTAACCGATTATATTACTTTTCCTTGAAAAATAACGCATTCGTTACCAGCTTTGATACAGTTCGATTACTTTCTGTATTTCTCAACAGGGTTACATTTATTCCACTAGTGTCAAGTCATTAATCTAGAACTCGTCCAATATTTTTATTTATATCTGGATGCAGTTAGCTTCTAGCTCTTCCTGGGAATCAAGGGTGTTTGGTAAAATTTGCAAGGATGAAGCTAACATCAATACTGTAGTCTAAAGGCAGCTGAGTAACTGAAGAAAGATGACTTCCGGGAGTTTTACAAATAGTTTCCGTACAATGTTTGAAGTAATAAATCGAAAATGTTCTTGATTATAATGAAAAGTATTAAATAGCAAATGGATTAATAATTTGATACTTAAATCATTCATGTAGTATTCAGATAGTCTAGCATGCCATAGCCATAGTTAATTATCTATAAGTAATCAGTCCAAGAACCAGTCAACGGCATTGGAATGGATATTCTGTCATGTAAAAACTGAAAGTCGATCTTTTTCGACAGTAAAATCTTAGTATCTTCACATGTATTTACAACAAAATTTGGACATTCCCTGCTCAGCGAACTTAATTGCACTACAGGTCTCCCACTCCTCAGAACCAGGTGCGGAGGTTCAACCTCCGCTCTGGTCCCTCAGAGAGAGAGACGCACCGCCTAGGAAAATCTCCCAGACGGCACTGGTCGTTAATTTGCTACCTACCAGTCGCTCGGGCTGCCCGTTGCAGTGGGACATTACCCAGCATACCCTGAGACGCTAACCCCCGGGCTACTAGTATCACGTTAGTACTTGTCTGACCCCAAGGCCGGCCAATAAGTGACCCTGAAGGCCCTGGAAAACCCAGGGCCTTAACCACCAAGTTCATAAATTTTATACCCCCGTGGCCGAGACTGCCTAGGTACAGATCCTAGCCAGTAGCTTCGTAGAGTTCTTCTCTACGTCGCCCCCCGGGGGGGGAAGATAGACTCTTTTCCGTATTTCCTCTTTCTTTGTGACTTAGTTTAGCTGCATCACTTGTTCCATGATAAAAACCCGCAATGGCCGAATTTAAATTACTTATAAATAATAATTAAAAATAAATGTCGTAGGATTATAAATGAAACACCAAGTTTCACTTTTAGAGACAATATTTATTGAAAGATGAAATCTGGTGCAATATTGTTGCAGTCCGTAAGCAAATATGAATTATGATATTTACTGGGTCAAATTAATTTTAATTACTGTAAAAAAATATCGACCACCAATATAAGAAGTCACATTGGGGATTCGTCTTGCCTTCCCTCGTAAGTTGTACAACTTATACAAAATTGTTCGTTTACGCTCCGCTCAAGTACTATCGTGGCGTATTTTCTTTCATAGATCTGCTGTACATTAGTGGATTTCTCGTGTAGTACTGATCTATGTTTTTTATATTCTAGATTCAGACTGAAAGCTGTGGACTTTCCAAACTAACCATTCCTATGGCGAAGATCAGTGATCGTGGCACTTATTCTGTGAAAGCGCAGAACAAAGCTGGAGAAGCTCAAAGTATCTGTACATTATCAGTGTCTCCTGAAACAGTTCCTATGAAATTTAGACAAATATCTCAAGAAACCCCTCCAGTCTTCATGCAGCATATAGAAAACCAAGTACTTCAACCTGGTGCTACTGCACGATTTGAAACAATTGTTGAAGGTAGCCCCAAACCTACGGTAAAGAAACTTTTCATGCATCAATTTATTTTAAAGCTTCTTTTTATTTCAGGTGAATCCTATAAAACTTTCAAAGTAGTTAAAATACGTACATGTGCCAAGTATATTATTATGACTACTGGGGTATAATGTCACGGATTGCGCTGATATAATAATAATTGTTCAAATAAAGATTAAAATTCTGTTTACAGATATTATTTAAAAAATATTTATAAAATTCATCAAAAGACGGCAGTAACTCACAGTGATCAAGCGACAGATATGCTGTGATCGCATTCATATATGCACATATAATTTCAAATGAGGTTTTTGAAAATCCATTAATTTATTCCTTAATCAGTGTTACAAAATCTTCAGGGATTACTCCCCAACCCTTGCAGTCTAATACTTCTTTTTTCGCATTTGCTTGCTGTCCCTTTTCACATATATGGAGCCCATTCAATGACCTCTTGCATGTATTTTAAGATTAATGATTTTTATTTTAAGGTAATCGTGAGAACATTCCATATTTAAATAGCATTTTGAAAACAGCTTGAGCCTTTCGCAGATAGCGATAGTCCTTCCTGATGTCCACATGATATCTCAAGTGGGCATGATTTAAGCCATTTGATGCTGACATGCCATTATTAGCCGCCCCTTATGTTTTATTGCAGCTTTTCAGTACTTAAAACAGTTAGTCTTCTCTGTTTCTGTTCCATTTCTTTTTAATTTTTCCCAATGTTTCCTCTTTAGTTTTTAGTACAAATGGGCGTACTGAAGATTTAAAAATTATTTATAGATAATGAATATAAAAGCTGAACTTTTTAATAACTTCTAATTCATGTTGCATTCAAGAAATTATGGCAAGATAGATAATTAATGCAATGTCAGGAAAAGTATGCCAATATTTTGGTATTACATCGAAATGATTTGTAAACGCGATCGATACTGTAATGACATTTTTTTAGAAGAAGCATTTTTTTGGAAGCACTGGGAGGTACTCAGCAAGTTATCCCATGATATATAATAAATGAAATAAGTATTTTGTAAAACTTATGTTTGTATTGATTTACTGGTAGATCAGTTTTAAAAGCATTTTAGGTAGGTTTTCTGCAAATTAACATTGATATAAAAACTACTAAATATCTTTAGGAAAGAGACATATGCCAATCTGAAAAGTAAAATTACATGAAAAAGAAGCACTGCATGAGTGTAAGTTTTAAGCAAAACTTGAACGATTTCAATGGATTTTCTTTTCTTCATAAGCAAGGAAATTTTGTTCCTTTGAAACGAACGATTTCAATGGAATTTCTTTTTTTCAGAAGCAAGACAATTTTGTTCCTTTGAAACATATGCTAATCTATGCTTTGCTAAAAAAAACTAATGTTTAGCAACAGGAATTGACATATCATGAGTAAACTGGCTAAGTCTTGTAGTTAATTTTGGCTTCGTAGCATTTTGGCTTCGTAGTAATTTTGGCTTCGTTTTGTGGTTAAACTTTCTGTGATGTCTCCTTTTGTAATATTTTAGCCAAACGTGTTTTTTAACCTAATTTTATTAAATATATAATTCGATTTCTTTGTAATATTTAATTAAAGTTTTGCTTACTTTTCTTGTATCTAATTCGAATTCTTGCACATTTGTGTTTAGATGAAATCGTTAAAATATTTACTAGTTATTCTACGTGAAATGTAATGTAACAAATGCAGAAATAAAACAATCAACCAGAAAATGAATATATGAAACTTAAAAATATCCGTCTTCATTTTTTTAATTGAATTTCGTACGATTTCGTACGATCGTAATTTTTTTAATTTTCTAAATATAATTTTTAACTCCCATCAAACTTTCGTTTCTTTTGCATTTTATTTACAGGTTCGGTGGAATTTCCAAGGAAAAGGTGTTCCAAAGGATGAACATTATAATGTGGGTACTGATGGGGAAAAGAAGTACTGGCTGGTTATTCGCGATGTATCAAAAAATCACACTGGGAGGTACTCAGCAATTGCTGAAAACAACGCCGGCATCGCTACAACTTCCGCATATTTGTCTGTTGAAGGTAAAAATAAGTTTCTGTATTTTCGGGTATGTCTTAATGAAGATAGTCTTAAAACTAAAAAAACTTTTGCCTTTCTCTAGAAATGAAAATAATTAATAACTATAGAGATATAATAGAAACTTAGGTATGAGTGAAAAATTTTGTTTTATAAGCTTAGTTAATACTAGTTATTTTCAGTTAATAATGATTATTGTTTTATATATGTTACATGGTTATATCTAATAGGTAAAGAGTTATCCATTTAAATTTATTTCATGCATTATTTTTGTTTATTTTAATTCCAACCTTTTTTGTTATTTTATTCCTGCACCATGGTTTCTAAAATTACTACATAGATTAAATTTTGGATAACCACTTTATAATTTCTGCATTATGTATGAGGAGCATGGCTGGCTTTCTTTTATTGTTGTATGGACAAGTCTTTATAAGTTTTTGTGGTTAAACACTGATTTGTCCAGGTGAGTAGGGCCTTACTTTTAAATCAAATCATATCAACACATTGCCTTTACATGTTTGCCCTGAACAAGCATTTTTAAAAGTATTTGAAATGTTTTATTAATGTCTTTAAAAGATACACCAAACTTACGTTTAGATCAAAATGACTGTTAATTTTCAATGCAATGTGTGCAGCATGCGTTTTGAATTGCTGGTGTTACGATTAAGGAAGCGCCAAAAAAGAATCATTTTCATTTAATTTACGGTTTTGTTAAGCCACATTAACTCCTCCTTTGCTTCTAAATCAGTTCTTAATGCATTCTGAAAATTATTGCCTTAGATGAACTTTAATTACGGCGCAAATTTAAACAAAACAAATAATGTATATTAAACCCGACTTTTATTTATGCATCACATGAGGTTTTGACAATAACAAAAAGCACGTCACAATCCAAATCTAGCTTTTTACAACACATATGCAATGTAACTTAAACTTGTAACTTATAGCCTTGAGAAGTTAATCTTTCTTCTAACTAATTTTCGTAATGAGTAACTTAAAATCAAAGAGGAAATGAACATAGGACAAGTAAAACTAAATATTAGACTCAGAGCGTGGATACGTTATCAATCGCAGTAAAATAATTCACTGTCCATCAGAAAAAAGAAATTTTCATCGGCTTATTTGAATATATTTGAATTTTTTTGAGGCCATGGTGTACTAGTTAAATGGAGCAACAAGATAGGTGAGTTTAAACAAGTACTCATTAATCGTTAACGTTGAAATCTAAATCATGTTTTGTGCTGCTTTCAAAAATATTCTTTTTATTCTAGCTTTACTATTTTATGTATGTTCGCTGATATCATCTTGCGCAGGGAACATCATACATAAGTTGAGGGGAAATGTAGGAAAAGTGATCTTAATCAACAAATGTTTCAGATAAATAAACAACATAACAACAGAATAGGCTGTTTGGGGAGGAAATAATCGATGCTATTTGTACATTCAGTCGTGTGAAAAAGACATGTTTCTGAGATGTAAAATTTATGCTTTTTTTCCCTCATACAGCCATACACAGCGTTAGAGATTCCTTATTACGAAAGTGATGTAGTTCCTATCATTGCCTTTTCATCTCCCTGCTACAAGCTAATATTAATAACATAAATTTCGCATTACAATTATGCATATTACAAAGCAAATTCATATTACAAACTTTAATTTAATGGTTATTTATTTGTTTTACAGAAGCCTCGCTGCCAGAAATTGATTCGGCGTATGAAGAAAACATGTGAGTTTTTGAAAAAAAAAATACATATTCTTTTTTTTTTAATTATATAGTATAAAAAATTTAGAAGAGTTTACGATATATGAATAGCAGATAATTTTAGCTCTTATTTTCTAATATTAGATTTGATGTTATATAAATCAGGTATCTACCCGGACTTTAAGATGAAACAACATTCTTTCTTAGGTATATTAACTTTAAATGCTGAATAAAATAATAATCAACTACAAAAATCGACGTAATGTGAGTAAATGTGCGAGACTTTAGCTTCGAAGGTTAAATAGAATTTTTTCTTTGACTGCGAAAGTAAAAAGGATGTCAGATAGGGATGTGCCGTTACTAGGACAATAAGTAAAATTTTGAGAAGGCTGTAAATGGTAGATAGTCGCTGATGTAGTAAAAGCAACTATCAAATAAATTCTTGAAAAGCCGAGGGTAAACAAGGATTTAAAGGGGGATAATTAATCAGAGGCGAAAAATTGTAATGGATATGAAACGCCTTCAGGAAATCTAATTCTCCATTTTCCATCAGATTACTGACGTCACGCCGATTCTTGTTGTTCATTAAAGTTTCTTTAATAGTTTATAGTTTTAAAAGTTTCTTTAATACGGAATAGTTTAATAATGAATAGCTTCTTCTTCGGTTTGTTCTTTTTCTTGCATTAACTTTGTGTAATAAAAACGGTTTACACGTCTTGGCAGAATATGACGCTTGTCCTGCTCTTAAAATAACAAAAATGTATATATTATTGACACCATACGAAACCAGAACCTCTAAACCAGTTGTTTCGAGAAAAAGTATGAAAGAGAAGGTTTTGAGGAACTAAATTACGACTTTAAACATGAAAAGCCTTTTCTAAGCATTTGAGCGAAAATGCATCTTTTTGATTTATGAGAAACACTACAAGAAATGCGTTTAGTTGTAAGTAGTGTTGCGGTTTTGGTGAGGGGCCGATTATTGTATATTTAAAAAATATTTATGTATATTTAGATGCATAATTTCTCATTCTCCCTTTTTTTGTTATTAGAGCTCAATCTATGGTTATGACTCGAAAAACAGTTGTGGAGAAGAGTACGATAAGTAGCACCATAGACCATGTAAGTAATTTAAATTACTTTTACCGTACGTAACTATTTATCCTGAAATAACTCAGCTGAGAATTCCACAGTCATTTCTTTGAATGAAAAAATAAACAATCGTGTTATTTAAAATTGAATTGCATTTTTATCTTACAAAGTTAAGTGTAAAAATGTAAAAATTAACTTGCATGCATACATGTAAAATATAACTTACACACATTAAATTTAAATAAAGCGCAGAAGAATAAATAAATTGTTCAAGGATACGAATTTTAAATTTTTAGTGTATAATACTGAACTTTTGTTATGTGAAGATGATGATGATATATTTTAGCAAAATAAAGCAACGCAAGCTCAGCATTGTCGAGAATTAACATTTTGTCTGAAGTTTTCCTTTTTATGCTAATTTTCTGTGAATCTTAGATTACTTATCTAAATGGAAGACATTGATTTTTATTTCCATAACTATTGAATCATGAAATTTGTGTGAAACAATATTTTAATATACTTAAATTTTTAATATTTCTTATTTAAATTTTAATAAAAGTAATCTATAACGAGAAGCGGCAGATTTGTGTACACCTCCGCACTGGTGTCTGCATTACGAGGTGTAGCCGTAGCTCAGTCGCTCAAAAGGCCAGTACGAAATGGCCAAACTCTTTTTGTCGTCGTGAGGGATAACGGATTTTAATGGCATCCTAGTTAAGTTATCAACTGAAAGTGGTAATGAATTACATAAAGCAGAATTCTTGGGATTGTTGCAGCTATACCATTCTCCAGATAAGCTGCTTTAAAGCAGCAGCTACACTACAAGGTAAATTTACTTAACTTCCGTCGAACAAAACTTTCCCAGCAATTTTGTTTACGTAGCTAAGTTGGCGTCTTTAATCATTAGCTCGAGTCGGACATGAAATAGAATTCTTTTATTCTCACCTGCAGAAGTTGACTCTATTATCTTTTACCTAGCTGCTGATTGGTTTATTTGCCTGAAGAAATATTTTAGATCTCCGAGTAAAACGTTGCGTGTTAGAATCTATTTTTCAAATTGATACTTAGAGAGCATGTTTCTAGGAAAAGGTACTTGTTGTGTCTCGGATGTTGCAGTCTAAAATCAGCTTAAGAAAGCGATGCATTTTCCATGCAGCCATTTATTGAATTCTGAATTTTGTTCAACTGAATTTTGAATTTTCGCTGTTGCAATTTCGGTATGATAGGATAAATGCGGCACATGCTTTCGAAGTTTGTTGTAAGCAAATAAAGGATGCTTTTGTTTGTTATAAAGTGATATGTAATGAAATAAAGGAATACATTGTAACGGCAGACTTTAGTATATTTCTGAAGAATACCATAGTTACTAAACTTTCCACGAGTATCACTGCCGCTTTGTCAGTTGCTGTAGAGCCTTTCTTTCTCTTCAAAGAAGAAAAAGCAAAATCCCAATGGCATAATTATTGCAATGTTTTTTGCTATCCAATAACTAAGTTGTAGTGTTTTAGCTGAGATAAATTTCTTTAACTGCTAGAACCTAGTAGAACTGATTTGCGACTATTCGCTAAGTTCTTATTGCTAAATAACAGCTCCGAAGAAGGGTAGAAATGCTCTTTTATTTGAAATCAAGTATTCACTGATGGCCCCTCTTGGGCGTACAGAAAGCCAGCACTTTTGGCTTGAACTTAAACCGAAAATATAAAATTAAACTAATGAAGTAGAATAAATAACCTAAGCTGCACAGAGTTGTTACTGCGTAGTTCGTTCTTATCTGATAATCACCGGCTTAGAGTAACAGCACGTAATAAGCACGGCCGTAAACTAACAAGCTTTAGGCAAGCGTAGGTAGGAAAATGAAGAATTAATGTAAAGCTTTACATTACTTTCAAAAAATAAAGTAAAGCCGTACAAATTTTAATGTTTAAAGTATTTTGAAACCTACTGTCTTTCAGCCGTACACATTAAGGATCAGTAGCAATGTATCCGTACTGTACTCGTAACATTCTGTATAATGTTCAGTAAATTGCATGATACATAAAACTCTGTATTGTAAAGTAAACTTTAAGTCAAAAAATATTTCGCTCTAATTGCCTTAAAAGGCGAATCTTCTAAACTCATTTAACGTAAGGTAGGTTAAGATCAGATAGTCAGCTAAATGAAAATATTAAATGTATTTTCTAACTAATGTATTTCTCAGATTCCAGATTCCACTGAATTTATGAGTACATGAAAAGCATGTGTATTCGTTTTAACTAGATTTGTTATATTCAATTAAAATTTGAAATTGAGTTCCGGAAAACGAAATCCATACAAATTTGTTAAAATTATAATGACTTTTAATTTTTTATAATTCTATGTTTTTTATAATGTTACGTGTCAGTTATTTAGTCATTCATTATTTTAGTTTTCCATTATTAAGAATGGTTTAATAATATTTTGAATACTAAAAATATAATTTTAAAGCGTCATACATAAAAGTATGAACTGCAATTTTATGTATAGGTGGATGAGATGGATTTCCAACCTCCAACATTCCCAGTCTTTTCATCTCTTCAAAGCCAACAGCTGGTAAAAATGGAACAGACACCCATCATAGAACAACCCCCAAGCAAACCTCCCAAATTCACTAAACCTGTATCGACGGCTATTGTCACAGAAGGCGAGAAACTTTTGTTAGAGGCGCAGTACGAAGGTATTTATTTTTCAGATTCCCTAATTTAGATATATGTACATTATTTCTGTAAGTGTGCAGAGATGCAGTTTAGGTCTTTTTGTTTGATAAAGGTTCAGTGAAACATATTATTGTTCATAACCCATTTTATCCCATTTTTGCATAAGTAACTTACTAAACCATTTATATTCTTGCCGGCAATGATGTTTACAGTTCATCAAGTTTCACCAATACGGTTCAGTGTTTCGAGAAATTGTACAAGAGTGATTCATATTATGGATTCATAAAATTCTGATAATTTACGTTCCCTTACTTATGCTGCTTATTATATGCTTATTATATGCTGCTTATTATATGCTCGAAATGAGTTGCAGTCTTCTCTAGCCTCACGTTAAGACAGCGCTGAATGTTTTTGATAGCTATTTGTCAGTGATCTCATTACTAATGGCTTACTTTTGCTAAAGCAATTAATAATAAGCAACACGAATGAAGATAGCGGGGACAAATTTAAAGTAGCAAAGTTTCACTTGTCAATAGCAGACTTTTCTCTCAACTGCACTAATGGAAATGTAGGGGGGGATGGGCCTTCCTCAGAACAATAGAGAGAAATCCGAGAATTTTTTTAACCAAGGGGTAGAAAACGAAGCTCCTAATGCCATCTGTCTACCGAACAATGAACATCTGTCTACCGAAAAATGGGGAAAAAAACAACTAATAAAAGCTGATATTAAAGAAAGAACTAGAAGTGAGATCATTAACGAGAATCGAAAGATATTTATAGACATGAAACATCTTCAAGAACTCGTAAGCAGAAGGTATTTCAAATAATTTTTGCTTCATAAAAAAGCAAAATAATTATTTCTTGACTAGCAATAACGGGCAGTAAAGGATTTTTGTTCTCTTTTTTAACACAAATTATGCGTACTTTCTTTAGCGCAAAATTTCAAGACCTTTTTGTTTGAATAATGCATATACTTGCAGAGCATACTGTAGATAGCTCAAGAGTTCTTACCTGGAGTAGATTCTTATCTGGAATGGGGGATAAGAACAGAACTGAGAATTTTATTATTACGAGCCTTCTTTCAGCTGACTAAACGATAGAAAATAATATCGTTGTTTTCATTTTACGACAACCCACCTCTAAAAAAGTATGAAGACTAGTCTGATGGCAATGGACATGGGGTCTCTTTCTGAAGATTATCCGGTAATCTGTAGTGCTAGATAGCGGTATTTGAACCAGTCGTTGACTAGTATGCTGTAGTACGGGAAATTGTCCTATCATCTTAGCCCTTCGTGACTTAACAAGTATCTTTTTGACAAAGGAGGATTTCTGTAACGGTCTTTCTTCGGTCCATAACAAAATTGTGGTATTATGAAGTGTATCGAGGAACACTTCACTTGCTGAATTCCACAGTCTCGTGATATAAATTCCTGGAAAGCAGTTTTGAGATAGAATGAGTGATCTGTGAATTTAACCATCGTAATATATTTATAATCATTAATGCAAACATCTGCAACATATCAATGATATATACTTCAGAATACGATGGCAGCTATCGCTTCGATACGATAACGATTTATAGATTCCAAGATGAAACATATAGTTTAGTTCTAGATTACATACCGTGAAATCTGTAATTATGTATCTATATAAAAAATGTAAAAATCTGTTCAAGATATCATTTTTATGATGATTAGCTTTAAAAGTATGTTTCCAATAGATTATTTTCTGTTCTTTGAAAATTATTAAGCTGTATTTTGAATCACCAACTGGCTATTTTATCATTATTTAAATTTTACATATTATGAGCAGAACGCGAAATTTGTCATGCTTTACTTTTTATTGATGTGAAAGCGTGAAAAAAAGTTCTTCTAGGCTGTAGTTTCCAAATAATTTACTTTTCTTTATTTCCACCTTTTAGGTGTCCCCGAACCTACTATTCAATGGTTCAAAGACGAAGTGGAAGTTAAAAATCGACCGGGTCTTCAAATATCAAGCGGAAGCAACAGAACATCTGTATTTATCTTGAAGAGTTTTGAATCAGATGGTGGGAAATATTCCTGCGTGGCGGCTAATGCAGCAGGCAAAGCCACCAGTATTGCCGAAGTCAGAGTTAAACGTGAGTCAATTAAACAACTATATTTGAAATGAAAGCGCAAAAAAGTTAAAACTTAGCTAAAACTTGGAACATAAAATGAAGTACTATGTTGTTTTAGCATTGTTCACTAAATACTGGTTTTAAGAAAACACATGGATGTTGCTGAAAACCATATGTATTCATTTATTTCAAAGGTCTCAAATAGGCAGGCTGCATTCAGACACTAAAACAGATTTGTAAGACCCTCGAATGCATTTTAATTATGTATTTGTCACAAATACGGTGATTTTAGTTTTAGAAACATACAGTTATAGACTGAGCTTAGGTACAAGACTTCTATTGAAGGAAAAAATTAATAGGTCGAGGCTTTGTCTTTCTCGCTATATGTTTGTACGTCAAGCCATGTGATTAGAGTAATGTGACAAATTTTCCCATATTGGTACAGTCAATAAATTTAGTTTTCCAACCGACAGCTTATGTTCCTTCAGTATTCTGAAATTCTCGGTTAAGGTCAAAAGTAAATTATTTAGGAGTTCATTCAACATATTGGAATTATCTGGAATAAATGTCAGTCTAAATTTTAATTCTCTGCTGTCAATACGTTTTAATTATAAATTATAACCAATAAAAATTTCTTGCGGGTACCGACCTTTAAAGACTTCAGATAAAAAAGAAATATAAATTTGAAATATTTTCCTTTGTATGGTTGTTATTATTGTTTATGTAGGTTTTGATAAATATTCAGTAAGTGAAGATGAAGTTTTATTAGCCCGAAGGGTCGTTAATAAAGAAGAGCTATTAGCACAGAAACGGCATTTTGCATTGAATCACTAAAAGCGTTGTATCACTTTTCAAACCGTTACCACCAAATATTATCGCCCCGTGTTATATTTAAGGAAATTAAATAATGAAGAATATGCGTGTATATGTGTATGTTTCTTGCATTGTGAAAAAAACAACTGTACGTAGAGCCGTCAAATTTCGAATAACGTAGTCCTCCACCCGAATATGAGCATCTGGGAACCCAAAATTTGGAATTTGTTATATTGTCTATTTCATTTTTTATGTAAAACTTTAACGAATTTTTGATTAAAAAGCTCAACGAGCAGTCGCAACATTATACGGGGGGATATTTTTATCTCTAGCGCGTGAGACTGTGTATCGGAAATTCTAAAGATATGCTGTTTTTAAATATTTTTAGCTCAAACGGACATTAGCCCAAACACTCTTAAAATGTGTATGTGTATGTGAATGGAAAAAAAAAAAAAAAAAAAAAAAAAAAAAAAAAAAAAAAAGAAGAACGCACCTTTGTACATAATATAAAATCTGAAAGCTTTCAGATTTTATTCTATTTTATTTTTTCTTTATTAGTCCAAAGGGGCAATTTGCTCAGAAGTACTATTAATTTCGTTTTGGCATTTTGCGTTGCTTCACTTTTCAAATTAGTGCCACCAAATATTATCGCCCTGTATTATATTTAAAGAAATTAAACAATGAAGGATTTGCATGAATGTATGTATGTTTCTCGCATTATTGTGACAAAATAACGGTACCTAGAGCCATCAAAATTTGAATAACGCAATCTTCCATAGAATATGGGCATGTGGAAGCCCTAATTTGAATTTGAAATTAATTTTATTATCGGTTTTATATTTTGTAAAACTTCAACGAATTTTTTAGTAGCAAACTAAACGATTTCAAAGCGAACAATGGCAACACTGTATGGGAAAAAAAAAAAAAAAAAAATTATCTCCTGCGCGCGAGACTGTGTATCGGAAGTTCTAAAAATATGCTCATTTAAAAATTATTTTGCGATATTGCTCTTGAACTGAATTTTATGGTTTAAGTGCGAAGAACGTGATATTTAATAAATAAAGGTAACACACAAAATGTTAAAAAAACGGCCCTTTGGACGTAATTTAGACATAACCTTTCAGATTTTTTAAAAATTTTTGTTTTGTTAGAAATGTTTTTAAATTTTGTTAAAAATGTGTTTTGGCTCTTCAGCTCTTTTTAGATCGAGTATCTGATTTGCATGTAATTTGAGTTTAATACTACTTACGTATTTAGTCGAGACTTAATTTCTGACTTAGAATCTTAATCATTCTTAGGTAGCAATATGCGTTTTGCATGATATGCACAGCGTATTCGAGAAGGGACGCTGATAGCCAGATGCAAAATACAGGAGATTAAACAATGGTACTTAGTAAAAAAAGAAGAAATGAACAAGTAATACCTTTTTGGAAGAGCATTGACTTTCCATACCATTAAGATATCCCGATGCCAAAATGCCTTCTGCTATTTGTTCTAACTCTAATAAAACCGAGTGAAATTGATTATTTTATTTGCTGTAGAATTCTCTCCAGCAGTTCAATACTACAATAATTGTTTAGGTCGAGTATATTTCTAGCTGTATACTTTAATGATGAATGATCATTATCCACAGTCTGTTTCGTTGCAATGAATAATAAACTGCATGATATATTTCAAATTTTATTATAAAGCAATCTGTATGTCAAATGTTTTCCCCCGGAGGTATGCTAATGTAAATATTCTCAGCACATTTAAAACAGTCTAAGATTTTTATTTAGTAGTCTATACTGTGAGATGGATACTCGACTATTTTCGATGAATGTAATCAGGATATGATGTCATCTTAACTTTTGTAACTCTTGAAGCATCTGTAATGGACTTCTGCCGTGACGAAAGAGCAGAAAATAGTTCAAACCTGAAAACTGATCTACGTGAAAGAACATAAAATGCTTAATTAGAGCAAATGGTTTTGGTGAAAAACATAGCATAAGTTCGAGACTATTAAAGACACATCTTCTTGAGATTTTTTATGAGATCGTATAGGACTTAATTACAGTTTAATTTAAAAGTTGCAATAATGGTAATTCTCCCTTGTTTAGTTTCAGTCTAAAATGCACGGAAAGAACCACGTGGTAGTTCATTGTTCTTGAAATGTGTTAATCTTCATTGCTGTACATGCTGTACATTCATTGCTGTACATCTTCATTGCTGTACATGCTGTACATTCATTGCTGTACATCTTCATTGCTGTACATGAGATTGTACAGCAATGAAGAAAAGTAATAAAATAAGAAATAAGGGATTCTCGCCTTTTAGTCTATTTTTTAACAGACTCTACAGTAGTCAGAACGTATTCTAAAAGAAAGACATACTAAATATGACCGAGTGTTAAAAAAAAGGAGACATAAACGTTGATTGACGTAGATTTTATTTTATTAGTTATAAAATCTCTTATAATATTAGTCTCTTATATTAGTTATATAATCTCTTGTAAATTAGTAGTTATAAATCAACATTAATTGGAGAACTAATTACTGTTGTGTTTTCATACAATCACACAAAAGTACTATTAATGCAAAGATACATTGTTGTTTCAATATCGTGTGCAGTATTAAGCAATAAAAGCAGAGAACAAATCAACTTTCCATAAAAAGCATTGCAGAAGCAATGAAATATCAGCCGAAACTGCCCATGCGTATTTGTGCTAATGATAAGAATAACACTACAAGTCAGAACTGGGTGCCAATATTCCCGCCAAACTGCGTGCAGGGTTTTCTTTAAAGTTACACAGGTAATTTTACTTCCATCCGTGTAACAGGCTGCAAGACACACAAGACATACAAATGTGCATTACACATATTTAATCCCATTTTAAAATGTTTTACTGTAATACGCAAACATTTTCAAAGTGGATGTAGTAGTATAGGGTGTCCAAATCAAATGTACCTATATATGTATGCATCCTCAGATTTCGATGCAGCACATCAGTTGATCGTGGCACAGATGATTCAGAAGCTGCCTGCCTGATCGATTGACGAGGGCTCCGAACGAAAGCTTGTCGAACATCTTCGACACGTGAATCAGAATGTGAACGTCGATCACCTTCGGATCTTTTCCATACACTTTCCGTTTCGAGAAACGTTTTGTGCCACTTTTTTATGCTGTTAGCCTGGGATGAATTTCTTCTATAAACTGTTTGAAACGTTATTTGCCACTTTTACTACGGATTTGTGTTCTGCATGCTTAGGGAACAATTTGTGCATTCTCTTGCGGTGACTCCATTTTTCCGTTTTTCGGTTCAGCAAAAGTGCAGGTGCGTCGGACGCGAGAAAAAATATTTTCTCCAAAACTCTACGAATTCAGCTCCCATCTTGTGGCCAATATTAGCCCTCGTAGCACTAAAACTGTGTTTTCAATCGACTGTTCAAAATAGGTGCATTTGTTCCGAACACCCTGCATAATACACTCAACTACAAAATTTTAGAATGAATATTGGTTTGGGCTGCTGTATCTCACGACGTTACAGCCTGTTCTCGCCTAGAGCATCTTTTGTAACTTATAAATTGCGTATTATCTTTGTAATCAAAAGCCCACTGAACGACAACAAACTGTGAATATAGAAACAACAGATGCATAAGTACCTCTGCATCTGACATGTGATGTATTACTAAATTTTAACATAAAATAATTTTTATTTCCTAAATGTTGGAAGTCATATTTTCAATTCGCATATACTCATATGCTTATTCTTTTTTTTTTTCAGCCTACCGTGAGGCTCCTAAATTCAAAAGAAAATTGCAAGCGGCTGTTGTTAAATCAGGTAGTAGAGTCACATTAGAAGCAGAAGTGACTGGAGTTCCAACGCCAGAAATTAAATGGTACCGAAATGGAAACCCAATCGAAAATTCTCCAGACTTTAGGATATCTTCCAGTGGCAACGTTCACACACTGCTCATCAGCGAGGTAAGATTCGAAAATCTGCCTTCGTATGCTCGTTTAATTGCTAAATTAATATTTAAATTAAAGCAAAAATCGACTTCAAATATTCGTTTCAACGAAAAATATTATTTTTTCAAACAATTAAATTATTTGAACTACCAATTGTTCAATTATTTGAACTACAAATTTTCATTGTTAGTTCAAAGGGGCAATTTGCCCAGAAGGACTTTTAATTGCGTTTTGGCATTTTGCGTCGATTCACTTTCTGCGTTGTTTCACTTTTCAAATTGTTGCCACCAACTATTATCGCCCTGTGTTATATTTAAAGAAATTACATAATGAAGAATTGTCATAAATGTATGTATGTTTCTCGTATTGTGATAAAACAACGGTACCTAGAGCCATCAGATTTTGAATAACGTAATCTTTCACCGAATATGGGCATCTGGCAGCCCTAATTTGGAATTTGTTTTATTATCGATTTCATATTTTGTAAAACTTTAACAAATTTTTGAAAACCTTTTTTATCTCCAACGCGAGAGACTGTGTATCGGAAACGCTAGAGATATGCTTCTTTTAAATATTTTGTGATATTGCTCTTGAATTAAATTTTATGGTTTAAGTGCGAAGAACATGATATTTAATAAATAAAGGTAACACACAAAACGTTAAAAAACGCCCATTTGGACGTAATTTAAAATCTGAAACCTTTCAGATTTTGTTTTTAATTTTGTAATTTTATTACACTGGTTTAATATTTGCTGAGTGGGTAAGATCATTAAACGTTGGTAGTTTGACCTGTATTTGAATGCCGTAAAGGGTTTGTTTGCTTAAGTATGCATGTATACATGAATACCAGCCAGTTTCTTGTATGAAGTCCTTTACCAAGCACTTTATCCCTTAGGCAGATAGCCCTAATACGGCCTTAATCCGTTAACCCAAACTATCTTTTCAAACCAACGTTAATTCGATGTCGAATCTTGGCTTTTTGAATTTCAAATAGTTTTTTTTCCCTACGTTCTGAATTAATGGACATATTTGTAAATAAAGAAACTTTGTTCGGTATTGTTGGTTTACTTCTTTCTTGCTTTTGTTGCAGTTTTGCTCGTCAGAAATGTGCGATTTGCAGTTGATGCGATAGTTGTCTTTCATCGCTACGTAAACCCTTATATAAAATTTTCAAGTAATTATTTGTTCTCTCAGATCTCTCAAAACTGTTAGCATTAATGTATCTTTGAAATTCTATATTTATGTCAACTGTTTCAAAATTGTACACTATTTAAAATTTAAAATTATTAATACTTTTAGCACATTTTGTTTTAAAAGTATTTTAAATGTGTAAAATTAAGTTAGTTATTAATGGTTGTGTTGACGTTCTTAACTAATAGCTATAAAAAATCATTCAAATGGATTCGAGAGCAGTCAAAATGGATATTTTCGTTGAAATATGCTACCCGAAATTTTTCGCGATTACAATAATTCCTTTACTTCGTACAAGGAAGTAAAAAAAGGGGGAAGGAAACGAGTAAATTTATGTGAATAATGTTTGTAACCAAAGATCTACTTCTATAGACGTCAGTCTCTGAATGGTACTTCCTTCTAAAATGCACACTGCATAGCGACATTTGAAATTTGCATGTTATAGCTTTAACAAGGAACTTCCGATTGATTCGATAAAAGATATTAGATTTGCTTTAAATCAAAGGATACAAAACAAAACAAAAAAAAAAAAAAAAAAAAAAAAAAAAAAAAAAGAAGAAGAACATGATGACCAAGCAAGAATGAGAGTCTGGTATGGTTCTTTAAAAAAACGGACGATTTAAAAAGAGAGATTTTATCATATACATTTAAGTTATCAGTTATTATCTCAAAATAATGTATCACGTTTCATTTCATAGGTATTTCCAGACGATTCTGGAAGCTATATGATCGTGGCCAGTAACGTGGCTGGAGAAGCCAGAAGTCTGGCCGATCTGGTTGTGGAGGAAGACAAAAGCCCTGTGGAGGAGTCCTATATCAGCATGCATCAAAAGAGAGAAGTAATTTATTTCATTTAAAATTTATTTGGGAGTAATTTTTCTACTCTACTAAATGTTTATACCTAGACGTGCGCCTATTAACGAAATATTTCAGTTACAATTATTTTTTTCAGTAACTTTAGATTACATAAATTCTCTGTGTGCTTCTTTATAACATATAATAGTTTTACTGTAACTTTAAAAGTATATAAAAACACTAACTGAAATGATATTATAAGCTTTTAGTGTGCTACAAAGCGAATAAAAATTATTTAAAATATTTGGCTTTTAATATTGCGTTAATCATGAAAGTACACTTTCGTGGAAAAATAAAAATTTACTTAGTACCCCAAAAAAGTTAAAATTTGTTAAAATGTCAAATTTGTTAAAATTTTAAGCCCTTTCCTCAGAAACCTTTAATTCAATGTGTAATTAGAATTTTCTGTAAAATTATTAATTTTTTGCTTAGAATATTATAGTTAACATATGTGAACTTCTTTTGATAACGTAAAACTAGCTTCAAAGACGTTATGATCAAATGAAGCAGAATATAAATAGCTTTTTTATTATTTGCATGAAGCTTGATAGCCATTGTCATTACCATTAAATTTTATTAATGTAGATCATTTGTTATTTAAGCTATTACTGCTTTATCTTTTTAGTTTTCTGAATCCTAATATTATTACAATGAACAAAGTGGTATGTCCTTAATTATAAAAGCATTTGGAAATTTATATTTATTTAATTACTTTCTTTAACGAGGTTTAATTTATTAGTTTCTAATTTATATTTATTAATTAATTTATTTTAATTTACTATTTTTCTTTATAGATGTTCACTAAGATTTCTATCAATCAAACAGAAGCGGTGCAACCGTTTCCGACTCATCCTAGTGTTTCAAAACCGTTGGCTGAGGTCAAGTTGCCATCTACTGACGTTAAGCTGCCACCTTCTCCTCCTCCGATGCCAGCGGTAACGTCTAAAGTGTGGACTCAAGACAAACCAGAACCTTTTCCTGCACCAGCTATAACTGAAGCACCAGAACCAGAACCTATTCCATCACCTGAACCCATTGAAGAAGAAAAGGAAGTACCACTGACGATTACTGAGTCAAATTTTGTGCCTCCGCCTGACATTCTGAAGCCAACTCTCTCAGAAAGCTTCGTGAAACAGTCCATCGAAAAGTTCTCTAAGCAGGATGTGAAGAAACAGACTGAAACTGATCAAAATAAATTAGCACCTAAAACTCAGACGCAACAGCCAATTGTTCAGAATGGTATAGATGTAAATTTCGGGCCAACAAGTTCCTTTTCTAAACAAAGTACATTCATTTCTGAATCGAGGTCTGTATCGTCAACAGGGTTCGTTTCAACACCCATAGCTTCTCACTTTACTCCAACAAAGAAATTTACTCCTAAACCTATTGCTGCACCTCAGACTGCACAAGAAAAACCACAAAAAAGTTTAGTACCGATATGGAGCCCTCAAAAAGAAGAAAAGCCAAAAGTTCCGTGGCGGAAAGTTGAACCACCGTCGACAGTTGTTGATACATTGAAGACACCCATAAAACCTTTGCAGAGTGTTTCAGAATTTAGCATGTTGCGGAAAGCTGAAGTAACAACAGGAACTGAACCATTTCATAGTACTACAGAAACTAAATTTATGTCAACTGGAACTACAGCATCTGAAAGTAAATTTTCCTCCACTGATGCTAAAAGTACTTCAATATCGACAACATCTTGTCAAACCTCTTCAACGCCAACTTCGTTCTATACGACGGAATCATCCACCACTACGCGGACGTCTTATTCCACCGAAGAAATTTCGATCACCAAGAAATACGAAGTTGTTTTGGAGCACAAGTCCGAGACAATTTCATCCTTAGACGAAAGTTCTAAATCCCTACCCAAACCTATTATTAAAAAAGAAAGTGGAAGCGAACCTAGGCCTAAAAAAGAAGTCGTCATTGAAGAAGAGCCCGTCGTTGGGGCCGAAGTTAAGCCACCACATTTTTCTAAGGTGAGGGGTGCAGAATCCTTAAGGAAGATATATGCCGATAATTAGATTTAGCAATCAACTAGACCAGTGGTCGCCAACCTAAGACAAGTTCACAAGTGTTGTTTATGATTTTTTGCTTGTTTGCTGGTTAGGTTTTTAAGTGAGTTTGTTTCCCCCCGTTATAATTTTCTCAATAAAAACTCTGTGTAGCTTTTCCTATTCTTGTTTGTAGTGTCACTTATATTCATTTATTTTTAAAAAGAAGCGTGGTAGGATGCTGAAAACATTTTTCTTATTGAGGGTTTACCTTTAATTTAGAAAGTCATATCATTTGCAGTGTTAGATGAATAAGTTGTTTGGAGTATAAATTTCAGACTCAACCATATTAAAAATTAGTGTTAAAATGAAATATTTATTTCCGTTTCAATAATAAGGTACATTATTTATATTTTTTAAGCTTAGTTTTCGCTTCCGATATCAGTGTATACATACCAGCGGTTCTTGACCATTTGACTACTTTAGTACCACCACTACATTTTACAATGATTATTTTTCAAATTCTTAATCGAAATATTAAAAAAAATATATTTTGCCATTTGCACAACCTATTGGCTATATGTATTACATAAGCACACATAAAAATTATCAGATTAAAAATTGGTTACAATTTTAATTATCAAAATTTAAGGTATAATTCTTTAATTCTAAAATTTAGTGTGAAATTTGTGCCTGTTTAAGAGAGATCAGTTTCTTTATGTCTGGTCTTATTTCACTTAGTTTTAATCGTAAATTAGAATCCACTTTTAATTTTGTTCTGTATTTAGTTTTCAAAGATAACATGGAAGAAAATCCTTTTTCACATAAATAGATTGTGCAAAAAGGAAATAAAAATGTAATAATTTTATTTGAAATGCCTTTAAATTCTTTTTTTCGGTTCAGCCAAAAGTTAACAAGTGTATTATTTTTCAAATCTTCACAGGAAATTTCTATCAATTGTTCTTTTTCTTCATGAGATTTTTTAATTTGATAGTTAAAAATAATTTGTTTCTTTGCGTTTCTTTTTTCTCTTGCGTACCACAGGTTGAGAATCGCTGGTGTATACTATTTAGACTCAAATATTTTCCATAATGTATCCTCTGGATATTTGCGCAGGTATTCATAGAAGTAAGCCCTAGTACCTACACAACTAAGACTCTTAGGAGAGTCCCAAAACATTACACAGTTCTTCGTAGGACGTTTCCCCTCTGCCTTAACTGTACTTCACTCAGAAGTTAAAAATATATACTGAGCTTTTGGGCAGAAATTAGGGAATATTTCAATCAGAAAGCGACTTTTCATAACAAAATTCAAAAACTTTCTATGCAAGTTTCTGTTCTTATGGTGAATATGGGGACGAAAAGAGCAAATGTAAATTCATTTAGAATTTTTTTAACAAAAATTACTTTGTTTTAATTTAATTTTACGATGATTTTTACCAAAATATTCCTTTATAATTACATACTAATGTTGTTTTTGAATGTTTCATAAATATAAAATTTACCAATTACGAAAACTTTTGCTTACAGAACTAGAACTAGAGCACTAAATGCAATTTAATGGAAAATTAAATCCACCAGTATTTATTGGAACTAAATATTTTCTCAAAATATTACTCGGTTCATAGTTCTTTAAACATACCATGTTTGAAATATAGGAAACGCCCTTAAAAATAATTATTACCCGATTTTGGAAAGTTTTATTAGTTACTTTTATAACACCTTTGCATACAGTAGAAACTTTCGGAACTATTTCAGTGTATATTATCATTTATTATAGCTTACTAAAAATTCTTGCATTAGGTTTTTATTCGTCATTTTAATGCTTAATATTTTTTATGTAAACACGTATTATACAAACTAATTGCAAGTCATGAAATTTATTATTTAGTTCCTCTAAAAATAGTCCACAAAAGAATATGTAATTAATTAAGGTGTAACTTAAATTTTTATGTCCGAAGAATAAATTAACAAGTAAAAAATCCTAAATAAGTATGTATAAATGAAACTCTAAATAATGAAACAACAATCTGAGATATTATGCATATCGGACTATACTTTACATTACCAACCGTAAAAATAAGCAGCTATAATAATGTAATAGCTACGTAAATCCATGTTCGTTCTATATTCAAAGCACGTTTGCATTTATCATTTGATTCTGTTCGCAAACGTTTTGGACAGTAAAACATTCAAATATTGTTATTAATAGCCAACTATGATAAAAAGGGAAACAAACGAATTTTGCATGGGAAACGACGGTTTTGCAAAAATTTCGGTCATTTTATTGCATAGTCAGAAATAATATTGCGTGTGTACAGGTTCTTAATGGATTGAATGCACACAGGACCGATGATAGCTTGATAAAATTTATTTTTCCAAAAGAAATGCTTTACAGTTCTGGAACTTTCCACAAATGTACAGCTGTTCTCATTATGGCAGCGAACACACAGTAGTTACAATTTCAAACTGCTAAGAACGTTAAACACAACGCAATGCAAAGCGAAGCTCGCTTTAAAATCTCAATACTCCGAAGTCAACTCTGAACTGAAAACTTGAGAGCTGGTGCTCTCTCGGGTTTTACATATCTACCCCGCCGCCGAGAAATCTCTAGTACCTTCCATTTCTCGAAATAACTGGAAGGCATATACAGTTAAAGTTACATATAAGGGTTGGATATGGTTACAGTTACATATAGGGATCAGTTATAGTTATTCAATTACAGTGATACAGGGACTGGACCAAAATGTCGCCAAACCCGTTAACAGCTTAGCGAGACAGCCATTTATCTCAATTTTAAATAGACTTGTCCCTATAACCTTGTTTTTCCGGGAGATCTTCGCCTTTTCAATTGATTCATGTTACATTATATAAGAAATACTCCATTTTCACGAATAATTTCAATAAAATTATTTACATATATTCAAAATCCGTAGTATTACTTAAGCGCTAAATAATAATAGCTAATATTAAATTTATAATTAGGATGCGACTGTCCTGGCTTTCGTATGGTGATTAAAAGACATCATTTCCAGATGAGCACATATACGTATTTGTACCAGATTAAAGCATTCATCACAATGTAATAGATTTAAAGTATTCATCATCATATAATACGTATTTTTAACGAAATAAAGACTAAAATGTATTAAATACATTTTTTCCAATTAAAGCAAATCTGATAATATACAAAAATTCAAATTCGTTATAAGATGTATCCTTTCCTAAGCGTTTCTTTAGCATTCTTTGATCATAAAATGCCTTAAGGCTTATTTTTCATACGTTATACACTGCCTTGGGTAATCATTCTAAAATCCTATTTCAATTATTAATTAGTAAAATTTCTTGCTAGGAAATATTTTGTCGCATTAAGTAAATGGGAAAATGTTAAAGGTGAACCCTCATGATGTTTAGAGATTTTAACACGTTTTAGGTGCTTTTAATTTTATATGAAAATGAATGATTGAGCTCTTTCTTTTTGTTTTAAGTATTTTTAAGATCAGCATGAAATTAAGTTCACCGATGAGGTATTTACCTAAAAATTCGCCGAATTTCTTTTCATGCTGATTAACATTTCTAATGTTACTGTTTTAGTCTCTCTGTGGCAATAGTACTTTCCCTAAAATGGTATTTGTTGAATTTCTTCATTTTTTACTGCTCAACTTTGAACTGCAGTAAAGAAAATAACATTAACATTCATTTCATAATTAAAAATGCAATTGTAATTTGTTATTTTATGAAAAACCTTTATTAATTTAACAATAACCCCCTCATATTCATTAATAATTCATAAATAACCTCTTCTCATCGTTCTACATGCATCATATCAACTCTGAAGCTTTTTAGTCTTTGGTTGGGAATCACTGTTCTAGTCCTTTTTAAAAATTTGTATAATTTTCTCTTTTTATTTTATCATTTCTTTCTTTGCTTATTTCTTTACGCTGTAAAATTATAACATGTTTTCAGAAATTCTAGCTTCCAGCTGTTTCTCTTCAGGCGATATAGAATGACCCAGATGTTACGCAACCCATTACTAAACAGCTCTTATCAACACTTTATTTTACAGAACTACTGAAAAACTAAATATTTACATACATATATTTATATGGCGTATACTATGAGAAAAATTTATGCTATTATAATACATGCTGGAACATCTGCCACTGCAGTACGTGTTCCAAACTGATCGACTTAAAAGCTAATGAATGATTATGCATTAGTGCTAGAGACATAATTCTAGATTTTATTGTCTTATTTTTGTCAAGTGCACCAAATGTTCTTGGAAGCATTAACTTTCAGATGAACCTAATATTAAAAATTTGGAATGGAATGCCAGGTGATTTAATTGGCCATATTTTGCGAAAGATGCATTTTCACTCAAGAACTTGCACTCATTCGTAAATATACCATCTGTTAGGAAATTTTATGAAATGACTTTTTTGCCAAATATGCAAGAAGTGATAGATATTTTTCGAAGAATCCTCAGTTTTCGAAACCGTCAGACAGACTGATGTTTGTACTAAATGCTTATAATCATCTATACAACGTTTCTGGAAAACAAAATAACTAACATCTTGGGAACTTTTGACATTTTACATGTTCTTGGATATGACCATATGTTTGGGATATGACCTGTAAAATTTCTCATTGGTTGTTTGAAACGGCTTTTAGTTAACGTCTTTTCCCATAGTGAAAGCTGACTGTATATATTTGAGGGGAAATTTGCAGGTTCGTGACTTAAGGCTATAAAAATGGTAAACGAGATTCACATGATGTGGTAGGTATATATTTACCTTCATTCATGGTGGCTTCCATTATTAGTACAATCTAATATTATCCGTACAATATACGTATTTTAAAGCATTTTCAAATTGGGGGTTGCGGAACTTTTGAATTACTCTATAGTTTTCAATGCTCAGCCACTATGCTATTCATTTGGGCAAATATACTTGAAAAGAGCAAGATTCTTATAAATTTTCCAAATGAATAAAAAGGAGCAACGGAAAAATATCTTTTTGAGCGACAAAGTTGATATATTTTCTAATCTGAAAGCAAAAGAAAGAAGAAGAGAGAGCTGTCCACAGCCTGTGTTCATTTATTATTTTATGCTTTAAACCTTCTATTATCTCCCAAAACACGATTGATACTTGCTTCTACACTCTGATTTAATCCCTTTATCTGCATAATTTACGTCCAATATTATTTTGCTGAATTCCTAATTGGATTTATATTGACTTCAACTTTGGTTAAAAAATAAGATTAATATCAATGAGGAAAAAAGGATCAGCAAGTTCAGGCACATTAAAATATATCTTATCGTTATTACCTTTTAGTAGAAATTTAAGTCATTACAATAACTTATTGTAATGACTTATAACTATATACTATACAATAACTTGACAGAATTTTGCTTAACTTAGTACTGTTTTAGTAGCTGTACTCTTTAGCTTGGAAGGCATTTGGTTTGTTTGGGAGTTCATAACACAATGATATTACCACAATAAAGTAAAGAAGATAAATATATTTTATTTATTTCAAGAATCTTTATCGACGATAGTTTAAAAGAACAATATTCTTCCAGTAGATTGTCTGTTCCACTTTTAGAAATACTAAAAACGGAACTCTTTTCTTAAAAAATGTGCATTATTATATATACTATTATATTTATAAATTCTACAATTGCTTCCTTTTCAATTCTGCTGTTCACAGAGATGGGTTCTGCCATCTTCTCAATTCTATTAAAATTTAGTGTACCAAGTCTTAGAGATTATCCTTTATAAAACGCTGTTTATCATCTAGAGGTATATGTTGGGTTGGCAAAAAAGTAAGTTCGGTTTTTTTTAGTGTGAAATAAAACTAAACTATTTCTACACAAAAAATGAACTTTAATCAATCAGATAACTTCCATTCTCTTCGATAACTTTTTTCCATCTTTCTGGTAGCTTCATGATTTCGCGCTCACAGAACTTCTTGTCTTTATCAGCAAAAAATTAAAATGCGTTTTGAGGTCTTCATTATTACTGAAATTTTTACCATTTAAGAAGTTTCGTAAATTTCAAAATAAATGGTAATTTAATAGTGTTATGGTCGAGGCTATATCGGGGAGTCGACATCACTTCCCAAAAGAAGCTCCAGTAATTTCGTGCGTGTTGCTAAAGTAAAGTGACCACATTTTCATTGAGACAAAGCGAAACAAATTAAATGAAATGAGAATTGTAATTTCGTTATGAAAGCAGACCAATAATTGAAAAATATATTTTATTGTATACATTCATGTACTTGTCTGTAAATATGCAAAAATATATTTATTATTAGCTATTGGTAACTATTAAAATATTTGTAAAAAAACTATAATTTGAATATTATGTTTTTTAATTAATTAAAAATATTACTTAAAAATTATGATTTTCTTTCACGTCATATTTTTTCATATATCAAGTGAATACTTTGCAATAGATTCGGATCATTTATTAAAATGTCGTGAAATTTCTCTCATGAATTAGTCAAATTATATTTTACCCTTAATACAGATTTTAAAGTTTCAATATTCAAATGCGTTTTAAAAATTGTCCATATTTTATTGCTACTAGAAAAAACACGTTCTGTTGCTGCAATTATTCCTGGAAGGGAGAGCACATGTTCTACAATTTTCAAAATATTTTCATAAGGAATATTATTCTGTTTAAAATGAAGGAATAACTCCGTCCACCTTTTGTCTGTTTCCACATTTGCAGACAACCAACATTTAATTTTTTCTTCAGTAACATATTTTTTTACCAATGACACCTCATCAAAATGATCATTTTCGCAAATATTATTTTTCGGAAAATGGATTCTAATTAAAAAGATTTTTCCACATATTCCCATAAAATCTCGTTTTTAATAATCGATTTCTGCGCTTTCACAAAAATCCTTCAAACTGTCAACATGCACAGTATATATATAAAAATACGAATACATTTTTGCAATAATATTTTCAAGATCCACTGAAAGTAAGTCAGATGCTGTTTGAATAGTACTGTGTAAAATGTGCGCTGCACAAACCTACTCCAATAATGTTTTGGTTCAATTGTTCGTTAAGTTTCGTAGAAACGTTATTGATGCCTCTTCTAGCTTTTCCACCAAAATTTGCGTTAGTGTTATCCTCACAATAGGCAATAATATTATTGTTCAAATTATTCTTTTTTTAAAATACAAGTAGTACTTATTGAATCAAAAATTATTTATGAAGTTTCCCCCCGCAATGAAACAAAATCTAATATTCTAATTAAAGTCTAACAATTGTGGGAAATAATTTAAATCTTTGTGGTTGGAAGCATCATAATCAGTGGCGTAAATAAGGGTATGCAAGAAATGGCGTCGCATAGGGGCCCGGAGGTTTAGGGGGCTTTGAATGTGCTGTTGAACTACATTTACATGTTTAAATTTAAATGAAGACAGATATATGTAATAGGATCCGTCTTCTTTTAAGTTTTTAAGGGTCTACTACCTGCCATATATAAACGCAAATAGGAGGCCGCACGCACATAAAGCAGCTGAATTCGGTGTTTCACTGAATACAAAACAATAAAGTTGTATGCTTTTGTTCTGACTCTCCTCTAGAGGAGAGCTTAATTTTTATTATCTATTTCATATTCTGTAAAACGTAACGAATTTTTTATTAAGAAACTCGACGATTCCAAAGCGAGCACTGAACGGGGGAAAAAAGAAAATTATCTCCAACACGCGAGGCTGTGTAACGTAAATTCTAAAGATATGGTCTTTTTAAATATTCTGCGATATTGCTGTTGAATTTAATTTTATGGGTTAAATGCGAAGAACATGATATTTAATAAATAAAGGTGACACACAGAAACGTCAAAAAAAGGCCCCTTTGGGTGTAATGTAAAGTTTGAAAGGATTCAGATTTTTTTTTAGTACTGTAAATTACGGGTGGCCCCAAAATATATTTTTGCATAGGGGTCCAAGATTTCTAGTTACGCCACTGATCAAAATATATAGATATAAATGTACATTTATATAATTCTTTCTGCAGTTGTGAAAACGAATATGGTGAAAAAACATTACAAATAATTGCTTCGGCTTTTGTCCTTGCACATGTAAATTTTTTGTCGTACAATGTTTTGTTCATTTGCGACATACAATCAATTTATCTGAAACTTTGATTGTGGTTTATAGTGTGGAAAGCAAATAGCCCTTCATCTAATGCTAGCTATTCCTCCGTTAATAATGCATATTTCTTGACGAGACGTAGCGGCAGTGATCGAACAGTAACGAGTAAATCTAATGGTGGTTTGGCAAATGCGGTCAAGAGCAGGAGACTGACGTTACTTACGGAAGGGGAAAGTAAACGGCTGTGTTAAGGATCATAAGGGGAGATATATTTAAAAAAAGTGTTTTTAGGTCTCATTCAGTATCAGTATATCAGAAATAAATGATGCACATGGTATCAGAAGGGAGACAAATTACATAAGATACGAAAAGTTATATTTATTTGTTTATTAACATTTCATTATTACATTGTTTTCGTTCAGGAATTTCCTTCCACCCCCCTCTGAGCAATACATACAGGTACATGTAAGTCGGCTGAAAAGCTTTGCTACAAACAAATAATCCAACCCAATTCCAGTTGAACAGCGCTTATTAATACTAATTGTTTACGGAAAGCATTCTAGTTTTTGAAAAGCTTCGTATCATCTAACATAAAATTAATTAATTAATCATCTTAAGAATGATTTTGTGTTGAATATGGCAAAACATATAAGGATTGGCTAAGCATGATTTAATGGAGAATTTTCTAAGGAAAATGGGCTCATATTTACATACCTTAAGGAAATCCACTACAATGCTTACACAAAGTGGTACGTTGCAGTAGGGTTCCTTCAATCCATCTGTTAAATTTGCATCTAATTGTCAAGTGCTCCCATCTGTTAAATTTGCATCTAATTGTCAAGTGCTCAATTTTTTTGGCTAGTTTATACATTCAAAGGAAAATACAAGTTACTCACTTAACTTCGCACGTTAGTCTGAATAACCTTTAAACCCGATGAACAGTATATTTCTGTGACAAGGCGAGCTGACTGTACAATCTGTTTTACATTTAGCGAGCTTGTGCCGAATAAGTTTATTCGCTATTTTATGTAATTTCTGCAATATTTTGTAATTCTTTTATTTTTTTCATTTAAATTTTATTTTTTTAAAGATAATTTCTTTTTATTCACAAATATTTATATTTTCTATTTTTCTAATAAGTGAAACATTTAATTAGATTCTGATATTTTGTTTTCATAAGATAAAGTACGAAACCTTTGTTAAAATTTTCATTGCTCACTGTAGTTCAGTGACCGTATTTTAATGTCTATTTTATTCGCGAGTCCATTCATCCGATTTGAAACTTGGAAATGAGTTAACAAATCGATCTTTCCGTTCAATTGGTCCTATCGACTTGAATACAGTGAGCCTGAGTAAACGGGAAGTATCTTTCGTAAATATAAAAACCATTATAAGCGCATTTCTAAATAATAATTTTAAAATATAATTTTGACAGCTCTTTGATGCTGCTTTCAAAAGATTTCTTAGTTATAAATATATATACGGAAAATTACGAAGAGAATAACACATACGTATCTGTTATTATGAAAAATCTTATCTTAAAAAAACTGCTATATTTCATGTATACTTATCAAGTAGTATTTCAATATATATAATGATTAAAAGAAAGGAAAAGTCGGATCCTAACTGATTGTATATAATGTAATCCCTATGAAGGCCCTAACAATTCTTTCTCACTTAAAGTCGTAACCCAAAAAGAGAACAAATTAAACTTCAGATACGTATACAATACTGAATCTAATACAAAAAATACAAAATATGAAAATAAATTATATATGTACGAAACCTAACTAACTATTTATATTGATATTACGTAAATATACGTATGGTAATGAACATTGTATAATAAAGATATTTTATACCTTGTTCTATATTTGGTTCCATTTATATATACCTATACATATATATATATATAATTTAAGGATTCCATTTAAGGATTATAGTAGTAGTTAATACTACTACATATAAAACACAAAAGGGCATCAATAATGTATTTTTCAGTATTATTTAACTTCATTCTTAAGAATTTTCTGCAGTCTAGTTTGCGTTATTTTATTCATAAGTCTCAAATAAAAACAATTATTGTTTATATGTCATTAGAAAATTAACCAAACAGCAGCGACCACAATGTAATTGAAAAACAGTCCTTAGACGTGAAAAGGTTGAAGGCCATTTGGGTTAAGACTATTTTCTTAGATACTCAGCTACTTCGCATACATGGAACATAGCATTCGAAATGAAAAATTCAATATTTACTACAAATTCATTGATGTAACAAATATCTGTCTTTCTACTCCTACTTTAAAAAAATATGTTATTTGCCTTACAGTTTATAGTTTAATAATACATTTTCATTGTACAAAATTGCATTCATTCGAAGAATTCAATTTGTATTTTCCTCTGGATAAAAACTGAATGTAGAGAAGTTAGATGTTTAAAGGACCCCCACATTTTCTCAAGACCAGGAGCAAGATTATCCCCTCCTTTTCAGCCCCCCCCCATGAAAAAAGGGTTTCTTAATTTACGACCTGACCGCATATGAGGTGATTTCAATCTAAATTGTTACATCGCCTAATTTAGTTTACTCTGCTCGCATAAATAATAGATAATATGTTTTTACAGTATATTTAAAATAAGAAATGCAGATGTTTTCTAAAAAGCGGGACATTTTTAAAAATCGGCGTGACGCGGGACAGTCCTCCAAAAAGCAGGACTGTCCTGCCAAAGTCGGGACGTGTGGTCACTTTAGATACGTGATGACTCACATTGTCTTGGCGAAGCCTTTGCGATTTGCCAATTCTTCGATTGCTTTCTCCATTTGCATAAGTTGTTGACCATAAATATCTGAGTTGATCGTCTGGTTGTTTGGAAGCTTCTAAAAATGCACAGCATTGTAATTCCATCAAATTGACTGCATGATTTTTTTTTCTGATTCAGTTTAGCTTTCGATATAATTCGGGCTGATTCATTGTGCTCCGACCATAATCTTTATCGATTAATGTTATTTTAGACGATACATTTTTCATTACAAGTGATAATTCGTTTCAAAGAAAGATTAATTGTATTGCATTTGAAATGCGTATCGCAAAAATTGATTCGATGTGTTAAATGAATTTCTTTCAATTAGCACGGAACCCAAGTATCGAGCTTCTTGACAAGTCCAAGACATCTTATGTGATTTTTAGTTATTGTGTGTGATACAATTAACCTTTTTGAAATCTCTTGCACAGTTATATGACGATTCGATTCAATAATGGCTTTAATTTTGTCATCATCGACTTCTGAAGGTCGGCCAGAACGTTGCTCAACTTTAAATGAAAAATCTGCAGAACAAATGTTTTAAACTAATTCTGATACATGCGTTCTATTAAACAATTAACATGATAAAATTCGCATATCGCTTTGTGAGCTTGCATTTATGAAACTTGAAAAGTAAAATATATAAAAATATTTAGTTTTGCACCCCATGTTAAAACTGATCGTAAACTAACAGCTGTAAACAAACATACGCGAAATTTGTTTTCATAGAAACCTAAAAGTGTCAGCGTCCAAATCTGAAAAGAAAAAAAAAAGAAAAAATAAGATTCTCAGAAGAATAATACAACGAACAGAACACTATTTATTTATGACAACCGAAATTACTTTCTTGCCAACCAAATAAAATATCTTCACGAATACTCTCAATTTTCACTTAAATTAACTTGCTTAACAACTTATCATATTAGTATAAATATTGCCCCTGGCATTTCGACGTAACTAGTGCTCTCTGGAGCTCTGAGTATGTGGTGTTTTCTGAGGCGGAGTAAATTTTTTAATGATTCATCGTAGACCTTTTCTAAAGTCCACTAAAATATCCAGATATTTTCTCATTAGCTTCTTTTAAAGAAACAAAGCTTAAAACAGCAAAATTTTAATCTTGAAACAAATGAAGAACAACAGTGAAAAAGTCGCGGAAAATATCATTCATTAAACTATGAATATAAAAGCTAGAAACACTGAAAAAAATATAATTCTGTGTTAAGAAAATAGTGACCACATCAAGCACTTTAGTGCAGTAGTTTGCTTAAGCATTTAATCATGCTTTTCGTTAATATTTTTTTATATAAATGTTACTTAAAATAGATGCAACTTAGAGATTCTCTATCGAGGCAGACTCTGTAAGACAGGTAGCCCTTGAATGCTTTAACCGAACAATAAAATACTTACGTTTTTTGATATTTCCAAAATATTAGGCATTTTAAAATTTTTTCATAGTAACAACATTATATACTGTGTTCCATTTTAGTGAAAACTAATTAAAATTTCAAGCATTTTTCCTGTCCTTAAGAAATAAAAAATAAGTAAAAATTTAAGATTAGTAATAGGTATATAGAAATTCTTTCAAACTTTTTAATTTATTCAATAGAATTATTCGCGTTATTTAAATTTGTATTTTTTGGAAATAAAGGAGTAGATTTGATTACTTAATTGAAAGGCAAAGAATCTGAAAGATAGCTTCTTAAGCTTCATGTCGATTTTCACTCCGAGCACCACAAGTTTTGAAACAAAAAATAATTTATTTACCCCCTTACCGTATTGAAAACTTTTAATCAATAGAAATCATTGCTTTAACGACTTTATTATATAAAGAGAGACTAGGTTTGACTACTACGTACTTGTGTTAACACATATGTAGAAGAAATGACTTATATACGGAAGTTTTACTGTTCAATTCACCTCAGAACTAATATGTACTTATGAAATTTTCGAAAGATTTATATTTAAGTGCATAAAACTCTGAAATTTATTATTTATAGCATATGCAGCAGCGATATGCATACTGAATAATATGATAACAAAAGACTGTATCTCATTCGAAGAGTCTGAAACATTAGGTACAACGTTCTTTGAAGAGCTCCATGCTTATTTCCTTTGTTTTCTTGTGGAAAGAAAAAGGTTTGTGAAGGGTTATAGGGTGATTTAGAGGCTTCTTAATGTGGTGGTAATAAAAAATTTCTACAGATTTGAATTTGATGTCGCTCTTCTGGTCATCTAGGTCATCGGACTCTACGCCATGTGATTTATTTTCTTTTGGAACTGTGTACAAAATTGTGCTTTTGTTGTTACTTCTGTCCACAAGCTTTACTTGATCTCAGAAGTACATTATTAATGATGTGAAGACTGTAGTAAAAACTTTCTGGCTTAGTTGTAATTTTGACATTATTCTTATAACCTAAGGAAATATTGTATCTCGTATTAAAGTAAAACTTGAGAACTTTTTCTTTCACTTCATGAATTACTTGTCCTTCTAGAATTTTTAAGGACAATCGAGACAATCATTTGGAGTAACTGTCTGTATTCTATAAAATCAACAGAGTTCTTTAAATTTCTTTTAGGAATTCTAATTCAAAACTAATTAACTCAGGATATTTTATTTTAATGTCATACTTTGCATTATTGTATTTGCTACTATTTTATCATTTTTATTGTAACTTAAAAGATGAGTTTTGTCTATTACCTATTTCCCCTTAATATGAAAAGTTAAAATCTTTAATTAACCGAAGTAAACAAAAACATTAATAAAAAAGTTCTCCTAAAATATTTTACTCATTGTGTTGTAGAGTCTCACCTTCTTTGGAAACATAAACTAGATGAGAACTCAGGAAGACGTATGCAGCTTCTCGCTATGTCTTGGTAATAACAACAGAGACTTTGAAAGGGCGTAAAAGACCCTTTTATCAAAATGAGGTAGATTAACAGAAGGCATAGATTGTGCTTACAAAACCAGCCAGCATTTATGACGTAAATCAAAATAACGAATCTAGTTTAACTAAGTAAATTGTACATTAGCCCAAAGGCTACACAGACAAAATGCGCACAAGTTCGCACAAACCTAATATCAGCGTGACAAGTTTAATGGCGAGAATAACGCAGCACTGCAGATGAACTGCTCTGAAGAGAATCAACTCAGCAGGCGAAACATGCTCTGGTTCTACTATCCTTCCTTTAAATACTATCTCTTTTCTACGTGATTTTAAACACGCGCGAACTAGAAATTATCATTCTGGCAGGAAAGCGAGAAAGACAGTAAAGGTAATTAACTTAATTAATTAATAAAAATAAATTAATACAGTGTGATCAACACTTTAAACTGAGAGAGACAAAGTATTCACATCATGAAATTAATATCTTAAAGAATCTATCAAATATCTTAAATTTTTATGCAGAGTTTTTCATTCGAGCAACCTGAAATGAAATCAAGTAATTATTCATAGATAGTTTAACGTTTTTCGATTAGCATTTTAAAATGTCAAAATTTTTCGTTAGAAATGTAATCTCTAGCACAACTGCATACAAACATTTTCGTAAAATAAATTATCGTAACGATTTTGATGTACACTTTTACGGAAATTTTGTCGACTTACGTGATTTATTACATGTTTATTCATACTCCATACTGCATCTAGATGAATCAAAATCATCTTTAGAACCATAAACGTCATGTAAGAGGGTGTAGAATGATATATTCTATACCCTATTATATGCCGTTATATATTTTGTAACGACATATAATAGGGTATAGAATGATATATTCGTTTTGAATGCGAGATTCAAATAAAGATCTTATCTATCATTCGGTACAGCAGATACTCTAACAAGATGAGATATGAAAAAAAAATTATTATTGATTCAATTTTCAGCCTTGCAGATCTGAAGTGAAGTGAAATTTGCCTTAATAAATGTAAAGTTTAATAAAGGTTTTTTTTTAATCTGTGCGATTTGTATTTCTTTTAAATTATTCACAGTTCTATTTAAATAATAAGTTGAATTTCATTTGAGAATATCGATAACAACGCTTGATCCATCTCTCTGTAAGTAATGATTGCGTTATTATTACCTCGCTAATAATGCACGCATAACTTAGCAACGTGAGAGAATGTGTTTCACAGTTTTTTTTAAATCCTCTTTTTGGTAATGTAACGATCCTCTAGAGAAGCAACATGTATTTTCTATAAAGAAGAAGCACTAGTGTTTGTACTATTCTATGCTGTATTCATCAGGTAGACCGTTAAGAGTTTGTGAGCCATATCATAAGAGAGGAATTTGTTGTCGTTTTCTTCTAATAACTTAGTAATTACATGAACTCACTGATAAGTTTATTTATTTTGTTAAATGATGTCACTGTGCGCCGCGTTAATTTTCGGCATGAATGTTGATGGCTGTCTAATAACTGTAGTTTTTCCTGTTCATTGTTTGTGAGACTGGGGCCATTATGACTGCCCTTCGGACAGTTAGATGGGCCGCCCACATTATAGTACAGCCCTAGACCTAAATTCTCTGAAGACATTATGAACATGATAAATAGTACTCAAGGAGAGATGCCTCCATTATCTTATTGAATCATAACCGTACATCAAGCAATACGACATGGCTCTGTTTACATCGTGTATGAGCTCGCGCATTAGGATGGTATAGAAGAAAAGGGAACATTTCACTGCAGTTGACCTTCTTCCATTTGTCAAGAGTCCATTGCTGATATTCTTTGCCTTTCATGAAGCAGAGTTTGGAAACAAAACAGAAGAGAAGTACTCCAAAGTAAAACATAAAATTAACAAAACAACAACCTTATTTTTGGCATAGATTTAGTCAAAATTCCAATAGACTTCGAGGAAAAACAGATACAGGTCCCTCGTTATCATAAACAAAGAAATCTGGAAGACTGAAGTTTAAGTCTTGCAGATTTCTTTGCTCATGATGAAGAGGGACTTATACCTGTTTGCTCTCGAAATCGATTTGAGTTCTTGACTAAAACTACGCCAAGTCTGTTACTTTGCTAATTTTAGAGTTTGGAATGCCTCAATGTTTCTTTGAGCACCATTTGTCATCTTCGAATAGGGAATCCCAAGTGATTTAAGTTATTCTATGCATAAATGGATATAGATTGAATTACGTCACCACTGTATTGGTGGGTGAAATATTAGCTGCCATTTATTACTTAGATTTCCATCTTGACGCACGAAGTTCATTCTTTGTATCATCTACGTTTGAGCGACCAGCAGAACCTCTGCTGCCGTAAATCTATTAATCGTTAAACCAGTACTTTTATACCTTTAATACAACTGAACGTGAATTGATAAGAAATACAGACTCTTGAGTAATAAGCCCCCGATATCTAATAAATAGTTAGATTGACTTATGTCGATAGGTTTTCACATAAGAAGCTAGCGTTTATTAATTACTTACATGAAATTTATGCGCTCAATTTTAAATAGCCGCATGTGACGTTCGTATTACATGCTATTTCTTAACCGCTTCCGATAGGTAAAACGAAGTCGTTTAATGCAAAATTAAGTTGTGTGTTTGTGTTTGCAATGGGACAAAACACTCGAAAGCTGGGAAAGAGCAGCCAAAAATAGAGCTTTCTTGAATACGTATTTAATGTTTGATGAACTTCAGCTGTGAGTAAGTAAGCTGACTGTAAGTTCTAATAAAAATAATTGATGCTTTTTTTTGAGACGCAGATCATATGGTTTCTTTACTTCAAGAAAAAACAACAGAAGGTGTATGTTAATTTAACCAGCTACTAATGTTAACGCATATGTGTTTTATATTTGTGTTTACATGCGATTCCCCAAGTATAAGATTCTAAGATTTCAAATAGCAGTCTCAGCTGGAAAAACAGTTTATAACCTATATTGCATTTATAGCCAATATTGTTTGCACATAGCTAAAAAAAATTGAATTTCTCCCCAAAAATTTATCATAAACCTGTTGTTTCGCTAAGTATTACGTTCTTGTTCTGCATCTACTACCTTTCGTTGGTACAATATTGTAATAAAAATTAATAATGAAACCTGCAATACATGCTTTCGGGTCTTTTTGTTCACTAAGTGTCTAAATGTCATATTTTAGTGATCACCAGAATGTTTCACACTATTTCATTATTATAAGTTAAAAATTAAATAAAATAGTCGAAATCAAAAACAGCTATATCATGTCCTCTAAATGTTAAGAAATTTTACGAACTATTATTAAGTTTTGCATCGTGTTAAAATGGTACACCTAATGAAGAACTCTTTTTCTCAAATTGCTACAGTGTTTCTATAAGCATACATTTAGTATATAGATCGTTAGTTCCTTGACCTATTTTATGTATTTTACCAATACTGTATTGAAACTTCACATAACTTAAATGAAAGAGAATAATTTGTCTATGAAATGTGTGATGAGGGATAGGATTTGTCGAAAACTAAGCTTTTTTAACTAACCAAGTTTTGAGCATGAAGAAAGATTTCTGGAAGGAAGTCAGTTGTTCTATTCTTGGGAACAGACGGATGATAAAAAATCAAACGAGTCTTACTGTTGCTTTATATACCACGATGTGTATTGTGGGCACGTAACATTTATATGAAGTGAAACGATCACGTGACTTATTTTATTGTGACATATTCTTTTCTGCGAACGGAGCACCCGGTATCTTGAAGGAAGGGTATGCTTAATATGTCACTGTTCTGACTTTACACTTGAGAGCTAGAAGACAGCGGGAATTGAGCACTAGCTATCGAGCGATGAAACAATAAGATTTCAACAGTGATTTTTATTCGAATATTTTAAGGCACGATTATCTGCATCATGCAATTATAAAATTATTTTTCTTATGTTAATAAAAACTGAATTGTAGTCTGCCGCTGCATATTCTTTTTTGACGTAAAAATGATAAAATGTCAAGCTTGCAGTACTTGTGTTTTTCTAGCATAATATTTCTGAAGAGGTTACAGTAGATAAGAATCTTTTAACTACCGATTACCAGCTGATTATAAATAATTAATTAATTCCTCAGTTTTAAAAGTTGATTTTGAGATGCAATGCGTTTGCTTTTATGGAATCATTTTTATTCATGTAGAATTATTTTAATTTTTACATTTATTTTAAATTTTAGTTAAGTGCAGAAAAAATTGTTTTTCATGACATGGTAACATGGCAAAATTTAATCAGTCCGTTTTATTTAAATTAACAGGAATTTAAAATTCATTCGATTGATTTTTAATGATAGGAAAGCATTTTTGATCTGAAAATATTATTATCGGTATTTGATAATTTTATGGTAATTGTGGAATGTGTTGCTTAAAATCATTATTTTTCCAAATTTAATTTTGAATTAAAGATAGAAATATTTTGTTTTAGGGAAGTGGCAGCTCATAAATTTTCTTTTTCTGGCATGCCTTTTGTTGGAATGATGATCTGCCTTTGCATGTTTTACAGCAATGGAAAACCAGAATTATAGTAAAGAAATTTCCTGCAGCATTTAAATATAAATAATAATAATAATAATTTTTCCCAATGGTGGGAATCCAGATGTTTATAGGCGTTAGCCACTACCAAGGCTAGAAGCGGTGGTCTGTTTATCATCAAGGCACCTAATAGTAGGCCACCATTGCCTCCTGTGAAGGGGCAGACAAATTTACATCCGTGCCGAGATTCGAGCCCGGGCTCTTGATATGGCAGTCAGACTCACTACCCGTCTGGGCGGCATTTAAAATAATTAAATAAATATTTATTTTCGAAAAATATCTTTTGTAAAAAATCTTTTTGAAAAAAATCTACAGCTGCTCTCATGGTCTGAATATTAATTTTCTATGCGACTTAAGAAAAACTGGGTTATGAAGGAAAGATCGACACAGCATCTAAGAAACAATAAAGGAGCGAATCCTTTCATAACATGACTTTTGTAAATAAAAATTAATTTGCTGTTAAATCATGCACACAGATAACTGTAAAAGAATGATTTTACTATATACAGAATTACTAGATTTAAACAGAATTTTATGTTAGAAATATTTTCAACCATTTCAATTAAAACATTGCGAAACAGTTTTAAAATTAAAAATGATTTATCAAAATATTTTGGGAAAATGAACAAAATAAGTGATGGTAGTAAGATCTATAAAAGAAATTCGCAAAAGTATACCTTTAAGATCATTTCTTTGATGAGATTTAATAGCGTTTTTAAGCTCTTAATTTATAGTTCCTGCCGGAATGAAAATGCTCCAGGATAAAATTTATATTCATTTTCATTTCTACGGTTAAAGAAGAAGGTTCTATTTAAGTTTCGAAACTATAATCTTGCAAATTTACGTAATTTAATCTTATTCTTGTTGCTAGAGTATAACGTAGCTAATCATTGTTAACTTTGGAAACCCATAGCAACTGGACCATATTGAATAGTAGTGTGAATAAGGTCCTTGCTCCAAGCAAAACTTAACAGGAGACGCAGAATTAAAATATTAATAAATATTAATGAGAAAATGATGAAAAGGTTCTTAAAGAGTGCACTTTCGGTATTAGCTCAATTAGCACTGCTTTGCATATGAAATACTTGCAAGGAACTTGCAATAGTTTTTGTTTTTGTTTATGCAAATCTAAAGCATATTAACATTTTAAACTAATTTTAAACAATTCAAATTTAAATAAAAATTATTAATTTTTCTTATTTTTGGAGAATCAATTATATATATATGCAGTGACCATCTTAAATATCAGCTCTTTGAAATGAAGAACATTTTCACTGTTATTTCAAAGTGTAAAGAAGTTAAAATAACGCCAACTGAATTAAATACTCCAGTAAATCTGAAAGAGAAGTTTCAGCTTTAAATTGAATTTCGTATTGAGCTAAGTCGAATATCAGCTGCTTTAGTGATTATATGAAAGAAATGTTTGGGAATGGGAAGCAGAAATGGGAAATATAGCTGTGATTAAGATTTACTGTTTTCAGTCTTGGAAACGAGGGTTAAGCACCTCAGTTATTGATCTGTGTCTGTTGAGGGAATGTTTCAAACACAAGTTCGTTTTCAATATAACTTCATCAGAAAACAACAATTGGCTTACTAATAAGCAGAAAAATATATTTGTGATTCAAACTATGTGATTTATAACAACAAAGCGTTTCACTTTAAGTGATTCATTAGTAGACTAAATTTAGTACGTAAGCAAAAGAAAAACAATTTACTTAATGAAGAAAATAAATTTTTTCAGTCTTATTTCGTCAATTAATTACTGCTCAATGTATTAAGGTAGCCTAGTCCCGTATTAAAGATGTTTAGAAAGATTTGGAAGCCCCTTCATCCTAAAATCAAGCGAATTCGTCTTAGCTAAATTTAGTTTTAAAAAAAGGCGTCTCATTTAATTTATTGAATCGCGAAATCAGCTGAGGTTCTCTAGTATTTTAAAGGCCCCCCATACTGTACAGGCACTATATACTTACAAACATCCATGCCATCTGAGGAATTCTCGATCAGGACGAGATCGAGAAATTCAATAGCTTCCCATGTCAGAGTTATTTTCTGTCCACCATCTCAGAAAATGACCTGCTCACGTGCGCTGCTTCTCAAGGAATCCCAAAATTATTCATTAATTCTTTTTAAAAAATGTAGACATATTTTGTATTCTAAGATGACATCTCCAAAATGTTCTAGTAAGTTGGGTAGTCCACTTCATAAATCCTCCTTTGAATTTCCGCAGAAAACCAGTTTTCCGAAACGAATCCTGATGTTATTAGGATCCTGCATGTAATGGAGCCAAATAACATCTCAGCATTTCACAAAAATTAAATTTAGTAACTGATAAACAAATAGTCTCTAAGGTATGTTTCCATTAAAAGATGCAAGTTAAATAAATAATAATAATTGCAATAAATAATAATTGTTTTGGAGGCAATACAGAAGCTTTCCAACTATTAAGCATCTTATCTCTTGTCAGACCGGTTTATATGAAACTTCATGTAGGCAGGAACGATTCTAAGTTGTCGGAAATACACTTTGCAGATTTTTCAATGAAATAAAAATTTTAAAGCATTTAAAAACATATTTCTTCAAATATTACTGTTTTAAATATTATCTTACAAAATTGTATTTCGTCCTGCCTTTAGCCTCTTGAAGACGTGACTGCAAATGAAAAAGATGAGGTTATTCTGGAATGCTTTGTTGAAGGAACACCACGACCCACTATCCGTTGGTTTAAGGACCATAACATGATTACGTCATCCGAAGACTATCTCCTGTCAAATCTAAAAGGCTGCTGTGTCTTGCGAATTCCTGAAGTATACCCAGAGGATTCGGGGAAGTATACTTGTACCGCTACTAATATTGCTGGTTGTAAGACCACATCAGCGTACCTAAATGTCAATAGAAGTGAAGAAGGTGAGTATTTCTTAGCTCGATCTGTTAATGAATCTTGAAATCTGAAAAACAAGTAAAACATTGCAAAAATTAGTATTTATTGATTTATATATAACATTTTGAAGTCGTGATACAAATATAAGCAGTAACTGGGTCCCGAATAATACTGAAAGTCACAGCAAAGGTAATGCTGGTTTAGTTTATTTAATTATGGCAAAGCACTCGAGGGATATCTACCTACGGGGGGGAAAGAGGATGCTTTCCTGGAGGACTTTTAAGGAAACTAACTCGTACACGTTTTACACATGGGAGAAACAACGAAAACGCTCATGTGGTGAGCCCGTTCACTGGTATTCAAACCTCGAACCAATATGCAGAGACTTGACCACTCGGCCGCTTGCGAGTCTGGAGAGGTAATGTTAAAAATGCAAATGCGAAAAATGCAAATGCTATCAATTGTATCAATAGAAAGATTCGATTCGTTCTGGGATTAAGCATGTCAATGGAAATTTTACCATAATATTAATAATAAACAAGATTTGCTTTAAGGTTTTAAAAATTATGACAACCGGTGAAAACATTGTAATAAATATGTTAATTTTATTAACAGTTAAATTTTGAGTTAAACTTCCTTTCCTATCGATTCTTAACTTCAACTTATCACTTCCGGCTAGAACGTAGCTTTAGAATCACATCTGAATACATAATGAGGAAGAGTGGTATTTAACCGCGAAGTTCTTCGGTGTTAGTGAGAGAGATACTAGATATTCTGGATAGCACACGTCCGCCATTTTAGGCTACTCTCTCGTAAGCTATTATTACGCTCGGCCGTACTTTAGGCCCTTGATAACTTCGCAGTCTATTAACGTTAAGGAGCCAACTCGGTTAGAATTTTGATAGCTTCGGCTATACCTCTTTAATTTAGATTAGTTTAATTCTTAGTCTCTTAAGTTCAAGCCCAAGTGTCGGATTTATTGTACAACTTCAAGAAGGAGTTCTGTCAAATCTTATTTTGAATAATAAAAAGTTATTTTACCCTTCCATCTTGTTGTTTCCTGTCACACGAACGCAATCGATTATTCGCTTACTAGTTCTTAAGATTCTTCACCTTCAACAGTAACTTAGAATTACCCAGTGAGGAATCCTACAACATGTTCCTTGAAAATTGGTAAGCACAAAACTTAAAAGTACAGCAAGCTAAAAAGTCTTTCTTTTGCATAAAACGGGGAGGCATATTCTTACCTCTTTCATAATTCGTTTGCTTTACGTATAACTGAAAATATGATGTGAGATGTATCGTTTCGGTCTATTTGGGCGCAGAATTGCGTTGTAGGCAGACTTGGTTAAACATTTAAACGTTTGATGCTGTCAATGGCTTCAGCTCGCATTCCGGTTACGTATCGCAGTGGGCGCAAACCAACACAGCTCTCGTTAAAAATTTATGGCTGACAGATATCGTGTGTATTTGGGAAGAAAGAATTGCTTAATCCCGCAACCGCCGAGTTTAGTTTAGCACGGGTTTAGGGCATCAAGGAAAACGGGCACTATAGAAAGGTACTTAGGTGTTCAAGGAAAGAGAGTACCAGAAGATTTTTCATTGTCTGTTAAGTAATATATGGTTCGAGAACGAAGGAATGGGGAGATACATATTTGCAGTCTTTATACTGCAAATATGTATGAGGGCCCCTAATCCTTTTAAGTACTTAGAGCCTTTAAAATTCTTAATCCAGCCTTGGTTATAGGTAGTAACTACTGTTAGAATAAACATCCTAAAGTAATAAACTTATAAAATGTGAAATAAACAGCAAAAATATGTAAAGGTTTGAATACAAAATTTTACCAATCCCGCATGGGCTTTCTTTCAGTTCCGAAGTGAAACTAGTTTCCCATAATTTCTGTGTGAAAATTCTTGCCGTATCCATTAAAGTGGTAGTATCTAAATCTTTACTTGGTGTGGATTCTAGCAAGTGAACGAAACTGGACGGCTTCAGTTATCTTAAATATTCTCTGTACGAAAGAGTACTGGCAGTTGTATATAGATTATTTAGTCTACAGTTTAGTAAATCACAGACCATAAATAAATGAAGAAGGTGCAATTATCTGTTTAAACTTTTAGAAATAATTTAGATAACTGTCCAAATTATTACTTTTTTGAAAACTAACTATGAAATGGACTTTAACACAATCATTGCAGTCATGGTGCTTTTATTCACGGTGTTTTCATAGTCCTTAAAAGTCGCGATCACTAGAGATATTTGCCCATTATATCCTGGGTAATTAAATGTTCTTCAAACTTTACCTTACACTCCTGATCTGACGCTCTATTCTTCAGAAAGCTTTTACACATGAGAGAAACTACGAGGATAAAGATGACATTACCAGGGCAATCTAATTATGCAAAACTGAAGAAAGATATTATATACTATGAGTATTGAAAAATGAAGGGCTATCTGGGCAGTGGTCTTTGAAATGCATATATAATTTAGCTTTCAGAGGAGAAAAGATAGCATTATTTAAGTAAAATTAAACGAATTTTGATATTTTATAAAAAAAATTAAAGGATTTTTTTTCTACTTTTAATTTTATTGACATGGTTCTGAAATTACTATTTTAAAGATTTCTGTTATATATATATATATATATATATATATATATATACATATAGGACGCATACAGTACGGAATGAATAGAAAAAGACTTTATTGGCAGAATGGCGTTGTTATAAAAATTGTCTGGTTAAAAGGAAGAACAACAAGCAAAAACGTTTTTGACAGCTTTTAACTGTAATGGTTGCGTTGCATCGTCTGTCGATACTCAACACCAGACTATCTAACAGCTCTTGGAGTAAGAGTTCCCATTCTTCAAAGAGCATCTGTTGCAGTTGTCTGGTCTTCTTAGGAGGGTAAGATCGGGCCTCCAGGGGTCTCTCTAAAATATCCCACGCATGTTCAGTGGGATTTAAATCAGAGAAGCAGGTTTTCTAATCCATTGTATTGACATATTCACTTTCCAAGAGCTCCTCAACAGCATGTGTCCTGTGTGCCCTTACATTGTCCTCCATAAAAACAAAGTCGGAACCAATGGTACCTTGGAAAAGATGCACGTGAGGCAGAATAACTTTATCGCAGTAACGAACTGCGGTAAATGAACCTCTGTCGAAAATATGGAGTTCCTGGTGCTGATATCTGCATTATGCATCACCTGTCTACTGAGTTGGCGTTTCATTGTACTGATCGCAAAAAGCCTTTGTCAACAGTTTCATGGTTGTACGTTGAAACACGAGTTAGTTGCTTACGTTTTGCACACTAATGTATTATTTTGTACGCCGAGATGCGCAATACTTGGTAGCCATAAATTAGTGAGCACATTTAAATGACTAACAGTGCATGATCTAAAAAGATAAGTCCATTTCTATTACATATCAAATTGTGCAACAACTCAAATATTTTTATGAGGCGTATTTTAAATTATTCAGCATTTCGCTCCATAATTCGCTGCTTATAAATGGTCTTTTAAAAATTCCTCGCTTAAGGAAACTTAGGAATATTATGTGGACTGATTTCTTAATCAGTTCGATCTCCTGTAAACACTTGCAGACTCTTTTAGTAGGAGTTGGTAAAAGACCGCAATTCCATTTTTAAATTGCATGATACTGTTGAACTTAAATAACGAGTTAAGGATATCATTAGAAGAAAACTCCAAATATGCTGGGGAAATTATCCTGAAAGTTTTAAAGTAGATTGGAATAATATACGCAGTCCGAAAGAAATATTTATTGAAGTGTTTTAAAACTTAGAAATGTTTCAAAAGCTGTTTGAATTACTACGTAATTTGATATATAATATAAATGGATATATTCTTTAGCTTACTTATTGCTCTTTACTGTAACGCGCTGAATAATTTACGGTTAGGTTACGTTATCTGACTATGGCAACGTACACAAGGACTACTGCTTAGCTGAAGAGTTATTAATTCCTTGACTTTGTGGAGCAATTTCTATGGGAAACTAGCATTATCAGAGTTATGGTGGAAACGTAAGTAAAAATTATAAATTAGATGTATTTTAAATTTCATTTATTAGAGATAGTATTAAAAGTTTACGCATATATATATATATTATTAAAAAGTACAGTTTAAATCACTCAAGTAGTTAAGCAATTTATAATTTCAATTAGAAAGATAAATGAAAAGCTTTTTGCCACATCCAATAGCAAAGCTCAATAATAGAACGAATCGGTGACGAATATTCTAATCACATAATGTAAAGGTAGTAAAAATTAAAAGAACACTGTTATATTACGTTACCTGGTAATATACCGTAACATAATAGTAATAAAAGACCAAGCTATTGACATTTCGTCGCACAGGAAAGGTGACCAAACTGGATCATTTAGCCATTTGGAGGTAGTAAAATTCTTAAAAGGGTTTCCTGTCGGTGAAGCTGTAGAAGGGTCATTACTAATGGTCAAAATTATTTGGTTCATATCTGAAACTCGACTGCTTTCTCATCCCTGTACTGTATACTGGAGAGCCATTAAGTTTACCAATTGAACGGCATGCGAGGAAATGGAAAAATTTGAATTTCAGGTTTGCGTGGAAAAAGTATAGAAATCTTATGCGGTTTGTTGCCATACAAGTGCCTGGTCTGTTTTCTAGTGCACCAGATTTTATCAACGAGAGGGTGATGTCGTGTTATTGGATTCGATGCTAGACGCAAAGAGTTCTGCCGAATGAGCTAGCTGGCTTCTGTTGTGATATCCCGTAGGTCCGCTGGCAGAAGGGCTACAAGAAACGACTCCTTCTAGTGTTTCTGTAGATTGAAGTGGGAGATTAACAAAAATAATAAAAAAAGTTATAAAGAAGCGAAATTGTAATAAACTATGTGAATATTTCCACAATTCAATTATAAAAGGTTTTGACTTATTTAAAATTTTAAATTAGGCGAAAATTTTAAAATTAGGCCTCCCAAAAAAACGTAGTTTGACGTATATTTTGGGAAACACGCTATCAGTTTCGAAGGCGATCAGACTTAAGTCTCTGTTTTTCAGCAGAGAAGGAAGAAAAAAAAAGTAAGGAGCTATAACCGTTTTTGTATCAATGGCAATGAGAGGAGCAAAGCGAACAAATTCGTTGCTTAAAAATTTCACATTATATAGATATCTCATGAAAAAGCATTATTTGTTGATTTTCCAGACGAATGCCAAAGTTTTACTTCAAATGCGCAAATCCTGAAAACCCGTTAGTTTTCGTGGTTTCCCCATTTGTAATATGAATACGAATCAATTTCTCTCAAAAAGTCCTTTAAAAAGGCATCCCTCATCTCATCAAATAACATAACCTTACTTAACCTGAAAATTCATTTAAAGCTGCCCACTAAAATATGACAGACAAATTTCATTAGTAGGTTAGAAATGCGGAGGTTTCGCAATTTTATGGTTTGTTTTATTACATTCTACTACATTGCACTTAGTTTCCAATTGGTATATAAATAGCATGTAGCACAACGGGTGCTGTCTAGTAACCAGTTTTTATAATGTTGCTATTCGTTGTGACATAAGATCTAATACTTTATTTTTCAAAATATCATGAAAAGAGTTAATTAGACAGAGCCATGTAAAACAAAATACGTCATTAATAAGCGCACTTAATTCTGTTCTGGTTGACACATGTTTCCAGTTACTGAAATATGTACTGTGTAAACGACTGACATTTAATTATTGGCTTTTAAGATAAAATGAAAATTTGAAATTCTGTTTTCCAAGTTAATAAATGCTTTATATTGAAGGAAATTTTTAAAGCTTTATGGAACATTAATATCCCTGTTTTTTATCCTAATGAGCTAATGGCTAAATCAAGTATGCCATTATTTTCTATAGGCAATAATAAGAAGATAATAAAGGTGACAAGGGAATTAAACACATAATACGATACAAAATCAAAAAAAAGTGTAAAAACTAAACATCGTGAAAGGAGCTAGTAATACTTATTATTTTCCTTTTGTGAGCTACGTTTGCTTCATGCCATCGAATTCAGCTAGCACAATATAAATATATAAAAAAGTAAATTCTAGCGGAGGTTATGTTATGTCTAATACAAAATACCTGCTACATTTTTATATTGACATGAAGAATGCATTTCTAATTTAAAAAGAATTGTGACTCATTTTATTGTAATAAGCACTTTATTGAGAATTTGTTGGTACCGAGGTCGTATTCATTTAAAACCAATGTTTTAAGTGCAAAGATTAACCTTTTATTGTAATCTAGAAAGGAAATAAAATACATGTAAAAAGCTTTCTAAGTTACACAATTTTCGTTAGATGAATTAAAAATAAAATTAAAAAAAAAAAAAAAAATAGCAGTCACGTTTGGTCTTATGTGACTACAAAAATCGGGCTTTGCATACAATAGTAGAACTAAAATCAAAATTCTCAAACAAAAATTTAATTAATTGAATATAATCATTTTTATGTATGCTATCCTTATTGCTATCACTAATACTTGTATATTATAAGCTGTTGTTTCTTAGAGTTCTTTAATTTTTCAAAATATTACATCCATAGACGTCTAACAATTTTGTTTTCAATCTTGTATGAACTAATAATAATTTTGATGTCTAAAAAATATTATTATTACCTTTTACTTTATTTAACTAAAATCTTGAAAACTAAAAGAGGCCCTTTTTATGCATTACTGTATATATTTGTAATGCAGTTAAACCAAAAAGTAATAAAGAAAGAAAATCCACTGCTACTGAAGGAAGAAAAATTGTAGCACCTAAACAGACTAGCAACAAAGTATATGACTTCATTTTTTTTTCAAGATCTTACAATCTATTCAATGGCATAAGATCGGATTACTGCTTCTAATAGTCACAGACTAAAGCTCATGTTTAAAATTATGCCATAACTAGCAGCCAGTTCAGTTTCTGAAAAACCGCCAGAATTTGAAAAATTAAATGAACTAAGTTCATTTAATTTTTCAAATTCAACACGTAAAAAACAATGTAGAAAAATAACAATGCTTGGAATAAATGGAAAAATTATTCCATTTTCTTTTTCTTAAGTCAGTTTTCTCCATTCAGTATTATGATTCTGGTGAAGGACTTAAGTTAATAATCCTCAAATTGTTAGAAAATATATTTTATAAAATTGTAAATAACATTACTTATTATATTACTTTACTTTAAAAAAAGTTAATTATTTTAATTGATACGGTATAATGGCTTACCTTTTCCTGCCATGCTAAGCTCTTACTACGGTTTTCCCTGGTACTTTCTCATCCGGTTAAACTCAGGATTATTAGAACAGGGTTATTTCTGGCAAGGTTCTGCATTCCTCCCCACGCCTGTGATTCATGGGGTGGTTTTCAGAGTGTCACTCACACGGAAGGAGCAATAACAGTTATTCAGGTAGCCTCTTAATTCACCAACCCTACCTTGAAATGTCTTTTTTCTGGCAAGAAAAGGGTTCTGGACAGTTATGTTTCATTTTGAGACCTACTGCAGCCTAAAGCTTTCAAGTGCAATAGACCTCTAGTTGTCCTGGTCAGATCTCCAGAAATCCAGCTATTCCGGACCGCCGCTAATATGTAACTTGATTGTTAATGATAAATCTCAGAAATGTGAAATAAATAATATCGTATCAATTATTTAATTGATGTGATATAATGACTTACATTTTCCTGCTATGTTCATATATATGAGAGAGGAAAAATTGCATTAATTTCAACTTAATAAGAGTAGTCAGATTATTTAATTCCGGTATCCTCTTTTGAAGTCAGAACTCTCAATAATTATGCATTGTAATATAATGACATAAATAATTTAGTTGTCAGTTTATTTTTATTGTTTTCCCTTAAGTTTGGAGGGATATGAATTGTTCAGACAAATCAAAGAAGCTGTTGATGATAATACGATAATAGCGATAAAGTTATTTACATATATAGAGATCAAATAGCAATAATTAATATTAATAATTTTAATAAAATATTTATAACGTTAAGCTACAAATAGCTTTAGTCAAAAAGTACGTCATAAAGTTATTTTGCTCGTCTTATTTTAAATAAGGTGAGTGATTTAGAAAAAGCGTTATTGATTATTTAGGTATTCAAAATTAAAGATTTAAAAAAAGCTTACTTTTGATAAAAGATATTTATTCTAAAGCAATTCAATTTATGCATAAGATTTAAAATGCATTCTAAAACGCGATAATTAACATAATTGCTAGTCAAACTATTAGAGTAATTATATGTAAACACCAATCCTAATAACACCCATAAAGAAAATATGTCTTAACTGATAAACCAAAGTATACCACTTAATTCTTTAAGTAATTTGAACTTTCAAATTCCTATAACAGTATCTGTGTAACTCTTCTTCTTTTTACATTGAAAGATTTATGATTTTGAACCAAATACATGTATCTAAATAAAATATTGCCTTGTACAGAAAGTAAGGCAATATTTTTTATTAACTGATAAGATCATACAAACTCAACAGAGGTTCGAACAAATTCTTTCTCTATACAAACGTATAATATTTTCTTTTTCATGGCAAGTTAAAAACGGATACGAAATGCTAAAATCCTACTATCAGTCTGCCTGATATTTGTGAAAGGCTATAGGACGTTTATGCAGTGAATATCATTGATAAAAACGGTGAAATGAAATTTAAAAAGGAGAAATCAGCACTGAAAGCATGCTAGGAAGTGGGAAAACATCAGGTTCGCGCATAAATTTTCGTGAAAAGGAATTGAAAGTTGGATTCTATGGTGACGTACATGTTTCTCTTGTAATGGAGACAAGATTCAGTAGTACCTTGACATAGAGGAAAGTCACTTTAACAGCATATGGTCATTGAACGATTTGTGTTGATTAATCAATTATAACGCATTATTTTTCTTTATTTTGCGTTACTGACTTCATTTCAAACGTTTGTCTACATTTGCATTATTTTCGGTTTAAGATTTCTCTTCTGTTTAATTAAAACTAGTCAAAACCGATACGAGGAAGTGAAATTTCGTCCTTTGGTCTCTCTTTTTTTTTTTTTTTTTTTCGCAGATACTGCAAACACATTTGTTTTATGCCAGATAATTGTTCTAAACAAATAAAAAAAAGTTTTTTAAAGTCAAAAACACAGTTAATTCCGTTTACCGTTTTCTCTTTCACATTTTAATGATCTGGTTTCAGGTTTCCATGTTTTTTTGTTTTGTTTTTGTTTTACTTTCCTACTCTGTACAAAGTTTTACTCTTTCTTTTAAACAGATAGAAGAAATTACTTTAAATAGTACGGTTTCAAAATAACGTCCACCCACTCAACAAAAGTTTTTCTTTAAACATCATAATAGCATTCTATAATAACAGTTAGTCTCAAAATAATGCACCTAGCCTCTTATGAGTTTATGAATTTATAAAATAAGCTTTCGTTAAAACTGTAGAATCATTTATGATCATAGCTTTAATTTTAAGGTAAAATATTGTAGAGACATTACTTTAATTGGAAGCAAGAGAGATGAAAAATGAGCAAAGCCAAGCTTTCGCCGGGAATCGAACCACGGATCTATGGAATATACGCTCAGCATGCTGACCACTGCACTACGAAGCCATGCTAAGAAGGCGAGAGAAATACCCTATATACTCCCCCCTTTTAAAATATGACTGGGGATTAGGAACCCAGCCGCTAAATCCTGGTGGCGGAGAATCATTATCCACCACCATTTTTGTTTCGGGCGCCACTGTAGAGACATTAGGTTAATCGGAAGCAGGAGAAATGAAAAATGAGCAACGCCTTTGCCAGGAATCGAACCACGAACCTCTGGAATATGCGCCCATTGTGCTGACCACTACACTACGAAGGCCTGCTAAGAAAGCGGGAGAAATACCTTATAATATAAATTGACAGCTGGAAAACGACAGTAGAAAGTTTCAAGAATATGTTAAAAGTGTTTTTTTAAACAAGCATGCAAACGTTATATGCGTATAATGTAAAAAATGCAAACAAAAATATAAGTTATGACTTTTTATCTGATTTTGATTTAATGCTTACATTACATGCATAATTACAACAGAATGCACACATGTTTTGTGCTTGTTATATTATTACTTTCTTTCCTGCTTTGTTTTCGCATTTTACTACGTAATTGTAAATTGAAATGCACAAAATATTTTTTCGAAATTCTCTATTAAATGCATGTATGCAAATGTTTTTATTATAACAAGGAGCTTTGTATAGCTCTAAATTTCTTGATCCTTTTCATCTAGTACCCGCACGTCGATGTGATTCAAGCGCTGATCATTCTTTAAATTTAGGATCCAAATTTCTTTCTTCTATTGCTTCTGCCAAAAAAGGCTAGAAGGCAGAAGATGGAAAGTTTCGCTCATCCGTATGAGATCTTTTCGCGCTGGTTAAAACTTTTGCCAAAAGACGCATTTGCCAAAAACCATTAGAATTTTTTTTTTTTTTTTTTTTTTTTTTAACAGAGGAAAGAAACTTCGCGGTTAACGCGTCTGACTGCGTCTGATAAAATAAAGATGCTAGGATTCTGAAATTAAATTGCGTAATACACGTTTTTGTATCAATAGAGATGCTGTGAACAAATTCAAGTTTGAGAAATTCATTAATTTGTGTAATAATTAAAGTTTCTCATAATAATAATTTTATACTGTAAAAGAATCCATATGCATAATAAATTGAGAAATGCACCACCGTATTTTGTATAGCTCATTAAACTCGGATCACTTTTCAGGCATCTTCGTTAATGGGAATTTACTTTCAGGTTGTAATACTTTTATAAAACAATTAAATTTGGCAAAATAGATGGCAAACTTGTCTTCAAAGCTCTGGTGTATTTTGAAGATAAAACCTTACAGCTTTGATGTCATTCTACGATATTTTCATGTGAAGATTTGGACTGAATGTGAAAATGCAAAGTTTTGTAAATTTTGATCATTGTATCCTTTTAGTATGCGTTGCGACAACCTGCTATTCTCACTTACGTAATATGAGTCTAATATAGTACTAATGTGTATAGTGCCCGTCTGATATGCGCCAGGCAGCATCCAGGGGTATATAAGATTTCTTGGCGTATATCAAGAGGGAATATCAGCATGTTATTCGGAACAAACCAGTACGGTTAATATTAAATGCTTTTTATTTTCTTTGGAACACTACTATTCACAGAGACCTCAAATGGCAATACACACGTAATGGCATACTCTCATTTATCTCAAGATTTCATAAGGATTGTGAAGACCAGAGTTAAGCGATCATTAAACCATTAACTGCCCAAACTTTCGAAAGACCACGTTTCATGAAAGATGGTAATCGAGCTTAATCCAGGTGCCAAAGCCAACTGTGCTTCATTTTATAAACTGCAGGTCTCTGAGAAATTGCATAATGTTTTACTTGAAGTGAATTAGAGGCAGCTCACTTGTCGAAGGGTTAAGACTGCTGAAAACAAGCAATCGAGTGACTATCTGGTGGTTTTCCTCATGTGCTATGTACTTAAGAGCCAGTTTCACTAAATGCGTCTCTTGAAGGTTTCCTTTGCTTAAGATAGGTTAGGTTAGATTATTTGAACATAGCAAAGCAGACGTAGGTTATCTGCCTAATCGCTTAGGCAAGATTACATTCTTTGCCATGTTCGAACAAAAAACTATAAGAGGTATCTCATTTAAAAATACTGATCACAGTTTATTTCATAGATATAACATTTTTAATATGAACAGTTTTCTTTAAAAAAGTGTATTAGATGCTACTAGTAGAAAGTACTGCAACAGATAGTCTTTCATAGAATATTGAAATATCAGCAGTATATTAAATTATATATAGATAATATTACTACCAGTGAAAAAAAAACACTCGTTTATCGCTTTTTTATTTGAAAATTTTCATATGAAAGCTAATCATGATAAAATATATAAAATCGACATAATTGTCAACTTCCTAAGATATTGAGAAAATACAGTCTGGTGCAGCGTTTTCCAAACTGGGAGGCGTGGACTAGTCTAAGGGGAGGCACGAATATTAGCCAGGATTGGTGCATGTGCAGCTAATACAGTACGTAACGTATAGGTACATATTAACTACTATACTGCTTGGCCGACCAGTAACTCTCTAAAAATCGAGACATTATAGACTTCTGTTTAGCTCAGCAGTGTTAGATTGTGTTTCTTATTTTATTTTGACGTCCCTAATTACTCACTGATCACAATAGTAAGTAATTTAATTAATTTATTTTTTTTAAGAACAATAAATTAATTATCCTAATATTTTTAGAGAAATGGATGAGTTTTTGACTGGTTATAAGAGAAAATCCTCTAATAATGAAGAATCTGATGTTGGCACAAGTAGTAGGAATCAGGAAGGAAGAACTCCCAAGACAAGAAAATACGATTCGTCTTATTTATCGTTCGTATTTACAAGTGTTATTGCTGATGATGTGGGAAAACCAATGTGTTTGTTTTGTTCGAAAGTTTTGGCTGCTGATAGTATGAGATCCGGAAAATTAAAACGCCACATTGAAACTATGCATTCTCAATACGTTGGCAAGTCCCAAGATCTTTTTCAAAGAAAATTGGATGAGTTCACTAAAATAAACGTTAAAAAAAAACAGTTCATATTTCATCAAATGCGTTACTAGCATCGTACTTCGTATCTTAAGAATCGCAAAGTGTAAAAATCCACGCACAATAGGAGAAACATTAGTTTTTCCAGCAGCTTATTGATATGGTCTAAACAATGTTTGGCGAATCATATGCAAAACAGTTGCGACAAATACCCCTCGCTGATAACACTATTGGCAGAAGAATCGATGATATATCTGACGATCTTTGCGAATCAATTAGTTTCTCACATGCGCACTTCAAAATTCGCCTTACAAGTAGATGAAGCAACCGATGTAGCTAAAGACGCACATTTAATTGCATATGTGTCGATATGTTGAAGAGAATAATATAATTGAAGATATATTATTTTGCAAACCTATTACTGGCAAAGCCACATCCAGTGAAATTTTTAATATATTTGAAAAAATTTCATTCGGCTTTGTACAGAAGGTGCACAGTCAATGTCAGGACACAACACTGGCCTTCAAGCTCTAATTAAAAGGAAAACACCTGATGTTCTCTGGACGCACTGCATGCTCCACAGAGCAGCTTTTGTATCAAAATATATTATTGAGGAACTTAACTACGTTTTCACAAAATTATCGAAAGTTGTAAACTACATAAAAAACAGTCCATTAAAAGTTAGGTTATTTGCAAAGCTGTGTGAAGATATGGAAGCTGCTTACACCTCACTTTTGTATTATTGTGAAGTGCGCTGGCTATCTCGTGCAAAAGTGATTCAGAAGGTACTTGAACTCAAAGAAGGAATTGCAGTTTTTCTCGAAGAAAATCATAATGAGGATGCAAATATGTTTAGCGATGGTAATTTTATTATCAAACTTACCTATTTGGTTTAAATTTTTGGAAAACTGAGTGTTTTGAATAAATCGATGCAAGGGCCACAAATGCATTTATTGATTCAAAAAGATAAAGTGAAAGCATTCATTAAAAAATGGAGATATGGATGACAAATTTAAAAAACATAGGTTCGACATTTTTCCACTTTTAAATTTATGCGCCCAAGTTAATATAGAAGCAAACAAAAATCTATTTGTTGAACACTTGGATGGTTTGTTAATTCATTTTTCAAATTATTTTGATGATTTTGATTTTACAAAATATGCGTGGATACAGGATCCATTTATCGACAAAGATGACGAATTTGAATTAACTAGGATTGAGAAAGAAAACTTGATTGAACTATCTTGTGATACTTCTTTAAAACAAAAATTTCAGAATGTATTTCTGATTCAATTTCGGCTAGATATTAAGAGTGAATATAATATTTTGTCAAATAAAGCTTTAAAAGTATTGCTGCCGTTCGCAACATCTTTTTTTATGCGAAACAGGATTCTCTGCATTAGCTGCAATAAAATCGAAATATCGTGTTCGTTTGGTTGTAGAAAAGGAGCTTCGTGTAGTTATCTCATCAATGACACTGAGATTTGCGCTAATAGGCAAGCACATCCATCTTATTAAGCGACAATAGTAAAATATTGTTATTCGTTGTTTCTTGTGTATAAGAGTGTATCTTAATAAATTCTTTAGTACTAAAAATTTTTGTGTTTGTAGTATTTTATAAAATGGAAGGGAGACGCCATATGATCAAATATTTTTAAGGGAGCCGTGATAAAATAAAGTTTGGAAACCACTGGTCTAGTGGATTGTGAAAACAGCTTTGGATTATCCAATACTTAATTCTCAGTTGGTTTAGTTTTATTGTTTTGAAAAGTGTAATAATAAGAGTCACAGTGTGAAGTATTATATATTGTCATTTAAAAAATTGTTAAATACATTAATTGTAAAACATGTATTAAATATTTTCATATTAAACATACCATAGCTCAGGCTAGATACCAAATCGTGAATGATTATATATTTCTATTGAAGGGGAAACAAGAAGAGATTTTGTTTTGCTTTGTTCTTTATCGTTTAGAGGTTGCTCAGTAGAAAAGATTATTATAGCAATAGAATTATTAATTATTAAATGCAAGATCAATATACGGATTTTTTTAGAATTTTACATTATATCTTAATTTTTTTTCCATAATGTCATGGAACTAATCCGGCGTCTCCAGGAAAAAATAAATTGTCACCGAAAGGTATATTGCTCAGAATAAATTGTCAAAGCATCGAGATTTTTACCATAGAGAGATACAGTAAGGTATAATTAGAATTGGCTAGAAAATGGAAGTCAGTATGAAAGGTAAGTTGTGATTTTGATGTAGAAAATAACTAATAATAAATATTCAGATGGAAATTAATTCAAAATTAAAGGGATAGAAGTTGTCTAACTATGCTGATGTCTTCTTCTTACCAATCCGTTTGATCTGAATCGAATACGAAATTAGATTTATTCAGCAGATATTCACGCACCAAGGCAACACAACTAAGTAGATGTTGCGAAATGGCTTCATGGTTTTTACATTTGGCGCAAGTGTCAAACGCTTTAGTATCACAGGAGTCCTTAAATGTCCTGAAGTTCATCTGAGGGTCCTTAAAAGTCAACAGAGCCAGAGCCGTTTGATCCTTTCTGTCATCATTGAAACCAATAGTACTACCAGGACCTGTTCTACGATACCATGAGTGTGTCGATAGTTTTCTCCAAGAATTGTTAATTAAAACTTTATTCTTGAATTAAAGGTAGGTCAAAGGTTCAACATTAACCTGAGGCATGGAAGTACCCTCCTTTGGTAGTCTATCAGCTATGTCATTATATTTTAGATTTACATGAGATGGTATATCCCGGTCAAATTTTGTCGTACGGAAGTCAAACTTCATGTTTTTTTAGTTTTTCATAAGGAGTATAAAACTTTCCCAAGTATAAGAACTGGAAACCACATTAAAAGTTAAAATTCCTTATTTGTCCAAATTTAATTATTTTAAGTTTGAAAATAATACCAAAACATGAATATTTTCGTCGTTTAAAACACTTTTGAAATCAGAAGTATATGTCTACAATCAATGATTAAGAAAAGAAAGGGCCGGATAGGGACTTTTAAGCCGGAGAAGGCTTATATATATATATATATATATATATATACTTTTCTATTGCCGATTACAATAAAAAATTGTGCACAGCTAAAAGTTATAGCAGTCCCATGTACAAAATTCAACATTATACGGCTAATCGTTTTTGAGGTAAGATACATATGTACATGCCGACGTCACGAAAAATTCCATTTTGAATCTATTTTACGATTATCCGTTTTGGAATAAGGAGTCCTTTTTCTGTCTACTCTTATATGTACAGAGGTCACGCAAAAATATATTAAATGGATATTTTCTTTGAAATCTGAAAACCGGAACTTTTTGCGATTACAATAGTTCCTTTACTTCGTACAAGGAAGTAAAAGCTACTCTCGGCTAATTATTGGAACTGTATTAATTCATTTCAATAGCACTGTTTAAAAATATTGGGGAACAAGAAGTCTAATGACCCAACAGTAATTGTTTGGCTTTTATGAAATAATTGTCATTAAATTTAATTCTTTGGTCTGTTTCCGGGGTGTGTTTTCAGTAATACATTTTGGTGAAATTGCTGCCTACTCTCATTTATTGCCATGATACAATTGTTCTTATCTATTCAATGCAACCTGTCCATATGTTTATTTTTTTGTGCAAAGGATTCAATATTGCTTCCACTTCATCTTTAATTTTTTAATGTTCTTGTGTTTACTTTGTTTCTTTTTATTTTACTAAATGAAAATGATTCCGCCCAGTAAATTTAAATCAACCTTCTCTGAAGTATCGTGACAAACTGGCCAGTTTTCCGTATTTTTATATGTAGGCTTATTATTTCCTCAAATTATTCTAACTTAATTAACAGATTCCTCAAGGAAGTTGAAAATGACATCAATAAATTGCAAATTTTGAAATTAAATATCATAGTCAATTTTTGTCATGAGGGAGGTCAAACTTCTTGCATTTTTATAGTATATTTATGTACAGATCAAAAAGACAGATAAGTACTACAAAATTTTAAGTACTTTGTATAAGCTTTTTACACATTAATAAAATTTTATTAGTTTTCTTTCCCTAATTTTTGTAGTTGCTAGATTTTATATCTTTTCATACTATTCTATAGAAATTAAAAATCAAAGAAAGAGTATCTGATATTTCTAAAAACTTTTGTTATTTGGTGCTTCTTCCGTATTTATAAATGTACATATTACTTGTTTTATTGTATTTTCAATTATCTTGTAACCTAAGCAATGAAGCCACACAGTACTACAATTTGAGTTTAAGGTTCAAGTTCCGATATCTGCGTGAAGATTTTCATAGTTTTCCCTTATATTTAACCTAGCGCCACGTTTTTTGTAACGTCTTCAACAAGACAACCTCAATTTTTTTAAAGATCAATTACTTTGTTTTATGGCATAGGAAAAAGTCTTGTGTGTTGGTGTGGTTGTTATAACTATCTATGAGTACTACATACACATAGTTTTTTCTTTTTACAAGCACTTTGAAAATTCGGTTATATAATGGAAATGGTTGCTGGAGGTATTGAGACACTTTTGATACTCATCGGTAAATAAATACCATCATTTGGTAAACTAGTATGTTACTCTAGTCACTCTTACCCGTCCATAACAGTTGAAGATTAATTGTTTAACTACTATTAAAAATTGAGACTCTTTATGTGTGGTACATTGAATTCATAAACTCAACATTTTCTGGTAAAGTAAATTGTAGGAACTTATTCAGAGACTAAATAATACCATGAAATATACACGAATCAGTTTGTAAACTATCTCATAGGAGCAGCTGTCAACTTTAAAAAATGAAATCATAATGGATATTATTATTGGTTTCATTTGGAAACAAAGTACGTTCCATTGGAAATTATAAAGGTACCGAGACACTTTTAATAGCTCTCCAGTAAATAAGTGTTGTCATCTGATAAAGTATGTTACTCCGGTCACTTTGATCCGCGCATAATAGTTGAAAATTATTATTTTTTATTTAACTACCATTAAAAAAGTGAACTTTATTTATAACTCTATTGTATTCATAAATTAAAAAGTTGCTTGCGAAGTAAATTGTAGGAATTTATTAAGAAACTAAGTTCTATGAAATGTACAAGAAGTGTAAGATTTTCCTAGAAACTGCTGTCAGCTTTAAAAGATGAATTAAATATATAAATAAAATCAATATCGTCATACTTTTCAAAGATGAAAATTCAGACCAACTGAAAATTAGTTTTGGATTTTACGAAAAAAATATTAAGTGTAAAAAAACTGATAGTATATAGTTATTTAAGTTTTACGAAGAAATATTGAATACTATAAACATTTCTGTCTACAAAAGTAATGTAAAGGTATACGAATTTGTGATAATTTGCTACAGGTGGTGTCAAGAAATTAGATTGGATGAGATAGCGAGGTTGTTAAGTCATAGGAAATCGTTAGTGGTTCAGAGGATGTAGCAAGCTTGTGGGGGGGGGGAGTTGAAAAATAAACACATCTGACAAAGTCCCCAATTAATATCTAATGACGCCGTTGCGGTGATGTCATAAATGTAAATTTCAGTACAATTTGTGCAATTACCATGATTTCCCTTCCTTTCAATTGCGTAACGAGGCCTACGCCAGTATAGGGGGGCGGGCGCGTGCTCCAAAAATGGCCCTGGATATCCGATCTAGAGTCATCTCTTGACTAACGGGTGGTCTAAAAATACAACAGTCGAGAAGAGAGCCTAGTCTTGGTGGGAACTGCAAAAAATCGCGCTCTCCCTGCTGCCCGACACACATTTTAGTTTGCAGTGCCGGAAGAAAATTTAGTCTGTGTGATATCTCAATTTTTGAAAAACCTTAACCTTATGCGAAATCTCGGGTAAGTGCTGCTTTTGCACTAAAATTAGTGTCAATTATATTGAATATATCTTGAAAAAGCTGAAAAAATCTGAATATAACAATTTGATTGTAGACTTCTGTTTCTCATATGTGTGTTTCATACCCGTGTTTATTCGATAGTTGAAATGATTTTATAAACATGCCTTAGTACAAAAATGCTTATCTTAAAACTTCGGGGATGAATTTAATTTTAATTCATAATTCATAAATAAATTGACTATGTCATTTAATCAACTGTTAAATAAATTCTGTCAAAATAATAAATAAATAAATAAGTTAAATAAGTTCTGTCATTCAAACAGTAAAAGCAATTAAAATCGTAATTATTATGGATACTCGTTTATTTTTAGATATTTAAATATAATTGTGAAAAGTTAATGCTGTGTACTTCGTTTCATTAAAATTTTATAATATTTAACGCATTGCTTGCCATAACTGTGGTAGATGATATTCAGTAAAACTTGAGCATATGGTGTGAAAATCCTATGTATTCTTAAACAAATGTAGAAATAATAATGTAATATCTATACACGTTTGAACCATATCAGAATCAAAAGTGTATTTTTTGCACTTTCATTAACTTCTGTACTAGTTTTTCAATACTATACGCTGCAGTAAACAAGAAATGCGATGTTGCGAAGTTAAATACTGTTAAGTACTCACAAAAATTTTCTCTTATAGGTAAGCCATGACTCAACTTTTCTCAAAATCAAACAGTGTCTCCCCCTGCCTGAAACTGTGATTTTACAGATTCGTGTTTTTGGCATGTGCCAGTTACTTTAGAGTATTTAATAAACGTATCACCCAAGCAATAAATTTCATACATACAGTGACAACCAATCTGTTAATTCTACCTAAAATTTCTAAAGTTTTCTCTCCGTAATTTGGCTTTTCTTAGCATATCATTAGAGAAATCTGCTTAGTGATCAGTTGTGGCTGAGAGATGAAGATTATGTGTCGTTGTAATGTTGTAATTATGTTTAGAAAATTATCGTAGATTTTTGTTCGCGATTAGGCTAACAATTTATTTATTAGTATAAAATTACATTCACGGAAAAAATATAAACGGAAAGTATTTTGCATGCTGAGATGAACAATAATATTTAAGTAACTTTTCTCAAGTTTAATTGTTAAGAGAAGAATTTAAATTAATTCCAAATTGAATTGAATGTATACATTGCATTTCATATCTGCAGATGAATATTAAAAAACTATCTTCAGTGTCCCTTCGAATTCGAAATGCACGAAATTATGCGACAAACATTTTGATGCAGTTCCATAGCTATCAATTTAATGTGCATTTGATTACTCTTATAATATTGCTAGGTCTTGTATTACTCTCCCCCCTCAAAAAAAAACATTTAAAATATTTATCAAAAATTTTCATTCAGAAACTATGCAAAATTAAAATTTTTCCTGAATTTATAATATTTAAATTCATAAAGCGGGGAATATTTTTGAGAACTGTAGCTTAAAAATATAATTTTATAGTCTATTAATAGCTTAGAATGCATTCTGTTCTTTTTTTATAGAGATGCCACGCCCTCTGGTGTGAAAATCCAAAAACTTTTGGTCGTAGAGTTAGCTTGTAATTTACATTTGCGGGGGTGTGTTTGTGTACATATATATTCAGGGAATTTTAATTATTATATGTTATTATTAATTATATAAAAATGTTTTTTTAATTTTCTAAAAGTTATAAAATATATATATTATTAAAAAAATTTCACTATTTTATTTCACGTCAATTGAGTTTCATTCATTTCTTAAGACTTTTGCTGATTTGATTATAATGAGCAAAAAATACAATGAATGGGAATAGTGCAATTTTCAGATTTCATTCGATTCAGACTTTATATGCTTTAACGAAACACTAAAAGAAATTTCCATAAATCTTTTTTAAATAGATTAAAAATAAATGAATTCAAATTTTAAGACGAGATAAACCCGAAATGCTATTTTTAGCTTAGCGAGTTGTTAATTATAAAAGTTTTTAAAAATAATATTGATTCACTAATTAGATTGAAGTTACTAAATAACTGAAAGCATGTGAAGGCTGTCTGCAGAGAAAGAAGTATGCCTTCGATAAAGATTTACAAAAGGAAATTCATCTATTCTTACGTTACTCATATGCCAGAATAATCTCATGAAACCAAAAAATGTAGTCGCCTGCTGGAAATAAATTCTAAGTAATGGTTTTGCGAGTTTAGCCTTTTAGCCACTGGCCATATTATGCAGACGAAATTCAAAATCTCGATATAAAGCTTGAAGCTGAAAAAAAGCAAGGACTGTAATTAATTTGAATAAATAGTAAGATGATAAGTACTTTTTAATTGCTTATTTATTTTCTGTTAGATGGTAATAAATACACTTTCAAGATTTTCTATAATATTCATCGAAGTAAAGCCTGAATATAAAATTTCGATAGTTTTGTTGTTGTCATAAATTTTGCAAATCATTTTTGCCGCCTAGGACGGCGTGGTGATCATAAAAATTTGACTGCTATGTTGTTAGGCGAAGTCAGATATCGGATTGAGTTATAAGTGTTTGTAACTATAATACCTTAGCTTTTCAAGTAGTATAGGCTACTTGAAATCTATACAGACGAACATTCTTTTGAATCGAAGGGGTTAAACAGAGTAGATATGGGCATGCGTTATCATCGATGTCAAGATCTTAAGTCAATGACTGGCACATTTGACCGTGAATTATTTATGAAGTAGGACAATGTTGATAAGACATAATAATAAGCAACAAATCTATTATTTCATTTGTAGATATTTTCTACATTCCTATAAACTTAAAACAAAGGCATCATCTATACTAGAAGAAAATGAGATTAATCTTTGGGTAATTATATTTATTATTAAATATTTATATTTTATTAAAAAAATTAGCAATCGCATAAAAACTTGAAAGTAAAAAATAGGTTGTATATGGTATAAATAATTTGTTATTATGAAAAGTATAAAAATTAACAGTAAAATTAATTTGGGAATTTTTTTCTTCGTATCTTTGTGTGCTCTGCCATATTCAAGTAAGCCAAACCAATCATCCTATCCTTAAAAGCCTGAAATGTTTGTCATAGATTTTGCTGGGTTGCCTTTTTATGGAATTATTTTGTAATTTAGTGTGTATTATCTAAGATGTCTTAAGTGTATCTAAAAGTGTCTTAATTTAATGCATATTATCTAAACGAAGATCATAAATATATCGAACTACATGGATGAGCCGGAAATGTCATTAAATATAACTACTATTATTCTTCCTACTTTTTTACCGACAAAGTCTCCATTGTTCCAAACACTCACAAAAGCTTTATTTCTTCAAATTTCTAGCTCTTCGTAGACTGCTCTCATAGCATCATTTTAGCCTTCATAATTTACTCGATTCATAAAATCCTCGATTTTTCAGTAAAAGCCAAAAATTCGCTGGTTCGAGGATTCCGCAGCTTAACCAAATTTGCTACTGAGGTTCAGGTAGACAGGATTCATCTTAAGCAAGTGTTATAAGCAATGGTCCCATCTTCTGCAGCGCATCGAAATTGATGGCAAATATGTTGAGAGGGATTGAGTAATTAAGCTTTGAAGTGGAAAATTTCGCAATCCATTAAAATGAGTTCTGCAAAATTAAACATAGTTTCAGAGAAGCAGGAAAAATGCGATCAACTAATGTTCTGCAGCTGATAGGCATTCTGAATATTCAAATAAACTAACAGTTATCATATAGATGAAAAAAGCTACAATTTTCCCATCCCAACTGTTACGTTATACTTTGGTTAAATTAAGTGTTCGACGAAAAACATTATGTCATTAAAGGCTAAATGAAATCTTATCTTTAGCAATTCTGTAGGAAATACTTTACAAGCTTTTTGAACTTAAGGCATGCATTTAAGTTTTGATTTGGAGCGATGAAGCTCAGTCGTTGTTTTTTTTAACCCCTTGCGAAATTGTTTAAGATGATACTTGAATTTTTATCAATATATGGCTTGTTACGATATTTTGCAGGAAACATTTATCTCAAAATAAGATGATCCAGGTATGACGTGGTGAACTAGCCATAAGAATTTTTGTAAAGGAAAGAAAAACATAATTTTTAGTGCATTATTGAAAATATTTGTTCGTTGTTTTTCAGATTTATGATCTATATTGCAGTTTCTTGTCCAAATTATATTTCAATTTTAGCTTCTATTTCCTTCCTCTTTTGTCAGATTTCGTGCTTTCAATCATTTCTATTCCTTTCCCGTATATGCTGTGGAGTTCCTCCCTTCAATCTGCAACTTAAGTGTAGAGGAACCTAGTGAACAGCTAAGCGAATAATCGCTTTAGTTCAGCAACGTAAATCTCAAGAAGGGTTAATTATCCTTTATTGCTCAAAATAAAGAATAACAGTCGGCCCCTTTCTCAGGGCGTGCAGCAAAGCCTCCACTTCGGCTTGAACTCAAAAGCGTAAAAATAAGAACTTAACTAATGCTTAACTAAAGAGATGCAGCCGAATTGGTAGAGGTGTATTGGTAGAGGGGTGGTGCCCACGTCCTCCGTCGCATGTCGCATATCTCGAAGTCAGTGGAACTTCGACTTATACTACTCCTACTCATTTGCATTAAACGGGATTCTAAAAACGCATTCTGGTAGGAAATTGTAAACTGAAACTAGGATGGATAGGAAAGGAGCTTTACTTAAAAAAAACTGTTAAAATATTAGGATAAACCGTACACTGCCTAACGGAAGCCAAAGCAACTCTGTAGGGATAAGAAGAAAAATTTGATTTTTATTTCTTTCAGAAACGAACCAGGTCATGCTTTTCAACGAGAAAATTTCGTAAAATTATTGAATTGAGAGGAATTAGAATAAATATTTCTAAATGTAAACTTTATGAAACTAAAGTCTCCCTTTCCTTAGCCGAAATGGAGTAAAGCGAAAATATAAGATTCAGATTTTAACGGTTGCCTAAAAAGGCAGCCGGTCTGCTTTTGCACTCATTCTTGCTAATCTTCCTTTTTTTTCGTTTTAGCTTTATAAGATGGCTAGCAAAAATGTGTTGTCCTTTTTTTTATTATTCACTTTTTATCTGTTAACTTTATTTATTAAATATCGTATTCTTCGCATTTACGCCACATAAAATTCAGTTCAACAGCAAAGTTACAAAATATTTAAAAGCAACACACTATCTTTAGAATTCCCGATAGACTAGGCTGGTAGAGGTTGCCATACATAATTTCATATTCGTTATAATATTTCTCTAAACACTAGCCACTCGCATGGCCAGCCGCATAAATATTTATAAAAAAAAAGAAAAAAGGAAAAGTATATAATGATCCAGCTAGTGTAATTTCATAAAAATATTGAGTATTTCTAATTAAACATCTCGTGGTTTTAATACATGCTTATTTAAATCAATAACATTAAAAAGTAGAAAAAATATTCTTAAGAACTGCGCCTCTTGCTTTTAAATCGCTTAGTTTATTACTCAATAGCCTTCCAGATTAAATCTCAAAATATCTGAGGCTTTACTGAATGGCAACACTGTGGCGCATGGAAGATAAAAGTATTCTATTTCCTGATCGGCAACACATTGCTTTCGTAAACCCGAGTTTTTAATTTAAATTGAAAGATAAATATCTTAAGATTTCCGAATGGCAACAGTCTTGTGTGCTGGGAATAAAGAAGTGTTATTTCGAACAGTGTTCCACTGTTGCTCTCAAATCGTAGAATTTATTAATAAAAAATTGATTAGTTTTATAAAATATGAAATAGATAATGAAACAGATTCGAAATTCGGGCTTTCAGTTGCCAATGTTCGGGTGGAGGATTACTTTATTCACAATTTGATGGCTCTAGGTACCATCGTTTTTACACAGTGCGAGAAACATACTTATATCCATGCAGATTCTTCATTATTTAATTTCTTAAAATATATATAATTCAGGTCAATAATATTTATTCGCAACTATTTAGACCTCGAGACTTTCGATGATTTCTCAGCTAGCATTCCTTTGGGCTAAAAAAAAATGTCAGATTATGCTAAGAGCACATGGAAACTTAAAATGTCATTAAAAGCAAGAATGTGATGATAAAAAAACCAACTCTATAAAATGGAAATTATGTATGTAAAGTGTAATTTCATTATTCAGCAAAGAAGGCAAGGTGAGCATTGAGAGGTCCCGGAATGGTGGCGGTGATGTTATGGTGGTACATTAAATGGAGTCTTTAAGAGTTTCGGTGATGAAAGTTCCTTCAGACTAAGAAGAAAGAAGACGAAGATTATCTTTAAACTCACTGCATCCGGAAATTTTATATCATTCTGTTTAAAAGTCAGAAGTCAAGGCTTGTCGTCTTGGCTGATATGAAAACCTTCAAAATACTATAATATCACTCAAATGGACATATTTTTTAATGGCATGATTAACTGCTCGCAGTCAATGAGCTTATACTATAAAACTTTCCGTAACCTATGCGCAATTTTGCAAAGACATTCCTGCTTTCTGACAGACAGACACACACACACACACACACACACACACACAAAAAAAAAAAAAAAAAAAGACGAGTGATGTTCTTGTATCCTCCCCTTCAAGGAAACAAAATTTTGAAATATATATTTAAATTCGAAAGTGTCGCTGTCTGCTTGGATTTCATCAGAGACCAGTTAGGAAACTTTGATCTTTTATTGCTCGGACACTGAATTCAAATATTTAAGATTCAGTACTTGATTTTAAATAAATTCCTCTGTATGTATAAATCAACATAACGCTCAAGTTTTCTTAATTCTATAAATTTTCAAATTTAAAATTATTGATTATTTTTTTGATCATTACTTCCCCTTTAGTATACTTATCATTTCTCAAATTTTTAAACTACGTATGGCTGAAAAAAATCTTAATACAGATTTTAGTTGCACTTCATTGTACCGACGGAATGGCTGTAGGCCAAGTATTGTTGCCAAATGACCTACAGCGGTTGGTTTTGTAAACGACGATTCGTATGTGTCAGACAAAATATTTTTATAACATCCCTCACGTTGTGCTTTTACACCTATTTTATTTTAAAGATAAACTTCAATGTCTTTTCGTCATGTAGAAAGAATTTCTGCCTCAGTACCTATGAGCAATGTTAATAGATCCAATTGGCCATTGGCCTATCTGATGACAAACTGAAGAAAGTAAATTTAAACAAATGAAGGTTTAAAAATGAACTTTATTTAATTTCAACAAAATAAAGCAAAAGATTCTCAATGAAGGCAAAAGTTTTAATAAAATTATTATTTTAAATATTAAACCGTATTTTCAGAAAATTTATTAATCATTTAAATGACATTCAGAATAAATTCGGGGGTTAACAACCTGCTATCAAAATTGAAAGTATTTTGAATTTGTGTTGATTTTTATGTTGATGGTATAAGGTATTTCTCCCGCTTTCCAGCGTGCCTTCGTGGTGTAACGGTAGCACGCTGGGCCCGTTTTCCAGAGGTGCGTGGTTCGATTCCCGGCGAAAGCGGTTGTTAATTTTTCAGCTTTCCTGCATCCAAAAATATACCTAATGTCTCTACAGTGGCGCCCGAACTAAATGGGTTGTGGATGATGATTTTCCACACCCAGGATTTGGCGACAAGTCCCCTAAAACCCTAGTCGCCATTTAAAAAGGGGAGTATATAAGGTATTTCTCCCGCTTTCCAGCGTGCCTTCGTGGTGTAACGGTAGCATCCTGGGCCTGTATTCCAGAGGTCCGTGGTTCGATTCCCGGCGAAGGCGGTTGTTAATTTTTCATCTTTCCTGCATTCAAAAATATACCTAATGTCTCTACAATGGTCACATCAAAGATGTACACTTTGATGTGACCATCAACATAAATATCAAAGATAAAAATCAACATAAAAATCAAAGATATACACTTTGATATGACTGTCAACATATTAATTGTTTTCAAACCGAAATCTGGGAAAATTGAAGTAGAATAAGTAATTAAATATTACTAGCAGGCTTAATGAACTATTTAACTTAATAAACTAAACTATTTAACTTAAATCTCTGATGTGAAACATGAAATCGATCGCTATTAGAATGTTTTTTTCTGGTCTGTGACTTCTTCTACGACTAACTTTTAAATTATGACATAATTTTGAACTATCAATCATTAACCTCCCTTAGGGTAAAAGATGCCTTGAAAATTATTTATGAATTTTCGAAAAAAGATACACATTAAGTAAACTTGTTCAAGAGGATTTTATCTAAAAGGTAATATAATTATTAAAATTGATTTTAAACATCATAAACATGATTCTAGTTTTACCCAAATTCCGTTTTCTTAATCTCCGAAAACAGAATATAACTTGCATATCTTTGAAACATAGTTCCAGTCTTAAAAAAATCACAAATCTAAGAACGCTAAACTTTATTTCATTCTTCAAAAGACTGCCATATACAAGATCCTAATTTTTACAAAGTAAAAATTATATTTTGATTTTACAAATCTATAAATAATTTAATAAGATGCTTTATCTAATAAAGTTATCATTTTATGTGTACCATTTAGTAAATAATTGTGCTATGTATAAATCTCTTTGCTTTATTAATTTAATAGTGCAACAAATTCGGAAAAATATAAAGGATTGAATTCTAAAATGCCAAAATAAATAAATAATAATCAAATATTAAAAAGCACAATATTGAAAAGAAAATATATACAGTTAAAATACGTACGTTAGAATAACATATATTTTATGAAAGTCCGTTTAATTTCATACAAATAGTTTAGATAGTGGCTAATTTGTTTCTTTTTTAGAAAGATTTGTTGTTCGATACTTTTCAACACGATCACCATCAATGTTGATACATATCTTCAAAGAATCCATTCCTCGTAACGCCAGCCGCCATGCTTCAGAAAGACGTTACAGTATATTAAAGTTTCAGAAATGATTATCTCGTTTAAGTTTTATGTTACTCTCTTGATGGGCCAGATGTTTTCTTGCTTTTCGCATAACTAATGAACAAATTTCGATGCTTAAATGACCTTATTAGAGTTGGTAAAGAACACCTAACTTTGATTGATCTAATTATGATTGGCAGATGATGATTTCACCTGTGTTATGAATAAAAGGTCCGTAATCTAAAAAAATGAATCTACTGAAATTGGCGACGATTTTGTAGTAAATTCTATCTATAGATATGTTTTACAAAAGGGAAGTTAATGTAATATATAAATCATACTTGTTGAATATATAAATTTTTCAGTTTATAAATAAATTTCCTGCATTTATTATAATGCATGTAAATAGAATGTAGATTATATATATTTGTGTTTCGTCATGTGTTTGGACTCAAAACAAGCTCGGGATAGGAATTTTCCATCATGAATACTTTTTTAAAATTAGGTATAAAATTTGAAAAGAATATTTAATAACTAAATCGATAATCTTCACATATTTTGAATAACTGTGATTAGGTTTACTCAAAAATCTTCATCTAATATTTATATAATGTATTACCGAAAAGTCAAATTGCCGCGTTGTTCTTTCATTATTTGTCTTTCTCCGACATGTGCTTTCACGAAAGCTTGACTCTTAATTGAACCCAGAAATAAAACCCGGATGTTCAAAGCTGAAACCACTAAAGAACCACTGATATCGTCTTATCTTCTCTATTTCAGTCGCGAGATATTCTCATACTTTCAGATTTAAGTCTCTAAATTTAGACCGAAGTTAAAATTTTGCTGATTTTAAACGTAACGATATTTATATGTAACGATTCCTGTTGCGGTGTTATGAGTAACATCGGTGTGTCACTGAATGAGATATGTGTGCCTCTTTAGTATCTTTTTCAAGAAACCAAATTTAAGTTGGAAGACGGCGAGAGGAGGAGGGACCCTGGGAACTTGCGAAATTTATCTACTTGGATATTTACCAAAACTTTTTACGATTCTTGAAAAGATCGAAATGTTGAGTTTAAACAAATTGCGCATTTGTCTATATCTTTCCGTGATGTTTCTCAGCAGCTGCGGTCATGATTGAGGCGCTAACCTCAGTATTTATTTTTTGTTGACAAACGTTCGCAATATCACTATTCCATTGGAGTTTAATTATTCATTCTCGTACTTTCTCTCACCTTGAAGTTAAATTTAACCAGGGTGACATTTTAGGTGTTTTTCTCATTCTTATCGTGTATTCCGTCAGCTGTCAACGTATAAAAGGATTACATGTCGCCATTTTTCTTGTTTCATGTTATGTAAAGTAAACAACATTTTCAGAGTTATCATTGCCGCCCCCAGTGATTTCGCGCTTATTTAAGCCTAGTTGATGTTCTTTAATTCAAAAAAGGCATATACGTTTGTGACCTGCAGTAGCTTTGCCTAATAAAGGACATTCTTTGGTTTGGATTTCCTAATAAGACCACGTACACTTTCGACACGAAAGTTGGTAATGAGAAAAGATGCATATGAGCCCAACAGATTTTGTTCCCAGGTTTTTCTTGGTTGAGACGGAGATGGAGATGTTCATACTGTCATTTTTGTAGTTCAAGACATATTGTCTCAATAGCTGTCAACAGTGTCACTATCACAAGACATGCTGTCACTATTACTGCGCACACTGTCACTATTGTGTTCATACTGTCATTATTGTTGTTAAAGAGGTACACTTCCTAAGGATGCCATATGGACATGGATTAACAGAAATAGATTTAGGGTTTTTTTTTTTTTTTTTCTCTTTTCTTTTTTCTTTTTCTTTTTTTTTTTTTTTTTTGTAAGTTTGGCGATTGTACGTAAGAGAATGACCTTCTTACATATAGAACAGTAGTGACTAGATTGCAAAACATTACGAAGAGTAAGGTTATTAAAACATCATTTTAAAAATAATAAAACAAGACCCTCTTTATCCCATTAATTAAGTTTGAGAAAAGGTTGGTGTCGAATGATATTTCGAATTACATATTTTAGAACGATCAAAGGAAGTTGTTTAATAAGATAGACGAAAAACAAAAATAATAATTGCGAAAACATAATGACAATATAAATATTAATTTCCTTCTCAATGCATTTTCCAAAATTTGGGCTTAAAATTGTTTATTGCTTTATGAATTCATATAAAAAAATTTGGATAAAGTAGATCGAAGTGCATGTTTTTATATTTTTAGTACTGCTTATTTTTATGTGATAATTTATTTGCATTTGTGCCATATTCGAATATACAAGGTTTACTTAAGACGTAATACCTGTGATTATTGTATGGAAAAAGGATGCTGGATAAGTACATCTAAAATTCCTTCCGTCATAAATTAAAAAATTTACCGATTTTTCTGTATGGAACTTTTGGATATCTTTGAAGAGTTAAAACTGAGTTTAAAAATTTTGCAACTGAAAATTGTTAAGACATTAAGATGTTGAGATATTTTTTATTCATTTTCAATTTTTTTCCATAAAGAAAAACCACAGAAATTGAAGGCAACTAATTTAAAAATTCGAAATAATTGCTTGTTAAATTTTTAATTATAGTTTAAAGATTAGATTTTTGGTACTAGTTTATTCATCATTAAACAATTGTATATGAACTATACTTGGACATTTCCGAATGGGAACATGTCTAAAAGTCTTCAGTAGAATTTTCTTCATCGCTATAATTGTATAATTGTGTTTTTCCTAATAAGATGAGAATGAAAATGAAACATTCGGTATCATGTCTATTAAATATTATCCAATCAGTGTTTATTTTCAAGAATTCAGTGTCTCATGCTTCCCAGTTTTTGTTTAAACGATATAGGTCACATCTGAAGGCCTGGGTTAGATACTTCTACCTAGATATGTTTTGAAATAGTATGCCAGACATATATGCAAAGATAGATTTTATAAATATTTTGAAATCAAAGTTGTCTAAAACTGAATAGGATGTATTTCTTATCACACCAGTTTTCTGCATAAAAATGAAGAAAAACATGGAAATTTTATAATAAAATCAACTCATTTTCCAATGCAATTTTTAATTTATTAAGGAAAAGGTATATACTTAGACAAATGATAATATTATTTAAATTCTTTTAAATAAAGAAAAATAACGATAGTTCAAACTCAAAAATAATTTATATCGAATTTTCTCATTAATCATAACCGCTGAAATACATTTTAGACAAATTTGGAACTTTCAATATGTGGCAAACAAATGCGCATATTTAAATTCAAGAATCCTTTATGATTTCTTATTTATGATTTCTTAAATTTCTGTAGATGAATAACTGTCAAATGCACGTGAATCATTATTGCTGTTCTTTCAGCAATTATTTTTTAGGTAATAAATTCATTGATATTGTTTTCTAATCACACAATAATTTGCCTTTTTAATAGAAATATGTAGCTTATTTTTATTTATTGAAAAAACCTTTAACTTTATATTTACGCCGAAATGTGAATTTCTAACTTTGCGGAAAAACAGTTCTTTTTAATAGTCTTGTAGTATTGCATATAATAAAATGCTTTTGTGAGGAGGGAAATTCATGCCATTCATTTATTAACAAAAACATTATTCATGAAATGCTTTTAATAAATGGGATTTTTTAATAAGTCTTGTAAATCATTGGCTCTACTCATTCTAGGCATAGTCAAAGATTTTAAAATCATAACAATTTATAAAGAGTATAATCTGTGTTACCAACAAATATTCTGTATCGGTTTAATTGTTTTGCATGCATGATAAATATTCTTAACACTACTGGTAACTGTTAATAAATAATTTGATCAAAATCAATCTCAATGAAATAAATTAATTAATGAAATAACTTAATTTTTTGGGCTAAAATTTTGCAGAATGATATGTTTAGCTTTTACGCATTAACACGTCAAGTTTAAAAACGTTATAAGCGTCCCGCGCTTGGTCGACAGTCACAGACTTGAAGGCAAAAAGCAAAAACAGACGAAATGCTACTCAATCTTGGTATGGTGTTTGGTTGCAAACGGAAAGAGTCAAATAAGCGGACTTCAGAAACCAATGGCCGAAAAGTGAGGATTGCTTACATTGGATCATCCATAAATAAAGAAGTATTCATTTATAGGGCAAAATCCCAATTTAACGAAAGAAAATGTTTCTGAGAAACTTCATTCAACCCATTCAGAGGCCCGAAGAGTTACAAATGACAAAATCCAAGAAGTCACACATGACGAAAAATAGATAGTTTAGAAGTATAAAATATAAAAAACACTTTTCTGATAAAAACATGATACCATATGAAACATTCATCAAGAAATATAATGCTTTTTTTTGTGTGAAATATAGATGGAATTACCTATTATGAGCTTCTTGAATAGGTTAAAAAAAATTAAGAATAGGTATTACCTATTCAAGAAGGAATTACCTATTCATTTGGAATTACATATTATGAATTCTAGAGATAATCACATTGACATGAAAAAACAAGCAATTGATGAAAACTGATTATTACTGGCATTAAACTGATTATTACTATTATTGTTATTATTAAACAGATTGCTATTACTTATTATAATTATTATTAAACAGATTGCTATTATTATTTATTATTATTATTAAACAGATTGCTATTATTTATTATTATTATTATTAAACAGATTGCTATTATTTATTATTATTATTATTAAACAGATTGCTATTATTTATTATAATTATTAATACACAGATTGCTATTATTTATTATTATTAATAAACAGATCATCATTGCTTGTCTAAAACAGATTATTACTACTACATATTATTATTAAGAAAATTAACATTTCATCACTACCACATATCGTTATTAAGAAAAAAAATATGTTTTTCAGTCATGGCAGCACTCACACAGCTGGGCTGTGCGAGAATGATCAGTCTTGTCATTATTTTTAAGCAGTATTGTAAGCCTTCAAATGCTTCTTGGCAGGTTTTTAATCTCTTATGTTCAGATGTGTTTGTGGTGTATGATTGTGTTTGTGGTGTACCCATTATTGAACAGCAATAACAAAAGCAGTCAGAACACATGATTGGTATTGTTTAGTAATAGCATTTCTTATTAAAAAGTGCAAAAATTTGCATTTCATTTCATCGATTAACGCTTATTTGGGAATTTGAAAACTTCTGTTTGATGTTATAGTGATTTTCTTAAATGACGTCTGAGAAGGTATAATTCATAATATTATAAACTCATTTGTTATTTAATTAAGAATCCTTATAGGCTTTTAACTAAAGATTAATTAAAATTTTGTTCAGAAATCTTACTAATTAAAAATAAAATTGTTTTATTTTACTTTTGTAGAATTTCGTTTATAAAAACCTTGCAGTAAGAGTTCATTTGAAAAGGGAAATGCTTTTATTTCTATCCAACTCAGTTTCCACATGCAAATTCATTTCCATTACTAATTAATTTTATTAAGACTTAATGCAAATAGTTATACATTGCTTTGTGAAACAACCTTGTTTACAAGACTGCTGCATCAGCTTTTCTTATGGATTATTTAGCCCGTTTCACAAAAATGAATAAATACTATTTCCTGACATATTTCATCAACGTTATAAGCTAGATATTTATGTATATATATATGCATAAATTTCTTGCATATATATATATATATATATATACATATGCAATATTCAATATTTTCAAGGAAATAAAGCTTGAAATATTCATTTTGGATTTTATGAAACACGTAAAATCAGATTAAGTAGGTCGCCTATGAAGCGAAGTTAAGTTTTAAGTTTACCAAGTAAAAATAAATGCTTGAAAAATATGATTATTGTATTTATAATTTTTGCCAAGTCAACAAAAAAGATGAATGTCATTTTATCAAAAAATTCTGATAGTAATTATTCTTATACTAGAAAAAGTCTGTAACAGCATCATACTAAAACTGTTTCAAATTTTGTTTTAGGTGAAGACATGGTAATACAGCCGCCCAATCCGTAAGTTAAATTTTTTGTTCTGTCTCAGCAAGAAGTATTTTTCTAAATTTCAGGCTCTGTTATAAATTAAAATATTAATATTTTTGTTTTGAGTTATTGATGTAACTATTAAACACAAAAATTTTCGTATTTTTGTTATTATATGCCTTTATAACTTGATAAGTTATTATATGCCTTTTATAAGTTAAAGCGTCAATGTAATTATTACGGTAAGATACGCACGAATAGTGTAATAAAATATAATTGCTATTGAAATAATACTAAAAAGCTGTATGAATGTTATAGGGTTTTATCATTAAGAAAATAAGACAGGTATATTTTAGCAATGACTGTAATGACTAAAATCTGTATGAAAGGTATTTATATAAAATGTACATTTTAATTGTATTAACTACGTGAAATCAATAATTATTAAGTATAATAACAATAATATATACTACTCGTTTCGAATTAGAACATTGAATGATAGCTCATGTGTTTTGTTGGTATCATCAGCCTTTTCATTTTACGACCTATGCAGAGAAATTCAAAAGTTTCTTTAGATTCCCAGAATTTGCTAAGGTATCTAATTAATTTTCTCCTTGGAAAGCGTCGTTATATTTTAGCAAGCTTTTCACGGATCAAAATGTAGATAATCCTTGATGCTTTGCCGTAAAATCTTTGTATCTGGAAATAAGCCCTGTGATTATTTTTCTGGCACAGTTTCACTCAAGAACAAAACGACTTCCGAACTTAAATGAACTAAAATGAATTGCTGAAAATTACTCTCGAAGAGCATTGTCAGGAAGCTGCTATTGAAGAGCTGCTTTCATGTAAATTCGCCAAATCGGGCAGGGACACTAGCAGCATGCGGTCAAACCTTGATATTTCGTGACTTTCTGGATTGTTTAAAGTATGATATGTTAAGCAGAGTACTTTGTAAAGCTGAGTATTTCGTAAGTAGGGAACTTTGCAAAGCTGGGTGTTTAAGAGCTTCTCATTAAATTAAAGTTTTAATCTCAGGAAAGGAAAAATATTTTATTAACATAGATGTTATTTTTACTTTGTTTTAAGTAACTATCAATATAATTTCGATTACACATAAAATTATTAATAAAAATACCTACCTAAATATCTGCATGTCAACTTTATGTCTTAAAACAACAAAAAATAAGCTATTTTGAACTCCCGCTACTCAGGAATTATATGAACAGCCAGTTAAAATACACTTCACATTAGAATTGGAAATAATGCCGATTGCATTACATATAAGAAAGGAGACAGTAAGCAAATTCAAGTTCGCCATTATCTTATATCTGGTCGAAATCTGTGAGGTAAATAAATTCATTATTTAAATAGTTTTACTTAAAATTTTAAAAATATCACAAAATTTTTTTTAAAAAATCTGAAAGCTTTCAGATTTTATTTTACGCCCAAACGGACCTTTTTTTTTAACGTTTTGTGTGTTACCTTTATTTATTAAATATCACATTCTTCGCACTTAAACCACAAAACTCAATTCAACAGCAGTATCACAAAATATTTAAAAGAGCATATCTTTAGAATTTCCGATACACAGATAAAAATAGATAATCTTTTTCCCGTACAGTGTTACCATTGTTCGCTTCGAAATTGTTGAATTTGTGAATTGCTTTAGAATATGTGAAACACATAATAAAAAAAATTCCAAATTTGGGCTTTCAGATGCCCATATTCGGGTGGAGACGTACGTTTTTCAAAATTTGATGATTCTAGGTACCGTTGTTTTATAACAATGCGATAAACATGCATACATTTATGCAGATTCTTCAATATTTAATTTCTTTAAATATAATACAGGGCTCTAATATTTGGTGACAACAATTTAAAAAGTGATTCTCTGTTTATACTGAATCAACGCAAGATGCCAAAACGAAATTAATAGCCCTTCTTTGCAAATTGCCCATTTGGAAAACTCAAAAGTTAATTGCCTCTAATGAACTAAATTGCACCTAATGAAAGCTCGAAATGACATAGTAAGCAGTTTTTCCCTAGTTTTCACATAAAGACAAATTCTGATTAAGTTACGTATTTAAGGAATTAGGAGATTTCGGGGCTTCGTGAAAGGTAAACGATAAGCGGAGTGATGGGATATCCAGTTGACCGTAAAGAGGCTTTCCCTGTACACCTTTTCTGCGTTGAGGAGAAGGTAATTCCGATTAGACGTCATGAAAAGGCTTGGGTTGTATTTATAGTGCATTGCGGAAACGAAACTAGCGAAAGCTGGCTAGTTTCGTTTGGATTCAGAGGAAAGCTATTAAATTGATGATGTGTGGGCTTTTACGAGAACCGACGCGCTGCTTAAACGTTCCACAGTTGAAGGTAAGAAGAAGAAAGCTTTCAAAAACAAATAAAATAAAAAAGTCTTTGTGTGCGGATTCTCGGAAAGAATTAGCTGACGCAGAAAGGATTCACTTGGCAGTGTTTCTTGCTGTGCTTGGGCAAGTTGGTATGAATGTTAATGTTAGAGTGCATTCATTATGCACTTATTATTATTACTTTTCTGCTATTATTGCAGTCAAGGTTTTTACTTACTGACTGAAAATCGATTTCGATGGATGGATTTTACTTAAATTTTGCTTTTCCACGGAATCTTTTTATGCTCAAAATTCTTTTTGCGGAATCATGTTTCTTTTCATAGTTCAGCACGGATTCCTTTCTATGTCATAGATTCCTAGCTGGTAGCACCGCCTCCCCCCAGTGGGCTCAAATTAATATATATCAAAATATTGATTTCATGAATATATATATATATATATTGTCAAGCTATCTGAAATTTTTATCTAATTGTTATAGCGTAAATACGCATTAAAAGAATTTAATTTAGCATTAGATATATGTAGACCTTACTGAGTTTTGAACTGTCGGTGGCAAATCTCCGCAGACTGGTGATTCACGCGAATAATCATGTTCTGACAAAAATGTGGGAGCTTATGATGACTTGCTTACGTAGAAAGTGCACTGACATCGAAAATAAACAAAGGCATACAAGTTGATGCGTGTACGAAATCAAATCTATAAAAGACAGGGATAGCTCTACGATTGTCTCATTTCTTACTGTTCTTCGTCTGCAATCCATATTCGTGAGAGAAAGTGGTAGAACCGCTATTATTGTTATAAATTTGTTGTAAAGTTAATTTATTTAAACCGTGATAAGTTTTGTATTTCAAAATATCTAAGCAGAATGCCGGCAGCACAGTATTTGAAATGTCGATTTACGTGCTCTTCTATAGACCAATTATTACCTATCTGTTTAATGTGTCAAAACATTTTTCCAAATGAAGCTTTTTTAGTTATAAGAGTATTTGGATAAAATGCATGCTGATAAAAATGGAAATTTCCCAGCCCTTGAAAATGGGAAAAAATTTGCAAGGGCTGGGTAAAAATTTTTAAAACAGCGGACTATAAAAATAAGTAACATAAGAACTAATAAAAACATAAGAAACTTTCAGATGTCATCAGAAAATTTCCTCTAGATAATAATTCGGTGCAAACAAAAATAGATGAATTGGCTTGAAGAATTACAAATATCATTTTAACATATCATTATTTTTTTTCCAGCATCTACTGATAGTACTCCAACAGAGATTGGTTTCATAGCGTTTTTGAAACAAGCATTACCAAATCTATTCGTTGTATATTATGATACTCATCATCAGCATTTTTTTGAAAAAAGTCTCAATACGTCACTTCATTGTATTATTAGAGCAGTCAATAAGATTAGAAGCAATTCATTATATGGCAGTATACGTCACTATAGCTATTATATGGCTGTATACGTTACTTCATTGTATTATTAGAGCAGTCAATAAGATTAGAAGCAATTCATTATATGGCAGATTATTTGGTCAATTTTGTAGTGAAAAATGAAGAAGATTACAATCGCATGCTTCTGTGCATAGAAGTTCGTTGGCAGATATTTGCCTGAATCGTTTTTCTGGACTTGAAAATGGAGATAAAAAACTGCGTGAAAACCTGATTACATCCAAAAATAATATCACATATTTGACTTGTTTAACTTGTTTAAAATATTCAATAAAGTCAGTTTACAGTTACAAGATGATTAATTGAATTTGATTAAAATAAAATTCGTCATTGCTGCTTTTGTGGGAACATATATTCTGCTCAATCGAAATCTAGGTATAGGTAAATACAACCACTTTTCGCACATTTTCAAGAATCTGTGCAAAACAGGAAGATTTACCTACTTACTGCCAACACTTCTTCGCTTTTAACCACTGTGCTTGCTCAAATATTAGGCTCCTTTCTTGTTATAATTTTGTTCTAAAATTTGGTAGGATCTTATAATTACGTATCTTAATAAATGAAATTGCAGAATGAGATGGAGGTGCTTAATTATTATACAGTATAGAATAATTACTCTGATGATTAAATACTGAACAAACACACTGTTAGTTACCGTATATATAAAATCAGTTATAACTATAACAGCCACGTCTAATTGAGGGACTTCAATTCAGACCTGCTTCAGTTACTGGTGTAACTTGAAAACAATTAAGTAATAACGTGTGATTAGTTCTTCCTAATTTTTCTTTTTATGCCGTAATAAAATTTGTATTTAATTTGTAAGCTCGCTTTATTTCCTAATTAGAAACAAATGATTTCTTATCAAAAGCTCCCGTCAAACACTCATCTCTCTCTTTTTTTTTTTTTTTAATTTATCACAAAATTTAAGGGGCTTTTTATATTCGAAGAAGTTTTATTTTCACATATATATAGTTAGCAGGTTGTTTATTTCTTTTTCAAAGCATCTATTGATTCTGTAAATTAGTTTTAGTCTAAATAGGATTAGGGCAATTCAGTAGTTTTTCCTCATAGCTCGTAGTCCCAAATAAACTGTTGATATTTCATTTTGTAACCAAAGAGATCGGTATCCATATTTTAAGAATTTTAATTCTTCATATGTTGATAATTTAATCATTTCTTCTTGCAGAATTAAACTTGAACTTTAATTATTTAAAAATAACTCTAAAACCCAATCTGGAATTTTTATGTCTTGGATATCATAGAGATGGTTATTTAAGTCACTTGAAGTGTCTTCAATTGAGAATAACTCATTTGCGTTTGTCACAAAAAAAAAAAAAAAAAAAAAAAAAAAACTGATTTAAATTTCCACACCGCAAAAACTGAATAATCATTCTTCAGTTTAAGTCTTCAGTTTATGCGTTAGTTCATTGCAGGGAACATATAATCCTCTGTCAAAAGAGCTATGTAATTTTTAAACTCCAAAAACTACTCTTATGATGATGCCAATCATCATTTTAAAATCTCAGTAAGTTCTCTGATAGTAAATTTTCCATTGTTTAAAAAAATTCCGCTGTTGATTTAAAGAGGTTAAAATTGGTTTAAACAGATACACTTTGACAGCCATTCTGTGTGTGACAGAGCTTCGTCTAAGCAAAGCTGTTTGATCCAACTATCATTAAAAGCATTGCTTTTGATTTTAACTAGCAAATTTAGTCATTAGAATGATTGATGGTGGTGATCATCGAGGTTTTTTGTGCAACCATATATTTTCGATGGATCGTACAATGCATAGCTAACACATTTGGCACTGCATATCTCAAATGTCGCCTTACTATCGTCATGGCATCCCTGTAGCAAATGGCATGATATGATTCAAAGAAACTCTTTTTATCCAAGAAAATCTTCAAATACAAGAGATAATGATTCTTCTTTTGTGTCTGTTAATACTGTATCTTGGAAAACTTGTTTTTTACAGTAAATCGAACATATGCTAAAAACTAAAGCTTTATTGTCTGGTAGTGTAGATTTTCAAGCATGTTCTTATTACACATTTGTTCCTTAGCACAGAAGGCTAACTATTGCCTCTAGGACAGTTGTATCTATTACATGTACTCAATGCTCATCAACCGAAAGTAGAAATTGGGGTTTTATAGACTAAGTTAATGCAATAAAAACTTATATCTTATTTCAAAAGAGTGATCCAGTAAACTTTGTAAAATATTTATTGTTAATTACATTTTGTCGTAAGAAAATATGCCTAATAATATTTTTTTCAGTAAAGGAAGGAAACTGAAATTTTTACTAAAATCTGTATGATACAATTAGTTTAATTGTATTATTATTTTCTTTTTAAAAAAATCCATGGAATGTGTTTAGCCTGTTATTTTTGATTTCTTTTTCCGTGTAATTTTTTAAAGAAAACTAGACTTTAAAAAATTTCGAAGCATCATTTTTAATGTTGCCTCAAAATTAAGCAATGCTAATTATGAATTTTTGTTACATTTTAAGTTATATATTAAAGATTATTTTACTTTTAAGTCTTATTTAAACTGAAGTTGCTAATCCATTTAGCTTACGTTCAAAAATCAGAACGAACAAATTTTATGATATTTACAAAGAACCTTGCAAAAAAATTAATTTACTAATAATTTAACAACTAATAATTAATATTATAATAATATAAATTAATATTATAATAATTAATAATAATAATTAATATTAAAACATAATTAATAACTAATAATTTAACAACGCTTTAAGCATTCTTTTTTATTTCTGTATCAATTCCTACAAACAATGTTTCAAAATAAAGCATTTTACTAATTTATTAGAAATCAATTATGTAGCAATGTTACATTACTTGCCTTACACCAAGCTCTTCAAGTACGTATTCTGTGTAATGCAACAGTTATTGAAATCATTTTGCTTTCTTGATATGCGTCTATAAAGACTTATGTGAACAAGATGTAGGCTGAGTAAAGAAAATGATTCTTTCCTTTAAAATCTCTGAACTCCACCTTTCAAAATGCCCATTCTCTTTTAAATATAAAATTTAACAAAAATAGATTTAAAGTTAAAATTTAAACAAAGATTCATTCGGATATTTACCTCTCTTTCACATTTACTTGTTGCATTTCGAGCTTAGAAATACTAAATTTTCAAACTGATAGAAAATTCAATGTTAAAATGAATTCAATGTTAAATTCAATGTCTGACATTTGAAAAAGAATTGCTGAAAACAGAAAATATGTTATAGGACTTTTCTCCAAGATATAAAATTATTTTGTCTTAGGGCAGATAAAAGATGTTTTAAGAATAAAACTTAAATAACTAAATGATAATAAGGAAAAAAAATTAAAGGCACCGTAATATATAAAATAAAATAGAAAAATAAATACTCAAAATTTTGAAAACATTTCTGTTTTGTGAAGAAAAGGATTGGAAGTAAAGTCTTTAATTTAAATTAATATATTTTGATGAACGTGCAAGGCTTCGCCCCAAACAAATTCCATCTCTAAAGAAGATTTTTGCATGATTTTTAATGAATTTGAGAATGATTACAGATCTAGCAGTGATTTGCACTGAATGATTTGCTTCGTTCCTAACACTTATTCTTCATTATCATAAAATTATGAGGCTGCTTTAGTTTGACCGATGTATGTTAAACGGTTTCCAAAAATTTTTTAAATTATTTAAATATATATGTTACATAGATACAAAAATGAATGTAATGATATTAAATTAAAAATATTCTGTATAAGTATAAATCGAATCAAAGCAAAATATCGTAAATTATAAGTTAATATGTACCAAGTGACAAGAAATCGCATGACCGGATAAAACCGGCCATGATGCTTAGAGGGTTAACTTAACTATATGATCATCGAAAAGCTTTGCTTCCGTTCGGCAAAATCCAAACAGAGCTTATTTTTGACTACATATAGAATCAGGTTTCGCTTTATGCTTTTAGAGTTAGAAATTAGGAACAGGGCTGTCAAAAAGTACATTAGTCCAAAACTGATTAGACAGTCTCCTTTTTGCATTAACTTGTCGTCACTCAAACAAGCCCCAATAGAAACTACCACTGATGAATAGTGGGCCAGGCCTAAATGCGGAGCAGGGCTGTTCGTGACACAGACGATGTTTATCCAGTGAGTGAGGGAAATATTTAGAGAATAAGCTACCAGGTTGAACACGAGACTTTCCCAAATAGGACAGAGGGCCGATTGCCAACATCCCGCTGACGAACCCTCTGAGCCTTCAGGGATCTAAAATAGAATCAGATACAAAATACAAAAGTCACATCTCTCCCTTCTTCCGTTCGCATTGCGGTTTGGACCGGCTCTCCATTGGCTCAAGAGTGCTTCCTGGTGGCGAGACTAGAATTTTACACCTACAAGAAATAAAGAAAATTATGACACCCTTTTTTTTATTCGTTACCTTTGAAAGGTTTATAATGGCAGCAATATAAATCTCCAGAGAATATTTCCGGAAGTCTTCCACATGTTCTCAAGTTTCCGGGTCCTGCGGACTTTGCGAAAAATTTCCAAAAATTTCCAGTTGGACTAGTTTTTCTAAAATAATATATTAATTTTCTTTTAGGTTAGATTTGTTAATGCTTTTGCTGTAGGTATCGGTATAAGTTTTCGTAGAATCGATTTTTTTAATTACCTCTTCTCAAAGTGCAGTAATTAGAAAAATTAGAAAGGAAAGATGAAAATTCGCAAACACAAATTCATACAAATTGTTTCCACCATTCTTCATGAACTGATATTGAAGTAGCTCGTTAATTTACTGCTACTGTAACTTTAGAACTTCTTTGACTGTGCCGCCAAGATATTAACTATTAAAAATGCTTTCAGTGTCTTTAAACCACAGAAGAGCTTACATTAAAAATATGCACCTGGTTATTTTTACCCGTCCTTAAATGGCCTGAATCTATCAATAATTCTCATGTGTATTCAAGTATTATAGTATGCAGGTGCATTGCAAAATTTAATTGCATCGAAATTACTTTTCGGGTTTCATATGCAAATCAAAAAACACTTTAGAACAGTCATTTTTATGATGTTAATGTTGATGTACAGATGATACTGCCGTTCCGCTTTTTACGATATACTAACCCAGAATTTTTCTTTTAATGTATACCGAATGAGTATTTCCGAAATTTGTTTAACGAAAAAAATTGTAGATGTTTGTTTTGCTGTTAATTAATGGAAGCTGACTTAAAAACGTTACTAGAAGCACAATATTTTGTAGCTTGTATCATCAACTATTTTAGGAGAAAGCATCTTGTTAGGTTGTGTTACCTATACAAGTATTTTCTAGACAGCTGCATTCTAGCCAATCGTCAGTTCGTTTATTTTCTTGCGGATAAGTTTTAAAACTTTAGGGATGAGTTTAAACGCGCGTGCCAAGTACAACTCTTGGCAAACTTTTAAGACTAAAAGAGTAGTACGTAGTCATATATCAACTACGTTTTCCTAACAAGTTTCCTTTATTTTTTAACTTTTTACTTTTTTACTAAAATAACTTATATTTACGTATAAATGAACAATTCTTTCCTTATAAATGAGTTACTTTCTCTTTGAAACCTTAAGTGATACTAATGCTCGTTGAACCATTTAGACAACCAGTTGCTTAGTAAGCAATAATAATATATTTTTTACCGGTTACCAGATTCGGAACAATGAGACATTAAACATACAGACATTTTGTAAAAGAGTGTAGTTATATATAAAAAATAAAGGTAATAAGGAAAATTATAAATTGTAAATTCATATAAGTAACAGCAAATTTTTGTTTTTATCGCAAGAAATTATTGTTAAATACGAAAAATATTGCAAAGAGAATTAAATCATAGAGAGAATTGAATAAATGATAATCTTTTACTCAAAACACCTGAATGTATATTTTCTTTAATATTATAAAAACAGATAAGCTAGAAACAGATATATCATAAAAATAATGCTGCGATAAATAAATAAATAATCAAGCTATCCTTTTCGCTACCATATATGGTAAGAATTTTGATTTGGTTGCAATAGATATAATTTTATAGATGTTTTACTCCAAAGTAATTATAAAAAATTAATTAAGCAGAAGTTACTACTGGAAGCATTTTATTATAATTTAATTCATCTTAAAATAGAAATTTGCAGAAACTTTAATACTTCTCGATTTTATTTATTTCATTTAGAAAACATCACATTGCACAATATACTTTTATATAACCTATGTTATATTTCACCTAACAGAAAAACCAATTCGCATTTTATTCGCAAATATTATAGAAAGCATAACTATAGTTATACTGTAAGGTTTAAGAGGGATCAATATATTCATTTGAATATACAATTACTACTATATGAAACAACAGGAACTTACCGAAAGTACGTCAAATGAAATTATTTTTGAAGCTTTTGTTAAGCATTTAATCGAGGAAAATAATCGAAGGTTATTTGGCTTAGGACGGGTAAATTCTTGAAGATACGCTTAAAGAAAATGAACTGGTCATACATAATACGTTAAGTCATGAAAGTGCCTATGTAGACAACCTGCTTAACCTGGAATTAAACTTTGCTCATGTTTAATGAGTCCATTTGTCAACATTCTCCATCTTTATACTTCAGGAAATATTAGTCATTAAGAAGGAAAGGCCACTTTAATTTAAAATATTAAGTAGGATATTTTACCATGAATGGATGATTGTCTAAAAATGTAAGTGTTGCGTCAGACATTTATGGATTCACACATGTCACCTTTCTGTTGGTTCATTCATCACCGACTCATTTCCTTTGGGTGTTCTTGTTTCATGTCACCGATAATCTGTTTGGGAATTTTAGGAATGGGGTCTAAACGATAGAATTTTTATTCGTGATTATGGCTCTCTTAAATATATAGTTTCAAGCTTAAATTTCCTCGGTTAAATTTATTTCGCATTTTACATTCTTGATTTCACTGCCTTCATCACCATTATTACTGTTACTATTATTTATTTTCAGGCAACTACAGGGGCAGCGGCCTCTAAATGCCATTCCTCCAATATTCGAGAAACCCCCGACAGTGGGCCGCTTCATCGAAGGAGGCGATGCTCACTTTGAATGCAGAGTCATTGGCAATCCTCAACCCGAAGTGGTTTGGTCCAGAAGAGGAATGCCAATAAAAAATGATAACAGGTGCGTATGACGCATTTAAATTTTTTTTCGACTTATCACGTGATCATTAACAGTTGTTATTATTTTGGGGTTAATCTGCTTTTGAACATGCTTAAAATTTAATCAAGTTTGATCAAATTACTATTAAATCATTTTTAACGTTTAAAATTTTTAGCGTAGGCAAAACTGAACGTTAGGTTTAATGAATATTCCATGTATTTCGAGAGAATCATGTAACTTAACGTAGCAAGTTTATTGAAGAAATTGAATAGCGTCAGATTACGTAGAAACGCATAAAGCATAACCGAAGGGTCCGGATTTGAAACCGTGACTTAGGTCATGTGAAAATTAGATCAGTCTAAGATTAAAGGTTCACATAAGATTAAAGTTCAAGTTGACGAGCTGTTTTGTCGGTCAATTTGCATGTGAGTTAAAATACTAAATATTACTGCGATTTTCCGCTTCAGACTTAAGTAAAAGAAACTAACAAAAAGGCACAGCTGAATTATTTAGAATAAAAGTCCTTAGCGAAATCTTTCCAAAAATTTTTGGCCATTATATTACGTGATGTTACGGTATCAAAAATACTTTACTTCTTTACGTTTGCAAATGTTTGCTAGCATGTACAACATAAAAGTTTTCAGTTTTTCATCCACTTGGTCTATCGTAAATGAAGATAAAGCGCAATGCAAAGAAGAGTATTGCAATTCTAAGAAGAATATTTTCTTATTTCCTTCTCACTTTTTCTTGTATTATTCAAGTCAGTGATATGTTTATTTTGATAATGGAAATATCAGTAACTATAGTAACGCAAGTAGAACAAAATTGTTGTATCTAGATCTTTATTTTTTTTAAAAGGAAGGAAGAAAATGCGATATTCGCTTTGAAATTGTATTCATGATAGAGGTAATGTATATACATTAAATGTTAATTTTTTCTTGTAGCTGTAAATTATATCTTTAATTTGTTGATTAATTCCTAAAAATCACTTTTTGGAAATCGTGTTTTTTTATCGTCTAATTTCGAATGCCTGACATAAAATATTTGATGCCTGTGCTCATTGTTTTATTTGAAGAATGTTTTCAACCTTATCATTTCATTTTCTTCTTCTTAATACTTACGTTATTTGGCTTCCAATCCTGTTTTCATTATGGAATAAAATTCTAAATATCAGGACTAATTAGGATCACAGTCCATTCGGATATTAAAAAAATCTAGATACTTGATTGTTTTTCATCTGTAGGCCAAATACGTATTTATTACAACGCAAATAAAATGATTTTAAATTATTCTTTTTTTTTTTTTTTTCATTTATCGTATTATATTGCATCCGAACTTGTACATTTTTAAAGATAATACAGTTTTCCCGTTTATATTAATAGGCTTTATATTTTCTGATAATTGTAAGTGAATGTTATGTCGTAGTATGTTGATCTATATTAATTTAGTAACTTTTTAATGTACTGCAATTTATTATGCTTTCATATTATTTAAGCCATTGGAAAATTATAAATAAACAAATAGATTAAAAACAAGCTTGATTTTATTTGACTTAGAAATGACCCAATTATCTGAATTTCTGGAATTAGGATAATTGTAATTATACTGTGACGGACGTTTATCAAGTCATTAAGAATGAAGACTGGTGGAATGTTAAATAATCATGCATTGTAATGATGTAATGTAAATAATCATGTACTGTAATGATGTAATGTAAATAATCATGTACTGTAATGATGTAATGTAAATAATCATGCAATCATAATGTTTAATCATCAATATGTTTAGAAAAGGAACTTTTAATACCCGGTATGTAACTAAAGCTTTTATTTATTTACTTTTGTAGACGTCAAGTATCGTACAATCCTACCACAGGCATGTGCGTATTTGACATCAAAGGACTCACTGCAGAAGACGACGGTGAATACACATGTACTGCCGTTAACTGCGCCGGGGAAGCCTCCCTCACAGTCTCTATACAAAGGGACGTTCGAGGTAACCTGAAATATGATTTTATTTCTCCATTTTTTTCAGTTATTATTTTGCTTTATCCAGAACATTATATCATTGCCAATAACAGATTAGCTACCATCCTTATTACAGTGACCTCCTTAGCATATTTTAAAGTTAGCCGACATGAAATCCCATGAAATTTGTCATCAGATGACATATTTTTAGATATACGTATGATCAAATAGTTTTTTATGGTAATATATAAATTCAGAATCAGGGATGATTGTGATCTTGACATAAGCTATTTGTATGCCTAATTTAAATAATGACACGTTTGCTCTCTGTTTGTTGCACTCAAACCTCATTTCATGCACAAAATGATTATGTAAAATTGCTTTCAGGCCGTATTTGTGCAATGTACTTGAAATATAAACGAATTTATGATTAAGACTGAAGTTTTGTCCTCTGGATTGTATCATATTGATACAAATGTTTCCTAATTCTAAATTTGAAACACTACTGATCCTTAACAGTTCAAATAAAAGCGCGCAAATAAAATAAATAATTAATTTGCAGTATATTTTAAGCACATTTGTTATCTCTTAGTTATAACACGCGCATTATCACATATAGATTTCAGAAAAAAACTGATTTTTTTCCTTATTTGCTTTTGCAACTTTAATTACTCAAAAGTAATTATAGTAAGAAGTTAAGCCTAACTGTATTGAGTTACTTAAAACGTTAAGTTTCATTGTTTAATTACTATATTCTTTTCAAAAACTAAAATATAAAATCATTTTACGTTATAGGCCAAGTAGTATCTCAAGACACATTTAGACAAGTACAGGTACCTATGAGTCACACACAGCAAACCATTATTGACCAACGCCAAGTAAGAGGTACATATGTCCAGTCATATGTCCAACAGCAACATACAGATGGCATATACCAGAGGACCACATCTGCTGAATATGAAATGGATCCAAGCTGTCCCATGTATTACAGTGGCACCGAAGTAAGTGTAAATAAGCTGTATATTACATATTTCAGTGCAACACGGATTAAGCAAATGAAGTTTTCTATAACATCACTAATTTAATGCTATAAGTGATGATGTTTACTCAGTTCTAATAATGTTTTCCTTTCTAGCTTGTTATATTTAGTAAGGAATTGCATATTTATGACGCATTTATTGCAAAATATTTTTCCTGTATTTGGTTCTAACTTCATTTGTGTTCTTCAGAGTTTCCGTGTCGATACGTTCGAGTATCGGTTGCTGCGTGAAGTAGAGTTCCGTGAATCTCTCTTCCGGAGGTTACCCGGTGAGGAAGCACCCGAGAAACCGGCAGCTTTGGACAAAACACAGCCCCCTAGCGCGCCGCAGATCACAGCCCGCCCTCGAAACAGCAAATTACTTGAAGGCTCTGAAGCAACATTCCAAGCGAAGATCACAGGCAATCCGAAACCTAAGGTAAGAAAACTCTCCCACATATCATATCAACTAGATATTTCCTAAATTTGTTGTTTATGTTTCTTTCGTTTCCTTTTTTTCTCATTAGAAACACATGTGAAATGTTTAACTTAATGGATTCGTTTTACATTGCAGTTTCTTACTCTAGTAGTGGTACAAAACAGTTGCTCCGATCTACTGTACAAAATAGTTGCTCCAATTTATGTCATTATTATTGCACTAGTAGAATAATTGTTTGCATCTATCAAATGCTATAATTTACATTTTGTATAGTTATCCAGCATGTTGTTTTAGCAGTAGACATATAATTTTATAAACTAGGGTTTCTTAAATGTTTCTACTAGCGATCATTTCCCTTTTTCTAACACCGCTTTCTTCAGATAAAATCGTAATTTTCCAAAAACTACAAATATATCCCTGGTGTAAAGTGAATGTGAAGTTGAATGAATTATAATAAAAATTAAAATACAAATAAAAAAAATCAGCAAGATCCTCCAAGGTTTTTACAACACATTTTCGGGTTACAATAGAAAAGAATTTTTTTTTTTGCTATTGTTCTAATAGGAACATTAAATTATTGATTATCAGACGTCAAGAATTTCATTTTTCTTTCGTTGAAAATGTAAAATTAATTTCTGTTACTCTACTTTACATTAAAAAAAAGTTTATTTTGCTTTCAAAAGTAACTGCTATTTGCGAATATACAAATATTTTTTTGTTGTTATTTGTCGTAACTGTATTAACACTCAATATTTGGATGACGTATTATTTAAAAAATCAGAATTTTGTTTTGTGGTTTGCTCCATAATTAACACGTTGGCTGTGTTTAATGGTGGTAAAAATGTTTTAGTAAAGCAATTATAAACTGAATCGATAATTTTATTCAGCTCTCATTTATATAGAACCATCTAATTTCTTCTTTTCCGTAGCGTTTTAATTATATGTATTCTTCGCATTTATTTTATTGTGTTTTGCATGCTGGTTTTAGCCATTTCGTAAATGAATGGTTTATAGCGCATGAAAATCTACAAGAATTATAATTTAATTTTAGTTAATACACTTTTAATATTTTTTTTCTCTGTAGATTACATGGTTTAAAAATGGTCAACGAATTTTTCCGTCTCAACGATTCAAGATGAGTTACAAAGACGATATAGCGATATTGCACATCCATATGGCATTACCAGAAGACGCCGGTTATTACACTTTATTAGCTGAGAATACGAATGGACGGATAGCTTGCTCAGCTCATCTAGTGATCGAGGGTGTAGGAGTTCCAGTGACAACTACTTTCCAACAACAAAAAGCGTAAGAAAATATTTTAAACGTTTATGAAAAATTCAGCAATATTTAAATTTCCATTTTCAAATAATACAAACATTTTAAAAATCGAGTTTTGAAAACAAACGCAGGATTTTGATATTAATAAAGAAATGTGATCACCTCTAATTTGTATACATATCTCACGATGTCTTTTCATTCTCTTGAATAAGTGTTTAATTAAATTTAGTGATAAGTTCCATTCTTTTACACGGATGGTGTTTAGACACTGAGAATACTAGGCTGGCATTTTTGCCGCTAGGCAGCAACTCTTCAAGGAGGGTTTCCTTGATTCTTTAGCAGATTCACATCAAGAGAGTTGGTTGGCCAGTTTATTCGCTCTATACCTTCAGTCTCAGAAAATTCATCAACCACGCCTATTTGATAAGAACGTCTTTTTTATTGCGATCATCTATGAAAACAAAGTTAGATTCATGTGCGCCTTTTTTTATGCAAGGCTTAAAGATTTCATTTTAATATTTTTGGGAAAAAGTGGTAATCTGCTGAACACGTGCAAGGGAAATGAGCCTGTTTATCATTGTTCTTTACCATACTATCACATCAATACCGTCTTGATGATTGCACTCTCTAATCTTGCTGAAAATGCTCAGCCTCCATCTGCTAAAAACGCGTTTGGATCCAGATGTTAAGTTGAATTTTGGCTTACTACTGAAGAGAACAGGTAGCCTATTGTAGAAAATTACAGACTTCTGTAAGCATTAATCAGGATAATGCTTCTTTGGTGTGAGATTAACAAACCGAAGACCATTGCAGTCATAGCACAAGAATTTTTCACATGAGAACTTCTTTGCATACTTTGCCAAAGTACAAGATTTCAGTGGCGGCTCAAGTTTAAGACTTATATGCGCAGCTATGAACTTCCTGTTGTGACATGAAGTTATGAGCAGAAAACTATTTTTTCTACGACGTTTTTCCTACTTCTTATAAACAGTTTCAGAGTTATACGGTATTTCTCCCGTCTTCTTGGCATGCCTTCATGGTGTGGTGGTCTGCACGCTGGACCAGTATTCCAGAGGTCCATGGTTCGATTCCCTGCGAAGGTATTGCTCATTTTTCATCTTCCCTGCTTCCAAAAAATACCTAATGTCTCTACAATGGCGCCCGAACTTAAAGGGTGGTGGATGATGATTCTCCACACCTAGGATTTGGCGATTGGGTCCACGAAAAACCGCAGTCGCCCTTTAAAACAGTAAGGTATTTCTCCTGCCTTCTTGGCTTGCCTTCGTGGTATGGTGGTCTGCACGCTGGGCGCGTATTCCAGAGGTCCGCGGTTCGATTTCCGGCGAAGGCGTTGCTCATTTTTCACTTCTCTTGCTTCCAAAAAAACCTAATATCTCTACAGAGTCATTTATTGTGTCTAGAATTTTTTATTATCTTCTGAACGATATTTTATTATCTCCAGAAGGCAGATATTGTCTATCTTAAAAAATTCAACTTTCGTGCCATTTCACTAATTATCTACCTTACTTCTAAACAGCCGTCCTTTCGTCTCAAAAGTTCTTTCGAATAATATTTCGACAATGTAAAACCATTTTGGTAAACTTTGAAATCAAGCCTTGAATTGCAGAAGTTTAAGAGGAAATATGCCTTAAGCGTTTTTTATTCCTTTATATGGCATTATTTACATTTGAATTTCAGAAACAGATATATCAAAGTGGAATGGATAAGTACGTTTCATTTTTGCTTATTCCGTGAAAGCGTATGTGGAAATGATCGACTTTTTTTAAGAAGTATCATTAAATTTCATGCATGTAGAGATAATTTTGGACACCATTGTACTTTTTTCAGTAATTTGTGAAAGTTAATATTAGAAGTATGGATAGATTTAGATCCCTTCATATTTGTAAGTTATTTAAATACTCACACACACACACACACACACACACACACCAAAAAAAAAAAAAACTGTAACATTGTCGCTTCAAAAATTATGCATTTTTACTGCCATCCCTAATATCTTTTCGTTTACTCTGTGCGATTACAAGAAATTTAAATTTTAAGGTGTAGTCTTCAATCCTTCACTTTTAACGTCACATTTCCAGAGTTCAAAATATCTTAAAATTTATAAAGAACCCTATGCTTTTGTAATTTATAGACACGGTTTTTTTATTTTATATAATATAATGTTGCATGAATTCTGTACTTTTCTATGAAATTTTTTTTATTGCATTGCTTTATATTCGAGACATTGCATAGAATTCATCACATTATATTTTAGCTCATGTGTTTTTGAATGCTTTTTATAAATCATATGCTTAATAATATACTGTATTGCTTCAATGTAGTACATTAATTAATTTCTTTACTAGTAATTTAATCGCGCAAGTCTGCTGTATTACACTAGATTTAATATGATATGTAACGCAGCAATTTAAAAAATAAACTGATCCTAGATAAACGTAATAAATTACTGTAACAAAATCTAATCTCGATTTATTCAAAGAAATTTTCTGTAGCATTTATATGCTGCCTTGCAATCACAGAGTTCACAGAAATATTTCTGGTTAATAAAGAAAGAAATAATGCTTAAAACCCTTGTTTTAAGATCCTGGATAGTGGGCTCATGACTAAAAATGGCCCTATTTAAGTAGATTTCTATTTGATTTCGAAAAATAAGAATGGTCCCATAGAATGAAATCTACCAAATAATAGTGTACTACAGAATGCTACAAGTTGTTTTCAGCAAAGGCTCTCAAAAGTTGACGATAGTGTGACAAGGGGCATTTTCTTGGAAAATAAATTTGTTGCGCTATGTACGAGAAATTTTTTATGCAAATAATAAAAATGAACCAATTCTTTTATCAATATGGAGCTTAAGGTTAAGAAAATTAGAACAGAATAATTAAACGACAAAAATGTGTCCCACATCTTTTCAAAATTAATTTTCTTCACGTAATTCATTTGTTATTGTGGTGCATTAAAATAATTTCAATTCAGATAGAGAATATGTCTACTGTTTAAACATGTTTAAATGATATAATGATGCTTGCTCTTACTTTATCATTTTTTCTATAAGCAGCTTTTATAAATGCATTAATGAGACGTTTCTCATTTACCATCTTTTATTTCTCTTCTTTCCTTTAACCTTTCCTTACTGCAGACAAACTGCCGTTACTTCTGCCCGCCCAGTGCCTTTTGGTTACCAAACCGAACAGCAAATGGCTTATTCACAACTTACATCTCAAACAACAGTACAATCCCAAACATTATCCTCGTCTAACCTTTATACCCAACAACAGGTTCAACAGCAGTATGCAGCTACTAACCTTAACCAACAACAACAATATTTAACATCTCAACAACCCACTTACTTCCCCCTCAGCGATGGCATAGCCACCACCATAACGGCTGCTACTGCTGTGCGAGTCCAAGAAACGAACGATGTCGATGTCAGTGCAACGGGAGCGAGCAAAGCCCTCAAGCCGAATTTTGTTAAGATACCTGGAGACAAAGAAGTCACCGAAGGCAAGATGGTGAGGTTTGACTTACGTGTCAGTGGAAGACCATTCCCAGACGTCTCCTGGTACCTCAACGGAAATCAAGTGGTTGATGACGCAACGCACAAACTCTTGGTCAACGAAGGAGGAGTGCATGCGCTCATGATCACATCCACCAGTAGGACAGATGCCGGCACATATACATGTGTAGCAAAGAACAAAAGTGGAGAGGCCTCCTTCAATGTAAATCTTCACGTTATAGGTGAGTTTTCAATATATGTTGTATATTCAAGTATAGTTTCTAAGTATCTTGTAATTTTCAGTGTGAACAGGATAAATGCTCACATTTTAAAAACAAACGTTTTGAACTCTTTCATGGCGACCATCTCTGATTATTTCCAATGTTTAGAAAACATAAATAACGATCGATATTTTAAGCATTTTCAAGACAAACACAAAAGACTAAAATCATCTGGAATAGTGACTGGCCATCATAGAGAGAGTTCAACAAATTTTGGTTTCGCTTAGAATTACCACAAAAAAGTCTGAGAACCAAACTTTGAGGTAACACTAAAAAAATATGTTTTCCTTGGGCACAAAATTTAAATACTGATTATCTTAATATACTTTTTAATGTCAGGCTGCGGATTTAAGACACGCGTAGTTTCTAAAACAAAATTTAAACATTATAGATATATACTAGAAGATATATATTAGGAGATAACTATGTTTAACTTTACTTATTTCTGTACATCAGTTAGTAATCATAAATTTTGGATAGCTTCTCACTGTTGGTTTTAGTAATAATAACTTTCGCAGTATATATGAAATGTTGACGAAACAAAAGAGTTCATGTTTGATAATTATGCCAGCTGTAATTTTTGAAAACTGTAGATTAACTTAAAAAATTTTATATCATACAGTGTGCAAAATTATTAATATAAACATAAATAGACTTTATTACACGCATAATGCTTGATGAATTAACCCGTTCTTCTTACAGTGCCAATGCCAGTTACAAAAGTAACGTTATATGTGATAATATATTTTTTTTTACAGAAAAAGAACAAATAGTGGCACCCAAATTTGTCGAGCGATTTCAGAGTCTTCATGTTCGAGAGGGTGAACCAGTTACTCTTCATTGCAGAGCAATTGGTACTCCCATTCCGAATATCACTTGGCAAAAAGATGGAGTTCAGATACATTCACAGCCTCCCGATATACTTATAGGTACGTAATCCATAGCTAATACTTGATTTTTAAATAATAAACTATATAGTTACTAATAAACAATCATGTGTAAAATGTTATCAGTAAAATTTATATAGTAGTTAGTAATTTCTATTATTTGCAAATTCTAAAATACTTTATTTATTATTTTTAATACGATATTCTGCTTATCTACCTGCTGTCCCAGTAAAAGTAATTTGTTAGTCTTCATATTTAAGAGCATTATTCTAGCTATAAATTCATCGGATTACTCTGATTTACAGACTCATAATATTGTACGTTATTTACTGGCCTTGAAATTTAAAGCTTTATCATTTTGTGTAAATATGAACGAATAATTCACCATGACTGAGAAAATTTCAATCTGAACTGTTAATTAAATTAATACTCTACAGCTTATAGCGTTAAGCTTGTAAATTATTTTAAGATTAAAAATATATTTAATATCTGATCTGCTTCGAATATCATAGCGATCTGCTTCGAATATCATAGCGATCTGCTTCGAATATACGTAGCGACGCTTAACCTAAATCTTATATGTCATAAGTAGTGAGATCTGTAACTCGCTTAATTTAATACGACCTATTTGTATACCGGATTAATATTTTTTATAATTAGTTAAAATTTTTCAAAATATCATCGCTAAAGCCAATGTACTTATTCTGCCGGTTGATCCTTTGTAATACTCACACAAACCATCATCGTCAGCTTATCCAGCAGGCCAAGAATAGCTTCCATGATATTCTGGGCCATATTATCTTGGCCGTCGTGCTTTTTTCCATACATAGGAAGCCTAGTTTTCTAAAAAACTCAGATATGAGCTAGTGCTGGCTAGTAGAGTTGTATGGCCACTGGACAAGGCTGGGTTCAGTGAAGGCTTTATTGAACAGAATCGAATTTTATGAAGAATGGATGAACAATTCATATAAAGTCAAATTGATTTTGTTGTAAGGTATTGAATAATTAAGCTAAAGGATGAATTCATTTTCATAAATTAATTTTGTAAAATTTGACGAACTTTTGACTGCACAGAAAAAAGCATGGAACTACTGATCATTAACGATATTTTATTTGTTTTCCTTGCACCAATCATTATTTTAACAGTAAATTTATTATTCAATTTAGAAACCAGTGATGGTGCTTCTACCATATACTTCAATCGAGTGACTATTTTAGATTCAGCATGGTATCAATGCACAGCTCAAAATCAGGCAGGAAGTACTGCTACAAGAGCCAGGCTGTACGTAGAAAGTAAGTAAAATCAAGTATTTGTAAAATATAGAATCAAAAATTTCGTATCATAAAATTATATAATTTTGTTTCAGCTTACAGTGCATAATTCGTCATATTATCTATAAGATGTTTCATTTTTATTTTTGTGTCCAGTAGTTTTATAAACCATACTCATTAAACGGTTTCTCTGTCTTCATTCCAGGCGAAACAGCTCCAGTACCGGAGCCTTGGAGGCTAAACTTGCCCAGACCACAGAAAGTTATCGCTCCCGAGTAAGTTGAACAAATTTTGAAAAATAGAAGTTCATTTTTATATATCTCATTTATTTCTGTAGTTATTATACATTGACTGCGGTTGCAATTTCTTAACTGCAACTGAATATCTCATTTTGCGATATGGCAGAAGTGATTGTTTTGAACTTTGGAAGCCCCATATTTTTATATTACAAGACATATTACTACTTTAATTTGTAATGTCGATCTGTTCACTTAAACTTGGGGGTTAGGTTACAACAATTGTTTCTGCTGTACAATTACAGGAACAATTAAAGCTCATTATAACTATGATAAAAAAGTAAAAGTATTGCAAAAGGCTATTTAGCAGTTGTCCGTAATTAAAAAAGTTTTAAACGAATTCGAGAGAAGAATTAATTTCGTCTTATTAAACATTAGTAAAAAATGTATGATTTTATTTCACTCATAGAGGTTTGAAGAAAATTTCAGGAGTTCTCTTTTTATTCGCCTTAACGAATATCATTTCACCGAATAGTATTGAAATGAATGGCACTGCATCTTACGAATCATCATTGTTGCAGAAATAAGCTTATTCACTTTTCGTAATTTGCTTCGTAAATTGCATGAAGTGTTAACCAATTTAACACTTATTTTAATTCAGGTACATAAAGTACCAATAATTTATAATACCTCAATATTTTATTTTTAAAAACTAATGTGAAGTTTATGCATACTGATATATTTATCTCTGAAAACACATGTAGACTTTTCTTAATAAGAAATTTAGGACGTACCTTACTGTATTTATCTTGTTATTTTATAGGGGTTCTCCTCCTCGCGAAGTTGTATGGTTGAAACCAGTGGAAAGGGCAGCACCGAGAGCGAGGGCTCCAGAAGAAGAAAGACCCCCACAGAAACCAGCCTTCACCACCCACATCCGAGACTTGAATTTACAAGAAGGAGACCGAGCACATTTTGATGCCAGATTGATTCCTATAGGAGATCCAACCATGGTTATTGAGTGGTACGTCAATGGAAAACCAGTAGAAGCCAGTAAGTATTCAATGGTGTGAAATATATCAATGCTCGATTTTTGAAATTTAATGACTTAACAATTAGTTTTTTTTATAAAACCCCAAACAACTAGAAATTTATTTCTGTCTTATTTTCGAAGTATAGCCAGCGAGCGACCTATTTAATGCATTGTTAGCTGTATTGGCTGATTAATGATAGACGCAGATGTTGATCCATCAGCTTTGTATACATTAAATTTTTTGGTGTCTTAGTAGAAAAGCTAATTGTTTGCAATTTTTAATAGCGCCTCATTTTCAAAGGAATCTCTTTAAAGGTTAAAAAATTGGAAATTTTTATTAGTTTGTTAAAGTGAGATATTTTGTTTTACGTTTCTGGAAAATAGGAAAATGTTCTCCAGATACTAAAAATCATTAATTTTGGATTCGTTTCTGTTGCTTATTTTTTAAGCTTATTTTATTGCTTAATTTGAATGGAAATGGGTTGGAATAAAACATCTATAAATCCGTCTAGTGTTGTTATATGATTTAGTTATTCTTTATGGATGTCTTACAGTGTTATCGTGTGTGATGATCCGATCTCCTGATTTCGTGCTTTTCAATTTCATTCCAGGCTCTCGCGTTATGACGACTTATAACTTTGGGTATGTAGCCCTCACATTGTTGCATGTATATGCTGAGGATTCCGGAGTATACATGTGCAGAGCTGTGAATGAAGCCGGGGAGGCCACAACTACAGCCACTCTAAGATGTGTCCGTAAGTATTCCTTTAGTCAAATTATTTAATATTATATTTAATAAGAAATTCTTCATTTACTCAAAGAGCCTATTATTAGCAAGCAGCCGAAGATGTTCTTCAGAAATTTATGATACACGATTAACAGTTTAAAGACACTTTATATTACTTCAAATCGTTATAAAAACAACTTATGTATGGTATTTTAACAGGTTTAGAAAATTTTTATGACTGCGTTCTTACCCTGTTTTATATATGTATTTCAATTTGTAGTATTGCATCAATTTTCTTTCAGTTTTAAGTTCATTTATTTTTTTTTATCTGATGTTTATGTATATCATTATTATTAATTCAAATCGAATTCAATTATTTGTATTACACGAATTTTATTGAACATGTATTCAAATTCAGAAAGAGAAAATTACAACTAAAAACCTTTTATACCTCTTTGTATAGGTAAGAATTCTTGAATAAGTGGACTTTCTATAATTAAAATTATAGTGTGAAATTAAACTAGAACAACTGACTTCTTGGATTCGAGAATCTACTTGCTCTTGAATCTGAATGAAATTTTGCCTACTCTGTTTAAAATGTATTGCAGGGCTAAGTATCATTTTTGATCCACAAAGGTTATACCTACCTTCATTTGATTAATTTATCGGCTGCATTAATAGGTGCCAACAGACGTTTCGTTGACAAATATACAGCTTACAATAAATCTTTTGAGTAGACAAAGAACAGTACTGTTGGTTACAATTATACTAATAATACTTCTGCTGGTTACTGTATACAACTATACTATTGTGCTACAAAATTATAGCAGGAAAAGTAAAATATTACATTTTAAAATCATGTAAAATGTATATAAATAATGCCAAATGTAATATTAACTGAAATTAGCTAAACGTGTTAACTTCGTTAGACGAAGTCTGAGAAAGTAGTTCATTAATGAAATCAGTAATATCAAACATATTACCAATTTGTGGTAGATGATGAAATTGTGCATAATTTATAATAGAGCAATAATCTTAAAAGTATAAAAATAGTTATAATGAGTATCAATGAAAATAATAACAAGTACACAGTCCGATAGATAAATATTAATAACATACAGTTACAATAAATAATACTGAAAACAGTAATACTAATACTAATATCTATACATTATTATTAATGCTGATTACTAATTAAATGTGTTTGACGAAAGCCTCTTCTGGTTTGTAATAAGTCGCATTTCAGTCTCCAAGTATCTGAATTGTTCTCGACTCTTGCGTTTTTAATAATTAATATGTAATTTAAATTTTTCCAGCTCGCTCAAAGATTGAACGTGCTCCGCAACATCCAGAGAGCGTCGAAGCCATTAGGCATTTGGAAGACTATTCGAAATATCAGAAACAGGAATCTATAGAAGAAATGATTTCGCAGCAAAAGCCTGTCTTCATCAAGCCTCTTCGTCCAATCGAGAACATTTTGGAAGGGGGTTTCGCTCATTTCGAGGCGCAGATAACACCTGTCAGCGACTCGACGATGAAAGTGGAATGGCTCTTCAATGGACAACCGCTAAGAGCAGGCAAGTACTTTGTTTTCTTTTTTCTTAGGTTCTCATAATAATCACTTAACGGCGATTTGACCTTGATTACTGTACATTAATAAAGACACCATGACTCATAAAGTCCGTACTTTTATTTCAGGCACGCGTATAAGTACTACTTTCAGCTTTGGTTATGTGGCGTTGAATATCTCTTATGTACGAGCTGAGGATTCGGGCGTCTACATGTGCAAAGCCACCAATCAGATGGGAGAAGCCATCTCAACAGCTACATTGAAAGTGAAAGGTACGTCTTTAAGCATCTGATGTTCAATCTCTTTCATGTTTTAAATACCTGGTGTTTATTTGTGCCGTTCAACAACTCAACAACCAAGCTACACCTAAAAATTACCGTAATCTGTACCGAAAATTAACCCTTTTCTATAAATATTGTTAGCCTTAGTAATAATTTGCGCTAAACACCTTTTAATATAAAATTATTGTTGGTCTCGCATAACATCTATTTAAAAAGCCAACAAAAATAAACAATTTTACTAAAGCCTTTAAGATGAAATATTCTTGCTAACCATGAAATTTAAGACAAATGCGTTTATAATGATCTCTGATGCAGTGATACTGAATCTGAGTTGGCATAAATGGCTTAATGTCTAAGGATGCAATGAAACCAAAATAAAAAATGTTGACGGAAAATATAAAAGAAATCTTATAATGCAAAACGTTAAAATAAAATATGATCTTCAGTTAGATTAGCTGTGGTAGGTTAGGTTATTTAATTACGGCAAAGCCTCGAGGGCTATCTGCCTAAGGGGGGTATGCCTTCGTGGAGGACTTTCTAAGGGTAACTCGCTCGTATACACGTTAAACATGGAGAAAACCACGAAAACACCTGTGCAGCCAGCCCGTTCGGGGGATTCGAACCTCGGACCGAACTACCAGTGTTCAGTGATTTTACCAGTCAGCCGCTGGTGGGCTTAACTGTAGTAGAAAGTAAATGAAGTATTTTGTTATCTGAGTTTTCTAGCTCAAGAAACTGTAGAAAAAATAATTGTAAACTTCGGATGCTAAAAAACGATAAGGCCATAAAAATAAAAATTTTCATTAAATTGCCCACAAACTGTGTACTATTTATAATTTTTTGACGAAAGCTATTTATTTGTCTCTAATAATAAATTGTGGATATCACCATGAATGCATAAATAATAATTTAATGACATTAGCTGTTATTTTTAACTTCAAGTACTTATGAAAGTTTCTTTTTAATGGAATGGAACCTATTTCCCTTTTTAGTGACTGAACAAGTGACCTCAAGTTTGGGAATTCCAGAGCAACAGAGCTACATTCAGAAAACGCAAGAGCTGGAAGCTTATCAGTCGATGCAACGACAAACTTTCGTGGAAGTGGACCAAACCGTCAGACAGAAGCCCTGTTTCAAAACTCAACTTGTGGAGAAATTAGAACTGAATGAAGGAAAGACAGCTCATTTTGAGGCACGTCTTGAACCTTCAGGAGATTCCACAATGAGAGTAGAGTGGATGAAAGACGGAAAGCCTGTAGAAGCCAGTGAGTAATTTTTAAATTGTAACTTTGCAAAAAAAAAAAAAAAATCACTCGCTGTTTTAACATAATAACTTAAGATTTTTTAATATTTAATAATGCTAGTTCTGTCAGACAACAATTTTTACATTTTATACAGCATTTAAAATTTGCTTTTGTAAGCGGATGAACTTATTTTTACCATTTATTCATTCATATCCTCAAAGGATATATGAGAATGTTTTTAGAATACCTTATTGTATCTCTCACAAAACAGCCTCTTATCACAGGGCAACTGCTTATTTAAAAGAGTTTTGTAAGGGAAACAAAGATGTTGCACGTCAGTCAGCCTTACGTATGTGCTGCAGTATGTTGCTGGAAAAACCACAAAAATTACGATTCTGAAGTACTTAACATGATTTTTATATGTAACTATCAAATTATTCTGTACAAAATAGTCTATAAATTATTTTTTGCATTCTGAATGTAGATCAGAACATTAGAAGAAATTAATCAGCTTAATAGCGCGTTAAAAGTTTAGGAATATCTGATAATAGGTATCTGATAATAGCTAAATTTTGGAATTTTACAGGAAAATTAGTAAAGGAATGTAAATAATAATTTATATTTTTGCTTTTTTTAAGGCTCCAGGATCTCAACTTTCTTCAATTTCGGATATGTGTCACTTACAATACGAGGTGTTGACGCTCGAGATACTGGTACATACACATGCGTCGCTACAAATTGCATGGGCAGCGCTTCGACTACTTCTAGACTTATATGTATAAGTAAGTATGTCAGCTATATGTGCAATATGAATATTTATTTAATAAAATAAAGCAAAAAATATTTATAAAAAAATAAGAATTTTATTTTTATTCACACTAAAAATATACGCCACATGCGAATAATCGTTGTCTTGTCTTTCATTTAGAATCTGTAAGCACAAACAGGTTGGGGACTAAATTTTAGGCTAAGAGTTTTAGATTTATGGGTATATAAGAAATCTGAAGTATTAAGACAATGGTCTAGGCATGGAAATTGTTTATTTTGGTAATCCAAAATCTCATAAAATTGTGGATTATATGTTTCTTACAGCGAACACTTAAATACTAATATCTAATATATATATAATAAAATTCTAATATCCAGTACGTATACATATACCATATTCATAAATTAATTATCGTTTTAAATATGATTATGCCACTGAAGCAAAATCCAAATCCATTAACATTTGTCTTTTATACCAGAAAGTGGAAAAATGCAGTTAAGCAATATTTGAAGTCCTAGTTAGATAATAACTGAATGCATCTGTTGAACGCTAAAACAGTTGTTATTTTAGGACAGTAAATAACAGCTAAGCATATTTTTCTTTATAATTTTATCGATTTTTAGAAGTCGTAATGAAAGGGCGAAAATGGACTAAATGATATATTACTTATGAAATTAATTACTTTCAGTAGACGTTTAAAATGCTTTCTCTATTTTTAGGCAAAAAGAGCATAGTTGTTGAATCTCAACACCCTGAAGGTCTTGAAAAGATTCAGCATCTTGAAGACTATTCTCGATACCAGAGGGATGTACGAGAGGATGTGAGTTTCACTGTAAAGCCCACTTTTACCGCTGAGCTCACTGGAAAAAGTCAGTTGATTGAAGGACAAAGTGCTCATTTCGAAACACGATTGGAGCCAATGGGAGATCCTAGTATGACCGTGGAATGGTTTTTTAATGGCCGACCACTTACCACTGGTAGGTGAAAGATCTATAATATATATGTAATATGCACAGAACCCTATGAAAGGCAGTCAAGAAAAATGAACAAAAATAAATTAATCAAATAACTAATAAAATAATCAATAATTAAAATTAAAATTGAATAAAATGTAAAAAAATGCATAAAACTTAAAAAATTAATTAATGGATAATAAATGATTAAAAAATAAAATAAAATACTGGACCTTGTCTTCCTTGGGGCTTATGCTGGAATTATAATTTCACTCAAAGCAAAGGAAAAGCTCAATAAGACTCCTGCTGAATTTAAGCTCCGAATATACAGTATAAGCATATTAAGAATATACAGTAGGGCTAATTTAAGTGATGAACAGAAACAAAGATCCTTCTTTATCCTGCACACCAATGACCAAATTAAATTGTTTAAAGCATCAGTAAGGAAAATAGAGATAATGCTAGAGCAGGATGACAGTACGGAAGGAAATTTTAAAGGAAGTATATAGGTACGAAAACAAAGAAAAAAGAACCTAATACTTTCAGGCCACGATCCTTTGCCGATATAATTCTAGCTACCAAGTAAAACGTGCTGGGAGAAAAAGGATAAATTTTTAATGTTAATTTTTCACCAAAATAGTATTTCCGAAATCAGAAAATACTTTCTGCTGAAAATTATAATTCAGTTACATAAATGAAGCGTTGGCTCCGGTGCGCTCTGACTAGAATTATGATTTATCTCAAAAACTGAAAAATGCCGGAGCCGGACTCCAGTAGGCTCCGATGGAATTTAAACTCTGGTTCTAATTCGTTCAGTGTAATGTGAGGTATAACTTGTTTCATTTCCTTAATTTAAAATTCGATATTAACCGTGAAAAAAATATTAATATCTTAAATAAAAAAATTCTTTATAATTCTGTGACTTTTATTCGTGAATCACGTGAGTAACAGTGCAAGCTGAAAGTTTCACTTTAAGAAAGAAAAGAATTATGTACTTCTGGTATCACCCAGCTTCAGTATTTTCGGAGCCGTTTGTGATCAGTATAGTCGGCGCCCTTTATAATTAAGCATATTAATAATTTAAAACGAAAGGTGCATTTATTTAGTTGTTATTTGTGATGACAACTTAGCTGGTGCCTTCCGAAAATTGGTGCCCAAGCCGGATGTCCATGTCGCCTATGCTTATAAATGGCACTACTTCAGATAACCCTGTATTTCTTTCCAACATGATCTTTCGTACTGTATCAGATCTTATATTTCATGATTCATAATATATCTTTATGAATAAGTAAATTACAAATTTATAAAGTGTTTTTTTCTTCAGGACACCGCTTCAAGACATATTTTGATTTTGGTTACGTTGCTCTGGACATTTTGTACGTATTCCCTGAAGATACAGGAACGTTCACTGTTGTTGCCAAAAACTCTATTGGACAAGCAACACTTTCGAAGCAAGTTCACGTACAAGGTAATGTATGCTTTACTATGTTATAAGAAGATATATTTTTTTAAAGTAATGATTTTCGCATTCTAAAAATTTGAATTAGGCTTTTTACATGTGTTGCTATTTGTTACAATTTTCTGGCATTTTAAAACTAAAATAAAAGTTTGTTTTTCTAATAAAAATAAGTCATATAAAAGTGTTTTGTGTTTCTTTACAGCATTATTTAGGTGGTAAAATTATTTAAATTTATTCGTCAATTTCAGCTTACTGAAAACTATTCATATTGTAGATTTACAAATAATGTTGAATTTAAATTTAAAAGCATTATTATAATTAAATTCTTATCTAAAATATCTGAAATTAGCAAAAACCTTAGTTCCCATAAATTTCAAATAAATTTGAAATATAAAGTCAATATGTATTGAAACATATTCTGGGTACTAGATCGTAATTAAAATAATATAATAGTTCAGTCAATACTAAATTTTGTATTTTGTATTTTAACTGTATCTTCTAATATTTTAGTACAAACTCTTACTCAATGAAATTTATCTTTTAAATTTGACTTCAGAATCATTTACATTAAATCAGATTTATGAAAATAACATTTCTTGTTATTTATAGTGGCATCAGCCGCTGTAAAATTGTCAATGAAACAAAATGCTCGTTTAAGTTGCCTTATTTCTCTGTCTCTTTCTCTCTCTCTCTCTATATATATATACTAAAATACTATATTTAATTATCATACTCTCATTTTCCAGCCAAAACCTCGGTAGATACCTCAACTATTCACGAAATCGAAGAAAAAATTGAATATTTAGAACGCCCACCTCATGTGGATACTGACAGTTTCATAGAAGAGATCTCCAAGACCAAGCCTTATTTTCCTATTACTCTACACAGCCCCAAACCCTTACGAGAAGGTGAAAGGGTACACTTAGAATGTAGAGTCGAACCAGTAGGAGATCCAACGTTGAAGATTGAGTGGTTCTTTAATGGAAAACCTCTGCCTTCTGGTAAGTAACACACATAACATTCCTTGTCAGTGTGAATATTGTGTATCTTTTTAGTGGGTTTTTTTCGGTCAAAATACAGAACGAATTAAAAATAATTATGTTATTCATCAATATTTTGCGAAGAAACGAGTATACACATTTTGTAAAATAAGAAATCAGTTTCTTTACATTGATGGAAGAAAAGTAAGACTGTTTATATTAGCTAAAAATTATACAAGAAATTTTAGAAGTAAGCTTGACCTTTTGTCACAACTTGTGAATGACAAATTCAAATGCTACATGTTTATGGCAAACTATGTTATGTTTCTTTTAAAACATAAATTCGTAACAGACAGATAGACTCAATGCAGTAAGCTACTCCAATGTTATAGACTTTATGAATCTAGATTTAATTTTCTGCTGATACTTATGTGATGTTTGCATGATGCTAAAAACCAGTTAATATTTCAGCCGCATGAACATTAGACACATCTTGAAAAATAAATTTAGAGAATAATCTAGGTTTTTTTAAATACCTCGAGGTAACATCTTAATCTGTACATCCGCTATATATATTTCGCAAAACTTAAAAACGTTTAGTTCACATTACTTGTAATTTCTTTTATTTTCTCTTCGGCAACACAAAATGACTGCTTCGAACGAAATGCTCGATATGACGGACTGCGTTCACAGCGCTGTAGAATTTGATTGTATGCAGATTGAGAGTTTTGTGCGGCAAGAATAATGTATCATTTTAACGCATGTGGTTACTATATATGATGCTGACACCAAACTTTCATAAATAAAAATGTGTTTGTTTCATTTATGATTTCAGACAACGCAAGGTATATATTGTTGTGTGGAATAAGGTTTTGTTAAAATATCTCGGGTCATTTCGATTCATTTTGAAAAATTTAGATTTGAAGTATATATTTAGTAGTTGCCTTCTTGTTTACATTTTAACATTATTGCATTTGCATTTTGCATAATTTCGTAATGTTTTGACATGAGAAAAGAAACTTTAAAAAGTCATAATTCAGCTTTATTACCTTTAATGATGGATATTTCTAAGCTCATTCTTCTGTTCCTGACAGGCTCCCGATTCCAAGCAAAGCATGAATTCGGTCACATAATTCTGGACATACTCACAGCATACCCCGAGGACACTGGCGAGTACACTGTCAGGGCAACCAATCATCTTGGCTCAGCGCATACCAGTGCATGCATCACTGTCATTGGTAAGTTCTTTATTGAATTTTCATTGAAAGGAAAAGCCATAATTTCTCAATTTTACCCATAGGAGAAAGTCTCAAATGGTATATATCTTTCCTATTTTATTTTCAAATCTTTTTTTAGAAATGTTATGAGTACTTCTAGCCACTTACATAATATTTCGGATGATTAAGAATTTTATTTTCCTGAAATTTTATAATTTTTCTATTAATATGACGCTGTCCTTGTGTCGATCTATTTCTGGAATTCGTACTATTCTTCACAGAAATACAGGTTTGTCATAATGAAACAAGAGAGAGTTGTGAAACAAATGATGTGTAGTACAAAAATCATTCATATTCATCTGAGCATTCTTTGGAAATAAAATTCTTATTTATGTATTAAAAATGATGTTTTACACCATAGACGATTTGACGTGAAAACATGCATGGTCTAAGCTCGAAAGTATTGAGACCGAAATCAATTTTCGTGTTTCTGCCGAATTATTTTTATTTTGTTACAAATTTCAATCAGTTTTCATCATACTATAAATTCCAGTTGTGATTTAGTGACTTTTTTTTAGTGTCAGACACTCTAAAATTAGAAATCGTTAAACGATATTTCTTATAATGACGTACAACAATCTAATAATTGATTTCCTTCATAAGCAACATTACTATATCTTCCAATTATACTGAATCAGAAAATTGTGTTTGGTATGTCAGCCATTTTAGATTCCCTACAACCGGAAGACATTAGGCTTAAAATCATCTGAAAAATCTGAGTCTTTTTTGTATTTTAGTTTGTTGCCAGGCTGTTGGAAATTTGATTAATGTTGCTTTCAAATTACTTGACAGTGACTAGTAGCATACTTTGAAAACATTTTTATAAAGTATATAAATTTTGTTATGTAATTTTGATCATTAAAAGTTATTTGTTACTTTTTTTTCAGGTAAAAGTGGAATTGTTTCTGAAACTCAGCATCCAGAAGGACTTGAAAAAATCCAGCATTTGGAAGATTCGAGTCGCTACAAGAGGGACCAGTTTGAAGAGACGATCATTACGCAGCTTCCCACATTTACGAAACCACTGCATAACATCGAGACGATTGAGGGCACCAATATTCATCTTGAATGCCGACTTGCCCCTGTCGGCGATCCAACCATGCGGATAGAGTGGCTTGTGAATGGTGCACCTCTCAAAGTGGGTAAGTATACAGATTGCAAAACCGGATTAAAAGCTTAATGTTTATTCAGCTATTTTAATTACGCATTCGTATTTGCACTGGTAAGATGGAAAAAGGAAAACTTATGACACCAAATGCGCAGCAATAGAAAGTTAGAAATTGTTTTAGGAAACAGATCGGAGTTCATAATAAAATCCTTTTTAATTAATTTGCAAAGGTTAGAAATGAAGAATTTAACCGAAAGTGTTCAAATATCTTTGTTTTGTTTTCCTTTTTGAGATTATAGGTGAACATATACTCAATTAGACATATAAATGTTTTATAGGGCATCGATTCCGACCCGCATACGAATTCGATTATGTCGCCTTAGACATTCTCAGCGTGTACGCAGAAGATAGCGGAGTTTACACTTGCAGAGCAACTAGCAGTTTGGGCCAGGCTGTTACTTCTTGCACTGTTAAATGCACAGGTATGTTGTATAAGAATTAATAGTTAGTTTAGAGTTGAATGTACAAGTAGTGACGCATTCCGCTAAATTCCGTTTGTCTCGTATTTACAGCTAGGAGCGAAATTATTTCAGAATCACAGCATCCGGAAGGTCTTCAACAGATTCAATACCTTGAAGACCAGAGTCGCTACCAAAGAGAAACCTGGGTTGAAGAGGCCGTCAAAGTGCAGCCCAAATTCTTAACTAAGCTTAACAACTTAACTCTACATGAAGGTCAAATGGCTCATTTTGAATGCCGTCTGGAACCCGTTAACGATTCTTCTCTAAGAGTTGAATGGTTTAGAAATGGAAAATCTCTTCCAGTTGGTAAGTTACGTTCTCAAACTGGTTTATCGACAGACTGTATTTCATTTTTGGTTATTATTTACGTTGTGAGAAAACGGTTTTAAAATTATTAGAAATACGATTAGTGTATAGAAAAATAATGTTGTTGAACATTTGACTTTTGTTTATTGAAACAAAAATAGATTTTCTAAGAAAAGTAAAGCTTCTATCTGATTTAGATTATTGTTTCTGAGATTTGGTAAATGTCAAGTGTGCATTTTACGAAAGATAGCTGAACAGTTTTCTAGTTGGTAATGATTTTAAGGAAGAAAATGTTAAGAGTAAGATAAAAGAAATAAAAGATAACTTACCTAAGCAAATTAGTAAAATGAATAATCTGAACACAAAAGTATACTTTCAAGAAAAGAACCGCGGTGTTCTTAAAAACACACTTAAGAATCAACTTACTCAGATCTTGAATTTTTTGGAACCTAGAAGGTATTTCTAATAAGAAAGGGAGGCAATAATTAATAACCAGTCATACTGCAACCACTTGTTAAATTATATAAATATGCAAATGATTTCAGGATTGGTTACTTTTTAAACCTATTTTCTTTCAGTAAATGAATAAATGTAACCTTTAGTCTTTAAATATTAGTGAAAATTAATTGACTTTTGTTGTATATGCTTAACCATAAACTAATGATTACGATTTTTTTGTTTTATAGGTCACCGTTATAGACCTTTCCATGATTTTGGGTACGTTGCCCTAAACATCTTATCAGTTGTTCCAGAAGATTCCGGAACCTACACCTGCAGAGCTGTCAATTTAATTGGAACAGCAGAAATTCAAGCAACACTTACTTGCACAGGTATATTTGCATTTTGCTTTCTTTCAGAGTGATTCTATATTTCAGTTTGCTTAGGATTATTTTACATATAGGAATAATAATTATTTTTGTCTCATGAAGCTGCGTTTCTTAGGGAAAATTAAATAATAATAATATGCACATGGAATTTGGTGTGAACGTAAAATATTGGTTTATTTTTTTCAAGTAATCAAATTATACTTTAATATTGTAAACATCTAAAAGCTGAAGAATATAAATATGTTTCTGTAAAAAATAATCATAAAGTGCGATTTTTTTTTCTGTACGATTTTTTTCAGCGAATATTTAACATTTTAGAATAAACATCATATATACAAATGCGGTTTTATTTGTAAAGCGTATTTTATTTGTTTCCGAATTTATTACGTGTTACTTTTTTTAAATAAATGTCAGTTTTAAATTTTTACTTATTAAATTAAAATAGTCTCTTTCCGGTCGCATATTTAAAATAAAAGCATCATAATATTTTTATTCTTATCTTATTCTATTGGATATCATTTAATATTGCGAAATAGAAATTAACAGATATCCTTAATTTAAAAAATAATTAAAAGGAGGTGAATCTTGAGGCGATTAATAGACAGATAGTAATAAAATAATTTCAAAAGTAAAACCATTTAAAATAACCATGAGTAACTTTATAGTAAATAGTATCATTTCTGGCCATAATTACACATAAAAAGGCACATCTGCTTGATCTCAATGCAACTAACACTTAAAATAATTTCATTATAAACGGACTTACTCTAGGTAAACACTTTTTCTGGTGACTAATAATCTATTATAACAGCTAAGATTAGATTGTTTTTTCAATAATCGCTTTTTTCTGCCATTTGTAAATGTATATAACTGGATGAATTTTAAATTCCCAGTTAATTTCTACTAGCTCGTTGAGTACTCAAATAATCAGATTATTTTCTTCTTTCTGTTCTTCTAGTTGAGTGGACATATAAAAGATGTCTTTAAAATTAAAAAAAATCTAACATTAGCAAAATAAAAAGGCCATTAATAAATTAACAAAATGTATGAATATATGAAAATATGTGTAAGTAATGAGATTCATTAAACAAACATTTGAGAGCGTTATGTTCTTAATCAAATATTTACAAAAATGCTTTAAAGAAATGTTTTAGAATATAATTCACGAGAACAATTTCTATTTCATAGGCAAATCGTCAATTCTATCAGAAACTCAGCATCCAGAAGGCTTGCAAAAAATTCAGCAACTCGAAGATTACTCTAGGTGAGTACGATATGCTCAACCATATTTATTTACGTTTTCAGCATTTTTTCGTTGTAAATATTTAAAGATGTCCGAAGCATATACATTGCGCAGACACTGGAAAGTTCTTGATTGAATAAAATTCATTTTGCATACAAACTTAAAACAGTGAGAATCTAAAATTACTTGAATTGCTTAAATAGTAAATGGATTAGCTTGACCGAAAAATATTAAATTAATGAAATACGATGCTTTGTAATATGAAGTTTGATTAAGTTTATGTTAATCAAGCTAGTGAGTTAGCAAATTTCAACTTTGCAAAAATGAAAAATAATATAATTTCTTGAAAAATGTGTTCCCTTTTCAGTTTCTTTGTTGAAGCGAGCAGCATAGCGATACCGATAAAGTTTGCTTTTGCATAAATTTTTGTTACTAATTAAAGCATTAATTATCTTGAGAGGTAATAGTTTGTTGTCCGTTCAGGTACACACGTGACGTGTATCAAGAAGAGCTCACAAGCCAGTCTCCAGTATTCACCAAAGCTCCACAGAATGTCGAAATCAAGGAAGGCCAGCGAGTGCATTTCGAATGCCGGCTGATTCCGGTTGGCGATCCCAAGCTCAAAGTTGAATGGTTCCATAATGGAAGACCTGTGAAGCAAGGTACGACACTTTGTTAAATAACGCGACTGCTTTGGAGTAATACCAAATGCATCAATATGTCTGACATATTAAAATACAGAAATATTTGATGTAAAATTAAATTGTATTTGATAAGATATTAAGATTAAGATGTAAAATTAAATTGTAGTTGATAAGATAAAATTACTTCGCTTTTGACACGGTGCTCCATTCATACTTGCTCACTAAATAAATAAGTATTCATATCTGTTTCAAAATAGTGGCAAGAGAGGGGAAGCATATATTATAATTATCTTTCTGGTATGTTTTAAAACATCACGGCAAAACGAACTTTCCATACATGCTTCCTTTAATGTTAAACCTTAAATATTTACATATTTATATATTCCCTATTAAAGTAATAAAAAATATATTAGTCAGTTTATTCATTTGAAAATATATATATACTCGTATATTAATTTTTAGCTTCAAGAAAAATTTTGAAAATTATTTATCTTGTCGGTTTGCATTATTTATTATGCATTGTTCATTAATTGATATTATTTATTAAATTACATAAAATCAGTGTAATGCTTTCCTTATTCTTCTGATATATAATGTAAGGCTAAATTTAATGCTTTTTAACATAATATAGGTTTCTTTTGTAATATTTAGCAATTATATGCTACCTGATAGTTGGTACGATATTGAACATACATCGGTGAGGTTTAAAAAATACTAGACAGAAACAATGAAAGAAACTAGATCTGATTCATCAAGAAAGTAGGATAACTAAAAAGTTTCATTTTATCGCATAGAGATTTTTTTCGTTTGATTTCGCTAGGCTGGAAATCCAAAATATTTTTTTTATATTGACTAAAACAGAGTTAGAATTTCTTCCTTTAAATTGTGAAAATAACAAATTTATTATTTAAGAAAATATTTCGTTATAATTACATATAAATTATACTTCATCATTGTTCTTATTTTGTTATAGGCACACGATTTGTTCAGACATTTAATTTCGGTTATGTCGCACTGGATATTATGTATGCTTATCCTGAAGATTCCGGTACTTACACTTGCAAAGCTGTGAATGCACTCGGAGAAGCTGTTACATCAGCCACCCTTAAGTGTCACAGTAAGTTGTCATTTGGTAGATTACAATAGTGAATTAAAAAAATATATTTGATTTTTAATGCTAACAATGTTTAAATTAAATTTAATATAATTTTGTGTATTTGCGAAATTTAATCTAAATTTACAAAACCTATTTTAAAAGATCGTTTTGTTTGTATTTTGCATTAACAATATAGTAATATCTCATAAATTTTTCTCGATATAATTATTTGGAATAAGTGAAATCATTATTTTTCTGCATTTATCATATGAGTCCATTGGCTTATAAATAAAGCATATTTTAACATTTTCTTTCATATACATAACTCGCCTTAGAATTCTGGTTTCAGTATTATATAATCTTTATATAAAAACGTTACTTTAAGTTTTTAAATTTCTGTATACCACCTCTGCCACTTTCCTTAAATGTTTTAATAATTAATACTTAACAGTTGTCTTTATTTTGAAATATATTTTTCTTTGTGTTAAACATCCAATTACAGAATTCGATATACTTACAGAATAATAAATGGCATAAATCCGAAATCAATTCATTCTATAAGGAATATAGCTAACCAATGATTAAATATAATATAGTTATTTTAGAGTATATTTCGGTCGTTTAGAATAACGGAAATCTTAGAACTTCGTATATTTAGTACGAAGTAATCGTGATCCATCTTGATCCACGATTACGTGAAAGTAATCGTGATCTATATTTTTTCTAGGTAAGAGTGCTCTTATTTTGGAATCGCAGCAACCGGAGAGTCTGGAGAAGATTCAACAATTAGAGGATATGAGCCGATATCAAAAGACCTCATATATCGAAGAAACAACAACGCAGGCACCAGTTTTCACGCAAGCTATGAAGAACTTGCAACTAATGGAGAACCAGAGTGCTCACTTTGAATGCAGGCTGATACCAGTTGGGGACACGAAGCTTAAAGTGGAATGGTTCCATAATGGAATTGCTATCATGCCTGGTAATGAAAGTCAAAAAATATTTTTTTGTATTTAAGAATTTATTTTCAGTTTTAATCATAGTTCAATTTTAAATACGGGCCTGATCTTCTTTTCATCTTGTATTAACAGCTTCTAGAGTAACACTGACACATGATTTTGGTTTTGTGGCACTGGACTTGGCATACGTGAAACCAGAGGACAGTGGAACCTATACCTGCAAGGCAACTAATGAACTCGGACAGGCTGTATGTTCAGCAACTTTAGCTGTTAGAGGTAAATGAGTCTGTTATTCAATCTTCATCTCTTAATAACTAAAGCCATAATAAAATATATTCTTACTTGTTATTACGAAAATAATGGAAAGAATATGAAGATTTCAAAATATCTGTCTAATAAAATATATAATTATAACTAAGAAAAAGGCTTATCTGTAATATTTCTAATACCATAAAATAGGATTTTGTTTGTTAAGGTAATGCTGAATGTTCTACCATTTTCGTCGTCGTATTGATAATACGCGTCGGTGCAGTCAATTTAGGATGCTAAATATACCTTATACAGCAGCAGTTTTCACACTGCGGTAGTGGTTCTCAGCCTTAAATGCTTCTTTCATTCTCATCGCATATCGCAATCTCATGCCTCCACAAATATATTTTTATTGTTTTTATAAGTCATGCATTTCAGTAAAATTGAAAATTGAAAATTTGGATTTTAAGGCGCTAGAAATACTTATAAAATTAAATCTATTAATTTATTATATCTATTAATTTCACTTCGCTTACTAATACGTTAATTTAACTTTTTTCACCCTTTTTGATTCACGTGAAGTCAATCACGCGTTAACTGTATTTGCCGTGATCCTTTGCTATAGTTTCTTTCTATTACAAGGAGGCTAAAAATAATCCTCCCTGAGACAGTTACTCGTTTGGTGCATATTCCCCGCTGGTTGAAAATCTCTCTTTCCATGGATTTTTGATCCATACGCATTGCTTTTGCCAGAGGTTTAGCAAAAAATAACACAGAACGGACTGGCATTTCGATTTTAGCTTTGTAAAACAGATGGAAATTTAAATTGCCTTTTAAATTTCCATTTTCCTGTAACCCTGTTATTTAGCTTTTCAGACAACGATAAAATTGATCTTACCTTGAGGTCTTTACTGTATAATGACTGGTGGGCTTGTCTTAATTAAGTAGGTGACAAACTACATATGCCAACCCCTCTAGCTTGTGCTATGGACTTTTGAGACCTATAAAATCCCGAATGAAATTGGAAAACCTTTACTTTTTGTTTAATGTCTTAAATCAGGTTTCTCCATAGTGCATCTTTCCTTGCATTGACTGGCCCCAAGACAAAAAATTAGCTATCCAAAATCGATTCTTGATAAAATTTAAAACTATCTCTAACTTTTTCATCCAAGTGAGGTAAGTTATAATATAAAAACACATCCATAATAGTAATGTTATCGAAGTGATTCAGTTTGATTTTATATGTTCCTTTTATGAAATGTTTTTCTAGAAAAGTATTGAAATTTTCCTTATTATCATGATAGGTTCAAAATCCTTGCTTTTGGAGACGCAACATCCAGAAGGCTTGCAGAAGATTCAGTATTTGGAAGACGCTAGCCGTTACCAGCGCGAGACCATTGAGGAAACTCGAGTAACATCGCCACCAGTATTTATAACACCACTTTCAGGACCTAACCAACTCGTTGAGGGACATAGCAGTCATCTCGAATGCAGAATAGAGCCCTACCCAGATCCAACCATGAAGATTGAATGGTTCTTCAACGGAAAACCTCTGCCTTCAGGTATGTTTGAGTGTTTTGTGTTATTTGTTTGACGATATCTAAGTTAAATAATATTCAGATCATCCGATGAATGCATCCAATATTACACAAGTGGACCCTAATTTAGAAGCTGAACTTAATTTTTGTGCAACTAACTTTACTTTTTGTCATTTATTGTCATTTTAGGTATGCAGGTAGGAGGTGAATTATAGGGTAGTTACTTGTAATTTTCATTAAGCTCGAATGTTAAGATGCTTTTTGGAATCCTACAAAAGCTAATCCCCTCAAATGATTTCTCCTAAAATATATTATGTATGCCGTTTTTTTCTCATTGTGGTTGTAACCGGTTTCAGTTAATAGCTTTAGTTTTGAATGTTTTAAACTAATCCAAAGAAATGGTTGTTTTGAGAAGAAGGTTACGAAATTTGCTGCTTAAATAAAAACCATATTACGCTAATGAATCTCAAAAATAAAGTGAACATAAATAAAAACGATATCTTTCTTTCGGATTTCTAGACAGCAACTATACTTTAAATAGTAATAATTATTTAGTTTATCAAAAATATTGTACTACTGCTAAAATATTTGATATAGTGAGGTGAGAATATTATGCATCTGTTGATCCTATGCTATTGTTCAATCTCTAAAACAAAAAGGTAATCAGATATTAAAAAAGGATTAAGTTGTCCCAAGACTGTTAAGCCTATTCTTGCTATCTAGCGAAAATTAAGTTGCATGTTTAAATAACGATCCAGCAAAATTGCCAATGAAAAGCTGTTAAGAATTTGGGGAAAATCTTTGACTGCTGGAATCCTTTCAAATTTGAAAAAAGAATTTCATGGCTAACATTAAGCTTTTATTTTAATTTGTTAAGAAGCCGTGATTGATTAAGACCCTTAAATAATACTGGAATTAAAAGAACACCCTTTCATCTACCTTGTGATTCCAGCACGATTGTGGAGATTGAAAATTTATTGAATTTAAAATGTTATCTGGTGTTATTAAGTACTTTCCAACCAAATAAACTGGAAAGGCGATTACTGGGCAGCATATCGATAACTGGAGAAGTTTTGTAATTCTATAATGGATTAAGAAAAATTATAATGCTGAAAGAATTTATTTTACTTTTATATTTTGTACTACTGTTCTTATTTATAAGAGCTAAGGAGTATTTTTAATATAAAAGAATTTTCTTAATTTTATAATTTCATTAATCCTTCTTTCTTTCATAGGATCACGCTACCGAACTATGTTCGACTTTGGATTTGCTGCATTGGATATTTTAACCGTTTATGCAGAGGATTCTGGTGAATACACAATTAAAGCCACAAATAGTCTCGGAACATCCTCATCTTCCGCTAGGATCAATGTTACAGGTCAGTGTTTTCATATGTTAACCAGCCTTGGAATGCGTGACTGATATTCGCATGCTGTCACTAAATCATCAAGCGTATGAACACTTTTGCTAAATTATTTAACGAAGCTGTAATTCTTATTATTTTATTAACAATCAAAATAGTAAATTTATTACTTTTAACTCTATTGGATTTTTAGTGATGAGGTACTTCTTCTAAGATATGTAAAACAAAATGGAGAAACTTAAAAAGATCTTTATGTAGAAGCCATGCCCCTTTTATCTGACTGGTCCGAGTCATGTATACATCTTCATACTTTTCGACATGATTAGCTGAGGGAATGCAAAACAGTTCATTCTCCCTCAGGGCAGTAAAACGGTAAAATAAAATATTAATGTAAGTGTAAACTATAAAAATATTTCAAACTTAATTTTTCATAATTTTATGAAAAAAGAAAAAGCTATGATCCTGTTATTAAGTAAATAAAAAAATTAATTGTAAGTTAATGAATAAAATTTTACGATTTAGATTTGAATAATACAGAAATTAAAATATATTTAAATAGAATATTTTTTATTTGACTTTTAAAGGAATTTTTATTTGATCATATTCCCCAAATTATGTATGTATAAGGAGAAGAGGCATCTATTTCTGTAGTTTATTGAAATGTTGCACAAATTTATTACTGCTAACTGAATGTTGTATGGAGCTAAATAAAGGAAAAAAATTGGGATTTTATGCTTGAAACATTTAATGATAACTATATTACATATGAAAGAAATTTTCTTTGTAATGGTAGCAGAATACTTTTCAAAATATTGGACGCGTGTAAATACATCTGAAATTTTATCTGAAAGCTTAGAAATTTAGTAATTTTCTAAACAATTGAAAAAAATAGTCAAATTAAATAATTCTTAGGTGAAGAAAACTAAAATTTACCTAATGTAAGTATAATATCAGTAAAACCAAAGGTTTTTGGCCTTCAACACGTTTTCTTTATGTATATAAAGTAGTCTAAAGTTTGTATTTATTTATAAACACAAATTACCTCAAGAAAAATATATTAAAATGCACTTTAGATACCAATCCACATGCGACGTTAAAGAGTATTATTCATAAAAAGTATATCATTTTTCAAGAATAGTTTAGATTCTTTACTTATGGGGCTGTATTAATGTGACTTTTTAAATATGTCTTTACAGCAAAGAAGAGTTTGATCCTTGAGTCTCAGCAACCAGATAGTTTGCAAAAGATCAGGCAGTTGGAAGATACAAGCCGATTTGCCAGGCCCGAGGAACCGGAGCGAATATTCGATAGGCCAAATTTCGGCAGGCCTTTGTACAATTTAGACAACTTAGTTGAGGGCCAAAGTGCACATCTGGAAGCAACACTAACTCCTGTCAATGATCCAACAATGAGAGTAGAGTGGTACCATAACGGAGTGACTATTAAGCCAGGTATTTTTTTAAATAAACAAATTATTTTTGTTCCATCAGATAATACACTAAATCATAATTTTAATTTATAATGAGAAATAATTCTTATTATAAGATTGGTAAATGACAAAACCCTGCTTTTAATTGGTAATGATTTTTTAATTATTTTAAACATTTAAAATTGTTCATGCAGCATGGTTGCAGCATAAAGCATTAGAAAATAAAATGATAATATATCAAAACCAAGTTTTGTGTTTTAGTTTATATTTAATCTCTAGTGTGAAGCGACAAAGGCTATATATAGGATAGAAATATTTGGATCTGAATATAAATGAATGTTTGGTTTTACATTTTTATGAATTTATTCTTATTATTCACTAAGAATTGAAGGCCTTCGTTTCAATCAGTGATATTTTTATGATTTATTTAACAATAGGAAAATAATACCAAATAATGGATGTTTCGATTTCTACCACTTTCACTTGTTCTTCTTTAACAAAAAGTTAATAGCTAATATAAATATTCTTTTTTATTCCAGCTCATCGTTTCCGAACTACATTCGACTTCGGATATGTCGCACTTGACATTTTACATGTTTTGCCTGAAGATACCGGAACCTACATGTGCAAAGCTGTTAATAGGATGGGAGAAGCTATCACTACATGCTCTATTAAAGTGCAAGGTAAGGCTATAAAACTGATGCTTTTTATCTGAGAGAGCGCAAGTTTAAAATATATTAATTTTAAATGATAATTTACATAAACTTCACTGACGCATATCTAGCCAGTAGTTATAACACAACTTTTATGATCGGGATTAAATTGATACTATATAATTATAAACAATCTGTAATGCATATCGTAAGATTTATAAATGTTCTGCTATTTTCCCATACCATATCTTAAATCACATATGCTTGCTGTAAAATGAAGTTCAGTCTGATAAAATTTATAGTAATATATTATAATGTTTAATATTTCAGCGGTTAAGTGAAATAAATGATAGTAAAAACTTCTATTAATACCTAACATTTTACTATCTTATTCTTTTTGAAAAATCCGGATCTCATTTATTTGTTTTAACTCTTTTTTTTAATAGCCAAAGGGTCCATTTACACGGACACTTTGCATGAAGAAGGTCTGGAGAAAATCCGTGCCTTGGAAGAACAGTACAGACCTGCTCCAGAAGAGCCAGTCATTCCAGTTTCTCGTCCTATCTTCCTTACACCCCTCAAGAGCCAAGAGAATATCAAAGAAGGCCAGCCGGTGCATCTGGAATGCAAGTTGGAACCTGTTAATGATCCAAAACTGAAAGTGGAGTGGTATGTCAACGGCATCGAGATTAAAGCAGGTATGTTATGAATAAAATTAAACTCTAATTGTATGCTTGTATATTTTGTGCTCTTCTCCTAATGTGGGAATATTTAAGGCTAAAATAATTAAGATTTGATAACAAAAATATAATTAGCAGTTTTGCAATGCAAATGTAAAAAGAAATTGTATAGAAATGCTTTAGATTTTACAAATGTGTTATTCTTTCCTTACAGGTCATCGGTTCCGAACTATCCATGACTTCGGGTATGTAGCTTTGGACATTCTGTACAGCTATGCTGAAGACAGTGGCACCTACATGTGCAGAGCTGTTAACGAGCTTGGTGAAGCCGTTACGACTTGCTCCGTTAAAGTGGAAGGTAAAATATATTTTTGATTTTATATTAAAAACCAAAATAATGAGTAATCTGTTAATTTCAAAGAACCCTTTTCCGAAAAAAAGAATTCGGCCACTGCACTTTTCTTGATAAATAAGAGAGATAGCTTTAAGATTGCAATGGCTTAGAGTTTTCTTGGACATAGACAAATGATGAAACTAAGAGTGTAACTTGAAAAATATTTGGGCTTTTTTGTATTCTTGAGTATCTGATTTTTTTTAAGAATTTCGTATTTGCAGAACTTATAAACTAGATTAGCAACTTAAAAAAACAATGTACAAATCATTTTAGCTCGCCGAAGCATTTACTACGATACCCAGCATCCTGAAGGGTTGGAGAAAATTAGAGAATTAGAAGGCCAGACTAAATATCATCCAATTGAAGTAGAGGAGAAGCCAATCTGCAAACCATACTTCGTCTCTGAACTAAGAGGTGCAACGGAGTACATGGAAGGGGATTCTGCACATTTCGAGTGTCGTGTTGAACCAGCCTATGACTCAGAATTGAAGGTGGAATTCTTTCACAATGGCAAATCGCTTCCTGCAGGTAAGGAAATTTTCTATTTCTATCTTAAACGTACTGAAACTTTCAACTGAGCTCAAAATACTCTTTTATATGATATTACCCTTAAAGCACTGGAAAAAGACATATTTTTAATCTTTAAATTTTTTATTTCTACCGCTGTTAAAATTTCGTTTCAAGTATTTGTCTTTAAAGTTATAAAAAATAAATATTATTTACTAATTATGAAAAATAAACTATTAATTATGTTTTGTGATCTCCAAGTTGAATTTTGTTTTTATTTTTCATATAGCTGCAAGGTTTCATGTTACTCTGGACTTTGGCTATGTAGCGCTTGATGTGAGTCATGTGTACCCAGAAGATGCTGGACAGTATACTTGCAAAGTTTCCAATAAACTAGGGGAAGCGACTAGCAGTATCAACATCAGAGTACACAGTAAGCCTTTTTAAAAATAAAATACATAAAAAAGTTCCGTATGACAAGGAAATTAAATGCAAACAAAGGTTCCATTAATCGCTGTGTAAACTTCTTGCCTTTAATAACATAATAACAAGCAATTCAGACTGCGTTATTCACAATTATCGTCCACACAAAACTGTAAGAAATAAAAGCAAGCAGATGAAATTAAATAAAATATTTTTAAGAGAATTCTAGATTAACGCAGCGTTAATTTATAAATTAAATGTTTCACTGCAGCTGCAAAGAACTAAACACAAATTATAGTGCCAATAACAGAACTGTGATATCAATGCATTCGGTGCATTATCAAAAGAAAGTAGGTAATTAAGCAGAAAGTATTGTATTAACTGGATCTGTGACTATAAATTGAAACAAATTACAGCTACAAGCGTGTTATTAATTTTGCGCTCTTACCACTCACATAGTCTACTTACAGGCAGATTTTTCAACTAGCAGGCTCTACCTTTTGGATATTTTTACATTTGAATATTTCTATAGAAGGCTGTGATTAAGAAACGAAGAGCAAAGACATTAAAACGTAAAAAAGAAGCAATTAGTTAAATTTATGGACTAACAACTGAAATATCAGCAACTAAATGAATGTTTATTGCACTTACAACAACTGTTTCTAATATTAACCAAACCTTTTCTGTACAATAAAATTGCTGTATTTTGTTCAGTATTATTTTGCAGTTCTGAACATCTTTCACTGAGTTCATCTTTCCTGTGCAATAATGCTTTAATGTATATTAATATATTATAATTGATGACGCTATTTTACATTTAGGTCGTTCCAGTATCATTTCGGATACACAACATCCTGAAGGTCTTGCAAAGATCCAAGCTATGGAAGACGAAGCTAGGCGTCCAGCTCCAGAGTACGTGGAGAAGAGGACTTTCCAGAGACCAGTTTTCACAGCACCACTCCAGAACCTGGACATGTTGGTTGAAGGAGATAGTGCGCATCTGGAGTGCAGGCTGATCCCTGTTGGAGACCCTACTATGAAAGTAGAATGGTTCTTTAATGAAAAACCGCTGCAACCAAGTACGTGCTCTGCTGTCTTTAGATGTCTTGTAAAAAGATCGCATAAAAATACGATTTCTGTTCATGATATTAAATCACTAAATTTTAGAATAATCCCATCAATAATATAGATTGATGTTGGTTCTATAAATTATTGCACTTTTAATTTTTTCTACCAGATAAAAACTATATTGATACGTAAACATTCTATGAAAGTTTGTAGTAAACCACATCAATTCTAATAGATGAATCTACTCAAAATTTTACATGCAGGGGAGCAATGATCCCAAATTTTATATCTGTTCCTGAGAGAAATCAAGAAACGCATGCAAGCTAGTTATACGTATAGTAGATGAAGCGTTAATTGCATACATTTAAATAAAAAATGAGTTTCTGAATTGATTTCACTGGTAGAAATTCTAAATCAACTAATTTGAAGAATGCAATAAAATTTTAAATATGATACGTGAGAAAAGTTCTCTTATTTTTCATGCCTCTCTTAAATATATTATTTTGGATTTCAAAATTTATTGCTGTTTAATAAAATGTGTAAAAATTATTTTCGTGTTTTATTAACGTACAAAAATTTATTATTTACAAATTATATTTTATTGTTTCTCCTGAAAAGGTTCCAGATTCCAGACGACACACGACTTCGGTTATGTGGCTTTGGACATTCAGTACGTTCGACCAGATGATAATGGTGTCTATATGTGTAGAGCCACGAATGAACTTGGTGAAGCTGTTACCACAGCATCTGTTAAAGTCAAAAGTAAGTTAAATATTTTTGGATGATTATAACATTCATGTTTTTAATTTTTTTCATCTTTATCTGGTAATCTAAAATGATCTCTGTTACTGATTTTGCATAACGAACCACATAATTGTTCTCTTCAAGTATGTGTAATGCCATTTTGTGAGAATTACGTTCTGGAAATTTTTTAGAATATCATCTTCTAAATGCAGTTTAATTTCTAGAATTTGTGAAACTTGCTGTACAATTTACTATCGTATAACAAAAATATAATTTGAAATGCTCTGCTTTTTTAATAGCTAAGGCTTTCATTGAGCTCCAGAGTCACCATCCAGAGGGATACGAAAGGATTCAAGAATTAGAGAACTACAAACAAGCTCCGCCTATGGAAGAGCCAGAAAAAGTGTTCGAGAAACCTGTATTTACCATGCCTCTTTATGGTCCAAGCGAGGTGATAGAAGGTACTCCCGCCCACTTCGAATGCCGCGTCGTTCCTATTGGCGATCCAGATCTCAAGATACAGTGGTTCGTGAATGGAGTGGCCTTAAAACCAGGTACATAATCCATTTTGTTGAATGAAAAACTTATCGAAAATTATTTCTTAAGACAAATCCTTAATATGTTAAAATTTTGTTCGCATAAATATTTGTTACCAGAAAAGGATATTAGTAGAGATGAACTTCTTTTAGTTTTATGTGGATGATCTAATCTAGGATAACAAAAAGACATTTTGTAAATTCCCCAACTTAACCATAATATGCATTGAGTAGGTCCTTGTTGACAAATAGATCATAACGGCTGGAACCTAGTACCATTTCGGGATATTCAAATTATTCTATAGTTTTATTATTCGTTCTGTAATCCATCTTCCTTCACAATTCTGTCCCTTCCTATGAAAACAAAAACGTGACTTTTGAGGGCCAAGTAAGAACTGTATGTTGGTCTATCATTATTGCAATTACGCCCTTGTGCGAGTGAGGTATGATTACTCCAGAACGTAAAGATCAAATATCGAAAAACGCATTCAATTAATGAATTGGTTTAAATTCCACTTAATTAACACAGAAGTTCAATATACTTAATATTCCCGCAAATACTCCTATCTATTCAGGAAGAAAACCGTAAGGTCAAAAATAACTATCGCGCAGCGAGATGTTTTCTCAGGCTTTCCAGCTAATTCCTAATCTCTTACCCAGGCTGCGTCTTCTTTAAAAATAATTAAATTTGCATACTTCTGGATTCAGCTGAATTGTAAATGAGGGCATCAAACGTAAAACAACGAAAGAATTAAAGTGCTAGTGCAAAGTTAAAATAAAACAATTTATTTCTATTACGGGATTGAAAGATTAAAAATGGTTTCGAATAATGACTTGATAAATAAAAGCCTGCAATCTTGTTTCCTTGTCAATACCAAAATTTACTTTTATAAGATAAGAAAAAGAAAGATTGAAACGTGAGATTGAAGAAAATGATTTCGAATATTGATTGTAGACAGCAGTCAAAAATCATTCGTTTTTAAAAGTACAGATTTCAGCTGGTAATAATGTGACAAATTGCATTTATTTTTAGGGCCTTTCTTTACTCTTGAATAGCTTCTACGAATAAAATAAGTTTGCATTTTATTGATATTCGAAGAGCAAGTTGTAAATTTTTAGTGAATGCTGTACTTTAATAGTTTTAGTTTATAATTTTATTCTTGCATCTAGTACGGTACTTTACATTTGAATCGCTGCTTGATCACAAAGAAGTGTTGCACGATTTAGCAAAAATGAAGCCCTAAATTGTTCCGATACATTTTTCTACGCTAAATATTTGAATCGTGCTTGCTTCTCTGTACAAGCATGACATTCAGCCTATAACTATCTCTGCTAATAGTGCAAACAAATCCTGGCCAAAAATGAAATAGTAATAGGCAGTTTTATTGATCTTTATTACGGCCATTTTTATTTATCTTTAATATTATTGTTATTATTTATTATCAATTGGATGGAAACTGCTAAAGATGTCGGAAAAAGAAATACATTTTTGTAAAAGAAGGTCATTTCTGCACCGTTTACATGCAAAAGCGAGTTTTCTGAGAAAAACAGTTTCACTAATTACGCTATATATATATATATATATAAAAAAAAAAAAAATCAAGTTGTAAATTTTAAAAGGCAAGTTGAACAAGCCCGTTATTTTTCACGAAATCACTCTCCTGGAGATCAGTTTGCATATTTTTTTTCTTCACTTGATGAACTCACTTACCTATAGAAAATCTAAAGCTTCTTTGATGTTTTACATAGATTAGGTACGCCAAATATAATTTTAATGACATTAATGTTTATGAAGTGTTTCAAGTGAGTTAATGACTGTTAATGTGGTCTGTTGAGTGTTTTAAGATATTAATCTGGAACCATTATCGATGAGTTCCTTGTCTTTTATGGAGGAATGAAAAAAGCCATACATGGAGCTATACCTAATCATAGCGAGCTCATTTCGGTCCCAATAGAAATAATATTTACAAAAGATTTCGCTTAAATATATTATTTATATCCTGTAAAATTATACCTAATAAAAATAATACATATTATACTGTGAAGTGATATTCAGATTTTATTTTATTTTTTACTTATAGCTTCCCGATTCCGTGAGATTCACGATTTTGGTATGGTGTCCTTGGACATATCATCAACTATTGCAGAGGATTCTGGCGTCTACATGTGCAAAGCTTACAACAAGGCAGGCGAAGCAGTAACATCGACTTCAATGGCCGTTAGAGGTTAGTTTTTTTAAACAGTCATATTATAAGATCTTTTATTCTCTCTTAACGAGTTCCTTATTGCAAGTATATTTTTAGAATAATAAATCGGCTTCTTTTGATGGTGGTAACGTTCGAAATGTTTAAATCTGTATCCATCTATTGCATGTATACAGTTCATGTTCATTGAAGTACTTATTATTACGTATAGTTCTGCACAGAATTTCAAATTTGACATCAATATGATTGATATATTGCCTTTAAGAATGAGGATTTTTTGGTATATTTATTTGTAATATTATGCCAAATGACCAGATTGTTAGTATTGTGACGCAAAACAGTAATCTGGCTTTCTGACCTAAACTTCATGAATCTTTCTCCTTTACTTTTAAAGTAACTATTTACTAAATGAGACTTTTTAAATAAGCGTGTTTCTTAACATTTATTAGCTCGTTCAAAAATTATGGAAACATGTTAACATTTAATCAAACACTGCGCACTATTTATGTATCGATACTTTAAACTTTTTTCAATGTACGTGGGAAACAATATTTTTTCCCATAATCGCAACTATATTTTGCACAAATTTTCATTCATTATTATTATTTGATGATTTAGCTCGGGGCGGAGTTTTGGGTGAAAGTCAACACCCAGAAGCTTATGAACAGACCCAGAAATTCGAAATGGGACCCATGCCTGTTAGTGAGCCTGAGCCTGCACCACCTAGGGCTCCATTCTTCACCGAACATCTGGTGAACCATGACAAACTTATTGAAGGCCAGTATGTGCATCTTGAAGCACGCGTTGAACCTGCAAATGATGAAAAGTTGCGCATAGAATGGTACAAGAATGGAAAAACTCTTGTGTGTGGTAAGCAAACTTTTAATGTTGAAAGTAGTTATTCAAACTATGTGAGTTATCTTTCTTTCTGTCTTTTTCAAGTGACCATTAAGGTATTGTTATGCACCACCAAGAAGCCAATTTTTCTATATTTTGGATTAACACATAGCGCTCTATACGTGAGAATAACGTTATCATTTCATGAGTGGGTGTTTCTTCTGTAACGAACGTATTTTTTGATAGGTAATGGATGCATTATAAGTGGCATTAGTAATGTTCCTAAGGAGAGGTTTAGTACTTCTGAGTGAGAAGTTAATACGAATTCTTTGTTTTGGCTGACTAATAAACACCGAAGAATTACTTTCAGCAGATTTACAGAAACGACGTCGATTTGCCATTTTGCAGTAAATACGTCGTGGTAGGGTCGGCGCTAAGCATTTTGTTGCCCCGTTAGGTCCTAAATTCTGCTGCCCAACGCCTCTTTAAATTCTAACAATTTTGCCATCCCTAAAATTTACTGCTTATAACTTCTTTTACCTCTAAAAATTTTACCACCTCTAAATTTTGCTGACCGGTGCAACCGCATCTTGTGCACCAGCAGTAGTGAAGGTAGAAGTACATACTCGGATTTTATTAAATATCAGCCCATTTTCCGCAAACGCACTTTAAATTGACTCAGATGTATATATCTTAAATTAAAAGTGAATTACTGTTAAACAAATGACTTATGCATAAATAATTTAATGTGTAAATATGAATGTTTAATGCATTCAGTACCTTAACAAAAAACAATGATTTTTGTAAGCAATTGTTTACATCTCTAAAAATAACCCAAGACGTTTTCTACAGAAGAGCGTAGTAGCCCTTGCGCAACTTGTACTTCGGTTCAAATTAAAACTACCAAACCTTCATTCCATTGTTTTGCAGAAAGTTAGAAATTTAATGTAATTCAATTAATTTTCAAGTAAATTTTATTAACTCACAATAAATTATCTTCTGCTGTTTTTATTTAAAGCATAGACTTTATATATTTATCCACTTGTGTGATGTAGCCGTACCTCAATAGACACTAATGCCGACTAGCTTTAAAAGGATCTATTAACAGAGCACACAGGAACGGTTACAAACAAAAGAAATATACATAAAAATGAAACATATACCAAATGGAACATCAAACATTTGAATAACATAACATAACATAGTAAACTATCATAATGGCGGCTGGAGGTCGACTGACATTTTTTCATATCGCCACGAGATGGCATTTAAATAAATTAGTTCGGTTACAGTTCATGGCGTTGAATAAAATAGTTCAGTTACACTTAAATAGTTCTGTTACATCCTCCCCCTCTGACTTCGTAGACGTCTCGGCAAGAAGTCAGGAACTGACATTTGTCTACTTTGTGCAGCGGGCAGAGAATCAGATGAATGGGCTCCAGTTTGACGAGTAGTAGATTTAGCATCACCAGCATCTTGTCCAGATTCGGGTGGTATTACACGTTTTGGGCGTCCTCTTTTCTTTAAGGGAACCACTGGAGTTACACGAGCTGAGTTCTGAAACTTATTTCGATCTTGATATGGTTTCAAGGCTGAAACATGATACTTGCCGAGAATTTTGTCTGGTTCGTGAGGATCGGCAATATCATAAGTGGTTGGAGATCTTGTAGTCACTATCACATAAGGACCATCTCTCTTGGGCATGAATTTAGCAGTTTTCTTCAGTGGACCTATGCTGATTGGGTGGAGAGTGACCCAAACTTTATCTCCAGGAACGAATTTCGATTTTTCTCTTCGTTTTTTGTCAGCATAACGTTTCTGTTTATCTTGATGCTATTCGACTCTTTCTTGTACCTGTTGTACATTTCTTGCAAAACGTTTCAAATATGGAGTAATTTCGGGAACAAAATTATCGTTCTCAATTACGGCTTTTATATCATGCTTTACATCATCTAAGGTTCGTAACTCTCGTGCAAATTGAAGAAAAGCAGCAGAATGTCCAGTTGAATCACATTTGGCTGTATTCAAAGCAAAGCTTATTAATGGCAGTTTACCCTTCCATGACTGATGGTCGTTACCAACAAGTATTGCTGAACGTGGTTTCAGATCTCTATTCTTCATTTCAACTGGATTAGATTGTGGGTGATAGACAGGAGTAAGACTTTGATCAATGTTCAAGATATAGCATAGTTGTTGCATAACAATGTAGAGGCATTAGGTTAATTAGAAGCAGAAAAGATGAAAAACAGCAATCGCCTTCGCCGGGAATCGAACCACGGACCTCTGAAATACCGGCTCAGTGTGCAGAACCACTACACCACGAAGGACGCTAGGAAAGTGGGAGAAATACCTTATAACAGCACTAGTAAACTGGGTACCATTATGACTGATTATTTTCCTGGGTAACCCAAATCGAAGGGCGACTTCCTCCAAACGAATAGTGGCACATTCTCTGGCCGTGGCTTTCTTTAAAGCAAATAGTTCTGTCCACTTCGTGGCACAGTCCTGCACAATAAAAATCCATTTTTCACCAGACGGTGTTTCAGGAAGGGGACCGAAAAGATCAATTGACAAGTTCTCAAAACGTTGAGCATAGACTGGAGTTTGAAGTAAGCCAGATGGCTTTTGATTAGTGGCTTCTCCCCCTACTTTGAAGACAGTGTGATATTTGTTAAGCAATGCATCAGTTGCAAGCCGTTGGGCTGTAGTTAATTGCTGTCCTTCATTTTCTCGTAGTCGGCAGTTGTTTACAACAACTGGGATTTCTTCCAGTACTTGGGATTGATGAGGTTTCACGAAGCTATATTTTCTTCGAGGTTCATCAGAAAAGTTCCACTTATTTTCAGCAAGATTTAAAACAATTTTAGCTTTTTGAAGAAAGTCAATTCCTAACAGAGTCGAGTTATTTTTGGCATCAGGCAACACAAGGAGCGGAGTTTTGAACTCTCTGCCTTCGAGAAGTATAATTTGTTCGGTGCGAAGTACCTCTTTTTCAGATACCAAACCATCAGCGAAAGACACCTGTAGTGTTGTCTTTTCAAATACTGCATCTTGTTTCTGCAGAATATGATAGAGGGATTCACTTGCGATTGAGTGACTAGCACCACTGTCGGCGAAAGCTGTACCGGAAACACCATCAATACTAATTCGAAATACAGCAGTCCGAGTGGAAGATAAACAGGATCGGATTTGGATAGTGCCAAAATTTGATGAATTTGAAGTCTTTGGGGAGTTACAGTCTGGACATTTAAACTTGATAAAACCAGTTTTTCCGCACCCATTGCATGTTAAAGGAGGTCGCTTTTCCTCTGTTTGTTGCTGATTACGATTTAAAAAGGTTTTATGAATTCTCTGTATGTCACTTGTTCGATTTTCTACTTTGTGTTTGGATGGATTAGTCGTTTTGTAAGAATACTTCCGCCTGCCAGGAAGTTGAGTTTTATAGTTCGTATTTTTAACACGTACAGCTTCATAATCATCCAATTTCTGTACTAATTCAGATGAACTCTTTTTCTTCCCCAAGTATCAATAAAATGCTCCTTAACATCACTGCTGACTCTTCTTTTAAGCTGATCCGTCACGACCAAGTCTTTGAGAGATTCAAAGTCTGTAACATCGAGACTATGAAGCCACTCTTCGAGATAATTGTTTAATTCGTAAGCAAAATCTTTCCATAAGGACACAGCATGTTTTTGATGTGTGGTAAGTTTAATTCGAAATGATTCAGCATTTAATTTGAATCTTTGTAGCAGAATCTTCTTGATGTAAGAATAATCTTCTAATTTGTCTATTGGTTCTCTTAAAATACTAATTTGTGAAATGTCTATAGGCAGAAGAGGTAGGAGATGAGTGATGTAATCTATTTGTTTTATATTAACTTTCTCACATTGTCTTTCAAAAATTTGCAGGTAGGTTGCAATGTCAGAAGTTCCTGTAAATTTAGGGATTAGGTGTTGACTATTTGTTTCAATAGCTGCATTTGAAGCAAAGGCGGCATAGTTAGGATTTGAGCTGCCAGGTTTAGCAGCTGCCAGGTTTAATTTTAAACGTTCCAATTCTAATAAAAGTTCTTGTTCTTTCACGTTGTTTTTGTTGTCTAGTTTCGATTAAAATATCTAGAAGATTCCTGGTAAAAGCCTCATCATAAGTGTCAGAATTGACGATAAGATCTTTAAGATCTATTACTCGCATAGTGTCGTTTACAGTGAAACCCAGTTCTGTAGCGAGAGTTTTTAAATCCTCTTTTCGTGCTTTGGCAAGGTAAGCCATAATTATATGAGAGGTCAGGGGGGAGGGAAAAGATGAAGTTGAATTTTTTGTTATTTCGATTTTATTCTCAACACAGTATTTTAGAATTAATAATTATACCTTTAAGTAAAATGTATATACTCATATTACACAGCATGTATAAATGTAAACAATGTTACTCGTACATTTATATACCACTATTAAACAGCATTTATAAATGTAAACAATAATACTCCCAAAGTTTATTATTTCTGAGTCGTAAAAATATCATAAAATGTCCTCATAAATTCAACTTGTCTCCAGAAAATAACATATAATAAATTGCTCAAAAATTTTTTACTACTTAGCAAAACATACAAAAACATACATAAATGTCTTACCATAAGCTTTTATATTGAAGCTGAATTCTTCGAAATCTTAATCTTAACAAAATATTAAGCTAATTAAGCAACACACATTTAGTAACTCTTTTACTTTAATTAAATAGTCATTCGATTTTATTCATAAGTATTTTCTTTCTCTTCAAGAAATATTTTTTAAGACATGCATTCATTAAAGGAAAACAATCGTATTTTCTTAAAGTATTATACCATAATCATTTTCTCAAAATGTTCGTCGAAAGATAAATCTACAAGTACAATATTTTATTTTATGTAGAATAAAACATTTAATGAAGAACAACAGCACTCAAAGGAAATAAAAATATAATAAAAGATTTGACGTAAACACATCATAAATCATCGCTAGTCTAAGCATTCCGAGGGGGGCAAACATCTGCTGCTGTAAGTCAGAAGCGAAACTAATAAATTCTAATGAACAACGTCAATGAATATATTCAAACTTTAACATCAAAACATGTATTCAGTGAAACAATATTATCCACAAATTAATTTAATATGCGCATTAAAATTTTAAAATAACAAATTACAGTTCAAGAAATAACGTTTGGTTGACAGAAAGCCGTTTGCTTTCGTTTAATAATCTTATATGTAATATAAATAAATCAGATTTCAGTAAGGAATTTACATTTGCTTTAAGAAGCAGCTTATAATAAATAATCAGTTTAAAAGAACTTTAAACTCAGATTAAGCGATAATGTAAACGAAATTTATCTTTTCCGTTGAAAGTGATGATTCGATGTGCTAGCAGCACGGTATGACAATTTTAATTCCAGAATTGGTTTCCAGAATTTTTGACCAGTAGTCCACACCTGAAAAGAAACTGAGCCGATCTCCAGCAACTAAAAGTTAAGTTCGGGAGTAAGAGCTTGTTAAAGCCAAACAGAAATTCTAAACATTTTGTTGCGCCATTTTGGATTCAAATTTAGTTGGGCGCCAATGTGATGTAGCCGTTCCTCAATAGACACTAATGCCGACTAGCTTTAAAAGGATTTATTAACAGAGCACACAGGAACGGTTACAAACAAAAGAAATATACATAAAAATGAAACATATACCAAATGGAACATCCAACATTTAAATAACATCACATAACATAGTAAACTATCATCATGGCGGCTGGAGGTCGACTGACGTTTTTTCATATCGCCAGGAGATGGCATTTAAATAAAATAGTTGGGTTACAGTTCATGAGTTCATGGCGTTGAATAAAATAGTTCAGTTACACTTAAATAGTTCTGTTACACTTGTATTTTAATTTTATTTATCTATTTGTAATTTATTGTAATACTTTATTACTTGATAGGTACGCGTATTCGAACAACATGCGACTTTGGTCTTGTATCCCTGGATATTGTGACTGTCCGTCCAGATGATTCAGGTATCTACACATGCAGAGCTGTAAATGAAGTTGGAGAAGCCATCACTACTTGCTCTATGAAAGTAGAAGGTTTGTAGTATCTCTTTTAATCGTTATTAATTTGTTTAATTTTCTCATTATCAAAGCATTATAGTCATTAAAAATAATACTTCTAATTACTGCTCGTCTTCAGTAAATAGACATAGTTTATGTACAGGGCTTTTAATATGTTCAAAATATTTTTTAATCGCATTTGATTTATGAACGCCATTTGTTAAACGTAATGACAGTTTGTTTTAGAATCCTGTAAGCACTCCATTTTTTCTATGGACGTATGTGTTTTAAACATGGACAAAGCGGGAATTCATTCCTAAGTTTTTAATATTTCAAATGTTTCATCTTATTGAAAAAAATAATTTTTTCTCTTCGTTATTTGAAGCATATGTGTTATTATTTTTCTCCTGGATTCTGTATACAGTTTAAGAAAGCCAACTAAAATCGTTGAATTAATTGAAATCGAAATGAGCAATTTCTTTTATTCAGGTGGCAGTACAAAAGAGTTTTAAGTTATTTAGGAGAACTTGCTTAAAGTAGTTAAAATGAATTAAATAAAAATTTCCAAACTTATTAATTAATGTTTGGGATCCACTAATATCCAGTTATAAAGAATAAGAAACGTTATTTTTGTGTGTTGTTATAGTGTAATGGTCAGCAAATCCGTGTTCGACTTCAAACAAAGTCTGAGCATAATTGTAAATCCTTTTAGGCTCCCAGACTCTTTCGTGTCTGCAAGCTATATTTGCTCGATATGAATTTGAGCTGATATTGAATTATTCGAGTTAAAATTTACTTTGGTATTAAGAGTATGTAATCGACGAGGGTACAGGTAGTGCCTTCGTCCTGTACCACGGAGGATGCAAGGAAATCGAGTGGAAGGGGCATCTTCAACCAATAAACAGTACATTCCAGGCTGAAGTCATAGCCATTACCACTGCGATTCAGCATGCAATTGACAGCGGGATCACCGATGCAATGCTGTTTACAGATAGCATGTCAACGCTATTCGCCCTAGTCAACCATAACCACACCTCCCCATTGGTAGCGGACCTCCAGAATATTCTACAATCACATCCTCAACTAACTGTAAATTTAATATGGACTAAGGCACACGTTAACAACGAGGGTAATGAGACAGCTGACCAACTGGCAAAGGAGGCAGCACGCAACATAGCTGCACAGATGGTAACTATTCCAGCGCCACCCTCGTATCTCAAGAGAACTCTTAAGGAAAAAGGTCTGCAGAAGTGGCAAGCTGAATGGGAGACCTGTGATACGGGTCGCAGAACCAATTTATTTCTGCTTAGAGTGAAAACGGAGCGCCAATACTCCATACCTCCCATCACTAATTACATCTCGGGGCACGGGCCTTTTCCCACCTATTTTGAGCGATTTGGTATCTCTCATACAGGCTTGTGCGTCTGTGGGTCGCTCGGAACTCCAGACCATTACATCTTTGAATGCCCGCTCACGGAGGATAATCACCTCCACTTGCCAGCAGACAACCAAATAGCCTTCAAACGATTCATCGTTAATAACAAAGGCACAGTGAATACCATCTGCAGAATAATCAGCCAGATAACCGCCCTGGGGCAAGACCTATGCCAACCCCACTAATTCAGGGTCTTAAGTGAATGTAAGTACTCCTCTGCATCTAAGGAAATACAGTATCTTCCTTCTGCTAAGCGCATGTACCTTCTTTATTAATAGTATTTATGTGTCATGTCATGTATGTGTTATGTTAATATTTTTTTTCTTTTTCTTTCTTTCTTTCTTTTTTTTTTTTTTTCTTAAATGTGTAACCAGTATGTTATGTAACGTATACCTTGCAAACCTAAATCTGTAATACAATATAAATAGCCAATGTATCTCTCATCTGCCCCTGTATGGCAATGTAATAAATCTTTTAAGATCTCAATAAACCTCCGGTAGATAGGGGAGGGCGCGGGACATATGCCTGTTTACCTCTGTTAAACACCAGGCGTCCCCGTCCTCCGTCACCTGTCACCTGTAAATATTCGTCACACATTTTTGAAAAGTTTGCTGGAGCAAGTACTTGATAAAAAAGTATTATAGAAAGATTTCTTTGTTGAAAATAACAGCTTCGGTGAAAAGGTTAATACTTTTCATTTTAAAAAACGTATGTTACAAATTCTCATTATTTTATTGAGCTAGTTTTCAAGTTAATTTCCTCATCTTAGGTCGGGAGAATATCATCTACGGTTCCCAACATCCAGAGAGTTTGCCACGTATTCAGGAATTGGAGTCTATGCAGCCAGTTAGTGCTGAGCAGAAAGAGCCCGTTTTCGAACAGCCCGTCTTTATATCGCATCTCAATAACCTTGAATTGAAAGAAGGACAACCGGCTCATTTCGAGTGCAGAGTCGAACCTTACAGGGATCCTCAACTGAAGATCGAATTTCAGCTTAATGGCAAACCTTTACCAGCTGGTGAGTTTTTTTTTTAAAAAAAACGAATCTTAATCCGTCAAGATTTTTCATATTTTATTCGTTAATGACGAGAAAGTTGTTAGTACTTCTGAAAGCCGCACCAAAGGGCCCGGGTGTGAATCCCGGAGAAACCATATATGTAAATTGTCTGTTCCCTCATAGGATGGCCCACCTATTAGGTGCCTCCATAATATAGTGACCAACACTTTCGGGCTTCGTATTTGTCAACGCCTCCAACGACTAGCGCCTGCCATTAGAAATTAAAGTAAATAAATAAACATTTATTGATGTTATTTTATCAGCTACATATGCGAAAAATCTTTTGAGTTATATGAAAATGTAGCTAAAATTAATAATTTTGATTTTATATTTGTTTATTTATACAAATGCCAGACATTTGGCCACTAAACCATTAGCCTTGAACTTGATTCCCAATATCTAAGAAGAGTAGAATTAAAAGATATTAGTGTAGTGCATTTGTCAGTATGCTCCTTGTCCATGGACTGTTCAGAGTTACAAAGAGTACAGACAGAAGAGTGCTTAAGTCGAATTTAAAAAGAGGGACAATCAGACAATCGTGGCCAGATAAAAAATGAAATAATACCACGGCTACAGGACGAGGAAAATCTGGAATAACTGGCTTTGAACTAGTGAGACACTCTCAGGCCTTTCCCTCATTATTCCATAAAGTTCTTTATTTTTTAAAGTAAAGATTTCACGTTTGCAATAAATGACCTTTTTGGTGTTGATTTAAATAATTATTATGATTAAATAACTGCATTAAGTATCGAAATTAGCTATTGTTATTATAGCATCAAATCTCTTCCTAAAATTGGAATTAAGAGCTTCCGATTTGTAACATTGAATTCCTTATTTATTCTTAGTTTTTAGTAACTTGTTGCAGGGCATTTCAAAACAAATTAATTCATTTTATTACTTTAATTTTCTTCTTAGCGACCCGATTCACAGTCAGTAAAGATTTTGGCTATATCACTTTGGACATTTCACATGTTTTATCTGAGGATGCTGGCATCTACACGTGCAAAGCTTCAAATCCAAAAGGCCAGGCAGTTACAACTGGATCTCTCAAAGTCATCGGAGGTAAGTAGACTCTGTTTACTTCAGATGATACCCTTCAATAATTTGTGCAATATATTTGTATAATTTTTACTTTTTTGAACTTAATTACAAATTCTACCCAAAGTTAAATCGTAACTGTGTCATCCAAACTCAGTTTTATTTTATAATTTGTATCTATTTTTAGTGATATTAGCAGTCGTAGAATTATTTAGGCTTTTAGTGATTTTTAGTCTGCATTAACAATCCAAACAACTTTTATCAATAAGGCCTTTTTTTTCTTTGTACTGTGAGTAAAAACAGACGGCGTAATTATTTTGACACGATTGTCATTGCGGTATTATAATTTTCAGAGCAAAAGAATAAAGCTCTTCATTGCTCAAGAGGCAAAGAGATAAAAATCAACCAACAAAACAATGAATGCTGCGGTTAGAAGAATGAGACATGATAGTTATGATCAAAATTAATCGATCTTATAATTATATGAACAATCTAAATCTGTATATAAAACTGTAATAGAAAAATCAGATTATTTGAACCAGTACTCATTTAAGCGGCTTCTTTGGTTTTGTGCATAAAACTGGAATACTTTTCTTAAGAAAGTATTTAGTGTTGTGACGTTTTAATTTTTTGTTTCTGACTAGATCATGAATATGTCATTGAAAAGACTACTCACCCGATGGGACAAGAAGGGCTTTCTAAAGTACGAGAAGTTGAAGAACTCTATTTGTCGAAATATCAGGTATGGTTATCCTTTTATTTTTGTTTGGATGACAGAAAACAAATTTAAACTAGAATCGTTTGAAATGTTTATCTCTAGATAAGAAATATGTTGACATCTTTACTTGAAATAATGCTTCTTTTTTTTGCTTAATAAGAATTATTTTTTTTATTGATAATATCGGTCATTGCAAAAGTAATGCGCCTTACTTTTTATTAAACGTACGTAAGAAGGTTTAAGGGATGATTACTTATAATTCTTTGGCGAAGTTTCAATGTTTCTGAAGAATGGCTTTCAATATTATAAAAATGCTATTAAATTCCAGTTTAGGACTTCATTTTCGTTAAACTATTTGCAGCATCGCTTATAATTTTTCGGCAGTTCCTTTCAAAAACGAAAAATCCTGATATCCGACATTTGATCATTTGGCATCACTGTACTGGATCGATCAGTTCCAGCTGTCGTCAATGCCGAATTACTACCGCTCCGGATATACTAAAACATCCTAGTTCTTTTTTTTAATAAATAAATACTCTAACGATTGCACTATTCAGTCTGTGTTGTTGCCACATTATTTTTACCGTAAAAACCCTTAATAAATACTGTAATAAATGTGATTTTAAAGTACCATTTTTATAGCGACGTTTTACATCATATGAAGAATTTTCGTGTTCTTTTCTCCTTTCTCTTTAATTTTCCTCATTGCAATTACACTTGTGCGATGATCGGCGAAAAAAAAATTGATTAAGTTATGTTCCAGTTTATGATATTACCTTGTTGTAAAATATTGCATTCTGACACGCCTGTGTTTCTACAGACTCATATTGAAGACAAAGAAATGCAGTATCCAAAGCCGGTGTTTGTGGTACCTCTGCTAGAAAAATATAACGTCAACGAAAGCGAAGGCATAAGGTTAGAATGCAGAGTAGAACCTGCAGCAGATCCCAAGCTTTTCATCGAATGGTTCTTCAATGGAAAGCCATTAAGTCTAGGTACAAGTTTTTTTTAATTATAATTTGTTATAAGTGGCTATTCCTGACACTTCGATTAAGTGTAAATTTATAAATATTTCTCGTTTTATTTGGCAACCTATCACTGTTTTCGAAGAAAGCAAAGTACGAGTATATTAGCTTATGCATTTTAATAACGATATCTTCCTACTGCTCATCAGTGCTTAGTAAAATAATTTCCCATGGCTTTTATAAATAAGACAGTTTCTACTAAATTCATTCTAAATTAACAGTTGTAATGAGTATTATTTATAAATCGTTCTGGTAGATGATGTTGGGTTCGAAAAGAAAATAAGCACAGCGTTGATACTTTGATAAGGTTAAGTCTTATTTTATATGATGTTTAATAACGAAGCATATGGGTGCAGTAATACAAGTAAACCACTTTAGATAGTAAAATTAAATTTTTTGAGAAATATGCGGTCCTCCACAAATAATTATTTCTTTCTGCAAATAGCGATTTAGAATACTTGATAGTTTTTTTTTTTAAAATGCATCACCAGTTTTTGTAATCTTATTATTTTAATTCATACATACATCAGCTTTCAAAGAAAATGAGTCAGAAATTTAGCTGACGCCATCCGATTTAAATATGAACAGTTACTTTATTATTTTTAAGAAATTCAGTAAACTAAAATATAATTAAACTCTTCTTGTATAAAATTTTTGTTTTAAGAAAAATATAATATGTACTCTCCTTTTCAACCAAAAGAAGCAAAAAATAATGTTACATTTCCTAAAACATAAGATGATGCCCATTTGTTGCATCCTATTTAATATTTGTCTTCTCATTAGAATAACTTGATCTTTCTAAGTTCAAGAAATAACACATTATGTTAAATTAAATTTTGTAGGCACTCGTTTCCAGTTGACTAACGACTTCGGACAAGTGGTGTTGGCATCCACAGATGTGTGGGCCAGAGACAGTGGTGTCTATACATGTAGAGCCTGGAATGCCATGGGCGAAGCATTTACATCAACTACTATTCATTGTGCAGGTAAATAATTTATTTCTTTGATTCTAAACATAAATATATTTCTATAAAGTATTTGCCTCTTATAGCATATATTGTTTTTCAACTTTATTATTAATAGCGTTAGGTTCTCAAACTTACCCGATTTTTAAGTTATTAATCTCTCTGACGTTTTCGTTGAACAGGTTTTTGAAGTTACAAAAATAATTTACAAAATTCTGAATTTAAAAAATTGTGAATAGAAATTCCTAAGTTAGAAGAAAATGTAGTAGGAAAGTAATGTTATTCGTAGCTTGCTTGCTTTATGTTTTTATCCAGCATACTGATCTCTTCAAAATACATTTGCATATACTTCAAAGCAAATTCAAAATCTATAATTCATATTGTGTCCGTTTAGTTTAAGGATTGAAACTGTATATTGATTTTCATTAAATATTTTTGCTGTCGAAAAATTTAATTTTTTATTTTTTTAGTTGTGAGAAACTAAGAAGTAAAATTTACTCATATCATTTTAGCCAAAGGAACGATCTACGAGGGCACTCTGCATCCAGAAGGCGAAAAGGGTCTGGAAAGCATCCAGACTTTGGAAGAATCTCTGCTAAGACCAACTGACCAAGCTGTCACAGAAGAGAAGGGACATCCGCCTGTATTCACATCTCATTTCCAAAATCTGACAAACTTGACAGAAGGGGATATTGCTCATTTTGAGGCCACACTTGCTCCAGCTGGTGACCAGACAATGGTAGTAGAATGGTTTTTCAAGGGTCAACCTATCAAAGCTGGTAAGTCTGGCTATTCCGTAAATATTTCTTTACTGTTTTATAATTATATTCATTAATGACTCACCTCTTAAATAAGATTTAGGTTCTTATTTTTAGGACTTCTAATCTTTTCCCTAATTTACGTTGATTACCTTTAATCCATAGTATTGCGGTTTCGCCTTTTATTATCAGTTGTTGACAAATGACAAATTATTTTCTTCATTTTTATAGGCCACCGTATCCGAACAGTGCATGCCTTTGGAATGGTCGTACTGGAAATTCTTGGTGTTGTCATCGAAGACACTGGGGAATATACCTGCCGTGCCACCAACAAGTGGGGCAGGGCCGAAATCACTGTAAATCTAGAATGTGTAGACAGAATACGTGGCCAGAAACCAAAATTTACTACTCAGTTGCAGAGTTTGACTGGTTTGAAGGAAGGTGCCAGCGCTCACTTCGAATGTCATCTCATACCTGTAGGAGACCCTGCTATGAAAGTGGAATGGTTCCACAATGGAGTACCTTTGAGGCATAGTACGTTTCAAATCATCTAATATTAGCAGTGAAATACAGTAAATTTTATGAAAGTTTTTTATAATAAAGCACCTTTCATAATTTAATTTGTTTTTTCAGGTTCACGTATCAAGACACTGAGTGACTTCGGCTATGTTGTAATGGATATTTCCTTCGTCCACGTGGAAGATTCGGGAGAATATGTCTGCGTAGCCACTAATAAGTTTGGTTCTGACACAACTAGATGCGTTATAGAATGTACTGGTAAGTTAACCTTGGCTTTTAATAGCCGTAGTACTTTAACATATGTACTGTATGTACTGTATGTTTGCATAATCAAAGTATTCTTTAGCACAGCGGTTGTGAACCTTTTGACTAACGCGTACCACCTAAACAAAAATTGAAAACCTTTAGTACCATCCCTACAATGTACTACTACTACCACCACTCCTCTTGAACAAAGCTCAGATCGTATAAATTTACGAGTGTTAGAAAAAAAACTCAAACAGGATGTTGGTATTTTAATTTTTGAATTTAATAGTTAAAAATACTTTGATTCTTTGCGTACCACCTATTTTTCTCTTGCGTACCACCGGTTGAGAACCCCTGCTTTATCATATTACATGGCATATTCTGAGATTTTAGTTAAAATAATGAAAAAGAGAAAGCATGTATAAAGAGGAAGACGCGAAAATAGCATGTATGTCTGAAAGTTCAAACTTTAGTCAAAATTCAACTTTGAGTTTTCTTATAAAACTGATATTAATTTAATTGATATTTGCTACTAATATTATCCTAGGCTAATTTTGCCAAAGTTTAAATAAATAAATTTAAAATTTTTAGACACGTTTTTGCACATGTACCTTTATACTTTAGTACAATATTTGCAAAGACTGTGTTATTTCTAAAGAAAATATATTTACTGCATGTAGGAAAAATGTGTCTTTAGAGAATTAATAATTATTAATAAAGAAAGAAATAATAAATGTATCAGGAACAAAAGCATATTTAAGAGCATCGCTAACAGGGTTTCTTCTGCTTTCCCAAAAGATGAGCAAAGACAAATTGTTTGATTCAGTACATTATCGTATATTAATGTCAATATTTTACTAATTAGAGTGCTTTTGAAGCTAAAATTATTATAACTTTGCATTTAATTTAGTTAAATAAAATTTAATTACTTGTAAACTTCAAAACTTTTATATTTTATAGTACCTTAACATATATTAAACATATATGTACACTATTTTAATCATATATTGTACCACTCTAAAAAATCTTCTATATACATCCGTGACCGACCAGTAAAATATGTAATTTAAAAATTATTGTGCAGCTGTTTGGCTAGCTGTGGAATTAAATCATGTTTAATTATCCTGTGAACCTTAATTCGATTAATGTAGCTTAAAATGCGTCTAAAATTAATGAGTGAATCTCAAAAAACATGGAACTGAAATTACTCCGCATATTGTTCAGATTTTATTATACATAATAGAAGTTTATAATTTATTTTGGCCCACCAGCGGCCGAGCGGTAAAGACGCTGAACACTGGTAGTTCGGTCTGAGGTTCGAATCCCGCGAACGGGCTGGCTGCATGGGGGTTTTCGTGGTTTTCCCCATGTGTAACGTGTATACGAGCCAGTTTCCCTTAGAAAGTCCTCCACGAAAGGCATCCCTCCCTTTAGGCAGATAGCCCTCGTGTGCTTTGCCATAATTAAATACACCAATACACCAATAATTTATTTTGTCTTGTCATTGGTGATTAGAAGAAATAACTCGAACTGCAATCTAAGTATAAATCGCAAGACTTGAATATTATGTCGAAAAGGGGAAAGATATAATGTAAATTATTAAAGAAAGATAATTTTTATCCTCAGGTCATGGCAAAATATTCCGTGACACTCTGCAGCCTCAAAGTCTTGAGAAAATCGCCGAGCTGGAAGGATCTCATGCCCTTTACAAGACACAGCTGTCCATGGAATCTAAAGTCAGAGACGCTCCTAAATTTACTACACATATCAAGGATGTTCAAAATCTTGTTGAAGGACAGAGTGCTCACTTTGAAGCTTATCTGACACCAATCAACGATCCTAATCTTAAAGTGGAATGGTACTTTAACGGAAAGCTTCTCGGAGCCGGTAAGTCAGCATTTTCTACACATTTATTAACTTCCTTTTTTTGCAGTAGCTAAATTAAAAAATTTTACAGTTTAATATTCTCTCGTAAACTTGCTTAAAATGAAGCTTTAAATCTTCCTCTTTTTTAAAAAATTGTGTGTGTGCGCATGTGTGAAACAGCTACACTGTATTTTTATTAAATTAACGGGATATATTAACTTTCTGTTAATCAATTGAAGTTAGCTTACATTTTTCGTCTCGTAATTGATATTTCAGGTCACCGCTTCAGGACCTTCCATGATTTCGGTATTGTGATCTTGGACATTTTATACTGTTACGGAGAAGACAGTGGCGAATATATGTGCAAAGCTACGAACAAATTTGGAACTGATGTGACAAAGGCAACTTTGAAATGCAAATGTAAGAAAAGTTTTTACTAACTTTTTTTAAATTCTATCTAAAAATAAAATATTTAATGATAGATGAAAAGGACCTAAAATTATATATAATTATGATACAGACATATAAACTAATGTTTTTTTAATATTTTCTCTTTCAGCTAAGAGCTCCATCATCTTGGAACCACAGCTTCCAAAAGAAATGGCGGATAGTAACCGTAGAATTATGGAACTTGAAGAACATCTGTACCGATCTCGTTCCGAATACACAGAGGAAATTCATTTGGAAGCGCCTCGATTCACTGTGCCCTTAGAGAACATTACTGATCTCCGTGAGGGAGAAAATGCACATCTGGAAGCCCGACTTACACCAACAGATGACCCAGATCTAAAAGTAGAGTGGTTCAAGAACAGCAAGGCCCTCAAAGCAGGTTAAAATTGACTTTATCTAATGTATAAAATTTTATGTATTATTTCTAGATTAACTTCACACTCACTTGACAACTAATTAGTCTTCCGGTGGTTTTCAACTTTTCTATGTTCCAAAGGCATAAAAAATGTTTAATCAGTGTTGATAATTTTTTATGTATTTGCACAGTAGCGGTATGCACACTAATGTTTAATTTATAATTTTTAGCAGGGCGAAAAGGGGGTTATCATTCATGCAATCTTAACTCAAAATTTGAGGGTATAAACCATTCTAAGTTCTGTTACAATGATAAATTGTCCTAAATCAGCGATCCTAACTTGGTGTGCGAGCACAGACATGGCGGTCTGGTTTACGGCAAGTTATTAAGGGTTAAAAGGGTTTGATTTGTATTCTACGTAGAGGGAAGATAACGGATAATTGAAATTTTATTCATTAACAGAGTCTGCAGTTGCACAAAATTCTCAAACATTTACAAATTAAAACTCTCAAACTTGCAGATCGACAGCTGCGATACACACATGTAGTTGCGATAATACACAACTATGATGAGTTCTTGTAACTATTTATAAATATTAGTCACTTACTATACTGAAGAAATTTCTATTGAAAGGAATTTTAAATCAAATTCTTAGACGGATAAATGAAGTTTTGAGTAACTATATACAGGCAATTATAAAATGGACCAACTCAGTCCTATAACAAATGATTCACATATAAATGGCTTTAGAAGGCATTTCAGATTTCTATCAATTCTTCGGTTACAGCCGAAAACATCGCGACAAAAACACCGCGGCCGAAAACGTCGCGGAGAAAACAACGCAAGGCGAAAACTTCGTGCTACAAAACATCGTGGGAGAAAACATCGCAGTTCTAAAACATCGTGGTACAAAACATCGTCGTCGAAAATAAAGCGGTTCAAAAACTTCGCAGTTTTAAAACATCGTTGTGGAAAATATCGTGGTAAAAAATAAAGTATCTACAAATCATCGCGTGACGATAACATCGCAGACATGCTTTTTTGCAGGCTATAATAACTGTAAATGGATATTCCCATAATGATTTGTGAGCGCAAGATGTAAAAAAGGATAATTTTTACTTTCACATTTTTTTATTAATTAATAAATTTTTGCTGAAAATGTAAGAAGGAAACTTAAGAATAGAAAATTAAATGCAACTTATAGATTATACTTTTCATGAAAAATTACCAGTAAAAACTTTATAAAAATGATTTATTAATGGCCTTTGTTAATTAAATATGTCAGTTTAAAATTCTACTAAGTGCTATAAGTTGCAATAATTTGCTATGCTTAAGTTTCCTTCTTATTTTCTCAGCAAAAATTTATTAGTTAATAAAAAAATGTGAAAGTAAAAATTATCCTTCTTTCCATCTTGCTCTCACAAATCATTATGGGAATATCCATTTAAAGTTACTAAAGCCTGAAAAAAGTATGTCTGCGATGCTATCGTCATGCGATGATTTGTAGATACTTTATTTTTTATCACGATATTTTCGACGACGATGTTTTTAAATTGCGAAGTTTTTGAACCGCTTTATTTTCGACGACGATGTTTTGTACCACGATGTTTTAGAACTGCGATGTTTTCTCTTTGCGATGTTTTCTCCCACGATGTTTTGTAGCACGACGTTTTCGCCTTGCGTTGTTTTCTCCGCGAAGTTTTCGTCCGCGATGTTTTTGCCGCGATGTTATCGGCGGACACCAATTCTTCAATGTATAAACGTATAATTACAGTAACATCAGTTTGCCCAATAACATTAACAATGTATTAAATTCTAAGACGCGAGTCAGCATTCTTGAGAAAGTGAAGTATTTAAGTAACCGAAAAGGCTCGAAACAGAATGGAATGGCCTCGTTTTAGTATTGTTAATGAAACATGTGATAAAATTCAGTTTGGGAAATAATCTGTATTTATTCTTAATATTCGTACATGTCATAAATTAGGAATAGAAAGCTTACAATTATAAACTTGACAGATTTTGCCCAAAGGAAAAAATGGAATGAGACTTACTCATTTTATTGTAATTTGATCTCCTGAAATTAAGCCGCATGAAACTCTCGATGTTTTTAAATGTAATTAATTTAAAAAATGAACTTCAGAGATAATGCTATAAAATTTATTTTGAAGCTCTGAAGTTGTAGAACGTGTTGAAAAAGAAGATTGAAACCATGACATGAAGTTGATAGTATTCTGGTATCTGATATGTGTGCAACAAACTATAAGTAGTAAGACATTTAATTTAGACAGAGGTATCTAAAATTATATCAGAAATAATCTGTGGATTAAACTTTTGAAATTTATTTAGCGTATAAAATTTTTTTCAGTCCATCGTCACTCATTTTCACTTATTTAAAAGTTTTAAATAGCTTCTTTTTAATTTGTAAAAGGTAGGAAGACAAGAGAATGTTATGGGTTTTCCTTGATCTAGTAAACGTTCATCAGTCCAAAACCCCTAACAGACGCGAAGTGAATTATTATCTGAAAGTAAAGTCAGAGAAAGGTTTAAATAAATCTTTTTATTTAAATAGAACTTAGAACCACAGCTCATCTTTTTATTTAAATAGAACTTAGAACCACAGCTCATCTTTTTATTTAAATAGAACTTAAAACCACAGCTCGTGGTGATAAAACTAAACAGAATAGTCAAATTGAAGTTAAAACACAGAATAATAGCCAAAGACTACACAATTTAAATATACTCTAGGTTGACTCAGTAACTCTACCGGCGTATCAAATTCAGGTATCGGCAGCGATGTAACTGAAAGCCGAATAGTTGTAACTGAACAAATCTCATCGGAAAGTTTTTAAAATTTGTTATGAATATTATCAACACCAAATTTAAAATTAACAGATTAAAGAACATTTGTGAAATTCATTTATTGTTTTCTCTTTCAAAGTACTGAATATGTTTATTTAATTAGGTACACGTATTAGAACAATCCATGACTTTGGTTTCGTTGTACTGGAAATCAGCCCTGTATATCCTGAAGATAGTGGACTTTATTCCTGCAGAGCTACTAATAAAGTTGGAGAAGCCGTTACAACTTGTACGCTCAAATGCTCTGGTAAGTGCACTTTTTGGAAATCAACCAAATATTTTAAATCGGAAATTTGCCCTAAGGCGCTTCATAAAGCATTTTTGACGTATTCATATTTCTTTTTATAGGCAAGCGCAGCATAATTATGGATACTCAACTGCCTGAGGGTATGGAAAGCATGGAGAAGATCGCTCGATTTGAAGATATATCATCTGCGCGCATTGCCGAACAGTGGATGGACGTAGACGTACAACAGCCTCCAAATTTCATAACAAAACCTAAAGATCTGACTCTGTCTGAGAATACCCTTGCTCATTTTGAATGCAGACTCACTCCAGTGAATGATCCAACCATGAGGGTAGAATGGTACTTTAATGGAAAGTCCCTTGTTACTGGTAAAATTCTTTGTGCCTAATGCTTCCTTTTTCTTTAAGTTTTGAATTCCCAGATTTTTTTCCATAATTATATTTTTCAGTGTTTGAAACGTTTTAAAACATAATCAGTTGCAGTTTTTTTTTAATATTTTGCTACCTCTGTTCAAATTTTAATCTAAATAATATAAACCAGTACATTCATAGTATAAATATATATTTATGGTAAAATATCAGCATTTACGCATTTTTAATTAACTTTCCTGATTTAATTTTTAAATTTTTTATTTTGCTTAGTTTTAATATCTGGAATAAGTGAATTTTAGGATTATTTGTTGAGAGTAAAAATGCAGAACATTAGAGAGTTTTTATTTATTAATTTACTAGCAGCTTCGCTGCCAGCCTTCGTCTGGATTTTAAATGTACCTGAAAAATGGCTGAAGGAAACACCAAACGTTAAATTTTAAAACTGCATAGAATTTTACTCTGCAGAACAACTTCATAAAAAAAAAGTTATTGCGTATAACAAAATTACAATGAAATAAGCATATCCCTTAATAAAAATATTAATTATCCTAATAAATAAATTAACCAACTTCCCTTTGCAAAATCTTAAGAACTCAAATGGTATAAAGGAGGTTAAGAACTTTGTGTCATGAAAAAATCGTTCAAAACTTTTCAGTATCTTACAAACTGTGAAATGAGCAATAAATAACATAAAAGAATACAAAAAACAAAAAATTTTGAAAAGCAAAGTATAATTAATGATATTTTATCTTATATTTTCAAGAGAAAAAAATTACAATGAAATAAGCTATATCCCTTAATACAAATATTAATTATCCTAATAAAAAAATTAATCAACTTTCCGTTGAAGAAAAAAAATCACGCAAAACTTTTCAATATCTTACAAACAGTGAAATAAGCAAAAAATAATATGAAAGCAACTCAAAAAGCATAAAATTATAAAATTCCGCAGAATTTTACTCTACAGAACAACTTTATCAAAAAAAAAAAAAAAAAAAAAAAAAGTAAAAATCAGTAAAAATGAAATATGCCAATCTCTTAAAAACAGTGACGTAAGAAATAAGATTAAAAATTGTTGCCAAACCCATATTTCTAAAAGAATGAAACTATTCAAAATCATGCGATTTCATCAAAAATCTATCAACAACAATAAGACAGGAAAATTGTTGCCAAAATCACATTTATAAAGATGTGAGATGTGAGAAGTGTACTCGGAAGCTTCATTTAAAAATTTCTTTAAAAATACAAAATATAATTTTTCCAAACTTCTTTTTGTAAAAGCAGTCGCAAGGATAAAAGTTTAATGTATCCAAAAATCAAAGAAAAATAAACTGTACATGTTTAAAAATAAACTTTTTTAGAAAATATCCCGTTGAAAAGGTGTTAAGCTCCCTTTGTTAAATAAATTCGTATTTAATCGGTTTATTGAAACACGAAATTTATTTTAAGTTCGTAAAACAGCTAAGTGCCTACGTTTCATGACGATGTGAAAATGGAGTGTGTAGAGTAAAATCTCGCTTTCCTGTAGCCCATTATGTCTCAAAATGACGCGATTTCGTCACAAAACATAAAATTAAAAAAAAATCGAATTCGAATTTCGAAAAAATCGCTTTGAGGTGCACTGGCTCTTGTCTAGATGCACCTATGTACCAAATTTCGTAGCCGTGGGTCTATTAGCTTACGAGCAGCGCGAACGAAAGACACATACACACACACACACACACACACACAGACTCTTTCTTTTATTAGTTAGACTATTTTAACTATTAGATTTTATTATTTAGACTATTTCTTTTATTAGACTATTTCTTTTATTATTTCTTTTATTATTTGAGATAATTTTCGTATTTGATTTATTATTTCAAGCAGAGAATAAGTATTTTTATTTATTTCATTTAATAGTCTATTTTAAAATATGCTTATGCAATATTTAACTTCCTTTCAGGCACTCGCGTTAAAACCATCAGTGATTTCGGATTTGTCATTCTGGAAATTGCTGGTGTTTTCCCCAGAGATTCTGGCGTTTATACCTGCAAAGCTATCAATGCGTATGGCGAAGCATCTGTCACAGCTAAACTTAACGTGAAAGGTATTTTTACGCACAATTTCTACAATTTATAAAATAGGCAAAAAGTATAATTTAAATATTGATAAGTGTAGTATTGATAAAACTCTTATTAAGCGAAATATTTATGTAATTTTTAGGCAAAAGTTCCATCGTCATGGAGCCTCAATTGCCAACTGAATGGCGATCGGGCACCGAAAGTTTACAAAAACTAGAAGAAGCCATGTATAGGACTGAAGAAATCATCTATGATGATGACAGGAAGCTTCCTCCAAAGTTCATCACTCAGATCCAAAACTTGGAAAACAAAGTAGAAGGAGAATCGGCTCACTTCGAATGCAAGCTTGAACCTGTGGGAGATCCTACAATGAAAGTGGAATGGTTCTTGAACGGAAAGCCACTCACAACAGGTAAGAATCGTTGCATCTTGCAGAATAAGTTGCATCTTGCAGAACTATTTTTAAAACTTTTTTTACTTATTTCGTAGTATTTTCTTTCAGATTAAATACTTTATTTTCTTTTTAGGTAATGTCTTCCTCTTGTTCTTAATGTTATTGGTTAGAATGGCTTAAATAATTCCTTTATGTTTAAAATTTCTTAAACAGTTTTGACTGAAAGTACGATATATTCTTCTAACCGGCATTAAAAGTTTAGCTACTATGCAAGTGTATCGTGAATATGATAATTTTGATTATTCTAAGAAATTCTTGAAGGATTAAACTAAGTGATTGCTAAAAGCAGTACTTATCAGTATAACATAAGGAATAAACTAATAAGCAAGTGCTTATTGTCTTTTACCTAGTAATTTATGAAGTTGTGCTAAAGGAAGACTGACATTTTTGTTATTCCTTAGGTACACGTGTCCATACTGTAGATGACTTTGGCTTCGTTGTACTGGATATTGATTGGCTTTTTCCACGAGATGCTGGAGAGTACATGTGCAGAGCCACTAACAAATGGGGACAAGATACCACAAAAGCTATCCTTAAAATTAAAAGTAAGTTGAAATTTACTCTTTTGATCTAAATAGCTCTATTTTAATCATTTTCAGCTAAAAACTAAAATATCTTGTATTCAATAAATGTAGTTAGATACCCTGTAGAAAGCGCTGTAACGCTGTAAAGCATTTGAATATAGCAAACATTAATACCCCCCAGCCAAAATGAAAATATAGTTTAATAATTTTGTATTCTATCATTTATTTTCAATTCAATCGTTTTGCTCAAAATCTGATTTCGATGCATAGCTTACAACATAAATTATCCCTTGTTTATGATGAATGATGTTTATGTGAATCTTTATAAAAATGACTTTATATTGCGCTGATTATGGACAATAATAAAAATACTTAACTTGGGTATATCAATGATTCAGCTTTAAAACTATAAAGCATTTAACGTCAATCAAATAGTCGTCTGATATTTTTCTGAAAAATAAATTATATTCTTAATTCAATATTTTTACTTCCTTGCGCGAAGTAAAAAGGAAGTATTGTAATCGCGAAAAGTTTCAGGCAGAAATTTTCAACTAAAATATCCATTTTGACCACTATCGAATGCAATTTAACGATGTTTTTGCGTGATATCTGTACGTAAGGACAGAATAAAAGACTCGTTTCCTCCAAAAAAAAATTATAAAACTGCTTTAAAATTAATTCTGAAGAGAATTTTTCGTGGCGTCTGTATGAACGTATGTACGTACGTATCTCGCATAACTCAAAAACGAGTAGACTCAGAACGTTGAAATTTTGTATATAGGACTGCTATAACATGTAGATGAGCACCTCGTATTTTGGTTGCAATCGGCCGCACCAAACGTATATAAATATATTTATATATATATCCACTCTGTTACCCGGCTCAGTGTGATCTCAGTTTCTTTACTCTTATATGTTTGTAAATTGTACATTTTTTGCTTTAAAAATGATTGAATTATGTTGTTTTTATCTTCCGGTTATGGTTATCTGTGTGCAATATTTTTAGAATTATCAACAATTTTAAAGTTGTTTAAGTGCCGCTAAGCCTTTTTTTTTTTTTTTTTTTGACGGCGGCCATTAATTGTTTACATTTGAAACAGCAGACTAGTGGATTTGTTGCCAATCTAGAGAAACTTAGCTTCGCAACAACAAAGATAACGCCTTCATTTATTATTGCGAATTAAATCATGCTTAATCCTTTCTGGAATTTTTTCGAGGAAATAAGTGTTTAGGATTTACTTCGTAATTTTTAATATAGATATTTTGAGTTTTTATGTATTTTTGACTTCTCGCGAAATGAGAACTGAATTAATTGAATGAGAAATACTCAATCGTCTATGAAAAACTGTTTCTTTTTTGTTTTGTTTGCTTAATTTCTTTTATACATCATTCTAGCTTTATTATAGTATTTGAATAGAAAATGTAGCAATGATTAGATAATTCTATTCTTTAAATGATATAAATTTTGTGCATTATGAGTTATAATATGAACGAAATATAATACTGTTAAGTGAATCTAGTGCCAGAGTGTCGCAATGGTAAACAAACACTAGAGTGAATTTTAAAGAATGCATTTATTCTATTGTGGTTTATGCGCTGTCGGCGAAGTAGATTTAATTAAATCCAATAAGTTTAAATGAAATGCAAGAAAAAATGCGTATAATTTAATATTCCGTACAAGGATGTCATGTGGTGTAGACATCAGATATTTTATTGTCGTAGTTCCGAAAATTTATGTTTATCACAAATGATGAAATGCTTAACAATCACAGTTTCCTTTCAAATTACTTACGTTTATCATATGTGGAAAAATTGAGGATTTCACTTATAATTCAAATATTTCTTGCCTTAGATGTCTCAATTAGTCTAATTTTAGTTATCATGTGTGAATGCATTTAATATTTCGCTTATAATTTAGCGAATAATTAATAAAAATTTGCTTTTTTCTCTTATTACAGGCAAACGTGATATCATCATGGACAGTCAATTACCTGAAGGTATGTCTTCTGAGAAACTACGAGAGTTGGATTATCCTGCTCCACAAGAGGTGCCTGTTGAAGAATCTCCTCCTCAACCACCCAAATTCATCACTCAGATACAGCCACAGGAAAATCTCCAAGAAGGGGATAGTGCCCACTTCGAATGCCGGCTGGAACCCATTAATGATCCAAAATTAAGAGTTGAATGGTATCACAATGGAAAGCCTCTCAAATCAGGTAATAGTTCAAGCATCTGAATGCCGAATTTAATTCTTTCCTTTCTAACTGTTGCCTTCGTTTTTCCTAAATTAATTTTCTTTGCAATGCTGAAGATAATCTCTATTTATATTTCAGGTCACCGATTCAAGACCACGCATGATTTTGGCTTTGTTGCCTTAGATGTTCTCTATGTATATGCTGAGGACTCAGGCGAATATACCGCTAGGGCTGTAAATGATTATGGAGAAGACATAACTCGGTCTACGCTGAAGGTAAAAGGTAAGTACATTTTGGAATTTTAAAAAAGTTAGATTTCAAAGCATTCTTACTACAGCTCTATAAGTTACTTACAGACTAGGATTTCACAATTACCAAATTATCGCATTACGATCTCAAGCTGTCTTTGCTCCGCAGACCTTCTCTGATATTCACGCATTAATCTGAAGCTAAATACTATAAGGAATCCTAGGCTATAATAAGTTAAAAGTTGTTATTTAAACATATATTTAAAATCATATATCGGATTTGTCTTTTGATTTTACATAAAATATTTAAAAATAATATTTTGTGTTAAAGATAACCGATGAGCCATAGAAAATCTGCATTAATGATAACTTAAAAAGCGAACCGTAAAAAGCGAATTATGTCTCAGTTACACTATTTGGTTTATATTACCGCATGATTTTCTGACAGTCTCATGTCTAATTATATGAGCATGCAAAATCATTAGGTATTTTTATCAGCGAGAACTCATGAAAATCCAGTTGTGCCAATATCGGTAAACGAATCCAGACCTTCAATGGCTAACTAGATTTACTGACCATTCTGTTACAAGTATCGAAGTAATCCCTATTTATTTTAATTGAATGTCTTACTCTAAATCTCGATAAATTGGCATTAGTACGCATTTACATGCTAAATGAATGTTTAATGTATTTAAATAGAGGTTTTATTATTATGACAATAAAACTTGAAGAGTTAAATGTTAAAAATGAAAGGAACTAATGAATAATCTCAAACAGGTAACGACCAACCAGTTGATTGCTTGTGTTTCCTTCGCATTTCCAGTCAGATCTAAGAATACTAGAAGTTATTCTATTGTTAATGTTTACATCTGATTTTTTTTTTGTCAAATTAAAAAAAAAACTTTTCTAAAAAACATTTTTGATAATGTTACCAATATGTATTTATGTTTTAACTTAGAAACTGCGTGTAATACAGCTGGCACAATACACATAATCATTTTTCTCATAGCTCAAAGACTTCTTGAATACAGAACGCAGCTACCAAAATCTATGGAAACAGGAGTTCAGAAAATTGCAGAAATGGAAGCATCATGGCAGAGGTACATTGCCAGATTTATTAATTTAAAATAAAGAGTTCAAAGCTCGAATTATATAAATAATTAGATAATTTTCTTTCAGTCGCATTAAGAACAACGTAAGAAAAGATCTTTTCAGTACGTTAACGAGAGGATCGTAATGTATTCTATTCTTTTACAGGGTGGTGACTGAGGAAGAAGTACCGCCTGAGCGTTGTCGTCCTATGTTTGTAATGAAACCTGAACCTCAAGTTGTAACTGAAGGAGAATGGGCGAAGTTTTGTTGCAGGGTTATTGGCAATCCTAGACCAAGGATCATGTGGATATTAAATGGGAAAACAATCGGGCCTGTAAGTTATGTCTTTAAATTTGTTACAAATACGTGTAGTGTATTTTGAATTCGCGCTATTTATTTCTGATGAGCTGTTTAAATATGCAAGAGTATATATCTTCTTCGTCTAAAGAAAGTAATTTTTAGAAGAGCATGTATCTGTTTTTATTTCAAATCATTATTCAAACAAGCATACATTTTCAGGAATAGCATTATATTTTAATCATCTGTTGTAGAAAAAGACTCATACTCCGTGATAATATTAAAAAAATTATCCATTCATAAAATTCTTAGCTTTCGTTAAAGAAAATTAATACCATCTTATAAAACAGAGATTTCTTACTCGATAAATTGCATTCTTTCTGCAAAATCCTAATTTTATTTCTAACTTCCTGTATAAACTAAAAATTTAGTTTTGAAGCAAAGTGGAGATTTTATTTTTCCTTAAGACTATATACAAGTAGCTGTTTCTAATGAAATTTATGATTAATATTTTAGGGTTCTCGATACAAGTTGACATATGATGGAATCTATCATTTGGACATTCCTAAAAGCAGGCAATACGACCAAGGAAAAGTTGAAGTGTTCGCCCGCAATGCATTGGGTGAGGCGTATTGTTGGACAACTCTCGAAGTCAGACCAAGACACGATGATTATAGATTAGTTCTGAAAAATTCACCAAGGCGTAAGTCGGTTTTTGAAAAAAATATTATTTGTAGTTTGAAAGATAATCTCAGTGAAAATAAAATGAATTTAAATTCTCATACGTATTTCATTGAGCACCTTTTTTGTATTGAAACTAAATATGAAGACTTCTTAAATGATATAATTACTTAAAACAGTTGAAATTTGATTCATTAATCTGCAAAAATAATTAGGAAAGAAATCAAAATGAATAATACCTGATTTCATTTCAACTGAGCAATTTAGAACACTTACTTGCAGGGTGGTTTTGAGTAATTGTTGTTTAAGCTCGAGTAATTGTTGTTAAAACTTAAAACAAGTTGCAATCGCTAGTCAACTTGGACATATCTTAAAGTATTACATGTAATGCGTTTCCTACGTGATTGTTGTTAAAGATAACACCTAAATTAAAAAAGATTATTAAATTATAGAATAAATAAAAAAGTTAAATTGTACTGTACAGAAATTTTATGTAACATTAAATTTGGAATATTTTATCTGAGAATATCTTCACTGAGATTCTTTTTCAGATATCTGTGCATGACTGAAAATATTGGCTTTAACTGAAAAACAATATCACATAGAAATGAAAAAGTGGTTTTGTCTTATTCTAATAACCTCATTCGGTTTTAAGTTACGTTTGAAAGAATACTGAATTATATCAAATTCTTTAATTTCTTAACAATTGAAAAGCACTTTTTTGTGAAAGTCACTTTTTCATTTCTGTTGCTAACTCAGACCTGTAGCACTCGGTCGCGGACGCATGTCTACTCTTTAACTTCACTAATGCGTCATCATTTTCTTCTAAACATTCTCGAATAGCTTTTCACTAATGACAGAACTAACAACGATCCGTAAGTAAGGGAACTCGCGTCTGCAACGGTTTGAAGAATGGAAGGATTACCATTACTGCATCGCTACAGCTCAGTGGATACAAGGGACGCTTTTATAGGTAGGATCTATCTGTATCTGTCAAGAGCGAGAGCAAACGAAAACACATTATTTATGGTCTACCAAAGAAAAAATATATATTAAATATTTTCCTTTTCTAAATGTTTTGAATTTTTGCCCACGATTTTTCAAAAAAAAAAATGTAATGCTTTATATTAACGAAATATATTAAGTGAAAGTTTTACAAACTATTCAGTGTCTTCTAAAAATAATTTTGGGTTTCGTGTAAGTTAATATGGCAGCTTTAAATATGCTATTATTATCCAGCATAACTTTGAAAATCATTATAATATTTTCTTGTATACATCAAAAATTGTAACTACTATGTCGCACATCAAAATTATTTTCGTCCTCTTTCCGTATTCAAACCAGCATGGTCATAGTTAATGCTTGTAAACGCTAAAGTGATTCTTTTATTCAACCAGGAATGTTTCCACTTCATTCAGTTAACCATGGAAGATTTTGAATACTTTTTGCTGTAACTGCGTTTCATATGATCCAGCCTCTGTGCTATATGATGCATCTCAATAAGAGCTGAGCAATTCATTTATGTTTTCATTCTACCATTCTTGAAAAGAAACTGGATTATTTTATCCATTATTTATTCTACCTTTGAATCTTTTTTTTTTCGTGTTTTCATTATAATCACAAAAGAAGGCATCTGCTAGGGCTCTGTTGTTGTAAAGAAAACTCGCCTTTCATTTAAATCTGTCATCCTGAAAAACGAATGCCATCCATTCCTTCAAATGAATGGTATTTTAATCCTTTCCATTCGAAAACGAATTTTAATCCTTTCCAATCCTCCATCCTAGGAAAATAATTGTTATCGCATTAACCATGATGTAACATCGTGGTGAAACCTTGATCATTCTTTAGCATCATCTTTTACCATGATGTAAACATAATTAGGAAAGGTGATACATTCAGATTCTTTTATATTTTTGGTTTGAAAAAAAAACTGAAATCTCCTGATGGAAACTTAGATATCTGATGCTGAAACTAGCACGAAAACCCTACATTATTTTTCAGACATGCGTCATTAATATAGGAAGAGGCAATAGTTCTCAGTATATACGGTTTATTATGTGATTTTTTTTCCCTTTTTCTTTGCATTTTTTATCAAATTTAGCACTAAAATATACTTAAAAGAAAACTTACTTTTATTCTTATTTTTTCACACATAAAATATACTAAATAGGTGTGAGTTTTCCTTATTTTCTTTATTTTATTGGTCTTATTTATTGGTTATTTATTTATTTCTTCTAACTTAACCTCAAATGATGTGTCTTTGTTTGCTTATGCATGGCTTTTTATAACTCAAATTTTAAATTTGCTACTTTCCTTAATATAACTGCTTTTTTCAAGTAGCTTATTAATTTTATTACTTAAAACTACTGTTTTCTAATTAACGTATTTTGCTTTGCATTTTAACAAATCTTAAAATTGTTCAGCTATATTACTTAAAATGCATTTATAAATACATCAGAAATAAAACATGCTTGATTTTCCGTTATATAACTTTTAAGTGAAATATACAACTAATTTATTTTTTTAACTTTGCAATATCTCAATTCTAGAAAATAATTTTATAAAAGGTTGAAAAACATGATTACTCAACTGTTCAAAAATAATAAAACTATTAATAATTTAAAGAGAATATACAGAAACAAATAAGGTGAATCCAGAAATGAGAGCATAGTTAAAAAATTAGTCAAAAATAAAATTAGGAAGGAAGACTGCAGTACTTTTTAATATTGAAAACAACATTAAGTAAAGCACTTATTTTTAATAAAATGAATTGGTTGTTGGAGAAAATGTGAAAACGGGGAAGTTGTGCTTAAATGAAGTCAAACTTGGCATTTAGATAAAGAGATATTTTCTGAAACAAATCATTTTGAAATTAAAACACTTCCACGTGCTCAGCTACATAAGGTAATCGGTAAGAATTAAGGCCACCATTTTGGATGATTCAGTCGTTATCTTAGTATGGTATTCATTCGAAAAGTGCTGGAATCAAATCCTGAAGTGCTATGTAATAATTACCAAACTTCCCAATCTGGATTTTATCGCGAGGACTCTGGAGAACATTTACAAGAAAGGGTTCCTGTGGTTCCTATAAGATCCTATATCCTATAGGTTCTAAATTTTTGAGAGATATCAGGAAAATGCTATCAAAGAAGTTACCTCCTGATTCAATTAGCGTCCCAAAATGTTTCCAAGTTTTCGAGCTGTGTGACGTTCAGCAGTTAAGAAGGACAGCTGTAACGCGATAGATACCTCTTAAGCGTTCATGATGTTAGCTATGTTTTAGTGCTAGTGTCCGTCTAGGAAAATGTGAGTGTCCTGAGAATGTCATCTATTGGGGACTGCAAGGTTGCTAATGCAGGATACCGGATACATCGATAAATGCTGTATGACGCTCATTTTAGTGCTTTTTGGTGAAAAGGCTAAATAAGTAAAAAGCTCGGTCGCTTCCGACGAATGCTTTTCAGCAGTTTTGGGGCTACTGGGAATGGAAAGAACATTATCATCAATGTCGCCCAACGATCGTTGTATCTTCTTGAGCTTTTCCCACAATATGAGGCAAAGACTAACCTCTAACTAAGGTTTGTGATTAAACCTCTAGTAGAATAGTAATGGAAACGTTCTATAAATTATTTTCAACCCTTAATTTTCATCATGATGCAGAGTAATCATTAAATAAATAGTCTTCTTAATGGTTTGCAATTTATCGACGGTCATGTCTTTATTAATTAATTTCAGACAAAAATAGCAAAAAGTAAAATTAATTATTATTTATTGAACCTTCAACTTGTAGCCAAGAAATTAAAATAACATAAATAAAAAAACTGCTCGTATCAGTATAGTAAATTGTACAGCAAGAGCAATTTGCGTTTCTGGTGAGCGAAGGAATAACATCTAACTGACTGCCAACTCACGCTACAAAATATAAGTTTATTATGGTTTTATAACTCCCAAATACCTTTGATTCGCCAAAATATCGAGCGTCGAGTGAATGGCAAAAACCTCAGAAACCCAAATGTGCTGGAGTTGCTTTCGAAATATGTTATATAAGGAATTTCCCTTGCTCGCAAAACTTATTTCCTGGATAGATTTAAGAGATGAGTGTTTGTGTATTATGAAATCAAAAGGAATTAAGCAGAGCAGAATAAACAAACGACAGCTGATAACTTGAAATGACAATTATAATTTTTCTTTTTCTCAAAGAAAATGGATATTAGGTTTTTATTGCATTGTATTATCAACCTGAATTTGGTCTTCTTGCGGCTTAGGAAAAGGAGGAATAATAGAATGCCAAGTAGAATAAAGGTCAGGTCATCTCATAAAGAATGTTGCTTTTATAATTAAGTTTTGAAGAAATAAAACGTTTGCGTAACTAATTAGTCTAAATACAGTAATACTAATGTAATAAACTACATATTCCCCGCCTGGAACAATAACATTCTTTCAACGCTTTAATAGGTTTCTTTCGCCTAGAGAAATTAGTTGGCTTATTGGAAAAAAACCGCCTTGAAAGTCTATTTTAAGAACTTCTTGAGAGTTATATACTTGAACAATGAAATTTTGCTAACTTTAAACTACCAGTCACTTTTTATCACGAGTCACTAGACGTATCAAAAAGGAGTATTCTTTAACACGTGAATGAAATATAGTGCATATGTTGGCACGTTCTTTTTGATCAACATCAGTACCTTCATGTATAACCCACCTACCTTTCTCAGACACGATTCCAAGTTTCTTCAAATGACGATATACTATTGATTCCGATGAATTAATTTCTTCTGCCAACGCTTCAACAAGTGCGTGTAAATTTCTTTGAAATGCAGCTTTCAACACGTCACTTTCAAAAATGACAGGAGCGTCCACAGTAACTGCCACCTTTCAAGTTAACATCGCTTTCTCAAAGTTACAGAAACATTTCCTCTGCATTTTTGCAGTATTTAATGCATTATTGCTTTTGGTAAAATATAATGTACTTGATGCACTTTTCTGTGATTGCCATTTTCATGACGGTAAATTAAAACAACAAATTTTTACCCGTGGACCTTGCAAGCCAGAGTTTAGCTGAACGAAGCTGTCTTTGTTCGATGGTGTTTATACAACCGTAAAAACGACCTGTTTAAGATGTTTTAAAAAGTCATGTAAAAAAAATGTCTTACTTATGGGATGACCTGAAATTTATAAAAAAAATTCCGGATGGAACTGTGAACACTTAATAACACATATTATTTAAATAATGTGTTCCCTTAATTTTTATATTCTAATTGGGATATTGCGAAAGTATACATTCTGTTTCGATATTATTTGGTTCTAAACATCCTTTCTGTGCAAATGGCTCTTTATATGAATCGATTTTAAAACTGCTTTTCTCATTTTAGCTTGGTATGACCAGGGTGTAAAGTCCTATCAAAAGGTTCGAGCGGAAACAGAGTTGGAGAAGATATTCGAAGAGAAACTTACACCAGGTGGCACTAAAATCGATGTCTGGAAGACAGAGGAAAGTCAAGAAGGTAATTAAAGTCTTATACATAGCATTACAATTTACGGAAGGAAAGTACAATTTCTTAAATAATCAAGAATCTTGACTGTTAGATTGCAGTGTATTCATGTAGATTAAGGTAAAATTTAAGTTTTTTTTTGAATAAAACATAAAGTAAACTTGAACTTCGAGCAAACTATAACATGAATTTAAAAAACTATTCGAGGAATAACTTGATCATATATTTTTAGTTGATCAATACATTTTCAACAAAAATAATACTTCATGCTCTCTTTCTTCAGAAGTCACCATTGTCAGATGGTATGACATAAAATCCTGTCTACTGTTGTAGATTGGTAATAAAATAACGTAATTGAATCTTAGCATATTTCGCTACATGAAGACATTATCTAACTTTGTGCGACCACTGAATTAATCTCTCCTACCTTGCAAAATTACATGCTCGCTTTTAAAAAGATATTATAACAAAACTGCTGTATTTTTGACGTTCAAGCTCTTAACAACGTCTCTTCATCAGTTTCAATAGTTTGAACAATATATTTAAAACTAACTTACAGGAAGGAAACGTTTTCTTTATCCGAACCATGGATGATTCTAACTTTTGTGACTTTTCTTGGAGTAATTTTACTTTTTACAATGACTGAAGAACGAAATGGGTAGAGAATTGTCTTTGTGTTTCAATTATATGATATTTACTCTTTCATACGTAGAAAAACTATAATGCTTACTACTCACGGTTAGCGGTTTTAAAGCATATTTGTGATTGGTTATTTCTTTCTATGAAAATATAAATTTGTTAAATTATGGTTGCTGATTCGATCGATGCATAAGAAGAAGGGTGATAGGCGTGTGAAAGGTAATTAAATTAGTTTTAATAGCGTTTGTATTTAATGTATTTAATCAATTATTAGTAACGATAGTTATTTAATTATAATACAACACATTTTCTGTGTTTTTGAGACCAATGTAAAATGTCAAATTTGATAGATATGATTATGAGTGTTATGAATGTTAAGTCATGCAATTTAATTTTTCCTCTTTTTACTGCGGTTTTTAAATAAGATTAGAAATAAACAACAACAAAAAAAAGTTTTAAAGACATGGAAATAATTAATTTAAAATAAGGTAACAATAATGAATCGCTGTTTGTATTTTTTATATTAGTATATTACTATCCAGAATAGTTCTTATACATACAAATATATCATATTATTGTATTGATTTATTCGTGATTATTTCGTACTTCGAGTCAGCTAATTTAACAAAAAAATTACTATTATTTTAGGAGAACATGTGAAACTTGTGAAGAGGCTAGAGGAGGAAGACACCAAAAAGTTGATTCCAGAAGTGAAAAGATATAAAACAGAAGCCATATACGTAAGCTAAATTCTAATATTCATATAAGAATAGCATCAAATAAATTTTAAGAATTATTCTTTAGTGACGCAGTAGAATTTATTAAAAGCATGATATATTTTATAATAAAATCAGATCACTGCAGCATTTTTAAGGTATATAATCATTTAGAAAATTACTCAGATTTACGTTATAAATGTTTCTTCATAAATCTTCGCTTTGAAGTAACGAATTTTAAAAAACTTGCATACGATTTTGTCTTTTAATTTTTTCTTGTTAGCATTTTGGGCTTCAGCGGCAGAATAATATGTTCTGCAGATTTGTCGTTTTGAATTCCTTGGAAATTCCTAGTTTCATAATTTTTACTGTCTTTTGAATTTTAGGTTGATGAAAAAGGAGAAAAGCATGTAGAAGATCTGTCTCAAGTGCATTATATGGCGAAAACGTATGAACAGCAAGCTCAAATGTAAGTACTGTTAGGAATTTCATACTTAGATAGGTAATTTTAGTAAAGTAAAATTGTTGTATTTCTTTCGCAACATGCAAAATCTAAAGAGAAGATATGCCAATACCGGAAAAGTAAGAGTACAGGGGCAAGGGCATTTAACATTGACTAAATGGGTATTTCGGTAATTTGGCGAGATATCGCCAGGCTGACGAAGGTTTTGGCGACATTTTGGTCTGGTCCCTGTATCATCGTAATATTTAATGAAATTGAAGAAATGTAATTGACCACTATGTTAGCTGTAACCTAATTCCACCCCCGTATTGCTTTCCCGTAGTAGTAGAAAATATTAGAAATATCTTGGCGGCTGGTTGAAACTATTTAGGGTCGAAGAGAGAGCATATGCTTTCAGTTGCTTAGTTATTGCTGTTGCGAGTTGTTAGTTCTGCGTGCACTGAGATAGCCGAGTTAGCTTTCTCTTTAGATGCGCTTTCCATTGCCTTGTGTTTAACGTTCTTAGTAGTTTAATTCGTAACTACTTTGTGATACTGTGGACTTCTGTACAAGTATTTCTGAGGAAAATTCAGAACGTTGATTTTACGCTGATAAAATAAATTTTATTAACCTATCAGCGGAATTGTGTGCTGTCAATCTATTACGAAACCGTAATGATGCAATATATAATTAGGTATAATTAGACTTGCTTAGTGAAGATCGTCAGATAGGTAAAAAAAGAAAGATTTAGATGTTGTATGAAGGATTTTTTCCCCAGATCTTTTTACCATTTAGCCTGATTACTTATCTCAGTGTGGTATCTTCCAGTGTACCAAACGTGATATGGAAGATATAGATGTAAAACATATAGGTTTTATAACGTTAAGTTTCTTATTTACCAGCTAAAGTAACGTATTATTATTAACTAGCATGATACATGCAAATACATAATGCTCACTAACTTTACTAATGGCTAAGACATAGAGTGCTTCATTTACGGATGATTTACGCAGGCATAAATTATATATGTTGTTTATTTTGAATCAAAAATTAGAAGAAATAGATTTGAGTACTTAACAGTTTATTTATTGTCTCTGGCATTAACTGTTTGAAATATGAATTGCTATATAAATTAGTTTTACATTATTTATCAATTAAAGAAATAAAAGAAAAGGCTTAAGAGTATATTGTTTAGATAATTTCATTATGAAGTCTTTTAAAAATGATCTGAATTATAATATTTCTTTTGGTTAAACTGATTTTGTAAATGCAGATGCCTGATCTCAATCGAGGATTTGAAATCTGGATCTGCGACATTTCTTACGAAATCCTGCCTGTAATTTACTCTTTATAACCAAAATAGATATCTTCTCCAGCAAGAAATAAAAACTGTGACACTGCATCTTGAAACCCATTTTAATTTCGGGAGCTTAACAGTTGTGCCTCACAACACTAGAATTGGTAGTCCTTTTAGTACATCTACGGTACTGAATTACAAATAAAATTAATGAGACTGACGCAATGTATATTTACAGTATAACATTTTTTTTTGTTTTGCATTAACCCTTAATGCTCTAGATTTATTATTGTAATATATACTGAAGTTCTGGATTTATTATTGTAATATATACTGTTCAGAGGTCTTATTATGACATATACTGACAGAGAGTGTTCAGGAATTTATTTATCCATATGTATAAGAAATAGCAAAAATGTCATCATGGAATAGCTTTCAGAGAATTAATGCATGTCCACAGCCTTTCGAGCGTTAAAGTTTAGTGATCTTTAGTAATAATCAAGACACGCCAAATAAAAGTTATACTCATGCATTTTTTCTTTCCACACAGCGACAGTCAAAAGGTTATCGTTCCTCCTCTTCCTACTTCTCCTGCGGAAAGTTCTGTCTACGGCAAAGAAGTTCTTGTATCCAAGCAAAAACAGACACAGAAGGAACAAAAAGGAGATTTAGAGATTACACGTCATAAGACTGTAACTGAAACCCGAGAACAAGAGCACAAAGCTGTAACCAAAGAAAGGAAAGTCGTTGGCGTGGTGGTAAGACTGCATCTTTTTTATTAGTTAGACAGATATTCGATTATCGATTGGATCCTCATTTAAACTTAATGCGGAAGTGAAAGAAAGAATGTTTTTGGCTTTACGCATGTGTGTGTGTTTGCGTGGTTAGAGTTCAAAGAAAGCTCAGTGGGATCAGATAACATGTATGTCAACTTCAGCCTCTGGTTTAAATCCAAAACTAGTGTTAGCTACTAGATCCCGAACGTCATGTTCTTGCTGTTAGAGATTATGTTTTCTGCTATTCTTCCCTCTGTTTTCATTATTCTAATTATTCAAACTTTTATTTTAACAGCCTGAAACCAAGCCTCCGATGTTCACTAAGAAAATAGAACCTTGTCGGGCTTTTGAAGGAGAATCAGGTAAATTCACCTGCACTTTCGTCGGTTCTCCTGCTCCTCATATCACCTGGTTCAGAGAGAACTTCCCTATTAAGGACTCTCAAGATTTCCAGGTAAGACAAAGAAAAGAGCGGAAATGAAGCTGAGGATACTATACTTTTTTAATCATGGCAGGAACTTCAGTAGTAGATGTTGTAAAAGCTATTATCATAATTTCACAGGAAAAGCTTTAAAATCGAAATTATTTAAAAGATTGAATAAGTTGTATATTTAATTGTTGCATATGCCAATTAACGTTATTACAAACGAATGCCGCAGTTACTTTATGGTGTAATATGTTGTTGCCTATAGTTGGGTTATGGTCACTTTATGGTGTAATGTGTAGTTGGATGCAGTCGGGTTTGGCGCCATTAACTTGATATATATAGTAGACAACACCCTACCATATATTTTCGGTATGTGTGAATATATAATTATATCTGAATGCAATGTATGTATACTGAATTAAAATACGTAGTGTTATTATTAATAATTTCTTAACTTCACATTTTCCAGCGTAAAATCGCAACTAGAATCATTCTAAGGAATTTTTTGGTTAAAATCTAATTTATATTTTACTGTGCACTAGTGTGAAAGATTAGTTGTATATACAGCAAGCAGATGATTATGCAACACGCAAAAATTTTAAATGCAAGCACACGATTTAAATGTTAGAAAATAGTTTCCTAGAAGCTTAGAATGTTTCAGGATGTTTGTTTGTAGTTTAGGTATTATTATTGTTGTTTTCTGTACTTTCCATTAGAAAAAATATTAGCTCTGTATTTAGTAATAATTTATTTAATAACTTCTACTTTTCTGTTTGCTCGATTAAAAATTCTTTTTAGAAAAATTAAGTTTATAGTCGTATACTTCTTTGCACAGATTATTTTCTTCTCTAGATTAAAGGTAAATTCGCAAAATACGTGCAAAATACTCATGCAAACCATAATAGATGTATTCCTGAATTAGAAGATAATTCTTCAGAACTTATAAAAACATTGGATTTAAAAATGGCGCTTAGATTAGTGTTTAATTCACGTTTCTTCACTTACTAAACATTAATCGAAGTGCTGCAAGGGTAGAATTGTTACATCAAAGATATAGTAAATTTAGATAAAAATTATTAATTGTGCATTATTTTCCTAATCAATTCTGTAATTTCTGTTCGTCTGCAAACTTGTATTTAAAATATCTCTAAAATATCTCTCTTAAAGTATTACGATTTTTTTTTAGATTACAACAACTGATACAACTTCCACTTTGATCATCCGTGAAGTGTATCTAGAAGACAGTGGTGTGTTCAGTGTAAAAGCAGAAAATAGGGGAGGAACTGCAAAGAGTTCTGCAAATTTAGTTGTAGAAGGTAAATTAATTTTTAGTACATTTAGAATATATATATCATTTAGAATATATATATTCTTCTCTGTGCTTGATATTAAAATTTGCTGACAGGAGAAATAGTACTTAGGTATTAGAACATTGCATATGTTTCTAAAACCTGAATGCTACAAGTTATGCTATTGAAATTAAGTGTACAATAAGTGAGAATGAAACCTATAAATAAACACCCAATACTAACAGAACTGAGAAAAGAAGCAAAAAAAAAAAAAAGAAAAGAAAAAAAAAAAAGAAAAAGAAAAAGAAAAAAAAAAAAAAAATCTCAAACCTGGGGAAACTCGTTCAAATTTTTAGGAAGTAATTTCAATAGCTGTTTTTGGTTCATAATTAAAAATAATAAGTTCATCATCAGAAGACATACTCTGAACTCCATACATTGCATGCCTCCAATCAATTGCATTTCCAGTGCAGTTTCGAGGAGCCAAAAAACTGGTTGAAAAGCATAAAATTCATGACTCATAAAATTCATATTCATTAAATTCATGATTTTTCAAACAAAATTTTATTTTAAAATTTGGCGCACAAGACTACGAATAAGTGGTACTTGACTATTTTAAACGACTGCATTGTTCTCACTAATATCATTATCTTGGAATTCGAGATCATGAGTTAGGATTAATGCTTCACCCAAAGTAAAATTTAACATTATGTGGTTTTGATCGAAATAAATATCCTAGATAAACTTCTCACTTACTAATTACATTATTAGCCTAAACGGACAATTTGACCAGAAGGGCTATTAATTTCGTTTTGGCATTTTGCGTTAATTCACCATAAACGGCTAATCACTTTTTAAATTGTTGCCACCAAATATTAGAGCCCTGTATTATATTTAAAGGAATTAAATAATGAAGAATCTGCATAAATGTATGTATTGTAACTTTTGAACACCCGTGTTGGGTGAAAGGAAAGAGAAGTTGTCTTTTAAATATTTAGTTTAAAACTTAATAAGAATTTCTTGATTACTAATAAATAAAATAATCCAACCATTACAGCCATAATATGGCCGATGGTTGCGTCTTTTTCCAAGTCTTTCACTGCATAAAAAGCTCACACAAAAAAGGCCCTCTCTTTCGTTTTGTTAAACGTCTTGTCGGAAATACCTGGAATGGGGTAATTACTAAGTCCTTTATGTCCGGAAACCGCACCAGGGAATTTCCGCAACATTCCTCAAAGTTCTAACTGACAATTAGTCTCTGGACAAAACAGGAAGTTCTACTCATTAAGCAAATGTTCGACAGAGGTGTGCATATTGTCAAAGTATGTTTCTCGCATTGTGATAAAACAGCGGTACCTAGAGCCATTAAATTTTGAATAACGTAGGTCTTCATCCAAATATAGGCATCTGGAAGCCAAAATTTGGAATTTGGAATTTGTTTTATTATTTATTTCGCATTTTGTAAAGCATTTATAAGTTTTTCATTACGAAACTCGACGATTTCAATGTAAGCAATGGCAACACTACACGGAAAAAAAAATAATAATAATCTCCAGCGCGCAGGACTGTGTATCGGAAATTCTAAATATATGCTCTTTTAAATATTTTGTGATATTGCTGTTGAATTGAATTTTATTGTTTAAGTGTTTGAATATGATGTTTAATAAATAAAGGTAACACACAAAATGTTAAAAAAGGTCCCTTTGTGCGTAACATAAAATCTGAAAATTTCAGATTTTTTTCGAGTTAATGTTTTTGTAAAATCTTTTTTGCATAAGATTTCTCTAACATTTATATTTTCTCAAAAAAGTTAGATTTCATTAATATCATATATAACTTGTAATTCCATTTTATTACGTTCTAATTACATCGACTTTTATTATACAGAACGCAAAGAGCAGGTTCGAGGAGCTATTCCACCGAGTTTTGTGAGAACTATTCAAGATGCCACCGCAAAAGTTGGACAACTTGTTCGTTTGGATGCTGTGATAGCAGGATCAAAACCTTTAGACGTTTATTGGCTTAAGGTGAAGATTTACATTTATGTTTTTTCCTTCTGTATCACATTTAATACAATGAGTTCTAAACATCTTATTTAGTGACACAGAAATTTTAACCCTTAAATGCAGACTGTTAAAAAGTAACGAATTACTCTAAACCAAACTTAGTAGAACGTTCTCAAATATTTTTGAATATGTATACATAAGTTTAATTAAACGCTATAACATGGGAATTTAAAAGCAAATTTTTGCCATAGATGGCAGAAAATAATGGAAATATTTAAGAAAGCACTCACTGTTTTGTCAAAGTTTGGCCATGGTGTATACCCATAATAATAGCACTGAAACTATTTCTATGTTCTAATAGTTGTGTTGATTTATTTTTACTTAACTTATTGAAGACGTAAAATACAAATTTCTTGTTCAGCGTTAAATGTTGTATATTTTAAATAACCCCATTTCGAACCCAAAAGTTTATTCAAATTATAATGTGATTATTTTAAATATTTCATTTAGCAATAGACTTAAAAACACATGAATGATGTTTTTTCAGTTCATTTTAAAATTTGATATATTTGAAAATTTATTCTTAAGCCTGGTAAATATTTAATATTTTTAAACTATATATTAATACACGATGATGAATGTGTTTTTTGTTTCATAATGATCCAGTATACTGTGAAAGATAATTAAATGAATTTAATTGCTTATTCTTCTTTTTTTCATATTCCAGAATGGGAAGAAGGTCATTCAAGATATAACTCACAAAGCAATAGAAGAAGAAGATCAATACACTCTTATGGTTTTGGAAGCAGCTCCTGAAGATGCGGGAACCTATGAATGTGTTGCTATAAACAAAGTCGGAGAAGCACGCTGTCAAGCAGCTATTCAAGTACAAGGTAAACGATTTTGCATCATTTGTAATTCAGGATACCGTTAAAAATGAAATAAGTCGATAGGCATGTACCATATTTCCCATTTTCAGTTAAGTTATATGAAAGCGAAATATTTATTTTTTACATTTTTATTTTTCTTATTTTTCTATTAATATCAACTGATTTTTTTAAAAATTCCTTCGCTGGAACCAAGATTATGCATATGAAACAATCGTTTCAATTAAATAATTATATTTTTCATTTACCTGCCTAAGCAAAACATTGTTTCCCAATAAGAGCAATAATAATAATATAATAAATTGTATTTACACTAACTCCTAAAACGTAACACACAATTTTATTTTTATTAAATTTTAAAATAATGAAATTACTTCTTATTTTGTTTAACAGTACATAAATTTATTTTTGTCAAACTAAAATTAAACTAAGATTTAAGCCAGTCTATTATATTGCGATGTAAACCATTTTTCATGCTTCACACACTATTTATTACAGTTTTTGAATTTCTAATATGCATACTTTACCTGCGTGCATTTTTTCCTACGTACAAAATGTTTTATAAATATAAAATGTAAAAATTAATTACCTATTCAGTTACACATGCTTATTATACCAGATCCTAAATATGGTTATGTATCTTAAATATTGGCTAAAGCAAAACTGATGACACCAACATACGCTTTTAAGTGATCCTTGTACGTTCAGAAGTAAGCTATAACTGTCATTAGCGAGGCAACGTTTTCTTATGCGCTCTCACGAAGAAAAATTTAGTTTAACTACACAAGATCTATATGCTCCAATAAACCATGAAAGGTCCATCGTCATTAAAAACTTATAAAATTAAATATTAAAAAGCGTCTACTGCATTTGACTATTCAAAAAATTAGTGCACATCTCTGAAGCGTATTCTTTTGAACTGGGTTTTAATAAAGAGTGAAGTAAACTAAAAATTATAAAACAACATTCAAACTTTTGGCCCCACTATTGCAGTTGAAATATAGCTGTTGTAGCTTCAGATTGGATAATGGAGTTAAACTTATCAAAGAGTATACTTCTCCTCGTTTAGGCAGTATAGTTATTTACTTTATGCTGCATATTTTTGAATGTTTATGTCTTTCATTAAGTATGTTTTTCCTTTTCAGCCGTCCCTTCACCGAAAGCCAAGTCATCTACTCCAAAAAAGACGGAGAAAAACATTAAAGCACCTGAATGCATCGAACCCTTAAAGGACGCCACTGTCAAAGAAAGCCAACCAGCTGTTTTCAGATGCCGATTTTCGGGAACACCAGGTACGTGCCACCTAAAAGTATTTATGGAGTCAGTGATGGATTGCGCTAGCTATATGAAAGTTGGGTATTCAAAATGAAGATATTATATCTTGGAAAATATTTGTTATACAAATTCCTGGTTTGCACTGCTTCGGGGAAAATACTCAGTTTCCTTTTATCGTCCGTCCCCTTAAAATTTGAAAGCGAATTCCAGTTTGGACGTTGCTGGTGACACGACATGTAGTCAGAGTATTCGATCTCATTCCAGTTTATTGTTGTGGCAACGTTTGTTGTCTGGAGCTTTTATGTTCTGTAATTTCTTCATCCAAATAAAAAGGACAATGCGTTCTAAAAAGTGAATAAACAGCCTTTTAAAACGTTCGAAGGTTTCGACGAGACTTTTTTCACGAAGCAAATTTAATGGCGTTCTTATTTTGTTGTCCAGAAATGTATAGTCTTGGATTTAATCTATCATTGTGATAATAACATACACTGATAGAAATCTAGAACAAACTTAATATTTACTATAGATGAGTAGGTGTCTTCTACGTGTACTAGCATGCCTGCAGCCATATCTTGTGTTGTCAACAATATTTCTAAGCTCGTGTGTGGAGATTAGATTACCCATCCGCGTAAGTGATGTATGAGATAAGGTTGAAGATTTTTCTTTGCGTTAGCTGAAATCAGGAAAGTATGCAAAAAATATTAACTGAGATATAATTTCATTAATTTTATTCCGGTGTTGCTCATAAAAAACTAAGAAAAGTTTAGGAGCGGGAAGATAACGAAAAATTTCTTGAGCTATCTCCTGGAGTTACACACAAAAGTTTCGATGTTCCAAAATTATATGATAAACCTATCACTGCAAGAGCCAATTTTCCTCTTCATTAACTTATTTGATTCCAGGCCTCCTATGAAAGATAACGACAGGTACAATTTTGCTTGGAAACGAAGCGATTCCAGTTTCTTCTGTTATAAGATAAAGTCAGCGATGTCTAGAAAGTTATAGTCCTAGAAAACACATAACTTCTCTTTTATAAGGGTCTTAAATGACGCGTGATCGCTTATCTGTTATCTTCAAGGTTCTTCACGAAGCGTTTTTGTTATTAAATGTTTTACAAAACGGGTAAACACTATAATTTATTGTACATTGATAAACTGTTATTTTAGTATTTCTTATTCCCCAAAACAATATGAATTACAATTGTTTCTTTTTAATTTAATGCTCATACGTAGCATTCATTGAAGTTTTCGTAGAGATGAAACAATGTATTGAATAAGAAAATTACAGATCGGTATATGTATAGAGCTACAATATTTCTTCACTTTCTTAAATTCTTCCTGATGAGCATACTTAGTTTGCAATATCTTGCATTTAATATCATAAGCAAATGAAATTGCTTTAAAAAGAAATTTCTTGAAGATCTAGCATTTAAGAAGGCATTCTATATTCATATATATTTAAGAAGACATTCTATATATATATGAGATCAAATTTTAGTTTCTCATGGTAAACATAATTATACGAGTATATTCGCATTAAGATATAGTGTGATTATCATTACAGTAAACTCTATGTCCGCCCAAAACTTCTTTATGTGAAACAAGAGGCATAGAGGCATAGTAAATTTATAATATTTTCAGCTTATAGTGTTGCGTGGCCCCAACTTGTCAGCAACTATGGTAGTGACTGCTATGAACTGTAAATTACACAAACTCGTAAGAAGGGTTTAAATCCCTTTCTATTTCACTTTAGAAATAACAGCTGCGTTCACTTGACGCTCACAAACTACGCCGAACCGGCGGTTTAACAAAAACAGAACTGTGAAACTAAAAATTAATGACAGGATGAATAAACAACTAGATCACTACCTACGAGGCTCTAAAATCGTAACTAACTTAACCGCGTTCTAAAATACAGCTGAGATTCAGCGAGCTTACTGATTAAGCAGTTGAAATATTCAGCGAACTGCCGAGATGGGCACATAGGCCGAAACGCGCGGTTCTTAAATTTCTACCTAGCAACCTTCACGTTAGCGATTCAAGAAGCACACATACAATCTTGTTTCCCTTCTATTTAAACTCAACTTACTTCTGCTAAAATTTGAATATACTGCGCGTTCTACTACAATTTACATACTCTGGCATTGGCAATTCTAGGGGAAAGTAAAGGCTTGCTGGAAAGATAGCTTAAACTTAAAATAAATGTTAGTTAAAATAAATATAAACCCAACAAGCTGTATGTTATAAATTTAAGCATGCTCATCCTTGTTCCCCATGTTCTAGTCATATATGATGTTCTTCAGGCGACTAGATATTATTTTCTACTGAATAGTGCCTTAAAATAATATTTTTAACATATGACAGACAGAGTGCAGTAAAAGTAACAAAATATTTCTTAAAGAAATATGGCATATGTAGAAACAGATTAAAGATTCGAAATGTTTGCGAACAATCTTTCATTTTTCTTAACCTTTATGCTCAATTTCAATGTTATTTTTTTAATATTTTTTAAGAATCTTTTTCTTTTATATGAATTGAGAAAACGTTAAGATTTGTTTGGATTTATTTTATTTGTTATTAATTATGAACCGTTACTTTTAAAAAGTATCCGAAAACCTATGTAACTTATAATAAATATGTTCCTTTTTAGCTCCCCAAGTGAAATGGTATCGTGGTGAAATTTTGGTGAAACAGTCTCGCTACTTCCGCATGTCTGTAGAGAATGATGTTTACACACTTCGTATATCCGAAGCATTCCCTGAGGATGAAGGACTTTACAAGTGTGTCGCTACCAATTCTGCTGGCACAGCATCTACCAGTGCCAATCTCAAAGTTGTCGGTAAGTTATAACAACTTTTCAGTTTCAAAATTTACTGGAAAATTATTTGTTCTATCTTCTGATTGCCTAAAATAAGAACCGAACCATTACTTTATGTTCTTCATTTAAAGAAAAAATATAAATATCGTTTCCTTTATTTTTAGTATATAATAAAGCAAGCAATCTGTTCAAGAAATACTGAGTTTTAGAGGTTTATAGTAAACAGTTAGAAAAGAGAAAAATATATAAGTGGAATGTCTAAAACTTTGGGCAATACAATAACATAAAAAAAGTTCGTAGTGTCCTCACACAATCTTTAAATTGTTTGTTGACTTCAGTACTTGAAGTAGTCGTTGGTACTGGAGCTCCGTCGGAATCTTTGTGCTGTCATCCAGGAACTCAGGCAGCTGTGCTAACGACATTTATTCCACTCTCCCCCTTATTAAAAAAAGTACAGTAACAGTATAGTATTTAATACTAATACGACATAAAAGCTTTGATTGCTTAATGCAGGAATCACATGCACATTGCAAAAACAAAGAACACAGAAGCGCCAGAGAAGAGGGTCAAAGACGTCACAGGATTGAATAGAGAAGCCGAGTAACTTTACAGTCATGGAATAACAGGAATAAGAACGTTGCATACGGCTGTTCCCGCTTATGTACTTAAACTTCATGACATCATTTTTCAGCAGTAAATAGAAAATTTAAATCATTCACATTCAGTATAATTAATATGATAACAGAGATTATACTGTTAGTAATCATACAATACTCTAAATTGGCCCTGAAAACGTAATGTTTACATTCAAGCGTACTCAGAAAATATATTCGCTTGCAAACTTTTCTTTACTTCGCGGACTGTTGTTAAATATGGTATTTATTATTATCAAAAATTAAAGGAATATGTTTAATTTTCCGTTGTATTTAAATGCTGGAAAGATTTCGAGAGAGTTATGTGAGAACACCTTGAAAATGCATTTTCCTGAAACTAAAGCCCTGATGCAATTAAGATAAGGGGGTATTGATGGAAGGGGCCGAGTATAAATATAAATAATAATATAATGCTAAGAATGCAAAATCCTTAAACTATGCATCAAATGTTTTCAGTTCCGGAGGTAACAGAAGTTCCACCTTCTTTGAGTCCTTTGGCTGATCTGACTGTTCCTGAAGGTTCTCCAGCTCGCTTTGTTACTACTGTAAGTGGGACCCCAACTCCTAAGATAACGTGGTACAGGGAAGGCAACGTAGTCAAAGCGAGCCGAGATTTCCAGGTAAGAATTCCTTGCTATTCATCTTGTGTTTTCTGCAAAACTGCAACTTCTATGTTTGAAGAAGCTTATGAAATTCCTTTATTCATTTCGTTAGCATGTTAAAATAGTATGCATGAGAATTCATAAAATACAAATTTCTGACGTCAGCATTCCATAATCTGTAATAAATTACAGCTTTTATTTAAATTGGGTGTCGCAAAAGGATTGCTTGTTGAATAAAAATCATTCATGCATTTTTTTAAATTTTGTGTTTTAGCATATATTTGGAGAAGATAATTCTTTCCTTGTGTAGTTCATAACATAAAAGTTTTTCTTTCCTGAAGTTTTGCACATCTAGAAGATGAGACCAAAAAAACTGCTATTTCAAATTCTCAGTAGTACAAGGATATCAAGTATTGCAGTTACTTTGTAGTTCAGATAGCAGAAAATATCCTAATCGTAGTAATAACATAAATTAATCTAAAGTTTCAAAAAAAAATTCCTGCCTTTTTCTTTGTGCTTGTGTTGTTTAGAAGCGTAGTTTAGTGTAGAAAAGTATTGGAAACATAAGCATAATTTAAAATATTATTATCTAAAGAATATTAAATTTACAGTGTTCTCTTTCTATGAATTATCTTTCGATTTTAATTTTTTACATTTTATAGTTTTACAGTTAATTTCTTTTTACTCTCCTTTTACATTTATCCTTTTAAAAATTCTATAAAAGTATTAAAAGCGAATAAAGTAAAAATAACGCGCGGAATAACAATTATTAGAGACTACCTGCTTCAAGAATCATCGGTAACTTCCCGTTGCTCTAACCTGATTCCTCTTGCTCTAACTCTTTAATAGCATTAAAAGCAGTGAAGGCAACCGGAAGGAGTTAGTACATTTTAAAAAAAGGACATTCTAATCATTAAACAGAAGGAATTAAACTGAACAAACTTAGTTAATGAATGTTTTGCACTGCTATAAAAAACTCATAAATTTCATTTGCGTTGCTTACAGTAATCGTCATTATTTTTTTGGTAAATACACAAGAACATGCTGTGAAGATTGCTGTTATTTTTTAATGATACTAAAAACGGGTATGGGTGCCGAGAATACTAAATGACGTGTCACAATATTAAGGCATAGGTCTATGAAGGTTGCAAATGTTTTACTTGCAATGTTTTGCCAAGCTACGAAAACTTTTGAATGCAGAAACATGCATGTGATGTGTGAAATGGTGAAGGATGCTTCTGTAAAAATTCAAGATGATTTGCTGTTAATGTTTATTACACATAATTATTACGTACGTAGAGCATATTTATTGTATACGATTATCAAAGCTTATAATTGTAGCGATTTCTGAGGTACTGTGTGTAAAAATGATCATTATAATAAAGCATGTTTAATTAAAATTTTTGGGAAAAATACCAATTTAAGCTTTCAAAATATGAAAAATTCAACCTTTGATTAAAAGCCGCTATTAAAAAAATCATTATCTATTTCTAGAATATCCAACACATACGTATTTCTTTTTGAAAAATAAATTATTCTCACATAAAATATTTTTGCTTTTTGAAGGAGATAGATCTCTGATGGACATTCTCGAACTTCGTATAGCATTTCATACATTAGCACTCACTTACTACTTGAAGTTTTTCAAATCCATATGCTTCCTTATATGTATGTTTATTACTTAGCTTGCTCAGTTTTAAGAGATATCTAAAGGCTACTTCCATAATACAGAATAACTTAAAATACGTGCAGCATATTTAATCTTTTTAGTTGCAAGTTTTACAAATATTCTTTTCCCTACTGTGTAACACATAAGCAAATTATTATATTATCTGCAACGTGACGTACGTCCAATCAGTTATTAGATATTTGATTAATACCTAATATTAGAAAACAGTGATATGTATATTGAAGCCTCTAACCAAATTCATTTCCTTTTCTTCTTTTAAACGAGTAATTTGTAATTATAAAACGAATTTGCTTTTTATTTTCCCAACTTTCAATGATTCCATATATATATTTTGTAAACGGAAAATTGAAATTTTTTATCATTATATTGAAAATGCTAGACATTATCATATGAAATTTCATTGCAGATCTGCCATTAAGGATTAATAGATCCTTTTTTACAAACATTTATTAATTGGTTTTTTATTCTTCTAAAGATGATTTACATTTGAAAGTATCTTAGTCGTGTAACTGCAGTTTTTAGTAATTTGATTATTTCGATGTAAAGATCTCTGGGGAAAGCATTTTCTTCGAAAAATTTTTAAATCACGCTGAAATATCCTTCCCCTTCAAAGCTGGAGCCTATTAATATTTCTTTTATAGAGCGTGTGTGCATCAATGTTCTGCTGTGTGAAAACTATATTAAATTGTTGATTTTCTGTTCACCAGATATTTCCATCACTTAAAGAAAAAAATTTAAAAAATAGTAATTACTGCCGTTCAGTATGTATTTTACAGTTATAACCATATACAACTACGTTAGCAACGTTTCTTCTTATTGAGTCATACCTTAGCTCTAGCGTATCTAATTCAATTCCTTAATAAATAAAATTTACATCTAAAACAGTTTGTGATAAATTTATTACATCTTCCATTTTTAACTAATCCTGTTCCTTAATAAAGGAAGTTTATGATTAAAATACCTTGCGATCACCCCTTCCATTTTTAATTAATTCCATAATAAAGAAAATGTGTGGTTAAAATACTTTGTAATAACATGTATCACTTCTTCTATTTTTAACTATTTTAATTCCTCAATAAAGAAATTTTGTGATTAAAATAGCTTGGGATAAAAGTTATCAGTTCTTCCACTTTTAACTAATTCAATTCCATAATAAGGAACATTTATGATTATATTAGTTTGTGATAAAATATATCACTAATTCAACATCATAATAAAGAAAATTTACGGTTAAAATGGTTTGTGATAAAACGTATCTCTAATTGCGTTTTTAACTAATTCATTTCCTTAATGAAGAAATTTTACAGTTAAAATGGTTTGTGATGAAATTTATCACCTTGTCTCCCTCCTTTCCTTATGTCTTTGTGGTTGTAACCGGAAGCAGGCTCGACGCCTATCCTAGAGGTACGAAATTTGAATCCCGGCAATGGCGATGTGGATTTGTTTAGTTTCCAACTTGGAAAAAAATTCTAAAAATTTTCGACAAACTGCGCTCGAAAAACACAACGGAATTTTGCATAGATTTGCTTACAAACATATTCAGAACTGGCGTCAGAGCCGTTTCGACCGCACCAGGTGGCAAAATTTATAGAATTTAGTAAGGCACTGGACGGCAGAATCTTGGAATAGAAGAGATTGCATTAGGTAACGAAAAGTCTAGAGCTAGTTCTAAGTATATTTAACAAAACACAATGGAAACTTGAGCAAAAGAACAACTTTAGTTTGGCGTAGATTTTGAATAAAACTCTAAAGCAACGGTTCTCAATCTTTTGACTAACGCGTATCATCTAAACAAAAATTGGAAAACTTTAGTACCACCATTACATTTTACAATGACTACTTTTTAATTTCTCAATAAAATATTAAAAAAATATTTTGACATTTGCAGAGCCTATTGGCTATATGTTTCAAATATGCACACATAAAAATATTAGACTGAAAATTGATTACCATTTTATAAGGTATTTCTCTCGCCTTCTTGGAGTGCCTTCGTGGTGTAATGGTCTGCACGCTCAGAGCGTCATTGAGAGGTTCGCGGTTCGATTCCCGGCGAAGGCGTTGCTCATTTTTCATCCCGCCTGCTTCCAAAAAAAAAATACCTAATGTCTCTACAATTTTAATTATCAAAATTTAAGTTAGAATACTTTAATTCTGAAATTTAGCTTGAAATTTGGGACTGTTTAAGGGAGATCAGTTTTTTTTTATGTCTAGTCTTATTTCACTTAGTTTTAACCGTAAATTAGGATCCAATTTCAATATCCATCTGTATTTATTTTTCGAATATAGCATGGAAGAAAATCTTTGTTAACACAAATAGGTTGTGCAAAAAGGCAATAAAAATTTAATAGCTTTATTTGAAATGCCTTTAAATTCTTTTTTTTTTGTTCGGCCAAAAGTTAACAAGTGTGTTATTCAGATAAAATAACATGCCGATTAATTTAGAAGTCAAAAAAAAAAAAAAAAAAAAAAAAAAAAAAAAAAAGCTCTAGTGAAACAAATTTATCACTATATCTTATCTCGTTCATTTGCGCTCTGGCAGCTGAGGATGATGGCTCGGTAAAACCATCGAACCTAGTCCTGTTAAAATATAAAATATAACGCTGACTTTTGTTGTTTGACTTCTAAAAAATTAATAAGTGTGTTATTTCTGAAATTTTCTGTTAGTTCGATCATAGGAAAGTTCTATCAAATTTTCTTTTTCTTTGCGAGATTTTTGAATTTAATAGTTAATAATAATTTGTTTCTTTGCGTACCACCTGTTTTTCTCATGCATACCACCAGTAGTATGTGTACCACCGGTTAAGAATCTTTGCTCTATAGTTTTTGGGAGGTTTCAGATACAGTTCCCTCTTCTTCAGGGGCGAAATAAGTTTTTGCCAATTGCAATAACCGTTTTCAAATCGAAGGATATGGACGGAGTAAACTGAATATTGAGCATAGCGCTATCTGGAGATGAAAATAGTAATAAAATGAAAAAAACTAGGATACTGCAGTTTTTAAAGCATTAGGAAAGGCTGGATTGAATTAATGTCATTAACATTTTACTATTAACTATCGGCTGGACAGCTGATCTACTACAGGTATAAATTCGTATCTGAATGAATGGTCCAGTCAATGTCATTAAGTAAAGAAGCTAAATTTTTGTGACGGTGAAAAACTTCAGTTAAATCCTTTTCGCCAGCTGAAGAAGTTTTACGCATCATTTTGCAGGGCAAAACAGCAAAACGGTTAAAATAGAAAACTTTGAAAACAGCTATAATAAATCATATTCAAAACGGTAGTAACTGCAAAATACCACAAAAGCAAAACACCGCTTTTATGATGTAGGAAAACTATAAAATATTAACAAATAATTTTAAATAAAGAAAATATCAAGCAGGAATTAAATAAGCGAGTCTTATTATAAATAAAATTGAAATGAAAACCCACCGGATTCCGAGAGTGAAAGAACCTAAGTTGAATGCAAAATGGGGATCCTCCCTTCCAAAAAAATGGTGCATGGAGACAAACGATCAAAATGTCAGGAAACTCTCGCAAATGAACGTTGGTAGCAAATAATCCAGTGGAAGACACGCCAAAAAAACACGTCAATGTAAAATTCCTCCTATTTTCAAAAAATATTTTAACTGCTCAAAAAGGGTAACCTGCGCCTGATCGCCCTCGAAATCTATGTCAATTTAAAGCTGCTTTTTAGCCTATCTTTAAATTTTAGATTGGCGTGTTTCTGTCCATAAGGCGCAAACTATTGCGTATTGTGATAATTATTTTGTTAAGAAAACTTTACGCGTAATTATATCCAAGAAATCCGAATATTTAATTGTAAATTTACATTAGTATAGTGCTATATGTAGGGGCCTGATATCACATGGTTCTGATGGAGGTTTAGATGGCGTACTTGGAAACTATAGTGATAATTAATAAAATATTTTCTATGATAATTAATAAATTATTTTCTATCTTTTCTCTGTTTAAGTAATATAACATGACTTTTGCTTTCAGTTGTAGAAATACTGCATGAAAATATTAATGTAACCAATAGAACAAAAACAATATTTTAAAGACTTTTGTATTTTAATTCCTTAGCAGAGAATAACATATTAATCTATTGAAAGATGTGTAGAATATATTAAACAGCTGCGTTTTGATTTGTTCGAAATAAATATATTGACTGCATTTCTAAAAAGGTTATAATTTTCATACGTAGTATACTTTTAAATATTGACTATATCAAAATTTCATTTTTATGCGAATAACTAAATGATTCAGTAAACCACAAGATTGTAAATTACATAGCATTTAAGATTTATACAAAGGAGGTTCCATCTTTTTATGTATTAAATCTTTTTCTAAGATAAACTAAAATAATTTCTGCATCTTTCGAAAAAATTTTCAAACAATCGGGTATTTCGACCCTAGAAATTCAACGAAAAACGTCAACTTTAAATTTTTAATGCATTTAACTGGGAGAAACTTTCGAGTTATCGAAAAATTTGAACAATTGCAATTCTACTGCATTTGCTTGACGTTATTCCGTAAAACTGATTGCATCCACAATTAATTCCATATTATTATTTCCACAGATGTTCCAAGATGGTGGATCGTGTTCATTGGTCATCCGGCAAACATATCCTGAAGACGAAGGCGTTTATACGTGCAGGGCCACCAATGCCAGTGGTCAGGCAGAAACCTCGGCTCGTCTGACTGTTGAAAGTAAGCCTTAAGCGCCTGACCGTTTCAATCAGTTTGTGAATCGTTTTACATGAACTATTTAAAGTTTCTTGAACTGTACATAATGTGTGTGGCTGTGTGTCAGAGGATACATGTTCGCGTTGATTTAATCTAAAAAATTTGTGCATCCTTAGAATAGATTTTATGTTACATAAAATCTGCTTTTTTGTGCTTTTTTCCCTCAAAATCATTGCAAAGTTATAAGGCAGTGTTCTTTTTTAACTTTTTATTTTCAACAAATCAAACTCATTCTCGATGATTTTGCTGAGAATGGATTAATACATTTTTTGTATAGATGTTTAGTTAAACTATAAGAATCATTAGCTGCGTAGTCGGCAATCTATTTTTCAAATAAAAATCATGTTTATTACCGTTGGAAAGTTTTGTCGAAGTAGTATGTAAATTTCGCTTTACGTACTTATATTTTAGTCTCTGTAATTCGTTAATTTTTTCTACATAAGTCATAGTTGAGATGTAAATATAAAATTTGTTATTTTTCTACCTGATAACCATTTTATTTTTAATTTTCTCCCTTTACATTCGGTTAATAAAATCAACCGTAAAATTTCCATTCTCAGTAAAACTAATGAACTAAACCGAAATATTAATTCTCCATGTGCATGCGATTTATTGTACTGATATCTCCTTCATAAAAAATAAGTACTTAACAACACCCGCGTCAACAACTTATTAACTGAGCTGCTGACGCGCGTGATCTTGACTGCTTAAAATTATGTATTGCAATTCAGCTTCTGAGGTGAACTATCTAGGTCAAGTCTTCAAGATATATTTACGTTTTTGTGAGATGGATAATATTTGGACTAGCAGAAGTACATTTTTTATTTCTTGGAGAAAATTATGGGATGGATCATCACTCAGTGAGTGCCATGAGGAATGAAGAGAGAAAACTGTTCCTGCCTTCCGAAGATCTGCCCTGGGAAAGGCCGGAACCAATGATGAGCTGCACGTGCTCTGCTTCCCATCTCACATAAGCCGAAAATAGATGGAGGCTTGTTGCCAGATTTGGACTTCAAGAGAGATGGCGGTTTCAAATTTCGCGGAGACCTGAGGAGCTGTGTTCACGTGTGAAATAATAATAAAAAAAAAAAGGATATAGAAAGAAAAACAAGGACCGTCGTGGTCTGCGTTATGTTGTGGGGCTCTAAATTCGCCCAGATCTTATCTTGTTTATTTGCTGTACTGTAACCAACGTTGCCAATTAAAAATTCAGTTTTCTAACCTTGCAATTAGATTTTGTCATTCTTTCAAAATTTTGTCTGTAATTTGTGTCTTTGATGTTTTAAATTACCTTCTACAAGGTTATCTAGAATGATTGTAAAAATGCTGATTTGTTTTAAAATATCATGAGTTGTTGCACTGAAATACGAGATTACCAGTGAGCTATAAAACAAATATAACTAAAAATTATCCTTTTGTAGAAAAACATCTCATTTATGCTGATTTGAATAAGTATGATTTAATTTGCTGTTCAATCGCAGACTGCCAGATTACTTGGATAATATCACTTATTTAAAAACTCTTGTCTTGATGCTTGATCTTTCATGAACCTAATTATTATTCCTAATTTTTAAAAGAAATAATAGGATATAAATCAAAAACATGAAACTGTAGGATTGCGTGTGTTTTTTTTTCCAAAACCTAGTGTTTAATTTACATAATAACTTTAACAACAGTGATTTCGTTCGTTAGTAGTGAAAGTTATTTTTCGTAATAATTAAATTTCAGAAAAATATTTTAATTCTTCTAATATATAATAATATCACATGCGTTACAATACAGGGTTTTTCCATGCATATGTACTCGCATTACATAAACGTGAGTGCTCTTTATAATACACTGCAATTGAACTCTACTTAATATTTGAATATCTCTATGAAGGAAAGAAACATATATCTTTATAATAATTTAATGGATAACTCTAGGACGAGGAAAACAAATTTTCTATGTATTTGTAGTTCTAAATAATAGCTTAAATAAGAACTTAAATTTGGTTTTCTATAACACTCACGTGCTTGTCGTAGCATGTGGTTGGCAGTCTGATTCATGTAACAAGATGTCATTCTGTGACGCACTCAAAATTGAGACAGTGGGAAGAATGTTATAATTCTTTAGCAATGAATGCCATCTTTCATAATAATTAATCCTCAGAAAAAATTAAAAATTTTTATACTGTTATCACATGCATTACAATACAGGACTTTTCCATTGCCTGTGTACTAGCATCATATTAATGCAAGATTAGGTACTTTGAGTATTCTTTCATTGCTATTTATTTAAATCTGTTGGTGAATAAAAATAAAATAACTTTATAATAATTTAAGGGATAATTTTAGACTGGGGAAAAGAAATTTAGCTCAAAAAAGAATTTAAGTTTGGTTTTTTATACTTACTCTCACGTGCTTGTCGTAACATGTGGGTGGCAAGCTGACGTAATAAGATGTCATTCTATGACATAATCAAGGTTGAGCCAGAAGGAAGAGTATTATAAGTTTCTTGATTTTATTTTTAAACACAGCTTCATGATCATTCCCGGTTAACTTTCACGTCTTGAAAGTTTTTGTCAGAATATATCAGTATAGAAGTTTTGCATTATTAGTTCAGTAAATTAAATATTTCTGAATTCCGGCAAGGAATTCCTTTCATTTGATTTTAGACTGTTTCAGTTTTCTGCAGCATATTTTTATCTAAGGGTTTGAAATTAAAATTTATGTTTCCTCCAATCTGCGTATCTTAAATGAAATAAATATATGCTGTTTTAAGAACCATATCTATCGACCACACTGAATGATTTTCATGCTAGTAGAAAACTGTTAACAATATTTACTGTCTCATTTTACATGTTAAAATTTTCCTTATAAAATTGCTTAATGTATATACAGTGTGTTAAAATGTTTTAGGTGGTTCATGTTTCGTTTACACTAAAAAATTCATCATTCTAGAAGTCTAACTACAATTTTAAATCGCAACAAAGTGCTTTGTGTTTCAAAGTGTTATCCATGTAGAAAATTTACTTATCAACATTTCTAACTTAAAAGTGTTCTGTTTGACATTAAGAATTTCTGTGCACTTTATAATATCACCTTCAAAACTAGTCTGAATGTAATAAATAATAAGGGATAAATCATGACACATAAATAAGAAAAAATACTTTATTTTCACTATATTTACAGAAAAAATTTAAACATTATTAAAACTACAAAAGATACTGTAAGAATTTTAATATAAAGTTGTTAATAACAGAGGAGTTACCAATTCTTAAAAGGAAAGAAATATTGTAAGAAATACACTTAAATATTTCAAATGAACGGCTTAACATAAAATAAGAAGACTAGATGCATTTCTTTTTACCTTATACCTTACTTGAGCATCTATGGATTCATTGACTGATAAGAGACCTTTCTATACTTAATTTTTCACGTTTTGCATTTTTTAAATGAGCGCGGTGCATTTAATTACATAAAAGAATTTATCAGATATTACTGCTGCCCCTTTTTAAAACAACTGCAGCTAATATCCTCAGTAACTAGGACTTTCAGAAGGGTTATATAATTTAAGATGTAAAAAGCAATTTAGCTCAAAGCTATGAGATCATCCTCAAATAAAGTTTTGTAATGGTATTTACAACAAAATTTATCTATCTTCCTGCTTTTGCTTGCCAAATAGCGACAACTTGGCAAGATAAGCAAGCCTTTAAGTCACTGAAAATTAGACATTACTGTGAGTGAGACTCATCTCTACTTTTATCGAGCAGTCCCAAAATACAGAGCCTAAAAATGTCTATGACTCCTCATCTGAGCATTTGAGTTTACACAGAACTATCTAAATACTCAATCAAATGGCTCACGCTTAAGTCTCTGTTAGCACGGGACCCAAGAAAGGAAAAGACACGAGACCCTTGATTGTTATGTGACGTTTACAGCATTAGTGATTCACAGTATCCTGTTTTCTTTGGCGATTTCAGGGCAGCTTTCTTTCTGAGTCATACAACGTGGGGTGTTATTATAGAATAGGATTCCCCCTGTTTTTCCATTACTCAGAGACAACTTTCTTCCTGTCTGGTAGTGACAACGAATGACAAATAGCACATACTGTCTAGCACTTTTAAGTGATGTAATCTTTTTACTTTTGGAAGTTGTGAAATTAGTTTTTGTTTATTTAGTCTGAAAAGGAAAATACTTACCTATTTGTCTTCTGAGTTATTTAGGTCAATATAAACTCCACTGAAAGTGTTCATTCGTATTCGAAAATTTTAGTGCTCCATTTTATTGGCACAGGACTTCTTGTGTCTTTTACCTTACAAATGAACTGATAAGCGAATTCTTTCTATCTTATCTTTTGCTATATGCCCTCTTTTTCGTATATTTATTATGTACCTTTGCGAGCTAACTATTTGCACAGTTTAAATAAATAACTATTATTAAGTTTAAATAATAATAACAAGTTTAAATAAATAACTATTATAAGATACTTTTGAAAACTGAATTTTAAAAATTTCTTTATTTTGGTTTCGTATTTTTCTCCTTTTAATAATCCACATTTTTTACATTTATTAAACTAAATTCTAATTGTAAGAAATTTTTGGTAAACTGATTGACTAAAATAATAAAGAACCATTTTTTCTAAGAGGCTGGTATTTGAATGTAACTGGCACATGGTTACTATTTTGAATTTGATCATAAAATTGCATCAGTTGAATAAACGATAATTTAACAATTTTACAAAACTGCCATTAATTAATGTTATCAAAATAGTTTTCAATACCTCGTTACCAATCTTTCTGCTGACTGTTCTAGATCAAAAAATATTTAGTGTGAAAATAGTTTTATCGGAATAAGTTGACTAGAAAATAATTTCGATCACACATACAAATAATTTTCATAACTATTATTTGACTATATTATTAAAAACATTTCAAATACTGACAGTCCCTCCAGCTCTCTCTTCAAAATCATATCTTCCAATGAAATTTGAATATTTCTTAAAATTTAGGTGCATTTACAAACAGACGCGTTTTAAGATGACATTTTTTGGGTAGAGTATACATTTAAAAATCATGTTCTATCGTTCTTAAATCTCCTTCTGGCTTATCCTATTTAATTCTAGGATACTGTATCATTATTCCTTGGTAATTAAAAAAAAAGAATGTAATTCATTGTGTTAATCGAAGAGTAACAGATACTCTTTTTTAAACTCTTAGATATCAATAGGTACTTAATCAAACACGTTAGAGAAGGGGGCAAATCAAGTTTATTTTAAAACTTGCTGAAGCTTTTTTCTCGTGTTTAAGTTCAATGCATGAAAAAAAGAAAGAAAGTATACTCGTTATACAAAGGGTTGGTTCTTGGGGAGCATATAACACAGTTAGGAAACAATAGCTACCGACATGATGATTTCTATTTATACTTCTTAATGTAGGGTAATCTAGATTCTGGGGGCATGCAATTTCGTCAACAAAAATTGATCTCCTTTTCACAAAAGGCTTCATCATTTAGAATCTTTATCTAATGAATATCGGGTAATTCTTCTTCTTATATGAAGGAATTAATTTTCTGTTCGCTAATTTTAAATTGCATTAAATTGTAATAGACATTATGCATTAGAACATTTTTTTTTACTTGGATTAATACATTTTCGGAGTACAATACATTTACATTTACACACATACAGAACAGTAAAATGTATTGTTACTGAAACTATCTGAACTCTTGTTAGTGAAATTAATAAAATAAAATATTAAATTAAATTTTCAAAGGTAAATGGGAAGATCTGGAAGGAAAGGGAATCTGATTTTATTTTCGGATACTTTACTTAATTAAAATGATAACTTGATATGCATCTAGGTGCTGCTGTTAACATACTAATATTATACATATAACTGTAATGGCATTTGTTAGCTGTTATTTAGAAAAACAACGAAAAGTCCTTTTTTTTCACATGTAGTTATTAGTTAAAACACTTTAAATTTCCAAAAGATATTTTGGAAACAGACAAACTTATAAGCGTGTTCTGCCTACCATTTTTACACATTTCAAATAGACCTGTTTCCTATAAAATTCAACATTCCTAATTATTCAAATTTTTATGACATGATTATCAAATTAAAATTAACTTAATTATACATTAGTTTCCAAACTTACAGTCTAGCAAAACTACTAAAAATATATCTATCAAATTAAAAAAAGCTGATTTGTAATAAATACTACATGATAACTAAGAGAGGTCTAATATTTAGCTAATGAGCAAATAAATAATGTATTATGAAAATATCTTAACTGCTAAGAGCATGAGTTGGATGAATGCTTGGTTTTTAATATGCAGATCTGCGAATAAATAACGTTAACTATAGAAACCTTTCTGTTTCTTTCAGAAAAAATTCCTCTGCAAGAAGTGGTTCCTTCCAAAGATAAAGTGGCAAAAAAACAAAAAACAAAGCCAGAAGAAGAGAAACCCACTCCACCGAAGTTTGTCAAGCAGCCTAAACCTCAAACAGTAAAAGAAAATGAAAAAGTAGTTTTGGAATGCAAAGCAACCGGACATCCGGCTCCTAAACTTACCTGGTATAAGAATGATGCTCCTCTTCAGTCTTGCAGGCTTTACAAAATTACGACCAAAAAGGATAAAACTAGTGTACTTGAAATATCTTCCGCTGGACCGGTGACTGACATTTACACATGCAAAGCTGTAAACACTGCTGGAGAAGCTGTTACATCTGCGACAGTCATTGTAAAAGGTAAACTCTTTTTTTTTTAATCTAGCTTAACAGCATACATAATTCTTATCAAAAGCAAAGCGTCTTATTAGTCCTTGCTTTACAAGTTCAATAGAATTTAGAGGGAAAGTATTACGTTAGCACAACACATTATCGCGTTTATGATGCTTTCCAGCTACTAGTTCACGGTTTAATTCTTGGACATCCTAGATTTTGCAGTTGTTAGAAGCACGATCACAATTCCTTGAACAACTAATATTGGTTTACTTTATAACAACATTGTGCAGTCTAAACATTATGTATTTTCGGTAAGATTCTTGCAGATTTTAAAGAAGTTCACAAAGTTGAACTAAGCTTAAATTCAGCACTTGTGTATCACTGGAACAGTTGTTGCGGAAGAGCAACTCCTCAGCAAAATTGAAAATAATTTTCTTTAAGTATATAACTTCCAATCACTAAAAATAAAAGAATGGTATTTGGTAGAGATTGATACTTCCATGGCAATTAACACACGTATATTCTGCAAGCAGTTGAATCACTTCGGTTTAAGGAAAACACCACTAAGTAGATATTAGGAGAACAATGTGTGAAGACCTACGGGATAACAGTTAGAAATTCGTTTGCAATAAAAGTTTGTTGAATTACCTGAAGAACACGGAAACGATGAGCAGGTGTTCAATTTGTAGAACAAAAAACGACTGAAACAACAGCTGAAAGCAGTTTCTAGAGGGCAATGTAGTAGTCGAGAAACCGATTTGCAGTTCACCAAGCAATAATTGTAGATAGTCATTTCGTATATAATCGAAAAGTACTTTTTTCTGCAACTGGATTTCACATCGAGTAATGGAATAGTTTATCTAAGTTCTGTCATTGATTAATCCAAGTATAATTCTGTAAATCAAGCAGAAAATCGAGAAGATTCTTGAGCAAGAATGTTCATTTGGAGTTGGTAATATCTTTCTGCTGCAGTTATATCCTCACTTTTTGAAACTCACAAGCTTTTATTGTCACACTCAAATGCCGGTAACTCCTCGTCAATCCTGCAGCACGTTGAGTAACGTAGTGCAAGTTTGAAACTGGCGCGGTGTCATCCTTATCCAGAAGATCTTGATTGGACTACTGTGGGATAAAAAGTTTCCTTCTTCGAACGAGTCATGCGGGGGTGCCCGTGCCATGACGGGGAGAAATTTCCGTCGTTGTGACCATTTCGGGCTCGATCCAGAAATAAAGCCGTTGGTTGAATCACGCCACCTGGCAGTCCCGGCTGGAAACTGCTGGGTTAGTTAAATATAGCAATCTCCGCTAGCAACTAAGTATAACTCTGCATCCTTCCCTGACTCACCCTTACGCTCTCTTTCTCTCTGAAGAAATAGCATTTGTGGGCCACCATTTTGTCTCTAAATTACCTCATCTCCCTCTCGACTAGTAGTCAGAATCCCGTTTTAGCAAATCAGCCTCATTTTATGTCATCCTTTCAAACTGTCCTGCAAGAGATGTTTCAGATTGCAGACTGCGTATTTCACGATAATAAATGGGATTCGTTAATACTGCCAGCAATTTAAAAAAGAGTTGAAAGAATGATTATTTCACTCTTGGTTCTTTTTTGTATAATCAGAAAAGCGTATACTCTAAATCTTCGAGTAATATTCTCTCCCTGCGTGCGGGTTGAATGTAGCTGAGTGAAACTTTTATTCTCTGATCTTGCATAAAAGATCGTTTGTTTCGTAAATTAAAAGCGATACTGAAAGTAATTAATAAGTTATTTTTCAAGATGTCATGTTTACAATTCATGATAGATGAAACCTTAAGTTATAATTGAAATGAACAATTCTGTGGTATATAATATATGGGAAGGAATTAAATTCATGAATTGTAGAAGAAAGGAGGTGCTTCCAAATTTTTAGTATTGTGATTTAATTTTTAAATACGAATTAATTAATACAAATTTCCTCTGAAAAAAAAAAAGAGAAATAGAAGCAAAAATCTTTGAGTAAAACAGTCTATTAATGATCCAGTAATAAATATATATTTGTTATTATTAACAATTAATTAATAATTATAAATAAGTTTATACATTAGCATATCAAAACAGAACTTTTTGCAACCCCGCAGTATTAGGTGATGATCCATATTTTATGAGCCACCGTTAGAATATTATTTGGTTGTTCTTATTTATACGATACTTAAATATGTTTTATTATTTATTATTTATAATAAGTAACAGAAGTTAGTTTAAACAGATGTAAAAACTTATATACTGAAAATCAGCGAACGTGAATAGACTTTGATCTCAATTAAATGTATTGCACATATCAGAACATGCATAAATTTTTTTCGTTCGCTATCGGTATAATAACAGTAATCTTTCAACGTATATTGGCAAAGTACATTGAAAGATTATTATAAATTATATTTATAGCCTCAAAGATTGCCAAACTGTAGTTACACTTGTGCTAATGCTTTTGTGCATTATAATGTTTATTAATTATCGCATATCATTAGTGATAGTTTTATATTCAAAATACTTTAAATTCATTTAAAAGTTTAGAGATTATAATTTACATAATCATTAAATTATTTTCGCGAAATCGTTTTTGTTATTGCTCTTCTTTTAAACGAGAGCACGATAGGTATGTAGCTGATGAATGATTTAATCCGATCACGCAGTTGGAACTGAATACAGATTTCGAATTATAAAATGAAAGAAAAGCCCCACTTATTTAATGCATTACCTTACACAGTTCCGTATTCGAATCCGACGCCCAGACGGGAAAGTGATTAGTGTACCGTACTAAAAAGCTTGGGTTCGAATCCCGGAGAAGGCATGGATGTAAATTGTCTGCCCCTTCATTCGAGGTAATGGTGGCCGCCTATTAAGTGCCTCCATATTAAAATGACCACTGCTTCCTTGTGGCCTTAATAGTGGTAAAAGCTTAAAAATAGCCAGTGCCCGCCATAAAAAAAAAAATCGAATATAGGATTTTCTGCCCGAAGATGGTGCTTTACGAACTAAATTATGCAGCTATGTAAACCATCTTCGGATAATTTCCACATAACCTTGCGATCTTTTGTCATTTAACTTTGATATGATTTGATCCATCCGTAATGCGACCAAGTACTGCAATGATCCAATCACTAAGATGAGTGATTATCTTAGAGAATTAATTGCAATGATATGATGTGCATGTATAAAGTAAATGAGATTGAAAACTTTACTGATGAGCAGAATTTAGTGGCTACGTAAAGTAAAGAGTAGTTGCAAACTGAAGCTCTTAAACTTGACAGACAAATATGTTGATGGCATCAGATGCCGAAAATTATGTACAAAGATTAAACTCCTCTGTGAAGAAGGGATTTCTATTTACACTCTTAAGTATTCTATAAAACTGAAAAGATGAATTCAGATTTCAGTTAATAAAATATTTCAAGCTAACGTCAAACTGATCCCTGAATAGTAGTTCACGAAAGAGCTTATTCACAAAATATTGTAAATCCTTAAATAAAGTAGGAAGAAGAGCAGGAATAACCCACATTCATTTATTCTACCGTACCTAAAGCTTTTCTATGATATCATTCTAAAATAATTTACATATTCTATAAAAGATACGGGCGTAGTTTAGAAACAAGAATTCTATAAAAGATACGGGCGTAGTTTAGAAACAAGGAAGAAAAACAGGTAACCTAGGACTGTAATAGGTAGTTAAAACACTTATAAGATCTTAAAATATCTACTTTCATTAATTATTGGGAATAACTATATTTGCACTCTCTTGATTTTAGCTCCATCAGAATTCTTAAAAGAATGTTTGTAAAAGCTACTCGAACTTATTAAATCAATATTTACGTAAGAAAGACAAATTATCTTCCAACATAATTTACTACAGTTTTTCCCAATTCGTTACCTCTGTTTTTCGTGTTGTACTTGCATAAATTTCAAGGTTGTTTACTGTTATGTGCTTGTTAATCGGTTACAAAATATAGTCATATTTCTGTCGATTACCGAACTAAAACTCTTGTATAAATAATCGGTTGTGAGAGATTTGACATTTGTCAAGCTAATATGTTTCACCTAATTCCTATTATTTCCTTGCTGTTATTACTGAATATTTTGTCAAAGAATGTAAAAATTAAATTTGCCGATTACTAAAATATTAGTGCAACATAGTTAGTTATATTGCATACAGTATTGAGTATGGAGCCTGGTGTTTAAAAGCATTGCAGTATGCAGCACTAAATGCATGTATGTACGTAACATTAAACTATCAATTCATATGGAAACCTAAGATTTATAGCATTAAATTCTACAGCCGAGTAGACTGACACAAAGCTTAACGCCCATCTTAGTGAAACAACTGTTTTTATATGAAGATTTAAATAAACCTTTTTATTAAAACTTTAACTTAGCAATAGCACAGCTCGTACTTTACAAACTTAATCACCGCAATTTGCGGGATTTAAATTATTGTGCAATTTAAAAGTAAAATTTAAAACAAGTAACACCGGAAAGTTCTATAGCAAATTCCTAAAATTAGCTTTGTGAACTTTGGTTCAGGATTTTAAATGTGCGAGCAAAACGGGTAGAAAAAGACTAAAGCCGATGTGGTCTTTGAACTGGGTGAGAAAAACCACGAAGGTCAGCATTGCTGCTCAAAACTTCCTTTCCTAGCTTCAATAAACGTTAACAAGTTAACTAATTTGCATCCTGGTGAGAGCACGCAAAATTAGAAGTGACGGTAGAGAAGAAAACAATAATATAATGGGTTAATTTACTCCAAACTTTACAAATGTTCAATGGTTAATTTGCTGAAGCATTTGATTAGAATGTATAAGCTAATGTTAGTAATTAAAAATATTATCTTAAAATGCAATTTTTTACAGTTTATTAAAACACTACGGGATGCAACTATCGCATTCACCTGAGTATAAAACGATATTATATTCAATCCTGCACTTTTAATGGCGTTTCGTTACTCAGGACGAGGAAGTATTAATATGTTGATGGTGTTCGCAAGATAAAGAGGTAGATAAATACTACGCATTGAAGCAACACTAAACGGATATCACTTCTCTTAAGTGAAAATTTAAGAGGTAGCAGCGAAATTATAATATATTTTCTAAATGTTAGGCTACACATGTTAATCGATGCAATTTTTAGAATAGCATTATTAAAAATATATATCTATGTGGGCAAACACGGTACTTATCGATGAATCGTTCTTGACTTATTCCTAATCATCATGCTCCTAAATTCTTGATTTATCCCTAATCATCGTGCCCATTAGTAATTAATTATGCTTTCTTTTGAAAGCTTTTAGACAACTTTAGAAATTATAAGTCAGTAAATTAATTTCAGATTAATTAGTAATTAATTAATTTTTGTCAGGGTAAGATTTTAGAAATAGATATTTGTATTTCTTTTAGAAATCGGCCGACCACCCAAATTTACAGAGCCTCTGCAGCCGGTCTCGGCAGTTGAAGGCAGCAAATTGGTTCTCAAATGTGTCGTCACAGGATTTCCTACCCCTGAAATCAAATGGTACAGAGAAGGCAGAGAACTACGTCCTACGCGGGATTTTCGTCCTTCCTATGATGTGCAGACCGGCGAAGCTACGCTTACCATACCAGAGGTGTTCCCTGACGATCACGGAACATTCACTTGCACGGCTGTCAACCAGTATGGAAAAGACGCCACTACGTCTACCCTCACTGTCACAGGTGAAGAACACACATATCTAAGTGATTAAAATGCGTATAGATTAATGATTAAACACGAAATATTGGGTTTTAAAGCTTGTTTCTAGATATTAACATTATAAGACTTATTTCTGCTTTCTTTTATCATATACAAAATGTATTTTATGCACTTTTTAAGCTAAAATTAAAATAAGTGTAATGGCGTTTGTAGTTAGCGCTAAATTATTCCAATTTTTAGAAATTTAGAAAATTCTGAAAGAAAGAAGAAATATCTACTTTGGGCTATGTTAGAATACCTTTAGAACGATATTTGGAGATACGATTTTCAGAATGCCCAAAGACTAAATGAATGTCCACTACCAGTACAGTCGATGTTAATAAAATTTTACTTCATGGTATGAACGGAAACTATTGTGAGTTTTTTTATGCGAGAATAAATAAACTAGTTATTTATATTACATTATGTGAGCAACTTTGGGAAAAATAATAAGAAGTGACCAACCGCTTATTATTATTATTAGTCCAAAGGGGCTTTCTTCCTGAAGGACTATTGTTTTCATTTTGCGATTTTGCGTTGGTTCACTATAAATGTCCGTTTCACTTTTCAAACTGTTGCCACCAAATGTTAGAGTCTTGCATTATATTTGAAGAAATTAAATAATGAAAAATCTCCATAAATGTTTGTCTATTTTTCACATTGTGATAAAACAACGGCACATAGAGCCATCGAATTTTAAATGACGTAATCCTACTGCGAATATGAGCAATGTGGAAGCCCAAATTTGAAATTTGGAATTTGTTTTATGATTGATTTCATATTTTGTAAATCTTTAACGAATTTTTGATTAACAAACTCAAAGAGTTCAAAGCGAGCAATGGCAACGTTGTACAGAAAAAACATTTTAATCTCCAGCGCGTGAGACTGCGTATAGGAAATTCTAATATGCTCAAATTAAAAACTATTTTGCGATATTGCTCTTGAACAGAATTTTGGTTTAACTGAGGAAAACGTGATATTTAATAAATAAAGGTAACAGACAAATATTTAGTAAATAAAGGTAACAGACAAAATGTTAAAAAACGCCCCTTTGGACGTAATTTAAAATGTGAAACCTTTCAGATTTTTATTTTTTAATTTTCATTTTATATATTTCTTACTTCGTTGTACGAAGCAACGGAAGAATTGTAATTGCGAAAAACTTCGAGTATCATCTTTCAACGGAAATATCCGTTTTGACCGCTTCCCTATCCATTTGGACAATTTTTTTGCATGACGTCTGTACGTTCGAACAGAATAAAGGGCTCTTGCTTCCAAAACGGATTGCCAAGTGCATTTGAAATGGATTCAAAAGGGAATTTTTCCTGACGTCTGTACGTACGTAAGTACGTATGTATGTATCTCGCATAACTCAGAAAAGATTAGCCGTAAAAATGTTAAAATCTTGTATATACTACTGCCATAACATCTAGTCATGCACACCTTTCCTTTACTGCATTCGGCAAAAACCAAACATATACATATATATAATATATATATTTATAATTATTTGACAAATATTGCGTTTACGACTCTCAGTGAATGTCAGAACGAAATTTGTCTTGCCTCTCTTATTAATCGACCAAGTATGGAGCTTCAAAACACTTTTCCCTTGACAAGTTCAGGTATAAAGCTCCAGACAAGGGAGATTAAATTTTTTGCATAATTGTTTAAATTTTTGCACAATTACTTCCCTTGTTTACTTTCTTAATTCCAATCAGTGTCTTAGTATCTTAGTTTTTGCAATTTCTTCTTTCAAATCATTGTCTTAATATGTTAGACTTTTTGCTTTTACGTAGTTCATGTATTAATTTACTTTGTAAAATTCGGGTCTTATTGCTGATGAGTTGGATCTAACAATACTTTTAAACTTAAATTATAATTTAGCAGCACTTTGCGTTAATTTATTCTTTTAGTACTAGCGTGCTTTTTCTGAACTCGTTGACTACTTCTTTTCTCTTTATATAGTATATATATATATATATATATATATATATATATACATATACCCCCTTACAATGCTTAAAAATCCTTACTCTGCCTTTATTTTCACAATCGTTGGTCACATACTTCTAATTACAGAAGTGTTTTAAATGACAAAAGCATTCATGTTTTGGCAATGTGAAATTTAAAAAAAAAAAAAAAAAAAAAAAAAAAAAAAAATGTCAAATAGCAAAATCTAATCTTGTGATTTTCCGTTTCCAATACTTATATTTGAGAAAGTCGTATCCTCGTTATGAAAAAAATAAAATTAGAAGTTTCACATCCGTACGACAGAAACTGACCAGTATATTTAATTTCAAAATTTGCATTTTTTATGTGATTTTCAATTTGCTTTGAGGAATAGATTAATTAATTTAGAATAATTTGTGGAAATAAGTTTAAATGAAGTGCAGAAAAATACGTATAATTTAATAGGCTGTACTGGGACGTCATGTAATTAATTTTTTTTTTTTTTTTGCATTTCCCAGAGGATATTGTCATGATCGAAAAATCGGATTTGTATGAAGCTCCGAAATTTGAGAAGCCATTACTCCCTATGACCGCACCTGAGGGAGAACCGCTGGAAATGAAAGTGAAAGCTACTGGTACACCTTTGCCAATGTTAACATGGTAAGACACTTCTTTAGAAAGAAAACTGTTAGTAAGAAATAATACGAAGAACTTTCTTTAATACAAAAGATGTTTTTAGTATTCTAGTAGCAGACAAAATAGTGCCTTATACTTTTTTCATAGCTTTTGCACCTATTTCAAAACATAGCCATATCAAAATGGCTTCTCGATGCGATGACATATGCATCGAATCGCATCTACTATATTTGGGTATGCCAGTTTTAGAAAATAGTTATATCCAAGATTTAATATATAAATTATTTGTGTAATAATAATATTCAACAACTAATTAGACTCAATTAACTTATTAAAGAAGAAAGATATCAGACAAAACATCAGATATAGTTTCTTCCAAAACCTCAAACTGGTAATGGTAAGTTTATTTTTTGCAATAAGTTTGCAGTTCATATGTTGGAATTTTATTGTTAAGCGTGATTAAGTAACATTTTTTTCCAGTAAACGCCTACTCATGGCGATGGGGCTGTTTGGTGTCTCGCAACTAGACATAAATTTAGAGAAATAATTCGTTCAAAGTTTAGAATTTTGTGAAAGAAAAACTTTATCCTGCATCGAAATTTCTAGAATAAATCCGTAGACGATCTGAGTGCATTAAAACTTTGAGCGTGCGCAGTGAATGTACTAAATTCACTTTGAAACAGATGCAATGAATGACAATCATGCGCAATTTTAAAACATAAAAACAATACCTAAATTAATGTTAAAAATTTGATTTATTGAAAGTACGGGAAAGCACACTGCCCAAGGATGCCTTCATGAAGGACTTTCTAAGAGAAACTGGCTCGTATACACGTTACACATGGCGGCGAAGTTTTAAAAGATGTCTCGGAGTAGGAGTCAGTTGATGGGATTTTTTTTTTATTCCTTTTGTCTTCTCTTTATCGAGAGGATGAAACATTTGATATTGTCGATAAACTAAAGAACAGTTATATTAAATGCTATCCTTATCCAAATCTGCAGTTATATCATTAACATGGAAAACAAAAGAAAAGTAGAGAAATAACTCAAGTCAATATGTGTATTACATACTTCATTACGAAGTATGGTATTCTAAAACCTGAGTTAAAACTCGGGTTAAATTCTAAAACCTTCTTTAAATCGTATTGGAAGCCACTGGTATTTACAATATTAAAGAATAATGTGTTTTGTAGTAGCATACTTTATTCTGCTTTGTTCCATACCACACCTGAGAAACAATCTTCTATATTATACTTAAAAAATCACTTGTTATGAAGCCATATTAAAATGTGCTATAAATACGTAATATGCGTATAGAAAATTTTAATTATTTGGCAAAATACACTCTTTTGCAAAAAATCGAAGCACCGAGAAAGAATTTTGCGATCGTGATGAAATTTGGTATACAAAAACATCTGGATCGAACATGCAAATGATCAAAGTTTCAAGGCAAATGAACAGGAATTGTGATCATAGCGCGCATTTCTAGGGCATAATTCGCAAAGTATAAAACCAGTAACAGAGGCGGAAAAACTTATCTTTTTTTGTTATTGCCATTATAATTCTGTAAAGAAGCAACTAAAGATGCCATTACGACGATATCGAAGACCTTACAGACAATTAAACGACTTTGAACTTGGTCGGATTGTAGGGTTGCGTGAAGCTGGGTGGTCATACTGTGCAATAGGCCGTCACCTGCAGCGTACAGACACTGCTGTGCGAAGATGTAGGCAACAATGGTTGCTACAAGGAAATTGCCGACGAAATGAAGGCTCTGGAAGACCAAGGATCACAAATGCGAGTCAAGATAGGATGATTGTTCGCCAGGCCCGAACCGCCCCAACGGTATCATTGTCGACTATTCGACGCACTACAGCCACGTCTATACCTCCCGTGGTACCATCCACCATCTCACGCGCTTGTCTGAGGAGAGGTTACCTCACAGAGGCCTTTAAGACGTTTCCTTTGATTCAACATATCGAGCAATAGGCCGCCACCTGCAGCTTACAGACACTGCTGTGCAAAGATGTTGGAAGCAGTGTCTCCACAACATCGGCGGAGTCTTTTGGAGTGGTGTCGCAGCCGATCATCATGGCTGCCATCAGACTGTAATCGTATAGTGTTCAGCGATGAATCCCGCTTCACTCTTGAAGCAGATGACCACCGTGTTCGTGTCTGGAGAGAACGGGGCCAACGGTCCCTATCAGCCTTTGTTTCACAAAGACATACAGCCATAACCCCTGGTGTGATGGTGTGGAGCCTTATTTCTTATGATAGCAGACTCATCTTCAGTCATCCTCCGTAAATCTTTAACAGCTTAACGATATGTTGATACAATCCTACGGCCGATTGCATTACCCTTCATGGCACGTCATCCTGGGGCCATTTTCCATCAAGATAATTCCAGGCCACATACCGCTCTGTCTCCGTGCGGTTGATACTCTTCCTTGGCCAGCACGATCACCAGACCTTTCATCAACCGAACATGCCTGGGACATAGTAGGCCGCCAGATTCGGGCACCACAAAACATCGGATATCTGGAGCGACAATTGATGAATGCCTGGCAGAATGTGTCACAGGATGACATCGGAACCTCTACCACTCCTTGCCTCGACGAATTCAAGCATGCATTACCGCCAGGGACTGTTCGACCAACTACTAATTTGAACACTCAATGGGTGCTTGTGAGTCGTGAACAGGTACTATGACCTTGATTTTTTGATCATTTTATTTTCTGTGTATGAGCTATACACATATTCAATTTCATCAAAAACAACCACTTCCTTCATGGTGCTTCGATTTTTTTGCAAAAGAGTGTACTTGAAAATGCTAATATTAGGCACACTAAATTTGCAGTGGAATTAGACACCAAGAACTGCAATTAAATATTACGTTCTTAGATATGAAACAACAGCAACAATTAGGTAAATGTCAGTTTTTTATGAAAAAGTAGACGAGGGCTATTTGCCTTTCAGAAATTTTTCAAAGTAAAAAAGCTGGATTTTTGTTACACTGGAGAAAAGCCATGGAAACGTCTAATATGATCTATCTAACGCCGTGAAATGACTTGGACGAAACCTCCAATGTTTATTTCCTCCAAACCTTTATTTCTTCAATCGGTACCCTGCTAAAAATGCCCCGTAGAAACCCATAAAATTTTTTTACGGGGCCTACGGGTACCTATACAGCTCTGAGGGTACTCGTAGGCCAAATCCCCGTAAAAACCCACAGACAGAAACCCGTACAACTGTACGGGTACCCGTAGGCCAAATCCCCGTAAAAACCCATAAAAAGAAACTCGTACGTTTGTACGGGTACCCGTAGGCCAAATACTCGTAAAAACCCATAAAAAGAAACCCGTACGATTGTACGGGTACCCATAGGCCAAATACCCTTAAAAACCCATAGAAGAAATTTGCACGGCGGTACGTTTACCTGTAGGCCAAATACCCGTAAAAAACCTGTAAACAGAAACCCGTACGACTGTACGGATACGAGTAGGCCAAATCTCTGTAGAAACCTGCATAACTGTAGGCACTATAAACAAAATCCCAGTAAAAAGCCCATAGCCAAAAATCAGAACTTTATGTGCATATCCATTGGCCAAATTTTCATTAAAAAAATGAATATTCCGTAGGTCTATGCCTTGTAAAAACCAGTAAACAAAAGCATGTACACCTATACAGGCACCCATACGACAAATCCTGTAAAAACCACTACAAAAAAATCCACAGACCAATAAAGGTACCTCTTGAAAAATCGCTGCACAAAACAGAACCAATAGCATTATATATAGTGGAGTATCCATACATAGAATGGTACATAGAACGGGTATCCATATACAGAATCCCTATAAAAAACAATACACAAAAATGGAACTGTAAATCAAATTTCCATAAAAACATAAACCAGCAGAAATACATAATTAGTACTGATGAAATGTACAGAACTAAATGGCGGAGAAAGCATGTAAAGTAATTTTAAATAAAACTCAATGCGAATAAATAAAAATTTTAAAATATCTAGAAGCCTACGAGCCCCTGTCCTCCTTAATGCACGTCAATATCTATAAACATATTACAAAATATTTGTATAAATTCTCTTTACAAAATTTTAAACTACCTTTATATAATTTTGAAAATAAAATGAATAGAAAGATAATAACCAAAGTCATGATTCACAACCATCGAATGATATATGTACATATATATATGTAAGAAAAATAAGGAATATTCAAAAGATTAAATTAGCAGCGTAAAATTAATTTTCCTTCTCTATTCTAAAAAACAGTAATCTTTCTGCACTGCATCATTTTGAGATTAATTCATGTCATATGACTCTTACATAATTTGATATTGTAAAAGGAACTAAAACTCAAACAGCCAATAGTAGTTTAACAGCAGTATTAACTATCAAATAAGAGTAAAAATGCATCGAGAACCAAAATTAACTCGGTCTGAATTAAGATTTCACCCTTAACATAACGCATTTGCTTTTTACGCTTTGGCCTAGCTGGATTGCAGTCTGTTTGCTCCTTGTTTCTTACTACACATTTATCAAAAATGTTAATTTTTGGAATAGGCATAAATAATGTGCCAACTTGTTTGTGGCTGCAACATATTTGCTGAAAGAAAAGTTGAATTAAATCAACCTCGATTGCCAAATTTCTTATTCATTGTGGATTGGAGTTTCAACATCTCTAAGCCATCAAAATTCTTGCTGTTCATTACAGATTCAGCTGCTTGTATTCGACTACAGAATCTATTACATATATATATATATATATATATATATCATTTCATTTGATGGTTGCGAATCATTACTTTGACTGTATATATATTATTAATTTCATTATAAATATATACATATAGTACTGTATCTCACTCTCACTGCATATATTTGTATTTCAGTTCTTTAATTGGGAAATTAAACAATTTTATTTAATCACATCAGCTTGTTTAACAATTTGATACCTAATGAGAAATGTATTGCCAAAGGATGGTACTTTCTAGCATCTGCTTAAATTTTAAGTTACCTACAATGCACTAAACCAAATTAAAAAACAAAACTAGAAGAAACCCAAATTTTCAGGAAGAGAAACATTATTAACAAACAAGCAAAAAGAATACGGGACTTGCAAATTAGAAACTTAACATAGAGTTCAAATTTAGCATACTTGCTATCCCCTTAAAACTCGCTTACCACTGATAGTAACAACCTGCAGCTTATTATGACACGCATACACATAGATGTTTTGCGTGGAAGAAAGGATGAATCCTAGAATATAATGTAGTGAAGAAATAATAATATACAAACACTGTGTCGACCCCTTATTACAATGCTTTGAATGTTACCTATATCTCTCAAAAGATAAATGAAACATGAAGATAACATATAATAAACTTAATAATACTCAAAATACAATAAATTATATTGTAGCAAAACAAATTTTAAAAAATTTACAAGTCTCAACAAATACCAATTCTCAATGCACAGTTCGGGAATTAAGGAAATATCTCATTGCGTATAATGTTTTATTCCGTATTACACTTTTAGTGCTATATAATCATCCACAGATTTTATATAAATAAAATCTATAACATAATGGGTATTTATACTATATGTAGTTCTTGATGTAAAAAAGATCAGCTTTCATATTGTAAAAATTCCATCTATGTGAATAAGTATGAATATACTCATATACACATATTTATACTAAATAACTAATTTAATGAAACTAAATTCCTGTAGAAAAATGGGGAAAGTGTAGAATCGCCCATTGCTTGGCGTGTTTTTAAGAATTGCACATACTCGGTATCCATGTACACATCGACCTATTTTCTCCTTTGTCTTTATTCATGTACTCCTTTGACTTTATTCATGTACACATCGACCTATTTTCGCTTAAAAAGTCAAAAGAAAATTGACAAAAATCCAATTCTTTTTACTTTTGTAAAAAGTGCCAAATAAATAAGTGGGCGATTCTGCACTTTACCCGAAAAAATATATAAAAATACCATTTACCTATATATATTAATAATTTATTATTACACAAGGTTTTTCATATACCATCTCAAAGGAACATAAATTTAATTAAAGCGATGCATTATTGGAATAAATTTGAGTCAGTGTTTTAGGTGTAAGTCATTTAGATTTCTATTGTAGAAAGAACACTTTAGAAAATATATAGAAATATTATTTTGAACCATAAAAATTCTAAATAGTAAAATTTAAAGTACTGAAAAGGTAGCTATTGTTTTTGACAGTGGATTATATAATATAAAAATACCTCATGCTGAGCATTTTCTGAAATTACAATGCCAAATGAAATTTATGTAGTGCAGTATTTAGCAATAATAACTTTTTGTAAACAAATGTAGCTATATTTGCTTAATTGTAATGACAGTAATTTTAACTCCATTTGTACATTGCTGTACAGCAATGCTGTTTGTGATCTGCATTGCTGTACAAAAGATTTATTTATATGGGTTTTCATCTGCAGAGAACAACCGGATTTTCTGTGGAAGTGCTTCCGAAAATAATGTTTAAATATTACTCTAACTATATTTGAAAGCAATGCTATAACAGTGCCCTTATAAGTCTCATGATCCAAAAAGCTTTGGTTTTAATTGTCTCGTAAAAACTTTCAATTACTTTTGCAAAATTCATATCCACGTAAAAATTACTACACCGAAGTCAATTGATTATACAGCAAAACGTTCCTAAAACAATCAACTCCACAATTCGAGATAATGCCAGTTTCCTGTAGCCTGACAAAACTATGAGTGATTTTTTAAGTCCTGTTATTTAATTGTTGTCCTGACAAATGTGCCATTATCAGAGCTGGTCATTTAAGAAAATAACCACTATATGAGGTTTCAACTTAATGTAATTTTTTTCAAATAAATAATTCACTTTTTATACTCCCAAGACTAGTACATTTAATATTTCATAAATCTTATTCACAAATCTATTTATTTCAAAAGCAATTTATGAAATTTTCTTCATCAAACTAATAATAATGAAAATTAAAGTATGCATAAAAATGATTATATGTGTTTTAACAAAATAGCACAAAATATTTAATGTAAAAATGTGGTTCTAGTCTCATACTTGTAAAGAAAAATAGACCAAAAAGAAAAAACAATGTAAGCTACTATGATCATCTAAATTTTCACATAATTTTAGTAGTGGAAAAAAGATTCCTTAAGCTTGTATGTCTTGTCTACCCCATTTAATAAGTAATAAACACATTAAATATTTCAATGTTTATAAATTAATAATAAAACTTACCTTTTTTGCTCGCGAAATATAATTAGTACATTTTTTAAAACATAAAAAAACATTCTTTTTGCTCGGCCACATGACATTAGTCGAAAAATTGAAAATTGAATCATGCAAGATCATTTCTAAGTAAGGTATGCTCAAATTTATTAGTACATAATATTCAAATGATAAAGCATCTACATGAACAAGCTTTGGTACAACTCTGATATACGCCCTAATTTCACCAAATGTGGCGATATGTATTCTGCGCTGGTTTTTGGCGCGATTGCGTGTTGTGTGGCAAACCTGTTGTTGAATTGAAGTTCGGCAAAAGGAAATATCGTCGTGGCCATCCTGTTGAGGAGCAATGGGTATTTGGAGGTGTGGAAAGAGGGTATGGGAGATTATTTTTAGTGGCTGTGCGTGATAGAAGTAGGGATTTGTAATTATTTGTGAACCATAGTATGAATTTTCTGGATAGTGTGTCTGGCTGTTATATAAATACAATAGTGATTACGTGGCGGCATGTTAAAGGTGGTATGGTATTTCTGCTGTTCGAAAAAGCATTAATGCTAAGTGCATTTTATTTTATTCTTGTTCTTATTTTGTAGAATGTTATGCTCATTGTTTTTTTAGTATGAATTTCTGTCGTTATTGTTGTATTTTTGAATTGTTTGAAATTCATTTTAGTTATTTTGTTGATTAGTGCGTACCGTCTAAATTGTGCAATTCGTAGATGTTTTTTAAAGTTGAAACAGGATGCTGTGTACATGGTATTCTTTGAAATTTATTGTTGTTATGTTAATTTATTAAAGTGAGTTGTGCGTAGTTCGTAGATTCGTTTGTTGCCTAAATTGTGCAATTCGTAGATTTTTTTTAAGTTGAAACAGGATGCTGTGTACATGGTATTCTTTGAAATTTATTGTCGTTATGTTAATTTATTAAAGCGAGGTGTGCGTAGTTCGTAGAGTCGTTCGTTACCTAGATTGTGCCATTCGTAGATGTTTTTTTAAGTTAAAACATATCGCTGTGTACATGGACTCTTGTCAAATAATTTTTTTTAGAAACTTCACGGTTTTGCTATCTAAATTTTTCGTTTTTGTTTCGGACTTTTAGCTTAAATTGTGTGCTCAAAACGTAGTTTTTGCATTCGCAAAAACCCTGTTTTTGGAGATATTTTAGGCTTAGAGTTCGAAATGTAGACAAAAAATTTAGATAGCAATATGGCAGCGTGGAGTTTCTCGCCAAAAATATTTGGCGACTTGAGGGTGCATATCAGAGTAGTTCCCAAGATTTGAAAAAGTATTTCTAAACTGTAATCAAAAAAATAAATTTTCCAAAATGCAGTTTCAGTAGAATGCAAAAACTATATTTCTGCATCTGCACACTGAACCAAATTATCAAGTCTGAAATTATCACTTTTCAGTCTTTAAGCACATTGTTTTTCAGGAAAAAGTAAAGATGGAAAATCAATTTCACGCACAGAAACTCCATTTCACAACTAGTCAGTTATCAGCAACGTTCTCTCAAACATTAGACACGATTACACGTGCATGGCTTTAGTGGTATATTCATAGTCAGTGCTGGTATTTTATTATTTAATTACTAGTTTCTAAACAGTAAAACATAGTAAAATTTGTAATACAGTAAATCATAGTAAATAATATATTGCATTACTACAACCACGAAAAAAATAACACCACCATCGCACAACAATAACTAGAGCGGCGCCATATTGCTTGTTTGGGAAACTTCTGAGAGTGGGGGAGGGAGGGGGAATTTTTTCCCTCACGTCAGCGTTAACAGGGAGAAAAGTTTTGCGATTGTGAATGGACTTGTTCGCGTTAAAGAGATGTAGGTTGATACCGGTGTTTATTTGTAATATCAGAAATGTAAGTGCTTATGTGTGTGTATTCAGAGAACCAACTCCCTAAGACGACTGCCCTGAAAAAGACCAGTATTTCTGAAAACATAAGTATACTTTGGTATTGAATATTCGCTCTGTAAGGCGACCATTCACAAAGAAAATTCTGCAAGTGTGGCTGGTCGCCTTAGAGAGATTCATTCCGTAGATGCAATCTCCCTAGTAGACGACCACCTGTAAAAGATAAACGTATCTCTGAGAACGGGAGTATATATTGGTATTGAGCATCACCTCTTTAAGGCGACCACTTGCAAAGATGAATTTTTATTTGCGGCTGGTCGCCTTAGAGAGACCTCGTTGTGTGTGGTGTATATGATTACTGTTATTGTTACCGAAAAAAAAATTTAAATCAAATAAATAAACATATTTAGTAAAAACCCTCTCTAAAACGACCACCTGCGTTTCCAGGTTACTCTGATGGTCGTAAAGAGATCATATTTTCATTCTGTTAATTTTATTGTTTACATAAAGTCTATTAACGTCAGATAAAAAAATTAGAAGTCTATTAACGTCAGATAAAAAAAAGAATATATCGGTAGAAATCTATTAACGTCAGATAAAAAAATAGCGTAAACCCATATAAACCAACAGAAGATTTATTATTATATTGATACCAGTAAGAAAACCAGTAAAAGTCAATATAAACCTATACAAACCAGTACAAAGTTCTGACATTGAAAAAAAATGTTGGTTGTATGGGTGTCAATTGATACCAGTAAGAAAAACCCACAGAGATCAATAGAAACCAGTAAAAGTCAGTAGAGACCATCAAAAATTCTATAGGTACCAGTAGAAAGTTTTACTGGTTTCTATGGGTCATTCTGAAACCAGTAAGAAAAACCAACAGAGACCAACAGAAACCAGTAAAAGTCAATAGAAACCCATAAAATATTATGGGTACCCATAAAAAGTTTTACTGGTTTCTATGGGGCATTTTTAGCAGGGTATGAATCGTAAGAAGACAAGAAATTCGACGAAACGTGCATTTAAAATTGAAGAATGTGCAATGGTCATCAAAATTATTTAATCATATCTAAATAGGTATATAATCATAGGTTATGAAGTATTTCCCCATGACTGATTATCATAGCAAGTTGCTCATAAAATATATTTTGCAAATCTGTCTGTAAGAAACGAATAGATTCAATGTTGTGAAATATCTAATAGATTTCTTAAAATATTACTTTTGAAATAATTTTTCAAATAAAGTATTTGATACCTTTCGCCAGGTATCGTAATAACGAGGAGCTGAAGCTCTCCAGGGATTTCAAAGTGACCACAGAAGGTGGAGAATCGACACTTCTGATAGCTGAAGTCTTTCCGGATGATGCTGGTACTTACGGTGTCAAAGCAACTAACAAAGCGGGGCAAGCCTCCACTACAGCTACACTGAAAGTTGTCAGTAAGTTATTGTTTCCTTCTTTCTCAAAACAACATAGAGAAAACAGTTACTTATCTACGAAATATTCATTGTATATTAATATTTCAAAAGTATTTCACCATTAGTTTTCTGCGGAATCGATAGTGTTAAAAAATTATAAAATTTTGGTTACACGAAATCTTTAATAAAAATACGCAGAATTTAAATTCTTAAACGATCACTCAAAGGAAAAATTTAAACAGGAAAAATGTTTCTTGTAATGGATTAGAGAAACAAAACAGGAAAACATCACTATTCAATCAAAATTACATTCTTTGGAGAAATGAGGATAGTATACAAAATGTGGTAAATAGTTTACGCGTGTTATTCAAACATGTAAATTTCAGAAATTCATTCCAGATTTCATTTTTATTTCATGGAAAAAAAACTTGAAACTATACGGTTTGGTAACAAATTCCCATTTTCAGGAATACGAAGTATGAATATTTTTATATGATTTTTAAAACTGACGTTTACGCCGTTTCTTTTCATCAGGTGAAAATCGAGTAAATCATATAATTTTGATAATTTCTCAAAGCTAATTTTGCATACAACAGAACTGGAGTTCTTCTTTTTTAACGAATGAACTTTAGTAGAATGTGGTAACTTATTAATCCTTTATGATAATCAGTGTAAAAATGCAAATTTTATATACTTTTTAAAAATGTCACATGACCAAACTGGTAGCAGTTTAAAAGCTCAAAAGAGTCATATTCTGAAATATTTTAAAATATCCTCTACTGTTTGTTCAGTGTTACGTTCTAAATAAAATGAGGTTATTTGAACTTCTGTCACAAATGATTTCTACATTAATTATAATTACATACTTAAAAATTTTACTGAAGAGACTATCGTATTCAGGAGAGTGAAAATGAGCAAATTTATTTTTATTAGAAGGTATAATTCCTTGGAAATTTTAAATTATTTAATTAGCTTGATGTACTCCTCCAAATACTCCTCCAAATTACTCCTCCAATATACTCCTCCAATATAATAATACTCCTCCAAATTAACTGCTAATTTTAAAAGTTAAAGGAATAATTGCTTAACTCAGTTATATAGAAAAAGTTATTTTACAATGTACAATTTTTTTTGTAAAGCCCCCCCCAAAAAAAACGGATTTCAGTATTAAGTGATTACATTACTTTAAGCGTATTTTTCTGTTAACAATTCCTTTGAGATAAGAAAGCAAAAGAGAGATGAACTTATATTAACACTTTTTCCTAAATTTAACTTCAAACACCTGTACCTTTTTGTAACTTTTGTTACATTAAAACTAAGAGAATATATAAGAAATTAATAATTAAGTTAAATTAGCATTAGTTTGACATTTGTTTTATAGAAAAGCTCGATGGATTTCAACGGAATCTGAGGCTAACCCTTTTCCTCAAACAGCAAAATGATTCTGTTCTATTTTTCTGGAATTAATGCCATCTGTTAAATAAAAAATAAATATTCAAGCATATTTGAAACAAAGCAAGTAATAATTTGACAAGAACAAGACTGGAACTAAAATCATTAATTGTAATTCACAGATTTTGATGGCTGCCAAAAGTAATTTTTTTAATAAACAAAAATGTGTTTGGGTAATTTTATTAAAATTAAACAATTGGAAAGGAGTGAACAATCATTAATAAAGTTTGATTTCATTATTTTGTCTTTTTTGGTGATAATATCCATGGTCTATGAAAGATTTTAGAACTATTTTATTTTACTCGATGTACGTTAATCTATTCGATAAAGAATATTACAAATTTTGTTACGAAGGAAAATCTTAAAAAATGTATATAAGGACTGAGCAATGAATATTATCAATAAAAGAAAAAAATAACCTAGAAATTTAACTTGACTCGAAGCAATAGTTTATCCTGAAAGAATGAAAAGAAAAAGAAGTTAAAATTTTGAAATAAACTTGTAAAGGAGCTGAAAGACTAAAAATGTTATGGTCCTCTTATTTGGAAAAGGTGATAAAATGTCTGTTTTGTTGTAGGAATGAAAATTAAAAGTTTTAATGTATGGTTTGTTAAAAATCTATTATGTGATATATCACCATTTTTAACACTGTAGGCGAAAAACAGTGAGAATACATTTCTTTAAAATTAGTGATGAATTTTTGAATGGCCATGAATCGTGGAGGGGAAAAAATCACAGCTTCGCTTCTTTTTGTCATTTGAATCTTCAGACACTTCTTTTTTAATTTAAATATTTTAACTTTATAACTTAGAAAAGATTAGTTTTATTGACATGCAACAAAAAACTTCCTCTACAAAAAAAAAAAAAAAAAAAAAAAAAAAAAAAAAAAAAAACACGTTATTCTTATAAAGGTACCTATGATAGCAGCTCATAATACTATACTATTTAACTATTCACTATTCATCTTGTAAAATTGTAAAACTTCTAAAATTTTCTAATAATCGCTGTTGTGCTATCTCAAAAAAGTCTTGAAGCTAACTTTCGGATTTTCTAGGTAACTTTGAACGTTGATAACATACTACTAAGACATTCTGAAATGTTCATAGTAGTTAAAGTGTTAATTAAAGCTTTTAATTACGCACTTCATTTGCTAAATTTTGTTTATATCCTCTTAATTATTACAAGATTATTTTTAAAACAATATTCATAATTCTATTTTCCATTAAATACAGATTTTACTTTCCTTAAAATCTTTTAATGTTAAGTAAAAATGTTTTTCTTTTCCTTCTTCCTTTCTAATATGAAGGATTCGAGCTCATTTTAGGATTTGCATTCTAGAAAAAATTTAGATTTTTTTCTATTTCTAATTAGCAATTCAGATTAACCATTTTAAGCTTATATCAATGGTTGAGTGTGAACTTATATTTCCAAATCGGAAGGAAGAAAAGTATTTAAGAAAGAAGTAGGAAACTGTGCAATATGTTTGGTAGATAATTTAAATTACAAATATTATTATACATGTATATAAATTACGCAAACTGTTAATGATCTGCATAACTTATATAATACTACACATATATCAAAAGACAATGAATGAACTTTTTTTCTTCTGCAGGCGAAGTGGAGTCACCGAAAGCAGAACCCGTCCCTCCTATCTTTACTCTTCCTCTTATGTCTCAATTGGTTCCGGAGGGAGAACCAGTTAAGATGGAGGTAGAAGTCGTAGCATCCCCGCTGGCCACTTTTACATGGACTTTCAAAAAGAAACCCATCAAATCTTCCAGGGATTTCCAAATTACCAGCGAAAATAACAGGTCGGTTCTTCTTATCTGCGAAGCTTTTGCTGATGACAGTGGGGCCTATACTTGCAAAGCAGTCAATGAAGCCGGCGCAGCTACCACTACAGCAACCCTGACCGTTGAGAGTAAGTTTGCCACTTTTTATGATACATATTCTTATATGACTTCAATGTAGATAATCTTTAGAAGCTGGATGGCCATTGCGAATATTATTCTTTATAATGGTTCTACGTTCAAGATAACAAGAAATACAACTTTATTCTTTTGCTTTTAGTTAATCTCAAATAGTTATTCTTTTATCAATCAAGTATCCAAGAATCTTAATTCGCTGAGGAAAAAAAAAAAATATGTGTTCATGGGTCTTAATATTTTTTAACATAGTTTGTGTCTCACAACGTAAAATTGACTTAAGTTGTGTAACTTAATTGAAATAAGTTACGTTCTAGTGTTTTTTGTTTCAACAGTGTATATAATTTATCCTTGCAGGTCCACCCGAAGAAGATTCATCTGAGGCACCAACCTTTAAAGTTCCCTTAACTCCAGTCAAAGTAATGGACGGAGAAGAGGCCAAATTGAGTTGCTTTGTAAGTAAACGTGCATGCATTCTTACTCTTATACCGGCTGTTCCAAAAGATGGTATATAATTTCGATATATAGATAATATCACTGACTATTGAATAAACCTAATATGTGGCACACAGAAATCTTGAGGTACAAACCTTGTCAACATTTCGGTTTTTTAATTTGCTGTTTAGAATTAAAGTTGAGTTGCATCTTCAATATTTTCTGCTTTTAAATATTGAAATATTTTTTTAATTTTTTGCAAGTACAAAGTATTTATTAATTTTGCTTGCGATCGAGATCTAGAATGAAGAATATCGCTGGTGTTTGATCATAAGAATTTAATATTTTGCTTCCTTGTCACCCATTCTTTTGAAAATCTTGTTTGTTTTAATGAATGATAAAGATGATTCTAAGAGTCATTTACAAAAATCGTGTAGAAGAGCTGAAAAAACGGATTTTGAAAGGGAAACTCGGGTTCTCGAATTAATAATGATATATATATATATATAGTATATATAGTATATATATATCATTATTATATTATAGTATGTATAGTATATAACAGTATATATATCTTTGAATATAAGCAATCGCTTTGAAACAGCGCCTCAAAAAAGGATTATTTCTAAAATTTCAGAAGTTGTCCTGCTTAGAAAACTGATTTTTATGGCACATGCTTATTTTTATTTTTATGATTATTTGGTACTGGATAATATAAATGCTATGTTATGCATTTCTTAAGATATCCGGAGTCATTAGGTTGCATCCATGTAGGAACGTGAAAAATGTGCTATGCTCTCGCCGGGATTCGAACGTCAGACCTCCCGAATACGGGTCGGGCATGCTTTCAGTTACACCACGAAGATACGCGGAAAGGAGAGAGCCCTTATATACATAAACAGTCTTTCGTGCAAGCATGCCAAATATTAGGAGAAATAGTCACTTAAATGTCTTCAAGTTACATCGAATATATTATTTAGCTATTAAAACTTTTGAAAGCTTTCAAACAACAACGAGTACAAATCACGTTTAAAAGATAACTTACCGTTGTTAGCAGATGATTGTTTAGGAATTTATTCCTAAACACTGTTTAAAAGAGCTATCAGCGAGAGGTTAGAAATATAACCACTCAATACTTGTGTTATTAACCACTCAGTAATTATATAACCACTCAGTTATTGTGTGTGTTTCACTACCGTGAGAGAATTAACTACAAGAGAATAAAAAATAGTAAATAAATATATGCACAAAAATATTAATAACACTTGTACGGTTATAGATAGTAAAGACGTAAGGTTTATTTATTATTAATATTATTATCACTTATTTACTTATTTCGTAATTTTCCCGTGAAGGCTAGACTGGAGACAAGGTCGAGATAAAACGGATGTTGGTTTAAAGAAGTTGTTTTTGGCTTCAATGCACAAAATTTTACTTTCGCAGACGCAAAATACTAGTTTAAAAGTAGAAGCAAGACTCCAAGTTCCGGAGACTGTGAACGATATTCGTTTACAACTGCTGAATTCTATGTAAAATGTAGATTTAAATTGTAGATAAAGCATGTTGTTTTTCAGCAGTTTGGCTTGGTAATAAGTCAAATGTTAGTAAGGTAAAGGTGAGTAAGCTATAAATATGTGTATTCTTTTAAGTTAGGAAAACAGTTCTTGAATAAATTTCGCTTTTCTAAGACAGGCTTTGAATGAAAGGCTTAACTACACATTTTATGTCGCTTTGGCATTCATGCTTTAAATACCCTCCCTTTTTATAGTATCATATATAGAGTATTAAGTATTAGTTGGTGTCTGTAATTTCCATTTACATTGATTTACGAAAATTATTGAGTTATATTAAATAAATATTGAGTGAAACTTTAGACTGAAAATTAGCATGCCGATTCGAGGTTTCAAATTAGGTAAATTTCAGCAGCAAATGTAATAAATAATCTTGCTCTCAATGTTTTCTTTCTGTTAATGAAGTATTGTTTTAATTTTCTACAAACTGAATCTCTAGTTTTGCTACAAGTTATTCAGTTCTCAAGTTACTGAGTTTCTGTTAATTGTTCATTTCTCTCCTTGGTTGTTTAATTCAAATAAATCAAACATTAAGATTTTTGATTCGTGAGAAATCTTTAACATTCTTTCTTAATGACCTTTAATGTTAGTAACTGGATGAATACGATCACTGACTATTTGTTATTAGGTATGATTTCAAATCCTGTCAAAAACAAGTTATCTGCACGTGAGTTTTATAATTTTTTTACTGCAAAGTGAATATAAGTCAACTTCTTTTAATAGTACATTGTTAAAAGCTCGAATCGAAAAATTGCTCGAATCGACAAATAGTACACTATAAATGAAATACTGGATGCAAATATAATTTTAAGTATTGCTTAATTTTTTAATCATGACGAATGCAATGAAATTATTACTGAAAGTATATGATGAATGCAAATAGTATGAGAGTTTATAAAATATAGTAATGAATGCAGTGGAGTATATTATGAACATAAATTTAATTTTAAATACCGTTACGTGCTTTTGAGGTTTTTTTATCATGACGATTGCAATACAATTACTGATAAGTATGCATTACAATGAAATAATTAATGACTGTGAATGGAATTTTAAGTACTGTTATATGACATAGATGTAAAAGAATTATTGATGAATGCAAACAGAAATATAAGCATCATTTCATGGTTTTATAATTTGCTTCTTGACTAATGCAAGTGCACCGTATAATGTTTTAGTATAAAAGAGCAGATTTACATATAGATCTGCTGTGTTTGTGACGTCAGTTGCACTGACAACAGAAATACACCATTAAAATTAAATAGCACTGTAAATCTTTAAATGATATTCCTGGATCAGAATTCCAAATTAACAAAAAGTATTTCTTCTTCTCTGATGTTGTTGAAAACTATTGATTATATTGAATTAAACTGAATTACTTTACTATGAGATTTCATTGTTTTTCAGTGCATTCAAATTTTTAAATATTAATACGTATCAATAGAAATTATATTAACTGAGTATCTCTCTCTTGAAGAATGCAAAATGCCATATAAAATAATTATGAAGCAGTAGTGTCATTTAATTCATGTTCGAAACTTGATCTATTACTGTAAGCTTGAAACCTTTGGCTCAGAGAAATAATAACGCTTCTTTGTTTTACTAATCATTCAGTGTTACTTTTGTCAGAACTACATACTATTTGCGAAGCTTCTAACTGGGAACCTCGCGGGTTGATTCATTTAGTGTAAGCAACATAAATATTTCAAAGAATTTATAAATCAATTTCTTTTTCTTCACTTCACTTTTTTTACATGGGCGACCATCTTAAAGCGTATTATTAGACATCAAGAGATTTCAATAATTTTTATTAATAAATACAAAAAGAAATGCAGCAAATCCTTGTTATCAGAATTAACAGTAGTGAAACCATTTCGGTTAGTCTTTTTATCATTTAATCCACGCTAATTGTTTTCGTCTGTTAAAAGTAGCAATAAATTAAAATCATCAATCCAAGATTGTGACACCTTTTGTCAGATTTGACTGTGTTTGGGTTATTATAACCACTAGGTCCTTGGCTTCTAATTATTAGGTGCCACTGATTTTCCTTATACGAATTATCGTGATAGGTAGCTAAGAATACAATAAAATTTAACTCAAAATCTTTAATTGGTCTCTACTTGAGAATTTACATCAGAATACAGATACCACTTCACTTTTCTAAAATTCACACTTCAGTTTTACTCTAAGCCTAAGGGAAACCCCAGTTTTAATTTTAACGTGTTAAGCTTTCAACCGTAGCTTACAGTTTTTGACAGCACTTCTCCGGAATCAGCTGCATTAGCCAGGATTTAAACAGCAATAATCGCAGATGCTACTAACCCGCGGCTCCATTCTCCGGCACACCTAGGCCCAGATTCGGACTAACGTTGTTACAAGGTATTGCAGAGTTTCTCACAAGTTTGGAATCATGGGCTAATCGCTTTATGTTACACATATAGCAGTGCAGTGAGAAGACATACCAACTAAGTACATGGGGTAAAAAGAGTTCTATGTAATGGAGTTAGAAGGGGGGGGGAAGGAAAGAAAAAAAAAGTGACTTTTATTTGTGCCCATCATTTCGGAGAATACTGGTACTTTAGAAAAGATTTTACATAAAATGAATTCCAATATTTCTCTATTCTAATTTTCATTTAAATCCGAAAAAAACTAAAATAGTAGCATTTATAATTGTAAGAAAATGTTACGTTTTTATTTTAATTACAGTTACTGCTTTTAAACGGTTTAGCCGATGTGTAATGAGTAAAGTTCGAAAACAAGCGTTAAAAATTATAGTATTCTTGTGTAAATTGGCAACGTGAGGGGCACAATTCTTAACGGAAATATGACATTAAAAAACTTTAAATAGTCCATAAATAAACGTTACTTTTCAATTTCATAATCGTTTACCGAAATATTTTTAAAGGAATGGTGAGAGCTCCTGATAAATTTCCTTATAAAATGGCTAAAATTCCCTGCTATGATATAAGGTTACACATGACCTGGGAATGCTGTTTAAGACCTAGATGGCAGCTCAACCCAAACCAGTTCATATATTTTAGCCATGTTTAGTTTTTTAAGACCCTCATTTTTCAAAGAAACTTCCAAATTTTTTTAGGGTATAAAAGGAATTGTTTGAAAAGAAATTTCTATGTTATTTTTTTTGGCTGTATGCTAATCTCCTTATTCTATATTAGTTTAAATTTTTACCTTGAAATCTTGCCTAAAATCAAAAGGCGAACTCTAGGTGTGCCCAGACCGGATTCACCGATAATCTAGGACAACTGAGAGTCTGTATTCTTTGTTTCTCCGCAACTCATAGGTCAGTTCAATGCTCGTTTCAGCACTCGTTTCGAAGCTCTATTCAATCACTGTGGGTGTTCCACTTTGGACACACCCACAGAATTAAAACGATAAGTGCTATCTTCACAAAATTTTTCTTGTGTACTCCTCTAGGTCTAATTATACTGCCTACCTTTTTTTTTTTTTTAATCAAAACTCCGACTTTAAAAGGTAGCGTGCCGGAAAGGGTTAACAGACGTGAAGCGAGTTATCGCTATGTCTGAAAACTACGACAAAATCTTAAAAAGATTATGGTAACCTTTTTTTTTTAAATTTAAACAGAACTGAGAACATGTGTGCGCACTGTTGTGCTACAATGATCAACCCTCGGGGTGATACAAATATGCATAACAGCCAGATGTAAATTAAATGTTGAACAGTAGTTCAGGACTACACAATTTAAGAAGAAGCTACAAGCTGGATGAATACTTTTACAGGCGTGTCAGATTTGAAGTGTCGACAGGGAGAGACCGCAAAACCAAATAGTTCTAACTATTAGAGCTGGCAGGAACTAACCACGTAGTGCGCACGCGATGCTACAAACACTCTCTGTCTCAAATCCAAAAAATCTCAGTTTAAATACTCACAGATAATTTTTATTCTGGTAAGTAATACGGGAAGGAAAAGTTGTAATAACTAGTTAATTAAGATAAGTTATTCTGTAACGAAAATAGAGGCTTGAAAATCGTCTTTTAGGCAAACAATTCAAAGTTCTTTGTTTTTACTAGCAATGATTCAGATTATTTTGTTTCCAATATGAAAAATGAAAAATTTACTAACCACGATTACCTACCTCTAAAGAAAACAATGATTAAAAAATGTGAAATGATTGTTTTCAAACTGTCTGCTTTGATATTTAATTTTCTCCACTGTTTCGGTTAAGCCGGCCTTCGTTTAAGCGAAAATTGGTTAATTTGTTTAAATAGTGTTTTATTTAAATACGAATCTAACAAAACGCATACTGAATTTCAATACAACTTTGTGCCAAAGGTTATGTATACAGATGCCGATTGTTAGTAAATAAGAATTGTTCATTGTTCTGGCTTTGTTCATTGTATGGAAGCAAAAAGAGACTGGGTGTTTTGTGATTATACAATTAGACATTTCATCAGCTGCCGACGCTTAGACTGGTTTTCGCTTAGACTTGTTTATATCCATATGCGCCTTGCATTGTAACTTAGAGTGGCATACAGCCTAAGAAAGCTAAGTCGATAAGTGTTTTTAAATTTTCTTCTGCTGGTAAATTAATTATTAAAAGAAATGTCGAAAGCTTTAGAAATTATTATTATTTTAAAATTTATTGTAAAAGGGATTAAATAAAAATATTTCAAAATGGAATGTATCACTGCGAGCAGTAATATCTGAAAAAAATGTTATCAGCTAATACACACTGGTGGAAAACACCTAAAATAAGCAAATAAAAAAAAACTTTTCACAAAGTTGAAGAAAAATAATTTTAAGGCAAGATTTATTTAATAATGTTACACTAGGGAAATTATAGCCTTCAAAATTAAAAAATAACTCTTAATTAAGTAAAATCTACTTTGAACATTTGGTAGCAAAGGTGCGTACCGTTTGAGAATTTCAAGTACAATAAAATTTAGAAAAATTAATCAGGTGGATAATTTGGAAGGACATTGACAAAACAGCATGATTTTCGAGAAAACTCAAAGAAATTGCGATGAACTTTTACATCAATTAGCTTAAAACCTACTTTGGGCTATAACTCTGAAAAGAATTAAAATTTCGAAAAAAATATTTTAAGCATAGTCTTTTACGCGTATGAATTCTCTGCAGCTGAGAAAAATTGTTTTCGTATTTTTTTTTTTTTTTTTTTTTTGAAATTCTCAGAATGGTAGACTCTCTTGATTCTGGAAATCTGAAAAAAACATAATTAGTGTTCTTCTTTTCAGGTTACTGGTATACCTGTGCCAAAGATCACTTGGTACCACAACAACCGGGAAGTCCGTGAGAATTCCGAAGTATGGACAACGCAGCGAAAAGATGGCTACTGCGAACTTTTTCTGTCAGAGGTATTCCCAGAAGACATGGGGGAATATATGTGCAAAGCAGTTAACAAAGCTGGAGAAGCTGTCACTCGTACTCAATTGACTGTGGAGTGTAAGCAATTTCATTTTATTAACTTCGTGTAAACTAATTTATTACAGGAAATTTTCTGAGGAGAACAAGATTAATATGTACGCAAACTTGACAATTTATTTCAGGAATGTATAACTGTAACATTTCAATGTATTATCACAAAATTCATTTTAATAAGTTTATTCTTAAGTTCAGCCTTATCCTTACAAATACGTGTCGTTTCGGTAAGAGGTGATGTAAATTATATCTGGAAAATAAACTCGTGTTTTATAGGTATATATTAACATAACCAGTGTTTTATATACCATCAAATTTAGTGTCAATTGGAGACAGCTAATCATCGAGAAACGTAAATCTTTACGAATAAGAGCTTTAAAATTCTCAAAGATTATCTTGCATCAGGAATAATTCTATCTGTGTAGATTTGTTGAATTTGTTGATTCTATTGTTTTGAATTTTGTATAATGTAACATCAACAGCTTCAAGAAAAGAAAAGCTCTACCGTAAAAATAAGATTTAAGGGGAAAGCGTATTTAACACTGAGGCAAATGGCGATCTCGGTAAATTGGCAAGATATCACCAAACAAGCAATGGTTTTGGCGACTATTTTTTGGAAAAATCGCCAAATTTGGCGACATTTTGGTCCGGTCTTTGTATAACTGTAATTAAATAACTGTATTTGATCCCTATATGTAACTATAACCGTATCCGGCCTTCATATGCTTCCAGGAGTTTCGAGAAGAAGATTAGAGATTTCTCAGAGATCGGGAGAAAAAACTGTATCAGACCGGGGAGAGCAATAGTTCTTAGATTTTAGTTCAGAGTTAGACCTCCAGGGTTAGAATGTAAAGTTAAGAATTAGAATGTAATTAGATCTCCAGAGTTAGATACCCAGAGTTAGAATGAAAAGAATTAGAATTAAAATGTAAAGTTTGATGTTAGAGTTAGAATAATTTCCAGAGTTAGAATGTAATGTTCAGAGTTAGAATTGCGCTCTGCTTAACGTTCTTAATACTTTAAAGTGATAACTACTGATTATGCTCCACGATACTGAGAAGAGCTGTACGTGTCCTTTTTTTAAAGTTCTAGAACTATAAAGTGTCTCTTTTGTGAAAATAAATTTTACCAAGCTACCATTTGTTCTGTGTGCATTTAGTACATTACAAACCCGTTCTTACACAGCACTATATAAGATTATCAGATACTACTGCTATGTTAACCATCAAAAAACGAAAAAACGTTTTTCTTTTCAAAAACGCGTATCGCTTCCTTTAAGAGAATTTGCATTTCTTGTCAATGCTGCTGCATAATTTCTCCTTCGCTTAATTTTTAATTTCTTTTTCTCTACAAACTGCCGGCATTTAAAAAAAAAAAAACAACTCAGTGACGTAACAGCTCTAATAAGCCTGCAGTGCCCTGAAATCTGCTTTCTTGACCGTGGGCTTCGGGGTGCATAAGCATTTTCCTTGAACAAGTGGTCAGCTTGTCGCAGGACCCCCGGTGTTTAGTCCCCAAGCGAACTTGGTACTCGTTTTATCAACCGAAGTGATGGAAATCAAGAGATGAAAGGCTGAGTCGAACTTGCCCAGCCCGGGAATCAAACCCCGGACCTGTGGTGCTGCTGCTCGATGCGATAGCCACTGCGCCACCGGGCTTCACTGCCAGGACCTACACTTACATAAATCAGCTTGTCATGACTGCGTGTGCAATCGCATTATAGTTGTTGCTGGAAATGAGGAATTTCGCATAGGGGTGCAATAAATCCTACATTCTTATCACATATACAAGTACATAAATTTTTCTTTTGTTTTCCGATCTGAAAGGGACCAAAAAATTAAATTTTAGAAGTGTTTTCAAATATGCTAACAAAAGTTTACCGAAATTAAAAGTTTTCTTGAGATTCAATAATTTTCAATTACTTGTCATTTCTCATTTGCAAATCAATAAATAGTTTATGCAGAGGTGCGCAATTTATATAGGATGGGATTCATTTCTGTGTGAATCATCCTATACCACAAAAGGGACGCTACTAGTTTATAATACTGGTTATTCAGTGTAATATAATTCTAGATATCAGTATAATTAAAAGCTCTTTACTTTCACCAGATGGGGTCATAATAATACAAAAATAAACAACCGTTCAAAAGAACTGAATGATGTTATCTTCTCATTCACGCTGAAGAACTGTATTCGTAGACGTCATTCACTAAGTTTTCTGTAATGCGTTTGTACTTAAGTTGTTGGTTATAGAAAATTAACTTCTTGTGCAGAAAAGATAAATTTGTGACTTGCGTCTATACTGAAATCAATATTTATTATTTCGATGTACATTTTAGCTTTCCATAATCTGAAATCAATCTTATTGATATTATTTACAGCTTATGAATATATACCTGATTCTGAGATAGCAACCGTAAGTGTTGATAAGACCACGTCCGCTGAAGCCACTTTAGTCAGCCTGTCGGAAGAATCGAGTGCCGAGGAACTTTCTACGAGTATACCGGAACTACCAGAAGAAGAGGTTGCTCCGTTGTCACCTGTCAAGAAAACAGCCCCAATGAAACCTGAAGCAGGAACATCGCCTCGATTTACAGTCCCGTTGGAAAACGTTGAAGCGAGACCCGGGCATATGATAAGGTATACATTTCTGTTACGTTTAGTGATGTAGATTATATTCATTTATTGTAATTCATTAACAAAATAAATACAGCAGAATTAAGACTATTAAGCACAATCAAGTAATTATCAATAGTATATGAAGTCTGTGGGTAAACATTTGATTCTTTAAAGAACGCGTAATATATTTACACTGATTTTCTCGGGAACTAAAATGCAGCAAATGACGGCCAAGCATTGGCGTAGCTAGGGTGGGGCAAAGGGGAACATCTGTTCGCGGGCGCAGCATCCAAGAGGTGCCAAATTGATGCTACGTAATTTTTTAATGAAATGTTTTCCATTCTTGGCACACAGAAAGGGTCGCAAATTCTTCAGTTGTCCCCGGGCGCTGGAAACTCTAGCTACGCCCCTGCGGCCAAGGCCAAAAATGGAAGTGAAGGCTTGAATTAAAACTTTCTTTTAACATATTTTTTGTCTAAAATCCCCTTCATTTTATTTAGATCCAGCTTCCTTTTTCATGTTGTAATGCGGAATTTACTTTTATGAGAATATTATCTTAATGAGCCTTTGAAAACAGTTATTTTAGAGTGAGTGGTGTAAGATGTAATATTTACCACTAATCAGCTGACTTACAGAACATTATTTGCAAAATAGTTTCCAATATTTAAGCAAAAGCTTAAAATCACGAGCGGGCAAAAATTTCAAAAAATGCAATTCATTTATACTTAGAGTATTTCTTTGCAAGAAAAATACTTACTCACATTATGAGCAGTCTAGAATTTCCGCTTTATTTATAGTGGACAATCTACTACTTTTATGAATAATTATGCGTTTAGATTAACTGTTAGCAATAAACAAATTGCTATTGTTTTCTTAAAATTTTAAAGTTTTGTAAAGATTACTTTATTATGTAAATTAACGTTCATATGAATGATACGACATAAATAAATACTATAACAATTCTTGATCATCGGTTTAATTGCAAGCATGACTTTATTGGCGTATAAAGATACATAGATCTTCAAAACAGACTCATCATAAAAAGGACTGCCATTGCCCGAAAGGTTGGAGTTCTGCCTATTGAACTGCGGAAGGTATTTACTTCCCCCCTGCCACCCAAAGGAAAACCAATTATACCATTTCCCCATGGAGGTAGGAAGTAACCTCCATGCATTTCCCTATCCGCCACCCGGGGACCCGCTCCCTAGGGGTTGCACATTTCCACGAGAGTAAAAGTGAGATTTAGAATTACCCATCACAGAGGACTGAAACTGAAAACTGACAGAGAGTATAAAAAAAACTACAGAAACAATGATAACTGCCGGGCACAAAACTGACTAATTGCACACATTTTTAATTCTCCTGCCATACGTGCTGAATTCAAATTGTGGTATTGTTTAAGAGACTGAACCTCTATGATGATGACATTTTGCAGATTGCCAGAGCTGTCATCTTCGCCCATGGCACTATTTGAATAGGCCTTGTCATAGACACAACAACAACAACCACCTTCAGATCAAATAATTAATTATCGTTTCCAAATTTATTTATTTTCTAATTGAGCATTTCATTTGTAGAGAATGCCTTGAAGTTTACAACCTTCTTAACTTTAAATAAATAAATAAAAAAATTTGAAACATTTCAGATTGTAACGGTCGCTCAGAAGGGTTTGTTAAGGTTTACGCTCTCACTGAGCTCGCAGTCTACCAGTCAGCTGTTAAAATCCCTCCTACTATCCCATTTCTTTGTTTCTTTTTCTTTTTAGTCCAAAGGAGCAATTTGCCCTGAAGGACTATTATTTTCGTTTTGGCATTTTGCATTGGTTCACTTTAAATGTCCGATTCACTTTTCAAATTGTTGCCACCCAATATTATCGCCCTCTATTATATTTTAAGAAATTAAATAATGAAGACTCCGCATAAATGTATGTATGTTTCTCGCATTGTGATAAAACAACGGTACCTAGTAACAAAGGCAATGATTTAAAAGCGAGCAATGGCAACACTGAAGAAAAACAATTTTTTTTTAATCTCTAGCGTGAGAGACTGTGTATCGGAAATTCTAAAGACATGCTCATTTAAAAATTATTTTGCGACATTGGTACTGAACTGAATTTTATGGTCTAAGTGCAAAGAACTTGATATTTAATAAATAAAATAGCACACAAAACGTTAAAAAAAAAAACGCCCCTTTGGACGTAATTTAAAATCTGAAGCCTTTCAGATTAAAAAATTTTTTTTTATTTTTTGTCGTTTAAAATTTATTATTAACCATAATTTACTTCGCACTTACGACATAAACAGTTCAACAGCAAAAGTAAGAAAGTTAATAGTTACCATATATTTTTCTTTTCTTCTTTTTTTTTCCCAATCTTATTGAAAAGATTGGGAATTAGTTCATCATAATCAATGTTCAGTTTTCTTAGTAAGATGGCTCTACAAAATTTCTTTTTATTAATAATATTTTATGTGTTTACTTTATATATTAAATATCATGTTCTGGATATTATGGCTCATAAAATTCGATTCAACAGCAAAATATTAAAATATTTAAAAACAGTATATCTTTAGAATTTTCGATAGACAGTCTTTCGTGCTTTAGATAAAAATGTTTTATTCCGTTTACAGTGTTGCCACTGCTGGCTTTAAAATCGTCGAGTTTGTTAATCAAAAATTCGTTTAAGTTTTACAAAATATGAAATAGATAATAAAACATATTTGAAATTCAAAATTTGGGTAGAGGACTACGTTTTTCAGAATTAGATGGCTCTAGGTACTGTTGTTATTTCACAATGCGATAAACATGAATGCATTCATAGAGATTTTACATTATTTAATTTCTTTAAATATTATATAGGGCGATAATATTCGGTAGCAACATTTTGAAAAGGGCATACACTGTTTATAAGTGATTCAACGCAAAGTGCCGTTTCGAGAATAATATCCCATTCGGGACTAACATCTCTTGTGGCCTAATAATTTTGGATAAAGTGTTAAGACCGTGTATGTTAACTTCTTATATTACGTAACCGATTTAGTAAATTAATCACTTTATATTATTTGTCATTCAGATTGGAATGTCGAGTGACTGGGACTCCTAAACCCAAAATCACATGGTACAAGTCCCGGAAAATTCTGAGGCACAGTCCAGAATATCAAATATTCTATGAACCAACGGGTGTCTGCACGTTAACCATCACTCGCTGCACTCCAGAGGACAACGCAGAATTCAGCTGTGAGGCCCAGAACAGGAATGGCGTCGACCTCACTACATCCAATGTTACAGTCACAGGTAGAAAGTTAATAATTTTCAAAAGTCAGAAAACAAAATATATCTATATTGCTTTTATATATCGTTATATTTCCCACTTCTCTGATTTTATTGCCGTGTAAAAACTGAATTAAAAAAGGGCATGCATTTGAGATTTTATCGCTGTACCTTTGAAATTAAAATATAATTAATGATTACTGTATGTTTTATATTTTTTGTTCCAGTGCTAAACTACAGATTTCGCAATGAAATTGCAAAATTTGTTCCTTTGATTACTAAACTACATACTTTTTGTATGTTGTATGATTTGTTCTATTTTTCTACGTATTTTTATGTTTTGTTCTTTTCTTTGTTTAACTACATATTTCCATATTCTTCTATTAAATAATGTTCAGTATTTCAGTGTATGTTTCCACACCTTTGTAGTTTCGATTTTTCTTTGCAACTCTTCACAAAATTCTACTTTAGAAAAATAACTTGTTCGTAATCTTAATTTCTTTCTTCTAAGTACTGCTAATTGTAAAGGCTATGTATCTTTTTCTGTTGCTGCAGTTAACATATTATATCTAATACAATTTATTTAGTTTTCTTTTATAGGTATGATGATAACAAGTCATTGCTATTTCCGAATGAATATAAGTTCTCAAAACGACACTTTAATTACTCGCGTATAATATTGCTTTCTTTATTTAACTCAGAAAGCTACAGGTCTGAGTTGATTCTAAAATAAAAGCATTTGTTTTATATATAATGCGTTTAATATAATTTGAAAATATTTAAGCTTTTTGTTGTTTTTAGTAATAAAATATTTGTAATTCTTCATTTTATTGTTTCTAATTCTACGTAATATAAATTATGTAACCTTTTTTTAATCTTGTTTAATGTTGTGTATATTTATTCTGCTGGAAATATCTTAACCTACATTACATATATTCACAGAATATAAACCCAAGCCTCCTAGCTGGGCTGTTGAGAAAGAACCGAAGAAAACTGAAGGTGGGTTTTAAAACTACTCGTACATGTGTTTGTTCAGATTTTAAGTTCATATGATGAATTTTCTTCACATTCGAGGGCTATGCAAAATTTTAATTTTTATTAAAAATATTGTCTTTGTTACTGCATAACCAGTCTGCGTTAAAAGTTTCACATCTTTATTTATTAAGAAGCTGTTAAAAATGTATCTGCCCTCTTTTAGAACGTCACGACTGGGGAGAATGAGTTCCAGATGCGCCAGTGTCTCCTACATAGCTATAACAATATATAAGCATAATAAACTTAAAGCATCGAAAGTTAAAATTAAATTGGTGTCAAAGCAAAGCAATTTCCGAACAATATTAATAACTGCAGCCGTGGTATAAGAGGTTTAACACAATATCTAAACAAATCAAAATTAAAATAAGAATTCATAGTAGTACAAACTCGAAAAAAAGAATAATATATAAGCATACATGTTTTTCCTCAGGGACTTCTGTTTTAACCAGTCTCAGGTAATAAGTAGATAAATATGATTTATAATACTATGTTAAAATTCAGTACTAGCAATAAAAGTCTCCAACTTAATAATTCTATTAAGACAAAAGCAAATTTATTTGAATATATTAAATTTACTATAAAGTTCTAAGAAACATTACCTTAGATAATTTTGTTTGAAAGATAAATTGCAACCCCAAATTAACTGATATCTTCAACCGATATTCTTGCAACCGATATCTTCGATTAAAGTTTATAGTCATTCGCCGGCTGAAATGTGTAAAACCTGTATAAAAATATCGCTCGCTTGGAAGCGAATTTTCTTAATTTAACAGCAGCATTTTATAAAAATGTATGCATTCTAAAGCCAGGTGCAATTGTCAGAATTTACTAAAATATGTGACAGTTTTTTCAACTTTGCAATTTTAACCATTTTAATGGAAAATGAGTTTATTGCTTTCTCGAAAGAAAAAAGAAAAGTTTCAATTCTCATATGCTATTGCCGTATTTTTTCAGATATTAACCACTTGAAAAACACGTAAGTTCTATTTCTAGAAGCAAACAATTATCTAAATTAACTGTAATCGATAAATTTGTATGAAATTAAAACTTTTAAAGCTCGGTATCACAAATTTTCAATGCAAAGTGCTTTTAAACCCCTTCATGATTAGCGCTGGATACATTTGCCATCCACAATGTTCTCCCCAAACGTCTAGCGCTGAGAATGCCCAACATTCATCTGCTTCCCAGTTACTAACGCCGCCTCTATCAGGCATTCATCTGCTTCACAGTTATTAACGTTGTCTCTATTAGGCATTCATCTGCTTCACAGTTACTAACGCTGTTTCTATCAGGCATTCATCTGCTTCACAGTTTCTAACGCTGTCTCTATCTGGCATTCATCTGCTTCACAGTTACTAACGCTATCTCTATCAGGCATTCACCAGCTGTGTGCACGGTGATGACGGCCACTTCTTATTGTAAAAGAGATAAAATTAAAGTTATTTGAAAGCGATGCAGACTAACTAAAAATCAATGTTCTGGAAGCATGTTTGGGGAAGCTGGAACGTTGTTTAGAATATCGAAAACATTCCTTTAGAGAGCACGGTTTCTCCACCCAACGAAGCATAAGAACGAGAGGATGATTTAGAAGCTACCTGGCACAGGTTGTTCCAATAGATTTATACTTAATATGCTACGTTAACTGCTAATCACAATTCGAAATGTATGGATCTGAAACAGCGGAAAAAATTTGTTGTGAATAGAGAGCTTTTTTAGAATCATCCGAATTCAAAAGTGATGACGGGTCGAATGAAAGCTATTTCTGAGGAAAATGATTCTGCAATGTGTAATAAAAAGCTGGATGATGTTTAACATCAGAATATATTATTTTTAACGCACTCGGTATTGTTAATAAGGCAATCTGCAGTACTGCTTAGAAAGGAGAAATTAAACAGAGAAGTATTAAAAATAGATTTTTGAAGTAATGTTTTTGTTCTGCTTGTATGCAAAATATGCAAGTGAAAACTTTTACGTTTTAAAATGCACATCATGCTTTTGAATTAAGTTTTGCTTTTACTTAGTTGAGCTAAATACGAGTTTTTTTACATTCAAGATGTTAAAAGATTTCGACCTGCTTCTAATTTAATTATTACTAAACAGTGACACTGACATTAATATTTAGATATTTTTCAGGCACCAATCTATCTCTCTATTCACATTCCTTGTTTCTAAGCACCACAAAATTGACTGCTGATACAGCAATATATCCCCCCCCCCAATCTCCTGAAAAGCTGCTTTTCTTGGCCCGCAATTCATTGTAGTAAACATTTATGCTGGGTGTTTAATATTTATGTATGATAATACTAGCTGATTAGTGCTCTATAATATACAGTATAACAGTTTTTGAATATTTTTACGTTAATATCACGTTGAATGAACACAATTATGCAAGGTAAAATATAACTTACCCAAATTTTGGATGAAATTTTACAGTTCCTTAAAACATTAACTTAAATTTAAAACATAAACTTAAATTTTACAGTTCCTGGTTAATTTTACAGTTACAAATTAAGATTTAAAAACGTTGAGTATTAAAAACGAATTCCCGTAAAAACTTGTAAATGTGACATTGAAAGGTATTCCCCATGTGTTTAGCTAGATATTTATTTTATTTTAAATAAAAATTTATTTTTGGTCAGTTTATTATTTTCTTCATCCTGCATTTTTTAATTGCAAGAAATTTGACCCTAAATGAAAAGCCATACCTCTAAAAATATCATTAACACTCATTAATAGCTTTAGTCATTCTATAGCTTTTTCACTACCATTTATATGTTCATGAAATATTATGAAATTCTTCACATTCGTACAGTATCCGAGAGTTCTGCAGTTATATATTTTTTGGTTACTTTACTAATTATGACAATGTTTTGTATAGAAAATTATAAAAACTGTTTTCTAAGTTCATTCTAGTATAATCTCCAAGGCAATATTTTTTAATAAAAATAATACTAATTTACTATAATTACAGAATATTTGCTATAACTTAACACATCAGCTGGTACTTACGTACTATGACGACTACCTTGGCAACATTTGCCGATAAAAATCTACATTGGCGTTTTCGGTTTATGTTTATAAATTCTTTTAAAAATGAAAGTATAATATACTATTATAAAATAATATATAATATACTATATATATACTAATTATAAAATAATAAAAACTTAAAAATCAAAAACCCGAATATATAAACTATATACTAAATACGAATTAAAAAATTAAAATTAACTTACTTAAAACTGATTCAGAAATCAAACAACAAAAATCAGCGTTATATTTTCAAAATTTTCACAGGACTAGAGTTGATGGTTTTACCGAACCACCATCCTCAGCTGCAAAACCGAAAATGAACAAGATAGGAAATAATGAAAGATTTTTTTGAATGCGAAATGTTTCTAGAAAATCCAGTTCTCCAATGGAAGAACCATTGGAGAACCATTTCTTTAAGAACCATTTCTTCCATTGGAGAAATTTCTTTCAAGAAATGGTTCATTTAAAGAACCATTCTTCCATTGGAGAACTGGATTTTCTAGAGGCATTGCATTCAAAAATATTTTCTGTTCTAGTTAACGATCCTAATTCCAATCCATCTTTGCCTTCGGCCTTTAAAGAAATTATGTTTTAGTTCTGGTTTCATCAACAGATGGCGCCACTTGCTTATTCTTGTCTAGGCTTTTTTATCTTATCTAATCATTGTTCCTATCTTGTTCATTTGCGGTTTTGCAGCTGAGGATGATGGTTCGGTAAAACCATCGAACCTAGTCCTGTGAAAATTTTGAAAATATAACGCTGATTTTTGTTGTTTGACTTCTGAATTAGTATTTATTCGGCGTGTTATTGTGTCTTAATTACTTAAAACTGGTTAAAAGAAAACGTTGAAGTTAATGATGAGGAAAATGGTGGGAAATAGCATTCAAAATAGCATCGAAAGACGTTTCCTGTTTTCTTCGCCAAATAGATCCAGCTAAATAGGTATCCAAATGATGGCGGCTTGTGCCACGTTGTCGCTTGTTCCTCCAATTTGCGGAACCCCACATCCTTTCAATGTGTTGAGTATGAGTCTGCATAGATGGGTCAACAAAATTGTATCGATGATTCACCTTAAAATGTTCAAAACCAGCAGCAATGAGCTCCTCTGTTTAATATCCAGGTCACGAATCTGATATTATTGTTGAGCCAAATATATAATGCATTAATATTGTTGCATTCCGCTCTGGAAACTCTGACTAGAAATGTTTCTTTTGTTTCCCGGCAAATTCCACCGAAGACCCACTGCTGTAGCAAGATACGATCTTGAAAGAATCGACGCGTAAAAAGGCTTTCGTCAATCCTTCCGGGCTCTCCAATTTTAATATTTCGATTATCCTCCAAATCCTTCACACACACTTCATGCATATAATTATTCCAATCAATAACAGTCTTATCGGATAAATCCAACTGATGTTTGCACCATGTAATGGACGACTGTTCATATGCCCAAAATTAAATATATCTTAAAGCTTTTAAAAATTGAATACGACTGTTTTCAAACAGCGAACCAGTTCGGACACCAAACTTTTGTTGATAATTTTTGACATTGCATCTCCAATAAAATCCTGAATTATAAAACTTCATATCATGGCCGTTTTTACGAAGGCGTTCTTTGGGTAAAATTCCAGCTTCTGTGAAAAATTCTATCGCATCTTCTTCATTTGAAGGAAGTTGCAAAATGTTGATATCCATTCGAAAAAAAAAAAAAAAAAAAAATCACAAAAAGTTTCACGTGTTTAACCTAAACGTAATCATCCGCGTAAATGTAGCAAAAAAAGGTGTGGTAATAGCAAGTGCGGGATAATATTCTTTATTTTAGTACCTTCTACAACCTGTGTTAGGGTTAACCTATATAACTTACAAGGGTCGCCAGTTTTGGCGAGATATCTAAGTAGTCGTCATAGTATATAAGTACCCATCAGCTAATCTAATCACATTCTGTTTATATTAATATAAACATTTTTTCCTTCTTAACTAAAAGTGATCAAAATGTTTAGATAACAAGATATTTTGCCTGAAAGTGGCAAAACATTTGTACAAAAGAAAATTATTAGCTGTGAATCGTAGCTTTATTTTAAATTATGATATAAATATAAAACTGCCTTGCTTCTAAAATCATTGCTCTTTAATATGCTTCAAATCAATTACTTTTTATAAAACAATATACTTGCAACCTGAAATTCATTAAAACACGAGCTTACGAGTAAAATTTCGAGTTTTTACTTGTAACCATTTTGTTTAATTTCCAGTTTTTAATTTTTTAATTTTAATTAATTTCCAGGTTTTACTTATACCATTCAAACTTCCAGTTTTTACTTATAACATCCAAACGTTACCGATATTTGCTGAACTTCTTTGTGCAAATATCAGTTGCTTTTCAGTATGCAAATATTTAAAATGCGTCTTAACTTAATTATGTAAAAATAAAAAATACAGTTTTGCGTATCTCAAAACGTAATTATTGGCAAATTTTACCATTTTTTTTTTTAACTTTCATGCCAACTAATTCTCTTATTTGGAAAAGTGGTATTTAATTTGCAGTATAACATTCTATTCGATTCAGAAATCCTTGGACTCAAAAAAGTTTTGAAGGAAAGATTTCAACAAAATATATATCTTATATTATCAAAATAAAACCGATATTTTATTGAAATGCTTTATTTACAGCTTTCTAACGACATTAGGTAAAGTCCAAATGTTACTGCTAAGAACCCAAATTTGAAATAATAAATAAAATCTCATATTTACCAGAAAGTTCAGGTTTTAGTGGATTTCAAGTGCTTACGATTACGTACGAGGTGCTTTAGGAACGTATTTATATCGAGTAATGAAGGTTTATAGGATATAAAATTAATACCTTCGCAATTTATGAAAATATTTAAATGACTGTCTGATCTTTTCAGAAGAAAAGCGGCCTCGCATAGAAACCCCTTTGCAAGATGTGTACGTAAAAACACCAGGCAAGAAGGTGACTTTAGAATGTGTCATCAGAGGAATTCCTCGTCCTCAGGTAACTTGGTACCATAACGAAAAAGCTATCGATGTAACGACTGGATACTACTTGATTTCCGAGCTAGAAGATCGGTCAATCTTAATCATTCTGAAGGTCATAAAGGAAGTAGAGGGCAAATACACATGCAAGGCTGTCAACGAATTTGGAGAAGAAATTTCTTCAGCCTATCTTTACATTGGAGGTAATATTAATAAAAAAATGTTTAAAAATCTGAAAGGTTTCATATTTTAAATTACGTTCAAAGGGGCGTTTTTTTAACATTTTGTCTGTTACCTTTATTTATTAAATATCACGTTCTTCGCACTTAAACCATAAGATTCAGTTCAAGAGCAATATCGCAAATTAGTTTTAAATTAAGCATATCTTTAGAATTTCCAATACGCAGTCTCACTCGCTGGAGATAAAAATGTGTTTTCTGTACAACGTTGCCATTGCTCGCTTTGAAATCCTTGAGTTCTTTAATTAAATTTCGTTAAAGTTTTACAAAATATGAAATCGGTAATAAAAAAATCCAAATTTCAAATTTAGGCTTCCACATATGCTTATATTCGCAGTAGGATTACGTCATTCAAAATTCGATCGCTCTATGCACCGTTGTTTTATCACAGTGCGAGAAATATGCGTACATTTATGCAGATTTTTCATTATTTAATTTCTTCAAATATAATGCTGGACTCTAACATTTGGTGGCAACAGTTTGAAAAGTGAAACGGACATTTATAGTGAACCAACGCAAAATCGCAAAACGAAAACAATAGTCCTTCAGGGACAAAGCCCTTTTGGACTAATAATAGTATTCAGAAGGATTGGAAACACAAAGCAAATGCTCCCGCCCCCGAAAAATGGAAAAGTATTTCATGATTATAATTAAAAAATTTGAAAATACAGTCATGTTCGCGTAAATGAAATTTCATTACCACAGCTTAAAAGGAATTGTGAAAGTTAATGAAATACGGCAATATCATGGCATAAAATGAGCTGTATCTTGGTGCAATGCAACAGTACAAAAGGCATTAAATTTGTTGGTTCTTTTTGAAATTTCTCAGAATACTATATTACATATAAGCATAGTATATTTTCATTGTATTATTTTCATTTAAGAATTAAGTGTGAACGTAACGTACGAGAGGAAAAGCGCAAAGTAAATGTACAATGCACTATATAATAGACATGGTAATTTAATTTTGATGTCTAGTTACGCATAATTTATCAACTGAACGTTACGGTATTTATGTATCTTACATTATTATCGTGTTATATACATATATATATATTTGCTAATGGATTATTGAGTATATTATCTCCTGAGATAAGATTAGTAGAATTGTAGTAGAATGAAGTAACTTGAAGCATTGAAAAATTGAATTTAGAAAAAATATTTTTGTAAAGGAACTTCAATGTGCATCATGAAAAAATTGAATGGAAACTATTTAAAATGAAAACCTTGAAATAGAAACTCATGATAATGAAAAATTAATCAATAAATCAAGCAATTATTGTCATTGATTGGAAATTGATTGTCTTTTCAAGGAGAACAAACCAACTCCCAATCAATCAACAATAATTACCAATTTGGTATTATAATTCTTACTTGAGTAAAAGACAGAATGCCTTTGTATGTATTAATTATTGTTGATTGATGGGGAGTTGGTTTGTACCCCTTGAAAAATCAACGAATTTCTGATCAATGACAGTAATTACTTGATTTATTGATTAATTTTTCACTATCAAGAGTTTCTATTTCAATCTTTTCATTTTCAGTAGTTTCGATTCAATTTTTTCGTGATGCACATTGAAGTTCCTTTAATTTTTTTTCTAAATTCAATTTTCAATGTTTCAAGTTACTTCATTCTACTACAATTCTAGTAACCTTATTTCAGAAGATAATATACTTAATAATCCATTAGTAAATAAATGATTATTTTGTTACTTTGCAGCTATTGCACGAGTGTAAGGAAATCTATTTCGATTTAATAACGTATTTAATTTACTAATTCAATCTTTGATCCATACATATTTAACTGCTTGATAAAGCATGGTTTCAGCTCTTAGGTCATATAGTCTCTGGATACGAGACCTACTGTTTGATATCTTGTGTTTTCTTCGTGAATGTTTTCATGAATAACATAACTTTTAATTAAGGTTAATGATGAAACAGAAATAAGTACACATCACGATTTAAAAATATGTTATTTTTAGAAATTAAATGCTTGTTAACATCAGATATATATTATTCGTACTTGAGAAATTATCTAAAATGCTGAAAACTGTACTGCCTTTGACGTTAAAAATAATATTGTAAATATTCTAAACAGTACACTCAAACTTTTTGTACTTTTTAAGACAGAATCTAAGCATATAAAAGCATCTAGTTTCCTTGATTATAACTTATGTTGTTTATTTCAGTTTAATATGCTAACAAATTAACGCATTTTTATAAATGAAGCAATTAATAGAGTTTTATATGGAAGAATTTCATGCAAGAAAACTAATTATGAAATTAGTGAGAAGACGCAAAATCTTAAACTAAAAAAAAAAATTTGCAAATTTAAAAATGTAAGTTCGCTTTAAAATAACTACCAGTGCACTAATTCGTAACATACATCTTTTCTTAAATTATAAACTAAATATTTCTAGTAACTTTTAAAAACAGGAGTTTATAAATTTCCAGTTCGTAGTATTCGAAAGTGAATTAAATTTGCATACTTAATCTTATTAAATAAAATAATAAAATAGTAAAATCCGTGAAATTTTAAAATCTGTTTTCTTTTCTTATCGGTGCTTACAGAACCCCGTCTGACTGAAAAAAAGAATTCATCTAGTAGCCTGTTAACTATCATCAGTCTTTTAGTTTTGAAGTATATTTTTCAACAAAGTATCCAGAGTTGCTTCTTCTTGGGAGGAGATGATTTGTTTTTCATTTATGAAGAAGGTGTTCATATACATTCATTGTTAACTGATTGATAAATTCAAACATATGCAAGCTTAGTACCATATTAAATTTTTCAATTTAATGCATTTCTTATTATTTTAAAATAACAAATATATACTTCTAGAAAAACCTGAAGAACCGACTAAGGAAAAACCGAAAGAGGTTGAGAAGAAACCCAAGAAACCTGTTCTGAAGAAGGCAACGGAAGAGACAACCTTTCTGCAGCGTACTAGGATGCTGAAAGAAGATAAAGCTGTGCCAGAACGGGCTGAACCAACTTTGAGAACCCAGAAACATGTCCAAGTAGAACAAATAACTGCCCATGAGAAGCCAACAGAAGTAGCTCCATCAGCGTTTCCGGAAGTGGAAAAAGCAGAGGTAATAAAAGATATAGATGTGTGTGTTGATTCCGTAGATATAAAACAAATTCCAACTGGCGTACCAGAACAGGTGATTTTATCTCAGGATACTAAGCCTTTCCAAACAGTCACGACAAAAATGGGCCAACTGCGAACCCAGACCGTCGCTTTTCAACAAACTAGACCGTTAACACGATTTACACAGCAGGATGTTTCTTTTCAGAGTATCACGCAAACGCAAACAATGCAAGTTTCACAAACTGAGCAAAGAATAACGACAGAAATGCAGAAACCAGATGAAGTAAAAGGCATTGACGTTACTTTATTGCCTGCATACAAAAGGCCAGAAATTACTTTTGACAGCAAAGAATATCCGAAACCCCAGCCTGTATATCAAAAGCCTATGCCAGAAATTCCCACTGATATTCAAAGTTTGAAAAAGGAGATAGCAAAACAAACTGTCGAAAAGAAATTAGAAGAAGTTATGCAAAAAGAACCTGTTGTTGAAATTACAGCATTAGAATATATACCCAAGCAAGAAATTTCTTTTGAAAGTATAGAAACTAAAAAGCCAGATAAGCATCGTGAACAAATTATTGTTCATAAAACGACATCTGAACCTCAAAAAGTAACAATGACACAAGCAGAACCAGAGAAACCACAAGCTACAGAAATTTCTAGAACAACCTTCTTGCAACGAAAGCCGAAAGACAAACCCTTCCCAAAGAAGATTACAAAACCTGAGGAGACACGAACAACACCAGTCAGACCAGACTATGGAATTGAGTACGATGTGTTAAGCAAAGAGAAGGAATATGCAAAAGAGACCATAAGTACGAAACTATCAAGGACTGTTCAAGAAACCCCGAAAGACATAGTTGAAATAACGGCATTAGAATATAAACCGAAACAAAAAATTTCTTTCGAGAGCATAGAAACAAAACAACCAGAGAAATATCGTGAACAAATTATCTTTCATAAAACTCCACTAGAACCTCAAAAGCTAATAGCAACCCAGTTAGAAGATCAAATACCACACGTTATAGAAATTTCTAAAACCACATTTCTTCAAAGAAAACCGAAAGAGAAGCCTTCCCCAAAGAAGGTTACAAAACCAGAGGACACACAAATAGCACCAGTTCAAGCGGACTATGGAATTCAGTATGATGTTTTAAGCAAAGAGAAAGAATATGCAAAACAGATTATTGGTACAAAATTATCAAAAGCTATCCTAGAGACAGAAAAAGACGTGGTTGAAATAAAAGCATTAGAAGAAAAACCGAAACAAGACATTACTTTTGAGAGCATAGAAAGCAAAGAGCCGGAGAGACATCGTGAACAAATCACCATTCACAAAACTCCGCTTGAATCTCAGAAAGTAACAGTTACCCAATTAGAGCAGGATAAACCCCAGGTTATACAAGTCTCTACAACTACCTTCCTGCAGCAAAAGCCAAAAGAAAAACCTTCACCAAAGATCACAAAACGTGAACCCCAAAAACCGAAGCAAACAGACATAGCACCAGTTAAACCCGAATATGGAACTGTATATGATATTTCGAGTAAAAAGAAGGAGTTTGCAAAAGAAGTTATCAGTACGAAATTAACAAAAGCAGTTCAAGAAGACGTAGTTGAAATTACGACATTAGAATATAAACCGAAACAAGAAATTTTCTACGAGAGCATAGAAACGAAAGAAGCCGAGAAGCATCGCGAACAAATTGTTGTTCATAAAACTGCTCCAGAACCACAGAAACTAACAGTGACACAGTTAGAAGAACAGAAACCGCAAGTTACAGAAATCTCTACTACTACTTTCTTGCAGAAAAAGACTAAAGAAAAGCCATCTCCGAAAAAAGTCGCAAAACCTGAACCTCAGAAACCTGAAGAGACGGAGATAGCCCCTGTTAGGCCGGAATATGGACTTGTGTATGACGTTTCAAGCAAAAAGAAGGAGTTTGCAAAAGAGGTTATCAGCACAAAATTAGCAAAAGCCGTTCAAGAAGATATTGTTGAAATTACGGCATTGGAATATAAACCGAAACAAGAAATTGTCTACGAAAGCATAGAAACAAAAGAAGCCGAAAAGCATCGCGAACAAATTGTTGTTCATAAAACTGCGCCTGAACCGCAGAAAGTAACAGTGACACAGTTAGAAGAAGAGAAACCGCAAGTTACAGAAATCTCTACTACCACTTTCTTGCAGAAAAAGCCAAAAGAAAAGCCGTCTCCGAAAAAAATCACCAAGCCTGAACCTCAGAAACCTGAAGAGATAGCACCGGTTAAACCAGAATATGGAGTTGTGTATGATATTTCAAGCAAAAAGAAGGAATTTGCAAAAGAAGTTATCAGCACAAAATTAACAAAAGCCGTTCAAGAAGATGTATTTGAAATTACGGCATTAGAATACAAACCGAAACAAGAAATCTTCTACGAAAGCATAGAAACGAAAGAAGCCGAAAAACACCGCGAACAAATTGTTGTTCATAAAACTGCGCCTGAACCACAGAAAGTAACAGTGACACAGTTAGGAGAAGAGAAACCGCAAGTTACAGAAATCTCTACTACTACGTTCTTGCAGAAAACGCGAAAAGAAAAGCCGTCTCCGAAAAAAGTCACTAAACCTGAACCTCAGAAACCTGAAGAGACAGTGATAGCACCGGTTAAACCGGAATATGGAATTCCGTATGATATTTCGAGCAGAAAAAAGGAGTTTGCAAAAGAAGTTATAAGTACAAAACTCACACAGGCTGTTCAAGAAAATAAGAAAGATGTAATTGAAATTACAGCATTAGAATACAAACCGAAACAAGAAATTGTCTATGAGAGTATAGAAACGAAAGAAGCAGAGAAGCATCGCGAACAAATTATTGTTCATAAAACTGCGCCTGAACCACAGAAAGTAACAGTGACACAATTAGACGAAGAGAAACCACAAGTTACAGAAATCTCCACGACTACATTCCTGCAGCGAAAACCAAAAGAAAAACCTTCTCCGAAGGTTACGAAACCTGAACTTCAGAAACCTGAAATGGTAGAGATAGCACCCATTAAACCGGAATATGGAATTGCGTATGATATTTCGAGCAAAAGGAAGGATTTTGCAAAAGAAGTTGTCAGTACCAAACTTACAGAAGCTATTCAAGAACCCAAAAAAGATGTAGTTGAAATAACAGCATTAGAATATAAGCCAAAACAAGAAATTTCTTTCGAAAGCATAGAAACCAAACAGCCGGAGAAACATCGGGAACAAATAATAGTTCACAAAACTATGCCTGAACCTCAAAAAGTAACAGTGACGCAATTAGAGGAAGAAAAGCCTCAAGTTACAGAAATTTCAACAACTACTTTCCAGCAGCGAAAACCAAAAGAAAAGCCTTCTCCGAAAGTCATGAAACCTGAACGTCAAAAACCTGAAGAAATAGCACCAGTTAAACCGGAGTCTGGAATTACATATGATATCTCGAGCAAAAAGAAAGAATTTACAAAAGAAGTTATCAGTACAAAACTTATGCAGGCTGTTCAAGAAGCTAAGAAAGATGTAGTTGAAATAACAGCGTTAGAATATAAGCCAAAACAAGAAATTTCTTTTGAAAGTATAGAAACTAAACGGCCAGAGAAACATCGGGAACAAATTATTGTTCACAAGACTATGCATGAACCAGAAAAAATAACGATAACTGAATTAGAAGAGGAAAAACCGCAAGTAACAGACTTAACTACAACTACATTTGTTCAGCAAAAACCAAAAGATATACTAAAGCCGAAAGTTCCTACTCAAGTGACAACACGTGAGAGTAAAATAGAAGAGTCGCATATTGTGTGTCGTCCATTAGATGTCACATCTCAAAAGTTTACTCAGGAAGTGTTTAAAACAACGGAAAGCATCAGTCAGATTCCAGATGCGCAGAGGAGTACAATCACTACCCAAGAAACGACGATTATAAAACAAGAACTGATTTCAGAGAAACCTGGCACTGAAAGAAAAATAACGATTGAAGACATATCACATAAGCCTGAAAAACTTGAAACGATAAAATTGCAACCGCTTAAGTTTCAGAAAACTGAAATAAAACCCGAAGTACCTCATTTTGCTCAAGTAATCCTTCAAAAAACAAAAATAAAAAGGCAAAAACCTGAAGAAATGAAGCCAGAATTTGTCGATTACCATTTAAAATCATTTACGATTGGCGAAGAACCTAAACCTCAAACAGCAGAAATTTCGAAAGCTCTAAAATCTGTAACCACTGAAAAGACAGAAATAACGCATCAAGCGACCACAAAATTTGGGTTGCGAAAGACCGAAAAGACTTTTACTAAGCCAAAAGTAGAAGAAAAGCAGCCCTTGAAGAAACCAGAAGATCTTACAGTAACCATGGAAACGAAAGAGAAGCCATTCCCTCAAACTGAGAAAATTGAGGAAGTACAGTTGAAAGATAAGGAGAGGAAACCTGTAACGAAAGAAAGAGAAAAAATTGATATTGAGTTCAAGTCACGGCAGGAAATTGTAACGGAGGCTATTGAAACTCGTAAAGTTACAAAAAAATCCGATGTAGAGAAAGAAATAATATATGAAGAGATTTCTCACCCTGCTCAAACTTTTGAAGTAGTCAAACTGCAACCAATTCGATTTGAAAGAAAAGAAATTAAACCTGAAATACCGCTTTTCGCTCAGGTTAAGCTACAACCAGCTAAAATCGAAAGATGGAAACCTGAAGAAATTAAACCTGAATTTGTTGATTACAATTTAAAATCGTTTACGCTTGAAGAGGCACCAAAACCTCTAAAGGCTGAAATATCTGAGCCATTTGCTCAAGTTAAGCTGCAACCTGCTAAAATTGAACGATGGAAACCTGAAGAAATTAAACCGGAATTTGTTGATTACAGTTTAAAATCTTTTACCCTTGAGGAGGCACCAAAACCCCTAAGGGCTGAAATATCCGAACCATTTAAACTAAAACCGAAGAAAGTAACTACTGTGGACGAAAAAGAAGAAAAAACGCAAATCACTACTACAAAATTTGGATTAAAAAAGGTTGAGAAGCCATTTATTACACCGAAGAAGCCAGAAGAAACGAAAGTTTCAGAAAGAAAACTACAAGATATTTCGATTACATTAACTAAAAGAGAAAAACAAGTTGATGAAACTGAAAAAGTTGTCAAAGAAAAAGTGACTGAAAGGAAAGATGAAACAGTCGATATTGAGGTCTCATCGTACAAACCCAAGCAAGAATTAACGATCGAAAGTATCGGCAAACCAAAAGAAGAGGCAATAAAAATTTTAGATGTAAGCGATAAGCGTCCTAAACCTCAACGGGTCAAAGATGATACTACGGAAATAACTGAAACGACAATGACCACAATTACTAAATTAGAATACAAGCCTAAAAAGATCGAAATTGTTGAGAAAGTATCCGAGAAAGTAGAAACTGAAGAAAAACCTATCTTCAAGCCAGAAATTACTTTGAAAAGTGAAGCAAAACGAAAACCCGAAACCAAATTCATTCAAGAAATAGAAACTGATTTTGCAGTGTCATCGAAACAAAGAATTGTTCAAGAAATTTCAACTCTGCCAAAGCCAATAAAAATAGAATTTACAGAATTAAAACCTGAACTATATGAAAGAGAGATTCATTTATCTTCCACTGAAGTTGGAGTCGATGTTACACAAATTAAAAAGCAAGATATTACGTTAGAAAGTAAAGAGAAGCCTTTGCAACATGTTGAGAAAGAATTCGATATTTCGACTACACATAAATCTCTAACGACTACTACTATGGGTAAAACAGTCACAAAAGGTGTCAAATCCGTCGAAAAGGTATCTAAAATTATAAAAGATGAAGATCAGAAGGTCGAAATAACATCACGGAAAAAGGGTCAGGCTGTAATGGAAATAGAACAAATTACAGAAGCGGAAAAAACCGAATTGTCTCGTTTAAAAATGATTTTTCCGGAAAAGATTCAAATGGAAGAGATTAAAACAGTAGATGAAGTTACTGGTCATGTTAAGTCGCTTGAAAAGAAAGAAATGGCACCCATTTACAAGATGTCTCCACGCCAATCGTTAATTGTATCAGAAGTTACAGACCAACAGACTCCGGAAGAAATAACACCGTCTGTTGCCAAAGATGCTCACGCATCCGTTAAATATACTGTTCAAGAACCACTTTCAGTAGGAGCTGTTGAATCGGAGGAGAAACCTAAGGAATTTGCTCCAGGTACTATACCAGGGCAAGTTAAAGCTAGGACTACAATAAAAACAAAAGAATCGCTTTCAGTATCTGAAGTACAGACTGAAGCCATACCCGAAGAGCTACATGTACAAGAGAAACCAACAGCAAAACAAGCTATTTTGGATATGACGCAGAGAGAGACATTCTTAATATCTCAAACTTTGGCAGATGAACTTCCTGGTCAATTTGCTGCCGGCAAACTCCCTGGTGAAGTCCATGCTGGTATTAAATGGACAACCAAAAAATCAGTTACTGTGTCAGAGACGTCCACACAACAAGAAACTGGTATAATGGATGAGCCTATAAGACCATCTTCAGCAATGGCTCTAGTAGGTCTTTCACAGCAAGAATCCGTTGAAGTATGCCAAACAACCGCTGAAGAAAAGCCTGGCCAGTTTGCTGCCGGCAGATTACCTGGAGAGGTTCAGGCTGGTGTGAAACTAACGACTACAGAGACTATTTCTGTTTCGGAAGTCTCAACTGAACAAAAGCCTGAAGATCTAGTTATTCAAAAACGAGCACCTACTGCTAAAGCAGCTGTTGGACTTTCTCAACAAGAGCCTGTCACAGTATCTCAAGCACAACCAGAAGAAGTTCCTGGCAAATTCGCTGCAGGCACATTACCAGGAGAAGTGCAAGCTGGAATAAAATGGACAACAAATAAACCATTATCAGTATCAGAAGTTTCAACTCAACAAGAATCGGAACAGCTTGAAATTCATGAAAAACCCATCAAAGCTCAAGCTACTTTAGGCATTCTACAGTCAGAGTCTCTTGAAGTTTCACAGACTCATCTGGATGAAACACCAGGCCAGTTTGCTGCTGGAAGATTACCTGGTGAAGTGCAAGCTGGGGTGAAATTAACTACAAGAGAATCGTTATCTGTCTCTGAAGTTTCTACGCAACAAGAATCAGAACAGCTTGATGAGCAGAAAATGCCGTCTCAAGTTCGTGCAGCAGTTGGAGTATCTCAGCAAGAATCAGTCATGATATCTCAACCATTACCTGAAGAACGACCCGGTCAATTTGCTGCTGGCAAATTACCTGGTGAAACGCAAGCAGATCTTAAATTTACGACCAAAAAACCATTATCTGTTACGGAAGTGTCTGCTGAGCAACAGTCAGAAAACTTAGAAGAGAAGAAAATGCCTATCCAAGCCCAAGCATTTGTAGGACTAACACACCAAGAGCCTATTGAAATTAGAGAGACATTGCCAGATGAAAAGCCTGAACATTTTGCAGCTGGTAAATTACCTGGTGAAGTGCATGCAGGAATAAAAGTAACGACTAAAGAATCGTTATCTGTATCTGAAGTTTCTACAGAACAGATGTCAGAATCTCTACCATCAGAAAAGAAACCAGCTGCAGTTCAAGCAAACTTAGGTCTTTCTCAGTTTGAGTCATTAGAAGTTTCTGAAATGCTATCTGAAGAAAAACCAGGGCAATTTGCTGCAGGAAGATTACCAGGTGAAGTTCAAGCGGGTGTTAAGTTTATTTCAAAAAAGCCTTTAACTGTCTCAGAAGTAGCTACGCAGCAAGAATCTGAAGAGCTTGAAAAGGGGAAGAAACCAGCCGAAGTTGTAGCATCATTAGGTATTTCTCAACAAGAACATTTGGAAGTCTCTGCTGCCGTGTTAGAAGAGATGCCAGGACAATTTAGTGCAGGTAGACTTCCAGGTGAAGTCCAGGCTGGAATTAAATTCACTCATAAGGAGTCATTATCAGTATCGGAAGTTTCTACTCAACAAGAATCTGAAGTCTTACTAGATAAAAAGAAACCTGCAACAGTACAAGCTTCTTATGGTCTTTCTCACCAAGAATGCATAGAAGTATCTGAAACTTTACCTGAGGAAAAACCAGGCCATTTTGCTGCAGGTAGGTTACCAGGTGAAGTGAAAGCTGGAATCAAATTTAAGGCAAGTGAATCATTAGCAGTTTCTGAAGTTTCTACTCAACAGCAATCCGAAGATTTAACTGAAATGAAAAAACCAGTTGCGGAATCAGCAGCTTTAGGTGTTTCACATCAAGAATCTGTTCAGGTTTCCGAAACACTCCCTGAAGAAAAGCCAGGACAGTTTGAAGCAGGAAAACTGCCTGGTGAGGTTCAAGCAGGCGTTAAATTAACTACAAAAACTTCTCTATCAGTTTCAGAAGTATGTACAGAGCAAATATCTGAAAACCTTGAAGTTAAGAAAAAACCAACAACCGTACAAGCATTGATTGGTTTATCACAGCAAGAAGGAATAGAGATACAACAGACTACAGCTGAAGAAGTTCCAGAAAAATTTGCTGCTGGTAAGCTTCCAGGAGAAGTCCAGTTGGGTATTAAATGGACAACAAAGAAACCTTTGACTGTTCTAGAGACATCTACAGAGCAAGTACCTGAAAAATTGGAACCTCAGAAAAAGCATCCAGGTGTTAAAGCTGCAATCACACTTTCCGCACAGGAAGGTTTTGAGATATCTCAGACTTTAGTTGAAGAGAGACCTGGACAATTTGCTGCCGGTAAACTTCCAGGTGAAGTTCAGGCAGGTGTCAAATTTACTACTGAACAACCGATATCAGTTTCTGAAGTAACAACGGAACAGAAATCCGAACACTTACCAGAAGCATCTAAACCAGTTGAAGCTCAGGCGTCAGTTGGTTTACCACAATTAGAAGGCATAGAAGTTTCTCATACTCTTCCAGAAGAAAGGCCTGGGCATTTTGCTCCTGGAAAACTTCCTGGAGAAGTACAGGCTGGGGTTAAGTTTACAACGAAAGAATCAATAAACGTTTCAGAAGTTTCTACGGAACAAACATCAGAAGATATAATTAAAGCAGAAAAACCACAAGAAATCACAGCAGGTGTTGAATTAATTACTAAGGAGACAGTAGCAGTTTCAGAAGTTATGCCAGAAATGAAACCTAGCGACTTTGAAACCCAAGAGATTCCTGCCGGTTTTAGCGCAGAAAGTAAATTTGTGTCTAAACAAACAGTTTCAGTTGAAGAAGTTGTTACAGAACTCAGTACCAGCGATCTGAAACTTGCAAAAAAACCAACTAGTAAAAAATTAGATTTTGAGGTTATCAGTACCGATTCTTTATGTGTATCTGAAACTGTCACTGGTGATATTCCAAAAGATCTTGTAAGAAAAGAAACTCCTTCTGGAGAGATTGCTAAAGTCACTGTACCTCATCAAGAATCAGTGGCTGTTTCAGAAATTACTTCGGCAGATTTCCCATCGGAGTTAACTCTTGAGAAAAAACCTGCAGAAGTAACAGCCCGTACAAAATTTTTACCAAAAGATTCTTTGGATGTTTCCGAAGTAACAACTGCAACCAGCACAAAAGAGCTTGTTCCTGAGAAAGCCCCTGAACAGGCATCGGCTTTAATATCTTACACACATCAACAATCTTTCGCTGTACAAGAAACGAAAACAGAAGAAAACTTTGAAGATTTTCCAGAGCAGAAGAAACCAAAGGAGAAGAAAGCAGGCTATGCTTTAACTAAAAATGATCATATCAGTGTGTCTGAAATAATCACAGAGACTCAGGCCAGTGAATTGTTGGTTGATAAAGCTCCTGTTGGCTCAACGGCTGTTTTCTCACTAACATCTACTGAACATGTATCGATCTCGGAAGTCACTTCGGAGACTAAAGCAGAGAATTTAGATGTTTCTGAAAAAATCCTTCCAAGTGTTGCAAAAGTAGCCCTTTCACCTCATGAATCTTTTATAGTATCAGAAGTCATAGAGGAAACAAGGGCTGCTTCGCTAGAAAGAGAGAAGGCACCAGCTGAGGCCAGCGCTCGAGTTAAGTTCATCCCAGAGCAACATGTGGCAGTGTCAGATGTTGAAACTCAAGCTGTGACCGGTGAGCTCGTGGAAGAGAAAAAGCCAGATACCAAACAGGTAAGAAGAGCCAGAAACGGCCGCTGTTGCACTGGATAGAAGCAGCAAGTTTAAATTAATGCAAAGCTAACCTGCAAGATTGGACGAAGAAAGTACTACCACTGCTTTTAATATCCGAATTTAGCTTTTTAATTCATTAATTGATTAATTTGTATATGTGTGGAAGATACTTACAATTCTATTTTATTGAGCTTTAATAACCATTTGAACTCTAACGCATTACCTCTGACTAGCATTTATTTTTTTATTTTGCTTAAATAATTAATTTGCAACTCACTGAAAGTTTTAATAAACATTTTCTACCTCGAGAAACAATAGTTTTCTTCTCATTACCGCAAATGATCAAATGCATTTAATATGTTCTAGATTTCATGAAGTAAAATACTTAACAATTTTTAAGTCTGCTTTAAAACTTTGTTTTAAGCACTAAGCATCAACGCATTCCTCATTGTTCTATTGCATCTCGAGCTAGATAATAACACATTGTATTTTATCTCTTCATATTTTGTTTGATTAATCCATTAATAGCAAATTCAACGTGTTTGAAAGAAGTTGTTAACATTTGCTTTTGCTTTCATAATATTTGCTTTCTCTCATACCAATTTACAGCTTTATTATTTTATCTCATTACTAATTTTTAACTTTATAATAATCTGTTCTCTGTATTATGTACATTTATTTCTTAAATTATTTCATTTTTATGACTGTAAATTTATCTGTGCTATTTCTTATGATATTCTTTTGTAAAAGCAACTTAAATGCTATTTGTTATAGATCAAATTTAGCTTGTAGTGAAAGCATGTTAATAGGTTGCTAGTAAAACAGTACAGTTATTTTTCTGTCTTTTAGTTTTCCAACTAGGAAATTTTATTAAAGACAGTTGTTTCAACTAGTTGATAGTATAAATTTAACAATGAACTTTTATAATGTACAACGACTTGGAATGTGCCATCTTAAAACGTAGTATTTCTATTGTTCAGTATTGGAGTGTTAATAAAATTTTTGCGACGGTTTGATTAATTAGCCCCTTTAATTAAGATAGCTGCACAAATAAAAACAATCTTTAAATTTTTTAGTTGTTTCCAAAGGGGGGAAAATAGCTTATAGTCTATATCCTATAAATAAAGTCATATATATGATTAAATGATTTCAGTTACAATGTCTGGAAATAAAACTCAATGACTATGTTTTCTTCTAATTTGCAAATTAAGAGGTAACTCATAAATTATTATTTCAGTATTTATCCGCACATAGTATAAGATGATATGACCTTCAGAAATGCATTTTAGGTGGAAAATATTGCCTCATTTTAGATATGGTTTAGTTGATTATTGCAAAATATGCTAGGGCTATCTGCCTAAGGACTCGTGGAAGACTTTAAGAGAAACTAACTTGTATACATGTTACACGTGGAAAAACACGAAAACGTCCATGCAGTCAAGCCTTTTGCTTGGAATCAAACCCAAGTCGGAACTACTAATGTTCAGCAATTTCGCTTATTTTTTATTTAATAATATTTATGTAAAACATAATACAAAAAGTAATACAAATATGGGAAAGTTTATTATTTACTTTATAATTGACAGTCACAAACTCAGTATATTTTTGTATAATAATAATATTATTAATATGGTGTATTAATAATTAATTATAAAATTAATTTTTTTCCAAACAGTTTTTGAGGAAGCTTTTATAATAAAATGAAACGATAAAAATATAATATAAGACTAATTCGTTCAAAATTTTCTTCTAAATATTGTTCCTCTTAATAATAGTATTACTGCATCATCATCATCAATGTAAAATTAATGCTTAATTCATTGAACGAGTAAAGAGATTTATTGGTTTTTCTCAGCGCATCAGTTTATAATGCAAGTAACTTTTCTACTCCTTTTTGTAAAGAGCGAAAATACGTGCAACATCTTTAATTATACTTTGCATGAAGAAAATATATATTTTTATACTGCACGCAGAAATAAATACATAAAGTATAACCTTTATATTATAATTACTTATAGAAACAATTAGACATTTTAATTCGAAGCAGAAGATTTGAAAAAGTGCTGTGCCTTCGCCACGATACGAATTTTGGACGATTGCTAGTACGACCTGCTTCCAATTACACCACGAAATCACATTAAGGAGGAGAAAATACCTTACATTCTCACATTCTTAAAGGGCGATTGGAGAGGTGGGAACCCTGGCGTCAAATCCCGGTGCTGACGAACCTTGTAGCTCGAATGCCACTTGCAGTCGTATGAATATTTTGAAACTAAGAAGCCGAAGAAACCAATTTTGCCCTCGCAGGATTGGAACTCCGGTCTTTTTGATTGCTAGCTGGACGTGTTTTCAATTACACCACGAAAGAACACAATAAAGAGGCAGGAAATTAGCTAAGCAGGCATTCACCGCTTAATGCCGTCTTAACTTAAATACTGCAATAATTAGGCAGAAAACAATAAACAATTTCGGTAATTAGAATCTATGGTTACATAAAACTAAAGAATAATGGAAAGTAGAAAGAGGAAACTGTCAAATTCGAGAGTTGAAAGTTTGTTAATAACTCAAAGTTATTCTAATGGTCAAATACATATATCTGTCCTTTTATTTATTTATTTTTTTAACTAAGTTGTTAATCTTGTTCTTCGGTTTTTCATTTTAACAGGTCGAAATGGTTGTATCATCTCAACATACTCTGAGCGTTTCAGAGGTCCAAACGCAAGAAAAGGCAAACGAATTTAAACCAAATGAGCTTCCTGGAACCCATAAAGTAGATATATTATTGCCAGCGGAAGTCGCTACAGAAGTGTCCGAAGTACTCACGCAAGGTAAGAAGACTCCCCAACCACTTCAATTTTGCGTCAAGTTAAAACATTCTTCTTTCGATCAAAAAACATTCAACGTAACTTACTTCAGTAGAACTCTTTGATTTTTATTTTCGTTCATGCATACGCAAACATACAAAAACGTAAATATATGTGAATTAGAATAAGTAAGAGAAAAGCGAATATAAATTTTATTTAAAAGGCGTTAAAATATGCTCTAAATTTAAAGTATAGAAACACAATGTAATTAAAAGCTAAAATTAAAATAATATTAAGTCTTTCGCTCAGTCGACATGAGAATTTGTTCTTCTTAAATAACTGAAACGCACCACGTTGCTTAAAATTAATAATTGTGGGGGTTTTGAAATAATAATTCAGCTCATTGAGCCTTAATACTGAATAAATGTTTTTCATTTCCAGGTCATACAAAGGACCTGAAGGACGGTGAACTTCCAGGAACTGAGAAAGCAGAAATATCTATCCCATTCGAATTAGCAATGCAGGTACTGCAAGTACTGGAGAATAGTTCTGTCGGCGATATAAAGCCTCAAGAAATGCCTGGAACTAAGAAAGCCAATGTTTCCATTCCGTCTGAACTCGCAACTCAGGTAATTCAAAGCCTTCTTTTTTCTAAAAGCAATTTCTAGATACGATTGTAATATATAATTAATTTAAAAGAACTTTCGCCACGAAGCCCGGTTATTAAGTTACATTAAATATTTCTTTGTAACGTATAATGAAACGAAATCTCATTGAATCCAAAAGTACGGATTCTAATGACTGATGGTGTGCACTAATATTAAGAGCATTTCTGTGAGCTACAAACGTTACATATTTGAGTACTGATTCCCTGTATTTTCGGCAACTAAGCTAACAATAATATTTCATTATACTTTTCATGGAGGTAATGGTTAAATGGACCAACAATTCTATGGATTTATTGAAGAAGCATGTTGTGCCTCAATTTCCTGATGGAAAAGATTTTGAAGAGGCATTATCTTGCACTTTTCTATTATTAACATATTCTTTCTTCGATTACAAGTTTCACTACAGGATGCTTTGGGAACTGACAAGCGTTCAAAGTATAGATTCCAGATCGTTAGACCTGATTTCATCCGGTATTTACTCTTTAGATTTCCGCTCTTTAGATTTCTTTAGATTTCTTTAGATTTCTTTTACTCTTTAGATTTCCGCTGCTATCAAAACGGAGATTCTCAAGAATTCTTCCCAATACATGAATTAAGGAATAATATGATTGGCGTTTTACATTGCAATGGCAAATCAGTTTTGACATTTTCCAGTTTGACGTCAACCGCGTGAAAAAAAAAAACTGAAATATAAAGCAATAAACTGTAGATGTTTAGGTGCTAAATGTATTATTTTGTATTGTTAGTATTGTTAATTACCGTGCAGTGTTTATATCTTTTGAGAGGATTAATTATAGAGGAAGTAACTGAAAATAGAAATTGCTGATGTAGAGGTCGAGTTGTAATGTGTACATGAGTGCCACAATTTGGTTATACATTTTGAGGATAAGATTGCAAATTTTCAATATTAGTTTTTTCGTAACTTTAAAATAGAATTTCGCTTTAATTCTTTATATAAAAAGAGATTCATTGAAAAAATTAAGTTTTGAAATATTTAAAAAGCATAAAGAGTCTTATTTCGCAGGTTCAGCATTTAATTTACAGCACATGATTTACGTTACGTAAGAGTCTCCAGTTCGCTCAACTTGCTGCTAATAAAAAAGTATTCTATTTAAGTGTATTGCATGTTGAATCTTAGAGATTATTCACATAGTATTTCATAATGAAGAATCTGTGAGTAATCGCAATAATTAGAAAAATATGTAGATATTAATCAGATCAGACTTACGTTGCATATTTCTTTAAATGACTGCGCATCTAATTAGGTAATGGAAGTGTTAGCTGGCAGCTCTGTGGGAGATCTGAAAGTTCTGGAAAGACCAGGATCTAGGCAAGCTGACGTGGAGTTCTCCCCAGATATCGCTGCTGAAGTGTCCATGGTCGTACCTCACAGCACTTTCCAGGAACTGAAGGCGGGTGAAATACCGGGTTCCAAAGAAGCAGAAGTCAGTGTGCCTTCCGACGTCGCTATGCAAGTCTCAGAAGTGACAACCCAGGGTAAAAGACGTCTTTTAATAAATATTTATGTAGAAATTATATCTGATTTCATATTTAACAAATCCAGTGAATCTCTATGTAAATTCTCCCTTAGTTCTTTTCGCAAGTACTATTCAAACACTCGGTAATCTAATCTTTCACGAAATTGTACACAAATAGTTTGTAATAGAATATTTATCAAGATTTAATATCTATAAAAATATAAATGTATAGAAAAAATTCTAATATACATTTATCAAATTTCTTAACATCGGTATATGAATAGAAAAATTTTCTGGCAATTTTCTTAGTCTTCAAGCAAGTCTAGGTGAATGCTGTTCTTCTCCATATTCCCATAAACATCGTCAATGGCCATTACATAAGATCTAAGATTACTCATCATACAAGACACCATTTTCTACGCCAGCGGCCGAGCGGTAAAGTCGCTGAACACTGGTAGTTCGGTCCGAGGTTCGAATCCCGCGAACGGGCTGGATGCATGGGTGTTTTCGTGGTTTTCCCCATGTGTAACGTGTATACGAGCCAGTTTCCCTTAGAAAGTCCTCCACGAAGGCATCCCTCCCCTTAGGCAGATAGCCCTAGTTAAGATTTTTAATTTATCTTTAAAAAATTACGTTTGTACTGCTTGCAATCGGAGAATTTTAAAAGCAGTAAGCATATTTTTCAATAATTTACACTTTTTAATAATATGTATATATATATAATAGTATGACCTTGGAGAAAGCTTCAACGGATTGGCGATGGTTCTTTTCGTTTTAATCTGGAAAGGTTGTGCGTGGTTAGAAAGGAAAAGTCTCGAAGACAGATGTAGCCATAAATTTCACACAGAATTTTATTCTTTGATAACTAATTCTTAGGACACATATTCTTTATCGTTGCACATTATCATTATAGGTGCGCTATACAACCCTCAATTTTATACAGATTATATTTTTAGAACCATAGACAATATCTAACAGAGGTTAAGCGACACGTCAGCGAACGAAGCAGCGTTTTGGATACAAGGAAAGCTGAAGCTAACGTGCGCAGTTATTCAATATGGAGACTCACCAAAAGAAGGTTTTGGCTTAGGTTGCTTATTTCAGTTCTCGAAATTTTGAGTTCAGGTTACGAATTAGCTACATCATCAGCATTACGGAATTCGTGAGAATGGCTGATCTAGAAATGACGCAGTCCGGAAAAGTTACTTTTATTTTTAGAATAGAGAGGGGGGAATTAAGGGCTCTTGCTAGTTTAAATTAAAATTTTGTGATTAACGTATTATATATATATGCCCTCGGGGGGGGGTTTGACTCAGGAGAATTCCTGGGAAGTACTGGCTAGGATCTTTACTTAAACTCAACCACGGGGTTATATAATAACTCTTCACAGAACTAGAACCCGAGTTTGTTCTCAAGATGGTTCAAGCTTGGCAGGGACCGTAGTGGTACTGTCGTGTCTGCCCCTTGGCCGTGGGGTTGTTACATCGTATGATATGTGGCTATCTTTGGGGGTTTGGTTTATCGTAGGAACTTGTACTGATATGGACCACCCTTTTGAATTCTCGATGCTCCCGGAGTGATGATCGGGGCAAAGAGTCTTCGTATTTTAACTCGTCAATAGCGTTCTTTGTGGAAGCCCAAGTGGGAGCAGTGGGGTTCGCGCCCTCTTGGATGGTCTCCGAAGTACGGACGCAATTCTCGGAAGGCTCGGTACCATGGCGGGGTTCATCTCTGGTGTCCTGTCCCTATCTCTATATATATGTAACATTTTAAGTGCGTAGACACCACCGGTACTTTTTACAACTTGCAGTCTTCATGGCCGAGGGTGGCTATTTTGATGCGCTACAGCTTGAAATCTGTGTAGTTAGGTAGATGGATGCATAAACCAAAAACTTCCAGGCGCGGCCATTTCAAAAACTCAACTTTATTCCCTGATAAAATTCGCATCACTTCACTTTTGGTAGACAAGGCATTTATCAAATCATAGTTAAATATGATAATTGTTATTTACACTGGTTTTAAAAATACGACATAGGCATCTTAGACAGCTAAGCAAAGCAACATAGAGATGGCGGAAGTTAGGAAAAGGAAGGATGTAGTTGCTTGTGAGCAGTATTTATACTAAGTAGGTGCATAAAGTATAGCTAAGCTGTGATTGATTAATTTTAGGTTGTTATATAACGTGGAAAGATCTCGCAATTGGAAGAACAAAGGGGTGAAAACACCAAATTTAGAATAGTTAATTTTAAGGTCGCCAGTCGTTTCTTAGCGCAGCCATCGTATTTGTTATATCTTGAATATATAATTTGTAATATATCTAGTTAATAATCGTTATGAGTAGTCGTACTGTTGTTATAGTAAATAATCATCATTTTGACACCATGTATTATGTACAAAAAAATTGTCAATCTCACTTCTTTTATTTTTGTTGCAGTGCAATGATCATTATATTTTAGTGAAATTACTTATTATTTGGAAATCAAATAAGAAACCCCAAACCACTCGTTTATTGCAGGATCACTGGTAGAACTGTCGGAAGAAAAGCCAAGCACTGCAACAGCTCAAGCAAGCATACCGTCTGAGTTGGCTATGCAAGTGCTGGAAATACTTAGCAATAGCTCTGTTGCATCTCTCACTGCAGATACCATGCCGGGCGCAAGAAAAGTCGACGTCATTCTGCCTTTTGAAGTGGCAACACAGGTATATGAAACACTGGCTCACAGCTCACTGGGTGATATGAAACCGGAGGAGAAACCTTCAGCTTACTCGGCTGCTGTCGGGGTCGTTGAAAAAGTATCTGTACAGGTAATAGCAACCTTTTTCAACATACCTAATTACTTTTTACTAAGATGATGAAACATAGCTCTCTCTCTCTCTTTATGCAGAATAAAAATAAATGGCGTTGATCAAAAGTCAACGTTCTAGACTTGAAATAGCTAAAAAATAAGAAATGGATGTTTGCGAAGGCCTTTCTGAAACCGAAATAAGCGCAGTAGTGTCGGTAAATGCACTAAAACGCGCAAGCTTTCATTCTTATCTTCACTTCTTTTAAATCCAGAATGCCCATTGCTGGTCCCGTATCTAAAAGCAATGTTAAATCATACTGCTGCATCGAAGTTCGCATTCTGTCCGTAATCGGTATCTCAGATAGAATTTCTATATCTATATGGAAGATATTGTAATGATAAAAATTCTAAAACTGATAGTAAGCACACCTAAAAAATGCTTACAGGTGTTGATCCTTATATTTGTCTTTTATTTAGGTATCTCAAGTAACTCCAGATCTTGGACTGGGTGATGTTCAATTGGAGAAACTTGTGCAACGAAAGGCGACACAGTCTGCAAAACCAGATCTTCCCATGGCTCAATCTGAAACTGTCCAAGTTCTAGGTGCGTGCTTTATTCTCGAAGATTCACCACTGAAACGTAACTTAGTATACGGTTACTTTGGCTTTAAATTTCCATATTTAATAGAAATATCCGTTTCAGCAGCAGATGGATGTAAGATTTTTGGTTGATAGTAAACCATGCGAAGAAAATCGTGTTTCCGCATTTTCGGCATTACTAAAATGTATGAAAACATTTTATTTCGCATCCAGTAAAAGTACTTTTTAAATAATTGGAAATCGTTCGTTCGCAAGTTTAAGCAATTCACACCGAAATTCCTACGTTATTTACAGCAAATCTAAATTTTTTTTATAAAAAAGGCCCTAAATTTCGGGACGTGCAACTTTACACTCTTCATATGTTTTGCTTTTAAAGAGAGAGCACCGTATTATTACAAACATTTTTCCTTGCAGTAGAGAAATTCAGTCTTAAATTTCTTAATATTTATTTTGAATTCTAGTAATACTCGTAATAAATAATTTTCCCTAAATGTTTCGCCTTAGCATGGTTGAATTGTAATATGTGCCGGAGCTACTCGTATGTTACTAAAATGTTGTAGCATAGAATGATATTCGTTATTCATTGCGATACTGCTAGACACAGTAAGAATTATGATGAAATAATGCGTTAATTTGTTAGTTGCATTGAGGCTTTCAGTTTTCTGTGGTCTTATCACTAGTAGCTATTATCATCATCGATTGTCTTTTTGATCATCATAATATACCACTGAATAAAGCAAAGCAAGTGGGTGTATAATTTTATATTGACCTATAAGAAAACATGAATCTTCTAATATTACAGTTGAATAGGTAAGATTAAAGATTAAACGCTTTGCGTCCTATTGATTTCACTGTCAAGACAGCTATTTCATCCGCTGGGAACTTAAACAGAGTGGGATAGCTTAGCTGAACTCACGCCTTGCACATGCCTGCCTGAACTTTCAGTATTGTATGAAAGTGAAGTGTGATATACCATATATGTGATATTTTAAGCTTGAAATTTGTAAATGAAATTTACTCAGTACGTTATGAAGTAATACCAAAATTGAGGAAGTATTGCACTATGAAAAGATGAGAAAAAATATGTTTTATTGTTTAAAAATATATATTTAAAACAAACTGACAGTTTTATGGTACGCACGATTCATTCTTTATGCCCTTTTGCTTTTCAACATTTTATACCCCATTTAAAGTTTCTGTCAAGTTTCAAAATTATCGCTTGGTTAAAATTGAAGACAGTGTGCTTCATTCCTCTGCCCATGACGCAGTAGTTCTTGGTATTCTACAGAAGTGATATTCTATACACCATAATGTTCAACACATGTTGACAAGAAGTGTATCAACATGTATAAAATCTGGATTATCGCGGTGAGTACTCAATCACTTGCATAAGAAACAGATCAAAATATCAGCAGTAAAAGTCGAAGTACATTTTTGCCATCGCAGTGCACTGTTTGGCTTCAATGCTATAGCTTTCAGTTGGACCTGGAAGCCATTTATTAACTTTAAGAAACTGATGCAGCGATGGTACAGCTGGTTAACAATCTTACTAAGAAATTTATCCACGACACTGAGGCAGCAAAACGAGCTAGCGGAGGGTCTCCCAGAAGTTACTGAAGCTTTCATACAATCTGTAACTGTGGCAGCTAATTTATAACAAAATTTACTATATCTTACAATATGGCTGATAAATAATTCACTAATATAAAACAATTAACTTATTCGGAAGATTGTAAAAAAATTTTAAAGTCTTAACTATTTAATGCGTCTGCTATTAAACTTGACTTATCTACGCGTAGCTTTACGGTATTAATGAAATAATTCAGCGCTGACAGCTACCTAACTGTTTTAAAGCTATATTAACTTACTAGAGAGTAACACTTGAATAAAATACTCATTTAATATTTTAATTACAATTTTATTGCTGTAATATATGACATTTATGCTTATTACTATCTGTAGCAAAATGAATAATATTTTATACATAATTGAATAACTCTGCTTTTTAAACATTTGTTTGTTTTTGTATTATGTTCCTGTTTTTCAAGCTCTGAATGTCATCTCCCTGTCTTTTCCCAAACAAACGTGTAATATACTACAATGTATATCCACAATATGTATTGCATTCTGTGTTGGTGTTTGATACCTGCTCTAACATATGAATCCCACTCTGCATGCTCGAATCCTGTATTCTTTTCTAGTGAATTTTTTCTCGAATATTCGAGAAAAATGCTCAAGATTATATTATGTTTCTGTCACTTGCAGCTAGGTAAGTGTTTGATTAATTTCTTTATTTAAATAATTTCTAATTAAAAAAAATTAAAATTAAATTTTGTAAATATATATTTATATTGTCAAATGCTTTTATGTAATTCATTTTAATACGTTATCAAATGAAATTTGAAATGTGATAGTTGAGTGATTTTTTGCGCGATTTAAATATTTCTGTTGCGAATTATTACAACAAAATCAAGATATTTACTTTAGTATAAAATTATTTGTAATATTTAGGAAGAAAGTGAGTTTTTGTTCTCATTGCCGCCATTTTATCTATATGTGTTCACACAGGCGCATAGTTTATAGTATATTTGGAGTGTGTTTTGTTTAAAGTTAAATTATACTTTTAGAAATTCGCTTTAAAAGAGTCTAGTCAAATTTCAGTAGGTACTGAACTCTGTAAAAGTAGCTCTCTCTCCATATATAGATATAAATATATAACTTTATCACGTCACTTTATTATATCCACTTAACTGGTAATCCAGAATATGTTAGCCGGAAGAACCGCATTCTGTTGTCGTAGGAGAGATTCAGCAAGTTGGGAAAATACCGCAATATACAGTTGAGACCATATAGGACCAGGGTGCACATGACCATATGTGCACCCTAGAAGTCCTATTTTTCTTGGTGAAAGATACATTCGTCTAATATATACAATGTATATTTGCAATGCATAGCGGTTACAGTTGTTGCTATCACGCTGTCATGAAGCAGCTAATGCACAATAGGATTTGCTGCTGCAATCTTGTTGGAAAATTTGGCTGGTTGTTTTTATTTATTTGGAAGACTTTTAGGCCCCTAGTAGCTCGTCGATCATTCTGACCAAATATCTCAGCCGAGTTCAGCTCTTATTTCAGTCGCAGATGGTGCACATTTAAACATGTGTTGTCAAAAGCATTATCTTTTCCCAGACCTGCTATATATTCACAATTGAAATACGTGACATTTTCCAAAATCCTCTGTTTCTGAAACGCAAAAACTCTTGATCTGTTACCCGATGATCGTGTTATATATATGTTAATACATATATTATAATATCGTAGATGGCTTATCAAACATTCAACTTTACATCCTGGCATTGTGTCCTTGACATCTTCATTTATGTGACTTACCGCACATATTTTATATCTGCATTGGTTGGTGGTTATAATAAAGTGACTCGATCCTGTAACTAGCTCGCTGTCTATGCATGCTTGTGTGCATGCATACGTAAATGGCAGGTGCCGATATAGAATTGAAAAAAGAACCATTCTATTTTATTTTAAATTTCTCTAACGCGCAAAAAGTCACATGTACTGTTAAGTAATTGTTTTTAATTGAGTATTTGTTTCTTTGCATTTCTCAGTGATGGCAGGAGATGAAAAACCCTCAAGGGAAGAAGGTTCGAAAAATCAACTGTTTATTAGCATCTGGCTAACAATAACTTAATTTAAGCAATACAGCTCACTCTTTGGCAGCTCTTTTGGGAACTTTAACTCATTATAAGTAGTTCTAATCAGTGTGAATAATTTCCTAACTATACAAGGGCGCGCTAACAACTCCAAGTTGGTAATAATTAACAATGTTGCAGCGTAATAGGGAATAGTCACTGTTTCTCCAGTTACATAACAGAGTATCATTAAAACAGGCATAGATGTCTCATATATATATATATATATATATATAAACTTATTTTACTTTAGATATTAATAGTAGATAAGGGAATAGGCACAAATTTACCAGTACGGGAAAAATTGATGAAACTGTGCGGAATGGGAGCAAGCTTTAATGGTGTAAAATTTATCTGTATTTTATCATTTCCAGCAAAGTATGGGCTAAAACTACTGGATATCGAATTATTGCGATATTTTGCAAATTTAATGAATTGCTTGATGAAAGATGTCATCTTACAGAAATCTCGGCCAATTCTAAAGCGGTTTTTTTTTTTTTTTTTTTTTTTTTTACTGATCAAATGCCTTAACATATCTAGGGAACGAAAACAAAATTATTCTATGAACTGTGACTATTCCCTTGTAAAAAATGAAATCTCGTTGGTTAAAGCTAAATTTTTCATCATTAAATGCCTCTGCATTAATTAAAACTACAGTGCAGATATCTAATATTTAATTTTCTAATGCTTTTCTCACAGAAGCTTTCGCTAAGAATCTCATCTGGTTGTGTTCAAGAGAAACTTCTAATCTGGCTACGCTTCTAGTTTTGGGATAAATGTCGGATGTTTTTATATTACAAGACTTATCGACTAAACTGGACTCTAATGCGGATTCGCCTAATACAGCTACCTTCTCTTCAGCGGATATCTACATTTAACATACGGATTACTAATGAAATTGCTAATTAACATTTTAAGGACTCATTCAACTAAAATGGAAGCTGACGTTGTTAATACAGCTACTCTCAACAACGGACATCTTCATGTAACCTCAAGGACTGCTAATGAAGTTGCTAATTAACCTTTAAGGCTCATTCAGACTTTATCAAGACTTATTTGACTAAAAGAACTCTAATGCAGCGTCAACTAATGCAACGCTTTCTCGCGTTCATGGAAGTGTTTATCTACATATAACGTAAGGAACTGACTACTAATGAAATTGCTAATTAACTCTGTGACATTCCATTCATTATTTCTTAAGGTTTTTCAACTAAAAAGGATTCTAATGCAAGGTCGCTAATATAGCTATTGTGTGCTTTTCAACGGGTATATCTAATCTTACAGTTTACTAATGAAATTGCTAATTGAAGCTTTCTAAACTTTAAGATGGCAAATTATTCTAAGAGGTTTTGAAAATGAATTCTAGTTTATTTTTTAATATCTTAGGATATTCATTCCGACTTTCCGTAAGATAGTGTCGTTAATGGAAGAAAAATATCAGTATTGATATTTATGAAAGAAGTGTACATTTTGCCTTTATACAAGTTCCTGATACGATCATATTTATTATCACTGCGCTTTTTAGTTTCTCCATTTGGATTTCGAAAGATAAATTATATAAAGAAAGTAAAACGTTTTATGGTCATAATATAATTTAACAATAACTAGCCATTTTGCCAAATGCGAAAATTAGTATCAGAATTTATGGTTTTCAATTTCTTGAAGTTCTTAAATCTATAAATTGTTGACAAATTTATGGAATGTATAGAGGGATCCGATAATAAAAACATTTGAATAGAAATCTGCAGTTCTGAGTTAGTATAATTATTATGTGGAAGTTAGAGTAGCGTGCAAAGAAACATAGTTCGTTGCAGTTTACTATAGAAACATGTAGTCTGTAAATAGTTTCATTTTATAGCATTGCATCATCTTTACTTCGACTTGCCATTCGTGCTTACAGTGCACCCCAATCAACTCAATCCATGTTCACACAATGTGGCTACTAGTACTGTGTAATTCCTTCCCATCCTTTGCATTTAAAACCTTCTGTTAACTAAGCTTTACTTCGAAGACCATAAATTTCTGTTTGAATGTAACTCTTTGTAAGCTCTACATCCCCCTTTAATTTGTAATCTTTAACTCATTTTCCGTATGCATATACATATAAAGTTCCGTATTGAGGTCAAATTAATATTCTGTCGCTCTCGCGTTTTAGCAATCTAAGCATTGCATTAAATTTTCTAAGGACTTGAAGTCTACAAACTAATCATTTCATTAAGTTTCGTAATACTTGAATAAACTGAGATTTAAGTTTCGAATTCTTGCCAAATGAAACGTTCAAACTGTTCGATTCAAATTGTATTCCAGTTCTTGATTTAGGAATGCAGTTGAAATTACGTAGTTAGGCCAAACTGAAACCACCATTTCATAGTTCGTATACAATGGTCGTTGATCATTCTATTTTCTTTCAACGAAGACATCATTTAAAGTAATTATTAAATTACGTCATCCACATACATGCTTTGAAAACGATTTCAGTCTCATTTCGCTAATGCCATTTAGAAATACTGAAGGACATTAGATTTCTAAGGCAAACAAAATAGCTTCTCACAAGAAGATTCATGTCTAAATTAATATTAAATGCTAAAATTTATAAATATTATAAAGCTAAAATTAATATTCAGCGTTCTGGTCCTCTTGTATTGAATAATTTGCCATTTATTTAACTATTTAACGCATTAGAAATTAACAAGTTTTAAATAAGAATAAGATTAACGAAAATTTTAATTCATTTGATAAAATTTTGACTGCCTCCTCTAATATCACCTTAAAATCATTTATGTAGAGTGCAATATAAATGTCTAGCGGGGGGATTTATTATGTGATATATAATATTTTTTATTTTTATTCTAACCTGTATAATGTTTTATAGTTTTTATTTATATATGAATTTTTGTTGTTTATCACCCTCATCTAATTTATGTATCAGTATTTGGACATACACGTGTATACTAAAATAATTTACTATTATCCCTGTTCAGTGGAGGTACATTTAAATATTCGTTTTTAATCATAAACTGTTTTTACCTTAACAGGCAAAGCCGTATGTTATTGTGCGCAAAAGCTAATTAAGATAACTATCGGCTTCACGATAAATGATATATTAGTGAAAATTTCTGACGTAGGCTAGAAGTCCTATTTACGAATGAATAAAAATATTAATACTAATTTATATAAAATTACGAATTGAAAAGCTCTTACGACTTTCCTTTGCTTAGGTATAAGTTTTAGATTATCTGATGTTACAGACTTTGTGTATAGCCAGGCACTGAGCAACAAATTTGGATATTCTGATTAATCTGTATACACGGCCAAGTGCCCTATTCACAGTTTTTTTTTTTTTTTCAAAATTCTCTAATGTTCATGTTTAATGTTTTGCTAGGCGAAAACAGGTTAATGTTAAACTACGTGATGATCCTCGACTTTCCTAAAATCTGAGATCTTAGGTCGACGCCTTAGATGCCTAAACTGTAATCAAGCCTTATGTGTAGATAAGATAAATCAAAATTTATCCGTGTATTTTTATTCTGGTGTGCTGCCCACTTCTTACTGCCATATTATATTTTAGCTATTAGGTTAGCAATAACTGTCTCAATAAAATGAAGCTGAGTTTCCTTTTGAAACTCCTGTGATGATGTATGCAAAATCTGTAATGCTGTGATATTACATTATGAACTCATATATATGAAAAAGAAAAAAAAAATGAAGTTTGCAATCGATAAGATAATCTCATTACAGCACTAATAATATTAGTATGGTGTTTAGATGGAGTTTAGTAAGAGTTCTTTGATAGAATTTTATCCGAATGTTGAGACTAAACTTCACATAGTTTCCTAGCAATCCCTTAAAATTGCTTGGTTTATCGATTTTCTTGTTTCCTTAGTGATATTAAGTTTACTGAGAAGAAGACATTAAGTACTGAAATCATAAGATGCTTTCCTTCTTTTTTCAGAATACAAGTAACATTGGTCACTCATTTATTAAGAAGTAATGTCATTCACTTTTTAAAGTAGTGTTTCAATACTTATTCATGTAGCTTTCTCAATATCGCTCAGTACACATCGACGTTGATCAATACTTTCATTTTAATTTAATTAAAAGAAATAAAAATGAATGCTTCTTTTTCATATTCTTTATTTATAAAAACCATAGTTGATGACTTTGCAATATTTCAGTAGCAACAAAACAATCATCATTAAGTAGTATTTTTTTTTAAATCCCGGAACTCCGAATATATAAAATCGTTTGTGTTAAATTAAAAAACTTCTGCAATAAAAATCTATCGTTTTAGAAATGCGTTTAAAATATGAATATATGTTTTAATTTAATTTAGTGAACATTGCTTGTTTTACACTCATGTTCAAAACGTTAAGTAGCAAAACTAAAAAAAAAACCTAAAAAGTGGAAAGATATCGAAATTTATTTGAATTCATTGAACCTTCATGCGCTATTTAAGGAAAGTGACTAGCACGAGGATATGGAATGGAAATTATCAGGAAATAAGTAATATAAGTATATAACGTTGCGCGCCTCCAACTTGCACGCAACCAAGAGGTGACTGTGAAAACTTGTATAAAAGATAGAGCCTTGTGAAGGGTTTAAGTCCCTTTTTATTCAACGTAATAAAATTATAATTGCGTGCTCTTGACGCTCACAGACTGTGCCAACTTGGCAGTCAAAATAAAAATAATAACCTGAAAAGAAAGTAAAGACAAGATTCTAACTACGAGGCTCTCTAAAATAACTAACTCACCGCGTTTTACAATACCGCTGCTGATTCAGCAGACTTGAAGCTCACTGGAACGATTACCACTACTTCCCGCCAAGCACATAGGCCGAAACGCGGGGTTCTTCAATTCTCGCTAACTACCTCCGCGCTCGCTAAGTAAGAATATCACACACCGAACTTGTTTCCTCTCTATTTAAATCATAATACTTCCGCTGATAATTTGAATGCTTGCGCGTTCTACTCAAAATTTACATATTCTGGCATTGGCAGTTCCAGGGGAAAGTAAGGCTTGACAGGAAAGATAGTTTAAACTTAACATAAATGTTAGTTAAAATAAATATAAACCCTACAAGTAAATAAAACCATAGTAATTTATATAGCAAAAACTTCATTGGTAAAGGTTTGTTAAAAAATGACAAGAACTTTACAGTAAGCACCAGCCCGACAATATCGCTTACTGCCAAAAATAAAATCATCCATAACGATTTCAGACATCTAAACTAATTCCGTTGAAGCAGATATACTCTTATCTTGTTGGGAGGTTGATGGTCAGAAGTCAAACCCTTCCCAAGCATATCCCATACGTGTCAATAATATTCAAGTGGGGTGATCTCAAAGGTCATTCTATAGAAAGTGTTTCTGATTCTAAGTATTGGCTAGCAACGTAGCCCATATGAACTCGCCCTTTATCGTCTACAAAAATGTCATCATGACCTATAAGCCATAAGAAATGGGCGAACATTCTGGGCAAGGATGTGACCTTTATTTCGTTCAGTAATGACAGTACCGTGAAGAAAGTTGCAGATATCAGTCCAACTCCCGACATCAGGCCCTGTCATGAAACCATTGCCTCTGTATGTGTGCATCTTGTGAACATCAATAGAGTGATAACAAATTACAAATATTTTCTAAATAAATGACTGTCGGGAAATCAATGTGATAAACCAAACTGCGCCTTTGTTGTGGAGTTAGTGGAGGAGATCTCAAGCTCATTTAAAATCGATCTTGGTCAACTAGTACACAGCTGATATACGTGATATCTTTAAACCTCTGCCGAGATTCTTCCTTTCGATGCTGTGAAGTCAAGGCAAGGTGATGTACAATAATTATGACCTGCAGTGTATCGCCTGCGGTCAGAGAAAGCGGTCATCCTTAGACGTCCGCTTAATTGATTTACTACGACCCTTCACTTTGATACCGATTTTATGGATGAAAGATGAGACAATGATTGATATTAAAGAATTGGGTTACCTCCGAATGTCGCTAGGTCGTTTGGAAATGGCTTGTCGCGTCACTCAGATGATATTGTCTACTCTTTTTTTCAAAGCTAGCTACTTTGATTTTCCTTCTGGAGTGCTGCGATGCAAAGATAAACGTTCTGTGCAAAAACTGGCTGTTCTTATATTTAATTTTTTTCTTATTTTAAAATTAAGTTACGCAAACTTAATTATGAAAATTGCATTTCATAATTACAGCTAAGACGTTGTTGTTTTCCTCGAATAAGCTAATTTTTCCGTTTCTTACTTAATATTTGGACACCAGTGTATTCATGTAAGGTATGGCAAAATTGATGAAACAGTGATCTATGTAATTTTGCCTCAAATTGCATTATGTGCTGAATCAATTATATGCCGACTAAATCAAGCAGTTGCATTTATTTCTCTTAAGCATTTGATTTTATCTCTTTGGTGTCTGTACTGAAAAAAAGGTAGATATTTTCAGATTCAGTTCCAATAGTGTGTGTTGATTATGGCAAAGCCTCGAGAGCTATCTGCCTAAGAGGAGGGATACCTTCGTGGAGTACTTTCTAAGAGAAACTAGCTCGTATACACGTTTCAATAGTGTCATCATACTTAAAGAATACTATATTGTCATACCTATTAAAGACAGACAACATTGAAGTACTAAATGCAGTGTCTTTTATATTTTCTATAAAATGGTTGAAAAGTTATTTATTTCATCCCTCTTCTCTTCACTAGCATGAGATTCATTTTATCATAAGAACAGGTTCGATATTTTTCTAATATTAGAGATCTGTGTTGGTTAATACTGTCTGCGATATAGAATGTGCACAGTTCTGGAAGACGCTCAAGTAAATTTCCGCTATAAAGTGACTTTTAAAATGACTAGATTTATAAATGAGTAAGCGCCAAGCTTGCCTTTTAAGAAAGAGAAAGCGATCGATGATTCGTCGAACCATTTTCCAGGCATCAATGTTTTTTCTTTGTACATCATTGCGTAAATTTACAGGTGTAAAATTAAGAACGAATGACTCATATTATACAAGTACGCTCATAAATCATAATTTAGGATAGTATCTCATGGAGGTAGGAAAGGGAGCAGGGGCCATTCCGCGCTAGAAGTGAAGCACTGCTTTGAAGCTTGGGTCACCAGACGGGGTGTTTTTTGTTTACATTCAGAAGCTCGCTTGACAAAATTCTGATAGTATTTCGACACACGACAATTCCATAGAAATCGAAAAAGGGACACTCTCGCATGAAAGAAACATTCATAGTATGATTTATAATAGCAATTTGTATAGTTTACTGACATTTACGCAAAAATCACATCTTGGTTATTTTTCGATAACTAACAACAGCGATTTTGATTATGAATTTGTTTTATAAAATTCTAAGCTGTTGCACTACAAAAATATAGATTTTAAGAAAATTGCTAAAAGAGATCTGCCAAAATTTATTTTCTAGAAGATTTGAAAAGTTTGGAACTTGATGGCTAAATGTAAATATAAAATTATGTATGTTAAAATATTTGTAATTAGGCACATAGGTCAGATTAAGTTTTTATTAAATAAAGTAACGCATGCAAGGGCTATCTGCCTAAAGAGAGATATGCCATCGTGGGGGAATTTTGAAGAAAAACTGACCTTTGAGTGGGTATTAAAAATAATACTTATAATTTTCATTCAAATTATATTCATATATATTTATTATGTAAAACTTTCGGGTGTATGCTAAATTAGTGTAAATTACTTTACACGAAAAATATAGTGAATGCACAGAAATTAAAGATTTGCACATGCCGGAAATGATAAATAGGAAATATGTATGGGTATTTATGCATGTGCTTGCAAAAAGCATGTATCTGCCTTTGACAAAATACTTAAATATTCATTAAATTATTTATAAATGTATTTGAAATGAAGAATTTATTCACTTAAAAACAACTGTGATAGTACTGTGAAGAAATCTAATGATTAAATGTATCTAATTTATAATGATTATAAATGTTATCTAAATATATAATAACCTTAATATTGAATTGTAAACATAAATTGAAATCCTGTTGACAAATAAGTTATAAAACTATTTAAGCAAGAATTGTTCGTATTGGAAAGCAATCTTTTTAAAGGTATTGTAAAGCAAATGCTATGAGATGCGCACTTAAGAACGTAATAAAGAGTTTTGGAATATGTATTGTTGAAATGAAGGGTAAAAAGAAAAAAATCTGATAAGTATAATTAAAAGAATTATTCCCTTTACATTTTATAATAACTCAGTTACAAGTTTTAAATAATACTAAAAAAAAAAAAAAAAAAAAAAAAAAAAAAAAACTTATTTTATTCCCTTTCAGAAATGTTCAGAGAAAGTCAAATACTATTTTCCTAATAATTCTTTAATTTAAAATGAACCGAATAGAGCATTAATTATAAATTGACTTACATTTTTCGATTTAAAAGAAGCCAAAAAATCATGTCATATTTAAGAAAGTATTTTAGGAAGAAGCTCTATAAATAGAAAAGAAATAATGCATAATTTTAATATTAATAATACAATAAACTTTGATCTTAATTTTTGTACCTTAACCGAATAAAATCGAATTACCTTAATTTTTTTTTTCTAATGTAATTAACGAAAACTTGTGAAAATATTTCATTCAAATTAAACCATTCTGAGAAAAGTATAGCATTTAATTCCGTTCAGAATGAAATGTTGTTTAAAAATATGTTGTTTTCACATACTTAGGACTCTGAAGTGTTGTAGAAAAAGAAAATATATACATTTATATGTATATTTGCGACGTAATTACAAAATATTTACACCTGAACGCGTCAAATCCCATAGAACTCAATGGTAAATGACCCAATGTTTTGGTCACCACGTAGGGATCGCCGGTGCTTCAGAGCAGGGTACGGAGAAACTTGTTTAGGGCGACTCCTTCTTACTTCCTACCTCCATGTAGTACCTACAGAATGTACGGCTTGAAATAGGAGCTTTTTAATTCCTGACTATTAATCGCTGTGGTCTGCTTTCATATTTTGGGGTTATAGTTTTATAATTTATAATTTTATCTTCGCATCGCAATAAAATAATTGCAATAAAATAATCTTCGCATCGCAATAAAATAATCGGTCTCTGGGAGACCCACAGTTGTGAAAAGGCATCCCTTTGTTTACGTGAGAGGCGTAGTTGCGGAGACCATTTCTCTTTTTCCGTTTTAATAACTGATACACTACATGTACATCACGATTATGTATTTTCGGCAGTTCCCGAACATTGAGATTTTGCATTAATTTTGTAAAACAATCTGGTTAATTACTATTAGTTTTGACTACTCTATCAGTAAATATTCCATATATCACGTAGCGCTTGACACGGCACGGTTAGATGTAAATATTTGCTTCTTCTGTAATACATTTTTAATACGAATTTCTATTCCTTCAGCAGGATTACCTTCCTAACTTTAGTAGATATTATCATTACCTTTCTTTAGAACCTTGAATGTAAGTATCCAGTAAATGCGCCATTTTGCTTTTGCGATACATGCACTTATATTACTTACTGTTATTACAATTGTTTCCGTAGAAGGCATAGACATGAAAGGAGGTGATCGAGTCACGTGGTGTACGGAATAAGCGCCAGGATGTCTTCCCGATCCTGTGTGTAGCAATTAAAAGAAAATAGGCATTATACTTATGACCATTATAGTTGAGATGAAAGGGTAGAAGTAAAAAAAAAGAGGGGGGAGATTTATTTCGGATGTTGGAAAAAACGCTTGCAAAGTCATTTCTGTCCAAGTCACAACGAAAGGATGATGATGGAGGTCGTAGGTCGTCTAGAAAACCGCTGTGTATTTGAATGAGTGAAGGAGCTGTGGTGATGTAAACTGCTGGTTAGCATGCAGGTGTTTAACTATTGGCTAAGAATAGGGAGTAAGAATACACAGTGTATTGGATAAGCGGATAAATTAATTGGAAGGGGGACTAATTTCAGAGATTTACTAATTTTGAATAAAATAAAATTAGACAAAAATAAAATAAATGGGTCTGGAATAAATACCAAAGAGCAACTGGGAAAATAAATAATTAATGTAGCGGCCAAGCGCATTAAACTTTTAAATCAAATATAAGAATATTAAACAAGTTTTGAAAGTTGGAATCGAACTGCTTTGATTAGGAGCCCTGTTTCCAACCATTACGCTACAAATATCACAGTCAAAGTGATGAAGAAAATAAAATTTGTCTAAATGTAGGAGCACTGCCTGTAGATCTTTTTCTGTTCGTAATATCATAATAATCGTAGTCAAGTTGAGGAATTGACTCTTTCTTAACTTTTACGATAGTAGTGAAAAACGTTCGTACGATTTTTAGCGATAAATTTCGCTATGCTTTTGATATTATACCCATCATGAATATTCCTAATGAACCACCTGCTGCCTGTAATTGATCTTAGAGTGGCATTTTGGAGTGCTTGAAGCTTGTGAATATTCTTTTTGCATACGTAATCCAGGTAGGACAGACATGTTCTGGGAAATAATTTAGCTTTAGTAGCCCCGAACTTGGACATAATATATATGTAATGGCATTTGTTTTCCAATTGATTTTTTGATTGAATGGGTTTCCAATTGATTTTTTGATTGAATTAACTGCATTTATACATAGTAATATTTAGATTCAAATCCAGGTTCCTTTTTTTGCAAACAGTAAAGATTCTGATTCATCCACATTAATGACTATTTTCCAGTTCTGAAGCCAGGACTCCAGTTCTTGTGTGTCTTCTTGTAATGATTGAACGACTGAACGTAGAGATGCATTTAGAGTCATGATCGCTATGTCATCAGCAGAGATAGCTAGTTTTGTGTTTATGATGCGTAAAATTTCATTTGCATAAAGGCGAAATAATATTGGCCCAATTAGGGACGCCTGTGGGACGCCTGCAAGTTTTTGCTGTTATATATAATAATTGTTGTAGACAACGACAAAGTATCTACCCGTAAGATAGGAATTAATAATGCGAATAGTGTAACCTGAGAATCATATGGTGTTTTAGTTTGTAGACTAGCCCCTCAAGCCATACACAATCAAAAACTTTAGAAATATCGAGAAACAGTTCTCTAATGATTTGACAATTTTGAAGTCTTTGAGAGATCAACACCGTCACTGTTTAGAGCTGATGGCTGGTTGAATGTTTTCGTGGAAATCCGTGCTGCTGTCGAAATTTCTTTCTTTCATGGAATTTAGTATTCTCTGCAGAATGTCTGACAGAGTGATTTCGTTGAGCAACGAGAGCAGGTTGATCAGCCGATATAACGATAGGTTACGTTATTCTTTTCCAAGCTTCAAGATTGGTTGGATTATTGCCGTTGTCCGATTCAAAAAGTATTGTTGTTGTTACTAGTGTCGCTTGTCTGTAAGGAGACCCAACCCACGAATTATTATTGTGACAAGAACTAATAGATTGCGTCTGTCGTTGGACAGAGCCCTAAATACCATACAGTTGACAGTTCAACTTTATACTCATGTTCGCACAAGGTATGAAGAAGGGCACCCTTGGGGGCGGATCCGAGGGTCTCCCACCTCTACCACGATCTCCCGAGAGGACTTTCGGCTCACCGCATATTTTTAGTGCCCCATACCTCGCAGACACTGTACATTTACAAACATACATGCCTTCTCCAGTATTTGAATCCAGGCCTTTCAGAGTATGGCAGTCAGCGTCGCTAACCACGTTCCCATCTGGGCAGCCTGATGAAAGTATTCAAGTTGCATGATGGAGCTGATAATATTGGGTAATAATCTGTTACGAAATTTCTGTTGAATTCGATTTTTGAGCGATTTTAGAGTTATACAGGCATGCTGATTTTAAAATTATAGCTAGTTTTCACCTATCTCGTCAAGTTTTTTCTGTGCACTTTTTGTGAATGCGACCACTCTCTGCGCCATCGTGCGTGGATCATAGGAAGTACTATAGCGTCATTAGGTTTTCTTTTTTTCGAAGCAGCAGACATGAAAAACAGGCTGTGCTCTCAGCGGGACTCAAACCCTGGACCTCTCGAATACCCGTCCACTTAAATACGAAGGCCTGAGGAAAAGAGGGAGAAAATATCTTATGTACTTCTCTTTTTAAAGGGCGACTGGGAAAAAGAGGACTCGGAAGCCAAATGCTCGTGGTGACGAATGCGATGGGACTATATATGTTATGAAATGCTAATCCACCACCTTTTAGTTCGGACGCCACTTGTAGAGTCATTAGGCGTTTTTGAAGAAAGAGACGTAAAAAATATGCAGTGCTCTCGCCAGGACTCGAACCCTGGACTTCTCGAATACGCGTCGAGTATGCTTCCAATTACACCACGATGGCATGCGGAAAGGAGAGAGAAAATACCTTATAAGTACTATTGGTTGACAAGAAAAAGTGCGTTTCTGCAATACTTTCGAATTGATGATGGATTTGTGTATTGGCATAACGCATATGGTATAATGGAAGCGTTGATACTTTCAGTCTGTAACGCAACGCAATGGCGACTGTTCTTCAATAACTCAAATCAGAGCTTGAACTGTGTCCTCCTTCACAATGGAAATTTATTTCGTGGAGTCCCAATAAGCCATTCAGTTTGTTTGTGTTAAAAATGTGAAGACATAAAGAGACTTAGCAATTTTTTGCAATATCATATGCACCAACGAATCATCTGTGTTGACCTTCAAATGGTCTGCTTCCCCCTTTTGCAAGCAAAATGGATATACCAAGTATCCCTGTTCTTTTGTGTATGTGAGATGGATGCAGTTGAACTGGCTGCCAAGATCTGATCTGAAACCTGATGACCCAAACATTCTACATCAGCTGCTTGTCGACAGAAAGAACATTATGTTTCCACCTCTGCATATAAAACTTTGGGTCATGAAGTAATTTGTTAAAGATTTGCTAACTGAAGGAGACGGTTTCAAGTACTTCATTTCGGCATTTCCTAGCCTATCATTTGAAAAGATGTAGCCCGGTGTGTTTGATTGTCCACAGATTCGGCAATTCCTTTAAAATGAACATTTGATCTGAAAACTGACAGAATGTCAAAAAAATACTTGTTTGGCATTCGAAAACATTATCAAAGATTTTTTTGAAAATACAAGAGCATCATAGAATTAGAGCGAAATTGTCCAGTAGCTCTAAGAGAGCTTCAAAATGCTTTGTTGCAACATGAGCTTCAAACTGCATGTATTATATAGCCATCTTGATAACTTCCCAAAAGATCTTGGTGCAGTCAGTGATGAGCAGGGTGAGCGAGTCCCCTAAGATTTGAAGTTCATGACGGGTTAAACACTCCAGAAAAAGCCGTAAGGAAAAACATTTACCTTAATATATATGTTTACCGTTTAGTAAAAAAAAAAAAAAAAAAAAAAAAAAACTTCACGATTTGTATGAACAAAATTTTAATCGCAGTAATTATATATAACCTTTGTCTGAATGAAATAATTCTTTGTGAACGGTATATTTGGAAAGTTTTTCCCTCTATTTCCCTTTATAAATAAATTTTTAATGATTTTTTAGACAAAGAGAGGGTATCCTGTAGCTTAGAAAGTTGACATGATAGGAAAAGGTGAGGTTATTTTTGGATTCAGAGGCTAAAAGTTATCCAAGAAAACGAAATTGCTTAACAAAATTGTTCCCTATTGTAATTTAAATGAATTTATATAATATGAAAGATCCCATCTCTTTGATCATTTTTATGCAGGGGTTTTACAGGTCCTGCGGTTCTCGATATAACGTCTGACGGCATAACCAAAGGGATATTGATCGCGCATGGTTGTGATAAGAATTATGTAACTATGTTAGATAATTCTTACCAGAATGTTAGATAATTCTTACCAGTGTTTTGTTTTGGGGTGAGTGATGATGTTAATGCGAAACTCAGAAGCTATTAATGACTTAGCTTTCTCAATTTCAGTATAAGCAACCCCGTTTGAGCCATTAAGGAGCAAAAGATCTGTGTAGCAACTATTACACGTAGAAACCGTATTTCAGATTGAATTATCATCACTAAAAAGCGATTCGAAGTTGATATGAAATGCGATGGGATTATATATGTTATGGAAATTATAATATTTCTCCCCTTTCTACCACCTGTACCTGTGCGTACGCATCAATTGTTGCGTATTTCTATCGGGTAATAGTGATAGTTGTAACTCACTTTCTGAATCCCTCTCGTAAATTATCAAACATTAAATTAAACATTAAATTAAGATTTTCAGATATGTTAATTAGTTAAATTAATTTTTATCGTAATTACTTTTATGTACACTGCTCAAAAAAAAAAAAATGGGACAGTCCTATATCTCCCGATCTACTGGGCCGATTGACAAAATTCAAATTGCGTTCTTCATGTCTCAAAAGCGCAACTTAGGATATATATTAGATTTATATATAGCACTATTCTAACATAGGTATTTTGACACAAAATAGGACTTTTTCTGAAATAACATACCATTTTTTTTACATATTTCGATTCTACGACTCAAATTACGCCTAAATATGAAATTTTGTAAAATTTGGAGCGACATTTACGGAGAAATTCACAAATTTATGTTGGCACTATTTTTGTCAGTTTGCGCCAAGAATACTTCACTTGGCGAACTTCTTAATATATGGCAACCTAGTTTCCTTTCCCGTGAGAGGAAAGAAAGTCACCATCGTTCCTTTTTTCCAAATAATATTCTTTATATTATATTTTTAATTATAACTTATTATATTAAGTAATTTTTTCTTTTTCGAATTTCATTTTAATTGCTTAAGTTGCATGGTTTTTTTCGAATAACTGTTTTAAAAATTTCTATTTACCTGTTCGAACTGCGTAAATAAAGGTGCAGCGTTTATTTTTTTTCAAATAGTTTTCTTTATATATATTTTTTGTGATAGTTATTATTTTAGGTAATTTTTAAATTCTTATACTTTTATTTTAATTGTTTGTGTTGCATTGTCTCTTCAGATAATTGTTTTAAAATTTTCTATTTATTCCTTCGAACTGAGCATTTTAAATATATTTATTAATATAAATTTTCCAGAATTTGATTTTATTTATTTGAATTGCATTTCTTTCGGAGGAATACTTTGAAAACTGCATTTATTAAAAGAGAAAATACAGTAAACCACAGTTAACACGCCTTTCAATGTTCCGTTCAGAAAAGATATATATAAATAGGAGAGATGTATAACCGACATTTTAACTTAGGATGACTTGCATACACTGCTTTAAACAGTTTTACAATTGTGTCCATTGCTTTACACAATTTTATCCTACATTTGGTTTCTTAAATGTTATTCATATTTTAGACAAATATTTTATTTTTGAAATCGTATGAATCAAATATCATAAGATTAAAAAGTTTTAAATTAAAAAAAAAATACAAATACTAAATTTTACCCAAAATTTTATTTTTTCTTCTCTTTTTCTTCAGGCATTATACTTTATTCTTGCTCTTTTTCTTTAGGCATTCCGCAAGTATATTAAAAAGCATCCAACTTTTCGAAATATCTTGATATTTCTGACAATCATTTTAAATAAAGTTATCGCCTTCCATTTCATAAAGGCCCATAAACGTCCGAGCGGTAAAGTCGCTGAACACTGGTAGTTCACTCCGGGGTACGAATCCCGGTAAACGGGCTGGTTGCATGGGCGTTTTCGTGGATTTTCTCATGTGTATCGTGTATGCCAACTGGTTTCCCTTAGAAAGTTCTTCACAAAGGCATCCTTCTTTTTAGGCAGATAGCCCTGCTTTGACGTAACTTAATAATCCAATTCAATCCAATTCGTGGGATTCGAACCTCGGACCGAACTACCAGCGTTCAGCGACTTTACCGCTCTGCCACTGTTTCACCAGGAGGAAAAAAAAAACCTCTTTAGGTGACACCCACATACATCACTGGATAAACTACTGAATCTTCAAATAATTCGAATGAGAAAATCATGGGATTCTCCATTTATCATACAATATGATGTTCTATAACGTAATTTAAATTTATACAACAATATAGTCTAAAAACAGTCGCTCTTCACTTTAATCTGCAATGATATCGTTTTTATCTTTCCTGTTAACACAAACTCAATTGATGGTATTTGCTGGTGTACACGTCCAAGTGTTTTCTCTTTGAGCACCTAAATTCTTTGAAGTATACTGAAAGTATATTCAAAAGCATCCAACTTTTTGAAACATCTTGGTATGTCTGACAGCCAAATTTCCCTGCAAATTTTTGCTTACTTTTCTCCCTAATTTTCTTCTTTCCTTCTACAGTTATTTTCAGTGCTCACACAAGAAAATTAAGATTTTTCGATTGCTAGACTCCCATAAATTTTGCATTCTTCTCAATTTTTTAAAATATGAATTACATGAATTGCGTTTCAGCTGAAGACAGCTTTTCATTTTCTAGTCATTTTAACTATAAATAAAGTTTAAAGCGAAGTCCAAAGGATAAATATTTTAATTAAAAGATTTTTGCTAAATGACAAAGAAATAAAACAGTCCAGCAGGGTTTATTCTGTACCACCGAGTGACTCGATTCTTATATCGGCTGAAACAATCTAAATCCTATTAAAGATCATGTTTTTTTATACAATATATACGCGAGAAAAAAATTAAGAGGATTAATATAAAAGATTATATTTATATATATATTTTTAAAGCTGGGACATGAACCAAACTGTCAAACTTTTAAATTTACATGGTGGTTATAATTAAAATTCTAATTTGAAATGATCATAAAAGGAAAACTACCGGACCAAATGTTATCACACTTGGGAATCGTGTAAAGGAGGTTATGGGAATTTATTTTCCGCGTGAAAAAAAAGAGTTGAAAATTTCACCACCAGGGAAAAATGGCGCTGTATGCAATATTGTTAAATGAAATAAGACATGAAAATATCGGTTTAAAATGTGTTTAACCGTTTCCGAAACGTGTTACAAAGCATGTTCAATGTAGCGTCCAGCATTTTCCGAAAGCAAGTTAAATCCTGTTACTGCATTCTCAACAGCAGCTCTTAGCATATCAAGAGGAATGTTACGGACATGTCAGTGTATCACATTTTTCATTTCTGCCAAATTGTTTAGATTAACACCATAAACAGTGCTTTTGAGATAACCCCATAGCCAAAAGTCACAGAGGTTGAGGTCTGGTGGGAAGAGGGGAAGTGTTGGCCTATAAGACGTTCATTCGTTAAATGTTGCCTAAGTGACTGTGCGACACACGTGAGGTTAGGCCCAGCTCTGCATAAAAATCGTAGTATCTAAAATGCCACGTTACTGCAGTTCATGTATCACGAAACATTTTAACATTGACTCTAAGTGAGCTGCAATCATAGTGGTCCAGCTGCCGACTGCTCTTCAGAGAAAAATGGTTCGATTATAAAACTAGCTGTCATTCAACACTAAACGGTGTGGAATGACTGCTATGTAATCGAATGCAGTAGGAGAATGCAATGGAACTAGGTAGATAGCATGAGGGACGTCTTTCGCCCAAATCGATTAAAAGCGTTTTGAATCAGTGTCTTCATGTTTTAGGGCCGAATTCAGGGTTCAAAAATTACAATTTAGCGATCTGTCAGAAAACGATTTCCAGATTGTACGCACTTGTGCGAGTGATTTGCGATCTCACATTTTCTAATCGCTAATTCGTGGTTTTCACTGACGAATTTCTCACTTACAGGGATGGCGCACTCGACATTTATCGAGTTTAACGCCTTTAAGTGGTAATTTGCCTACTTCAAATTTTCTTAAGGGTATACAACATATTAAACCCGTGTAACAAAAGGTTAAGTTAGATTCCGACTCATATTTCGTTTAACAATTTTGCATACAACGCCATTTCCCCCCTTGGTGGTGAGGTTTCGAACTTCCTTTTTTTCGCCGAAAATAAATTCTCATGACCTCCTTTAAACGATTACCAAATTTGATAACATTTGATCCAGTAGTTTTCCTTTTATGACAGTTTCAATGTGGAACTTTAATTATAACCACTCTGTATATTATTAAATTTTAATTTGAAGCTATGCGTTATATGTATACCATGTGTAAATTTTTCGCTTTTATGGAAAAAAAAAAAAAAAAAAAAAAGAATCGAAGCAAATATACTTAGGATAATAGACCAAAACTGAAAAAATTTACCCTCCCTCCGAAAATCAAATATTGAAACTTTGACCTTAAATTTATTGGGTTATCGAAATATTTCATTTGACTTATCTTTTAAGTCCTAGTTCCGACAAAAATTCCGAATTAAGCTGAATTAAAAGATTTAGTATATATTCACTGTATGTTAATAAAGTAATCAGAGTGTAATAAAAATAGATTATAGCATTTACGCTGATGCAACTTTTTGTCTGACTGCACAACATGTAATGGAAGAGAAGGCTTGTAGAGATTTGCTTTTGAAATGCCTCTAAAAGTAAATATCATACTCCTTTTGTCTCTTCAATGTCAAAAAACTTTCCTTTGAGAGGCAACTTTAGTTTTGGGGAAAGAAAAAAAATCACAAGAAGACAAATTTGAAGAACATGCAGGACGATTGAGTACACATACTTATTTTCGGAACACAAGCGGTTGTCCGACCGGTTATTGAATAATGAAAAGATGGATTGTCACGCAATACAAAACATTTGGAATACGTTTTCTGACTGAAAACGTAAGATTAAAAGTCATCTGCTTAATTCACAGCCACTTACAAGTTAACTACTCGGGCAATTGCAGAATCGTTTTGATCCTGAGCTTGTAAGACAAACCTAATATCACTGGATTTAAACACTTCTTTAATCTTCCGAGAACGTTCCTTCTTTAGCTCATATTCCAAGAATATTAAGTGAATACAATTATTGCAAAAGAAATTGAATATTCATTTGCACTACGGCATGGTAGTTTACTAACGAGTTAACAAACTTAAATTCTGCTTTTTGTGTCTAAGAATACAACAATATTTTAGATATTTACAAATAAAATATTAAATTGGAGATTTAATTGGAGCCTCACCAGTTGCCTAACATTGGAAGATTGTTAAATACCAATTGTTTGTTGCGAAGTCTAACCCAGGCTGCATGGTTGGTTTTCGTAGTTTTCTAGGTTAGCTTTACAAAGGTTCTTTCTAAAGGCTCTCTCTTTCAAATAGTTCCCATGTTCTTTCTATGTTCAAATAACCAACTAGCCTAGTTTAAGCGCGATTTCCAAGTGAAGTTACTAGCAAAACCCGAATACTCATTAAAAATCATGTAGCTTGCCAATCGGGAGTAACATGAAAGATACGGCGCCAATAATTGAATTGCTGTTACGGTACGCTGTTTGTAAACTTAGATGGTCATTCCTTAATTAAATAGCCCACTAGAGGCCGAGCGGTAAAGACGCTGAACACTGGTAGTTCGGTCCGAGGTTCGAATCCCGCGAACGGGCTGGCCGCATTGGCGTTTTCGTGGTTTTCCCCATGTGTAACGTGTATACGAGCCAGTTTCCCTTAGAAAAACCTCCACGAAGGCATCCCTCCTTTTAGGCAGATAGCCCTCGTGTTCTTTGTCACAATTAAATAATCCAATCCAATCCTTAATTAAATATAATTGATTTGTAACTTCTTCTAAAACTGACGGTAAGAATTGAAGTGCAAATAAATAATATCCTGTGCAATCTTGATTAATATAAAATTTAAAATATTTGCATTCAGACAGAAAGTTTTTTGAAATATTTGCAATTACTTTATAAGAATGATTTATTAATAACCGTAATAATTACTTATTATATTACTGATGATCAGGATTCAGTTCTTGACAATTACATTCTAAATTAGAATTTTAAGGATATAATGAAAATACGCTACGCACAAAAATACATTTTAGGATAAAAAATTAATTAGTTGAATTTTTATGTTTTAAAACTTCTTAAATTTATTTAATAAACATCGTATCCTCGTTGTTAATTGAATCCAGAATGTTTGGTGTCGTTTATATAAATATTCTTACTTGTCTACAGAACCTGCTGATTTATCCAGCGATTAAGTAGCTGCAGATCATTTCTACTCGTACATAACCATTGAACTTCTATTAATTAAGTCTCTAGAGGGTTGTATGTTTGTATCATAATTTGACTTATATAAAAATGATTATTCTAAATCTTATGTTTCTATAAAAATATACTGTGCTTTAAAAATATGGATGATAGTATCAGCCGCTCTTTCAGCCACTTCAAAAGCAACAGTTTGTTTAGAAATAAATTATGCAGTTAATGTCATAAAATTGAAATAAAAATCAAACGAAAATTCTCAGTTTTAGACAATTCGATTTAAACGAAGTAAAGTAGCAGACGATAAAACGCCGAAGGTAAAAATTTACTCTTATTTAAAAAAAAAAAAAAAAAAAAAAAAAAAAAAGATAGAGAGAAGTTTAAAAAAAAATAGCTTTTCATATAGTATTAATAAACATTTATTACGCATGATTAAGGGGAAAAATGTCATGTAATTAATTCTCCGTAAAATTTTACTTGAAATTTAAGGTTAAAAGTAGCTGTGGCAATTCACCGTAACAAAAATCCATAGACCACATTTGGCGTCATTATCGCTCAAAAAAAAGATGCCAAATTTCAAAACGCGAAAATATGTTAATTCGTGTATATCTTAGAAAATTTTGAATAAAAAAGTCTAATTTTTTGCAGATATGCTTAAAAATACACCTACTTTAAGATGATGGTAAAAATTTTATAGGTTAGAAATCAAAATTTTTTTCGAAAAATTTATAAAAATTATTTAAAAATAGAAATTTAAAAAATAAAACACAAAAAATGGGTAAATTTTATTTGGAATGAACCTAAATTTCGAAATGTGAGAGAAAAAATCAAAAAAGTTTAATAAAAAAAGAGATATTAATAAATATTTGCCAAATTGAATTAACATTGAGGAGGTAAAATTTTGAGAGCTAATATTTTAAAAACTACTCGCTCGATTTTTACGAAACTTGGTATTCTGGCATAATTTGAGTCGTAGAATGGAAATGTCGAAAAAAATTGGTATGTTATTTCAGAAAAAGTCCGATTTTGTGCCAAAATACCTATGTTAGAATAGTGCTACATATAAATCTAATATATATCCTAAGTCGCGCTTTCGAGACATAAAAAACGCAGTTTGAATTTTGTCAATCGGCCCAGTAGAACGGGAGATGTCCCTTTTTTTTTTTTTTTTTTTTTTTTTTTTGAAAATTATCATGCGTGACTTAGGTCGAAAACTCAGAGTCAAACTTGTACACTTTTTTTGAGCAGTGTACAAGTTTGACTCTGAGTTTTCGACCTAAGTCACGCATGATAATTTTCATAAAGATTAGAAATCATTATTGATGATCATCTTTTTTTAATGTATGCTGCACCTGAGTCTGTGTTCCGACATTTCCGTTAGCGCTTAGTTTAACTTGTTGATGGATATATTTACATCGTCTTTGCCCAACTAGAGCAGAACTTTTCAACTTCAGCAGTTTTTGTATCCTTGAGGTCTGTTGCTTTTACACTTTAATTATCTTTAAACTGAGGATATTGGCTGTTCTTCTGATTCGAAATCTGGATTTTGTGGAACCTGTTTTGTTTCATATCTGCATAGTTGTAAAGAAATTCGTAGAATATCATTAATCTCTGTTTTTATTCAAAAGGGCGATGCAGAGTAAAGATCAGTCTTAGACTTTATGTGCAAAGGTGATGATTAAAACTCAGCCAAAATTAAATGAAATTAAAACTAACCCAAACGAAGACCATGAAACGAAAGTTAAGATGAAAACGAGAGGAAACGCTTAAACGTAACGGCAAACTACGAGTTTAAAAATCATTACATAATTGCGATTAAAATATGATAATTACATGATTGCAAATAACATATGATAATTATATGTTTGTGATGTATCAGTATCACCATGTGTATGAGTATAGCATACACATGTATCTATGAAAATATCATACACAAGCAAGCATAAATCTGACGGTGTCCGCCGAAAACATCGCGGATGAAAACGTCGCGAAGAAAACAACGCAAGGCGAAAACATCGTGGCACAAAACATCGGAGAAAATAAAGTAAAGAGAAAACATCGCAGTTCTAAAAAATCGTGGTACAAAATATCGAAATGATTGAAAATAAAGCGGTTCAAAAACTTCGCAGTTTAAAAACATCGTAAAAAATAAAGTTCCTACAAATCATCGCATGACGATAACATCCCAGACGTGCTTTTTTCAGGCTTTAATAATTGTAAAAGTATACTCGCATAATGATTTGTGAGCAGAAGATGGAAAGAAGCATGATTTTTACTTTCGTGTTTTCATTAACTAATACTTTTTGCTGAAAATGTAAAATGGAAACTTAAGCATAGAAAATTAATGCAACTTATATTAACAATTAATAGAATTTTAAGCTGACATAGTTAACTAACAAAGGTCATTAATGAATTATTTTTAATAAGTTTTACTGGTAATTTTTCATGAAAAGTTGAATCTAAAAAAGATTCGAAAAAGGAAGATAAGTAACTGCATGCCGTTATCTATAAAAATATTGCTGAGTTAAATTGTGAGATTATTTTCTTCACTTTTGTTAATTTGATACTCTTATAGTGAAAATTATTTCTTGTTTTGTTTCAATTTCTTGTTTTGTTTTTTTATAAATTTATTAGTTAATAAAAAATATGAAAGTAAAAATTATCCTTCTTTCCATATTGTGCTCATAAATTATTATGCGAGTATCCTTTTACAATTATTAAAGCCTAAAAAACGCATGTCTGCGATGTTATCGTCATGCGATGATTTGTACGTACTTTGTATTTACTAGGATATTTTCGACGACGATATTTTTAAACTACAAAGTTTTTGAACAGCTTTATTTTCGATGACGATATTTTGTACCACAATGTTTCAGAACTGCCATGTTTTCTCTTTGCTTTATTTTCTTCCCACGATGTTTTGTACCACGACGTTTTCCCCTTGCGTTGTCTTCTCCGCTACGGTTTCATTCGCGATATTTTTGCCGCGATATTTTCGGCTGTAACCAATCTGACAGCGCCAGGAAAGGTAAATTCAGAGAAAGGAAGTCAAAATATTCTTCAAATTTTTTAAAATTTTAAATATTCTGTTTGGTTTCTAACTCCTGCGAGAGTCCTCTAAATTTCTTCAAAATAAAAACTGAAAGTAACTACTTTTACTATAAATTAAAATGTATATTTAATTAATCCAGAAGAAAGAAGCATGGATAAAATGTTGTAAGTTTAATACTAGTTGCAACCTGTTCTCATTTGTGGTTATTCGCAAATGATTTAATGCTGCAGAAACTCAAAAACGTTTGCAATAAAAAACGGTTTATAAAGCTATTGTTCCTATTGCTTTTAGGAAACCCGAGAACGGGCTGACCCTCCTCTTAAGCAGGGAGCCTTCGCGTGCTTTGCTATAATCAAATTAATTAAATCAAACTATTGCTTTTAGCTGTACATTTTTATATCACTCTTCCATATGTATAGATGTGTATTTTATATGTACATGCTTTTAGCAAGTTTCGCGTTGAATTTGGATTATTGTGTGTATAAGAGTAAAACATAACCTTTAGGGTTAATTTGTTTTCTAAATAGTAGATAAATAAAACTATAGTTTGCATACATAGTGTAAAAATAATGTAAGATAAGGCTATTTTGGGAATTTACGTAAATAAGTTTAAATAATAATAATAGTTTTTAGCTGTGAGTTGTAGTATTACTATCAGTAATGATCAAATTTCACGAAATAGTCAAAATGATAATAAGGTGAAATCGAGGAGAGGCAGTCATTGCGCGTTTCTTTTAGTTTATATAATAAAACATTTTTTACAGTGAAGAGACATCGGGCTGAAGTTGCTCTACGTCGTAAAGTGAAGAAAGAGGATGAAGTGATAATCTCAGAAGAGGAGGAGGAGGAAAAGAAACAGAAAGGCATCGATGTAAAAATACGTTCTGCTTCTCGCGATACTAATGGGGAACTAAAGACAGTTTTAACACGAACAACTGAAAATGAAACCGACATAAGGGACGCGGAAATAGATATTGACTTGACATCTAAAATAACAACACCGATTGATGTGCGTTCTTCAAAAGTCGACAAACGCACTTCGATTCTCAAAGTTACAAAAAAGGGAAAGCGGGTAGATTTGATCGAAGAAACGGATTTGTATAAAACAGGCATTGAGTTCGATAGAGAATATGAATCTACTATAAGGATAAAAGAAAAGCCCGAAGAGGAAATAGTTGTTGAATTGGTTGAAGATAAGAAAATACCTGAAGAAGATCTGAAGAAAACTTCTGCGAAACTGGAGAAAACTCGAAAATTAGAAATAACTGAATTGGATACCGAAGAAGAGAAACCAGTTCCAAAGAAACCATTGTCTATCGACACAATAAGTAAACGAAGTGTCACTGAGGAAATTGAAGTAGTTTTGCAACCAGACGAAAAATCGGAACTCTATCGGGATAGCATAAGATTAGAGAAAGATAAGAAGCCTGAATTTGAAGCACGAGTGTCGTTGCAAGAAATCTCAGAAACTGAGAGTCTTAAAAAAACCAAACCAAAAGATAAGGAAAAAGCGAAGATTGAGACCAAAAAGAAATCACGACCTGAAAAATCTGAAGACCATCTGGAAATGAAACTTGAAGACGAGGACAGACCAGAAGAAACGTCGCTTAAAATAAAAAAGAAACCTCGTGATAAATTCGAAGAAGAAGCTCGTCTCGAAATAAAGCCTGATGATAAAGATACAACAGAAAAGGTATCGCTTAAGACGAAAAAGAAACCTCTTGAGAAGTCTGAAGATGAAATTTATCTGGATATTAAACCTCAAGATAAAGATGTAGTAGAAAAGAAGACAGTTAAGAAGAAGCGTCGAGTAGAAGTTGAAGAAGTTCATGTAGAAATGAAGCCTGAAGATAAGGATAAAATAGAAAAAATATCGTTTGAGATTGAAAAGAAGCCTCATGAAAAGTTGGAAGAAGAAGTCTGTGTGGAAATTAAACCTGAATACAAGGATAAAACAGACAAAATATCGCTTGAGATGAAAAAGAAATCTCGTGAAACTTTTGTAGAAGAAAGTCACGTAGGGAAGAAGCCTGAAGACAAGGATATAGCAGAAAAGGTTTCCCTCGAGGTGATAAAGAAGCCTCATGAGATGTTTGAAGAAGAAGTCCATTTGGATATGAAACCTGAGGATAAAGAAAAAACAGAAAAGGTGTCGCTTAAAATGAAAAAGAAACCTTGTGATAAGATTGAAGAAGTGCATGTGGAAATAAAACCAAAAGAGAAAGATAAAACAGAAAAGGTATCGCTTAAAATGAAAAAGAAACCTCGTGATAACCTTAAAGAAGTCCATCTGGATATGAAACCTGAACATAAAAATGAAATAGAGATTTCTAAAGTTTCAGTTACCCTAGCGAAAGAAGAGCATCCTGAGGAGACTGAGAGCATAATTATAGAAAAGAAAAAGAAACCGGATCAGGAAATCAAGATTGATGCTAAAGCAAAAAGCGAAAAAGTGTCTACAGTAATAGATCTAGAAAAAGAGTTTTTAAGCCGAACAAAACTAGATATTTCTCCAGCGGAAACTGATAAATCAGAAGAAAATATCGTTCTTTTTGAAGCGGAAGTTGTAGAAAATGTTCCCGAAGAACATTTAGCTAAACCCGATATCGCTAAAGTTTCTTTTGTAACTCACAGTCCGTTAACTGTTACTGCTGTTATGTCCGAAAGTAGAGAAGTAACTTCTCAACATATTACTCCAGAAGCAAAAACTGCTTTGTCAAGTTTGCTCGAACAAAGTGCTTTAATAGTTTCTGTGACGAAACCAGAAACAAAAGAAGAAGCTTTTTCAAAGAAACCAGAGTTACACAGAAAAGCAGATATGGAATTTTTAGCTGAAAATTATATTACTGTAACTGAAACAAAACCTTCGGATGTGGAAGATGAATTAAAAATAGATAGTGTTGTTAAGTCTCTTGCGAAATGTCTGATATCACCTGCAAAGCATATGACAATAGATGAGATAAATATTCAAGGAATGGTTTCGAAACTTAAGTTAGAAGAAGGACCTAAACATCAAGCATTTTATAACATTCAGACATCTCAACCTATATCTGTCGAAGAAATTATTTCAGGCACAAAGGAATTACCACTCTCTCTTGAGCGACTGGATGCCCAGAAAGCGATATCAGAAATCAGTCCTTTAAGACATCTCGAAATATCAGAGACTCATTCAGAAAGTCACTCTGTTGATCTCAAACAACCATTCCATGTAGCACAAAAAGCAACACAAAAAATAACAACACAAGATGCTATGATTGTGGAGGAAATTGATCTATCTGGTATTGGCAGTGATATGCAGGTTCACGAGGCAAAAGCAAAAAATGCAATCGAGAGGGTTATTTTAGGCCAGGGACTTTCAATCACTGAAGTATTACCAGAAGTAAAGGAAACAAGCATAAGCCCTGTTATGTTGCCCAAACCAGTGACAGCATCCGAAACTATGCCGATCGATTCATCTATAGAAGTATATGACACTTTTCTTCTTAGTAACGTAAAAGAAATGCCTCAACACGTACCTTCTTTAAACACTGCTGATGTTAATTTCGTTGCGAATGAAAATATTTCTGTCATGGAAACAACACTAGCTCAACAAGAAGGAAATCTTGAAATGCCTCACAAAATTTCAGAAGTGTTTCCCAATTTGATACTTACAACTGGCCAAAGTGTGCTAGTATCGCAGATCTACCCTCATGACAAAGAATCAACTTATAGTCCAATTAAAACAGCAGCCCTTAGTGTAAAACCTAAGTTTATTAAAAGTGAAGCTATTGATATAACAGAAGTTTCTCTTAGTGACAAGGAGATAAATCTATCAATACCTACAACCAAAGCAGAGTTGACAGCCACAAGTTCTGTGTCATTAGCAGAGGCTGTCATTGTAACTGACACTCAAGTTCAGTCCAAAGAAAGGCCTGGGGTAGTTGTAGAATATGAGGTTAAAAAAGCATCTGAAGCATCCATGCCTTCAAAGTTTGCGGTAACAATCACAGAAACTGAAATTTCTGAAAGCAGTGATATTTTACCAAAACCGAAAACATATACAGAACGTCTTCAGACTCGCTTCATTGCAGAAGATGCTGTGTTAGTAGAAGAAGTTTGCTTAGAGGATAAAGAAGGAGCAATGAAACCTGAAGCAAAACCCAATCCCAAACATATAGCTTCCTCCTTTGTTCCCGAACGCGCTCTGGATATTAGTATTGGAGAAACGTTCGATAGAGAAACAATATTCGAAGAAAGATCATCCAAATCATTTTGTGCAACAGAGACTTTGCAAACAACAGATGGTGCAATACAAGTATATTCTGAAAATTACCAAAAAGATGATCGACTGGAGACGATAGAAGAGGATGTTACAAAACGTTTCGCTGCTGCTGAGTATTCAACTCATTCAGCCATCTCTGTTTTCGAAGCCGGCACCCAAATGCGTGAAGAAATTTTAGAGGAAGATATAAAGCCACTTGAATCTGCGGTAGCGAAAGAAAGCTTGCCAGCGCAGAAATCAGCACTTGAAATTTTGGAAACTCAGAGCGTAGATCAAGAAGGAGCGTGGTCTAAGGATTGGCGACCTGAAGGGAAGTATGCAGAGAGAGAATTACAGACTGAAGAAGCTTGCACAGTTTCTGTTACAGAAACAAATGTTGCAGAAGAGAGTTTAGAAATAGACACGAAACCAATGTTAAGAACTCCGCGTTTTAACGTGATATCGCAAGAAGCGGTATCAGTATCAGAAACTACGACCCATATGAAGGAAGGTGGAATAGAAACTCATATAATGCCTCGAGGAACAATAGCAACGAAGAGCTTAATGGAAGAGGTGGCGCTAGAAATCTTAGAAACAGAACTTGGTTTGAAAGAAAGTGATTACAAACCTCTTCCATTACCAGTCGGTAATAAACTGACGCCTCGTGTCGAATACAAACCAGAGAAAGCAGTAAGTGTTACCGAAATGCAACCTAATGTAATGGAAGGATTATTGGAAAAGCAAGTCTTTAAAACAGATAAAGTAAACATTTCTCTAGGAGAAAAAGAAGCAATATTCATCGAACAAATTTCGCACATGGGACAAGTAGATGAGCTACGTGACATGCATCCTGAGTCGAAACATCTTCAAGTCCAAATGGCACCCCAAGAGGCCTTAGAAGTATCGGATGTGAAGACAGAACATAAAGAAAGCAATCTGCTAATCGAAGATAAATCAACCCTTTATAATGCAGATGTGAGTATTATTCCTCGAGAAGCGTTATCGGTTATCGAAATCAAATCAGCTTTGCGTGAAGAAGATTTTCTAGAAACTCTTACACCTGCATATAAGAAAGCATCGCCTTCTTTGCAAATAGAACAAGCTCTAGCTGTTGAAGAAGTCGAAACTGCATCTTCAGAGAATGATCTAAAACAGCAAGCGAAGCCTTTTTCATCCCAAGCTAATATTTCTGTTATTGCAGAAAAAGCTGTAGAAGTATCTGAAGTTCAGTTGAGTCATGTTAGTGATGATATAACAGATACCAAGTTACCTGATATAAAGACTGCATCTAAATCTTTAGAAACAGGAGCTAGCTTGATTGTTCAAGAGATTACTTTAGCAGAAATCACTGAAACTTGTGAAGCACGATTAGATTTCTCAAGCTCAAAATCTGCAAACCTGTCATTGGAGCAACACGAAACTGTTTCAGTTTCCCAGGTGGAATCTATGCTTGGTGAAACTCATATGCCTGACTTCCGTTTACCTCGACCAAATCAAATATCCGCTTCCCTTGCAACAGTTGAACCGCTGGAAGTGAGCTCTGTACATGTTTCGGAGGGAGGAAAGGAAATGAAAATTTCCGCCAAACCCGAAAGTGACAAGGCCGGGTTTTCGTTTCCGCAAATTGAAACATATACTGTATGCTCCGTGCAAACAGGTGATACTGTAGCGGATACTCCTGTCTTACCTCATCCAGACACTGCCGAAGGTAGCCTCAGTGTAGTATGTAATCAGTCGGTGGGAATTTCTGAAGTTCTTACCAATACTAGGGAGGTATCGTTAGAAGTAGAAAAAATGAAATTACCTGTTTCAGCAGATATATCATATAGTGCCCCACACGTACCATTAACAGTTTCTGATGTTCATGTAAAATCTGAAACACATGATTTAGGTATGATGGCACCCATCACACATAAGGCCGATGAATATGTATCAGTGAAAGAAAGTGTTGAGATTTCGGACGTAACAATATCAGAAAGTACACACGAAGCTGGGGCTACAGACATACCACAGCGAAAAGCGGCGCTTTTAACACTAATTCCAAAACACACATACACTTTTTCAGAACATGAAACGTTAGGTTCAGAGACAACACTAATACCAGAAAAGTTAAATATTTCTAAAACTTCACCGTCCTTAGTTCCCCATGAAACCGTAGAAATAAATATTTCAAAATATGCTATCAAAGAAAGTCAACTTCTTCCAGATGTTTTTCCAAAAAATCAAACTGCAAAACAAATTGTTTCTCCTTTCGACCACTTGGTCATAGAGGAAGCTTTAACACAGCAAATACCAGGAATGTATGAACAACAGCTACGGCCGGAGGAAAAAGAAGCTATAAAAAGTTTTGTCTGCTACAGTCATCTGGCAACGTCTTTCCAGCAAACGTCAGGCACATGCGAGAGTGAGCTTATCCTTGAAAGTAAAGCTCAAACTCATACTGCCGATATTCATATCACACCAAATCAGCCGATTGAAGTTTCTCTTACACAACCGGAAACAAAGGAAAGTACTTTTACTTCAAAAATTTTAACTTCCAAAACTGCAAAATCAAGTGTTCCTTTTGCTGAAGCAGTAATTACTGAAGAAGTCACGCTTTCTGCGGGTACCGGAGAGTATGTCGTAGTCCAGCCTTCCAAAGATGTCGCAAAAGTCGACTTTACGAATGTTGTATGCCCTTCTGTTTTAGAAGTTAGCACAGGGGAAGTAGAATCTATGCTTAATATACCTACGTTACCTAAACAACATTCCCTAGATTTTCAAGTAACTTCACAAGAATCTTTAACCGTTGCATTTGTTCAAGCAGATGATACTTCAGATATCCTGGAAGGTGATTCTATGCCATCAACAAAATCTATGACAGCTGTTCTTCTGCCAATGCAACCCTGCGTGGTAGAAGAAGTCACTACCGCTTCTAAAGAAGCTGAATTGTCGGTAGAACATAAGCTACGGCCAGAAGAAGCCTCAGAGGCCTTCCTTGCCCATGAAGCAACTTCCGTTTCTGAAATCGTAACTCATTACAAAGAAGACGCTTTGCATCCACGAGCTAGGATACCCAGTGCAGCCGCTGACGTTTCTGTTTCTCGGCAGTTTGGCATAGAAGTCTCCAGTACTATTGCATCTGAACAAGAAATTTGTTTAAAAGATATCCCTATTCCAAAAGAGCAGCATGCAGAAAGGGAGCTGTCTTCAGTATTTGCAATGAGTGTTGGAGAACATGTAGTCTCGGAATTAACATCTCCTGCCACTTTACCCTTAACTTCAGTACTAGAAGAAATTGCCGATGTCCAGGTAGCATCTAATTATCCAGTTTCTATTTCAGAAACGGCGTCAGAACTCCATGAAACAGATCTCAAAGAAACAGTGATGGCATCAAAGGTAGCGGCAGTATCACTTTTAGAAAATGTAACAGCATCAGTAGAACAGATATCTGTTTGTGATACATCTTCTGACCTAAAACCGGATATCAAACCTGCCACCCACAAAGCAGATACAGTACTTATACCTCAAAAGTCTATTATTGTGAAAGAAACACAATGGGATCAGAAAGAAACTCTATTCGAGCGGGAGAAACTACCTCTTCAAGATGCTAAACAGCACATATCCCTGACAAGAGCCGTAGAGATATCAGAATATTCTTCTCAGACCAAAGAGGAGGCGTTAGCTCCTCAGATTATGCCACAGACTCACGAAGTTGAAGTTATCGTGCCAGCGGAGGAAGCATTAAGTGTTACAGAAATAAACGTGGATGATATAACTGGTAAACTTTCTCTGAAGAATATACCAAAAGAAGATTTTGCTTCATTACAGTTGTCTTTACATGAAACTGTCTTAGTTGAAGAACAAAAACAAGCAGAAAAAGAAGCTGATATTAAAATAAAAGAATTACCTGCGTCTAAAATCGCCTTACCAATTTTACCGCTTAAGAAGCATTTACATGTATCTGAAGTTACAGCTGGCACTACATTTGAGCAGTTGATTGTGCAGGAAACTCCAAAGGAAATCACAGCCGATGTGCTGCTTTCAACTCAGCAGAGTATTGTAGTTTCAGAGACGACATCTGGGATTAGAGAAGACACCTTAATCCAGCCACAAGCACCAAAAGAACACAGAGTGGAGCCTGAATTTTCAGAAATTCAACCTTTGTATACTTCGGTAACAGAAACAGAAACAAGAGAACAGGAAATGCTTCCAGAAAAGAAACCCATGGAAGGCCAAGCTATGATAAGCGTAAGGCCTGAAGATAGTGTACAGATTTCTGAAGTACAAACTCATTTGAAAGAAGGAGTATTTATACCATCTGGCCCTACTGGTGAGGTTCTTGTACCATTTTCTTTACCAACTGAGGAGCATATAACGGTTTCAGAAGTGCAGATATCTAATAAAGAAGGCGATTTAAAACCTTCAGAAAAACCAAAATTATTCAGTGCCGATGTTTCGGTATCCCAGGTTAAGCATCTGACAGTTTCTCAAGTAGAAACACAATTAAAAGAAGATGAATTCATTCCTGTAAAAATTCCCGATATGTTAAGCGCTGGAATGACAATACCAAGCAAAGAACACGTAGTAATAACTCAAGTTGATTCTGAAATGAAAGAAAGTATACTGAAAACCAAAGAAATGCCTGCTGGCACGGTAGCTGATGTACAAATGCCAACAGCGGAACATATTGTCATAAGTGATGTTATTTCAGAAGATAAAGAAGGAACGCTGAATGTTTTGAAAACACCAAAATCCATATCGGCTAAATTTACTCTTCCCGTCGAAGAACCTATTCACGTTTCTGATATTATGGTTTCCCAAAAGGAAGGACTCCTAGAAGAATTGAAAATACCTGATACAGCAACAGCTCCTTTTACTATACCGACAGAGAAACATGTCACTATTTCACAGACTGAAACATCTGTCATGGAAGAAAAATTAGTAGTAGATAAAATGCCAAATACCGTTACTGCAGGAATGTCTGTTCCTCTTGAAGAACATATCGTGGTCAGTGAAACTCCTTCGGGTGAATTTGAAGAAACTCTCGATATTCAAAAACTTCCTCGAGCACTTACAGCAGATTTTACAGTTCCAACTAAAGAGCACATAATTGTTAGTGAAGTTCTAACTCCAGTATCTGAGGACACACTAGCACCCGATAAGAAACCTTTACAATACTCAGCAGATCAAAATTTAATATTTGAAGAACATATTACAGTATCAGAAGTTGAAACCGCAAGCAAAGAAGCCGTGCTTGAAGAAAAAACGAAACCAAAAACTGACGCAGCTGGCGTAAGCGTACGCACGGATGAACATGTGGTCGTATTTTCTGTGCAACCTAATATTGGAGAAGCAGAATATATTGCAGAAAAAGCCCCTATTGGACAAAATGCTGAAATGAACGTGCCCGCTGAAGAACATGTAACAGTGCTTGAAATTACATCAAATGTATCGGAGCAAGAACTTAAAGAAGAAATGAAGCCATCTACCGCCAAAGCTGGTTTCAGTTTTCTTACTGAAGAACATGTTTTCACATCTGTTGTTGAAACTAGTTTAAAGGAGGATGTTTTCATGAAAGATAAACTTCCTGCAACAGTAAAGGCAAAAGCTACTTTGCCAGCAGAAACACACGTAATTATTTCTGCTGTAGAAACAGAAGACAAGGAAGGGGATCTTCAAACTAGAAGAATTCCTGATGAAGTCCAAGCTGGCTTCTCTTTAACTACTTTAGAACATGTAACCGTCGGGGAGATTCAGAGCCAGTCCTCTGAGAAGGAACTTGCTCCTGAAAGATTACCTTCCACCGTTGTTGCAGATATGTCTGTGTTAAAGAAAGAGCATATAACAGTATCTGAAGTTTTATTGGACATGAAAGAGGGTGAAGTCTCTGCGTTTAAAGCACCAGCAAGTGTTAAAACAGATTATTCTATAAAAACTGAAGAACATGTTATTGTTGGAAAAGTTGATGTTCAGTCTAAAGAAAAAGAATTGATACCAGAAAAACTACCAGCGTCATCTAGAGCAGACTTGAGCGTATCTACTCAAGAACATTTAGAAATTATAGAAACACCCATTCAAATGAAGGAAAGTGAACTTGCACCAGACAAAATACCGCTAAGCGCGTCAGCAAAACTTACAATACCATCTCAAGAACATGTATCCATATCCGATGTCCAGGAAACAACTCAGACGCAAGAACTAACACTTGGACCATATGCCATTCCTGCAGAAGCTGAAATCAAAGTATCCCCTGAAGATCATCTTATAATTTCAGAAATGGTAGTTAGTCAAAAAGAAGGAGAAGTGCTTGCATTAAAGAAGCCACAAGAAGTTCAGGCTGGCTTTACGGTTCCAACCGCTGAGCACATCGTCGTTTCTAAAGTAGTTGCGGAAAGTAGAGAAAGCGATCTAGCGAAAGATGAGCTTCCTTCTCAAGTGAAAGCAGATTTCTGTGTACCAGGAGTTGAGCATGTTACTGTTTCTGAAGTTTTATTAGATATGAAAGAAGGTGAAGTTGAAATATTCAAAAAGCCTGCAACTGTCAATCTAGATTACTCTCTAAAAACTGAAGAACATGTTATTGTAGGGAAAGTAGACGTTCAGTCAAAAGAAAAAGAATTCGCGCCATCGAAGTTGCCTCTGTTTTCTACAGCAGACTTTAGTGTATCTACTCAAGAGCATTTAGAAGTTACAGAAACACCCATTCAAATGAAAGAAAGCGCACTTGCACCAGATAAATCACCTCAAAGTGCATCCGCAAAATTGACGATACCACCTCAAGAGCATGTGTCAGTTTCCGATGTACAAGACACAGTTCAAACTCAAGAATTACTGGTTGCGCCATCTGTCGCTCCTGCTGAAGCTGAAATCAAAATATCCCCAGAAGATCACCTCATAGTTTCAGAAATGGTAGTCAGTCAAAAGGAAGGCGAAGTTGCTGAATTAAAGAAACCACAAGAAATGCATGCAGGCTTTACGGTACCAACTGCTGAACATGTTATTGTTTCCAAAGTGGTTGCGGAAAGTCGAGAAAGTGATTTAGTCAGAGATGAGCTTCCATCTCAAGTCACAGCTCATTTCCGAGTACCAAGTGTTGAGCATGTTACCGTTTCTGAAGTTTTACTAGATACGAAAGAAGGGCAGGTTGAAGCATTCAAAAAACCGGCAACTGTCAATCTAGATTATTCCATAAAAACTGAAGAGCATATTATTGTAGGGAAAGTAGATGTGCAGTCGAAAGAGAAAGAATTTGTACCAGCAAAGCTGCCTATTTCTTCTTCAGCAGACTTAAGTATATCTACTCTAGAGCATTTAGAAATTTCAGAGACGCCCATTCAAATGAAGGAAAGCGAACTTGCACCAGACAAATCACCACAAAGTGTATCTGCAAAGCTGACAATTCCATCTCAAGAACATGTATCGGTCTCCGATATCCAAGAAACGACTCAGACGCAAGAATTAACTCTTGCACCATCTGCTATTCCTGCTGAAGCTGAAATTAAAGTATCCCCTGAAGATCATCTGATAGTTTCCGAAATGGTAGTTAGCCAAAAGGAAGGAGAAGTTGCTGAGTTAAAGAAACCTCAGGAAAGGCATGCAGGCTTCACCGTACCAACAGCCGAACATATTATTGTTTCGAAAATAGTAGCAGAAACCCGAGAAGGGGATTTAGCCAGAGATGTACTTCCATCTCATGTAACTGCCGATTTCCGAGTGCCAGGCATGGAGCATATTATTGTTTCACAGGTTGAAGCTGGGACCGCTGAGGAAGAACTCAAAGAGGAATCTAAACCTCTATCAGTGAAAGCAGAGTTTACTCTTCCGACGTCAGAGCATGTAGTCGTATCAGAAACAGACCTGAATGTGAAAGAGAGCGAAATGGCTGCGTTCGCAAAACCCAAAGTGTCTAAAGTTGACGTTACGTTGCCATCAGAGAAACACATTGAAATTAGTGAAGTAGAGATCGACGTAAAAGAGAAAGCATTTGCTCCTGACAAAGCACCATTAACTGCTCAAGCATCGTTTACTATACCAACTGATGAGCATGTCATTGTTGTGGAAACTGCTACCCATCAAAAGGAGAATACGTTAGCAGCAGATCGCAGGCCTTCAGAAGCAAGTGCTGATGTGACTGTATCATTTAAAAAGCATGTGCTTGTTTCGGAAGTGCAAACTGAAACTAAAGAAGATGTATTTGATGAGCTGGCACCTAAAAGAGTGGTTGCTGATTTGACTGTTTCTCCTGAGGAGCATGTCATTATAATCGAAACGCAGTCGCAGACAAGAGAAGAAACTTTACAACCTGAGAAAGCACCAAAGGCAGTAACTGCTGGTTATACCGTACCAACAGCAGAGCATGTAGAAATATCGCAGGTTGAGACAGAAACTCGTGAAATCGAACTAAAAGTACAAGAAAAGCCTAAAGAGGTAACAGCAGGTTTCACAATTCCAACTGAAGTGCACTTTGAAGTGTCAGAAATTGAGTCTCATATTAAAACGGAAGAAATGAAACCAGAAAAAATTCCATCTGCATCTAAAGCTGATGTTTCAGTGCCAACTAAAGAACATGTAATCGTTAGTGAGACAGAAAGTAATCTTCAAGTTAAGGAGTTTTCTGTTGGCTTGCCTCATCCAGATAGAGCTAAACAAACTTTGGCTGTCAAAGAACCAATAAAAATTGATGAAGCGCCTGCAGAAGTTAGCATTGAAGAGCAAGTGACTCTTCCCGAAAGGAAACAACGGCCAATTACAGAAAAGAAAGATGCAACACAAAGTTTCATTGATATTGTTCTCGAGGAAGCAGCTGAATTCGTTGTTCAGAAACGTGAAGAAATAGTTTTAGAGTCTTCTGAAGTTGCTCTTTCTTTGATTGCTGATATATCCGAAGAAATACCAACAAGAAAAGAACCGGTATTAGAGCAATTTTCTCCTTTCACAGTAACACTTCCAGAAGAACAGGATGTCACAGAAGAAATGAAAGAATCTTCAATAATGAAAAAGCGAACTGTTAAAACTGTTCACAAAAAAACAAAAGATGGTAAAATCATTGAAGTGAAAGAAGTTTTTGAAACATTTACGTCAGAGCCCATTATGTCTAAACCAACAATCGAAGATGTGACAGAATTTGAGGTGGAGACACTTGAACCTACTCCTGAACAACAGCCTGTCATCGAAGAGATAGAGGAATTGACCCCATTAAGTCAGGAAATATCTGAGAAACCAGAAGAATTACTTGCCACAGTTGAAGAAGTTGTGCCTGATTCGAAGCGAGAAGAAACTAGCATCACTTTGAAAAAGAAACCTAAACGAAAAACAGACATGGAACCTGTTGTACGAACTGACGAAGAACCAGAGGAAGTGGAGGAAACTGTTATAACCATAAAGAGAAAAGAATCGGTTATCGAAGAAATTGAAACAATTCCTGCGCCGAAAGAGGACGTTCGATTACCAACAGAGGAGCAGATTATCTCCATACCTCATGTTGAAACTGTAGAAGAAGGCGTAGAGATTCTCATTGAAGGCTCCGAGGATATTTTGCCTAAAGCAGAAGCCAAAGTAAAGAGGGAAGGACCAGAGGTATTCGTGTCTGAAATCAGCGAAACTAAAGCGGAGTATGCTAAGGAGGACAAAATACCTGAAAAGAAAACAGTAGAAAAAGTAACAATAAAGAAACAAAAATCTGGAAAAGTACCAGATGAAGAAAAGGAAATTCCTGCAGAAGTTACGCCAGAAAAGAAAGAAGATGTAGAAACAGCGAAAATAAAGCTGAAACCAAAGCCAAAGGTAAAAGACGATGAAGTAGAAATAGCAAAAGTAAAATTGAAACCAAAGAAAAAACCCGAGGAGGAAGAAGAAATAGTTAAAGTGTCATTAGAAGTACCCGAAGAAAAAGCCGAGAAACCAGAAAGTGTCGATATATCATTTAAGAAGGAAGTGGAGAAAATAACTGTGCCAGAAGAGAAAACAACCGGCGTTGAAGAATCAAAAGTAATCCTGAAAAAGCGAAAAAAGAGTTTGCCAAAAGCGGAAGAAGAAAAGGTTATACTGCCCGATGTAGAGGAGAAAGCTGAAGTAACTCTAAAACGTAAACCATCGGAGGAAACTGAAAAACCTGCTGAAGAAGGTAAAATTGAAGAAATTTCGTTCGTCTTAAAGCCTACAAAATTAACAAGCGATGAACAAAGTCAGAAGCCTGAAGTAGCTGAAATCGTTGATCAACCTACTGTAAGCGAAGCAGAAAAAACTGTTACTCTAAAAAAGAAGCCTAAGAAACTAGAAGAGAAAAAAGAAGTAACTGTGATCGAAGGGGAAACCAAAAAAGTTGAGAAGTCTTCAGAAGAAATAATTACTTTTGATATAAAGAGGAAGCCTTCTGTTTCTGGTAAGTAGGAAACTTATTATTTAAAGTAGCTATTTTCCATATGAAATATTAATTAATTAATTAATTAATTTTGCATAAATTTAATTATGAGAACGTATTTCGTTCTTACTTAATTTGAGGGACGTCTTGTGCACTTTAACTACATGTTCGTGAAAATAACCTTTGTATTTGTTTTGCAGAGTTTAACAAGCATTTACGCTTTGCGGAGTCTCGGGACACCAAGCTGTCTCTACTACATAATGCTTTGGATAATCTTCACTTAACGGCTGAACTAAGATTTTTCTCTAATATTTAATTAACATTTGGCTGAATAAATACTACAGACACATATATAATCATGTAATAAATACATTTTTCAGAATTCAAAAATTCGGAATTAGGATATATGTAGATTTAAAAGTTGTGAACAATCAAATAATTTATCTGACCTTATAATTAAAGTGTAAATTTAAATATTAATTTACATAATTAAGTAAAGCTTAGCTCACAAGACTAAAACTTAAATAACTAATAGCATTTTATTTGCATCAGCAGACATTTTAAACTTTCAGGTGAGCAGACTAATGTGAGTATAAAAGTGCAGCGTGTTTTGAACTATTTTGCATGATCTGTGAATTTATCACCTCTACTAACAAATAAAATTTATTTTTTTGTGTGCGTGTTAGTCTTCTTATGTGATAATTATACGTAATATATGTTTCGTCTGATACCTCCAAAATTATTTTGTCATTGAAAGCTGTGTTAAAGATTTTAGCATGCTACTTTATACAAATTTTTGTTCTTTCCTGCTACTGAAAAGTTTAAAAAAAATTTTGAAACTTTTCAAAATTTTTTTTAACTTCTGAAGTCATTAAGTTTTTTAATGATGCTAACACGTCAAAATTAGTTCAATTAAGAATAGTTCCAAACAGCTTCGCATAGAAACTCATAATCTACTTTCCGTTTATAGAAAAGGCTCCGGCACCAGTTGTTCTCGAAGAGATTGAAGCCAAAGAAGAGGAAATTATCGAACATGCGGAAATTAAAATAAAGAAGAAACCAAAGGAAGAAGCGCCTGAAGAAGTTACTGTTGTAAAGGAGCCTTCAGTAGAAGAACGAAAAGAAGAAGTTATAGAACAAGCAGTTTTAAAAGTAAAGAAAAAGCCTAAGAAAGAAGAAAAACCAGACGTAGAGCAAGTACAAGTAATCTTAAAACCAAAAGAAAAAGAATTAGAAGAAATACCGGTAGAAGTTACAGTTCAACGCAGACCTTCTAAACCTGAAGAAACAAAAGAAGTTGAAAGTGCAGTTATAAAGTTAAAGAAAGAAGAGAAAAAACCAGAAGAAATCATTGAGGAAAAGAAGATTTTGATTAAAGAAGATAAACCAGTTGAAGATGTTACTGATCAGGCTGTTGTGAAACTAAAAAAGAAGCCAAAAGAGGAGAAACCCTCAGAAATAGTCAAACGTAAACTGTCTGTGAAGGAAGAAATGCCAGACAAAACAGCAGTTGCCGTAATGACAATCAAAACGAAACCTGTAGAGGAAAGTGTTGAGGAAATTAGTGTTACACAAAAAGTACCGATTAAGCAAGAAACCATTGAAACAGTTGAAGAGACAAAAGTTATTAAAATATTGGAAGAAGAAAAACCAAAGCAAGCAGAAGAACGGGTTACTTTAAAAGTGAAAAGGAAAACATCAATTAAAAAAGCAGAAGAAAAGGAAGAGGAAACTGAAGATGTTCCGGCTTTCAAAACAGAGCCTACAATTACTGATTCAGCAACTCAAACGTTAGTAGAGTCTAAAGCTGTGGATACCGTTCATAAAATAACGACAGTAACAATTTTAAAATCTGAAGAAAAGCCTCAACCAGAGGAAAAACCTCAGCCCGAGGAAAAATCTGTGAAGATTCCTCTAAAAAAGAAGGTTGTAGTTAAAGAAGAGACAGTGGCCGAAGATATTAAAATCCCTTTAAAGCCGGAAGAGAAACCTGTCGAGGAAGATAAAGAAGAAATCATTACTGTACAATTAGAACAAAAAACAAAGGAAGAAAAACCTGTTACTGAAGAAGCAGAAGTAATAATTCCTAAACCTGTGGAAGTGAAGGATACAACTGAAGAACAAGCAGTTGTTTTGACAATTAAGAAAGGACCAGAGGTCGAAGAACAAGTAAAAGTCAAGCGAAAACCGAAAAAGAAAGAAGAACCAGCCTCAGAGGAGATAACGATGATAAAGAAACCGGAAAAACCTGAAGAGAAAACTTTGCAGGAGGAAGAAGCTGTTTTCAAGATAGATTTGAAGCCTGCGGAGAAAAAGGATACAAAAGAAGAGGAAACTGTGAAAAAAATTATTATAGAAGAAACTAAAGTTACTAAATATGATGTTCATGAAGAAAAGGCAGAAATTACAGTTAAAAAGATTGAAGAAATAGAAAAGGGAGTTGAACAAGAAGTGCCTAAGGTGAAAAAAGAGGAGACGATTCCTGAACAGCTTGAAAAGGAGATACCAAAGATTCCTAAAAAACCGGAAGAAGTTGTTGAGGAAAAAGTGAAAATAAAGAAAAAGCCGAAGAAAAAAGAAGAGGTGAAACCTGAAGAAGTCATTGTTAAAAAGGTTGAAGAAAAGGCTCCAGAAACTGAAGAAGAAATAATTAGTGTTGATGTTCCTGTTAAACCTATTCAAAAAGCAATTGTTGAAGAAGCAGCTGTAAAGTTAGATGTTAGTGAAATTAAAGAACAAGTAGCTAAAGTAGAAGAAGTAGTGACAACAGTAGTGAAAAAAGAAGAAGAAAAGCCTGAAGATGTCGATACGCAAGTCACATTCATAAAAAAGAAAAAAATAAAAAAGCCCGAAGAGGAAATTGTTCAGTTGAAAGTAGAAAAACAGGAAGAAAAAGCGCCAGAAAAACCAGAGGAGGTTGAAAGTGTTTTCGAAATTCGTCCCAAACTTAAAGAAGTACCTGCACCTTCTGTAGAAGAAGAAATAGCAGAAGTGGTTACTCTTAAAGAAGAAGTGAAGCCATTTAAGGTAACAGAAGAAAAGGCAGAAGTGAGTGTAGTAAAAGAGCAGGTTGAAGAAAAAACTGAAGCTACAATTATAAAGAAAAAGAAACGACCTAAACCGGCAGAGAGCCCTGAAGTAGAATTCAAAGTAACCTTAGAAAAGGAAAAACCAGAAGAGAAACCAAAAGATACAGAAGAAGAATTTGTAATTAAAGCACGGATAAAAGAAGAAAAACCGGTCATTGCGGAAGAAATCGAAGAAGTTATGAAACTGCCAACTGTTACTAAGGAAGAAAAATTTACGGTAACCGAAGAAAGTGTTGAAGTTACTGTTAAAAAGGAGGTCATCGAAGAGGATGTCGAAGAAGTAAAAATTGTTCCGAAAAAGAAAAAACCCAAGAAAAAAGAAGAGGAAGAAACAGTTTTCAAAATTCCTCTGGAAGAAGCGAAACCTCAAAAGCCAGAGGAAATCTCTCCAGAAGATGTTGAGGAATCGTTTGCCGTTAAAATACCGAAGAAGGAACCGATTAAGGAGACAGAAACAGTTTCAGATGTTGTTAGTATTGTACCTCAGCCAGAAAAGAAAGAGGAAATTGAAGAAGTTGAGATAACAGTGAAAAGGGTAACCGAAAAGGAGGAAAAACCTTCAGAGGAAGAAATTCAACCAGCAGTAGCAGTCATTAAGAGAAAGAAAAAACCAGAAAGGAAGAAATCTGAATCTCCTGTTGAAGAAACATTTGTTGTACCTCAAGTCAAGGAAAAAGAACCTTCACCAGAAGAAGTTTCTGTTGAAGAGAAATTCTCTGTTGAGATTAAGAAACCAGAAAAACCAAAACCAGTTGAAGTGATAGAAGAGACTCTAAAATTCACACTAGAAAAAGCTGAAATCAAAGAATACAAAGCAGAAGAAGCTGAAGCAGAAATTACGGTGAAGAAAGAAGTTGTGGTAGAGGAGGATGTTACTAAACCTCAAAAGAAAGAAGAGCCAGAGGTGACGAAAAAATTAAAACTTAAAAAGAAACCTGAAACGAAAGTTGAATCAACTGAAGAAACTTTCTCTATACCGCTACCAAAAGAGGAAGCCGAATTGCCGGAGGAAGAGAAAGCCCCTGTAGAGGAAGCTTTTTCTGTTAAGCTGCCCGAGAAACCAAAGGAGCCCACAAAAGTGACAGTGGAAGAATCTGTTACAGTTGAACTTGAAGAGGAAAAACCAAAGCCAGTTGTAGAGGAGGCTGCAGAAGAGGCAACTGTACTTTTGAAACAAGAGGAGCCAGAAAAGAAAGCGCCTGTGAAAGTTGAAGAGGAACAAAAAGCAACTTTAAAATTGAAACCTAAAAAGCGGGACGTCAAAGCAGACAAACCCGTTCAGGAAGAGCCGAAAGAAACATTCGAAATACCTTTATCGAAGCCTGTTGAAAAAAAAGAGAAGGAAGAAGTATTTGAAGTTTCCCTGCCAAAGAAAGAGAAGCCTAAGCAGGAAATTGAAGAAGAAACTACACTTGTCATACCAGCAGAGGAAAAGCCGGAATACAAAGTCACAGAAGAACATGAAAAAGTAACTGTGAAGAAAGAAGTAGAAGAAAAAGTTACAATCAAGAGGCGCAAAGATGAAAAGAAAAAGAAAGAAGAAATATCTGAAGAAGTAACAATTCCAAAGAAGCCCGAAGAAAAAGTTCCCGGACAGCCAGAACCTGCAGAATTCAAAGTAGATTTGCCAAAGAAGCCATCAACAGAACCCAAAGAGGTTCCAACCGAAGAAGACACATTGAAAATTACTATTCCAGAAGAAAAGAAGAAAGAATTAACGGAGGAGAGTGCAGAGATTACTGTCAAAAAAGTAGTTAAGGAGGAGGCTGAAGAGAAAGTTTCAATTAAAAGGCGTAAAGATGAGAAGAAAAAGAAAGAAGAAGTATCTGAAAAGATCACTATCGTCAAAAAACCAGAAGAAAAAGCTCCTGAAGAAAAAGCGCCTGAAGAAGCTGCGGAATTTAAAGTAGGTTCACCGAAAAAGCCAATGAAAGAAACAAAAGAAGCTCCAATAGTGGAAGAGACTTTGAAGATTACCATACCGGAAGAAAAACCAAAGGAAATAACAGAGGAAAGTGCTGAAATCACAGTTAAAAAAGTAGTTACGGAAGAAGCCGAGGAGAAAGTTTCCATAAAGAGACGTAAAGACGAAAAGAAGAAGAAAGAAGAAATATCTGAAAAGATTACTATAGTTAAAAAGCCTGAAGAAAAAGTTCCTGAGGAAGAAACTCCAGAAGAAACAGCAGAATTTAAAGTAGGTTTGCCAAAAAAGCCCTCAAAAAAACCAGATGAAACTCCAGTCGAAGAAGAGACTTTGAAGATTACCATACCAGAAGTAAAACCAAAGGAAGTAACAGAGGAAAGGGCTGAGATTACAGTTAAAAAAGTAGTTACGGAAGAGGCCGAGGAGAAAGTTTCCATAAAGAGACGTAAAGACGAAAAGAAGAAGAAAGAAGAAATATCTGAAAAGATTACTATAATTAAAAAGCCTGAAGAAAAAGTTCCTGAGGAAGAAACTCCAGAAGAAACTGCAGAATTTAAAGTAGGTTTGCCAAAAAAGCCTTCAAAAAAACCAGAAGAAACTCCAGTCGAAGAAGAGACTTTGAAGATTACCATACCGGAAGAAAAACCAAAGGAAGTAACAGAGGAAAGTGTTGAGATTACAGTTAAAAAAGTAGTTACGGAAGAGGCCGAGGAGAAAGTTTCCATAAAGAGACGTAAAGACGAAAAGAAGAAGAAAGAAGAAATATCTGAAAAGATTACTATAGTTAAAAAGCCTGAAGAAAAGGTTCCTGAGGAAGAAATTCCAGAAGAAACTGCAGAATTTAAAGTAGGTTTGCCAAAAAAGCTTTTAAAAAAACCAAAAGAAACTCCAGTCGAAGAAGAGACTTTGAAGATTACCATACCGGAAGAAAAACCAAAGGAAGTAACAGAGGAAAGTGCTGAGATTACAATTAAAAAAGTAGTTACGGAAGAGGCTGAAGAGAAGGTTTCCATAAAGAGACGTAAAGACGAAAGGAAGAAGAAAGAAGAAGTATCTGAAAAGATTACTATTGCCAAAAAGCCTGAAGAAAAGGTTCCTGAGGAAGAAGCTCCAGAAGAAACTGCAGAATTTAAGGTAGGTTTGCCGAAAAAGCCATCGAAAAAACCGAAAGAAGTTCCGACACAAGAAGATTCTTTCAAACTCACCATACCTGAAGAAAGAAAACCTGAGGTGACAGAAGAAAGTGCAGAAATAACAGTTAAGAAACCAGCTCCCGAAAAGACAGAAGTGGAAGAACGAATCTCTATTCGCAAACCTAAAAAGAAAGCTAAATCTGAAGAAGAAGAAATAAAAGAATCTTTTACCGTCGCACGCAGAAAATCAGAACAGGAAATTAAGACTGAAGATGTAGAGGAGACCTTCGAAATCAAGGCTGCTCCAAAGAAGAAGCCAAAGAAGCCACAGGTAGTTTCCGACGAAGAAGAGTCACTTAGCATTTCCCTACCATCCGAGAAACCAGAATTCAAGACTGAGGAAGTTTCTGGTGAGTGAGAGCTTTTTTCTTTAAATTTTTTTAAAAAATAATTTATGAGTCGAAGCAGTCTAAAATTAGAGACAAAGTTGAAACTATCTTAAATTTTGATGCTTTTCTTTTTTCTTTTTCTTTTTGGTCTGAAAATATTTTTAGTATTTCATGGAACCTTTGAAGGATCCGTAGGTAAAAAATTGGTTTAAAATTTAATCGTTATTCGGCGGTATTCTTAATAAAATGACTTCGGTACATTTCTTTTCATGATTCCATCTTTCTCAGGAACTAAACCTTGAAAACTCTTTTTATTGCTGAATATGGGGAATCTTCAATTCACTCTATTGAAATAAATGAAATATCCTAACTCCAAATTAGAGTAACATTTTGTTTTAGGTTGGTCTCATCCTTGTCGCTTTGCGCGTTATCTATTTTGAACTAGAAATGCAGATGAAATCAAAATCTTTCAAATAATTCATGAACAGGTGATCGCGAATGAGGGAACAAGCTTAAATAAATATGGAACATATTGCAAACAAGAAATAGTTAAATGAATTTTAAAATTATTATTTAATACAAAGAAGCCATCAACAGAAAGTATTTTTGCAAAATTTTAATAAAATTTATTGAATTAAAATTATTTCTTTCATAATTTCTCACTTAATTTATTAAAAAATGTAATTTCGGAATCTGTAAGTCCTGAACTATGAATTAAAAAAATACAAAGTCTCATGCAAGTTTCAAGCCAAATTTATCATAAAATTACTATTGTAAAACATTTAACAACTATGGTAATCCTGCTTCAAAACTGAATGTAACAGGTACTTTTCAAATCATGCTTGATTCATTGTTATTTTTAATTACTCTAAGAAGATATTTAAGCTTATTAATAAAGCATAACAAACATCATACGTTTTTCAGAAGAGACCAAAGTTACTCTACGGAAGCCATCAAAGACAGAAGGTGAGTCTTTCATTAAATATTCATTTATTTAAAATTGCTTTCATTTAAATTTACTAAGCCATTAAAATAATAAAAGATACTGTGGATCTTAAGATCTTTTTTTTTTTTTTTTTTTTTTTAAATAACTTTGGGTTAGCTTTTGTGAAACCATTAACACATCGCGCTGTTAGAGTCCGTGCGATACATAAAAATGTTTACTATTAAATTAATTACGAGTTTAAGCATAAGCTTTAAATTTGCTTTATGTTGATTAACCCCTTTTCTATGAAACGGAAAATTAAGTTTATCAGGTTCAATGTTTCTTCTAACCTTCTTCGGAAACATACAATGACCTGACTAGAACACAGAGCTTACTAAAGCTATGTTCACTAATTGTAGTAAGTAGACAGGATACAGACGAAGGGTATACAAAACCCTTTATTTTTTCTTTATATACAATGACTTCCGTACTTCGGAATACAATGACCCTCCACTCGGGGTCTAACTTAAAAGATATCAAAATAAAACTAAAACTCTAATTTAACTTTAGAATAAGATTGGCCTTATAATAACAGAAAGCGTATGTAGCACAGAGACTGTGAACACTACAATACATTTAATTTATCAAGAGGATTAAAACCTCTGGCCTGGAAGGCAAAGTAGCAACTGCGTAACTTCTAAGGTAAGCGGCCTGCTTCGAACTCACGGCTTCCTCCCTTCTGCTTGGCAAAAAGGCCACACTTAAATACTTGGCGTTCGCCAGACAACTTTGCATAAACTCCTTCACGCTTATAATTCTGGCCGGAAGTAGAAAATAAGAAGTGATAGTAAAGATTTAAAATAAAATAAACGTTAGTAAAACTTAAGATCCTTACATACTTCCCGCCAGAGTTAATTAGTTTGAAACTGAGGTCTAAAACGACCTTGTTGAAAACTTTTAGCTCTAGAAACTAACGCGAGGCCAAACTTTTACAAACATAACTTAGCTAGAAACTAGAAAATTTTAAAAGAAAGAAATTTGTTACAATAGCAGCTCCCGGAATATACAACAATCTTTTTTCTTTTTCATCTGTACTGCATCAAAACAGGAGCTTTATTCAATTCTGGTTCCTTCCAGAGATCTGGAAGGAAAACTAGTTTAATGAAATGTTACAGAATGACATTGCAAATAACATGTAGAATATACTTTTCTTAACATTCTTATTTCATTCATGACTATTTTAATTATCTCTCCCCGTGCTCTCTGACATGTGTTGTAAAAACACCAAACACGAATGTGTTTCTGTCTATGTGTTCAACACTTCCTCCTACAATCAAAACACTAACGTGTTAAAATTCAACATACGAGACCTCTTAACACACCCTAATTTCAACTCTAGACCCTGAGGTACTATTCTGAAAGTGGCTAACTCTAAAGTGTAGCGTCAGAGAGCCTAACTACATCATTCAACCTTTAACACATATTCACCATGATTTAATCTTTACAGTCACACGAATAACAAATTTTTAACATTACTTTCACTTTTACCATATCACGGTATTTCTAAACATTCAAAATAACAGTTCACATGTATACAAGAACATATCAAGATGCCGTTAATTTTACACATTTGAAAACATACATTAGTAGTACATTGTTAACTTCTATTCTTTTCAAAGCAAGTGCCAATTCTTTCTACATTGAAATAATACTACATTTCAAAAAGTCTTTCAGACTAAAACTTCTTTCTTGTTAGAATGTTTTAAATAAAATTTATACAATAACTTTTTACAATATTTAAGTCTTTACACAACGCTATTATACATCAACTTTAGTTTTACGCGCGAGTAATTGAAAAACATAATAAGAAAATCGGTCACAACTCATTTCTCGTTTTTTTGGCGATAAAGGTAGACCTCGCATGAGGTAAAACTTCTTGAAATCTGCCACTTGCAGTAAGAATGAAAGATTAACTTAAGTTTGTAAAGTAACATAAAATTTTACTTATCTTTGTAATATTCAGACATCCTTTTTCTGGGCCCAGTCTTTAAAGGTGCTGCAGACCGTAGCTTGGTTGATCCTCCTTCTTGTACGGGCTCGCCCTTCAGTGCTTTCCTCTGGAAGCTTCCGTTTTTCACCACTACGGCCACCCTTGAACATCTTCCTTCTGTCCTCTGCTTGTGGTCTTGGCCGTTTGAAGGCAGCTGGTCTTGGTGGAACCGGGAAACTTCTGTCGTGATCCTGCTTGGATCTCGTTGTTGGCCGTTCAAATTTTTCTTGTACTGTTTCCTCCGCCGCTGATGGCCCTTCCGCAGTTCGGCGACTTTTGCTGCGGAGAGTTCTGTCGGATGAGTCAATCTTCCGTTTCACAGCCGGGTTATAGTTGCCGTCCTTTCTCCCGGTCTTTTCCACATACGTCGTCCTTCTCCCTTCATTCTGGGGGTGTTCGTGAACTCTGTTTTTTGGACGGTGGAACGGCTTCTTTTTCTTTGTACCTTCAATTTTTCCGCGGGGCAATTTTCTTTTCACTTGCTTCTGTCTCTCATTGGCTTGCCCTTGTACTTGTCGTTTTCCCACCTCTGGAACTTGTACCTGCGGTGTCTGCCGTACCGGATCCTGCAAAAGATCTGAAAAGATTTGCATTTTATTACGGTCATAGAATGGTTTTATCTGATCAATGTTTGCGGAACAGGTTTCACCATTTCTTGCCTTTAACACTACAACAGCGTGAGTTATTTTTTCTATAACATATGGTCCTTCAAAGCGTGGAAAAAATTTGGCAGTTTTATCTTCTGGTGCTGAAGAAAGTGAATGCTTAATTTTTAGTACTTCATCCCCTACTTTATAAGTTACTCCCCATCGTTTCAAGTCATAATACAATTTTTGTTTTCTTTGTGCTACTTCCGTATTCTTTTTTGCTTCTTTTATTAGTTTTTCTATATCACCCATTTTAAATTCTGGGGCTCTTTGTTGCACATAAAATAGTTTATCTAACGGTGTTATAACCTTTCTGCCTAGAAATAACTCAGCAGGAGTTTTTCCCGTTGTATCATGTTTTGCGGTCCTAAGGGCGAAAGCAAATTCATTGACATAGTTATCCCAGCTTTTATGAAAATTTTTAACATAACTACGGATAATTTTCACTATATTTCTGTTGACCCGTTCCGCTATATTTGATTGCGGCCGATACGGGACCATTTTTAAATGACGTATGCCCAGTTTTTGGCACATGTCTTCAAATATATTACTTACAAATTGAGGACCATTATCCGATATAACTTTTAGGGGCGCCCCGTATTTTAAAATATATTTATTTAAAATAGAATCGGTAACTAATTTCGCGGAGGCTCGTTTTAAGGGAACAATTTCGGTCCATTTACTAAAATGATCAACTATAACAAGGAGATAGCGACTTTTGTTTAACTGACTTTTTGGGAAAGGGCCCAATAAATCGATGCCGATTATTTCATTTGGAAATTCGGATTTAATACTATTTAGAAACCCGGCCGGGCGGAAATTAATATAATTAACGGCTTGACATGTTGGGCAGGACTGGACATACGCCCTTGTTAACTTTTGCAGTTCAGGAAAGTAGACTGCCTCGCGTACGCGTTGAGTAGTTTTTCGAATACCAGCATGAGAAGCTAAAGGGCTGTCATGGAGCTCTTGCAGGATATTTAATCTAAGACTAGCTGGGATAACAGGTCGAAATTCGTTGTTGGAATTCGTAGTTTTTGTATAAAATAATAGACCATCTATTAGTTCGTAATGGGCCGCCCTATTTCTTATCGCCACAATATCTTGGTGGCTAAAATTTTCAGGATCCTTCAAATACTCATAAATACTTCCAAACTCAGGATCCTTACCCAGTTCGGTTATTACAGTTTCTCGGGAATTTATTGTACACGCTGTCAGCATTGCAACTTTTACGGTATTACCCTGTTCGTCTAATTTAATTCGTGACAGGGCATCTGCTACGATATTTTCCTTTCCGGGGGTATGCTTGATTACCAGATTATATTCTTGCAGCTTGAGTGCCCATCTTATTAACCTTGGGGATAAATTTTTTCCAGAGTACAATCTAGTTACCGCCGCATGATCAGAATATACTGTTATCGGCGCCTTTCCAAAATAGACTCGGAACTTTTGCACTGCTAACAGAACTGCAAGTGCCTCTCTCTCGGTCGCGGAATAGTTTCTTTGTGTTTGATTTAAAGTTCGGCTAAAAAATGCCACTGGCTGCTGATTTTGCGAAAGTACCGCTCCTACCGCATAATCCGAAGCATCCGCTGAAATTTCTAAATTTTCATCCTTTTCAGGAAATTTCAACACAGGGGCTTGCGTTAATGCTTGTTTTAATTTTTCGAAAGCACTATTGGCTTCGGCCGTCCACGAGAATCTTGCCGTTTTCCTTTTTAATTTAAACAATGGCTCAGCGATAGCCGCAAAATCTTTTATAAAGGACCTATAATATGAACAAAGTCCTAGAAAAGAAGAGAGCTTCTTTGCCGTGTTTGGAGTCGGATACTTTTGTACAGCGATTATTTTTGATTCATCTGTCTCGATCCCTTTTTGCGATATTTTGTAACCTAAATATTTTAATTCAGGGGCTGCAAATTTGCATTTTTCGACATTAACTTTTAGACCGGCCTCATTTAATAAAGAAAACACCTGTCTTAAATCCTGTACATGTTGGTCTAGATTATCACTAGTAATAATGATATCGTCTAAATAGATAAATGTGGACTTTCCGAGAACAGGTCTTAACACAATGTCCATGCATCGCTGAAATGTTGCTGGGGCGCCTGAAAGGCCAAACGGCATTCGCAAAAATGCATAAGTGCCAGACTTGGTTATAAAAGCAGTCTTAGGCACGTCCTCAGGCCTGATCCCTATTTGAAAATAACCATTCGTTAAGTCTAAAGTTGTCATAAATTTGGTTGATTTTATGTTCCTTAAAATTTCTTCTATAATCGGTAACGGATATACCGGATATTTCGTTATGGAATTTAATTTACGGTAATCAATAGCGAATCTCCACCTTTTTGGATGCTCCAAAGGATAATCATTATTTTTCTTACATAAAACCACCGGACTAGCATAACTACTTGAGATAGGCGTTACGATCTTTTTACGTAGCATATCGGTAATATGCCATTCTATAATTTTTTCCTTATTCTTATCATACCGGTATGGTTTTTGACGAACCGGCAATGCATCTCCGGTGTCAATACTATGGTTAGTAACCTGGGTAAATCCTGGAATATCACTAAATAAGGAAGCAAATTCACTTACCACTTGTCGGATTCTATCTTGCTCGTCATTAGGCAGGTGGTCGAGATTTAACCTTGGCGGTTCAACCTTTTCTACACGCACTGGTTTCATCGTCAGCTTAAGAGACGCTTCATTAAAATCCAGTGTAGCTTGTGCGTCTGAAAGAAAGTCTATTCCTAGTATTAAGTGTGCTTGCAAATTCTTTACTATAAAAAACATCACCTTTACTTGTTCGTCCTTGATACGGATGTACAAAGGTACTTTACCTACGCACTTACATTGTTCTCCTTGCGCCGCTAATACTGTTGTATTATCCGCATTATATATGCGGTATTTGCGAAAATACTTTCTAAAAAAGACTTCTGCCACACAGGAACACTGCGCGCCGGTATCCAGGAGTGCGGTGGCCGGGATATTATTTACCAAGACTTCAATCTTCGGAAGAGTTAAATTTTTCACCATTACTGTATTTAACTTGTAGGAAGAGGGATTTTCGTGGCCTTCGGATTTCCGCACCCTCTCGTCAGCAGAAATCCGTTTTAGTTTAAATTATTTTTCCTTTCGGTGCTTTCCTTCTTTCTCCACTGGCCTTGAGACTTTTTTCCTGGGTTGCTATTGAACTGTCGACGTTCGCCGGCTGTTTTTGAATGCTCGGGTTTCCTTGCCCACTGATTCGCTTTTTCTCCGTAGCCATGTGCTTGAGTTTGCTGTAGTCTTGGCGTACCAAATTGGTTTCGCTGTTGATATTTGCGTCTTCTTTCGACGTCCGCCGTTCTTCTACTTTCAAACTGGATTGCTAGCTCAAATAATTTTTCCAGTGTAGTCGGATTTCTCAATTCAATAAAGTCTTGCACTTGGGGTAGTAACCTCGGCAAAATCACTTGAATTATTTCAGGATCCGGACGGTTTCCATACAAGAGCTTGAAAACGTGAATTTTTCTTAAAATAAAACTCGAGTTTTTTTCCATTCTTTGTTGATATATACTGAAAAGTTCTGTTTCTAATTTCGCACGATCCCTTACAACAGGGAAGGCTTTTAGTAGGGCAGTCTTGAAATTTTCGTAGGTATAGGTGGGACTTCCTGCTTGACCCAAGAGACTTCTGCCGATACATTTGAACCAGTTAAGCGCTTGGCCCCTCAAAGCGCTGGTAGGTAAGGTAACTTTTTGAAACTCGTGCACGGGGTAGAGCATGAAGTGGTCATCCAATTTTTCCAAAAAACTGGTTACCTGTGAGTTTCCATTAAACGTTGCTTCTGGTTTCATCGAAGCGCGCATGGTCTGGACAATATACCCAAATCCTTCCAGGGCGGCAGCTGGCATTTCTGGATTCTGAGCTGTTTCTGCAGGCAGCACAGGTTCTTCTTGAAACTCGGCCATGGTTATTCTTCGTCGGGCGCCACTATCAGGTTCAATGTTTCTTCTAACCTTCTTCGGAAACATACAATGACCTGACTAGAACAGAGAGCTTACTAAAGCTATGTTCACTAATTGTAGTAAGTAGACAGGATACAGACGAAGGGTATACAAAACCCTTTATTTTTTCTTTATATACAATGACTTCCGTACTTCGGAATACAATGACCCTCCACTCGGGGTCTAACTTAAAAGATATCAAAATAAAACTAAAACTCTAATTTAACTTTAGAATAAGATTGGCCTTATAATAACAGAAAGCGTATGTAGCACAGAGACTGTGAACACTACAATACGTTTAATTTATCAAGAGGATTAAAACCTCTGGCCTGGAAGGCAAAGTAGCAACTGCGTAACTTCTAAGGTAAGCGGCCTGCTTCGAACTCACGGCTTCCTCCCTTCTGCTTGGCAAAAAGGCCACACTTAAATACTTGGCGTTCGCCAGACAACTTTGCATAAACTCCTTCACGCTTATAATTCTGGCCGGAAGTAGAAAATAAGAAGTGATAGTAAAGATTTAAAATAAAATAAACGTTAGTAAAACTTAAGATCCTTACAAGTTTCACTGAAATTCTAATTTTAAGTCCCATTTTAAATCTACATTTCCCATCCACTCTTTAAAAATAAAGTTTTAAGGGCTTGAAATATAAAAGAATTTAACTTTTATTGTATACTTAAAGACTAACGCCTCATGCATGAAAAGATTAATTAAATTTGCATAAAACAGACTTAGGAGCTGCGCACAGTAAATATTATTAAAACATTTTAGGGTTCCTCACTCAAAATAAGAAATAAATACTAAACTATAGCGACTAAAAGAATTAGTTGAAGCTAAACAAGTATCTAACGTAGTTGGCCTTGAGTTTAAACTAGCCGGCAAATATCAAAGACACGTAACAATACGGCCGAGCTTAACAGCTTCAAGAGAGACTTAGCCCGAAGGCAAACATGCATTGCTCAGGATTCCTAGCTCTCTCTAACGAAGCTTTGATCGTTTGGTTGCATATTCTGGTTTACAGCTGGAATTAATTCCGCTGTTGTCAAAGATTATCACGGAATCCCACGGGGGGACTCACACATAAGGGGTTCATCGAATTATTCCACCATAAAGGTACAACCTTAAGCTATAACTCTCTTTAATGAAGTAAGTTGAACCTTCCTTAAATACTACGTCTAAATAATTTGGATTAAAATAACTATTAAATTAAAATATGTCTTACAAATCTATTAAGTTTATTTTAATTTTCTCTAGTTTTTCACAAAATCATTTTTTACTAAAGATTCATTCAGTAAGTCGCTATTCTTGTTTAATGACTGCGTTAAAATTTATGAAGTAATTTAACATAAAAGGAATTCTACAGTTTTTTTTTTTTATATATATCTGTGCATGATAATTGCATTCCCAGAAGATTAATGTACAATTTTTTTTTTCTTTTGCAGCTGAGGAAATTTTGGAAATTTTGGTAAGAGAATATTGCAATTTCTTTTTACAATTTTTCCCCTTTTACATAATGCAAGAAATGGCTAATTTTTAATATTTCTATTTGTGACTGTTATGCTTTATATATTTTAAAATTTAGGCTTAATATTAAACAAATTATTCACATATGAAGTACACTTTTCTGCTTACCTTCTAGAGCAGCATAAGATTTCAAACTTTTAAATAATTTTGCATAAATTAACATCGAATTAAATAAACTTTCATTTTAATTATATTTAATTTATAACTTTTTTGTATTAAACAGTGCCAAATTCAGAAATAATTCACAATAATAATTAATGAAATCCTTATTTGAAAGGACTTCTCATGTTCGTAGATTATTTACATTTGACTTACAAGTTACTAGCATATGGAATTGGCTAGCCACCGCTTGAATTTTATTAAAATATCCAATTGTTTAAAATAGTTTAAATTTTCTGTTCTCATTTAGTATAATTTAACATGCCTCGTAAGTCCAGTATAATGAGGATTGCTTAACATATTTCCTTTAAACGATAATCTCCTTACATAAAAACGGGTATACTTCACAGAAAGGGCTGCGTCAGCGGCCGGCAAGTTAAAGTTTGTTGAATACTGGTAATTCGTCGTGGGTTCGAGCTTAGGTGAACAGGTTGGACTCATTATTGTTTTTCGTGGATTTTTCTTTTGTTTTGTTTTGCGTGTGTGTGTATGTATATTGAAACATTGTACATATGTATTTGTTTCCCTTACACATTCCTCCGCGAAGACATCTCACTTCTTCGGCAGAATTTATTCGCATGAAAAAAGGGTCATAAATTAATTTAAAAGCGTACGTGGACTATATGAGTACATGGAACATTAAATAATACCTGTTGTAAATTATTCTAGTTTCATAAAATGCTAAATGAATATGTTTCATTTTATCGAACTGTTGGATGATGTTTTAAATACATGTCAAGATTTAGGTCATCTTTAAATTGACACTTTTTTAATATTTATGAATATATAGTATATTATCTACTGCAGATGTTATATTCTGCCGTTAAAACGTATTTACGTTTTGTTTCGGCAGCGAGATTCTTTCATTATCCATAACTGAGATGCTTATGTTTGTTTGAATGAATTCTTCTAAAGTTTTATAATCTGTCAGCTTTATGAACTTTTGCTCTTTTTTCAAAATTTGTGTTACTAATATAATTATGTTCCTATGCTAGAAATTAATTGTTTTACGATCGTATTAATAGTATTGAAGTCTACTAATAATGCTGAACTTCTTATCGTTCTATACTTAGTTTTCATAAAACGGTCACAATTACCGAAAGGTAATACTAATATCATACGAAAAAGTTGTTATAATTCATTATTAAGGTGTCCGCACATGTTTGGAACTCTTCAGAACATAATGTGCAAATATCTTAATCGCATTTTAAGCTTTAGTTTACATAAACATTAAAGGTACACTGTCAACATTTGAAATAAATCATTATTATTTTATAAAAATATTAATTAAGTATCAAACATTTTTCAAAACTTTCAAAAATGTAAAATGCGAAACATTGAAACATACACTGGTGTGCAAAAGTTAAGGACGAAGTCGAAAAATTAGCATATCAGCTGAACGAAGAGGCAGAGCGGACAGAAAGACCAATCAGGAGATTAAGTAAGGTGATGTACGGTAGCACATGCGCAGATATGCAGGTAGACGTAATGGGGGAGTGTCTGAGTAGTATAAAGCATGTTTTCGGTGTAAGATCAGTATTTCTGGCAAAGAGATTTCACGCTGTATAGCAGTTAAAATCACACCGAGTTGCTGCCTCAGCGAGAAATGGCGAATAATCAATCTGTTAGACGACATCTGGATGCTTTTACCCGAGGCCGAATCATTGGGAAGTTGGAGGAAGGCCGCAGTGTGACAAGTGTGGCTGCAGAGTTCGGAATTGCTCACAGCATCGTTTCACGACTTTGGAGACAATTTCAAACTACAGAAACAGCTATCCGGGGGTTTAGTAGTGGTCGTCCACGAGGAACCACACCCGCAGATGACCGGTATATTGCCTTACAGGCCAGAAGAAACAGGTGGCAGACAGCGGGAGAAATCGCTAGACACACGACACAGGCGACTGGACGATCGATATCCGATATCGCGTTGTACCGTGACCAGAAGACTGCACGGTGGTGGTCTGTTTGCACGACGCCCTGTACGGTGCAAACAGACGCCTGCCCATCTAACGCCTGCCCATCGGAGAAGGCGTTCTCTGTGGTGCCGGGAACACCGGAATTGGAGAGACAATGAATGGGGACGAGTACTCTTTACAGATGAGAGCAGATTCAGTCTGAGTAGCGATTCTCATCGCATACTCATCTGGAGAGAGCGGGGAAGCCGCAATCTTTTCTCGAACATCATTGAAAGGGACAGGTATGGAGGTGGCGGTGTTCTCGTTTGGGGAGGCATCATGCTTGGTAGTCGTACAGACCTTCACATCTTCGACGCAGGTTCAGTCAACGGGACCCATTATTGTAACGAGATTCTTCTTCCATATGTGCGTCTTTTTAGAGGCGCTATGGGTCCGCAGTTCCTTTTCATGGACGACAATGCACCATGTCATCGCACAGTAACTGCCGAACAGCTCTTAGAGAGTGAGGATATTGAACGTATGGATTGGCCGGCAAGATCTCTGGATCTCAATCCCATCGAGCATGTATGGGATTTTCTAGGCAGACGCTTGGCAGCTCGTACCTTACCACCAGTAACGATTCCGGAGCTTCGATTGGCGCTGCAAGACGAATGAGCAGCAATACCTCAACAACTCATTGACACCCTCATTCTCAGCATGGGCAGACGCTGTGAAACCTACCTAGCAGTCAGGGGAGATCATATCCCCTGTTAAAGACCGGATGTTTCTTGCTGGAAACCCATCACAGGGATGTTTCGGCCTTCAGTCTCATTGCGCCCCATGCTACTTTGTAGGGTTTATATTTAGTTTAACTAACATTTATTTTAAGTTTAAACTATCTTTCCTGTCAAGCCTTACTTTCCCCTGGAATTGCCAATGCCAGAGTATGTAAATTTTAGTAGAACGCGCAAGGATTCAAATTATCAATGGAAGTATTCTGAGTTAAATAGAAAGGAAACGAGTTCGAAAGGGTGCTTTCTTGCTTCACGAGTGTGGAGGTGGCTAGTTAGAAATTGAAGAACCACGCGTTTCGGCCTGTGTGCTTGCCTCGGCAAATTGTTAATCTTTCAACGTAATATTCAGAGTTTGCTGAATTATCAGCGGTATTTTAGAACGCGGTGAGGTCAGTCACGTTTAGAGAGCCTCGTAGTTAGTCACTTGTTATTATCTCTTTTTAGATTTTTATTTTTATTTTACCACCGGGTCGGCGTAGTTTGTGAGCGTCAAGAGCACGCATTTGTAATTTCTAAAGTTGAATAAAAAGGGATTTAAACCCTTCTCAAGACTTTGGTCTATTTCCAGCTCTCAGCAGTCACCACTTTATTGCGTGCAGGTTGGAAGCGCGCAACTTTACAACTTTTTCAATAAAGCTTCTTTTTATCCCTCTGATTTCTCTTTTAGTAAGTGTTGCTTACATTACTCATGTCCTTACGTATTGGGGATCTTACGGTATTAAATGTGTTGATTTGGAAAGCTTTTGTACAAAGTTATATTGAAAAGACCGTCTCGTCCTTAATTTTTGCACACAAGTGTTGTTTGACAGGCAGTAGCAATACAATAAACTACACGCTTTCTTCTGGCGCTTGTACTATTGCTTAATATATTATAATTAATAAACATTTTAGAGATTGCTGAAGAATAATCACAAAAATTTCGGGCATATTTACCTTGTTATAATTCAAAACGAATGCCATTATTAGAAAAGTTCTCACGTATTCTAATTTCTTTTGGTATATGCACTGAAAAATAATATAAAAACAAAGCATGCAAAATTTCTTAAAAATTGGGTCATAGAATCTTGGGTTATCATTGTAAGTACCTAAAAACTGGCTTTGAGGAAAGATATATGTTATTTTCTTCCTTCGGTACGTTCGTTACGGGTTTTTATGGATTTGGAGTGAATTACGACGACACTACTTGATGCAGTATCGAAACACACTTTATTGCCGGTATTAATCAGGACAGCTCCAAAATCACGTTTTACAGTCGTCAAAGATCTACTATAAACGCGCTGGAACAATCAGCGACACAGCCTTCACACTGTCAGGCAATAACGGTGGAGACAGCTTCACTGCAAAGCACCAGAGTACAGTTCGGTCGTTCTCGGAACTCCACGTACTCTCGAGACTCTCCACGCTACAATTCGCGATGCACTCGACGACACACAGATCACAGCTCCTGACTCTTCGGTTCAGTCGTTCCCGGAGCTTAAAACACTCTCTCGACGATGCACTAACCGCGACTCTTCGATGTTAGTGCATCGTCACTAAAAGACTCTTCGATGCACTCGACGACCCACTCGGCGCCTAGACTTCGAGACACTCGCTCAATGACTGACTATCAGCTCGCTAGACGAAGCACACTAACTGACTGCGGACCAGCAGGTTTATATAGCTTTCGGCTTGTGTTCGAGTGTTGGACTAAATCGGTAAGAATTCGTTCAAAAGGTTCTCCATCCGTCCATGGCATATCGCCAATTTTCTCGCCAAATGTGGCAACACTGCCTTCCCTTGTCATTTTATGGCAACCCTAAACTTGCTTTGCGGGGAAGCTACCTTACCGCACCGTGACATTTCGTAACAATATTTTAATTTTAAATTGCTACATTTATGTTAAAAATTATATTAGCTTCTATAAAGCTGTCCATATTCATATGTTAAACCCTCCGCGTGATCATATTTAATCAATCAATTTTTTTCCCTGAAATTATTATCTCTAATGAAGGACACCAGAATTCGCTAATTCGTTCCTCTTCCAGCTCCGGATTCTTCTTTCATTGTATAAGCGCCAGAATAAGCGTGGATACCTTTAAGAAAGCCTAATAACTCTTTAAATTTTTTTGAATTGTAGGACAGCCGTTATGCTCATCAGTATAAATATTAATTCATTGTTCAGGGTCTGGAACTTTCATAGAATATCATTGTATCTCTTCATTGCATTTAGTATTCTCTTGTAGAAATATTTCAGTAATAAATTTAAATAACACAATTCCTTATATATATGTTTAATTGCGATCATCACGTTTTTACCTCTTTTGGCTTCATTCCTAAATTTTGTGTTGTTGCAGAAACTTTTTGAAGTTGGCAATAGCTGTCGAGGCTGATGGATTTTAAGCAAACAGATTCCCATCCTTTAAAAGCTCGCTTTCTGAGATTTGAATGTTCACATCTAGATCTCTTTTTTCATAAAATCTTCAGTACCTTCTTTTCTTTCTATCAATCCAGAAGTGAAAACAAACTTGTTTCGTTAAGCTAACCGTATGCTTTAAATGTAATAATACAATAAAACTGGGATGTTTAACCAAAATTGGTTATTTCAGTATGTGAAGGTTATCTTAAAATCATTTTGTCATAAACACGTGATGTCACAGCTAATATTAGAATGCCAACTTCTGTAATGATGTATATATATATATTGTTGCGTTCTTTTTTCTTTTCTGACACCAGTTGTTACGTTATTTTCTTCCTTCACGTTCGTGCGGGGTTTGTAGATTTGGAGTGAATAACGACGACACTTGATGAAGTATCGAAACACACTTTATTAGCCAGTATTGTCAGGACAGCTCCAAAACACGTTTTACAGTCGTCGATGAACTACTATAAACACGCTGACACAATCAGCGACACAGCTTTCAGGTTATCAGGCTATCACGGTGGCGACAGCTTCCTGCAAAGCACCCGACTCTGCTTTCCGGAGTACAGCTCCCGACTCTGCTTGGTCGTTCTTGGAACTCCACGTACTCTCGAGACTGTTCACGCTACAACTCGCGATGCACTCGAAGACACACGAGCACAGCTCCCAACTCTTCGGTTCAGTCGTTCCCGGAGCTCAACACGCTCTCTCGACGATGCACTAACCGCGATACACTAACAGACTCCTTCGGTGCACTCGACGACCCACTCGGCACTTGCTGCCCGGCTGTCAACTCGATCGACTCAGGGATTGACTCGCTAGATGAGACACCAACTCGATACTGACTATCTCGCACTCTAGACGAGGCACTCTCACTCGCCCTCTCGACGAGGCACACTCACTCGCCCTCTCGACGAGGCACACTCTGACAGTGGACCAGCAGGGTTTATATAGCTTTCGGCTTGTGTTCGAGAACATTCTGGTCTAAACCGGTAAGAATTCGTTCCAGAAGGTTCTTCATCCGTTCATGGCATATCGCCAATTTTGTCGCCAATTGGGCTATTTCTCGCCAAATGTGGAAACACTGCCTTCCCTTGCCATTTTATGGCAACCCTAAAACTGCTTTGTGGGGAAGCTATCTCACCGCTCCTGTACATTTTGTAACAGTATATATATATATATTTAAATATATATATTGTGTTGATTCGATGATTGGCAATATTCCTAAATACTTCATTAATGCGAGAATAACATTAATTATCATCCTAGTGTATTATCCAAATACTACGTGAGAAACCTGAGAGATACTTCATGTTTGTCTTGTAAATTATCAGCCAAATATTGTCGAAGTACTGAAGTTAATAATGCATGTGAAAAACCAAATGCTGTTTTACCTTAGATAAAATGTTGATTTTTTATTACTAAGTACGTACATTGATATTAAACAAGTTATGCATATTTTCTGTAACAGGAAACAACAGAATATGTGGCTATATCTTCATTTGTTTCGGAGAAAGCGGATTCGATCAGCCTTGTAGAAGGGGAGCGCGTCCATGTCATTGAAAAAACTAGTCAGGAATGGTGGTTCGTCCGTAAAGTGGTCACGAATGAGAAAGGTTTCGTGCCCCCTGATGTACTCCAAGATTCGGATACCTACACTCACTACATGAAGGACACACTAAGCAAGAAAATAGAGAAATTACCTGTCCTACGAAGTGAGTGTTTCAAAAACCTAATTAGATTATTCGACGTTGGAGTTAATCTTCATTCTGTGATAAAATAACATATGGCTATAAAATTTTCTGCTTTGGAAATCAATAAACTCCCTTGTTTAATTATCCCGAGCCGAATTCTGAATTATTTTTTGTCTTTCAGAACCTAAACCGGGTGAAAAATTAACAGCTCCAAAATTTGTGAAGAAATTAACTCCTTTGAATGTGCTTGATGGACAGACGGCTGAAATGTCTTGCCAAGTGAGTGGAAATCCCAGGCCTACAATAACTTGGTTCAAGCAGACACAGATCATTAAGCCGTCTATGGAATTCCAGGTTAGTATATTTGTTTTGTATTTTACAAAGCTGACAAAATATCAGCCAGAAATAATTTTTAGTTTAATAAATAACACAAAAAAATTTTTAAAACGCTCAAAAAATCATCTTAGTGAAATTGTTTTAGCGCCCTACCTGGGTTCAACGTCACACTGGAGCTCGAAAGAAAATTTTCATCTTTCAATTTATTATCCACACTGATCTTTTCCATTAATCGGCTTCGAGTCGCCTTAGTTCAATAACCTGTGAAATTAATGTTATGTTATATGTAACTGAAGTAACATATTCTTTAATTTATTAACAGTTTTGTTCTTTTATTTCATGTGAATGCTAATTTAATGTTCTGTTACTAATGAAAATTCTAAAATCAAAGGAATGAATTTGATTGGTAAGGAATGTTAAGTGTATTTTTAAGATTTAAAAGCATCAAGCATATAACTTACATTAATAATGCTTTTAAATAAACTGCTAACTGATTTAAACTGCTCAGTGCGAAGATTTATATCTGCTAAACGATTGTATATTATTATCTGAAAATCTGTCTGTGCAGAAAATTCCTGTGCTTCAAACGCATCCAGGCCATCACTGTTAAAACATATCTGCGTTTAAAAATGCTTTTCACTAAGTAGAAGATGAGACAACTTTCTAATAAAATAAATAACTAATGGTCGTAAATGTTAAGCTTTTGAAATTTTCTTAGACTAAAATTTGTTACTAAATTCTCAGGTTATAGTAATGATTTTACGTTCACTGCTGTGTTCATCAGTGTTTTTTTTAATGGGTTTGGATATTTACGCTTTAGTGTTACAAATTTCTAAAAAATGACATTTTTACAGATCTTTTACGATGAAGATAATGTGACAACTCTTATTATTCGAGAAATTTTCCCCGAAGACGCTGGTACATATACAGTGGTTGCCAAGAACGCTGCAGGATTTGCATCTTGTTCGGCAGAACTCATTGTTGAAGGTATTTATCCTTGTTTTTATCCTAATGGTAATAACAGTGCATGATTGCATAAACTGTATGCTATTCCACCTACGCCAAATGTACTCTAGATCAGGGGTGCTCAACCGGTAGTATGCGTACCACCAGTGGTACGCAAGAGAAAACTAGGTGATGCGCAAAGAAGCAAAGTATTTTTAGCTATTAAATTCAAAAATTAAAACCCCAACATTCTGATTGACTTTTTTCTCTCACACTCATAAATTTATGCGATGTGAGCTTTGTTCAAGGGTGCTGGTGGCAGTAGTACTTTGTAGTGGTGGTACTAAAGGTTTTCAATTTTTATTTAGATGGTACGCATTAGTCAAAAGAACCGCTGCTCTGGATCATTATTTAAAATTTTGACATGCGCTTTATCAGTTATGAGAATCCAAGCTAGTATGTATCTGCTATATCTGGTATGTAGAATGTCAAGCCATAGAATTTAAGCTGAAAATATTTATGAAGGTAATCAAATTTGAATTAATTCTTCGGATATTGTATTCCAATAAATTTCCATCCTACAGGCGAATTCAAAATTCTGATATTCACTAAATGTTTTATGAAAGTTTTCAGAAAATTATATGTTTGACTAATTTTTATGATGGTACAAATTTACTAAATTTTCTCTCTTCAAGAATTAAGTGTTTTAATTTTAACACGACTCAAGCTTTTTTATGATTTTGTCGCATTTTAATTTGTTTTTGGATTGCTATTTCATTAGTAAGTATGAAAATTATAGCCGCTTATTTCCTGATATGACTGGATACTGTGATTAGGTTTTGATTAGGAAATATTTTTATGGTTCAGTGATATAAATGCTAATGGCTGATCATCATTTCAGGAATTATGTTAGTGTATTATCAGTCGTACAACCATGCTTGCATTTGGTAGCTATCAAAACAGAATTAAGTGTGGCAAAGATTTAACTACGAAAGCAAGATTTTAAGATAGTATTTTTTCAGCATAATATATGTAATGAATATTTTGTTAAACAGATATAACTGTCGGAGCTTCTTTGCAAGTTGTCGATGAGGAATTCATGCTCAGAATAGTTGTTTTTTTTTTTTTTTTTTAACGTTTCAAAGAATCAAAATTTTGTAGTTAACATATCCTGGAAGTCAATCTTCGAATTTATGTTCATGTATGGCAGGTTCGATTTTAATTTAAACTTGTAGATCTTAATTTCTATATGTGGAATTTAGCCCGAAATTCATTCATGTCTGGATTTATTTCAGCTCCACTGTCTGACCATGGTAGTGACCTTTTCCCATCCTCTCGCCTTAGTCTATCTAGGCAGTCATCGCTCACAGACATCCTGGAAGGCGTACCTCCGGTATTTTCTGAGAAACCAAAGGACAAAAAGGTAGAAGAAGGAAAACCAGTTGAACTTGTTTGCAAAGTTACCGGAATTCCTGAACCAAAGGTATAACTGAAATATTCTTTTTAAATCCATCAGAATATAAGATTTAAGTCTACTTGTTCTTGTTGTTTAAGAACATATTTATATTAATTTAGAAGTAAAACAACAAAAATCAGCGTTATATTTTCAAATTTTCACAGGACTAGTTTCGATAGTTTCACCGAACCATCATCCTCAGCTGCACAGTTTAATTTGCAGCTGAAGATAATGGTTCGGTAAAACTAGTCCTGTGAAAATTTGAAAATATAACGCTGATTTTTGTTGTCTGACTTCTGAATTAGTATTTGTTCGGCAAGTTATTGTATCTTAATTATTGAACATATTTATAGTTTAGAATTTATTTTTTATATTTATTCTTGCATTATTTTAAAATGCAATTTGTGAAATAATAAAATTAATTGAATTAAATGATCTTGAAACAAGAAATTAGCACATAGTCTGTCCATTGTGTAATTGCTTATCCTGAGAAAAGTTTTACTGGCATCACGGAAAGTCGCCACTCAAGAATTTTGCTATCAGTCAAAGGAAAGTAGACAAGTATCATTAAATACAGCATAATGCCCATTATATTATACTTTTCGAATAATTGAATTTAAATTTTTTAACATTTAAATAATTGCAATACAGGACATTAACCTTTGAATATAAAAGCTGTTGAATTTAGTTGTACGAATTTGCCTTTTATTAATTGTAACTTGTGACTAATCCTCAACAAGACTTTAAGCTTTTTACAACAAGACCTTTTTTTTTTTTTTTTTTTTTTTTTTTTTTTTTAAATTTTTACTTATCGCTATGTCTAAAGATGAAAACGTAAACGTAAGAAGAGTGTATGAGACTCTTTTATTTAAAACTAAGTAAGTTAAACAGAAGGCACATCCTGTGCTTACAAATAAGCCAGCATTTATAGCACGAACTCAAAGTAGAAAATTAATTGCAAAACGCAGCAATATTGCTGTCTACGCAGAATAACTTAACCGCGGAAGTTGACTCTTAAGTTTACACAAGCGTGAAAGGACTATCGGCAAGAATAAAGCAATGCCGAAGACAGGATCTCTTATCTTAGAATAGCAAACTAGTAGCGTGACCTTCAACAGGCAGAACACGCTCTCAACAGGCAAACTCAAACCCTCAATTAAATACAAGCGAGCTAATTTGCATTCTTGCAGCAAAACGTAAAGAGAGAAATGATAGTACAGATTTTTTAACATAACTGGTTAAGTAAATTAAAATAAACTTTACATAGTAAATACAACACACATTAAGACATAAATGTTTCTATATACGTATGTTAAGAAAATTATTTTTTAAATGTTATAATATATATTATATTCATGTAAGTTATAAAAATGAATTAACGAATTTATTAGAATTGTTTCTTAGAAAATGCATAAGTAAATAAGTAAGTTTAATTACTTATTCTTCCAGTACTACAATATCCATACAGCATAGTATTTTATCATCTTTCTCAGGTTATTATTAATGGAAAATACATTGAATTCTATATTATGAGAACCAGAAATTATGCCAACATGAAGCTAGCATACTTGGAGGCAATTAAAATTTCTAATTCTTGATCTGTATGTAAATGTTAACAACACCAAGAAAATCTTGGATAAAATCCACATTTTTAATTTAATTTAATTTATTACTTTTTATGATAAGTTAACTTTTTTCTTATATGATGAGAGTTGTTCACTAGTACAGGGAGATTTAACTCTTAAGCTGTTACAACTCCCTACTTATTCTCTAATACTAAGACATACCCGAAGATTGAAAAGAAAGGTAGGTACTAAAAACGCTGCATTTTTTTAAATTTCAGATTACCTGGCTGCGTAATCAGAAGCCTTTGAAAGAATCAGACCGCATCACAGTCACGACAGTGACAGAAGATCTGGACATCACGAAAGTAACAGTGACAATTAAGCAGTCCAAAATAGAAGATGCCGGCACTTATGAAATTATAGCTGAAAACAGAGAAGGAAAATCTGTTACTTCCCTTATCTTGAACGTCACTGGTAAGCGTTTACTCTAACGAATAATCATGCCTTACAATTTGTGTTTAAAGGGAAAAGACTTGAAACTGTAAAAATGGCTCGAATAAACGTATATAATACCTTTAACTTGCTCAAAGTATAAATATTATAATAAATATTCCTTATTACATTCAAGTGTTTTTTTTCCTCAGAAAAACCGAAGCCGAAGGAAGAACCTCCATCCTTTACGCAGACATATACAGACCAAACTTGCACGGAGAAAGATACCGTTTGTCTGACTGTAAAAATCCAGGGTAATCCTCCACCTGAAGTGACTTGGTATAAGTAAGTTGAACAATTTTTCTTCGAAATCAATACGTTTGTAACCGTTGGTAAATTTTTTTAAAAGTAAATTGTATTTAAAAACAAGAATTTTTGGTCCATTGCCTAAATTCTTAGGTCTGGGACGGAGTATCAGTCAGTTTGACATTGGCTAAGAGAAACTGTCATTTTTACTCGTACTTTTTAAGGAAAAAAACTTTGTCCTATTTCCTAAACAGAAACTGCAATATATACCTTTTAAGGAAAAAAAAAAAAAACTTTGTCATCTTGCCTAACTACGTATAACTATTAAATTTTTTCCTTTAATTGTGTCACATTAGCTAGCTTCTTATGCCAGTCCCATTAAACGAAAAGGTTTTTCCATGACGCTATGAGCTCCATTAATCCATTAATTGAATCCATTAATGATAAAAAGTCTATGTATTTTTAATAACTTCTGATTGCCGTTTTAGACGCAGTCGAAACAATACCATATTACATTTTTCACTTTTTTGTATTTATTTTCATAGTCAGTATAACACATATTTTTCTGTCTGTTATTTTCGCTTCTCTCGTTTACAATTTTTTCAAGGTTTCATTTTATCACAGTCCGTAAGCGAACGTTAGCAGAAAATTGCAGCAGAGGCTTCTGGTACCAATGAGGAGGGAAGAACTTTTGTATAATTTAATTGTATAATTTAATTTTGTATAATTTAATTGTGCTTTCTGGAAATCGGATTAGTTTTTGCAACTTAATTTCCTCGAATTCTAGTAGCTGCTTTTGATAGCTGAGATTCTTATAGTCAATACATCTGTAATATTTTGTTAAATTTTTACAGAGATGGAAAGCCGTTGAAGCCCTCAAAGAACGTTGAACAGACGACCAACAAAGATGTTCATACACTCACCGTTAAAGACACAAAGACGCCGGATACAGGAGAATATAAATGTGTCGCCAAAAACAAGAAAGGAACTGTGGAGCATGTAGCCAAAGTAACAGTTCAAAGTAAGCTACTACATTTGATTGCTTTATGAAATAGTTCATATTCTAAATGTGTGAAATCATATAAAATATATATTATAAGTGTGTAAATATAAATGAAAAAGTTTATTATATTTTATAAACCGTTTTTTATATGGATACAGTACAGCTTTAATTAGACTAAATTTGCTCTCATTTTGTAATTTTTAACTGTTCGAGGACTTCTTATTCTAAATGATTTCGAGGGTAACTATTATTTTTTACCTTTGTTAAACAACTCTGAGTTTTTATATAACAGCTATGTTTGTATTTTTAGAAACGGGTGTAGATTTCGTAGAGAAGCTTTACGATGTTGAAGTAAAAGAAAGTGAATCTGCTCTCTTCGTTACCAAAGTTTCTCATCCTGATGCACAAGTAAGTTATTTTTAACGAAGTTATATGCTTCTAGCACTGAAGCAAAGTTTTAGTTCTGTTCAATAATCCATCATATCTAAAGCAATGAGGAATTAGAAACATGCATCCCCCTTTTCGACTTCGAACGAGAATACCGTTCTCTCTTTATATCTTTTGTTCCTAGACTCATAATGTTTTCTACTTAGTTTATTTTTACCAATACTAAGACTTTATAGCAAACTTTTAATTTGCACCAAAAGAAGGTTTTAACTCTTGACTTATTCTTAATTTTATCATCTCATAAATGATTTATTTTACAAGCCGTGATGGTTTTGTACATTTTTGGAGCCTGTAAACACGGAAAGCATACCTCTCAGTATGCTTTCCGTGTTTTTAAAAAAAATGATAGTTCTCAATTCAAGTACCCAACTCTCAGCATCTCTAGAGTAGAAGAATGAAAATCTGACAATGCATATTTGTAATCAAATTATTTCTGTACCTGTACTTTAGTTTTGTGGATAATCGTAGCCTTAGAATTAATGCCAAACCGTCATGTTACGTATAGACTTTCTATGTCGTTATTTTAAATAATTTTTTTTATTCTACTACTATTATACATCATCCCAAATCATTATTTGATTCTGTTGGACTCTGCCATACATGTTTATCCCAAACTGCAACAACGCTTGGTTATTTGTCTCCAAGCGATGCATGATTCTGCCTCTGCTGCAGGTTATCTTATATAGCTTACAAATGTGACTTGTGAGCAAGCATCTACAAATAACATGGTTTTTCTTAAACAGAAGGAGATAAATGGAGAAACTTCCCTAAAATAAAGGATCCCTATAACACTGTTTTTTATGTCCTAAAAAGGAAAATTAACATTGTGAAAAACCTTAAATTTGAATCATTCATCTTTTAGAAATTTGAATCATTCATGCACCGCAAGTCACATTTAAAAGAGCTGTTGTTTTAGTCTGTATAGTGGTGATGAAGAAAACTGAGGAAGATTATTTAACATATGTAGTGTGTGTTATCATTGTTCATTTTTAGCAAACATATTTGTCATACCTGCCATATTTATGAATGCAAAATAACATATTCATGATATTTTCTAGAACCCAGTTCTATTTTTGTGCTATTTTTTAGTTCATTATATTACTATGTAACATGAGACAGGAGGAATTCAGGAAATCTAAACTTACTTTCCAGCTGTACTGTTACTTAGGTATTCTAGATTACATCCGGTCTTATTAGCTAGAAAACTTAAGCATTATCCGTCTAGTTAAATGAAAGGAAAATTTTCAATTCTTTAGGCCAAAAACGCTTTTAATTTTTCTGTTTATTTTACGTTTGTAAATGATTGTACCATTTTGTTTTGATTTACCTAACGTAAATTGGATTGGATTATATTACATTATTTTTAAATTTCTTTAAACTTAGGTCACTTGGCATAAGGATGGAGAGCAGCTGAAACCTACTAACAGATTGAAGTTTGTTGAAGATGGCTGCGTAAGGAAGTTAATCATAGAAGACGCGAATGTTAACGACGAGGGCGAATACACCTGCGTACTCGGAGAAAAAGAATGCACAGCCGAGCTGATTGTTGTTGGTGAGCTTTTTTTTTTAATCTGAACTTTTCTGACAAAAATATTCAAAACTTCATGAACAATATTCGAGGAAAGAAGCTACTAAAACCTCAAAAGCAATAAGTTAAGTTTTCTAATCAATGCGATGAAAGCATTTTGGAAGCTGAGCATTGCATATGATCAGCTCAGGTGTGCAATTGTAAGCAATCTTTATGTGTTAGCACTTACTGAAGACTACATTTTCCATCGATAGTATTTACATTTCCTAATATCCTACATACTTGTTCAACTAGAAGAAACTTCTGACATTTTCAGTTGCTAAATGTAAGTAATATTGCGGAATATGAAGATAAATACCCTTCAACAAAGGCATATATATAATTAAACGTTTTAATCGCTTGTTATATAGAATCCAAGAAGGTTGTATTCCATCTTCCCTTACCCCAAACTTTCGAATGCATTTTCAAATTTTCGTATTTAAATGCTCGCATTCTGCGATCACAGTAGAGCCCCGGGATGTGAACCCCAGCTCATTATCACGTGCAGGTAGCCTCCGCTAATCGCTGTGCCTTCTAAAGTGGCTTTATGCTACGGAATTTTAATACATTTAAGTATAAACTACTTAAATGCTGAAAAAAGATTCTTCTACAGCATATGTATTATGCATGCTATTTACAATTTCGCATGCTTATTCCTTAAATCATTATCAATGCTTATTTAATTGATATCTTAATGTGCCTTTTATTTAATATGTGACTATTTGTTCTGCAGAGCTTCCTCCTGACTTCAAAGGTGATATGAAGGATGTTACTGTGGCAAATAAACAGAGTGCTGCATTCCAAGTAGAACTGACTAAAGGCGACGCTAGAGCTCGCTGGTTTAAAGATAGTAAGGAAATAGGATTATTTTTATATGTTCTACAAACACACAACAAAAACCAAATTGAAATTTCTGATGCATTATATCATGTTTTATTTGCTGAATTAAATAATTACAATTTCTAAAATAAGAAACTTTATGTAGGAAATATATGAAAAGAAGTTCATTGTCTTCTTATGTCGGAAATATATGAAAAAAGTTCATTGTCTTCTAGTTACTTCCTTGTACGTTTGCAATCGGTCGCACCAAACGTATATACTAAATATACTGTTATATATATACACTCTGTTACCCGGCTCAGTGATCTCAGTTTCTTTGCTCTGATATGTTTGTAAATTGTGCATTTTTTGCTTTAAAAATGATTGAATTATGTTGTTCTTATTTTCCGGTTAAGGTTTTTATGCCTTTAGTAAATCTGCAAGCAATATTTGTAGAATTATCAACAATTTAAAAGCTGTTTAAGTGCGGTTAAGCCTAATTTTTAAATAACATGGTGGACATTTTTGTTTACACTTGAAACAGCAGAATAGTAGATTTGTTGCCAATCTAGAGAGACTAAGCTTCGCACCAACAAAGATAACGCCTTCATTTATTATTGCGAATTAAATCATGCTTAATCCTTTCTGGGATTTTTTTCGAGGAAATAAGTGTTTAAGATTTATTTCGTAATTTTTAATATAGATATTTCGAGTTTTCATATATGTTTGCTTTCTCGCGATGTGAGAACTGAATTAATTGAATGAGAAATACTGAATCGTCTGTGAAAAACTGTTTCTTTTTTGTTTTGTTTGCTTAATTTCTTTTATACATCGTTCTAGATTTATTATTGTATTTGAATAGAACATGTGGCAACGATTAAATAATTCTTCAAATGATATAAATTTTGTGCATTCTGAGTTATAATCTGAACGAAATATAACGCTGTTAAGTGAACCTAGCGCCAGAGTGTCGCTGTGGTAACCAAATATACTGATTTTTAAAGAGTGCATTTATTCTATTGTGGTTTATACGCTATCGACAAAGATTTTATTCAATACAATAAGTTTAAAGGAAATGCAATAAAAATGCGTATAATTTAATATTCCGTACAAGCAAATCATGTGGTGTACACATCAGATTTTTTATACTTTTGCTAACTTTCAAAGAATTTTCTTTTTGATATTACGCATATGCAATGGCTAATGATCAGTGACAAATTTATTAATAATACTGACATCATAAGCTAAAAATGCATGTGTTGTGGCTGATTGAATGCTGTACAGAGAATACAGAATTAAACTCACAAAAAAGCTTCCAATTACAGATGATGACACCAACGATTATAAAGAATTTCTTATGTGAGACATTTTCTGGAAAGCCAATGACAGCTCAGAGAACTTCTTAATTACCAAATTACATTTTACTGAAATATATTTCTTTTTGGCCTATTTAAAAAATGTTACCTATTCGATCAAGATGAATGTTACCTATTCGATCAATGTTAAGATAATAAGATCAATGTTACCTATAATCAATGTTAATAATAAGATCAATGTTACCTATAATCAATGTTAATAATAAGATCAATGTTACCTATTCGATCAAGATGATGCTTGGCTGAGCAGTGTTTAATTGGAATTTCAACTACTAAAATCCCCCGGGCTTTCCTAACCATACAGAGAAGCAGTGTTTTATATTTTGTTTGAAAACTGGGATTTTTTAAACCCTTCAGTTTTCTTATTTTTTATTCATAAACTTTTCAGATAAGGAGATAGAATTCAGTGAACATGTCATGCTTAAAATAGATGGCAAACGCCAAAAATTGATCATCTACAGTGCCACTTTTGAAGATGCGGGAACTTACACTTGTGTGGTTGGAAATAAGAAGAAGAGTGCAAAATTAAAAGTTGAAGGTGAGGCTTTTACATTTTTTTGTTCTTGACTAAACTCGTATTTCTTTACATTCGTTTCAGTTAAAATTTTACTACTTTCAATATATAGAACACTTTACTTACTATACACTTATTTTATATATAGAACAATTTTATTTATTATACACTTATTTTACATAGAGAACACATTATATATTTTAAAGTATTTATGTATTTAGCACCAACGGTTGAGTTCACAGCCAAACTGCCAGAAAAGATGGTTGTTCCTCAAGACACGGACGTCAGTTTTACTGTTGAGTTGTCTCGTCCTGATGTTCCGGTGCAATGGTTAAAGAATGGTGAACCTGTACCAGAAAAGGATAAATTCCAGTTCATTAAGGAAAGAAATGTCTATAAAATGATCATGCCGAGAGCACAGAAAGATGACGCAGCTGAATACAGTTGTATTGCCGGGAATGTGAAAACAACCACCAAATTACAAGTTCAAGGTACGCTACTTTTGAAAAGAACGTTCGATAAAAAGCAAAATTACGATACAAATACGATATTTTTTATATAATAAATTGTTTGTTTGAAATGGAATTATTTTTTACTTAATTGGTTGTGATGTCACTTTATATGGTTTAGATCAACAAAAAGCAGAAAAAAGTGAATGTAAAATAGTGTAACCTATTTTTGTTTGAAGACTTGCAGAATAATTTTGTACATATAAAAACAATAACAAAAACAAAAAAAACTAATGATATGTATTCAACTAAAATGTATACTTTAGAGTTGTTAAATTAATGAAGATAATTAAAGTGAAATCTTGAAATATCCTATTTATAATTATTTTAGAGGCCCATGCCGAATTCACACTGAAACTTCGTGATGTTATTGTTCGTGAAAGTGATACTGCTACTCTTCTTGTGGAAGTGACGCGAGAAACCTTTGAAGTAAGGTGGATGAAGGATGGTCAAACATTGAAACCAACGGAGAGAGTCGTTATGGAAAAGGAAGGCTGCAGACGGCGACTGATAATCAAAGACACAACCTTAGAAGATAGGGGCATGTATACCTGTGTACTCGAAGAAAAAACATGTTCATCTACTCTCACAGTTGAAGGTAGGTTTATCATTCAAACAAAGATAAACTACTTTCATTATACGTATCTATAAAGAATTTTTTCCAAATTTTTAATTTTTTCTGCTAATGAAATGTAAAAGTATGCTTTCAAATGAGTCCAGCATTTCGGTACCTTAATATCAAGGTCCAAAAACTGGATGGTCACCAAATACTGAATTCTGAAGTCCAAATGTAACAGTATTTTCACTTTGTGGTGTGATCTTATTCCAAGACTAGTGGTCCGAAGCATCTGGAATACACATTCTTATTGTCTTTTTAGCCTCCTTTCATCGAAGTGTATAATTTAAATTACAGCATCAGCTGAATTTTCACGTTGTAAACAAGAGGATTCATCGTCCTTAGACCTTTTTAACATTTGTTACAAGGAATTTATTGGATACACTATGAATGCTGTTTCACATGAATGTGAAATTGTTTTGAGTGTGAAACTTACATATTATTTATTTCTCTTTTAGCGGCCCCCCGTGTCGTTTCTGAGAAACGGCATTTCAAAGGTAAACGGGGAGGAAATGTCATAGTGGATGTCGAATTCGCAGGAATGCCACAACCTAAAATTGAGTGGTTCTACAAGGACAAGAGTATTACTCCCGACAAAAAGCGTTCCGTGGAAAATTATGGCAACAAAACGGTTCTTACTATCAAAAAATTGGAGGATCCAGACGTTGGAAACTACGTTCTCAAGTTGACGAACAAAGTAGATGAATGTAAAACAGAATTCACAGTTTCTATCATCGGTAAGAATTGCCAAGAGTCTAAAGGCATATAAATAATTCTTAAAGGAAATAAGTGATAAAATTTTAACAGTATCAAAACATAAGTAAATAATAACATTAAGATTAATAATGTAAAATAATTGCTGTTATAAACAACATGAAGGTTATTAAATATTAGATGATAATAAATTGTAGAAATATTATAAAGAAACTATTTTATTCATTAATCAACAAAAAAAAAAAACAATACTGTTAAACTTACAGATATGAGAGTTAAATTTCTGTCTGAGTATACTTTTTAAATATATATTAAAATCTTTTCCTTTTACTCGTATAAGATTATACCAATTAATCATCGAATTACATAGCTTGCCTTATCTTTCTTCTATTGTTTAGATTACACATATCTAAATATTGTTATATTTGCTTATCAAGGAAATCCTATTGATATAGTTTGTTTTTGTTACTTTTAGATAAACCGAAACCTCCTGGCATGCCTAATGCATCTGAGATCGCATCTAATTCCTTGACACTGAGTTGGAAAGTACCAGAGAGTGACGGAGGATCTCCGATTATAAATTACATAATCGAATATCATGACAGAAATACTCTTCGATGGTCCACTTATAATGAGAAATTTACAATCGAACAACCCTTTACCAAAGGTAATCTTAATTAAACTCTAATTTACACTGTCTCTTAATAATTTCAGTAATTCCGCTGATAATGGTAAAGGCACAGTAAATGCTTTTCTTAAAGTATGAACTCAATTTTATAGTCAGCTCTCATTAGCTTGATCTAGAGATCACTGTCCAGAACTTTCCATCATCTAACTAAAAAGTTTGCTAAATAATAATCTTTTGGGCATCTTGCATCGCTTGGGCCATATAGAAACCTGAGTTGTTTTCTAGAGTATAAAAACCTGCTCTATGTCGATACTTAGATACATTATCAGTTTGGCCAACCACATTACATACAAGTTACTGTTAGTTTCATATTACACTCAAAATAATTATTTACGCATCCGCTTTTCAATGGATAGTTCGTCTGAGCAAGTACACCAAAAAGTAATTGCTGTTAGCAGAATACTGCTTGTTATTTAGCAGAATACTACTTAAAATGATAGAAACAGGAGATAAACATATTACCAAAGTATAAGTTTTCTTTTTTTATTACATTTTGGGTTAAAATAAGTTAAATTTCAGCATTACTAAATTACGTTCCGATAAAAATATTTATTTAATATTTTACTTTTATATTTGTTACTTGTATTTATTAAGGTATAAGGTATTAAATTGAGTAAGATCTAATGATAAAGTAAAATTTCTATTAAATATACATATTTGAGTACATGCACTAACTGTTTTTCGAGAAATTTCTCTCTTTTCATTTAAAAAATTGTCTGAAAAAAATTTTAGATATGTACATAAATCTAAAATTCAATTCAAAATATTTCATACTTCTACGAAGCATAACATCGGTACATATTTCGTGGAAAGTCTCACAAAATTATTATATTAATATTTTAAGTTAAGGTATTTTTTCGTAACCGAAAAGTTGAAAAAAAAATCAAGTTTTTCAATAAATAAGTTTAATGTCATACGAACACAAACAGATGGAAAAGAAAAGGTTGCCAATGTATGAAAATTAAATTGCAAAACTAATTGTTCCCCATCTTTTGAACATCGTTAAAAGTATTCAAATAAAAAATTCTCATTTTAAATTTATTTAAAGTAGTCTGTGTACCTTTAAACATCAGCTTCCAGGTTAAACAGAAACAAGGGGGCATGACACAGAACAAGAATTGCGATAATTCTGCTTCTAACGACCGGACAAACAAAATAAAAATAGTTTTAGGAAGCTTAATGTAAAAGCGCCTAAAACAAAGTAATTGATTTTTTAAAATTTCATCAAGATTGTTGGTTAGAATATAATCGGATACCTTAAACGAAAAAAAAAAAGGTATTGTTAATATAAACAAAGAGCAAATATATAACGTTTTACAAAAAAATACTAAAAAGCATCTGAAAAGAGGCTTAAAAATGTCACTTCAGCGTACTTGGAATTAAACTTGATTTTTAACAAAAGTAGAATTTGATTTTCTTTTAATTTATTTGTTGTTTTTTATGCATGTGTATTATTTATGTATTATATTATTTGTGTATATGTATTTTTTATCTATTATTTTATTTCTATATTTTGTACGTTCAAAATATTTACTTCGTATGGAAAAAATCTTTCTTAGTGGACAACCTGAAGCAAGGCGAAGAATACATGTTCCGGGTAATTGCAGTGAACGAAGTTGGTAAAAGTGATCCTTCACCTGGCACGAAATACATTCTTGTACAAGAACTCAAAGGTATGGAAATAACGCTGTATATTAATTATCATCGTATTTCGTACTCTAGCATGAGGTGAATCTACTTAACTATACATGAAAATGTAGTTTAGATAAAATTTAAATGAAAATATTAATATTGAAAGTATTTAAAATGTTAATTAGAACTCAAAATATCGATTTTCAGATGAAAATTAAGTGTTTTTGTATAATTATTCAGATCATTTGAACTATTTCTCATTACTTCAAATGAACAACTTGGATGCTGAGCAGCAAATATGTAAAATTTATTAGAATGCTAATATTCTCCTGATAGCTTGCAGTTAGTTAGCTCTCTTGGTAAAAGTCGAAATAAATTTGTTTAAGCGAATTAAAAACTAGAATGTGGCAATATCGTTAAACTTGTTGTTAAGTGTAAAATAAAGTAACATTCCATCGTATTCTATGATTTATAATATATTTTTGTAAGGGTGTAGTTGCTTAATAATTTATTTTTAATTAGCTGGAGAGCCACCTGCAATTATAGAGCATTTGCAACCTACTACTTGTGGCCTGAAGAAACCGGCACAGATGAGCTGCAGAATCAGTGGGCAACCACCACCTACCATCAAATGGTAAATAACATTTGATATTGTTTCTCGAAATTTCTTCTTACAAAGTAAAATATGGATATCCATTAAGGTTGAAAATCAAGTCCAGCAATTATGAATGATGTATGATAAGTGTTCAATAAGTTCAAAGCCTGAAAATGTTTTTTAAAGAACTTCTGCCAATTATTTTTCTACCTCTGTGTCATGAATAACAGTATATTTAGTTTATATCTTAAAACTTTTCTCTGATTTCTGTAGAGATAGTTTTGTCACGTCGTTCAAAATAACCTTCCTTCACCGCTTTATCATTTTAATTAGGTATCCTTACAAGTGCTTTGGTAGATTCAAAATCTTATCCAGGTCACAAAATGTTCATAAAACCCTTTTCTCTGGCATTCAGCTTGGCAGAAATTTTATGGAGAAGACTTTATACTAATCCTTAGTTTTGCTGCAGTCATATGACTGTATTCATATCTTTGACTTTTAATGTCATCTTCCATAGAATATTCAACAATTTAAACAAGTTAATCCACCTCTGAACGGTCGCCATATGAAGAAAAAGTTTATTTCGTAAATATTTTTTCCTTTAATGGATATTAGCCCTAAAACATCATTTGCCCTTATGAAAAGTTTTAAAACAGCGTAATGTTCGATATCTTTTCTCTTAGATATTCTTTGTCTTACATAAAGTGTTACAAAATTAAAGAATTCAGATAGTTGCGTGACCGGTGCTCTAATAGAGAACAATGATAGAATATTCACGCAAACGTCTCAATCGTACCTGATGGTTTAATATTTAAGATTAAAACTTAATGAACGTCCTTTGTGCAATTAAGATTTCATTTATAATTAAAATATTGTTAATAGATGTTGCATGTTAACAGGATGTTATGAATTTGTTTCAAAACATATTTCTTTTCCTTTAAGGCTGAAGAATGGTAAAGAACTTATCATACTTAAAAATATAACAACAAAGTACGAAAATCAATTGGCTACCTTAAAAATAGCAGAAACTACAGAGAAGTCGGCTGGTACTTACACATGCAAAGCCACAAACCATTTGGGTGCGGTGGAAACTAGTAGTGAGCTTAAAATCCAAGGTACGTATTCATTTTCTTCACTTACAATATGCATTACGTTCACACACCAAAAAGAGAGACAGAGAAAAATTTTTGGAGCATATGGACTTTTAAAGAAAAAATAATTTATTTTGTTTGTAATTTATAAACTTGAAAGCCAGTTTTCTAACTACTCAGAAATTAATACGTGATATCATCGAACTATGTAAGCTTTCGCTCTTCTTATGATTGCAAGCGCTATATTAATCCTGGGATATCTTTGCAATTATGGACTGTCCATCAATTATTCATGCAAGTGCTTGATCAAGCATTAACACGTTAAGTGTCATAGCAAAGGCAAGTAAAATATTCTGTTGAGACATTTTCTTGTTCCAATTATCCCCAAAATCAGTTCAGTACTTAGTCTGAGTATACTTTTGAGAATATTTAATAAATAAAAAGATAAATAATAATAAATAGGTAAATAATAAATAGATTACAATTTAATGCATAGGAAAGCAACACATGAGTTCATTGCCTTGATCGTAAAAGTTAATAAAATTAGACAAATAGCATGTTACAAAAAATATAGCAAAACAGCATATATAACCAAAAATAAATAACTTAGTAACTATATAAACATCTTAAAATGTGTCACTAGTCTCGTACAAACTGTACACTTTCAAGCAGTTTTATCTCTGGATTATTCAGACTTTCAGAGACTTAATAGCTGTAAAAAGAATTTGATTTACTGCTAACCTTGAAAAAGAATATTGTACTGCAATGGATACCTACACATTGTGATATATTATATGGAAATAAGATGGCTGATTGTCTTGCAAAGAAAGGCACAGGTATTCTGTAATCCACACAAAAAGGGATCCATACTTGTTAATAAAAAGAATAATAAAAAATATTTTGAATAACTACCAGACAAAATTATCTGAACTTATTTCTAATAAAACTTGGAAAGAGGCTTTTGAAGGCATTCCTGATTTTCCAAAACGGCATGATGTTACTGCCTTCAGGCAATGAATGCTTTGCTGGTTACCTGCACAGATTCGGAATACTGTCCACCCTAAACTGTATCTTATGGAGCAATGACCACGTGATGGACGTTGAACATCTCAGAAGATGCCCAGTTGTCTCAGGAAATATTTACGATAGATATTGGAAGGCTAGAAAACAGATGCACACCTTACAGACTGACTTTTGTTATAGATATGTTTATTTGTTTACAGTTAACCTTCTGATGTTTCTACTTCCTTTTTAAATGTTTTTGGTTAGGTGTTTCTCCTGTGTGTTTGCGCTAAGTGTTTTCACTCTGGCTAATGATGGATAGCAAGTGTTGAGACTGTAATTAACTTCGGCCAGAAATTAAAAAAAAATCTTCTTTAATCACAACTTCGTTGTATTACTTCCATATAAATAATAATCATTTAGAAGTTACTACAGCGAACCGTATATTAAAATCCTATAACAAATTAATGCCGCCCAGACGCTGTAGTGGATAGTGGTTAGGGGAGGTAAAGCACTGAGTTGGCTTCCGACCCAGGTATAGATATATTCATGCAGAATTGGTTACCAACTCGGCGGGAGTCAACCACTAGCTACCAGGCCGCAGCCCTGGGCAACCCCGGCTGAGCAGACGACCTTTATAAAATGCAAAAAAGAAATATACATGTGAATACAAGGCACTTGAAGAAGAGTACAACATTGTACAAAGAAATATATACATGTGCATACAAGGCACTTGAAGAAGAGTACAATCAAAATATTTGTGTATACATATAAATACCAACTCAGATGCAGATATATACACACTTACATGCATATATATTCCGAAACAAATAAAAGTATGCATACTCTCACTCATATTGATATATACATCTGTAACATATACGTTATCATGATAGTTAGTTTATCAGAAGCATGCCAATGAGGTACGCGTGATCCCTAGTATAAATTAGGTACCATAAATAAAAGATATAAACATGTACAGATACATTACAGCATTCAGATACAGTATGAACTTTATATATGAGAACCTGGCACAGCATAAATACAAAATTACATATTGAACATACATATCACATACTCTGCTTGAACTAGCTTATATAGCTGGCATATTGAACTAGCTTATATGGACTTTTATGTCTACTGTCTTACAGCGTCAAAAGAGTAATTGCTAGTACAGTAGTCAATTATTGTTTTCTGTTACTTTGTAGATTCTGGAACCAATTTAGGCTCCTGGTTGCTTGAGGCTTTTAAGTGCTGTGTGTGGGCAGGAGAACACAAAATGATCTGGATGACCCTTCTCCCCACATTCACAGTTACCATTCTCTCTCAAGCCAAAGCGGCAGAGGTATAGGTATGAAGGGAAGGGCCCATGACCAGTGAGGAAATACGTCATGTAATTGCTATTAGTTTGGATTGTTGTCTTGACCTTGGGAATGAGATTGTAAACACGTCTCCCTGTGGAGGCTTGATCCCAACGTTCTAGCCATATTATTATGGAATGTCCGACTCTTTAGGTCCGAGACTGGCCTAAGGGTCGGGACTTCTCGCAAAGTGGATGAATCCGCTGCATACTTTGCAACAACATCTGCTCTCTCATTTCCTTCTATTCCCGTATGAGCGGGCACCCAGATGAGTGAGTGTCTTTCCGAAGCTGGCTTGTGGGTTAGAATGTCTCTAATGCTGCTGACGATAGGGCTGCGAGAACGAATTCCAGCTATCGCAGCGAGGAGGGGTTAGGTGAGCCTACTGCGGTACCGAAGGGCCCAGGATCGAATCCTGGAGAAGGTAAGCATGTTTGTAAATGTATAGTGCATTGCGGCAGGGGGGCACTCAATAGATATAGCGAGCCGAAAGTCCTCTCGTGGTGCCAGGAGAGAGGGTTTGGAGAACATCGGACCTTCCCCACCCCCGCAGGGTGATTTTCCTCAAACTTGGGGTGAAAGTAGGAGTCCAACCTCCTTGAGGCTGTGGCAACCATTCTTCCATGAATTACATGAACAAGACAATAACAACATATAACTATTAATAGTAAAAAAGCTTCCAGAAGCCGAAAACCAAGAATATGGAGCAACTTTCTGATGCTGTAGAAATAATTTTAGCCATATTAATCTGTGTGTTTGTAAAGAACCGGTGACTCACACGGCTTCAAACAATATAAAACTTACGAATGCATACGTTTGCGAAAAGTAAGGCCGCTGTGAATCATCGGTCATGCACATAGCAGTCAAGGCATTAAGCAAACTTGAAGTTCTACAAGGCTAAGTTGTTTTAGTATTGCTTCATACTTACTGATATTTTGACAAGTGAGTTGCGACTGATATGCAATGCTATTTTTTTAAATAGTGATTAAGTGGCTTTTTTTCTGACACTGTGTTGCATTTCCAAAGAGTGTGACAGAAAAGCTCCAAAATTAAGGGAAATGATTTTTATGTTTATTTCTTCGAAATTTTGGTAACCGATGAAATAATTTTTTTGCTTTTTACTTAAAATTCTCTTTTTGCCTTTTTTGATCCAATGACTAAATATTTTTATTACTTTCATGACATGAAATTAAAATTATTATTATTTGTTTTAGAACCACCCACTGTCCAGTATGATGAAAGTATGAAGAATGTCCGCTTAAAGTCTTTCAGTGAGTATGTTCTGGATATCAAAGTCTTCGGCTATCCATCTCCAGAACTAGTGTGGTTCAAGAATGGTAAGGTACTTGAATCTACGAAGCATACATTGGTACAAGTACGTGAGAACTCTACTACCATTACTATTCGCAGCGTAGAGAATACAGACAGCGGAACATATACACTCCAGCTCACCAATCCTGCAGGAACGGTCAAGCACGATTTCCGTCTCTTTGTGCTTGGTAATGAATCTTGTTGTTTTCCTCTGCTGAGATTAAAATTAATGATAAGCTGTAACTGTTAACGCCAACATTTTTTCCTGCTTACGAATTTTAAAAGGCATGAAGTAAAACATAATTCTTTTGCTGTCCAATCATAGAGAATCTTTCTTTAATTAGTGATGTCTGTAGTGATATTGCTAAGTTATGTAATCATCATAAAATAATTTCTATTTCTGATGTTATTCTATAATAAACTAAATCGTGAGTGATTTTAACTGATGTAACTGGCGCTATTATAGTAGAAAATATAACGCTATATATTCTATTATAATTGCGCCCGTCAACGGAAATACTACGTAACAGTAAAATTTGGAGCTGTAATTTGTAAAACATTTTTATCCTGCTGAAATAGATTAGGAATGAGCATTACTCTTTTGCTGCAAAAGATGCTCTAAAATATTTTACAATGAACTTTCAGGAACACACACACAAAAAAGGTTGTTATTATTTTGTAAGAAATCAAAGTATAAACCGTAAGTTATAATTAACCGATATTGGATTAAACGAGATCCAAAATTTGAGTCTTTTACGATAAACATTGTAAATTTTCTTTAAAACTCTGGTAAAACATTTCACTTTCCCGTATTTCTTTCAAGTCTGTATACGTATTTATTAATTCTATAGTGCTTATATACTATATACATAATAGGTATAAAATAATCTTTGCTAGAGCCAAACGAAGCTAATGCTGGTCGAACAGCAGTTAGACGTTGGAGACTTGATATCAACAAGGAACCTTATGGAAAGTGTATTAATTACCAGGTTGAGTTTTACATATAACATCTTTTTTTTACATTTATTTCTTAATTGGATGAGAATCAACATATCATAACGATCATTTTATGGTATTTTATATATATAAACATTATACTAATCCTTTCAAGGAAATGCTAACAGTCTAATTAAAGGACATCATATATGGATAATTAAGGAGAGAATAATCGTTCAACTGCTTTTATTTCAGACAAACCGCTTCCTCCAGAAGGCCCCATTGCATTCCACAAAATCGACAAGAATTCTGTAACCATCGGATGGCAACCTCCGAGTATAGGAGCGTCAGAGGTACACTCTTACATCATAGAAAAATGTGAACTCAGGAGAAAAGTTTGGATCGAGGTGAGAGGCTCTTTTTTTATTTATTTAATTTCCACTTTAGAAAAAATACAACAGATTCTAGATATGAGATATTTTCCCACAAAAGTCCACCACAAAGACATACCTTACTCTAGGCTGGTAACCCTCGTATTCTTTGCAGTATTCAATTAAACAAACAACAGGCTGTAAACTTTTGTTGGTTATTAGTTTTTAATTTTAATTAAACGATAAAACACTTAATGTGAAAGTGCTTTCAGATTAATAAATTGATACATTTTGTTCGCATTTTCATCCACTTTGCGACTGTACCATTATTTTTCAAATTGAGGGTAAAATACCGTGAGGGAAAGGATTACTGATTGAAAGAAAAGTTAAATTTCCGATTTTATAAAATGCATAATGCGTCTACCACAAAGAAATGAATCCCAAATATTATAAGATCTTAACAAAACACCTTATTCATTGTTTATCAATATAAATTATTTTTTTCTGATGTTGTACTTATCTTAGCACATTCATAAAAAATTTCTAGACAGTTTCGTAGAAATCATCTCTTCACCCTCTCGCTTTCATTCCATGGTTATGGTTTTCGGAATTTTTGAAATGCTCTCAGAATGATATCTTTTGATGCAAAATTTTAATTTAGGGAACCAAACTTAACTCTGCATGTGCCAAAATCTTGAAAGTGGAGGGTTTGTTTAATAATGATTATGCATTTGTTTGAAAACGCTGCTTGGTGATCTATATTGGCAAAGAAAACGTCACCGCTTCTCGCACTTTAATCATTGAATATATAACAACTACATAATATTTTACGTCGGCTACGTAAAATGAAAAAGAAATTCATTTCAACTTCATTTTCGTAAATGAGCGATACTGTAATGAAGCAATTTAAGATATCTGATCATTCAGAATAGTTATTGATTGGCAGCTTCACAGAGATTTGTGGAAAAAATTCGATTTTAAATCTTTTTAGACTCACTATATTCTTCGAAGACAGAAATGCATAACAATATGTAAAGAATATTGTGCAAATACAATTTCTTTTTCATTCGCTGAAACTTCACACACACACACACACACACACACACACACACACACACACACACACAAATAATAATAATAATAGCAATGTTCAAAACTATGCGAAACTTTTTCTGTTGCTATATTAACATAATAAAATAGTCAAAAGCCAAATCAGACGCAATTAACAGTTCTGTGTTAATCAGTTTTTCAAAACTATTAACATCAATATATGAAAAAAAATAACACATGTTTGCTTTAAGCGAGAATAAGTTTATGAAATAATAAAAATATGATTCATGATATAGTTACAGTTACTATTCTACCTATAACCATATAAAAAAGGGATAAGCTGTGGTATACGTATATGTATATGCTAAAACACGATGGCTACGCTAAGAAATAATTGGCAACCTCAAAATTGACTATTCTAAATCTTATGTTCTCCTCCTAAGTTCAGCTTTTCTCCCAAATTCAAGATCTTTCCAAAACCATATGACGCTTACATAACTCTGCCTGCAAAGAGAACTAAAACCTAAAATTAACCAATCGCAGCTTAGCTATACATATGCACCTGCCTAGTGTAAATACTGCTTCTCGAGCAATTACGTCATCCTTTTCTTAACTTCTTCTGCCCTACAAAAATCTCTGCGCTGATTTCCTAATAGTCTTCCTTTGTTTTTTACCTACGATAACGATTTTATGTTATACATCAGGCGTCCCCGTCCTCCGTCACCTACCTACCTACGATAAAGTAGTACTGTTTTTTACCCGAGCACTTAAAGACTATTGTATTTAACTATGATCGAAAAATATCTTGTCCATAGAAATATTGATTTGATGTGTATAAAAATAAATCTGATGAATCTGCGAATTCAGTTTTGTCAAATTTGTCCTTATGCCTATACACTCAGCTTTTTCGACTGCCAGATGTAAAAAGTACCAGTTTCTTCTACGCATTAAGCTATTACAATTTATAACATGTATATAATATATATATATATATATTTATATATGGAGAGAGAAAAACCTTTTTTCACCATATGTTATTCATAATTAATTATTGCATATGAAACTAATGATGGAGTGTCACAAACAATATTTAAGTTGCTATCTGTCTTGTCTCATTAATTCCAACCAGGATCCTATTAATGATTGAAACTAGGAGCCCTAGGCACAGCGTTCTTTGAGGGGTCTCATTGCTCACTGTCCTTGGTTTTATGAGAGAAAAACAGAGTTATGAGGAATTATGAGAGAATTTGAGGTCCTAGGTGATGTTATGCATCTGTTAAAATGTTTTCACCTGCGAATTTTCTCAGAATTTCTAATATGTATTTTATATTTTATTCTAAATATTTTATCACATAATGATATATGCTGGGACAATCAGTGCGTTGAGGCAGTTTTTCCTTTTTTGTCCTTTGTTGCAAAAACTTCAGCTACCGCACATTGCCTCCAGATCCTATACACAGAAAATTTGGTTTGAGCTATTGTGTCAATAATAGCGAAAACTACCTTTCAGAGGACTCTTCATACAATGAAAAACGTTGTCATTTCTGATAGCCGCCATTTATTTCATACCGAGAGGGGTAAAAAAGATGTCCGTCTTTCAAAGGCAAATATAATAGAAATTTTAATTTTACATCAGTGTTATTCAAAAGGTTACATGCGTAATAAATATTGTAAGTAAACTTAAAACCTGTGTAATAAATATATAAATAAGAAGACTTACTATTTGTATTAAATCAGTTGTTTTTGTCTAATATTCATTGAAACCGAGAAAATTATTGCTATTATGATTCAATTTAATAGCGTTGTTTCTCAACTGCTTTTGTTTGTTTCAGGTTGCGACTGTGAATTCCGACGTCTTAACGCAAGAAATTCGGGACGTAAGCGAAGGTATAGAATATGCATTCCGTGTAATTGCTGCCAATGAATATGGCCGCAGTGATCCTCTTACTTCGGACAGTGTGACGCCGAAGAGCTTATTCGGTATGTACTGATTGCTTTTACAACACCAAAAAGTTGGATTTTTTTATAATTGGGTGCCTTATTATCTTTAAGAATAACATGACTCAATTACAACATAGTAATGTCGTTTATGCCTAACTGTGAAAAATTGTGTTTGATAAGAAGAATATTATTCGAATTGAATTTAAGCACGACAGAATGCAACTTTAAATGAATTACTTCCTCAAACTGCTATTTTATTATAGTACTGTTTTGTGTAATATAGTAATATAATTAATAGTAAGTAATATAGTAATATAATTCTAATTAAGAATTAAATAATACTGTAGCGATAATAATGCATTTGAAAATGTATGCTATCATGTATGTATAAAATGTAATGCGCTTGGAAATTTATACTATCATTGCGGATTTTAATCTCTTTTTTAACATTGTGTGTATAGATTTCACTATCTCCCATAGTATTTATATATAAGGTAATTTCCTTTTATCGGGGTCGAGAATTTACTTCCGCAATTACTTTAAATTATATATATAATGTAGAACGCTGTTTTATAAGCAGGCTTTCGAATAAAATTTCTTTATATATTTTATGAATAAAACATATCTCAAATTCCAGGTTTTTAGCCCCTTTTTGACTGTTGTGTATATCTCAGAATTCTGACTGTTGAGACAAATTTTCCGAACATTTGCAAGCGTGCTCATTAATGGCATCTTTCAATTTCTTTTGTGTCCGCGGCAGCAGTCGTTTACACAATTCGATGTTTTTGCTAGTACAAAAGTTGAAACACAATCATCATTTTGTTGTCAACCAAAACTGCTGGACGCGAAAATTGGTGTAGGCAGGGCGCAAAGTCACAATGAAATATCCACAGTAATCTGTATGGTCATCGTGGTGGCCATTTCCAAAATTTGTATTGATGTTGCAAAAGACACTGTAAAATTTTAAGTGTTTCAGCACTTATCAAAAAGTACAAAAGAACCATTCTCAGAAAATTATAAGGAAACTTGAATTGCATTTATACCTAACATAAGATACTTCATACATCTCAGAAAATGCAGTAACTTATAACTTCGAACAAATTTCGATGTTTTTGTGCTATTTCACCCAAAATTTGTAAATGCTTTAGAATATTTATGGTCTTTAAATACAAGCTAAAGTGTTCCAACTGCTGTTTTAATATATATTTGCCATATTAATTTATGAAGTTATTGTATTGCATGTCCAGTAAAACCTATCTTCTTGTAGTGAAATATTTTTTACTGCAAGAAATGAAACTAAACGTTTATGCAGTTGCCACTAAGCTTTCACTGTCAGTTCTATAAATTTAATTAAACTATTTATGGGAAAGACAAACTTCAGAATTTATGTTTAATATATATGCTTAAACTTATTTGCCCTGTTTGTTCAGATAAACCTCATGCACCGAAGGGACCATTCACAACATCGAATATGACAGAAAACTCATTCACTCTGAGCTGGCTGGCACCTGACAATGATGGTGGCAGTCCAGTCATTGAGTACCTTGTGGAAAAGAAAGAGGCGACCCGTAAGGCTTGGCAGAGGGTTGCCACAACAGACGGAAAGTCCTTGTCTATGGAAGTCACTGGCCTGAAGAAAGACACAGCTTATCACTTTAGGGTCTGCTGTAGAAATGAAATTGGCCAGAGTCCATACTTTGCACCTGAAGAAACTATCACGCCAGGCCTTAAAATATGTAAGTACGAGTACAGTCATAATTTGTTAAATATTCTTTTATTACTTATCGTTATTATAATTGTATTTTATTAGCAAAGCCCAAGATAATCTGAAGAAGTATGTTGAGCTTTTCTTCTTTTCTTTTTTTCGGACGTCTATTTTTCTTGTTTTATGAAGGAAAAAATAGGATTAAGAGGGATTATAAGGTGATTTGAGGGCGCCTGAAATCTGAGCTCTGTGGCTAAAACGTGAGAACCTAGGTCAGTGATACCCAGTCCTTTTCTTGCATCGATCCGTTTTAAAAGAATCCAAGATTTTCTTCATCGACTTCCTTACAATAATATACAGCATACAGGTTTATCAAGATACAAATAATTGCATATAATGACTTAAAAATAACAGTTAGACTAAGAGTATGAACAAATTATTATTTTTTTTTCTTATTATTGTTTTTAATTTTACGAATAAAAGACAGATTTTCAAAAAGAAAAATCAGATTCTAAATACTCAAAAGTTCGATTTTAATTAATTTGATGGTTGCGTTTTATGTATTGGTGCGTTTTTAAAAAAATATTTGAAAAAAATTGCATAACTTAATCCTTAAATAGTTTTTTTTTCAAAAGGGTTCAATATTTTTCCTGATTTCCATAGTAAATGTTTTAGTTAACTGAGACCTGCTTCCATTAAATACGGAAAGTCAATAATATTAGTTCGGAAACAAATTATATTTCGGATCATTTCTCTCGTAAGAGTTTTAAATTCCAAAACTTAGCGTACCCGTGTGTTTTGAATAAGTCGTCTGCTTTAGCATCTTCCTTCAATGCAATCAACTCTTCTTGCATCATAATAACAAGATCACAGTTAAGTGGCTCTGAAAGCCATGCTGGCACTTTAAAATATTCAATGTCTTGGAAGCTAACATTAAAAATCTTTTAAATTTTGCAAAATGTCTTGTATATAACAGTTTCTGAAGCGATACAATTCTTTTCAATAACGGACAGTCGCATTAACTTAGCAAAGTAATACAATTCTTTTCAATTAAGTGTCCATATAAGCAAGTTACTTAGATTTTTTTTAACCTTTTTATGCTGCACTTTTTGCACAACAAATTTATGTATTTTATTATTGATTTTTGAAATATATATTAAATAATCTTAGTGTAGTTCCCTCTTAAACTATTTATTTTATGTGATTTGTACTTAGCTACATGATATAGTTTTATGCCAATAAACAATTAATTTTCAGTTTTATTAATATTTTTTTGGTAATCAAATGATATCTTTATTTTGCCGAACAACTGCCAGTGTATGTTTTGCTATCCACTCTTTTATTATCTTTGATCTTGTTTAAAATTTCATCGACCCTAAGGGGGGTCAATACTAACTCCGTTGGGAACCCTTGTCCTAGAAGGTTAATCAGGATTTTTCTATCAGAAATTGAGATGTTTTTCTCGGAAAGCGAATAAACTGTAAACATTTTTAAAAAATGATTTTTAAAATTACGTTCCACTCTACTAATAAATTTCCTTGAATCTACTACTAATTTTCTCAATGTATCCCATCCGCAGCGCAACAAAATTTCATATATCTGGATTACAGGCATTTTGAATACCAGTAAGCAAGATAGCTTAGTTTTCTTTCTAAGTCCTGTAAAATTAAGCTTATTGTTTACTTGCGTGTTTCTAATTTTTTAGTTGATTTCACATAAAATAGAAAAATAATGCTACATAATACATGTGAGGAAGCTAGTAATTTAATTTAGATAAATATGTAGGTGCGCATAGCGTTTGATCTATAGTGTTCGGTAAATATGTAGCCTATGATATTAATAGGAAAACAATTACATTACATAGTGCTATTGTTCTTTACTTAAATAATGAATAATACTCTGATCATAACACGTTGCCTTTACTCTAAGAATGGATTAAAGAAATGTGTTGGCTTTCTACCAATCGTAGTCCCACTGAAAAAAATATCATGTTGCATAACTGCAAATCTATTACTTACTATACGTTTTTTAGTTTTTATTTCAGTTCTGATGTTTTTTGCGTATAATCATTTATTTTTAAAGGTAAATATTTTAAATATAATACAATGAAAAAGAAATAAAATTCTTTCATTTACACAACAGTTATTAAAGAATTTAGACGAAAAATAAAATCAAGTAAAATAAAATGCAAATTAATTACTTAAGGTAACCAAAAGTTCCATATTTTTCGAATATTCAGGTGGTTATGGTTTAGTTATTTTGATTAGAAATTTTGAAATTCTTCTGTATCATTACAATTTTTCGCTTGTATTTTTAAACTTTAAGATTTAAAGAAAGTAACAAAGGTTTCAATTACAGGTTTTGAGAAAGTGTATAAAACTGTACTTTCGATATAACTGTTCTTGTCCCGCTATTTATTGTAGGCCCATATCCAGATTTATCTTCAAATACCTAAAAATATTGATATTCTCTGAAATATGCAAACCATGCAATCCATTTTTACAGGGAATGTGTCACAGACAAGCCTAATTAAAATTATCAAATAAAAAATGATCAAATGGGTTTTTTGTATGCAGATCAAGGTGTTGCGTCATCTAAGAGCGAATCAAGTTTATTTTCAACTGCGTTTAGCACTGCAATTTTAAAATACGTCATGTTAGGAATCAGATTGAAAGAACTATTTCTTTAACAATTACAGCACAATTTCGTTTACTTTTTAACCATTACACGTAGTTTTGCTGGTTTGCCACCGGATACTGCAATAAATAACTTTTTACTTTTGTATTTCAGCTCCACCTTCATCACCCGGTGGTCCCTTGATTGTTTCCAATATGACCAACAAAACTCTAACTCTCAGTTGGAAGCCTCCAGCGAACACAGGCGGTGCAGAATTGACAGCCTACATTGTGGAAAAGCGCGAATCGACGAAGAAAACCTGGAACCGTCTTGAGACTCTTGACCCCCATATAACAAGTTATACCGTCCATAACCTCACTCACAAAAAGGAATACTTCTTTAGGGTGTTCGCCGAAAATCCAGCTGGTCTTAGTCCGCCACTCGAAACTGAAAAGGCTATAAAACTTACCTCAACTGCTGGTAAGTAGATTTCATACCTTCCAACGTGATTTTCGAAGGCATAACTGGCGTAGGTTGAAGCAGTTCGGTGGATAATTTATTCTGTTTCGTCATTCATTTCGTCACTCGCCATTAGTATTTTTTTCTTAAATTAAGTGAAACCTTTCTAGTAATTTTATAGTAGTGTCATTAAAATAGTTAATTATTTGAGATAGCTACAAAAGTAGGCGAAAGAAACAAAACGTAAAAAATCATCACTGCAAAATCATTTGTTTCAGATTTGAATTTCGAATCCAGTAGACTTTATTATATTCTAAAGAATGAAAAAATAGGGAAAACAACAATATTTACCTTCAAATAATGTTTAAGTGAAACGCATTTCTTAAATTCTAGTATATGGATTATAAATGGCAATAATGGCGTTTTAGTGACTCTTGAACTAGTCACTCTGAACTCAGAGTCTCACTATAATGACTCTGAACTAGTGGTTTTATAGCGTTAATCCTGAGAAAAAATAACATTTTTATTCCTTTAAATTGTGATATAGTTCTAATTATTAACTGATTAACATAGTAAATCACGTTTATTGTACACATTACTCAGAAGAATGAAAGCTAAGTAGCCAATGCACTGATTCTAAGCAAGTAATTTTCATAGTTTTTTAACAAAACTTTCTTTCCAAACATTTATTTATTTAGAATAATTTTTCTCCTTCGAAAACTCACTTCCGATGATTAATTACATAATCATTGCAAAATATCTGAACAAAGTTCTTGATCCGCTACTGAAAATTACACAGCCGATAATATTGCACGGATAAACTAAAAGTGATTCATCAGAATAATCCAAACTGAAAATTGCGGATGTATAAGTAATGTATAAATACTTTGATTCAAATATTTTATTTCCTGTATTTTATTATATGATGTATATACTAAAAGCTCCCGAAAAGAAATAAGTCAGATGAGTAAGAAGAGAGAAAGCATAATTTTCTGCTACGGGGTGGAGCATTATAACATTGCACATGCTAGGGCGTTATTATGATGGTGTGACCATAATTTATTTCTACACAATTCGAATATTTCCTTTCGGCATTTTCTCAAAGACGTCTCATATTTCAGTATAACACATCATTTAATCCAATCATCGAATAACAATTCTTTTCATAAAATCTTCGGCTTCACCATCAGAATATTCATGACAGAATGTAACACAACATTTTTTATTTAACCCATACAGAACAAACTTTGCAGAAATTCAGAAACTTTCCAATTTCTTTTTTCAGAATGGGGTACGATCGTATTAAAATGTTGCAATCTTCAGCCGTTTATTTAACAACGAATCAACTATTTGAACGCCTCGCACCTATGTCTGAGAAAAATAACTTGTTATTTAAATTCTCATCGTGATATTCATTTCCTCAGTTATCATAAAAACATAAACAGATTTTGTAACTACATGAAAATAAACTTTGTTATATAAGTAATATTTTGCATTAATCTTCTAAAAATGGATTAGATTCCGTTTTCATAGACTTGGTAGTCTTATTTTATACATTGTTTTATTTATTGAACATATTATTTTAATCACCATGTAATGTTTCTTAAAAAATTAAATTATTTATAGTTTTTCAAATCGGTCATAATTGCTGATAAATTGCACTTCATTTTAGAACGTCCTTCACCTCCTACGGGACCGCTGGAAGTGGTCATTACAGGTCCTTCTTCTGTTGTACTGTCATGGGGTCGACCTGAATCAGATGGAGGATCTCCTATCTTGGGTTATAATGTGGCTCTCAAGAACGTCAGGAGGATAATGTGGATGGAAGTAAGTAATGGATTTTGTGCATATCTGTTCGTGAAGAATGATTGCTTTTTACCATGTACTGTGATAAAAAAGTGCTTTTTATGCTTCGTAGGAAATATGCGTTTCTATCATAAAGTATTCTAATTGTAACTTTTAACAGGTTGGACAAGTGAATGGCGAAACACAAAGGTTGCAGATCAAAGATTTGCAAGAAGATGCAGAATACATGATCCGAATCATGGCCAGAAACGAAGTAGGCATCAGTGATCCACTGGAGCCCGAAGAACCTATTAAAGTGATTCGGCCACCAGGTACCAAATCATTCCCTTTTATACTTTCCGCTAGCATCATTTGTGCATAAGTAAAGTAATAGTCTTACTATATTTTTGAAATGTGTAAAGAATTTCATGATATTGATAACACGTTTCATTCAAAGAAAAAACTCCTAGAAATGGTCAGGTATTATCAGTTTTATTTCAGAGTAATGCAGACAATATTGTAAACGTAATATTATAAAATTCTCATAAATAGGTATGAGAATCATTTAAAAGAATAATTATAGAATAGAGTATTAAGGAATATGTACGTTAAAAGGTAAAAAAGAAGGAATAGTTTCTTGCAATAGAAATATGTGCATAATGATTATTTGATAAAGAAACATAAAATTTGCTGAGTCAAACGTTATGTGAGGTCACTTCTCATTTGTCAACTTAACACTAAAGCGATAGACAGCTTGATGCCATGCACATTCTATTTGCATAATAGTTATGGAATATATTTCTTCAACAATTCGGTGCCAAATTTTCTATAATGGGATGGATACGGAATAACCTCCACGGTACCTTTGATGAATCCTGACAGGAAAAATATTTTCCAGATGTAGTTCTGGTGACCTGAATGACCAAGAACACAACTTCCGGTGTGTTTGCACATTTCGAGAGATAACACATTTTTGTACGGCAAGAAGCAGCAATCTGAAAAAGAAAAGAAAATAATTATATCTTTTTCAGACATCTGTAGTATTTTGAAATTTTTTTAAATATTTTTTATATTTTTAGTAGTAGCTCTTGAACATACAATTCATTAACCCTTTCCGGCACGCTACTCTTTAAAGTTGTAATTTTACCAAAAAAATTTGTAGGCAGTCTATTTAGGCCTAGGAGAGTATGCAGGTATAATTTTACAAAGGGGTGTGTCCGAAGCGAACACACTGAGCCGCACGAGCTGCGAAGGTGAGCATTGCTGTGAAGCACGTATTACAATAAAATACTTTTTTATGCTTTAAAACAGTAGAATCTGATCTCTGTAGCAGATTTAGCATAACCCAGGGTGCACCAAGGGGAGGCCTCCTACTCTACACCCCTCTACCCCCAAAAAAACGGGGAAAAAAAGGAAACTCTCATTGCTTCGGCAATGCTAAGGCCTCTCCAAAGCATTTACACAATTTTAAAATTTATAAGAAAAATAATTAAAATACTATAATATTTACAATTAATTATTGACTAGAAAAAATAATTATTAAATATATATACAAATAAAAGTCTACAGAAATCAAAACAAAGCAAACTATGCACGATGAAAGCAACAGAAAAAAATCTGATGTGTACACCACATGACTTCCTTGTACGGAATATTAAATTATACGCATTTTTTCTAGCATTTCATTTAAACTTATTGGACTGAATTAAATCTACTTCGCCGACAGCGCATAAACCACAACAGAAAAAATGCATTCTTTAAAATTCAGTCTATTTGGTTACCATAGCGATATTCTGGCGCTAGGTTCACTTAACAGTATTATATTTCGTTCATATTATAACTCAGAATGCACAAAATTTATATCATTTAAAGAATTATCTAATCGTTGCCACGTGTTCTATTCAAATACTATAATAAAGCTAGAACGATGTATAAAAGAAATTAAACAAACAAAACAAAAAAGAAACAGTTTTTCACAGTCGATTGAGTATTTCTCATTCAATTAATCCAGTTCTCACTTCGCGACAAGGCAAAAATACATAAAAACTCAAAATAGCTGTATTAAAAATTACGAAGTAAATCTTAAACACTTATTTCCTCGAAAAAATTCCAGAAAGGATTAAGCATGATTTAATTCCTAATAATAAATGAAAGCGTTATCTTTGTTGTTGCGAAGCTAAGTTTCTCTAGATTGGCAACAAATCCACTCTCCTGGTGTTTCAAATGTAAACAAGCAATGGCCGCCATCAAAAAAATTATTAGGCTTAGTGGCACTTAAACAACTTTAAATTGTTGATAATTCTAAAAATATTGCGTATAGATTTACTAAAGGCATAAAAATAATTAACCGGAAAATAAGAACAACATAATTCCATCATTAAATTTTTAAAGCAAAAAATGTACAATTTACAAACCTATAAGAGTAAAGAAACTGAGATCACTAAGCCGGGTAACAGAGTGGATATAGTATATATAAATATATTCATATACGTTTAGTGCGATCGATTGCAACCAAAATACGAGGTGCACGTCTACATGTTATAGCAGTCCTATATACAAAATTTCAACGTTCTGAGGCTACTCGTTTTTGAGTTATGCGAGATACGTACGTACATACGTTCGTACAGACACCACGAAAAATTCTCTTCAGAATTCATTTTAAAGCAGTTTTATAATTTTTTGGAGGAAACGAGTATTTTATTCTGTCCTTACGTACAGATATGACGCAAAAACATCGTTAAATTGCATTCGATAGCGGTCAAAATGGCTATTTTCGTTGAAATATGCTGCCTGAAACTTTTCGTGATTACAATACTTCCTTTTTACTTCGTACAAGGAAGTAAAAAGGGTCTGCTCTCGCTGAAAATCAAATAGCTTGAAAGCAAAGCACCGAGGTCTTCAAAACCCAAAGCAGAAAAGAATAAAAATAAATATAAATAAATCTGCGCTATCAGCCTCCCCAGCTTTTGAAGCACGAGACCAGATTCTGTGACTCACTCCCACGTGACAGGCTCTAGCAATACAGTGTGTTCAGTCCGAACACACCATACACTGAGGGCTTCACTATACGCAATATTTCAAAGATAAAAATTCAAAGTAATGCAGAATAGGCAGATTAGCATACGAAAAACAAAATTATATAAAGATTTTTTTCATTGATATTCTTTATATTTAAAAAAAAATCTTAAACATTTCTTTGAAAAATCAGTGTTTTTAAAAACAGAATATGTCTTTAAAAACAGAATATAATGAAAGAAGTTTGGAACAAAAGCTACTTTTTTTTTCCATTTCTTTCTTAATCTATTTTCTTTCTTCTTCAACTGCAATTAAATAATTACACGTTCTCTTGTAATAAAAACGTTAAGTTGAGTAACGAATGTATATTAATTGCAGGTTGTTAAATTAATATATTCAGCAAGAAATGTAAAAAGTTCAAAAATTACATTATCGCTTTTACGTAGTGCTAATTCTTAAATGTAACATATAAAGAAGTAACTTGCAATCTTAAAATTATATGTAGTATCACTAATGATGAACATTTTAAATGTTCTAGTAATTTTTATTTAAAGATATTGCGCGATACACTTTCTTTCTGTTAACCTTAAAACATCTTCCCTGATGCATTGAAATCAAATAGACTATATCTTAACCCAGCGTATTTAAGTATTCACGAACACATATCATAAACTTAAACTAATTTAAGGTATTACCGAATTTCTTATAATAAATATGATAATTTTTCTACCCAAAGATTTTTTTTCTGTAACTCATTTTTGGTGTAAAATTCCTGATAAACTGGTAATTTTAAAATGTATTTGAACTGAAATTAGAAGAAAAAACTCTTTTAATGAATCTCAATTCATAAAAATTTATCGAAGATGAAATATGAAGTAACTGAGTGTGTATGTTAGATAACGCTGTTCTCCGATTTGTTTTAACATAAAGACACATATCATCTTAAGGCATTTCTTTTTGTTTTAAGATTCAGATGGACCGAATGTCTAATGCTGATAGTTCGCCCCGAATTCAATTCCCAAACGCTTTATATATTTTACGTTATTTATCACACATGCGCCATATACGCGACTTTGTTTCTCTTCGAAAATCAAATTAATCTTTTTTATGAGCTATATATTGCTGTAATAAATTGTCTACCTACCTTCCCTTATCTCTAGCATGAAAATATATCTATAATAACACTTCGCGAGATACTATAAAAGTAAATTGAACGATGTCTATCTCTAGCCCTGAAAATCTTGTTTATTTATCCGAGGCATGGCAATTAAAATGTGTTTAGTATCATTTCACATATAAGGGAATCTAAAAATTATTTTGAAATGGTATAATAAAATTCCTAGAACTATACTAGTAAATTTTTCGAATTTTTTGTAGAATATTGTGTAAATTTTAGCAGAATCTTACACATGCCTGTCAAAAGTTCTTCAAAAATTAATGCCAGATTAGGAAAAGAGAGCTTAATATAAGAGGCATAACTGGAATTTTATTTTCTGATACGGACTAACATGAATTACTAATACAATGATTATTAGACTTAGTGAATGAAATATGTGTGCGTGGAGATTATAGATCCTTTGAAACATTTCTTGGCTAAGAGAAGAAGCGTAAAGATCTCTGGTGATCACAGTAATTGGAAATATATAACAACTTGAAAATGTCAAGAATTTAATATGAAATGTTTATATTCGGTTAGTAATTGTTTTAATCTGTATAATGCTAGCAATTAATATGATTCGATGCTAATAATAATACAACTAAGCTGTTGCTATATTGTTTAATTTATAATAAATAAGTAGATATTGAAATAACCTTTGCAGCACACCTTTAGCTACGACATAATATGCAGTGTCCTTTTCTGCCATGTTTTTACTAAGGATTGTTCTGTTTTGATGTTTGAGCGAAAACAAAGTAAGCGTATCTTCAGTTTAGAATTATTTTTCATCTGAGTATAATTGCTGTAAAAATACCCTAGTATCATAGTACCTAGTAAACTAGGCTATGCCTGCTTTTTGCTACCATGACATTAATAACATTGCGCTTTAATTGCATCCTCTTCTTCCCACGCAATCTGAGAGACGCTTACTTTGTGCTCGCTTTGATCGAGAGCTCAGATAATGACAGATCGTCTCTCTTCCCAACAGGATTCAAAGAGTCCGAAAAATTGGACATTGATGAGAAAACCATCTCAGTCAGCTACAGTACGGAGACTTCTTCATCTTGGATACGCGAGGCGAATGTGGAGCCACTGCTGCGCAGCTACACGAAACATGTGCTTGCGGGCAGGAATGAATATTTCTTCCGTGTCTGGCATTTGGCCGAGACGCTTTTCAAATAAATCCTGCCAAAAATGTGATACGTAAAGCAGATTCAAACTCTGGGAAAGTCTCATTCTTTTCCGTCCAATTCACTCTCAATGTCAAAAATTTAGAGTTACATTTGTAGCAATTCTTTTCAAAGCCTCTCTGAACGTAATACAGAGCAATCACATGAAGTTGCGTTTATGTTGTCTCACCTGAGTATGTATTATCGTTTTTACTAGCATTCAATCATGAAGCTTCGCCCTCGAGTGGATCAAAAATCACGTATCTGGACCAGTGATTCTTCATCCCTTGTAGGCGGTAGGAACTGTTAAATGATGAAATCATTTGTAAACGTCTTTAATAAAAACGACATACTTTCAGCGTCATTTACATTTTAGGATCTAAATTCATAGCGTGTAATATGAATTGATGATTATTTGCAGACATTGTATTCGTACTCCGGTAACGTTTGTTGTTACGTAGTCAATGTGGCTTGCTCAAAATATATTGTTTTCTTCATTTAGGTTTTCACTAAAATGAAATTTAAAAGATGCAAAAGGATATTTTCTTTGAAAAGAAAAGTTTTATTAAGGATCAAATTCTAACTATGGATAAATAAACAAGTTCTTCTCAGGGCTAGTCATATAATGTTGCAGAACATGTATCGAGCTTATTAGTGTTGAGGCGGCCTAAGTCTTTAAATTTCATTCGACTGTGAATATAATTCACAGTAATGATTCACAGTAATGCTCAGTACCAGAAATTTTGCAATTGCTCAAGTAACCTTTTTCAAAATATTTTCGTATTTATCGGAAGAAACAAATTATTGTAATTATTGAGATATATTCCCCAGATTTTGAATCTGCGCCATTTCCATATCTTTGGGCGGCTCTGGTAGCGCCTGAACTTGTACAGACATTGTATAAAATATTTTTACAGTGAAGCATTGATTTGAAAAGACATTAGGGGACTGATACAAGATATTTGTATTATATCCCAAAAGAAACCTGTTTCAATATGAAAACGGTTATATCTTCTGTGTACACACTGTGTCCAACGACGCGCTGTTACCTTATGTTTTCTGGTAAAAACCCGAGATGATGTAATGTATTGTTTCTATTGTTTAGATTGACACCCGTCATGTGATATATGTTAGTTCCTGTGTAATAAAGTAGTTACTCCTATTTAAAAATATGTATGTGTCTTTTCATTTCAGTATTATTGAAAAGTACTCGCTCATTCCCTCAAAAAAATAAGAAAAGAAAAACCACACAAACTAGAAACAATAAATTAGTATCTCAGCGTGCAGCAAAATAAAATTTTTAAACTATCAGAAGTAGAAAAAAAAAGATTCTAAATTGAGATAAGTAAACGTCCATTTCAATAAAGAATATAAAGACATATCTGTGAAACGATACCCAAATTGTATTGTAATAAAGAACTGATTTTAAATTATCTGCATAGAGTTATATACTGCCCTATCTATGACATACTGCTCAAATTGTACTGCAATAAAAATTTAAATCAAATTATTTTTAACTATTATTTTTTTTATCTTTGATTAAATTAAGGAATTTATCTTTTGAGTAATTTAACTATTATATAACTTCTAACTAATTTATCTTTAAGTATATTTTATTCTTTATTAGTTTCAAGTTGATTTACTAAATGTTAGGTCACATGTTACCACTATCTACATGTTAGGTCATATATTAGACCAGGGTTTCACAAACGTTTCTCATCGCGGAACACTTTTTAAGTTTTAAAATTTTTAAGGAACATTAAAATAAATTATAACACAGTTATGTTAGATAAACAAAATAAGCATTTATGAAATATTTTATATCATAGCTATACTAGTTTTTCAATTTTAATTCTGCAAAAAATTATAAAACTAATTAAATAAAGCAAATAATATCAAAAAAGTTAAAACATTTTTAGTTTTCTATAACCTTGAGGTGTCTGAGTCTTCGAATTACAAATTCTTTTGAGACAATGTTTAGAAACCTGAATTCTTGTATAAGATACCAAAGTCAGTTTCTATGCTTGGATTTTGTTTCAACGTAATGTGAAAAATCTGTCTTGTTGTCAAATACGAAAGTAAAATATGAGTAGCTCGCTTTGGTAAGTTCCATTATGCTTCTAACAAACTTACTCAAAAATCATTTAATGGTAGTTCTTTGAATTTTAATTTATTAAATTAATAAATATTTCGAAATCAGCTGAGCATATGTTTGTCGGTTGAGCTGTCATTACAAAATTCTGAATCTAAAAATTATTTTTCTGGCATTGTGAGAAACCTTGGCTAAGGATTAACTGCAAGTCATGAAAATGCTGTAATAGTTTATTGTATACGTTAAGATCTATTTTTAAACCTTTTTTTTATTCAAAAAGTCATTTAAGGTAGGAAAACGGGCAAATTTATTCTCTTTTAGTGAAGAAAATTAAATGAATTTAATGTTTTGTACTCAGTTTGAGCTTTTAAACTCTTCTATTTCCATTCCATTTGAACTGATGGTTAAAGGTAAATTCGGGTTATATTTGTAAATTCTTTAAAAACATGTAACATGCAATTTGAAATTAATGTATCAGATATTAGTGAGAGAATTTGTATATGGTTTTAAGTCTATATTTCTTTCTCTCTCTCTCTCTCTTACTTATCACCTACTATTCAGCTAGACTTTTTCTCTGACGAATTAATCGCTTTTGGTCTAAGTTATTTCAAAATTTAAAAGTAATCTAAAAATAATTTGAAGTTTAAAAAAACTTATATTTATTATTATTCGATTTAGACTTTAAACGATAACTTAACTAAAGACCTTAATATTCAGAGCCATTCCAGATCTGGAGAAACATGATTACTTAACCAAAGTTCGCATCTCGCATTATCCGTTTTATCTTCACTCTCTTCTTAACTGGCAATTAATTAAGTAAATGTATTACAACTTCTTCCCTCAGATCCCAGTTTAATACCTTAAAGATACCATAAACTAGTTATCTAACAATGCAAGATAAGATACAAGAATCTATTATAAAATCAAACCGATTTTTTAATATAAATGATATTTCCCATATGTAATAATAATGAGGGTATTGCGTGATGTAAAGGAATATATAGATTTCAAGATAAGTAGAAAGAGAGCCCTTGTTTACAGTTTGGCCGTTTTTCGCCGAGTTCTCAGATTTGTAATAGTCTGTATATTAGCAAGATGCTCAGTAGTTTCTTGTGTCTTATAACGAGTAAACATGCATCGGAGTCTCGAGCAGCGTTATGCAATAAAGGTTTGCACAACGAAGTTGAAAACTCGAGTCCTGAAATGCTGCAATTGTTTAAGACAGTTCGTGGAAATGTTCTTTCGTCTTCAGATTGTCTTCAGCTGGTAAAACCCTCCAATGACGAAAAGGCAAGCCCTGAGGACGTACAGTGTGCAGGACGTTCTTCTACAGATTTATGAACGCGTTTAAGAAAAAGAGTTGTGCATATTTTTCATAAATTGAAAATACATGACTTTGTTTGTTACGACAGTATCCAATTAAAAACGGCATGCGCCAATTAATGTACAGATTGCTACGACGAAGTTATACAGGATAGTTTATAAGGGGGTTATTTGTTCAAAAAATATTATAACTCTTCACCAGCTTCATCATTGCGATTTGCTCTGGGTGATTTCTTTCATTTTCCAAGGTCAAAGCTCACTTTAAAAGACATTATTTTAGTGTGTGTGTGTGATTATGGCAAAGCCTCAAGGGCTATCTGCCTAAGAGGAGGGATGCCTTCGTGGAGGACTTTCTAAGGGAAACTGGCTCGTATACACGTTACACATGGGGAAAACCAGACATTATTTTAGAGTAGCTGATAATGTCCGAGTCGCTGCGATGAGAGGCTTGAACAGCGTTCTGAATTTAGATGCCTTCCTCTACTTTAAAGAGTGGTAGCAACATTGGCTATGCTGTATTTCATTACATAGCGCCTTTTGAACGCTATAAACCTAATTTTATGTATTTTCAAAAACAGAAAATTTTAAATATATTTGTTACTATAGTGCACTAAATTTTAAGAAGTATTTGCTGTCATTTAGGTACATGGTATGAATTATTCCAAATGAATGAAGAATAAGATTGAAACAACTGCTATATTGGAACAATAAACACATTAAAGTTAACTAGAAAGTTAATACTATAACTGCTATATTGGAACACTAAACACAATAAAGTTAACTAGAAAACTTTTTCACTTACCAAAGTTTTCAGGAGAACAGCAACTGATTTCCTTCAAAAAGCAACATTTTCATAAAATGCTAGAAACGCTTATAAAATTGCATCTCATTCAATGAAAGGTATTTAAAACGAGATAGTATGTTTTTCTAATTGAGATACCTAAAAAAGCAATATTTTTACTTTTAAACGTTGAATGGTCAAATATAACCTCAAAACTACAGCTTCGTACCTTGAAGCTAGAGGTATCAAAAGATTGCGTATTTGGGGCGTTTGTAAAAGCAAGTACTCTAATGTAAGGAAGGAGCCTAAAACTAGACTCGGCTTAGGAGAAGTTTTGATTTTTTTCTTTTCGCCATCGACGGAACAGCTGGCCCACTGGGTTAGGTGCTTTTCAGCCTGTTGGGATCCCGTCGATAGAATTAAAAATAAATAAATATAAATAAAGAGCTTAGTACTGTGTCCTCGGGGAATTGAACATTGAAAAAAGGACCAGAATGAAGGTGCATGGTGGGGACTGCTAACGGGAACACTTTTCATTATTACATATACAGATATACTAAGGGCATACAGATATACTAAGGGTATGGTATAGACTCAGGCACAGATGTAAAGATGAACAAATAACATAACAAATTGTGAAATATATTAAATGAGTTCTGGATTAATCATAATATTGAACATAATTCAAAACAAAAACAAACAGCAGCAACAACAACAAACAAAAAAAAAAAGACATCAAGTAAATTAATATATGTACAGAGCGGGCTGCTGATGGCACGGTGTCTAAAAGAAGTCATTCCAGGCTGTCAGCAATGATTTTAGCAATGGTAGTGCAGTCTCTAATGCGGCTGAGCGCATATTTATTCTTAATCATGTTCTTGCACCATGCCGGCATCTTGATTGTAGTTGGTCTTTTTTACTGTGAATTCCCTGTGTGCGAGCAGTCAAACAGATTGTCATCTGGGTCACCAGTACTGCTACAAATACATTGGTCGCTGTCTCTTAGACGAAATCTGTGAATATGGATAAACATGGTCAATGCCCTGTCAGATACTGTGTGAGGGGCGAAGAGCTGCTATTTAAATTCTGATTTACTTTTGGTTGAAAATTATACAGTTTTCTGTCTGTGATGCTTGAATCTTAGTAGTTTTGCCACTGTTTCGTTAATTCACATTTTAGAGTGGTTTTCAGATATGAGTACAGAAGGGGCACTCTAATGCTACTCACATAAGGTTCATTAGCTGCGCTTTTCGCAATCACATCTCCTGCTTCATTTCCTTTAATCCTCCGTATAGGCTAGTTACTTTTGACATTTCAAGTCAGTTCTAAAAAATGATAATAGTCTGCATGAGAAGAGTGAAAGCAAATCTTCGGATACACGAAATGTAATTTAAGCAGCAAATTATAGGTATACCTTGAAAAAAGACTATTTGAATTTGCATGAAAGATAACTTGAAAATATTTTCAAATTTGTCTCATTCCTGCGCGGTGACATTCTTCATATGTTTTATTCTCTTAATTTCAAATTAACTAAAAAATCATATCAATTGGATAGATAAATTTTAGATTTGCCTCTGGTCGTCACTAGTTGCCCGAAAGGGCAGACAAGTTGTCCTCTCGGCCTTGCAAAATCGTACCCTGAGATAGGAACTTCGCTCATATGCTGCACAAAAAGCGTCCGCACGGACAATGCGACTACATCGTCAGTCCAACGAATTATTAGCGCTGCGGAGATTGTTACAGCTTCCATTGACGCTGCAGTAGAGACAGATGCACCTTTAATGGTGCGATGAATGATGACACTGGACGCAGGAATAGTCTTTTCAAACTTATTCCAGTTCTGCGTACGAAGTCACGACGAAGGTATCTTTGTGTAAAGGCAACGAGGAAAACGAACGTTGTCAGCTTTTACTTATCATCATCATATGAAACTCAGCACCAGGCGTGCTGGAATGGAGTGCCATTCGGTATCATCTCGACCGCCTCTTGTTTGCACAGCTTCTAATGTTGACAGCCGCCGCTACATTTTTGACATGCTAATCTCCGTTATTGTGCTTTATTTTTGACGGCATGTTGCTCGTGTTGTCCTGACTTTCCCCGATACAGAGAGCGTTCGACTATTGGTTGGTCAACACCTTCTTCAGATTTCTTATCGATAACATTAGATCATGGGTTGTCGAAACCCTAGTACTCTACCACTGGCCAGACACTACTATTGATGGACTTTGGTATAGAGTTGAAGCCGCATAGAATGAATTACTCGTATCTGTCATCCAAGCATCATTTGTATGTAACTAGGTTATTATTATAATTATTATTATTGTTTTATTCACGTAAGATTTCCCCGTTAATTTTTTCTGGTAAACGATTCCGTTTTATTCATTTCCGGTAAACGATTCCTTTTGATTCATTTCCGTGATCGGAAGCCATCTCAGTAGCGCACTCACTCATTCACTCGATATCCAGCCGCATTACAGCCTTACTTACTGCTAGAGGTGACAGCTCTGCGTACTCTAAACCACCTGCAAATTTAATCATATTTTCCTCCCATTATACTGTACATAATAAGATTTCGCTATTCACTTTCCTTCCTCGTGTAACAGTTTTAATGTCCAGCTGTGTATATAAAAGTATGTTACTGATATTACAATAAGTTTTACTGTAATACGAGTAATAAATTAGCTAGCTCATGCGGTATCAGAAACAAATGTGTTACTATAGCACATTTTTCCCTGCATAATTCATTGGAAGTTTGGCAAACATTTTGCATCCCAAGGAACAGAGAACTGCCTAAATGCCACTAAAAGTCAAATTTGCTTGATGGATAGCAGAAAGACACACCACTTAAAGCTGAGAGGACTGAGGAACATTGCAGGGGAAAAAGAAAAACCTCTGCACTTACTCTTAAAAAATCTAAATGACATTTTCAAAAATAATCCAAAACATGTTTTACAAAATTTTTGTTCTTGTTGCCGTTCATCATTTTTTTTACTTTCAATGTAAATTAAACAGCGTACGCTAAAAGGTGAATAAAAGAATACATGCTTATTCTTAAAACTTAGCTGCTGTAACATATTTTTACTTAAAAAGATTGAAATTTCATTTAGCATGTTATGTTTGTCTTAATCTAAGCAATGCCAAATTATAAAGGAGGCTCTCCAGTGACCAAGTGAATGGGCAAATGAACTGGTTGCATGGGCGTTTTCATACTTTTCTCCAGTTGTAATGTTAGTCGGAGGAACCCCTAGAAACTCCCCCACGATGAACCCTTTTCTTTAGAAAGATAGCCGTCGAGAGATTTACCTATAGCTCTCATTAGATTAAAAGGGCTAAGTGCAAGGTTTCTTGTGGTTTTCCGTATCAGGTATTTTTTCCTTCCTTCCAACATGCCTTCATGGTGTAACGGTAGCACACTCGGCACGTATGCGATAGGTCCAGAGTCGAGTCCCGGCGAGGACATTGCTCATTTTTCATGTCTCCTGCTTCAAAATAACCTGATGTCTCTACATAATTAAATGATGCAATATATAAGGCGAATCGATATATGAAGAAAAGGCGGAAGAGGGCAATTTTATGGAAATTAAGTTCCAGCAAAGGTTAACAGATCATATTATTTTCCATTTTATCCCAATATTCATATTTTCTTACATGTTCCCTATTATCCAATATTTTCCAATAAAGTTTTATCGGTTTCAAGAGAAAATTTGACATCCTTTCTGAAGGAGACAGGAATATTTTTTATCACCGCGAAAATTCAAAACCTGCTTCGGTATGAGTTGCTTTTTTACGTGATTTTAATTGTTTTAATTGTGGTGTTGGCATTTTCTCTTTCAAATATATTTTCTATAATTTTTATTTCACCTCAAGTCGCTTCATATTAGGTTATTGATCCGAGGAATGTGCCGTATTTGCCGGCGTATAGGACACACTTTTTTTCTTTGAAAATAGGTCTGAAAAACGGAGTACGTCTTATACGTCGATACTCTGTTTTTTATTACATTAATTTCCGGAAATTTCCTCGATTCGGAGTTATGTAATTTTTTTCTTGTTTCCTTGCAGAGCTTGGGAAGATTACAGTTACATAGAGTTCAGTGAATATGCATGCGCTGTCATCGATGATCACAGCTGGGTTCGTTTAAACTTTCCAATTTTTGTGAACGACTTTTCAGTGTGTGAAATTTCTACTATTCAATTTTCTTAAATTTGTTGGCAAGATATGGCTCAAAAGCAACGCCGGTTATTGACGAAGAAAATTAAAAGATGTTCTTTCCCAGATAGACTGGGTATTTGCAGAAAGTATTACTTTGTATTTGTATTACTTCATATTTCAAATACTGTAAATTCATTATAATGATCAGTAATAAACGTTTTTTCCTTAAAAAATGTGTATAAAAAGTGGGAGCGCCGGCAAATATGGTAATTCAGGCGTAAATCGAGTTATGTTTATATTTCATATTCTTTATATTTAAATAATTCCAGTTCAATTAAACTCATTTCTATTAATAAATTTTCTATCATGAAGGAATTATCGTGGAACCTGGACGACCAGAGGGTCCTCTGAAAATTGATGACGTGCAAGCAAATTCGGTTCACCTGAGCTGGAATCCTCCTCTTGACGATGGAGGAGGAGAGATTCAAGGCTATATTATTGAAGCGAAGGATGTCCTCGATATGGATGTAAGAGTCATTTCCTCTCACTTTACCTTAATGTACTCTAATCTCCTTTTCATTCTTTTTAACTGTTATGTAGATAATCAAAATAAAGAAATTATTACAGATTAATTTATATGATTTAAAATAATTGATTATTAACACGAAATTATTTATTATTAACATTTTGCACATTGATAATCTGAAGTTATAAGGTATTTTCTCGGCCTTCTTAGCGTGCCTTCGTGGTGTAGTGGTCTACACGCTGGGCGCGTATTCCAGAAGCCCGTGATGAGCAGGCGAAGGCGTTGCTCATTTTTCCCTTCTCTTGCTTCCAAAAGAATACCTAATGTCTCTATCGTGGCGCCCGAACTAAAAGGTATTGATACATATATTGTATTGATGGATGATGGTTCTCCACACCCGGGATTTGGCGATTGGCTCCCCTAAAAAAAAACCGAGTCTCCCTTTAAAAGGGGAAGTATATAAGGTATTTCTCTCTCCTGCTTAGCGTGCCTTCGTGGTGTAGTGGTGTGCACGCTGGGCGCGTATTCCAGAGGTCCATGGTCCGGTTCCCGGCGAAGGCGTTGCTCATTTTTCACTTCTCCTGCTTCCAAAAAATACCTGATGTCTCTACAAAGTATGAAGCATTTTATGATCAAAAGGTAATTTTTAAAACTTCGCTGAATGGTAACTTTCAAACTTTTCTTTGCTTTTTTTGGCTTTATTAAGTAAATAAATTCGTATTGACAAATTGAGCATATATTGTATTGTATGAATTCTTTTAAAAGTACGAACAAACACTAGCTAAAAATGATAAATATTGGTAATCATACCTAAAACACAAAATGTAAAGAAATGAGATTTATACATGAATATATTCGTAAAAATAAATGTTATGCATATATCAAATCATTTATTACTTTTACATTATCATTTCGAAAATTGATCATCTGGAGACTCAGAAAATACATTCTTTTTTTTTTCTCAGGAAGAATGTTATTGTTTTTATTGAAATTAAACATGCGTAAAACACAGATTATGAAATGATTAAAAATTCAAGGCCATAGATCCCATTAGTTGCAAGTAATTTATTGGAAGAATTTATTGCGCATTGAATGTTCACATTAGTAATTCGTGAAACCTCATACCTAACAAAAGCTAATAAGCTAATAATCTGTTCTGTTATAATTTCCATATCTGAAAACTGCAGTCGACTGGTTTCGTTCCAGGTTTTCAATATTATGTGAAATAATTCTGAATAAAATATCATTTTTGTATTTATGCTCAGGTTTGTTCGTATTATGAAAAGTAAACAGAGCATGAAACTTCTGAAATTCATTATTGCTTTTTGTGTGTGTGTCTTGCAAATGAGCTATAGTATATTTGATTAAAAATGAAATTTTCAAGTTTTTTCAAATTACGTTCTCCCCCCCCCTTTCTCTCAGGTACGCAAGATGTACATCTGGTCTGAAGGACAGCAAACAGAATGTATTGTAAACGGCTTGCAAACTTCCCATATTTACCAGTTTCGAGTCTACGCAAAAAATGAGGCTGGCCGCAGTGAAGGACTGCTTAACAAGACACTCGTTCGCGTTAAAGCTATGAGCAGTAAGTGCTTATTAACTAGCTTTTGTTTGGATAAATATCAAAAAATGGTTTCAGTACCTTCATTATAGATGAAATGAATCTGATGTAAAATGACATTTGAAAAATTAGTTTATTCAGCAGCATGTAATGATAAATATTGCATGAAATTTACAAACACGTAGAATTTTTTATACAATTCAGTTACAGTAGTATTCAGACATGTTCCAATAAATTTTAAGTTCATGTAAGATGTAATTGAAAAATCAATTTATAATAACAACGAAATAATGCATCTTTGTCACCCTGTGATAAATTAACAATTAACTTACTTAACAGTTAAATTTTAGTTTCATACTATCTTCTTCCTCTCGTCGTCCACGCAGTAGTTCTCTCATTTCAGAAGTTTTATACAAACTTCGATTAAATTTTAAAATATAAGGTTTCTTATTTGCCGTTTCTGTTAATCATGATCGTTCTCCTCTTCGGAAAAAACCTAAAAGTATAAATAAAGCGAGAGTTGTTTTACTAAAGCAGATAATAAAAGGTTTGCCTATATGCTATGGCATTTCTAATTTGTTACTGACAGAAACTACTAGCAGACAAAACAAACCAAGCAGAATACAAATTGAAATAAATCAAAATCTATATATCCAGAAAACTGATTCATCATGCAATTGTGGATATTTTGAATGTAGATAATTATATATTTACTATAAACTTCAAAACTGAAGACTACGTCTGTTTGTAAAGTTGTTACATTTTTTATTCGTCGGACACCAGTTGTTACGTTATTTTCTTCCTTCACTTTCGCACGGAGTTCGTAGATTTGGAGTGAATAACGACGACACTTGATGAAATATCGAAACACACTTTATTTACCAATATTAATCAGACAGCTCCAAAATCACTTTTACAGTCGTCGAACTGTTATAAACACGCTGACGTTCAGCAACACAGCCTTCACACTGTCAGGCAATAACGGTGGAGGCAGCTTCACTGCAAAGCACCAGAGTACAGCTCCTTGACTCTGTTCGGTCGTTCTCGGAACTTCACGTACTCTCGAGATTCTCCACGCTGCAACTCGCGATGCTGTCGATGACACCAGAGCACAGCTCCCGACTTTTCGGTTCAGTCGTTCCCGGAGCTTAACACGCTTTCTCGACGATGCGCTAACCGCGATACACTACGAGACTCTTTCCGTGCACTTTCAAAGACACACTCGGCACTCGCTGCCCGGCTGTCAACTCGATCGTCTCCGCATGGACTAATTCGCTAGAGGAGACACCAACTCGATACTATACTAACTCTCCGTGTACCAGCAGGGTTTATATAGCTTTTGGCTGGTGTTCGAGAACATTCTGGGGTAAACCGGTGAGTATTCATTCCAGAAGGTTCTCCATCCGTCCATGGTATATCGACAACTTTGTCGCCAAATGTCGCCAAATGGACGATTTCTCGCCAAATGTGGCAACCAGGAAAGCTATCTCACAGGGCCTTACATTTCGTTACACTCTTATAGGAAACGAATTTCATCAATAGCACGTAATCAAGAATATGAGACGCATATTAGGTATGGTACGCATTTGGAATGTTTAGTTTAATGTTCCATATATGGAATTTTTCGTTGAAAATATTAATTATAATTGTTTTGAAATATTTAATTCCAAAAACTGCTTTTAAACTTGTTGCATAAAGTAACAGAGCAATCCGTTCCAGTTAAGTGAAAATCGTTGATTATGTAAAATCTTCATCAAACTAGGCAAATATGAAATATGGTACTGTACAGGGAAAATAAAATGCAGTACAACAGTAAAAATACATTTTTATTCTTTTCTTAGAAACAAGTATAAAATCAATAATGAAAGAAAAAAATAGTATTTAATATAATTAAAAAATTTTATTTGGAACTTCATTATGAAGAATGTATTTTAGAGTAAAATGCGAAAATTCAAAAGAAATGACATTCGATATTCCTGTTTCGAATTCATAGTAGCAACGGAAATAAAATACTCCATTACTTTTTCCTTAGTTAGAAATTCTTCCTTATTAATGTCACCGGTATCGTAAGTTAGTTGATATTCGTAATTTGCATTCAAAAGTTTTGGCTAATATAAAAGGCTCTAACAAAACTATGTAGCTAGCTTATATAGAGTAAAAAAGACTTTTCTCCTTATTTTAATTGTGCGTGGCAAATTGGAATCTAATTATTCTTCACTTGCCTCGAAGATTCATCTGACTAGCTCTTATAAAATAATGTTTCGAGCATAAAATGCCGTCCCTAAATATCTGTCCTCTCCGTAACCCTGTAGCCACTGTCTTTCACTATAAGAATTACTATGGCTCTTGAAGAGTTAAAAAAAACTCATGTGGACACCACTGGACTTCCCTGTACGGCCTATTACCGCTTATAACAAATCTGCCAAATTACAGAACACGCCAATATAAAATTCACGCATATCTTCGGAAATTTTGAATAAAAAATTCCAATTGTTTGCAGGTATGCTTAGAAATACATCTCCTTTATGATGATGGCAAAACTTTTATAGGTTTTTTGCAAAATTCGTAAAAATTACTAAAAGATACAAATTAAAAAAAGAAACTCCGAAAATAGTTGCGAATTTTATTTAGATTGAAACTAAATTTTGAATTGTGAAAGAAGGGAGCCAGTAAGTTTAATAAAAAAAAAAAAAGATGTTAAATAAATATTGTTACGAATTCTGTACATAGATAGATGATTTTAGTGCAATTACATCTGAAATTGTATTTTGCTGCGTAACGTAACGCGAAAACTCTTAACAGAAAAGCTAAGCCGCAAATCCATTTAACGTTGATTAAATGGTTATCTCGGTAATTTGGCGAGATATCGCCAAGCTGATAGCGGTTTGGGCAACTTGTTTTGTCTTCAAATTTGGCGCGAAATCGCCAAAAGATGGCGACCGTTTGGCGACATTTTGGTCCGGTCCTTGTATCACCACAATTTAATAAATGTAAATTTTTCATTATATTAGCTGTAACCGTAATTCGACCCTCATATTTGCTTTCAAGTAATTTCGAGAAGCAGAACATACTAGAAATATCTCGACAGCCTGTTGAAAACTACACAAGGCCGGAGAAAGATTCTGTCAATTGTTTAATTATTGTTGTTGCGAGTTGTTACTTCAGCATCTCCATTGGCTTTCTCTTTAGATGCGCTTTGCATTGCGTTGGTTTTAACGTTCTTAGTAGTTTAAAGTATAACTACTAATTATACTCTGTGATACTGTGAACACCTGTACTAGAATTCCAAAACTTTGAAGTGTTTCTTTTGATAAAAATATATTTTATTAATTTATCATCCGACTTGTGTGCATTCAATCTATTACGAACCCGTACGTACGCAACAATATATCGTATTCAATTAACACTCAGAAGCTAAAAGTTTGAGAACTAATTTTTTAAAAACTGCTCTTGAGATTTTTTTTTCAAAACTTGGCACTTTGGCATAATTTAAGTCGTAGAATTGAAGTATGGAAAAAAGTAGGTAAATATCGTCATTCGGCCCATAGAACTGCTCTCCCTTTTTTGTGAAGGGTATACGTACATACATATGTGTATGTACACTGCTCAAAAAAGTAAAATGGGGCAGTGCTATATCTCCCGTTCTACTGGGTCGATTCACAAAATTCAAATTGTATTCTTCATGTCTCGAAAGCGCAACTTAGGATATATATTAGATTTATATTCTTCAGAAACAACATACCAATTTTTTTCCATATTTCGATTCTACGACTCAAATTATGCCAGAATACCAAATTTTGTAAAAATCGTGCGAGTAGTTTTTAAAATATTAGCTCTCAAAATTTTAGCTCCTCAATGTTAATTGAATTTGGAGAATATTTACTAATATCTCTTTTTTTTATTATTAAACTTTTTTTATTTTTTCTCTCACATTTCGAAATTTAGGTTCATTTCAAATAAAATTTACCCATTTTTTGTGTTTTATTTTTTAAATTTCTATTTTTAAATATTTTTTATAAATTTTTCGAAAAAAAAATTAATTGTAACCTATAAAATTTTTACCATCATCTTGAAGTAGGTGTATTTTTAAGCATATCTGCAAAAAAATTAGATTTTTTTATTCAACATTTTCTAAGATATACACGAATTTACATACATATTTTCGCGTTTTGAAATTTGGTATCTTTTTTTTGAGCGATAATAACGCCAAATGTGGTCTATGGATTTTTATTATAGTGAATTGCCACAGCTATTTTAACCTTAAATTTCAAGTAAAATTTTGCGGAGAATTATATGACATTTTCTCCCTCAAGGTTGCGTAATAAATATTTATTAATACTATATAAAAAACTATTTTTTTAATTATAGATGATATTATTCAAATTTGTAACTATTTTTTTAAATTTCTCTCTAATTTTTTTTTTTTTTTATAAGAGTAAATTTTTGTAAGAGTAAATTTTTACCTTCGGCGTTTTATCGTCTGATACTTTACTTCGTTTAAATCGAATTGGCTAAAACTGAGAATTTTCGTTTGATGTTTATTTGAATTTTATGACATTAACTGCATAATTTATTTCTAAACAAACTGTTGCTTTTGAAGTGGCTGAAAAAGCGGCTGATACTATCATCCATATTTTTAAAGCACAGTATATTTTTATAGAAACATAAGATTTAGAATAATCATTTTTTATAAAAGTCAAATTATGATACTATAAACATACAACCCTCTAGAGACTCAATTAATGGAAGTTCAATGGTTATGTAGAAATGATCTGCAGCTATTTAATGGCTGGGTAAGTCAGCAGATTCTGTGGACAAGTAAGAATAATTATATAAACGACACCAACATTCTGGATTCAATTAACAACGAGGATACGATGTTTATTAAATGAATTTAAGAAGTTTTAAAACATAAAATATCAACTCATTTTTTATCCTAAAATGTATTTTTGTGCGTAGCGTATTTTCATTATATCCTTAAAATTCTAATTTAGAATGTAACTGTCAAGAACTGAATACTAATCATCAGTAATATAATAAGTAATTATTACGGTTATTAATAAATCCTTCTTATAAAGTAATTGCAAATATTTCAAAAAACTTTGTCTGAATGCAAACATTTTTCTATGCAAATATTTTTAATTTTATATTAATCAAGATTGCACAGCATATTACTTATCTGCACTTCAATTCTTACGGTCAGTTCTAGTAGAATTTACAAATCAATTATATTTAATTAAGGATTGGATTGGATTGGATTATTTAATTATGGCAAAGCACACGAGGGCTATCTGCCTAAAGGAAGGGATGCCTTCGTGAGGACTTTCTAATGGAAACTGGCTCGTATACACGTTACACATGGGGAAAACCACGAAAACGCCCATGCAACCAGCCCGTTTACCGGGATTCGAACCCCGGAGTGAACTACCAGTGTTCAGCGACTTTACCGCTCGGACGTTTATGGGCCTTTATGAAATGGAAGGCGATAACTTTATTTAAAATGATTGTCAGAAATATCAAGATATTTCGAAAAGTTGGATGCTTTTTAATATACTTGCGGAATGCCTAAAGAAAAAGAGCAAGAATAAAGTATAATGCCTGAAGAAAAAGAGAAGAAAAAATAAAATTTTGGGTAAAATTTAGTATTTGTATTTTTTTTTTAATTTAAAACTTTTTAATCTTATGATATTTGATTCATACGATTTCAAAAATAAAATATTTGTCTAAAATATGAATAACATTTAAGAAACCAAATGTAGGATAAAATTGTGTAAAGCAATGGACACAATTGTAAAACTGTTTAAAGCAGTGTATGCAAGTCATCCTAAGTTAAAATGTCGGTTATACATCTCTCCTATTTATATATATCTTTTCTGAACGGAACATTGAAAGGCGTGTTAACTGTGGTTTACTGTATTTTCTCTTTTAATAAATGCAGTTTTCAAAGTATTCCTCCGAAAGAAATGCAATTCAAATAAATAAAATCAAATTCTGGAAAATTTATATTAATAAATATATTTAAAATGCTCAGTTCGAAGGAATAAATAGAAAATTTTAAAACAATTATCTGAAGAGACAATGCAACACAAACAATTAAAATAAAAGTATAAGAATTTAAAAATTACCTAAAATAATAACTATCACAAAAAATATATATAAAGAAAACTATTTGAAAAAAAAAAAAATAAATAAACGCTGCACCTTTATTTACGTAGTTCGAATAGGTAAATAGAAATTTTTAAAACAGTTATTCGTAAAAAACATGCAACTTAAACAATTAAAATGAAATTCGAAAAAGTTACTTAAAATAATAAGCTATAATTAAAAATATAATATAAGGAATATCATTTGGAAAAAAGGAACGATGGTGACTTTTTTCCGTCTTTCGGGAAAGGAAACTAGGTTGCCATATATTAAGAAGTTCGCCAAGTGAACTATTCTTGGCGCGACCTGCAAAAAAATGTGCCAACAAAAATTTGTGAATTTCTCCGTAAATTTTGCTCCAAATTTTACAAAATTTCATATTTAGGCGTAATTTGAGTTGTAGAATCGTAATATGTAAAAAGATTGGTATGTTATTTCAGAAAAAGTCCGATTTTGTGTCAAAATACCTATGTTAGAATAGTGCTATATATAAATCTAATATATATCCTAAGTCGCGCTTTTGAGACATGAAGAACGCAATTTGAATTTAGTCAATCGGCCCAGTAGAACGGGAGGTATAGCACTGTCCTTTTTTTTTTTTTTTTTTTTTTTTTTTTGAGCAGTGTACATAAAAATCCTTTCTGAATCTATTTTAAATCCGTTCTACAATTCGTGTTGGAGAAAAAAGTGCTTTGTTCTGTCCGTACCTACATCTCGCAAAAAAAGAAAAAAAAATCATCCAGATGGATTCGAGAACTGCTAAAATGGATAGTGTTACGAACTTTGTATTTAGACAGATAATTTTATTAGAATTATGATTAAAATTGTAGTATTATACTATGTAATGCAGCGCGGAACAAATTTTAAGAGAAAGCTATGCCGGAAAAGTAAGAATACATGAGCACGTGCATCTAACATATTGAGTAAATGCATATCTCGGTAGTTTATACTGAAACTGAATAAATGTAATTCAGCGCTATGTGAAGCTGTAACCGTCATTCCATCCTCGTATTGGTTTGCAGTAATTTAGAGAAGCAGAAAGTACTAGAAATTTCTCGCGGCTGATTAAAAAGTATTTAAGGCCGAAAAGAGAAAATCTGCTATCAGTTCCTTAGTTACTGTTCTTGCAAATTGTCAAATTCAGAATAGTGAACTGAGATATCCTAGTTAGCTTTTTCTTTAGATGCGCTTTGCATTGCATTGCATTGTATTTAACATTTTTAATAGTTTTGAAGTGTAACTACTGATTATACTACTATATAATACTCTGAACACTTCAGAGTTCTGAAATACTTTTTTTGATAAAAAATTAATTTTTATTAGTTTATTATTGGATTTGTGCATTCAATCTACTACGAACGCATACCGCACGTAACAATATTTCCTTTGAAATATGATACTCGAAATTTTTCGCGATTACAATACTTCCTTTTCTTTTTATAATGCAGTAAAAAATTAAGAGTACACCTTGATTGTGAAATCAACAGATCAAATCTTCTAATTCATGAGCGAAAACACTCGAGTCGACTGAGTTACACAACTTCGAAAATAGTCCTTAAAAATATCAAAATCCGATTTTATGTATGTTCAACTGATGCCAATGAATATTCGCAAACATAAATGAAAAGGTTTCATATTCATTACAGAAAAATGTTAATATTCTAAAAAATCATATCACTGAAATTTCGATTTTTACTTGCATCATTTTCCTAGACTAAAATGTCTCCTTTTCGAATAAATCAAACGACATTTTTAATTTAAAGTTTATTCCTAAGCTAAATTTTCTGAATTAATTTAGAATGAGCATATCCGAATAATCATTAAGTAATTCGATGCAAATGAGTTAAGCATGATTATTAATGATTGATTGATTGATGCGAAATTTTTTTTTTCTGTCGGCTATCATAACAAAATTTAAACAACAAGAAAACTAGTTAATAAAAAAAAACAGAACTAATTGACTTTATTATGCATTATGAACTTATGAAGTAAATTATAACGACAACATGTTTCTATCTTTATGTTCTAGAGAAGCCTCCCCGGCCTTCGCCACCAACAATCGAAATTGTGGACGACGATAGCGTGCTGTTGCGGTGGGCAGTACCATCTGGTTTTGAGAAACTGAACTATATCGTAGAGAGGTTCGAGCCTAAATCGGACTTATGGTTACAGTGCAACCGCAAAGTGATCACAGACAACGAATTCTTAGTCAGCGGCCTTCATGCAGACAAAGAGTATAAATTTCGAATCAGCAGTGAAAACGAGCAAGGCTTAAGTTTACCCAGTGAAGAATCGGAATTAGTATTTCTAAAAGGATCAGAAGGTGAGTTCTTTGAAATTAAACTGAGTATTATTGTTCTGATATTACCGGAAAATGGCTGATAGGTAGGTACACTAATACAACGAAGAATTATGAGACACAGCAATTCAATATTTCCGCTACTGGGTGTCTCTAAATGATTGGAGGGAATTCATAATGTCGGTCTGAATCTGAAAATAAGAATGTAATGCAAGTTAATCGTACAAAATGCAAAAGCATCCATGCAGAAGTTTAATATGCTCCAAGCCTGAATACTTAATGTGTTACGAAGTAGAAGCAATCAAAAGTTAGTTATTCCCCTGCCCCGTTTTATATGCTGAAGTTAGATACATTTAAATACATAGTATCTGTACCTTGACACCTCGAAACTTAAGACATAACACGGCTAAGTCAGACATAACATGGCTGAGGGCACATGACATTTAAAGGCTCTAGAAAGTTAAAACTCAATATGGGGTTAGCATGAAAGGGGAAGAAGGAAGCTCAACTGGAGAGATAAAAGATTCCAGGCGATGAGAGAAGATTGAAAAAAAAAATGCTTATTACGAGCCAATAATATACGTCGTGAGTAATGTAATGAGTGAGATACGAATGAAAAAATACTGCGCAAACAGGCGATATGAAAAAAAACTGAACTAATAGATGAAAAATACTGTACATAATATATGAAATACAAATATAGGAATGAAATTGCATGAGAGATGAAAATACTATGTACAACATAGTCATACAAAGAATAGGTAGTAGTCAAGTAAATACCTGAGGTTCATTCCGGTTACAAAATTGTGGTCATGGTGGAAATAGTGACAAAGAGCCTCCTTAACCTGTTTTTTAGCAGTATCTGTGGATCTTCGGGCATCCAAAAAATTTTCTTGGTCCTATTCTAATGCTTTATTAAAGAAGTGCTCATTAAATTTTGAAATATAATCCGAGATAACTTCAATTTTAAGATTCTGATGAACAAGCTTATTTCTGACCAGATAATATACATTCACCATTGTTTGGATAATCTTTTATTGCGTGACTTGCAATTTTTTGAACTCTGTATCTGTCACTGAAACCCAAACGGAAGCTTAACAGAGGATGGTTTTGGTTTCAGAGATAAAAATCATTATTTTCTGCTAAACTTTACCCCAGAGAGACTGTCAAGAAGGGAATAAAATTGGAAAATAAGTTGGCAATGCCGCTGGTTTCCCCCGTGACCTGTCTGATGTGACTGACCTGATGAGTCAGTAATTGAGCACTATCCCTAGATAACACAGTAACTCTACAATGTGCATTTATAAATTATAAACTCCTCTATTGACCAGTATTCTTGAAAAGAAAACCAGAATGATTTCCGCTACGAAATTCATTACTGGACAGCTTGACCAAGGTGTGGCAGTAAGTAAAGAATTGCCCAGGCGACTGCTGTCTCATGAAGATGATGGTTTTATTATGCGCTGTGCAACATAAAAAGGGGCGTTTTTTCAATCTCTACATTTATTGGTCTTTTATATAAAAGACAAATGAAATTGTTGCTATTTTAAACCCAACAATCATTTTCAAACATCTGCTACTATTTTTGAAAACATTAATAAGTCGACCGACATTTAATCTATCTCGTTATTATATTTTTACTATTATTATTTATATATTTTTACTGTTATATATATATATACTGTTTTTGAAATAATTTTATCAACTTAAAAACTGCAAAATTTATTTTTTGCTTCCAACGCTAGTGAGATGTTTTTACACCAAAATAAAAGTTAAAAGATATGCAAAGTGATTAGAAATATCTGTTTTTGTCGAAATTATTGGCCAGTAAGTAAAACGTCTAGCTCAATAATTTATAATCAAAATAAATTAGCACCAATATTTACTTCATTCTTTTCTTTCCAATTCCAGAAAATGACGTAAAAACGTTTTGACTTCATGATAGGGGCTAGCACATAATATCAGCCCTTCCTTGCGGTTAACTGACTAATATAGAAAAACAATTCGGTATATATGAAATGATTTCCTGTTCGAATGAATGAAATAGAGAAATTAGATTTTGGAATAATGGTAAGTTGCTACATAATTCCTTCCATCCGAATATTTGTTATAATCGTTTTAAACAGCTGAAGTACATTTTTTAAGAATTTAGCATCTATACTGACACACTAGATTAAAGCTATATGCATGTAGTAGCCATTATGATGCAATAAGATAGATGACTTAAAGCACGAAAAAGGATTGAATTATGTGTCAACAAACTGAGGACTTTGAAACCTTTGTTGCATAAAATGTTCATTGAAGAGCCTAGAACATATCAGAAAACATCTGTCTTCAGAGTTTAAATTTTATTAAATTTGATTTTCATCTAAGATCCGTCGTGCTAAAAGCTGTGGTTACACTTCCATCAAATATGCTTCAGATAGCACAGATACGTTCGGCATCGTCTGGACGTTTGTGGTGAAACCAACGGTCCACATATTTAAATCTGAGATGATTACAGTAATTAAAAAACTAAAAAACTGTCTTATTATCTTTAAACCTGGGCTAATTATAAATTTCTGAAACAAGCATTTTCCAGATATAATTTAGGTATTATAATTTTTTTTCCATTGAACATCTTTTATACAGATAATAAGCAGCATAGTGAAAACATACTTGTATATGACATTATATTAACTACCAAAGTTTTATTTAAGCTTATTTAAAGAACCATATACCATGGAAATCTATTCAACAAGGTTTTTTCTCCCGCTTTATATAGGAGAAGCTCCGAGTGTTATCCTTCACCTTACAGACACCTGCATTTCAGAAGGAGAAGATGCTTTCCTTCATTGTAAATATACTGGAACATCTCCGATTCAAGTCACATGGTAAATAAAACTTCCTTTCATTTAAACATTTTTGCAGAAAGATACATATAAAAATCTGAAAATATTTTGAATTTCCTGCTATAATTTTATATAAAAAGTTCTATACGTCCATCAAACAAACTTATTTCACTCCACTTTATAAAATAAAGAAAATAAAGAAATCTGATATAATTCTATAAATGGCTAAGTATTAGTATTTTTAAACTGTATGCGTGAATGTTTTTAGAAATGTAATAAATTTCATCCTAATTCTTGTTACACTGTTGGCACTCGAAAAAGCGTATCGAATTATCTTACTTTTAAGAATGATTTTATTAATAAAAGGGGAAAAAAGAAAAGATCTGAAAAATTTAATCTGAAAGGTTTCAGATTTTAAATTACGTCCAAAGGGGCGTTTTTTTAACATTTTGTTTGTCATCTTTATTTATTAAATATCATGTTCTTCGCACTTAAACCATAAAATTGAGTTCAAGAGCAATATCGCAAAATAATTTTAAATTGAGCATATCTTTATAATTTCCGATACACAATCTCATTCGTTGGAGATCAAAATATTTTTTCTGTACAACATTGCCATTGCTTGCTTTGAAATCCTTCAGTTTTTTAATCAAAAATTCGTTAAAATTTTACAAAATAGGAAATGGATAATAAAACAAATTCCAAATTTCAAAGTTTTATCACAATGCAAGAAACAAACATATATTTATCAGATTCTTCATTATTTAATTTCTTAAAATATAATACAGGGCGATAATATTGGGTGGCAATAGTCTGAAAAGTGAAACGGACATTCAGAGTGGTTCGACGCAAAATCGCAAAACGAAAACAATAGTCCCTCAGGGAGAAAGCACCTTTGGACTAAAAAGGAAAGCATTCTTTTAACAGTTATTTAACTATGACAAAATACTAAACTAATATCTTAACAAAATGAGAATAATTTTAATAATTAGGTATACTACTTATATATTTATTCTGTATACTCTAAACCGACAATAACGAATATCATTGTTAGATTGGCTACAACTTTTTTGGAGGGTCTTTCAAGTTGACATAAGCTTTTAACAAGAACTGATGTGAATTTTGTTTTTATAATTTATAAAATTTGTCACAATTGCTTCATTATAAATGTAAAAATTCACACAAGGTTTTTCATATAGAGTGCTGTGTGCCATCGGAAAAGCAATTTTAAATACTGAATAGCAGGGAGACACGACACACGCTGACGGTCTCATTCTAAAGCAATTGCGGCAAAGATAAAAGCCACAGTTTACAAAAATGAATATATAGAAAACTCTGTAGAAAGATTTTAAGAGAACTGAAGATGATAAAATTTCGTGGAAAACGATATCGTCTTACTTCTAATTTCGGTTGGGGACTAGGAATTCATTTAAAAAGAACAACTTTCAATATCAACATTGTTTCAATACACACTTTTATCCTTAAATATTTGTATGTATTAGTGTATATGAAATGACGTACCACAAAATCAAGGGACAATGTGCATCTTTCTTTGTTCTTAAGCACCATTAAATTAAATAAAATCTTAAACATGATATCATACTGTGTAATTCAGTGAACGTTTTCCGGGCTTTAATTTTGTTATTTGATTTCCAGTTTTATCCAAATTTTCTCTTATTTGGAGAAGCAATAGTCTACATTTCTTCGGACAGTCGAGGCATACTGAACTTCCTCTGTAAATCAATGAACATATGGCTTATTTTACTAAATGGGCTGCTTTCATCGCATACTACTAATATGATAAATGTTTTGTGTGCCAGCATTAGAGAAAAAGATGGATATCGTTAAAATTAATTCGAATTGTTAACAAATGAATTTGATTTTTATCGATGATAATGATGATGAGGACGAATCATATTAAGACTTTGCTTGTTCTTGTGTTAGGTGGAAAGACAACATTCGCGTACGCGAAGGATTTAGCGTCATGGAAGGAGAATCTACACTGAAGTTACAGGGAATAGATGATGATTACTCCATCCGCTGTGAGCTGAGGAATGAATGGGGAAAAGCATCAACGGAAGCCAAGATTCAAATTATGAGTAAATCTCAATATTCATTTTATAACTTATACGCCATATCTCGATCGATAATTAAAAAAAAAAAAAAAAAAAAAAAAAAAAAAAAAAAAAAATTCTTAACAAATGAGAAAATAGGACAGGAGCAGAGTAGAAGACGTTTTATAAAAATTTTAACCTCAGATTAATGCTATTTTTATTGAAAATTTCTACCAATTTTGAGAGAGTGGTACAAGCCTTTTTTCTTTAAAGAAGCAAAATTATTCTGAGCTATTTTCCGGGGCTTTCAGATTTTATATTACGCCCAAAAGGTTGTTTTTTCAACGTTTCATGTGTTAACTTTATTTATTTAATAGCATGTTCTTCGCACTTTAAACCATAAAATTCAATTCAACAGCAATGTCACACAAAAAAAAAGAAACCTCTCGGATAAAATATCCGTACGATCCGTATGCACGCGATGTTAATGTTAATGGAACGGTTTGAAAGCGTTGAGCTTGTTAATCAAAAATTCGTTAAAGTTTTACAAAATAAGAAATAGATCAATGGTTCCCAACCCTATGCCCGCGGGCACCATGGCGCCTGCCTATCTTTTAACATGTGCCCGCTGCGATCATAATAAAATATGCGATCACAATAAAAATGTTTTAGTTTTTAATAAAAATCTATGTGAAAATTTTCTCATTTTTAATGAAACAGAAATTGCGTCCATCACAGATACCAGCACAAAGCGAAATGCAGCCGATCTCTTGTTTTTATGTGCATGTATTACTAATACTATCCAACTGTAAATTCACATTGAAAAGATAAATGGTCATTCACATTGAAAAGCCCGCCGTCCAATAGATATTCTAGAATGTGCTCTTAGGGACAAAAATGTTGGAAAGAAAGAGGAAATAAAAGTTATTCTGCCACCTGTTGGACAAGATAGAAAAGAGTGATTTAAAATTAGATAAGGTTTTTTAATTGTCATTGGAAAAAATAAAACTCACTCCAGTCTAAGGTTCAGTTTTCCCTAATTTTAAAATACAAATTTACGTGTATCAGTTAGTGATAATTTTTTCCGTATTTTGAATTTAAAATATTAAACGAATATTTTAGGAATCTTTTGAGAATCAAAGTTAATGATATCAACCCTGCTAAAAATGCCCCGTAGAAACCCATAAAATTTTTACGGGGAATTGGCCTACGGGTACCCGTACAGCTCTGTGGGTACCCGTAGGCCAAATCCCCGTAAAAACCCACAGACAGAAACCCGTACAACTGTACGGGTACCCGTAGGCCAAATCCCCGTAAACACCCATAGAAAGAAACCCGTACGGTTGTACGGGTACCCGTAGGCCAAATCCCCGTAAAAACCCATAGAAAGAAACCCGTACGGTTGTACGGGTACCCGTAGGCCAAATACCCGTAAAAACCCATAAAAAGAAACCTGTACGTTTGTACGGGTACCCATAGGCTGAATGCCCGTAAAAACCCATAGAAAGAAACCTGCACGGCTGTATAGGTACCTGTAGGCGAAATACCCGTAAAAAAACCTGTAAACAGAAACCCGTACGACTGTACGGTTACGAGAAGGCCAAATCTCTGTAGAACTGTAGGCACTATAAACAAAATCCCAGTAAAAACCCATAGCCAAAAATCAAAACTTTAAATGCATATCCATCCATTGGCCAAATTTCCATTAAAAAAATGGATATTCTGTAGGTCTATGCCTTGTAAAAACCAGTAAACAAAAGCATGTACACCTATACAGGCACCCATACGCCAAATCCTGTAAAAACCACTACACAAAAATCCACAGACCAATAAAGGTACCTCTTGGAAAAATCGCTGCACAAAACCCATAAACAGAACCAACAGCATTATACCATAGTGGAGTATCCATACATAGAATCGTACATAGAAGAGGGTATCCATATACAGAATCCCTATAAAAAACAATACACAAAAATAGAACTGTAAATCAAATTTCCATAAAACCATAAACCAGCAGAAGTACATAATTAGCACTGATGAAATGAACAGAACTAAATTGCAGAGAAAGCATGTAAAGTAATTTTAAATAAAACTCAATGCGAATAAATAAAAATTTTAAAATATCTAGAGGCCTACGAGCCCGTCCTTCTTAATGCATGTCAATATCTATAAACATATTACAAAATATTTGTATAAATTCTCTTTACAAAATTTTAAACTACCTTTATATAATTCTGAAAATAAAATGAATAGAAAGATAATAACCAAAGTCATGATTCACAACCATCGAATGATATATATATGTAAGAAAAATAAGGAATATGCAAAAGATTAAATTAGCAGCGTAAAATTAATTTTCCTTCCCTATTCTAAAAACAGTAATCTTTCTGCACTGCATCATTTGGAGATTAATTCATGTCATATGACTCTTACATAATTTGATGTTGTAAAAGAAACTAAAACTCAAACAGCCAATAGTAATTTTACAGCAGTATTAACTATCAAAGACGAGTAAAAATGCATCGAGAACCAAAATTAACTCGGTCTGAATTAAGATTTCACCCTTAATGTAACGCATTTGCTTTTTACGCTTTGTATTAGCTGGATTGCAGTCTGTCTGCTCCTTGTTTCTTACTACACATTTATCAAAAATGTTAATTTTTGGAATAGGCATAAATAATGTGCCAACTTGTTTGTGGCTGCAACATATTTGCTGAAAGAAAAGTTGAATTAAATCTACCTCGACTGCCAAATTTCTTATTCATTGTGGATTGGAGTTTCAACATCTAAGCCATCAAAATTCTTGCTGTTCATTACGGATTCAGCTGCTTGTATTCGACTACAGAATCTATTACATATATATATAATATCATTTCATTTGATGGTTGCGGATCATTACTTTGACTGTATATATATTATTGATTTCATTATAAATATATACATATAGTACTGTACCTCACTGCATATATTTGTATTTCAGTTCTTTAATTGGGAAATTAAACAATTGTATTTAATCACATCAGCTTGTTTAACAATTTGATACCTAATGAGAAATGTATTGCCAAAGGATGGTACTTTCTAGCATCTGCTTAAATTTTAAGTTACCTACAATGCACTAAACCAAATTAAAAAACAAAACTAGAAGAAACCCAAATTTTCAGGAAGAGAAACATTATTAACAAGCAAGCAAAAAGGATACGGGACTTGCAAATTAGCAAGTATGCTAAATTTGAAATCTGTTATCCCCTTAAAGCTCGCTTACCAATGATAGTAACATAACACCCTGCAGCTTATTATAACATGCATACACATAGATGTTTTGCGTGGAAGAAAGGATGAATCCAAGAATATAATGTAGTGAAGAAATAATAATATACAAACACTGTGCCGACCCCTTATTACAATACTTTGAATGTTACCTGTATCTCTCAAAAGATAAATGAAACATGAAGATAACATATAATAAACTTAATAGTACCCAAAATACAATAAATTATATTGTAACAAAATGAATTTTAAAAAATTTACAAGTTTCAACAAATACCAATTCTCAACGCACAGTTCGGGAATTAAGAAAATATCTCATAGCGTATAATGTTTTATTCCGTATCTCACTTTTAGTGCTATATAATCTTCCACAGATTTTATATAAATAAAATCTATTTTATGTAAATAAAATCTATAACATAATGGGTATTTATAGTATATGTAGTTCTTGATGTAAAAAAGATGAATTTTCGTACTGTAAAAATTCCATCTATGTGAATAAGTATGAATATACTCATATACACATAATTATACTAAATAACTAATTTAATGAAACTAAATTCCTATAGAAAATGGGGAAAGTGTAGAATCGCCCACTGCTTGGCGTGTTTTTAAGAATTGCACATACTCGGTATCCATGTACACATCGACCCATTTTCACTTAAAAAAACATCTCAGAATTGCACAAAAATGCCATTGTGCACTCCTTTGACTTTATTCATGTACACATCAACCTATTTTCACTTTAAAAGTCAAAAGAAAATTGACAAAAATCCAATTCCTTTTACTTTTGTACAAAGTGCCAAATAAATAAGTGGGCGATTCTGCACTTTACCCGAAAAAATATATAAAAATACTATTTACCTATATATATTAATAATTTATTATTACACAAGGTTTTTCATATATCATCTCAAGGGAACATAAATTTAATTAAAGCGATGCATTATTGGAATAAATTTGAGTCAGTGTTTTAGGTGCAAGTTATTTAGATTTCTATTGTAGAAAGAATACTTGAAGTAATGTATAGAAATATTATTTTGAACCATAAAAATTCTCAATAGTAAAATTTAAAGTACTGAAAAGGTAGCTATTGTTTTTGACAGTAGATTATATAATATAAAAATACCTCATGCTGAGCATTTTCTGAAATTACAATGCTAAATGAAATTTATGTAGTGCAGTATTTAGCAATAATAACTTTTTGTAAACAAATGTGGCTATATTCGCTTAGTTGTAATAACAGTAATTTTAACTGCATTTGTATAAGGCTGTACAGAAGATTTATTTATATGAGTTTTCATCCCCAGAGAACAACCGGATTCCCTGTGGAAGTGATTCCGAAAATAATGTTTAAATATTACTCTAACTATATTTGAAAGCAATGCTATAACAGTGCCCGTATAAGACTCATGATCCAAAAAGCTTTGGTTTTAAATGTCTCGTAAAAACTTTCAATTACTTCTGCAAAATTCATACCCACGTAAAAATTACTACACCGAAGTCAATTGATTATACAGCAAAACGTTCCAAAAACAATCAACTCCACAATTCAAGATAATGCCAGTTTCCTGTAGCCTGACAAAACTATGAATGATTTTTAAGTCCTGTTATTTAATTATTGTCCTGACAAATGTGCCATTATCAGAGGTGGTCATTTAAGAAAATAACCACTATATGAGGTTTCAACTAAATGTAATTTTTTTCAAATAAATAATTCACGTTTTATACTCCCAAGACTAGTACATTTAATATTACATAAATCTTATTCACAAATCTATTTCTATTTCAAAAGCAATTTATGAAAAACACATTTGAAATTTTCTTCATCAAACTAATAATAATGAAAATTAAAGTATGCATAAAAATGATTATATGTGTTTTAACAAAATAGCACAAAATATTTAATGTAAAAATGTGGTTCTAGTCTCATACTTGTAAAGAAAAATAGACCAAAAAGAAAAAACAATCTAAGCTACTATGATCATCTAAATTTTCACATAATTTTAGTAGTGGAAAAAAGATTCCTTAAGCTTGTATGTCTTGTCTACCCCATTCAATAAGTAATAAACACATTAAATACTTCAATGTTTATTTCATTAATAAAACTTACCTTTTTTGCTCGCGAAATATAATTAGTACATTTTTTAAAACATAAAAAAACATTCTTTTTGCTCGGCCACATCATATTAGTCGAAAAATTCAAAATTGAATCATGCAAGATCATTTTTAAGTAAGGTATGCTCAAATTTATTAGTACATAATATTCAAATGATAAAGCATCTACATGAACAAGCTTTAAAAAAGTATTTCTAAACTGTAATCAAAAACATAAATTTTCCAAAATACAGTTTCAGTAGAATGCAAAAACTACATTTCTGCATCTGCACACTGAAACAAATTATCAAGCCTGAAATTATCACTTTTCAGTCTTTAAGCACATTGTTTTTCAGGATAAAAGTAAAGATGGAAAATCAATTTCACGCTCAGAAACTCCATTTCACAACTAGTCAGTTATCAGCAACGTTCTCTCAAACATTAGACACGATTACACGTGCATGGCTTTAGTGGTATATTCATGGTCAGTGCTGGTATTTTATTATTTATTACTAATTTCTAAACAGTAAAACATAGTAAAATTTGTAATACAGGAAATCCTATTAAATAATATATTGCATTACTACAACCACGAAGAAAATAACACCACCATCACACAACAATAACTAGAGCGGCGCCATATTGCTTGTTTGGGAAACTTCTGACAGTGGGGGAGGGAGGGGGAATTTTTTCTTCACGTCAGCGTTAACAGGGAGAAAAGTTTTGCGATTGTGAATGAACTTGTTCGCGTTAAAGAGATGTTGGTTGATACCGGTGTTTATTTGTAATATCAGAAATGTAAGTGCTTATGTGTGTGTATTCAGAGAACCAACTCGTATCAAAAACCACCTCCCTAAGACGACCGCCTCTGAAAGAGACCAGTATTTCTGAAAACATAAGTATACTTTGGTATTGAATATTCCCTCTGTAAGGCGACCATTCACAAAGAAAATTCTGCAAGTGTGTCTGGTCGCCTTAGAGAGATTCATTCCGTAGATGCAATCTCCCTAAGACGACCACCTCTAAAAGATAAACGTATCTCTGAGAACGTGAGTATCTATTGGTATTGAGCATCACCTCTCTAAGGCGACAACTTGCAAAGATGAATTTTTATTTGCGGCTGGTCGCCTTGGAGAGACCTCGTTGTGTGTGGTGTATATGATTACTGTTATTGTTTCCGAAAAAAAATTTAAATAAAAAAAATAGCATATTTAATAAAAACTCTCTCTAAAACGACCACCTGCGTTTACAGGTTACTCTGGTGGTCTTAAAGAGATCATATTTTCATTATGTTAATTTTATTGTTTACAAGAAGTATATTAACGTCAGATAAAAAAATAGCACAAACCCATATAAACCAACAGAAGATTTATTCTTATATTGATACCAGTAAGAAAACCAGCAAAAGTCAATATAAACCTATACAAACAAGTACAAAGTTCTGCCATTGAATGTTGGTTGTATGGGTGTCAATTGATACCAGTAAGAAAAACCCACAGAGATCAATAGAAACCAGTAAAAGTCAATAGAGACCATCAAAAATTTTATAGGTACCAGTAGAAAGTTTTACTGGTTTCTATGGGTCATTTTGAAACCAGTAAAAAAAACCCACAGAGACCAACAGAAACCAGTAGAAGTCAATAAAAACCCATAAAATCTTATGGGTACCCATAAAAAGTTTTACTGGTTTCTATGGGGCATTTTTAGTAGGGAACACTCGTCTTAAGTATTCGCAAAAAAGCATAATGTAATTAAAACTGTGAATATTTTTAAATTTATTTTTATACAAGATGTTTGACAATTTTTAGATAAATTAATGTTTTTGTCTTTGAATTTTTTAACCGAATATTCATTCAATCAATTAAAACCTCTTATTCGCTTGAGATAAAATAAAGATGATATTTTCAGAGGAAAAAAATGAAAAACGTTTTTACCTTTCTCGGCGTTTTTCCGTGAGTCTACGATAAAGGTCTTTAAATGCAAACTTGTTAAATCCATATCTACCAGAAGACGTCAATAACGACAAATCAAATGTATAACAATCCAAAGTAAAATCATTACTTTCTCCGCTTATCTGAATGTATATTTAGGTCATTAACAAAGTAACGGATTTTTGAAATTTTCATTGAAGTGGTTGAGACAAAAGACACAGAGATAAAGATAAACGCTTTTTTGAAGACAAAATCACAAACTATATGATATATGATGACTTATATGATTCCTTACAACAGTCTTGTCTTCTTCAAGCGTTATTATAAGAAATAATCAGGAGTATTTTTTTAACATTTTGCGTAGAAAGGTAACATTTTCTCTTTCTGTTTAATTATACAAAAATTATTATTTCTGAAATGACATTCATTAAATTATCATTTAAAATAGAATAATTATGAGCATTAGACCACTTCAATATTTTCTGTGCTAACCTTTTCCCGTGGGCTATAGGGGCCAATTTCGAACGTATTATGGCCATTTAGTCACTTATTTTAAATGATAGAAACAGAAAAACAAATCTACAGTGTCTTGCACTTCCTAATGCATATTAAGGAGTAAAATTTAAATCTCCATAGTTTACTGAAATTTCTTGAGATACATTTATAGTGAAAGTGCGGGACATATATGTTCCAGCCCCCTGGAAAAGGCTAATTGACCTTTGTACATCTTTAATATAAATAACCCTTGATATATGGAAATTTATATTTAAATGTCCGTGCATTTAACTCTTACTTAATTTCAGCTGCTCCTAAAATTACGATACCAGTATCCTACAAAGAAGGTTTAACATATGAAACAGGGGACACTCTTCGCCTCAAGGTCAGCTACAGTGGAACTCCTACCCCGACAATAAGCTGGTTATTGAACGAGAAAATTCGAGAAGCAGATGAACGATGTTATGTATCATTGTTACATGATGTCATTCAAATTCAGATCCGAGAAATATGTGGAAAAGACGCCGGCCACTATACTTTTGTTGCTTCTAATAAGATAGGAGAAGATACCGTTGTTGTGCCTGTCATTGTTTTAGGTAAATATCTTTTCAAGTACACTAAGTTGTTACCTTTGGGAAACGTACGTTTTTAAAGTAAAACGTATAATTTTATTGGGTTTAAGAAAATCTTTTATACTGCTAGTGTTCCACTTCAGAGAAAAAAATAATTTTATTCAAAATATATGATATTTACAACGACCATCTTTATTACATAAAAGGTGACGTGGGAAAATATTGAAAGAAAATAGTATCTCAGAATACTATCTCAGAACTGTCTCATATAAAGAGTGAGGCTAGATTAACTCGAATTTTAATCACGTGATGCGACGCCACAAAATGTAAACAGTTAGGTGTTAGAAAACGTAAAGTCACATCTTTTTTGCTATAAGAATTGATAGCAAACATTTTATTTCGTCGTTTGATTATCAGCAATTTGTCATATTTTTTTAACTGGTGTCTTTGTTCAAGCATTGTAGCTTGTTAAGGATAACAAATAAGATAAAAAAACTGATATTTTTACCTAGAATGAAATACAAATAATTGCTTTAAGTAAAAAAGGTAATATTTCAGATGGAATTATTTAAAAGAATAGGTAGAAATATATAACCAAAGAAGGAATATTTGAACTGGGCAAAAGTATCGGTAGTCGCAGCCTACCAAAAGTCAAACTGCTAGAGGTAAGAAAAGATCTGCAACAGCATGCTTTTATAAGAAAATTAAAAAACTATATTGAAGTAGCAAAATGATATGGTCTCTGATGATTAAAAGTAATCAATTTTAAAATGCTTTACTCGATTTCAAACTTTTGGATTAAACGCTAGAATTCCAAGGGAAAAAATATGTTTGTTTCTGAAACAAATATGTAAGAAATTTTCTGCCTCCTCACCGCGTGTCATCGGAGTGTAACTGGAAGCAGATCTAGCTGGCAATCGGAAGGTTAGAGCGCCAAGTTCCGGAGAAGGCATTTCTGATTTCTTTTGTTTTCTTCTATGAAATAAACCTGATGAATTATAAAGTGGCCGCATTAAAATTTATTAAAGAACCCTACAACTTAATGAAATTCATTAAAAAATAATACCAGAAATTAATTTTGAATATCTGAGCATAAGTTACGGTTTATTCGTATTTTAATTTGTGAATTAGTCACTTACAAATTAGGGAATTTGTGAATTAGTGTTTAGTAAATTACACATGTTAAAATGTGTTTGGCAAAAATGTAGAGGCAAGTAGAAAAGATTGAAATAAGCACATTTTACAAAATTTTCACAGGACTAGTTTCGATGGTTTTACCGAACCACCATCCTCAGCCGCAAAAAAAATTTTTTTGGGGGTTTTGCAGCTGAGGATGGTGGTTTGGTAAAACCATCGAAACTAGTCCTGTGAAAATTTTGTAAATATAACGCTGATTTTTGTTGTTTGACTTCTGAATTAGTATTTATTCGACGTGTTATTGTGTCTTAAGCACATTTTATAATGGAATTTGTACGTGAAAATGGTATAAGGCACTATTGAGCGATAGGTAAAGGCATTTTGAAGGCGTAAATCGTCATTTCTAGCCTGACGTTTGAGCGATACGAATGCTGAACTCGCGACACGAATGCTAAACTCGCCGATGTAGATTTTATCTTTGGGGAGGAACAATTACAACTCGAAGGAGGGTTTCTAGAAAGGACCAATGGACTTCCAGTAATATTCTCTGTTTTGTCCTGACCTTTGCTGAGCTTACGGCAAGATGGTTGAAAATGTTTTGCAGCCCATTTGCCTCCACAAAATAATTTAATGATTGTGGATTTTTTGTGGAAATTCCTAAATTAGATCAAATACAAGTAGTATTTGTGAAAATTTCGTCATGTAGGTCAAATAATTTGAAAGAAATAGAAATAAATATTGGCTATTGCGAAACAAATTCAAAAATTTTTTATTTATTATATTAAATAAACTTTATTAATTATATCTATTTGAGCGAAGGTTTCGGAAGTTGATTTTAGAGCGTGTTATGCCTGCTTAAAGGTTACGTTGTTACCTTGACTTAATATCGATTTGATTCTCTTGCGATGAATAGGTCTAGCCAATTAGGCTTGTCGCGCCTGCTTCTACGAGCCAGAGCCTTCCTACGTGTTAAATTAACCTGTGAGTCGTTAGGCAAGTTTAATTACATTTTATTTTAAGTTCAACATTACTTGTTTAAGTTGAGCCAAAAGTATGTAGTAGTAATTACTGTATTATTACAACTTTACTTAAATTGTAATTAATTAACAATTTGTTTAAGTTTTTGTTCTAATTATGTATTATTACAACATTACTTGTTTAAGTTGAGCCAGAAGTATGTAGTGGGCTTTTGCAAAGCCAAGTGGGGTCGACTCTGAAATCTTTGTGGTCGAACAAATGGGTGATTTACACCCTTCTTCTGACTTTATCCGTCTGCTGTTAAGACCAGAGGATAATTCCTCAACAGTCTTTCTACAGCTCGTTAGTTTATGTTACTAAAGAATACGATACTCTATGAGAGTATTTCCCGAATACCTTGTTTGAGCAGTTGTTCCTTTTCCGCCTGCAGCCCTATACTTAAAATGCATCTTGGCAGGTTTCACGTTCAAGTAGTGATGCCAACCACTCGAAATTCGCACTGGCAATCACTATTAACGCCAAAAAAACTCTTTTGTCTACTTCTCGTCAGGGCTCTTTAACACCTCAAAGTGTCATTTCAGCACACACCTTCCATTACAGTGCTTATTTCAAGTTTCACCACTTGCCTTTACGTTTTTGCCAGATATTTCTAGATCACACTATATAGTTAAAAGAACAAATAAAAAAAGCAGATAACTTCGTTTTTATTACAGTTGTTTAGATATTCTTTTAACATTATCCCCCCAACAGCCTATACAATATGTTAATATTGTATAATAGAAAATATTAGTAGTCATTTATTAGTTATCTTTATCTAAATGAAAAACTTATCCTCTGAAAGTTTTCTGTTGGAAATGCTTAAGTCAATATGACACATATCTTTGTTTATCAGTATCAGTAACATCACTTCATTCCTAATCCCTTAAATTCGAGCTAGAATAATTCCTGATAACTGTATGCCCTAAATCTTTACCTAGTATATACTAAATTAAGTACTAAGAGGATCAAAATAAATCAGCCTTTAACGAAACAGTCAACAAAATTTCTTCCTGAATTCACCTCGTACTTAAATTAGCAAAGTGTGTCAAAGGTACTTATGTAATTGTTAATATGTAGTGGAGGTATCTATGAGCACTCGAAATGGTAGTCACTTAATAACTCAATTAATGTTCGATTATATTTTAAACTTTTCGTGCTTTCCTCTGCATGATGTTAAAATTGCATATTTCTGATTAGTCGGTTGGTTTAGTTGATTATGATAAACCACACTAGGACTACCTGCCTTACCTGGAGAGGGATACTTTCGTGGAAGTTTTTCTAGGGGAAACTGGCTTGTTCAGATGTTACGCATGGTGAAAACTACAAAACTGCCCATGCAGCCAGCCCATTTGCCTGAAATTGAACCCAGGCCGGAACTATCAGTGTTCAGCGATTATGTCGCTCAGCCGCTGATGGGCGTATACTTCTGAAATAAGTAATGTGATTCAGAAAATGATAAGTGAGAATAATAAGATATTTAAAATATTCTTAGTTATGTTTACTTAAATAGACAACATATACAGTTCACACTGCATAAGTTTCTAATTGGTAACACATGTTTGAAACAAAATTAATTGTATTGTAATCAGGGTGCGTCAGAAAATGTATACACACTTTAAACTATGGTAGAAAATTTATTTTCCAATCTACAAGGTTAAATATCTGTGAAAAGTAAGGTTATATTCCACTTTGAAAAATAAGTTTATTTTCTGGTCAAAGTGAATGACCCAAATGGTGTTTAAAGTAAACGTTCAAAATGGTAGCTTTCAGCGTCGAATTATTTCTGAGTATGAGTCACTAATTCCGCACTTCGCACCAAAGTGTCCAATGGGATTTCTGCGCTTATCGCTTGAATCTCATCCCAAAGTGTGTCAAGGTTACGTGTTTTGCGACAATACACCTTATCTTTTACTGTGCCCTATAAAAAAATCGAGCGGTGTAAGGTCTAGAAAGCGTGCAGGAAACTCGATTGGTCCCCTGCGTCCTGTCCACCTAACTTGGTACATTATCACTCCCCACTAGCAATTACACTTTCATTCATCACTTTTCATTTCTCTGATTTTTTTGTGAACGTTGAAGCACTTCCAGCATTGTAACTGAGGAATCATCACATGTAGCCGTAAGAGGTTGTCCTAACAGGTCTTTGTGCACATCACACCTGTTGCATAAACCTGCAATGTTTCTTGTAGAAATGTAATTATTAGCCTTAAAGGTGGGTCAGTCCCGTGCTCACATCTCCACCGTCTCTGAACCGCAGAAACATTCTCAAACGTCCAGTACCACTCCGCTCATGAAAGCTCAAACGTATGCCCTCCATATGCATGTTACTCTTTTAGAACTAACTGGGTTGCACAACTAGGTCGGCGACTTTGCTGCCACCTGTCAAGAAACATAATATTACGTGTTCTTATAAATTTAACCTTGCAAATAAATTTTCTACGTGAGTTCAAAGTACGTATAGAGTTTTCTGACGCACGCTGTATTGTCATATACCTGATTTCTGTAAAAGAGACGCAAATTATGTTTCAGTATTTTTTTACTTCCAATACTAATTATTTTAGGTCCACCTGATCCTCCAGCTGGCCAACCAGTATTAGAGTTGCTCGAAGGAAGCCAAGCAACGCTTAGCTGGAAACCACCTTCACGTGATGGAGGCAGTTCTCTTTTCAGCTATATCATTGAAAAAAGAATGGTAAAAAAAAAAAAAAAAAAAAAAAAAACTATTTACAAATATCTGCATAATTTAACTTCAAATTTGAAGATAATTATGGTTTACACACTACAGTTGGATTTCCCATGCGATAATAAATTCGTAACACATATTATAAAATCCAGACATTTTACATATTTTGCAAAATAAGCATATTATATTTTTATAATTATTTAAAATTGTTATCAGAGTGGTAGTCTAGTGAGCAAAGTGTACTTCTGAAGTCTATGGAAGACCATGAGACTATTACATTTAATGTGGTTCGTCACTCCCCGAAATATTAAAGTCCATAGGAGATGAACTTAGTAATACTGTGATTGATGACAAGCATTTAGTTAGTGATTGCTGGCTTATGTGTTCTACTTCGCTCATAGGATTTAAATGCAAACGCTTCCAGAATGATATGATTACTAGCATTATTTCCAGATTCGAATCGAAAGAATATTACCGTGATTTTGAACGAAGCCTGACGGTCGGACTTGTTGTTGTCATGTTGGAAATATCGACGGTCCCTTTTGTAATTTGGATTTTCTTACCGGGGTTGAAATTTTATGATTTTATCGCATTTCTACGTCTTTGATCCATCAGTCATTGTTGCAGTTGCAAGTGGAATTTTCTAGGAGAATCATAAGTGGACGGCTGAATCACTGGATAGCGATAATTACGGCCCTTTCAGCCTCACAGTACTAGTACGTTCATTTCCGTAGCAGAAACTAGCGTGGACTTTACAGGACCACGACATTTTGTAGGTTTGTGACATGCATTAATGGTATAAAGGTGATCTTACTTTTCTTTTCAATCTGTGTCCGTTCGTTAATAGCTATGTAATGCGTATTATATGGTAAACTTAAATGCTTAGCCTTAACCTCTGCTTTAGTTAGGCAGGTATATTGTTATTTAAAAATGAGTTATCGAATAGAAGAAAGTTACACACTTATTACATAGAAAGGTAAAATAAACTTAAAACTTTTATTAAAAATCAATATCCTATAGGCTGCAGGGAAAGAATTACAATCTAAAATTAGTTCAACCTTTGTGGACTTGATGAAACACATCAGAATTGTTTATAACAGCACTGATTACATATTTACAGTCAGTAATGCGCTGAGATTTCCTTCTGTAGATCAATATTTAGCTTCACTATACTGCATCGTAAACTAACCTGAATAAGATTACATTAAATTTCTCTTACTGTAAAATTCAATGAGTGCCGCTCTGCTCACACCTAAATTTTAAATATAAACACTATCACTTTGAAGTATCCACAATATCCTTCTTCTCCTTCTCTTTTAATTTGCTTTTTCTGATGACCATGATATATTTCAATAATGTAAAAATGAAGGGTATATTTATTCACAATATTTTAGTTAATTTAAAACAAAATCTTAAAAAACCGAATAAAATTTTATATAATTTAGATTGTTTGCTTTTATATTTTAGTTTTTATATTGTTTTATCAAAATTTAAAATGTTCGAGCCAAGACTATGTATCATTTTTCGGTAAACATTCTTAAAATTCCTTTTGTTTCCCATAGTAATATTAAAGTCTTATGATCCGTAAAAAACTGCAAAAACTGAAGGGAAGATGAATTCTTTTAAATCTAATGGTAATTTCTGGTGCGATTTAATTTACATTACTTTGCGAAAGATTAATTATTAACTTCCCTACAGTGTAAAGATATAATACATAATTTCAATTTCAGTAATTAGGTAAGTTTCCCGAAGTCCAGTCATAAAATTTATTCCATCTTATTTCAATGAGTTTTAAACATTATTTTTCAAAAAGCTTTTCATTATTATACATTTATAAAATATTTCTAATTAATTTTTTGTTTCATTTCACACGCAGTTGGAAAGTGACGAATGGATACAATTGTTCACAACGCATAGAACAACTATCACTCTTGAAGGTGTAAAGGATGTTGAAGAGTGTCTTTTCCGTGTACGAACTTCGAATATTTATGGAATAAGTGCACCGAGTCAGCCTTCGCAGTTTTTCAATTCTAGAGGGTTACTTACGCTCTGTTCTGAAGAAATCACTCAAAGTGACTCTATGTGTGACAAAACTTTTAATGCAGTATGTAACAATGAAACTCAGAATATTTTTGCAGAGTCAACAATGCTGACCAAGAACGATAATGCACTTGAAAACAAGTCCCATACTGAAGTACCTTCAGAAGCAAGTGAATTGACCAAAAATCAACGGGAAGCAGATTCACATTCCTTCCTAACGACAGTTGAGTATAATCAAGATTTACAAAGTTATGATGACCAAAAGCCAACTTTTATTATTCCATTTGGTGCTTGCATAGAATCACATAATGTATTTTCCGAACATAGTTCTTCAGTGGATGACGAGTTGCTGAACATTGAACGGACAGGTGTTATTTATAATAAATCTGAAAGTCATAATTTTTATAATATACAGTCCACTGCTGAAACTCTTGATCTGGCAAAGAAATATAAATGTTATTCAAACACTACAGTAGACAATCCCTCAGGGATGGTTGAAGATGATCCAGAAGTTTCTGAAATTTTGATACACATTCCATCTTACTCACAGTCAGGAATATGCATTGATCACACTGATGATTTAAAAATGCATGAACCAAAGTGTTCATACACTGCAGAAGAACCAGAGTGTTCACACACAGAAGAGCAAGGCTATGATATCGTAACAAAAACATCGTATAATAATGACTTACAGCAACTCAACTGCACAAGAGTGAATGTGGGAAATATATATTATCCTTACGTTGGAATTCTGCAGCTTGACTTCCAGAGCAGTTTAGTATTATTTTATCAAAAAAATTTGAATGTTGTACATTTATTTTCTTTCGACAAAAATGGTACAATTTTGAGTTATACAAATGTCAGCTGGCAGGAAACTGATCCACCTTTCAACCCAGGTCTAAGGCCAGAAAACCTTTTCAACTTACTAAATACTTTTTGCATTCCTGAAATTATAAATAAAGCACTTAAGGCAATTATGCCATTAAGCTTAGAAAAGGCAGAAAAAGATGAAGCAACTTCTTCAAAAACAGATTTTGCCTCTAAACAGTCAACATCTTGGTCTGAAAAAGAAAGGGACACAAAATTTTCACAGCTTGATTCTTGTTCTTCATTCGGCAAAAACGTTTCTTTATATACCAAATTCCAAAAGAAAAGATCAATCAATATTCTTGACGAAGCTGATGATGAAGAAGACAATGAAGATAGTTCTTTTATATGTAGCCTTAAAAAGGAAGATGAAAGTTTTCTAGAAGGTGATTATATAGGTTCTATATCCAGTGAGCTTAATAATGAAGAAATTATTGATCAAATAAGAGCAGAGGAACTTACAGAAGTTAATGCAGATGACTGGGTGTACCAAGTTTCGCCATTTAGTATACCTATTGAAGAAACTGCTTTTGAAGAAAACGCTGATGATGTTTTATACTCAGAGTTTAAGGTGCAAGAAATTGAGAATGATAAATTTAATTTACAAGAGAAAAGTGTGAAAGAACTCTTAAATTTCACTGAAGAAGTGGAAAGACGTTTTGCAGAAAAAGCTCACCAAATTGAATCGTTAGAAAATATTCTGCAAGAACAACTGTCACACTTGGAGCAAGATCTAAAAGCTGTGCACAAAATGCATGAGAATCTCATTAATAACAATACGATACCAACTTCAGAAGGCTTCCTTGAAGAAGACGTGGAAAAAGACGGCATTAATGATGAGAACTCAATCAAATTTAATTTGAAAGAGCAATATGTTGAAGGATATAATATCACTTATGAAGACCAAACTGAGTTTGAGTCTGATTTCCTATCTCCCAATCAGTCTGAAACTGGAAAGGAAGAATATGCTCCCAGAGTACTCGTACATCTTCAAAATCGAATTGTTCAAACGGGATATAGGACTAGATTCTACTGCTTGATATCTAGTAATCCTGATCCCCATGTCATGTGGATGAAAAACGAAAAACCGCTTCCTCAGAGTTCCAGATTAATCATCGGCAGTTTGGTATGTTTTTTTTTTTTTTTTTTTAAATTATGCATTATAAAATATCTTTGCTCTTATTTATGTTGTCAAGTCATAGTCTTTTTCTGAGTTTATCTAGCTTTTTATGTGTTATATTAACAGACTGGGCTTTGTTGTTCCTGATAATTTACCGTTTTCACAGAAAAGAAGTAACTTTTTCCCAATGGCGGGTACTTGCTTATGCCAGCATTGGCCACTCCTAAGGCCAGATGTGGTGGCGTCTTTATTGTGGAAGCACCTAATAGGTGGGCCACCTTTGTCTCCTATGAAGAGACTGACAATTTTTACATCCATGCCTTCTCCGGGACTCGAACCCGGGACCTTCGGTATCGCAATCAGGCTCCCCTAAGCACTATACCGTCTGAGCGGCAAAAGCAGTAATATAATAGCAACCATAACAAAATTAAGTATTAATTCAAGTCTGGGAAGTATTTTAAAAAATGAAATACATTTTGAGGCTACGTTATAATTTAGCTAGAATTCTAAGTTACAATAATGTAAGTGCCACATGTTCTGTGCACTATGCTTATGTTTTCGCATTTGAATCAACGATAATTTTTAACTCAGTCGCCGAGTACTGGTAATTCGAATCTCGGCAAATAGATTGGCAACAAGCAAAGACCAGGTTTGCTCATATCTCTTTGTTTATAATGACGCCAACGACTCGCTGGAGCTGTGTTCAGCTGTGATGTCAGCCGTGATGGCTGTGTTGTCATTATAGTTCGTGTATTTGCTCATAAACGGTTATTTCGCGTTAGCTTTAAAGACTTTTTCATTGGAAAATAAAAATTCAATTGTATAGATTTAAATACATTTAACCTCAAGTACTCTTTACTATATAATATATAAAATACTTCTTAATCAAGAAAATCTTCCCCACTAATTTGTTATTTTACAATGTAATTTTCCCCCTCTATTATTATCCCTATAGCGTTTTATTAGACGTAACCGTAACAACGATATGCTTTGCTGAACATTTTTTGTTTTCTTTCTTTTACCAGTGTCTGCATTCCAACTGTTATACTATAAAATAAATTTAATAATATTTGTGACAGGATTTAAAGTGTTAATAATTTTCACAGACTCGTAAACAATGATATTCGACTTGAATAATTGAAGAAGAGTATGTTCGTTATTAACGAGGTGAGTAAACTGCAGTGAAGTGGGTACAGTTCGAGAACATCTTTTTCTTTATGTACTTCAAGTAAACTGATATGTTTTCTTCTGTAGACCGTTAATTATATGAATGTTTTTGTGCTATTTCCCATGTTTAACGTAAATATGAACGAATTTCTCTTCGAAATCTCTCCACAAAAGCATGCTATCTTCAACTAATAGTCCTTGTATTCAAACAAACAGTCTTACTGAACTAAAATCTCTCCGCGGAGTTTTCTGTAAATCTATCTAGAACTATGACAGTCAACTTTGACTGCTACTAGTTAATTAGACTGTCAGTGTAGAAGTAAACACACCGAGCGGCACCAGGCCCTCAACATAAAGTCACTCTCACCACACTCACAAGCCACAATACACTTCTTCGAATGGCAATGCCTCAATGTGAATATTAAGACTTTACATACATATTACATATAATATATGCGATTTTTCATACATATAATTTACACGAAGGCAGCCCGTAAACTAAAGTGCACGAAGGCCTTCGTGTTCGCCTTCGTGCACTTTGGTGGGGTTTAGCCCTACCAAAATGGGGGCAGTGGTGGGGCGGTTAAAGTCGCTGAATACTCATAATTCGACCCAAGTTCAAACTCAGGCGAGCGGACTGGTGACATAGTTATTTTTCGCGGTTTGCGCCATAAGTAAAAGTGAATACAAGCCAGTTTCCTTAGAAAGTCCTTTATGAAGGCATTTCTTTCACTTAGGCTGCCCTCAAGTGCTTTTCCGTAATCAAATAACCTAACCAATAATCTCTAATTTATGCGTACAATGAAATGGCTTTATCGTGTAAAAAGAATATCTTTACAATTAAGAGTACTAATATGGTTACAAGCAAGGCAAATGCAACCTTTATGATCCAATCTGAATTTTAAATATGAAATAAAATAATCATAATAAAAAATAGTACAGATTCAGCATGGCGACTAATAGAATAAATTATGAGCACAGGCTCTGATGGTTATGGAATCCACACAACTTAGCAGTAATTGCTGCTGGCCGTTAGTACTGTATGTCTTGATGCCTGCTGTAATTTTCTGAAAAACTGCATGAATTTGCATTATTCTGGTTGACTTGGAAAAGGAGGGTTAAAAAACAGCAGAACTTAAAACCTAAAAACGTATTCTACATCAAAATTCAAACAATAATTTTAATTTTCTAAACCATGAATTAATTACCTTCGAAGATTTAAGATCACCCGCTTTCATAAGGAATGTCTGCCACCATGCGCACATATTTTTTAATATATGTATATATAATAAAATTTTTTTAAATATATGAATAAATGCGAAGTAAAAAGCAGTTCAAAACTAATCCAGTTGCCTACTGATAGCAGAAACAAGGTGTGGTAATAATGGAAAGTAATCTGAAATCCAATATCCATAATCTGAAATCCAATATAATACGCTTAAAATTAATTCTGCTTTCTTTGCACAAAGGTGTAAATTGTGATGATTTAAATTACTTTTTATTACGCTTCCTTTTCGGTTTTAACATTTTTGCAGCTTTCATACAATTTACTACTGGGCTTCTGGTTTTTATTATTACAAATGGTTTGTTCCGAATTAGATATGGGATGGATTTACATATTTAATTTATTTTGCATTATTTATATTAATAGAAAAATTTCAAGATGAGCCAAAATTAAGATTATCTTAGATTATCCTATCTAAGGGAAAAGGTGTAGGGGTAAATTTAAGAGGCCTCAAAAGTAAAAATGGATATTCAGAAAGGTCAAAATGCGTATTATACGGGATGCAAATATAGCAACTCTTTGGTAAAAACCTCAAAGTTAAAGAAGCAATCAAAACTTAACTGATGAAAAAGTAACTAAATGGTTGAAAATTAAAATTATTAATTTCACTTATTTGATGCTTTAAATAGAACTTGTCAAGGGGTGAGTATTTAAAACATTAAACCACGTAGATTAATGAGAAATGAAGAACATGTTTCATTCCTTTCGGCATATGAATCTGCTGACCTAATGCGTAGTGACAAAAAAATAGCATTTAAAATATTGCAAATAAACAAATAAAAAGGCAGAAATTATAATTATGTTTGCTGATGGAGCACTATTAGGCATTTTTTCGGAATTTTAAAATGCTATTTTTCCAGTTCTAAAAGTATTTGTTCAAGAAATTAAAACCTAAAATAATAAGTCAATAGGTATATACGGAACCTTAAAGGTTATGTGCTTATTCATGTACGAGTTTCATAGTCGTTTATGCTTAATTAGTTAGGGTATTAACTCTAGATATTTGCTTACAGTAATTATATCGTACGCGCTTCATCAAAATGTTTTTTTCGTACTTGGTTTGGTGCACAAAAAGAAATATAATTATTTTGTCATTACGAACTAACTTAAAAACAAAGAAAATTAAATGTTTGAAAAATGAGGCTATAATTCATCGAACTTTCGAAAACTGTCATTTTATAAGATGCTTTATACTACAAGTTTGCATTTTGCAAGCGAGATGAGTTGAATTTGATAATCAGTGCGCCGATTAGGGATTAAACATAAGTATACGTGAGATTCAGTGAAGAAATTGCCAAAGCAATAATATATTGCATATATCGAATTAAATAAAGACATCAGACTGAGAATTCTGAAAAGCAGCAGTTCACGTACCAAAACGTAAATCATTTGCATCAATAGTTTGCTTTTATGTAAATATATTTAAATAACTAATATGCACTAAATAAACCTTTAGCAATGACTTTACTTCAAGGTGAACATTACAAATTTGGTGGAAACGCTGCGAAAACAATTTCGATGAAGTAGTGAAATTATTTGTATCAGATAGAATGTTATAAATTGAAACAATATGTCCGCAATTCACAAAAAATTACATATTGCTCAGATCTAAATCTATATTTAGATGTTCAAAATATTAACTGCAGAATCGATGAAGTTGCCACTTGGCAAAATGTATACGTTTATTGTGCACGATCAATAAGAGAAATATAGAAGATTTTGTTAAATTTCCAAAAGATTTTTTAATGCTTTTAAATTTTGTCAATAATTTGGCCTTTTAAAATAAAAACATTCACTATTTCCAGATTATCTACAGTTATTTAGAAACCTATATTAAAAACGCTAGCTGGAAAAAAGAGATTTGCATGATTCAGTGCTAATTGTGAGAACAGGTCAGGAGGATAGAAACAGCCTATAAATTTAAAATATGAAAATACTATAGAAAAGGAACGCTTTATGTGCACAAAAGTCTGTCATTCTCTTCCTTATTAACAGCAACACCATTACATTAAAGAAAGCAATATGCATGTAACTGGGAGTGTTAGTTTAATTTAACATAATTACATGAATCTAATTTAATCACTTATTAAATATTTGTATTATTGAATATTGAAGGAAATTCTGAAATTTTTTTAACAAATCCTTGATCTCAACATTTGACTGTTTTCCTCGTCTATTTGTTTCAAAATTAATACTCTAAGTGTAACTTATGCAATTGAGTTTCAAAACTCAGTTTAGCCAAATTGACTCATGAAACTAAGCTAAACTTACATCATTATCTTACTCATAATTTATATAGCTGTCGTTAAGAATCATTATAAAAACTTACTTATTTGAGCCGATAGCTTAAAAAATATGAGCAATCTAGGACCAATTAATTGCATTAAAACAGTTTTTTAATTTTTTTAATAACAATTTTTTTTCAACAGTATCCAGGCCTGGGAAGGAATGGTATCATGACTCAGAAACCCAGATAGTCTCCGTTCATTTTTTCTGAGATACAAAATAAATAAGATAATGACAAAATTAGCCGTAAACACGTAACCAAGGAGCCTTTCTGGAATTTTGACGGCTATGACATTACTGGTGAAATAAATGTTAGAATAAATTTAAAATAAATCTTACGGAGCCAATAATCAGCATTATCCTTTAAAATTTAATAATGATATAAAAATTAGTTACTGAATTTGTTATCGTAATATTCCTTCTCAAATAAGATTTTTTCTTACAAAATTTTTCGAGTCAACTTTCTGAAAGGTAACATGACACAAAATATGAAACATTTTAGCGCTAAGCAGAAAATTATCTATTAAATTAAATTCATTTTAGTTTTCATAAAACATCGATATTGCAAAAGTTGTTCTGTTATATGTTTGTCTGTTTCTGTTGTTCTGTTAATATGTTCCGTTTTTAAATTTAAATTATTTTTGAACAAATGTCCCATTGCTCAAACATTTTCCCATTTCTTATAGGTGGATTCAGGTCAATATTTAGATATTTATAATGCTAAAACTTCCGACAGTGGCCAGTACGCTTGTGTAGCATCTAACTGTCATGGCTCTGCACAGACACAGTCATATCTTCAAGTCATGGGTAAAAGTAACTTTAACATATATCTATATTAAAATATTTTACCTCATTAATAACTCTAGTGAACTAAAAAGAGACGTAATTATTATCGTATTTCGCATTTGAAAAATGGTGATTTGAAATTCTGTTATATCTATGATTCAAACATTCTAGCTTAACAAAATGATAACTAGAAAAAAGTGATGAAATAAGTAATTTAAATGCCAAAACTCTTTCGTAAATAATACAATTGTTATCTACTTTCAGTAAATTCACTAGCATTTTACAAATAAGTAATCAGTCAGATTCAACAAATTCTTCATCAGTTTTCGCTTTTGCAAGTTTTTAAAGGCAAAATTCTTCAATGTAAAAACGATTTTTTTTTTTTTTTTTTTTTTTTTGTGGAAATTTTTAATTGATCGTAGGAATCACAATTGTGTATAAAAAAATTAACTGTATTTTCTGATGATTAGGATAACTTCATTAATGAATACAAATAAGTTTCATATTTATTCCCTGTCGTTGCTAATGTTTCGTTGTTCTGTTAACACATCGTAACATCTTCCTCTGTATTACAAATGTATATTTATTTATTTATTTATTTAAATTTGCTTTAGAAAGTATAAAAGTGGAATTTAATATTGTGAATATTCCTCATTCAGAGCCAGTTGACAATTCATAAAAGTGTGCAAACAGCTAGTAGCGGTAATAATGCATAAATAAGCGGATAAAAACAATATGCAAGATAAATCATAATAGTTACTGAAAAACTGAATGAACTGTATGAATGCTGAAGTAAAACCAATATCATACAGTAATAACGATGTAAGGTTTATCCTACATCGTTTATCCTAAGTTTTTAACAGCTATCTTTATTTAAAGCTACTTTCCTGTCCTTCCTAATTTCAGCTTATAATTTCTTACCAGAATGTTTTTGAATCGTGTTTAATGCACATGAGTGGTATTTAAGTCGAAGTTCCACTAACTTCGTTAGACAGCTAGAGTTTCTGACTAGCGCGCGTTAGCTTTTTGGTTACGTCTCTCTCTAAGCTCGGCCGTATTTCAGGCCCTTGATAGCTTGCTAGCTTATTCGATATTTAGGGGCCAACTACATAGAATCTTGATAGCTTCGGCTATATATTTTTAGTTAAGCATTAAATTAAATTCTCATCAAATTTTACAAATAAGAAATTCATTTATACAGCACTTGCTGACAAAATGGTTCGAACCTTAATGATTCACTTCTTTAAACTTGGCCTACAATCGGCCGAGCCAAAAAGCCGCTGAACACTGGTAGTTCGATCCGAGGTCCCGAGTCCTGGCAAACGGGCTGACTGAGTAGAAGTTTTCGGTTATTTTTTCCCATGTGTATGGGAGCCAGTTTCTCTTAAAACGTCTTCCACGAGGATCCCTTTCTTTCCGTATTGAAGAACCTAATGGCGTCTCTTCCTCCTCTCCGCCCCTAATGGACAAGTAATAAAAAAATTCCTCAACCTTAACGCTATTTGTAGTTAACCGCAAAGTTTTAACAGTTGTCGCTCAATTAGAGCCTTCAATGATTCCTCACCTGATTTATTTCTTCATATATTGCTTAGAAATTAACATGTAATACTAAATCATGAATTCTCTTGTTGTTAATAATATTAAAACAAAGAAAACTGTGCCAAAAAGAGGCAAACGTATAGACTTCTTTTCCAAGAATTGGGAAGTGGGCAACGGTAACAGCAGAAAAGCACTATTATTCACATTATTTGCTAAGACCAAAAAATAAATATGTACCCCATTAAAGATTTGTAACAGAGTTTTCGCACCTCATTTTAAAATAAAAGGCTTTAAGTTAGTTTTGTAGAGCCTCGTTGGATATTTTTGGACTAGGAAACTTGAAAATCAGCTATGCGGTTGCCGACATTCGAATCGCGGATCTTCCGCTTGTCAGCTAGACGTTTAAAATCCCGTGACATATTGCTGACGTTCAGCACTATGTCAGCAGGCATGAGAGAATGCACAAATAATTCCTTACATTTTCCTCTGCTTAAACGACAGCTGGGGAGAAGCGTGAGCTACCAAATCCCGCTGATGCCGAGTTATTACCTGGATCGTATACCTTTCAGTTCGGGCTCCAGTGTAAAAATTAGCAGGTTCTTCAGAGCAGGAAAAAAAATCAGTCGAAGTCTGTTTGAAATTCACATCACGATTCTTTCAGTTTACGAACTGGACATTTTACGAGAGCACTTTTGGAGAATTTCTGTACTTCCTTACAATTTTAATATAATTTCTAAGTACATACAGAATGAGTCAGAAAAATCGCTACACGTTTGAAATAAATGTAACGTATTGTTGTTGTGTATTATAGCGGAAAATGATGAATGAGTATATGGCTTGAAATTTATTTTTTCATTTCTAAAAAGAGTCATGTATCTAAGCTAAAGTCGTTAGCCAAAATGGGTCTGAACACGCAGTGCAAAATGACAATTGCAACTTAAGGGATTGCTTACCGCCCTGAGAATAGAGAGATGCAATTTTAATGCAACATTGTTGCAGATGACTGTGGGAAAATGGAAACAAACTCGGAAAGAAAATTATCTGAGAGATTCACACATAATCTTTACTGCCGCAGCAGCATCTCTAAAGACTGGACAAGCGAAAATCCAAGGAAATCGACCGGCCAAAATATTTAGTTCCATTGTTGTATACCATTCTTCAGTTTAAGACTGGATTTTGTAATGGGATTCTATCCCTACCTTTAGCCATCATACTAACGTCACACGATGCAATTAAATTCTGTAGCCGTGTCTTTTACTCACCTTAGATTTTGAACAATTTTCCTAGAAAGAACACTGCATCACATAATTTTATTGGCCTAAAATAGCTATTTAAAAGCAAAATAAAAGATTTACCTTATACATTACTCTCACACCTTTATATTGCTAAGAAAAAAATAGGTACATTTATCATAGAGGAATAGAGTGGAGGTGTCACAGGAAACTAAAATCGTATCTGGTCTCAAATACATGTCATTCAGATTTCCAGGCCAACGTAATGCCAATTATATCTCAGAAGCACATGTGTCGTTATTCATTACGATTGTTAGCTACCAGTCAGACTCAAATTTACGCTTATCAAAGCTTTACCCTAAGGGTTCAATGTAAATTTTCGACTTCCTCTAACTTACTTTAATAAGTAATTTAAAGAAAGACAATTAGATGTTTGGTAGTAAAATTACATGTTTAAGTTACAAAACAAAGCTTGCGGAAACTTAATAATTGTTATTTACAAGGAAACAAAATTGAAAAATTTTGTTTTTGGAAAAAAAAAAAAAAAAAAATCATTAAATATGAAGCCGTCAAACGGTCAGAATAACCATCTCATCAGATTCTAAAACTAAATGTTAACAAAGCATTACTTTTAAATGACCACTCCTGCTTCTAACGATCAGGCCTTAGTAAAAGAACACAAAATTTAAATTGAAAGCCAAATATCTGAGGTCAACCAGTGTGCAAGAATGCTTAAGAAATTTTTTAATTTGAATATCAAACAGCACAACAAGATAATATACCTTACATACCATACTAATAAAATTTTCCTTTTCTGGTTGCAGCAAAGCAGAGGGAATAGCAGGACAGAAATATTAACTTAACAGGTTAGAAACCAAAATTCTGCGTTTAATCAAAAAAGAATTCTGAAGGTTTGAAAGGAATAATATGAAATTTATTAAATGGTTTTCGAAAAACGAAAAATAAAGAGAAAGTGCTCCGTGATTATAGATGCAGCGTCCAAAATACAAAAGATTGCTAAGTAAACCTATCTTTGACATAAAAAAGAAACATTAATCTAAAACAAATCTAGGGTTAATAAGGGATTTATGCATATACCTACCGAGAGATAGGTCTATAGAATAATAATAGGAATTCAATCTCTGCTTCGCATTTTTCAGGCGTTCGTGAATTCAGCCCGGAACCTCCAAATTTTTTAAAATCTCCACAAGATATTTCTGTATCTTCAGGAAACACTGTGACGCTAGAATGGAAGATTTCAGGAACTCCTATCCCAAACGTCCTGTGGTAAATTAAACATTTTCATTAAGAGGATTAAGCATAGAGAGTATATAGAAATAGTTTTAATATTATGCAAAAGTAGTTCTACAATTTTTTCTTGTATATCTTTCCACAGGTATAAGAATGCCGAAAAGATTTCTGCAACTTTACGCATCGACACCTTTAGTAATCACAGAGGAATTTGCCGCCTCATTCTTCGAAGTGTAACTGTTGAAGACAGTGCTATTTATACTTGCTATTTGGAAAATGAAGCTGGTTCTTCATTATCCACAGTTTTTGTTTCCGTTACAGGTAAAACACTACTTACGTTCCTTTCATAAAGATAATAACTGTTTATTATTCGGTAAACCATTTTAATTCTGAATTTCCTATATTCAAAAGGAATATATATATGAAAGTTTGGAACACTGTAATATGCATATTAGGATTACTCATAATATTTACTCTTAACATTTCAAAATATTTAGAAAATGTAGCGTCTTAATCTACTTCGAACAGTTTTTGTGAAAAATCAGCTTAACCACAATTTATTGCTTGAAGCTATCCAAAATGGTTATACTTTCGCTGAGAAAAACGGTGTAAAAATAATTTGATGCTGATGTTGGTATTAGAATCTTTCTCAGTGAAAAAAGAAATGTACACTGGTGGCTATTAAAATTGCAACACCAGGAAGGAATGATATGATGAACGTGAAAATCACTTGAAAGGAAGAAGAGGTTGGAATATGCAAATTATTAGCATTTCAGCGCATTTAGACGACGCAGGAGGGAGAAACGACATCTGAAGCACTGCATAAAAGAAAAGTTGTGTAGTGGATGTCTGATTTGGAAAGCGCTTTGGTAAGGTCAGATTTTGCTCAGACTATCGTGTTATGCCTCGAATAATAAGAAGAAATGCTTACCAGCAAGTGTCGGAATTCAATACAGGCAGGATCATTGCCGATCGAGAGTGTGAATTATCGTCCCATGATATCACCCGTCCCAGTAGTAGACATCCAACTACTTTCAAGCGAATATGGAATCAATGGGTTGCTGAGGGTCATATTGAACGGCATGCAGGATCTCAACGCCCTCCCTTAACTAACGCCCGAGAAGACAGACATGTTGTGAGGTCAGCCCTGCAAAACCGTAGAGCCGCATAACGGACTATTAGTCAGGAAATGGGCATGTTTGTAGAACGTCCAGTATCCACTCGTACGGTGCGTCGACGTTTGCAGTAGCGTGAACTATCAGCACGGCGACCATTACTTCGGCTTTCCTCAACAATGTAGCATACAGAGAGACGACGATTCTGGTGCGCCGAACGACAAAGCTAGATACAGGAGTGGCACAATGTCGTCTTTTCAGATGAGTCCCGGTTCTGCGTACCTTTCTGATGGCACGCAGAATCATAAGCCTCGATCATAAAGTCATTGGATACACGATTACATTGATGTCATTGTACATTGATTTCATTATATATTGTAGGTAATTTTATATGAAATGAAATTTGTTGATGTATAGATTTAAATACACATAATTAATATAATATATATATATACATATGACGGGGCATTTGTATATGTGTAGGTATATATGTATATATATGTATATGCGCATGCTGGAAAAGAGCTAGCTAAAGTTTAAACATCCGTGAAAGTGTGAATTTTTAAAATGTACCAGATAGGAGTATACTTAAAAGCACTTCTAAAAATGTTAATATTTCTGTGTAAATGTATGTAAGGAAGAATAAGTTAAATGGAGACGAAATACTTACAGACCAAGCCAGATATTTACGACAAAAGCCACTTGTTATATTAGTATTTGGAAAGAGCAAGTAGATAAAGAGTAATTTGGAATAAGTAAAGAACTAAGCATGGAAAAAAGGAAAGAAGAATAAATTAGACAGAAAGAAGGTTTCAACTAATATTTTATAGAAGCATTTATAAAAGGAATAATTTGGAGAAAATAAAGACCTAAACAAGGCAGAAAGAAAAGAAACCTAAATTAGACAGAAAGAAAAGTTCAATTAATATTTTACAGAGGTATTTGTAAAAGGTAAAGTTAATGAAAGAGATAAAGAACAACAAGCTAAGAAAAAATTGAAAAGTAAAAGTAATATTTGATCAAATTTAAAGACTAAAAGCAAAAAATAACAAAATAATTCAATCTGATGATGAAAAGGATGCTAGAGTTTGCATTATTGAATTGAAAGTTAGTTTTCTCTTGTAAACTTACTGAATCTGAAGAAACTTAATTAAATAACTCTTGCTTGAATGTGAACTATTTTCTCATTTTCATATTCTCATTGAAAAGGTTATCATTATGTGCATCAAACAAAATGAAATGTTGAACTTTTTAATATAAAATAAATGTTTCATAAAGAAAGGTACTTCCTCAATTAATTAATTTTGGTGATAAAACTAGCAATAATATAATTGATGAGAAACAGCATACAGCATACCTAATTCAATCATATTAACACGAACTACAAAAATTGTTACAATTGTATAACCTTTCAGTACAACTTTTCAAGTTTTAAAAATATTTGTTAATTATTATTATCGTAATATTTTAAGTTTCATTCTTTAATAATGCAGTTGTATGTTACTGTTCATCAATTAAAAAATTAAATATTTTCATCTTACATTTTTATAATTTTAATTTTAAGTTTGAAATTAAAATTTTATATGACAGCTTTTCTAAAAGATAAATTTTTGTCATTGAAGTGTATTTGTTTATTATTAGTTAAAAAATATCAAATCTTGAGAGACGCACCAATATTTCTGTTAAAAATTTCTTTAAAATGTCAATTTACAGCAAGAAAAAAAAATTTAAAACTTTTCAATGGGAAATACCATCTCCAGTTCCCTTACTAGTACAGTCCAAAATAGCAACATATAGTTGTGATACCGTAATCCATTTTTACAATTATAGTTACAACATATTTTTGTACCTACTATGTTATTAAGTTATATAGTGTGAGAATCTGCTAGATTATATTTTATTGCCTTAAAAATATTTTTAAAAGTTGATATCAATATTTAACTCAAATGACTTTGAGTTCTTTTACAAGTGTATTAAAAATAACACATGCCATTTCAGATGCAAGTACAGATCGTGATTCAAAATCCGGGTACAACTTCTCACAAGATGAAACTGAGATGAAACAAACAAACTACAGGTTTGTTTTTATATGCCTTTCTAACTTGAATTTTTATTTTTTTTGGAATTAGAATTCAATACAATTCATCATGCATTTCATTACGCAGTCGAATTTATTATGCATCATGATGCAAGTACAATTTATATTAAAAATGCCAAGTGAAAGAACTCAAACTATAAATTTCTGTTGAATGTCAACATTAAAGGTCTATTGAATGTTACAACCAGACATTCATAAAATTCCTTTGAATGTAAAAGACTCAAAATGTATAACTGTGAGGAATGGAATCAAAATACAACTGATAATGTAGGAATTATAGATGCAAGAGAGAGAAGAGAATTCAAACTCTAGTCTGTCAAACTCCAATGACTATCAGAGTTACAGATATGTGGCCTTTAGGAAGGAACTTAAATATAAAATTCTAATGAATGAAAAGCTTGAAGACATGAAATAGGCATTTTTGTCCTCTTATTTCGCTACAAATATGAATCAAGTGAAAAACAAATGTAGAAACGTTACGTTACAACTCAAAATCTACAGTATCGTAAATTAAATAAATAACAAGTATTCGAAGTTTCAATTTCATACAAACTCAAGTTTTTCTTGTACTTGGAAAATTTTACAAAGATTGCATGACTGAATTACTTAAACGATTGGCCATAGGCTTGTAAGGATCTTAAGTTTTACTAACGTTTATTTTATTTTAAATCTTTACTATCACTTCTTATTTTCTACTTCCGGCCAGAATTATAAGCGTGAAGGATTTTATGCAAAGTTTGTCTGGCGAACGCCAAGTACTTAAGTTGTGGCTTTTTGCCAAGCAAGGGAGAGGAAGCAGTGAGTTCGAAGCAGGCCGCTTACCTTAGAAGTTACGCAGTTGCTATTTGCCTTCCAGGCCAGAGGTTTTAATCCTCTTGATAAATTAAACGTATTGTAGTGTTCACAGTCTCTGTGCTACATACGCTTCCTGTTATTATAAGGCCAATCTTCCACGTGTATTATTCTAAAGTTAAATTAGAGTTTAGTTTTATTTTGATATCTTTTGCGTTAGACCCCGAGTGGAGGGTCATTGTATTCCGAAGTACGGAAGTCATTGTATATAAAGAAAAATAAAGGGGTTTGCATACCCTTCGTCTGTATCCTGTCTACTTACTACAATTAGTGAACATAGCTTTAGTAAGCTCTCTGTTCCTAGTCAGGTCCTTGTATGTTCCCGAAGAAGATTAGAAGAAACATTGAACCTGATAGGCTCTAGACACGTTTACTTTTCGACATGAATTATTTGAGGCTAATTCCCATATTAAGACAGTTTTGGTCACGGAAGACGATTTAATAAAAATATACAAAACATTTATCTTTAAATTTAATGCAGGCCTGCAAGGGGAGAATTCACTGAAAAAAAAAAAATCCATACCCATGTTAGTTTGTTTAAATGAATGGGCAAAACACATAAAAGTACACTGATGGAAAATAAAATCCCAAAGCCAAGCAGATGTGCTAGATAAACCCAATTTGGAAGACGTCTTTGCACATCTGAAAGATGGTGTCCATTTGAATTTTGAGCTAGATGAATAAGTGTGGCGCTGCGCTGCACTTATTCATCTTTCATATGCAAATCAAGTTTGGTTAAAATACTCAATGTAAATTTCGTGCACTTTATTTATCTCTCTGGATGATGTTGTGATCGAGATTAATTCAAGAATACCTTTAAGGGGACAAAGTAGGTGGTATCAGCTGCAGCCGCTCAAGGGAAGGTCCACCGTATTCCCCGCATGTCTCTGGCACATTGCACTTCATCTGCAGTAGACATTTGAGTTTTTGTTGGCACCAGAGTAACATAGCGAACTGTAACAAATCGATTACTTAAGGAATAGCTACGAACCAGCGCCTTATATACTAACTCCAAATTATCGCCATCTGCGACGTTGGTAGTTTCAAGTTAGAGGAGATTGGAAATTTGTTATGTTTTCAGATGAGAACCGTTTCTGTCTTTGTAGCAGTGATTTGAGTATGTTGGTATATTATGCTGTATGTGGTAAGAATATAGCCGTATGTTGATATAACATATAGCCGTATGTTGGTAAGAAGGCGACCAGGTGAGCACTTAGAAACTATTTGCGGCGTTGACGCACTGGTCACACACCAGGAGTTATATCCTAGGAAGATATTTCTTATGACAGCAGCAGCGCTCTCGTCGTTATCACACACATCTTAACAGCAAATCTGTACTTTAGGCTGGTGACTGCACTTATTGTGCTGCCGTTCTTGAGCAATATTACAGGGGACATTTTCCAACAAGGTAACTCAAGTCTCCATACCTTTGCTATCATCCAGCGTGCTGTACGGAGTGTCGACATGTTGCCTTGGCCTGCGAGCTCACCCGATCGTTTTCCCATCGAGCACGTATGAGACATGACTTAACGACAAATTCAGGGTTATCTACAACCAGCATCGTATCGTTGCTGATTTGAAGAAGCAAGTGCAACAGGCTTGGAACTCCTTTCCATAAAATGGCATACGGTACCTGTACGACGCAATGCATGAGCGTTTGCATGCTTGTGTTCAACATTGTCGCAACTACTACAATTATTAATGTACCACTATTTCACATTTCAAATGATTGTGATCTTGATACATTAATCAAATAAATATATTAGCTAGAAAAGTGCTGTGTCTATATTTCATTCCTCTGAACTGATTCATTCTTCCTGGTGTTGGGAGTCCATTTTCCATCAATGGAGTTTGCAGCCAAATTAGAGAAACAAAATCAAGAACCATTTTCATACGATTTAAATTACCCGACATATCACTGATTACTCTTTTAAAGGTTTATTGGATAGAAATGGCAGAGAAGTTTTAAGACATGAGTTTCAGGTTTCCATTTGCACGAATGATGAATTTCGAAATATTTTATTTTTTAATGAAATTTAATAGGATTTCTGAAATTTACATTTTCGCGATTTCTTTTCATTGTATAAAAGTATTACTCTTTAATCATAAGTTTTGACAAATTTCAAAGCCAGATTTGCATATTTCAACAATTTGTAAAATGTGTTAAATTTTTCGAACCATGAAACATAAAAAATCAACAGAGTTCTCCCCGAGATTACAACTATGGAATTTCATTTTTCTGCTAGATATGCTAACCGCTTACACCATCAGAGCACGTATAAGAGAAAATATATTAGATAAGAAGGTAGACGTATATATAAGAGAAGATAAATTTAATGAATGGAATTTTATTTCTAAAAGACTAGTATAAAAGTATTAATTTTGTACATTTTTACAAAAACACTTCAGTCTGTTAATTTAGCTTAAGTACAATAACCTATTTTATTTGATTTAATCTTTAAACTTTAACTATATGTCAGCGCTTGTTCCTTTAACAGTTACCTAGTCGAGCAAATTTTCTTCTTTAAAATTTTTAGTATCGAAGAATCGTTTTCTTTCCAAAAGAAATGCTGAGTAATATTGCATAAGAAGTTGATCAAGAAAGATATGAATGGTAAAAATTTGCTCAGGCTAATAAACATCTAACAACGTCCACTGCATTAGGTGCTCATTAGCCTGTTTGATCCCGTCGATAAATCCGCTTCAGAATGAGTATATCAAAATATTTTTTTTCATCAGCTTCAAAGGTTCGTGTTGTCAAATTTCGCTCGTGTACAGGATTATTACATGATTTAATCACATTTATAATTACAAAATAGTAAATAAAAGGTACTCCATGTTTTAATTAACTGCAAGTTTTAATTCCACTTATTTGCTAGGTTAAACATTTATAAAAAGGATTTACATATCACTAATTATTTCCCGTATCGTAAGTGTTAACTCATGAATTTTGATTTCTAATTTAGTTGAAGAAATTTTAAAAATAATTTGGGTAAGTTGAAAACTTATTTTTCATGATTTTTTTGCCAATTAACTGTTTGGGGCTCTAGTACACTTCTTATTTCTTTCAAATTTCTTGACGAGGACGTAATAGTCAAGTTCGGATTTTCAAAACAACTACTTGGGAATTTAATTAGATTTATAATTTACGAGTGTATTTGCAGATGAAAATGTGTGAGCCAAAAATGAGTGCTCCTAAATCTGGAAATGGTTAAAGAAATATATTATATAGATCTTTTTCCTTCTAATATTTACTCACCTAATAAGAAAGCAATAAAAGATAAAATATTAAAAAAATTGTTGGGTAAGCCATTAAGATATCCATCTATAGATGCAATTTAACATATGCATATTTATTCTATTTTTAGAATCGATTCTGAAGTCATGGAGATAGAGGATGAAGATCCGAAACATGCTGTTGGGAAGAGCAGTGAGTTTCTTTTATTAGATCACAAATATAGAGTGTTCAATAAATCTAACACTGTAGTGAGTAATAACCAAAATCCCAGGGTGTAGATTCCAAGGGCAGGGTTTCGAGATCAATGATCTCCAAACTTTTTTCATCGCGTATATTTCATAATTACAGGTTAAGGGAATATAATTACAGGTTGTATTCTGTATATAATAATGTAATGTAGTATAATAAGATGTAATGTAACGTAATATAATGCAATATAATATAACGTAATCTATTTTAATATAATGTAATATGCATGCTCTTCAAAGCCGGTGCAGTTATGATGTTGAGCTCTGTAGATACTAATAAAACCAGACGAAGCAATAGACCCTCGCATTCACGTGATACGTGATGATATATTCAAGTGGCGAATCTCTTGGCGTACCCTAATGGTAAGCGCTCGTCCTCTTGCTCTCAAAGGAAGCCTCCACGGAAATCATTACGCAATGGAACAACAGGTAACATAAAAAGAGAACCATGGGACCGCGTTTTGATGTGCAGGCAGCGGCCATCTTGGGTAACGTGACATCCCAAACCGACGTCGCCATCTTGGATCTACTTGGATATGACGTAGGCAGGTTGAAGGACGTCATGATTGGCAGTTTTATTTATTTTGTGGCAACAACGATTATTTTTAGTTTTTTTGTGGCAAAGACCTCTTGAATCATATGCTTGGGATGGCATTAATTTTCTTTAATAATTTAATCTATCACTATTTTTAATTTTTTAATATGTTGTTTCTAATTATTTTAATCCGTCATTATTTTTAATTTTTAATGTGTCTTTTTTAGTTATTTAAACTCACATTATTTTAAATTATTTAATCAATCATTATTCTTAAATGATAGAAATATTGAATAATAATTTTATTTTTAAATTATTTCCTTATTTAATTCATTCTATTATTTAAATCACTAGGTTGGAGGACAGATCATGCGCAAGCCTGTTCTAACAGGCCCAAACCTTTTTACTGCTTTCTGCTTCCGCAACGGGGAAAGATTTTAAAGGACCAGGCACCATTTCGCTAACGATATCTATCCTATTTCAACCAATCAGAATGTTAGTTTCTTGAAGTAGACATACATTTATTTTGGCTTTCTAAATCATTAGTTTAAATTTATTCTTTGTTGTTTTAAATGGAAGGTTTTCCCACATTTTAAATTTCTCTTTTTTATTTTACACGCATATTTTTATTATTTTCGTTTTTTCCCCCCTCATTCCAACTAAATGAAAATTTTCCATCCTATGTTTCCATCCTATGTCTTGTAAACGCAAATTTTACTTTTAATTTTCGCATGTTAATGCCAACTTAATTTTTATTTCTACAAAAAAGAAAATTAATTTTTTACATTCCTTTCCCCCTTTTTTTATTTTACAAAATTTTTGTTCACAAATTTTTACCTTATGTTTAGTGGTTGAAGTTAGGATATGCTAAAAAAATCAAACATATTTTTATAACGTCTTTCAAAGAATTAGCAGAATCTGTGTTAGTAATGTCATTCAAGCCTTCCGCTAAATAAAAGAGAGTATTCTAAGTATATTCGCATAAATATCTGTGGCATAAAATAGTAAGAAATGAAATATTTTTATATTTATTTTAACTAAACTGGGGTAGAAATGCACATGTCTTGGTTAAGTACGTTCCATGCCTTTAAAGTTGATTATTCCTTAATTGAAAGACCTGATCCAAAGTCAGTAGATCTACTATAAAAAATATTACTATAAAAATATGCAAGTCTATATTTACTTTTGGAAAATATGAACTAGAAATAACATGAATGTGTTTTAAAAGCAGAAAAAGATAAATATAAGGAAAAATACATAAATAGAAAGTGTAAAATTTATAGACATAATTTGACGAAGCCTTTAACTAAAAGCAAGTTGTGTGAAAGAAAATTTCTACTGTTTTCAAAAACGTTAGCACAATACAATAGATCAGGAAGTGCTATGCATTACTCATTAAATGTTAGCATGAAAAAGTAAGAAATGTAATATTTCGCTTATGTATTCCAACTAAATTATACAGAAGGAACATTACTTTAAGTCTGCTTTAAGTTACAGAAAATGTTATCCATGAAGGCCTGCAAAGAGAAATGATATGCATATAAATTCCAGTTTAAATTTCGTAGAATTTTGCAGAAAATATAATGTAACATTAATAAGTATTTAAAACAAGAAGGAAAATTAAGCATAAAATGTAAATATGACCAGAAAAAATTTTTAAAGTATAAAAAATTTATATTTTTAAAAACGCAACGGGCAAAAGTTAAAAGAAAAATTTTTTATTTATTTTCAACCTAAAATGTAGGAAAAAAATAAGAAAAAAACAGTTAGTGAAAATAAAGAAGTGAAAAAAATATAAATAAATATTACTTTGTATAAAATAAAATAGCAAAACATAGCTTTTTTTTAAATAAAAATGCGAAAAGAAAATTAAACTGAAAAAAAAAAAAAAAAAAAAAAAAAGGTTTTCAAAATACAAAGAGTGAAATGTAGAAACTTTGTTATTAAGTAGAAAAATTAAAAGGTAAAAATTTTGTAAAATAGGAATATTGAAAAGAAATATAAAAAATAAATTTACATCTGGTGAAATAAAAAAAAAAAAAAATGGAAACATTAACCTACGTAAATTAAAAGTAAAATTTACTTTTACAAGACGTATAAACATAGGACAAAAAATTAAAAATTTAACTTAATCGGAATGAAAAGAAATAAGAAGATAACTAAATATGTTTGCGGGGAAAAAATAGAAATTTAAAATGAGAAAAAATCTTACATTTAAAACAGCAAAGAATAAATTTAACGTAATGATTTATAAAGCCAAAATAAACCTATATCCACTTCAAGAAACAAACATGCTGATTGCTTGAAATAGGATAGATATTGTTAGGGAGAGAGTGATTGATCTTGATTAAATTCCTTCACCATCACGCACAAAGGCGTGAAACGGTATGGGCACGTTAGAACAGGCTTGAGGCATGGCAGGCTGGCGAACAGGCAGTCCTCCAGCCTAGTGTCGTCAGCCTTTTGCTGCTGAACAAGGTGAAATAACAGGATTCAAGGGACTCAAGGGACAAGTCGTGGCTTTAAAGTTACGTGCGTGACTCTTTTGCCAAAGGTGGCAAAGAGTTATTTTTAAACTCATGTTATTACATAAAACTTATTTATTAAAATTACAATAAAAATTAAGTAACAAAGTCAATTAAATAAAGAAATTGATTAAAAATAAAATTTTCATTGAATAGTTTTCTCAATTAAAACTAATGACAAATTTAATAGTAATTAGAAAAATGACAGACTAAATAATTAAAAATAACCAGAGATTAAAGAATTAAAAATGGCATATTAAATGGTTAAAAATAATGACAGTTTATATAATTAAAGGAAAATTAATCTCATCAGACACACAGGATTCAAGAGCTCGTTGCCACAAAAAACAAAAAGAAAAATCATCGTTGCCACAAAAATAAACTGAAAAAAGTGTTGCTGTAACAAATTGAATAAAATTGTCACGCATGTCGTCCTTCAACATACCTACGTTATATCCGGTAGATCCAAAGTATCGACGTCACTTCCGAGCATCAAATGATACAAGACTGAGTCTGCGGTACATGAAAGGTGCTGTCCCATTGTTCTGTTGTTAAATCGTCTATTGATCTATTGCATAATGACTTCTGAGGCAGCATCTTTTGAGAGCAGGAGGATGAGCGCTTACTTTTACGCTCAAATATCATTTCGCGTACCCAATTTTCACACCACTGGTACAGATCACCGTAGAATTTGCAAATATCTATCATGAAACATAGACCTGATAACACTAGATTTTTTGTGTACGAAACAATTTAAATATCATGACTTGAGTCGAAACGGGTTTGCGGTCGGAATGGAAAGCTAGCTTTCTTAACACTATCAAGCTTTGCAAAATTCTTGGTAATGCTTTCACCAACTCTGCAAAATACTTCAACGGGTAAAATGGTAGCTTCGAGGAATAAGGTTTACTAGTCTCACGATAAGATTGCATCTTACTTTTAAACCATGATTAGTTTATATATTCAGAACTATATATGAGTTTATAATATACTATAATTAGCTTTAACATTACCCAAATGGCAGGGGAAAATTGCATGTACAAATAAATAACGGATTTAGAACTGACATCTTTGGAATTCCGTAAAATATGAAAACTTTACTGCATTTACATTGTTTGGAAATCGTTGACTAAAAAAATCTTTGTATAAATTATTTATGGAAAGTTCAAGCAAATTTATTACTTTTGCTTTACTTTTGGGAAGTTATAAATGCAGTTTTAAAAATAAGATACGGATATAATTTCTAATTAGATTTCATATAAGGCATGTTCATAACTGCTTACCTACAGAAATAAACTATCTCACACTCTATCCGCTTTTTCCAAAAAAAGGCCGATGAATATTTTGTTTCAAAGACAATATTCACCTTAAGCGCTAATGTTTTTAAGCCACGGGCTCTCCAGTACTTTTTAGTAATGTCCTCATACCTAGAAAGTGCAATACAATTATTTAAATGTTCAAAAATTATAGGCTGATTGGAAGAGGTGGTCTCGCAAACAGTCATGTCCGGTCAGACGTTTCAGTAGAGCTACCGCTGTCTTTCTTGGAAAACAGGAAATGAAAGTTGTCTTTTCCCTCCAGAATCCTCCAACTCTTATCCATAGCACGTTGAATGATATCCTGCTTAATAAACCTTAGAGATATAAATATGCGTCTCAATTCCAACAAAACAGAACTTTTTCAGAAAATCTAATAAACCCCATTTTATTTTCAGATTAAAAAAAAAGATATATTTTTTATCAAAGCAAGTAAAACTTGTTTATGGAATTAAGTTTTCCTTCATAAAGAATAACCGCTTTGAATGAGGGAAACCATAACTAAGGAAAATATGAATAATAATAGTAAAACGTTTCGAGGAGTGTAAAACTATGTACTCGAAACTTTTCGAAATAGTGGAATAAAGGAAAGTGAAAGCAACGAAAGTTAGGATAAATGACTTGAATGCTGTTTAAGATAAATAAAACCTTTTTCACATCGGTGAATGGCCTTACTTCCAGAGTTCATTTTCTTAGAAATCTCTCAAGAAAAAAAAATCTAGAGCTAGAAAAACAAGAAAGAACTTTCGAGTTCTGAATCAGAATTAAACATGAAAAAGGTGGAGATATCGCTTTAGGTGTCAGCTACTGTGGCATCTTCCCATTTTTTTCGGGGGGGGGAAAGGGTTCATGATTTAAAGCCTTTGAAAGTAAATATTAGAGTCCGTGGAGATATATTCTGTATTATATGAAATTTTAAATAAGAACAGCAGCAGACTGCTCGAATATTTTATGTTGATAAAAGAAATGAGGTAACAGAAATAGTATTTGCGATCTTGATTTTAAATTTGATCTGAAACGTGAAACAAAAAATTTAAAGTCAATTGGACTTCTAATGAACATTATTGCTTCACACAAAGCTGTCACATTTTTTGGCGCCAATAAAAAAGTAAAACTCGAGCACAGATGATTTGACACAGATTGTTTGATTCCTGGAGAAGGAATGAAATACTAGTACCAACTAGTACAAATGTTTCTTAAAAAGTCCTCCACGAAGTATCTCTTCCCTAGACAGATAGTCCTTACGTGTTTTGACATAGCTAAAGACAATGTTTTGTGACAAGTGCAAAAGTTTACATCATGATCGTGCTTTCATTATTAAATACATATTGGCCTCGGGCACTTCAGCTCCTAGGATACATGTCTATAAAAGTAGGTTTTGGTAACACTACCATCGATTATCCAATAAGTCCTAAATACCTTACTTTACAGAACATTTGATCACAAAAGTGAGTCTGATTCGCAACCAAGGCTACTACGGGATAAGAATGCTAAACTCAGATAGTCTAATTAAAGCGTGTAATACAAATATAAGTTTCTATTCAGTTCAAGTATTTATAATAACATTAATTTAAATAAGCTTATCGAAAAAAAATAATGTTGAGTCTTAGTCTATATCAAGTAATTCGAATAATTATTACGAAAAATGTGTGCTTGGGAAATCTAATACTGAGGGGTTTATGCTGTTATAGGTAGCCACGCACCATTTTTCGTAATTCAGTTCTGGATAGGATTTGTATCGTTGGTGAAAACTGTTGTGAAGTGAGAGTCAAAGGAAATTTTAAAAAATTAAATGTTTAATTAGTTTAATTAAAACTTTCAGTTTCATGCTTGATGTCCGCTCACATTTAAAATTTTATAAAGAATATTTCTCATTGTGTGTTCCAGTGTATTTGGTAGCACGTTCGGCTAAGAGTCGAAGCTATTCAGCTGATTTTTTATGTTTCCTGGTTCGAAGAGTCTAATACACTCTACAGGTGCTGCCCGATTAAAAACGTGATAGATAATACGTCACAACCTGGACGACTGTTTGTCGTCCCCTCCCCTTTTTAAGTGGGTGAAAAATATGAAGAATTTCCTCCTTCCTTGCTTCATGCGCTCGTGGTTCGAAAGCTAGCACGGCTAGCTGCCAGTCATAAGGTTTGCAGTTAAAATCCCGGTGAGGGCATAGTTAATGTTTCAACTTCCTCGCTCCTAATATCTCTATAATAGAAAAAAACCTAATATCTCTATAATAGAAAAAAACCTAATATCTCTATAACAGAAGTTGATAATAATCAGTTCACGGTCCGAATACGGCTTTTGAAATTAATTTCTTAAGCTGGCTCGTTATGAAATCCTGCGCAATGACATTTTCAACTCTTTCCTAATTGATTTTGTACTGCCGAACTACCGATTGCAAATTAGCGAAATCAGCAGCAGGAGTGCGCATCTATTTTACAGTGTATATGCGCATATATACCCACGACTATACTGTACTAAAGATCAGTCAAAGCTGAGAACACTAGGTATGGTTGAGCATTCGAGGAAAAATATAGTCCTATAATTTCTAGCAGGTTTAATTTAGAAATTAAACAATAAAATATGGATACTGTTGAGATAAAAAGACTGATCAGAAAAAGGAGCTTAGGGAAAAAGGAGCATTCTACTTCTAAATTTTTGTTTGAATATGGAACATATCAGTCATTTGATGACCGACAGGAAAACATCTCGTTTTTTGCCGTATTTGCATTTTTTAAAAAAAATCTATTGTAATTTATTTAAGCATCTGTACCGGGAACTGGTATTTTTCTCTCCCTCATCGCGGATCCTCGACTCGGGTGTAATCCCAAGCGAACGGGCTGGTTGAATGGCAGGTCTTAGACAGATAACCCTTGTATACTGTTCCATATTTAGATAATCTAACGTAATCTAAGAATACTTAAAGTTCATTGAACCAAAATGCACCCGACAAAGTTAATGATAGAAATACGGTAGTGTTAGATTCCGTTTCCAGGTCTGTTTTCGAACAGAATCGGGAAGAAACTCTATAAATGTCTTCTGTTAAAGTAGGTATCTAAGATTTTTGCCAATCACAGGCTTGGTTTGGTTTATATGATTACGGAAAAGCCTTGAGTCTTTTTGCTTAAGGGGACTCATAGACCTTAAAACCCATAAGATATTCGAATAGGTGACTGTTGCAAGAATTGGGATAACTTATTTATTTTAAAAGCAATTACTACCAACTTTTTACAGCTGACTACATAATATAGCTCCTTTCTGAAATAGTAATCAGAAAGCTTGTGTTGCCACAAATATTTTTATAATTTAATCCGCTTTGTGACAACATTTTTCGTCATGTTTCCGACTTGCGCGCACAGTTTAAAACATTCTGTTTCATAATTTAATTCCATACTTAATATATAGCTTTTATAACATTTGGAAACTACTGTGAACCTAAAATTCTAAAAATTTCATGTTAATTTTTTATTTTATTTTGAGTTAAGTTTATAAAATGTATTTTATGAACAAAATTTTTAATGTTTTTGTCCATAAAATTTTTCAATATTAAAATATTCATCAGATTGTTGGTTCAGTTAGAAAAGAGTGCCCATATAAAGAATTTCATCCAATTTCAAGTATGTACCATTAGCCATTTTTAAAATATCATGCGCGCAAGGTGGAAACATGGCGAAATATATTTCACAAAGAGGATTAAATTACAAAAATATTTGTGGCAACACAAACTTTCTGGTTACTATTTTCCAAAGCAGCCATATTATGGAGTCAGCTGTAAAAAGTTGGAAGTAATTACTATTAAAATAAATAAAATATTCCAATTCTTGCAACACTCACATATTCGAAGATCATGAGGGGCTTAAGGTGTATGAGTCCCCTTAAGGAAAGAGATGCCTTCATGGAGGACTTTCTAAGTGAAATGGCTCGTATACATGGGGAAACTACGAAAACGCCCTTTCAGACAGCCGATTTGCGGGATTCGAATCTCTGACCAAACTACCAATGTTCAGCGACTTTACCACTCAGCCGCTATTGAACACCTTTTGCCATTCATGAACGCATTCCCTTTTCTCATCATGATTTTTTACAAGGCTATTCTGGTGGTTATTCTTTCAGATATGAGAATAATGATTTGATGAATTTTCTAGCTTTAAACAGGTAGTTGATGATTAAATTATGTGTGACTAATGACTTTTATATTTTCGCATAAACAAGTCTGAGTATAATTTCTGGAATGTGTTCAAGGAATTATAGTGAAGGAAATGAAAATAATCCAGCCTGACTAGCTAACAGTTAACGGTACTTCTAGCATGCATCTTGTTTCACATGTATATATTTCTCTTCAGCAAATTATATGCGCAGTAATCTATTTTATTTCCAGCAGAAGCAACAGGGACCACTATTGTACCGGCTGCTGCTTCTGTTTTAAGCACCGGCAGAACGTGGGTCATTCTGTCATGGTCTGCACCTACAGATCAGCAAGCGCCAAAAGGATCTACTCGCAAACCTGTGTACTTGGTGCAGAGGAGACTCTCAAACAGCAATCACTGGAAAGAAGTGGGACGCACTCGAAACACTCTATACACGGTGCAGGGACTCACGAGTGGACAGTAAGTTATAATAATGCCTTTTTGATATTTTCATTATGTTCATCAATATTCCCGAGCTTTAAGCGACCTTTTCGAAAATGCTGATTGAAATCTGCCTTTTCACAATGTTAATCAAATCTGCCTTTGAAGACAAGTTATATAAATTTTCTAAAGCAAAATAAATGCTTATTAAATGAAAATTTCATCTAATGCAGATTAAAGATAGATAAAGTATAGTTCAGATAATATTATTGTAGTTAAAAGCATAGGTATAGTTCAGATTCAAGATATGTATAATTCAGATTGAGGATAGCTATAGATTAAGGATAGGATATGGTATAGTTCAAATTAAGGAAGTATGTATAATTTAAACAAACCATAATATTGTTGTCATTAAAAGAGAAAAAAATCGAAACAAATGTTAATTAAAGGGATCTTTATTACTGCTTAATAAATACATGCTACGATTATTTATTTAAAACGCTCGTGATTTTTGCTTGGGACAATGACTGAGGCAACTCTTGAAAAGTTTCGATATAATGGGCGCAGTTTTTTAATGCCTATCGTTCACGGCTTTCTTCTTTCTTCATTTCGGTCAATCTCCATTACAAAATTATACAGTTCCTGTGCCTTTTTTTTAACAATTCTTGTAGGTTGAAGGCTCTTCATCTTCTTCACTATCGCTGCTTTCACAGTCTGCTACTGTTATAAGATCACCCAATTCTTCATTTGTAATTTCACGATCGTCTTTCTCGAACTTATTATTTGATTTCCTTTTTTCCATATTTGAAAATCCTTTGCTATCTATTGAATTTGCAATTTGTACGAATTCCTTGGTTTCATTTTCAATCGATGGAAATCTTTCAAAATTATTGACATCTTCTAGCCAGAGATGATGCCAGCAAACATTCATAGTTTATAAATTCATTTGTTCTCACGCGAGTTTAATCATTTCTGTGCAGTGTCTAATTTTTAATTGCTTCCAAAATACCATTAATGCGTCATGCTTTCTTTCGTCTAGAACTAAATTTGCAGAGATGTAATCATGCCTAACATAATGTACTTTGAATGCATGTATGATCCCTTGATCCATTGGTTATACTAAAGTGGTTTTTGGTGGAAAGAATAAAACCTTTACATTTGAATGCAAATTTGTAAGGGCTTCAGTACCATGTTCTGGAGCATTTTCGTGAATCAGAAGAACTTTAAAGCTCAGGTTTTGCTGTTCTAAGTAATATTTGAATTCTTTAATTTATTAATTTCCCAGCCAGTTATTAAAGAGGACTTCCGAAAAATTAAATGTAAGCAATTAAGAAAACGCGTACATGCAAAACTCGCCTTCCCCAAATCCACGTTCGGCAAGGGTTTAAGAAGCTTAAGATGAGAAAGTCGATAACTCTTTTGTGAAATAATGTCTCAGAGCGTCTGCAAAACTCTTTTGGTCAGCAGAAATTTGAATACAAAAAGATGAATCAGAACATTTTTCTTTCTATATGCTTGAGAACAAAGTCAGTATCTCTCAGTGATGTTTACTCCGATTACAGCACAGCATACGAGGTTTGTTTGCCTACAGAGAGGGATGCCTTCATATTTTAAAAGAGATTTTAAAGGGAAATTCTTTCAATGAATTTATTAGCGATGAAATAAAATAATTAATCTTGAGTTATTATGTCTTGACAGTCTAAATAAGTCCTGCATTCTGCAGTGGATGCCTGCTCATGGTGGCATTCCTGTAAATGAAATGGCAAACAGGTTCGCAAAAGAGGCAAGTGATCTTAACGATGGTAATAATAATTAAATTACTCTTGACAACGCAAATGCCATCGCAGGGTATCGATTACGAGGTAATACCATCCAGAAACGACTAGCAGAAATTAATGCTAATTAAGATATCACAAAAACTACAACTCGACTCAGAACACAAAACTTTCGGGGAGATGAAGATAGAAAGAAATAGCACAAGATCCTACCGTCCGTGCGATAACTGTGATAAAATGGCATAAAGTCCTGGCCATATACTTAACTGTCCTCCAATTATAAAATCTGTGATTCTTCTGGAAGAATATCTATCCCTTTAATCCTGAAATACTCTATTCTGGGAACATCACTGACATAGCTGGCTGCGCCTTGTCTACACATAGTCTTGTGTGATCAACTTTAGGTTCTAATGGGCACGACACCACCACCGCCATTAGTACATCTTTACAAATAACGATTTAATTTACAATAACAGTTGCGAATTTATGAAAATCTTATTATCTGCGAAGACACTGAATCTTTAATAAATGTCATGAGAAAGTAAATTTCTTTAAATGTGTACATTTATTGTGTTATTAGGAATTAAGTGTATTGTCACAATAAATGAATTAAAGTTACTTTTATGATTTGCAGGAGATTATTCATTGTGGAAAGACGCTGGTATCAATAAAATTAACGAGATTGTTTCTTATTAACAGTTGCATGTTTAGAACTTCTGACAATATTTTGCATCATTTGGTAGCATTTGGAAAGTTTCTCGGGAGTTCTTTTGTTGTCAACATTGTAAATCCTTGCCTGCAAATGTCTGAGATTTGTTTAACTTGCTTTTTCGATCGCAAAAGTTTCTGGCAGATGGATTTTTTTCTCTACACTCATCAATTAATTTTTCAAAAAAACATGATCACCTGCAAAGATAAATAAAATTCAAACACAGTTACTTAATACTCATAATTTGTAGTCCTTGCTTCTAGTGTTGAACAAAAAGGTAACTTCAGGCTTGAAAATCTGGAAATTTCCTTATGGATTCACTCAACAAAAATATAAAATAAAGAATGAAGGATAATAAAGAACAGATAAAAAGCTAAAGCAGTAGATTTTAGTTGTCAATAACACATTAAATGAAAAGGAAATGTTAAACACAACGTATGAAAGTTTAATTCTTTCAAAATTATGTCAGAATACAAGAAACAGTGAGAATCATTTTATTGGAGAAAAATGTCTCATACTTCAATTATATTAGCGCGATACAAATAGTTACGCTTTGTATGATGACAAATATGTTGATTAAGGAATGAATGATGCATGCATATGACGTGCAGTAAAAAACTATCATAGTAGCAATCCATTTTACACGAGTTGCAATTGGCGAATTGAATAGAATTTCAAATGTTTTTTAAAGTGCAAAGCCAGCTGCGATAGAATAGAGCGAGTTTGATATGGGCTCAAATCACGGCAAACGGACCGGTTGCATGAGAGATTTTGTGATTTTCTTCATAGGTTATTTGAGCACAATTCATTTTCCTTAAGAAGGTCCTCACTGTCTCTTAAAATAAAAGTACTATAAATTTTACTGATTTATGTATATATGTATATAATCCCATGATAAATGAGATAAATGATTGAAGCTTCAGGCTTTTTTATCTTCTCTCTTCTACCCGCCTCTTAGATTTATTACTTGGCAGAAAAAATGCGAATTAACTTTCAAATGTGTCATTCATCTGATTCATTTTCAGCTTTCTCATTTTCATTCTTCCAGCTGATGATGCGAGGATTTCTTCTATTGCTTCTGTTACTAATATCTTCAATTCTATAAGAGACCAAGGGAAACCGTAATTTTCCTTGGACTCTTATACATTTTATAACTCAGATTTTTTGGTTTAATATTTTCTTCAGGGAACACCTGTTAATTCAAATATCTGCTTTTTGATCTTGAAACAACATCTATATCATATTGTATGCAATATTTATATTACCAAATAAAAGTGTAGTTTAGAATTAAAAGTCTACAAAAATAGAAACGTTAAAAAAAAAGCAATGTAAGGTGTCTCAAATAAAGCTTAAAGAATTTGATAGTATTTAACTTCAAAGATTAGTTTGCCTTATTTGATTTTGGCAGGGACCGCTAAGGCTATCTACCTAGGAGAGATGCCTTCGTAGAAAACTAGCTCATATCCACGTTACACATTAGAAAAATTACGAAAACGCCCATCCAGTCAGAACGCAGCTCGAACTATCACTATTTAGCGACTGTACGCTGGGCCACTGGTGGTCCATTAACCTTAAAGAAGAGGATGCAATGTTTTACAAGGTGAATAGTCTAATGAACTATTTTAAAACAAGAACTCTTAAGCCTCTGTCGGACGCAGTACAAAAGTTACGAGTTTAGACGCAATATATCTACTAGATTCATATATGAAGTTTATTTATTTAAATTAAAATAACGTGTAAGAAAACACTCAATTTATGCAGAATAAAATCTTCTTGTAATGCAATGTATTTATTACAGAACTTAAATATAAAATTCAGCAAAACATGAAATCAACGAAATTTGTTTGTAGAAACATTAGGTATTTTTGAGGCCGGAGAGATGAAAATGAGCAACGCCTTCGCCGGGAAACGCACCACGGACCTCTGGAATACCGGCTCAGCGTGCAGACCCACTACATCACGAAGGCACGCTAGGAAGGCGGGAGAAATACCTTATATATTCCTAAATAGGCGCATTGAATCTGGCAAGTAAAATGTGAAATAAAATACCTAATAAATACGCGTGATTAATGAAATCATACTTACAGTTTATTTTTGAAATATCAGAGAAGGCAGAATGATATAGAAAAGTTCTTTTGAAGAAATAGAAAATATATATATTTTACATATTTTTCGCAGCGAATCCTGACAGAAAGTTTGATGACTAAAAACTTTATTTAATTTATTTATTTTCTGTTATCTCATTTTTTTTGCATCTGTAAATTAAATAAAGTTAATTTTAAAGTTGTTTCCTTTCTTGCTTGCTTTCGTTTCAATTTCCCCCCCCCCCTTTTTTTTTTTTTTTTTTTTTTTTTTTTTTTTTTTTTAATTTTTTCCTTTCCTCTTTTTATCCCAAAGGAGCGTTAGCCCAGAAGGTCTGTTAATCTCAAGACAGGGTTTTGCGTTGAATCACTACAAAAGTCTGAATCACTTTCCAAATTGTTGCCACCAAATATTATCGCACTGTATTATATTTAAAATAAATTAAATAATGAAGAATTTGCATGAATTTATGTATGTTTTTCGCAGCATGAAAAACCAATACCTAGAGCCATAAAATTTTAAAAACGTATTCCTCCACCCGAATATGGACACCTGGAAGCGCGAATTTTTAATTTTGAATTTGTTTTATTGTGTTTTTCATATTTTGTAAAACTTTAATCAATTTCTGATTAACAAACTCAATGATTTCAAAGCGAGAAATGGCAGCACTGTATGGAAAAATTCTTTTTTATCTTCAGTGCTTGAGACTGTCTATCAGAAATTCTAAAGATACGCTGTTTTTAAATATTTTTAGCACAAAGGAACATTAGCCCAATTGCTCTTGAAACATGCATGTTGTAATAATAATATGGTGGGCGTGAAATAACCCAGAAATACTTGATAACGTGCAGGATGAAATGTGTGATCTGAAAAAAAAAATATGGAATTAAAGTAACTTACCCCCAAAGGATGACACTTCAAATAATGTGAATTAAAAGAAATTTATTAGATCTTGACATCGTGAAATTTTAAATTAATACCAGTATAAATCAAGAAAACATCGCCAGGCAGAAGATAATAGACCGTGGTTATACAGCTGCAGTACGTGTCAGTCCTACCATTTTCAATCCTAACCTTTCGTACAGGAAATGCGTAATATTCCAATCAAAGTAAATATCAGTTCATCTTCGCTAAGCAAAGTTTCATGATAACGAAAATCAATTTTTATAACGGAGGAAATTGAGTTGACTGGTTATTCCAATATATTTTTGAAGAAACACAAGGCGAATTTCTGCACCATCTGGAAGGTGCAACACGTGCACATGAAGTCCTTTCGAGGATATTTCAAATCGTAGAACATCATTAATTCACTGCAGAAGTTAGCATCTAGATAAATTTAGTTGAATATTCAGTACTAATTTCTATTTTCTAGGCAAAATGCATTCTCTTCAAACTATATGGAAATGGTCGTCATAAAGGAACGAAAAATAACAAAATTTCAAACACCCGTCATCCGCGGTGAGAACGGCCAGAAAAACGTCCTATACCTACGGAGAACAGCAGCAGAAGGAAGAAAACCGGTTGTAGTGGTCAATCTCGCTTTGTCATTGAGAGGTCGCACTGAACAGACATGATGTTGAATAAATGTGGAGGCTTGCCTGCACACATGTGCATGTAAATGAAAAAAAAAAACATCCTTTTTGGTGTAATATAAAAATCTGCAAGCTCTTCTTCTTCCTCTTTTTTTTTTTTTTTTTTTTTTTTGAAAGAGTAATGGAGTGAAGCATATTTCTCTCCAAATCCAGTTAGAGTTCAAGAAAATGCATATTGCAGTTTTATTGGAAATTATCTTAGCAATACAATAATACAAACTTTTTAATTTATTCTTATTTGAAATGTGATAGAATTTTATCACCATTCATAATGAGTTTGCATATCGAAAATTGCTGGGTATATCAAATATTTACCCAATATTTTAAGCAGCAGTTTTTTTTTTTTTTTTTCTTTCTGTTTTTTAATCTATTTAACATAAATATGCTTAATTGTGTTTGCGATAGAATTTACTTGCTTTTATTAATTGAAATAAAACATGAGAATATTAATTATATAATTTGTTGATGTGTTTTATCGCAGATCTTATGTATTTCAAATATCTTCTTGCAATAATGGAATCTGGAGTGCATCTATCACACTTCCACAGCCACTGGATGTCCGAAACAAAAGATGACATCAAAGGAACAACAAATGCGATCAAATTTTGAGAACTAGGTTCCAGTTTTGTATTATACCTTTTTATATAATAAATATTTGTATCAGATGTGGATTTGCTTTACTTTTTTCTTACCAGAACTATTCTATTCAGGAAACCATTTTGAATTTTTAGGAGACAACAGCGTTTCTCAAAATCATGAGAACAAATATCCCATATGAAAAATTGCATGTCGTAAAGAAAAAACATAAACAAAAAAAAAAAATAGAAAACTGTTAAACAATACTTGAACAGTTATATATTATTTCACACATTACGTTTAAATCTGTTTATAATGTCTCTTGAAAAAGACAAAAGTTTGCTAGAACAAAATCATTATCGATGTACGAAATCTTTAAATTTGGTGTGTGCCCTATAATATAATTAATTATAACCTTCGTCAGATTCCCTCCACATTCTACTCTAATCCCTCTACGGTCATCATAAACTTGGGCCTACATTCTATATTTAAACAATGTACTTAATGTCAATTAACAAATTTATGAAATGCAAATAAATATTAATTCAAACCTAATGTTTCTGATTACTATTATCAGTAAAAATATTACCAGGCGTAACGCAACGATATATTAAACAACAAGATGAAATTTCTAGTAATAAAGAGCTTTTCTATTGTTTACTCCTTTAGTAAAAGTTTAATTGAAAATAATCTTGCGGTATGTGGCTTGATAGATACTGGAAGTAAAATCTATGTAGACATAACAACGTAATTTTCTTCTCAGAAACTGTCCCGATCTTATGAGAGGAACATGTGAGAATGCTACGTGTTACTGAAGCTAATAATGCTTAAAAACTACCCATTGAGGAGACACTTCATTATACTACAGTCTGTGACAGATGTTATTTCCTTGAAAAGCTTAATTGCTAGTGGGTTGTACTTCAGAAAGACAGTGGTTTGTATTACTGTTCTTCTGGGTTGTAATATCCTAGAGTAACCAGGAAATGTCCTCAAATTTCAGAAATAAGTTACTTAAATTTATTTTCAGTGACAGATGTTACTTCATTTGCGAGGCTGAGCTTTTTCATTACATACAGTGAAAGCAAAATATTTTTTCACCATTTTTAAAGTGTATCTTGATATATTTTATCACTCATTTATCTAAGTATTTAGGAACCTAAGTCTTTAGGAGAATTCTTGGTTTTATGTGAGAAAAGCATTCTTCAGTTTATGTCCTAAAAGTATGAAATTTGGATACTGTAGGAATGTTTTTACATGAATGCAGAGCAGAAGCAACACGCATTACAGTGGAACCTAGGTATACGTCATTAATCCATTTCAGAACCTAGAACATACACCAAACGAACTTTTCCGATAAAATGTAAAAGGAAACTAATTAACCCATCCTTACAAAAAAATTCTATTGCTGTGATTACAACATTGTTGTTATGATTATATCAAGTTGAACGTATTTCAGACCTGGTGTATACCAAATTACCACTTTATTTATCCACATTTCTAAGCAATCACACACAAAAATGAAATTCTAAATTCTTCTCTATTTATTTTACATTTTTCGTTTTTTTTAAGCATTTTGCATTTTTTTAAAAGATGTAAACAAATAATCGAGATTCCTAATGTTATGAAGTTCAACCATATTCCTTCTGTCACACAAAGTTCAGTTTATTGAATCGACAGTCCACCGATAAGAAGCTCGTCTGAGTTAACGTGGCATTTTCTAAGCTTTCCAGAAGCGAAACATCTGCAGACGAAAATACTCTAATGCGCTTTTTAAAACTGCCGTTGCTAGATGCATGATTTTATTTTCCACCGCAAAATAAATATTCTCTGCAAGCAAAATATCTCTAGATTACGACGCATACAATTTTATAAAAATAGCTGTCGTGGGATATTTAAAAGATATTCTATTGTCGAGAGCACAATCTCTAAACTTAAATTTTCTATATTTATATCGGTTCTTATGCGATTTTGTCCTTTGAAATTTGAGAATAAACGAGCTATTTTTTCTCTTTTAAAGTTCGCTTGCTTCAATACGTAGATGAATAGATTAATACTTCGCTAGATCAACTCATATCGGTAGATGAAAAAGTTATATCAGACGGGGGTTGAAACTATCGGGAATTCAGAAAAATTCCCGAGGTACCGATGTCTGTGATGCTGCTTATGAAAAAAGATGAAACATTGATTACAGTTCTAGAATTTACGCAGGAGGGGGTAAGGTTAAATTTTTAGGAAGAAAAACTTTTAATGATATTCTAAAAAAATCTGATGTGGCAAGCACATCAACTCCCGCGAATTCCATTTAAACAGCAACGAATTTTAAGTATTCCTTCCATCTGATCTTTTGTAAACAGAACCTAATTTATTGTTTCATAAATAGAAAGAATGTAATACAAAAATTTTAATAGTGTTTTATTAGGTATATTGGCCATGTGTAAAAGCTTAACTTATATCAATATAATCAAATGATTTGAGTCGTAGAATCGAAATATGGAAAATAAATTGGTATCTGATTTAAGAAAAAGTCCGATTTTGTCCGAAAACACCTATATTAGAAAAATGCTATATATAAATCTAATACATAACCTAAGTATTACATAACCTAAGTAACTATCAAATTTTGAATAACGTAATCCTGCTGCGAATATGGGCATCTGGAAGCCAACATTTGAAATTTGGAATTTGTTTTATTAACGATTACATATTTTGTAAAACTTTGACGAATTTTTGATTACCAAACTCAAGGATTTCAAAGCGAGCAATAGAAACGTTGTACAGAAGAAACATTTTTATCTCCAGGGCGTGAGACTGTGTTTCGGAAATTCTAAAGATATGCTCATTTTAAAATTAATTTGCGATATTGTTCTTGAACTGAATTTTATGGTTTAAGGGCGAAAAACATAATATGTAATAAATAAAGATAACACACAAAATGTAAAAAAAGCGCCTCTTTGGACGTATTTAAAATCTTCAACTTTTTTTTTTCCCTTAATTCTCAGTGTACACATATCCCCGCACTATTTAGGTATGAGTAAACAATGCTGATTTCGTTGTGAACTTACAGCTGAATAATGACTATCGTGCGTTCCTGGATTAATAAAGAGTAAACCAATAAGTGTTTTCGAATTTGCTGTTTGTCCTTGTGCCTCGTCATCATCAACAACGCAAGAGAATAACGCGTATTTTTGGGTTACCGGGCTGCCTTATGAGAGCTTTGAAGATCTGCAAATAAAATGCGGTTATAAAACTCATTTTTTTCGACGGCTTCATATAAATGAATATCATGTCTAGATCTAATAGAAATAATCTTAAAATGTGCTGCATTTTTTTTTGGTATTATAGTTATTATATACTTTTCCATGAGAATATCTTAAAAGTTCCAAGTAAAGAGCTACTTTCGGTTTATCATATACATTCAAAATCTAATATGATGTTCTCAGTCACAATTGTATATGCTCCATACATGCATTTAAGAGTTTAAAAATACCAAATCTGAGGAGTTTTGGTTTATATCGTAATATATTTTTTACGAATATCTTTCCAGAGCTTGAAGTAAATTATCACTTCCAGTTTATCAATTTTAGCCAACATCTAACGTGTTGTTTCCTTTGATATAGCCTTAAATATTAAAATTGAAAAGTTTGGGCTTCGCGTAAAATATCGTTTCCGATTGTCCAATTTTGCCTCAATTCTAACTGACTTTTATATAAATACAGAAAGTTTAAATGCAGAAGAAACTTTTTACAGTTTGATGCAAGAGTTATCTTGAATGAAAAATAGTCATAACATACACGTAGGCAGAGACACGGTCATTGCAAAAATAGTAAAAACATGATGTGGGAACCCTAATTCCTACTTATTATTGAAACCCCACTATCAAATTCTTGGACCGAAAACATTAGCTTCCTTACCTGCGCGCAAGGTGGTCATAAGAAAAGCATTGCGGATATATAAACCCCTAGAGGCTAATCCGCTTAATTAATCGAAATGAAATTTTAGATAATCTTTTCTTGAAAATATATGCTGCAGGTAGTGATAATTTCAAACAATAGAGCTCTCGCAATTACGGTTACGGTTAAAACATTTCGAAATTTTCGAATGGCAATTTCAACTTTTTTTTCTGGGCAAATTGATCAGTGCATTGAAAAACCATAACTGGCAATGATACACGTATGATGAAAATTGCTGGCGTAAAACATTGCAAAAGAGCAGACAGCACAAAAGAAGAGAGGCAAAAAATTCTTTTATTAGAATTACAAGTTTTCAACGTGTGCAACGTTTTAAGATAAAGTCATCTCCCATAATTTTGCAGTTTCGTGGATACCGTGATCCCCTGAAATCACTCCGAAGGATTTCTGGTTCTGGGGTTACCTGAAATCGAAGATGTGTCCATCGAATCTCCGAGATTTGTCAGAATTGAAAGATGCCATTATAGACATACAGAATCCTTTTGCAATGTAACGTTCGTTATTGTTATCAACGATCTCTCGCATACACTACCCTTATTGTCTGAAAATGTGGACACGTTGAAATCTTTTGTAATTTCAATAAAAGTATTTTTTTACCTTCTCTTCTTTTGTGTTGGTTATTGGTCTTTTACAATGCTCTTTGCAAATTTTATATTTATTTAAATATCTTGCACTGGCAATTTTCGTCATACGTGGATCGTTCCAATGCCATTCATGATTTTTCAATGAGCTTATCAATTTTCGCAAGAAAAAAATGGGCGTTGCAATTCTAAAACTTCGAAATATTTTCACTATAATCGTAACCTTGAGAGTTGCATTGATTTAAAATCATTACAATCTCGAGCGCATACCTTCAAATCACAATATCTGAAATATGATTTCGATTGGTTGAGCTGATAGGCCACTGGGCGTTCATATATTGGGAAAGTTTATTGTGACCACTCTGTATATAGGTTAAAGAGAGGTAAAAAAAATGACAAAATCATGCTGAGAAATTATGAAAATACCAGTTACAATCATTCTGAATTTCAATGACCCCTAAATTACTATTGTGCACATAATGAGAGCAAGTAAAAGCAATTAGGATTTCCAGGAGATTTTCAATGTATGAAATTCCTAACCTCTCTATTGTTGGCACTGCTTGCCACAAACCAAATCTTTTTGGTTCTTAAACATATATTTATTTCAAGTTTGTTATCATCAAGTTGTGGAAATTATTAGGCTTTTCGGCTCGAAAACTATGAAAAATTAGTTACTCTGAATCGAGCTATTGATCTACATTGATCTGAATCGAGCTATTGATCTACGTTGATCTGAGTCGAGCTACATTCATAATTAAATAGCTGGAAGGAAATTTTTTCGAGGTGCTTATTGTTATCAGATAATGAATTTGATGTTTAGACAAAATATAAAATATTATATTCCATTTAGGAGAAATATTTGTTACAAGCCTCGTATGCAAACGAACCAGTGGGGAAAAAAACCACAGAAGAATGTTTTAGATACAAGGATTTAAGTTCTGCATTTTTCATTTTTGAGGGATTAATTTTTAAACTAGCAGGCCTATTGGAAATACTTAGCTTAAAACTATTTCAGGAATTAAACTGAAAACATGCTAAGATCATATTACAATCATTACAATTTTCCCCTTTTCATTTTCCTTTAACAATTGTTATGTTTCTATACATTTATTTTATTTTGTTTTATTTCATTTCATTTCATTCTATTATAATTATTAATTTATTTTTGAATTTTTGAATCTTTACTGATAAACTTTTCAAGGTCTTATGTTACATTCTGACGTGTTAATATTGTACGTCTTTAACATGCATTTTTTTAAAATTTATTCACTATAGCCGGTTGCTTCATACAAATTTTCTGTTATTCGAAGCAATATTGGCTGACAATACCTCGGATAATCGGGGATACCTCGGATAATTAGCTCTTTTGAGCTCCAAACCGAATGTATGGCTTTATGAGTAACCGAGTGGCCGATTCAGTTTATGGCTATTTTGTTAGTGGAGGTAGGGAAGATAGTAAATTTGCGAAAAGAATGAGAAAAACACGAGAGTAGGATCAAATGAAAAAGATTTTTTTGGAATGATGCCGATTAAGCTATGAAACCATAAGACAAAAATCTCTAAGTCACAGAAAAAAGCCGAACAGTAGGTGGCAAGATCTTTTTGTATGCATTGCAGACTTATTTTGATCGATGAGTGAAACGGTTAGAAGTTAATGCTGCTGAGCTGAAAGAAATAATGGTTGTGGACCAGATGAAAAGGCACACGAGTGACGAAGCTAAACAGAAATCCATAGATGAATGGGAAAAAATTAAATCACTGCTCATTTTAGCGAAGAAACTAGATAATTTCGAAACTAAAAGGCATGATTTCAAGAAAAAGCATTCTTTAGTAAAAGATTTTTTCAGGTTGTTGGACCAAACGAACCTAGGTAGCGGAAGAGAAAAGAGAAAAACCAAAGGTCTTCCAAGAAATTACATAATAATCTACAGAAAGCAGACAAGCGGGATAAGGCGAGGGAATTTAAGAAACGTAAAAGGATCGTCTTTACATCTGAGATCGCAGTGGAAAGAAACAAAGGAAGAGAAATTGACCCCACTTAGTTTTGCACGACAGAGCAGAAAAGCATTTACAGCCGTACATAAGTAAGGCGATTATTAATGGGAAAAGTTCGTTTCTTCTATACGAGTCTACAGTTTCTATTGATGTGATTGCCAATTTCTATGCACCTAATGAAACTTTAATTGGCGAAGTAGTGTGGATCCTTCAACCATTAGACCACTAGTCTAAGTGCCTACTACCTTGCCAAAGCAATAATTGAAGGTAATTTTCGATGCGCCCTCACAAAGTTTGCGGTAAAAGATCCAGACGATGGAAGATTATCACCAGACCGCAAGGGAGTCGGAAAAGAAGATTGGAGGTGAAACGAATAGGCAAATTTCTGGAAAGATTATGGATAAACCAGCTTTTGAATGCAATGGAGTAGAAAGAGAAATTGAAGAACCAGGGTCTTGAGTGTGTCACTAAGGAAACGACATGTTCAGAGAGAGAGCGGATTAAATATTCGGCAGATGTTTTACAAACTTCTCAGGGCGCATGTGAAACTTTAAATCCCATTTGATAAAAAGATGGAAAAGGAGATGAAGGTATCATTTGAGGGTTAGTGTTGATGAAGGGATTCTATGTAGGAGGCAGAAGGTTCACAATAGAGAATTCCGTAAATTGCTAGATTCCTTTTGCCTTTAGAAAATCTTTAGAATCTTTAGAATCGTAAATTGCAAAATTCTTCAAAATAATTCACACTGCTACTTCTAGTAAATATAATGGAAGACTATATTACATTTATATATAATTATTAGATTACGTTTACATGAACATTACTTGCTTTCCTTTATATAACTTTCTAGTTCTAGTTCAATGCAAAACAGTATTCTATTTGCATTTGGTTAACATTACTGTAGAGTACCATAAATTTGATGAATTAAATATATTTTACTACCGTATAGCAGTGTTTCTTAAATAGAATTACCATATAGCATAGAATTACCGCACATAGAATCACTGTATAGCAGTGTTTCTTAAACTGTGTTCCATGGAACCCTAGGGTTCATTCGTAGGCTCCATAGAACTTACGTGACCTTCTTTTTTTGGGGGGGGGCATAACATTAAGGGATTGGATTGGATTATTTAATTATGGCAAAGCACACGAGGGATATCTGCCTAAAGGGAGGGATGCCTTCGTGGAGGACTTTCTAAGGGAAATTGGCTCGTATACACGTTACACATGGGAAAAACCACGAAAACGCCCATGCAGCCAGCCCGTTCGCTGGATTCCAACCTCGGACCGAACTAACAGTGTTCAGCGTCTTTACCGCTCGGCCGCTGGTGGGCCATAAAGTTAAAGGAAGTAAAGTGGATTGAAATTTGACAAGCTGACGTCACAAGCTATGACGACGCTTCGGGATAATTTTGGGTACTTTGTGGAATCACCGGAATCTTGCTATCGGTGATTCCCCGGCTCATTTCTTTATTGATCGCTATTCATGGGAAATCTCACAGATCCAGAAATATAGGGGAATTCTCCAGTTTTAAAAATACAGGCGAATCCTTTATACTTGAATATGCTAGTAGGCGGGTAAATTTGATGGAATATTATAACATCAGATCACAGATACTCTTTAATAAGCTTAGAAAAAACACTGGATCTAAGAGAGCTTAAAGTAAATGATAAGAAACTTCAACCAGGATAACAGACAAATGTTTATTTTTCAATGATTACACTCACAGATACCATGAGACAAATGCATTTATGTCTGTATCGATGGAGAAAAGGCCACGAATGGCATAATTAATGAGGCTGTACAGCTTATTAAAAACATCGCCAAACATTTTTCCATTAACTATTGCATGACGCATTTGGTACAAAGAAAAAGTTATACCCAGTTATAAAAATACTCTTGATGATCAAAGTCATTAATTTCACAAAATTTCGGCTATTATATAATAATTTATTTAAGACTAAGTAAGAGCATGGGAAGTGTACCTACATGTCTTCTTTCATATACCCTGATGTTAGACGGTTATATCTCGAGGAAAGATGCTAACCTCTATTTTTGAAGTGAGGGATGAGATGCATGCTTTTTAGAACAAAGTTTCGAATTGAGAGGTTCATTATTTTATAGAATGGCTATTTAACATAGCTTATTTAAGCAATACTTTTACAAAGATTAGCGAGCATTTCATTAAAATAAGGGTTAACTTTATTTATTTCTCACGAAAAAATTCTTGATTTCAAGAAAAAGAATTTTGGACAATTTGTGTTCGCTACATCGACTAAAATTGCTTCCCAATAATAGTACATTTTTCAGAAGGGGCTGAAATAAGGAAGAGATTTATTGAAGAAATTATTCAGCCTTTGAAAGGTTTGAATGAAGCTTTTAATCAATATTTTCCAAATGATCAGATTAAAAATCAAAATGAATTGTAGATTAAACAACCATTTACTTCCTATTCATATATGAATGACTTTGAACATGTTAGCAGAAGAATTTATTTAAATGGCATTTGATACATCGTTGCAAGAAAACTTTAAATTAATGCCTTTAGTGGAATTCTGGTGCAGTTTTAAATGATGAATATCCTAACTTGTCAAAGAAAGGCAATGTTGGCATTTTTAGTATCTGCAACATGAAAGAAGTTCTCAGCTGTATGTATCGACAAAAAATAAATACCGCGACAAACTTGATGCCAAATATGATAGGAGAATTTAAGTTTCATTTACAAAGCCTAATAATAAGTATATGTGCAATAATAAAAGCAGTACCACTCATCTTATTAAAATTTAAATATAAAAAGTCCAATTTGAAATAAAGAATCCTATAGCACAACGATTGGATTTTTTGTTCGCCATAAGTGCGTCTGTCTGTTTGCAAAATTAAATAAAATGGAGATAAAAATTTTCGATAACAACCAGATTGCATTTCTCTATTTATATTTTTATTTCTTAATTTTTTTTAAAATTTTATTCTAATGGATACTTATAATACTTTTAGGATGTTTTGATATTTTTCGTTTATATTAATAAACGTTCAAAAACTAAACGCTGAAATAAATGCCAGAGCTGTAATATTTTAAAACTGAAATTCATTTAAAATTTTATTCAGTTACGAAAGTTTAATTAAGAAAAGAAGCGAAATAATTGCATGGCATTTTAGCTTTTAAATTTTGAAATATTTAATAATGAATTCTTCTTTGCGTGTCAGACTGTAATAGAAATTTTCAGATTGCAAATTACTTTCCTTTTCTTCTTTTTAATTTCAGTTGTTGAACGTGAAATTCTAAAAAGTGAATAGATACACTCCCTTGCCGTAGGCTCTGTAAGCATTAATAAAACATAAAAACTGCACAAAGCATAAGAAGTACGCAATTTTTTATCATTGCATCATCACCAGCGAGCGCTTCTTAGGATTATCTCTGATCCGCGGTCACGATTCGGCGAATCACTTTCTCGATAAAAAAAAAAAGAAATTCCCGCCAGTGGGGGAAAGGTATTACAGATATTCCCTTTCTTCCCGACAGCAACAAGTGATTCCGATTCGAGATGACCAGACAAGTGCAATGGCGCTCAACGACCACCGCAATGACGCCCAGAAACAACGCACCACTCTCAGTTCCACGCTGGTGCGATGCGTCTGCGTCACCGCCTCCTTCGTGGCTACCGCGTGCGCCCTGCTGGGCTTAGGTATTACATGCTTTGTGACTCAACTGACCGACCCTGAGGCAGCTCCCTGTCCCTTTCACCTGACGGTGACTGTGTTCGCCGTCGCTGGACTCCTCTTCTCCATCAGCTTCGTCCTATTGCTCCTGCTGTGTAGGAGAAGAAATAAAGCAGAGCTGCAGGATTTACCTGTGGCATGCGACGCGATTCAAGAATCATCGCCCCCCTTTGAGAGTGTTAATGGGGAAAAGAAGGAATATGAAGACGCACCTGTTACACCAACGGAGCCGCTTCCCAGTGATGATGTGGATCACTTCGCTATGACTCAAGTGAGTATTTTTAACTTATTTTTTAATCATAATTCCTGCGCTCTTTTAATGTTATGTCCTGCAAAAAAAGCTCTCTGTTTTAACATAAAGGAAAATTTGTTATAATTTATAAAATTTGTTATAATGTTAACACAACTCAACGATGTTATATGAAAGTACTAAAAATAACGTTTGGGGGAAAGGGACCTCTGCTAAGTTCATCTGCAAAAGAAAACATGCAGTAGACGGATCTATATCTCATCTGAATGACTGTTCTTTTTTTTTTTTTTTTTTTTTAGTCCAAAGGGGCTTTGTCCCTGAAGGACTATTGTTTTCGTTTTGCGATTTTGCGTCGGACTCATAAACGTCGGTTCACTTTTCAAACTGTTGCCACAAAATGTTAGAGTCCTGCATTATATTTGAAGAAATTAAATAATGAAAAATCTGCATAAATGATTGTCTATTTCTCGCATTGTGATAAAACAATGGTACATAGAGCCATCGAATTTTGAATGACGAAATCCTACTGCGAATATGGGCATCTGAAATCCCAAATTTGGAATTTGTTTTATTATAGATTATATATTTTGTAAAACTTTAACGAATTTTTGATTTACAAACTCAATGCTTTAAAAGCGAGAAATGGCAACGTTATATATAAAAAAAAATACTTTTATCTCCAGCTCGCGAGACTGTGTATATCGGAAATTCTAAAGATATGATTAATTTAACATTATTTTGCGATATTGCTCTTGAACTGAATTTTATGGTTTAAGTGCAAAGAACATGATATTTAATAAATAAAGGTAACACTCAAAACGTTAAAAAAACGCCCCTTTGGACGTAATTTAAAATCTGAAACATTTCAGATTTTTTTATTATTATTATTATTATTATTATTATTATTATTATTTTTTTTTTTTTTTTTTTTTCAGACCAAAGAACGTTATCCTAGAAGGGATATTAATTTCCTTTAGTATTTTGTGTTGAAAACTTCTTTAAATGCCGGTTCACTTTTCAAACTGTTGCCACCAAATATTATAGCCTTGTATTTTACTTACAGAAATTACATAATGAAGAATCTGCATAAATATGTGTATGTTTATAGCATTGTGATAAAACGACGGTACCTAGAGCCATCCAATTTTGAATAATGTATGTTTCCACCCGAATATAGACATTTGGAACTTGTTTTATTATCTATTTCGTATTTTGTAAAACTTGAACGAATTTTTGATTAACAAACTCAATGATTTCGAAGTGAGCAATGGCAACACTGTACGGGGAAAAAAAATTATCTCCAGCGCCCGAAACTGTGTATCGGAAATACTAGATATGCTCATTTTAAAATTATTTTGCGATATTGCTCATGAACTGAATTTTATGGTTTAAGGTTTAGTTTTTATGGTTTATATTTAATAAATAAAGGTAACCCACAATACGTTAAAAAAACTCCCATTTGGGCGCAATGTAAATTCTAAAATCTTTCAGTTTTTTTTTTTTTTTTTTTTGTCATCCATGAAAGGTATTTGGTATAATGCAAGGAAGCTTGTTTTATTTGTATTTATTTATTATAAGTATTTATTTCTTATTTATTTATAGTATTTTAGTAACCATTTATTTAATCTTAGTTTTCTATATTTATCCCGTCAAAGAATATAGAATATTTTTTATTTATTTTTGCATTTTAAAACAAAACATAAAGCTTATTTTTTTACTTTCCTAAGGACGGAACTCATTCATGTTTCAAAGCAATGCTGAACTTAGCAAAGACATTGAAGTTTCCACTTAAAGCGATAAACTTTATTCTTATTAAAATAAACTCTGAAATTAACTCATAATTTTGTTTTAATTCATGAATAAATCATAATAAAAACTTATATTTGTGTTCAATTTCTTTTTTGTTTTAATTAATTAATTCAATCGTATTTTCATATCCGCTAATACCTGCACTTCCTAACCGTTGTAACTAAACGGAAAGACAGATGAAAATGGTCATCATCCGAACCTTATCTACGGTCTCTTACAAATCACTAATCGGAATAGGACTTTCTTGGCTTGATCTTTCTCATCCCATGACGAGGAGCAATAGCACTACGTCTATCAATGAGGAAAAAAAAAATCTCACTTCTTTGTCTTCCCTTCGTACATAGATATCCCCCTTAAATTGCTCTCACCACTGCTTTTGATAATCTCTCTGTTCTCGTTAGCGACATTCTGTCGCAGACATATAATCAGAATTTCTTTTATTTACAACAGTGGCTTCAGAGCGTAACATTAGTGATGCTAACAGTGAGACGAGCGTGATGTCTTATTCTTTAATGAAAAGCAGAAATTCTGGAGAGTAAAGTTTGCATTATTCTATTAGCAATACAGTATAGGTAGTGACATACTGTACAGTAAATTTTATTACTAATTTTTAATACTGATAATGTCTTCCTGTGCCAAATTTATCAATTAAATTTCGTCGAATTATATATGCTACATGGCTATCTTGTTCAACATAGCGTTCTTTATTATTCGTGATTTCACGATTTGTGCGGTATGTCGTGGAACAAATTACCTCGAGATACGTGGATATTACTGTAACGGAATTAAACAAAGCCGGTTGTTATTTGTTTAAAGCAAGTGTATAATTTGTTCCTATTTGACTAAAATTATGCTTAGCACAGATCTTCGCTGGCTGTCCGTTTTGATATCAAGATCTTGGGTTTTCTCTTCCGTGTTATTCATAAAATAATAATAACAATAATAATGACAACAATTATAATATAAAAAAACTGAAATCTTTCATATTTTACACTATGGTCAAAGGGGCGTTTTTTTAACCTTTTTTGTATTAAATATCATATTCTTCGCACTTAAACCATAAAATTCAGTTCAACAGCAATATCACAAAATAATTTTAAAATGAGCCTATCTTTAGAATTTCAGATACACAGTCTCGCTCTCTAGAGATAAAAATGCTTTTTCTGTACAACGTTGCCATTGCTCGCTTTGAAATTCTTGAGCTTTTTAATCAAAAATTCGTTAAAGTTTTACAAAATATGAAATCTATAATAAAACAAATTCCAAATTTCAAATTTGGGATTCCAGATGCCCATTTTCGCAGGAAGATTACGTTATTCAGAATTTTATGCCTCTAGGTACCGTTGTTTTATCACAATGCGACAAACATAGCTACATTTATGCATAGCTATATAGATTCTTCATTATTTAATTTCTTTAAGTATAATACAGGGCGATAATATTTGGGGGCAACAATTTGAAAAGTGAAACAACGCTTGCTGTGAATCAACGCAAAATCCCTAAAAGAAATTAATAGCCCTTCTGGGCAAATTTCCCCTTTGGACTAATTATAAAATATAGCCACTTCGAACGAATTATTAAAAAAGATATAAGCTCTTGATTTATCTGCTCCTTATAAAATGAAACTTAATAACCAGCTTTAATGGATTCTGCGGTTTCCGTCTAACTTTCGATGTTTTGATTTCCTTCTATAGTTCTTGTTTTTCCGTGTTTTCATCTTTCAATTAAGTTTGTATACTTATTTACAGCTGTTCCTTGACTAGTCATTCGGTTATTTTTTAAATACTTAGGTCTTTTTTCTTATTTATTACCTTCCTAATATATATATATATATATAATGTCCATTGTTCTTAAGATCAGATGGACATATATATTTATTAATTACCTTTATTAAAATTTACCTTGAGCTAATTATAGGGAAATTTTTTTGCACTCGGGAAATTCATTTAGATATTATGCCGTTTCTCAGTTTTCTTTAGACTTTAAATATATATGTATTTTTGCATTTATAAATAGTTAATTTTAAAATAGTGTCCGTCAACATGACACTGCTAAACAATTTATTTTAAGATTCTATATTTAAGTTGACTTTAAATGTGAATGATACTATGCGTATATCGCACCCTTCAACAATATGAGGATTTAAAGGCACTGATTTCCCAGGCTATACAAAATTCGCTTGTAACTTTTGATTTTTTAAAATATTACTGCTTACTGTTGACCGGAAAATTTTATCGATAACATGACTAGTCGGTTAACACAGATAAAAGAAGATGTTACTGAGAAAAGGAATATGTATAAAAATATGCAGTATTTATCTTTTCCTGAGTTTGCATCCTTTGTTTCCGAGATGAGTAATGTGTGATAAGAAAGGATAAAAGCTGCATTCCTACTGATACAATTATTTTTAGGAATAGAAGTTTTAGCTGTTAGAAAATTCACTGCTCTTTTCACGCCTCTAATAATGAAATTACGAGGTAAACAATACAAACACAGAAAATTCAGGAGCTGACAGATTAGGCTTCTGAAAACAGAAGAGTTTTTAAAATGTTACCTGAAACGATTTTAGGAAAATAGATGCATCGTGATATATAATTTTCATAAAATATAAACCGTCTTTTGAAGAAAAATAACTGTCATTTTCTCAGCAACAACGATTTTAAAAATTATGCAGAGTCTAAAGTTTAGCATTTTTATTTACATTTACAGAATCAAAGAAAAACTTTCTTTACGGAAAGGCTGCCATATGGAATTTAGCTCAGCTTATCATTGGGGGACTGTTGAACAAAAAATATATATATATAATTTTACATTATTCAGAGATATGTAAATGTAACTTATCTCTGGGTTTAATCTTTGTTACTTTCCTATATGCGTATGACGTATTCTTGGAAATTTTTGTAATAGTCGTCATACAATTTTATCAATTAAAAATTAATATAATCCTAATAAGCATACACTCAAGTGCCAAAAATCTGGTACACAATGAGCTTATACAGTATACGTGGTAATACTGCTTATACATGTTTCTGATTGTACCCACCACAATAAGGAAACAGACATCTGAGACTTGGATTTCTTTCCATCCTCAGAATGGCAAATTTTTACAATTTTTATTATTTTTAACACCGCCTTATAGTTGCAGCACATAAGATGGGTCATAATATTTCAGAAGTGAAGACGATATCTGAATTTTCGCAGTTGACCAGTTAGAGAATATATCATGGTTATAAGAATTATGGCAAAGCTCTGAACTTACGACAGACATGTGGTCATGAAAGGACTCTGGATGAACATAACCAGCATTAAATTATTTTACGTTGTAGACTTACAGCATTACCTCATGTAACATCGGAATTCAGTGCAAGGGCATTAGTAAACATCGGCGTGAGGATTGTGAACTGTTCCCTCCATTTTACAGAGCTTTAGGAGTCGTCATCAAATGGGTGCATCACTCTGGCCAATGCAGGTCACTTGGAATCAGCAATTTGGATGCTAGGCACTTGATGACTGGAAATGAGCAGCCAGGTTGGTCTGACTAGCTGTACTTCCAATATGTTTCGCAGGCAAAAAAGGGTTTATTTTGTAATGAAAATCTCATGATTCCATGTATCCTAATGTCAACAAAAGACTGTATAGTCTTTGATGGCTCCATAATGGTATGGGGTTTATTTAGCTTGGTATTCATTGGATCATTGGTAACAATGTAATGGGCATTCATTGTCTTATTTAGCAGGCTTTCATCGAATCCCCCATAATAGCTAAAAGCTATAAACATTTCTGGGAGATGAACTCCATTGCACATTATTTATGATGAGTTATGTGCATTCATGACACTGTGTTTGGTTTGCTTTCTTTCTAATAGAATCTTGCGTTGATAGATATGTCCGAAAATTCCAAATTATGGTTAAAAAAACTTTGATTGAAAATTGGGGTCTTGCAATGGCCATCTAAGACATTTCATCTTAAATTTATAGACTATAACTTGGATGCCTTGTGAACAAAGAAATACCAAATATTGGAATAGAGTAAACTCATGGACTGCTCTTCAGGTTGTGTAATGTTCACTGCTTACAAAATATTTCGTATATTTGCTATTCGTGTTTCTGCAGCTTTCTGCTCGCATGAAGGGCTTATTAAGTATTTGATAAGTGAGGATTTTTTTTCGGCTCTTCAGTTGGTGAAGTATGCGATTCTGAATTAAGCATGTTTTTACCAAAAGACAAACACGGGTTTCACATTAGAAAAGTAAATTTTATGAAATAATACCAGCACAGAAGAAGAGTAAAAATAACCCTTTAATTATTTCTAACAATGAACAGAAAAAAGCGCGTATTTAGTGCTTCACAATAACACATTTTTTTTTTTTTACTTTTACACTGTTAAGGAGGACTACTGACCGGGAACAAGCCCTTGCAGTATGATGTCCGCCCTGAAGAGACCATAACGGTATTTATTGAGTCTCAATTAAAAAAAAAAAAGATTACAGAGTCACATCTAGATAGGGGATACAAAGAACTATCTTGGATACATATGACATTCTTGATTGCATAGATTTTTTAAAAAAAATTACTTAGAAGTACAGAGCTGCATTGATACAAAACTAGTTTGGGTAAAACAAAAACGGTAAAATTCAAGACTAACAATGGAATTTCAAGCCTGCAGCTATACATCACACTGACTTACTATTACACAATTATATACTTACTATTATTCCACATCTCTAAAAAACATATTATGCAATATATTATTAGAATACTGAACAACACACTGACATAGTAAAGTTGATACTACAAATAAAACACACCATATACAATACTCGTATCAGAAAAGTAGACAATTCTGTACATGACGCTGTACTGTAACGCTAAAACTAATCAAAAGAACAATAGCCAATAATCTTTGGAAGCAGTCACAGTGAAAATTAGGAAGATAATATATTGTAGCAGTGGTAGATTGCTGAGTCAATTCAAAACATTAAATCCAACAATACATTTCAATACATATTTACAAAGTTCTACAACCAAGAAAGTCTGGTTCAAGACTTCTATTATACATCACACTTACTTACCATTAAAACACTAAACGAACTATTATACTCAACATTAATAGAAAATAAATTATACAGCATACTAAATGGAATACACTGGAATGAAATGCTACAATATAACAATCAATATACAATATGCTTATCAGAAAGTTGGCTCTGCGGCTACGAATACTTTTTAGAAAATGTTACATTTTGCACAATACTAGAAACTGTAACAAAACATTTGCACCCTATATTTCATGGTACTAGCCGAGAGCTCGTATTTACTATTACATCGTAAACTTATTTGAAAACATAACACAACGCGCTTACTACTTAACAGGTCAATACACTAAGAACAATATGTAAATTGAAATATACAGAATACAATATACAAATTAAGTAAACACAATAAAATTTAAAGATTAATAATGAATAGAAGCGACATTGAAGTACAAATAGACAGACATTGATTGTGGTAATCTGAATCTAGGAGGTAACATGTTCCAGCAAAGTTATTCATGTACTGCACTAAACATGGCTGTCATGCATATACGCAACATAGGTACAATGGCATGCCGTTAGAGTGTCTGAAATTGTCCTAATTTGAGCAGTTGAGCGTTATCGTATATAGTAAGATACTAAATTTGTAAAGTAAGAATTATGAAAGCTACTGATCTTCTGTAGTTGTTGGTTTAGAATTGCCTGCTGAACCTCCCATTGACACCACTGCTGTTCAACAGAATTCACGAGCACAAATGTCCATCACTCAATCTGATTAAATGCGAGCTTACTTCTGTTGAGTGTGGCTGACCACCCGGGCCAGTGGGGTTTTTTTATAATGAAGTGGTGTCGTGAGAGGGCATTCGAAAGCAAAGGGATCTGGATCACCTAATGTTCTACATCTACAACTGCCTGAAGTAGCTAATCTGAAGCGCCGTAAGTAGCTTGGAAATGGTGTCCAGTAAAGAAGTGTGTAAGATGAGCGCTACTGGTGACCAGATTCAGACCAACTTTGGGGAAGAAACGAAAGATTCTGCGGCCTGTGGTGAAGTTGTGTTATTCTGATGCCAAATTTATATCATTTTGAGTTTGGCAATATTTTTTAAATAGGAAACTGGTGCTTTTAGGGGTGTTTCAGGCATATTCGAGCCGTTAGCTGCAAGTTTAGCAAGCCTATTGGCTCTTCGTTTCCAGCAATGCCTACATGCGCTGAACCCAGCTCAGGTACGGTCGTTGGGACTCAGGGATTTGAAGCAGAGTATCCTTAAATAATGGTGGACAGAATCCGCTGTGCTGCTGATTCCTTTAATAGCCAGTAGGCTCGATGCGGCAACTTGCAGTGAAACTTAACGTTACTATACAAATCAATTCAAGTCTAAATAGAATAGTGCTGGATTAGCACATTAAGTTACGGCTAACTTAGGTTGACTGAACAAACCTAACTGGCGTGACAATTATTCGAAATGTCCAAGGGGCCCAGTAGCATAACAGCAAGATCAGAAACGAAACGTACGCTGGCTAGCGAAAACACGTTCTGAATAAATTCCAAGATTCACCCGTTTAAATAATCACTTCACTTTAAATTTACATCCTGACGAGGAAATGCGAGGGAAAGTTGAGGAGTTCAGGGAAGATAAAAAAATTGAATAATAGGGTTAAATAACTGAGGGAAACCCTATAAGTGTATTATAAGGCACAAGTGTTTTATTGTAAAATTAATCATTTCATAATAAAATAACATCACCGTATTTTTTTTCTGTTTAATTTTACCGTCTAATATTTGAACAGATCCTTTAAAATATAGATTTTAAGCTATATGTCTTTAATTTCTGCGAGTATAACTCTTAAATTAGTAACTTAAAATTATTTGAGACGTTAGACGAAATCTATATATCAACACAAGATTGCAATTCCTTTTTAATTTCATTATTTTTATTTTTTCAACTAAAAAAAATTATTTTAACTTTTTGAAACTTCAGTGGTTATCTGTTTGAGATGCTAGGACGTAATCTGAAGTTTCCAAATTGCAGTTTCGGTTTACTTATTTATTTTTTTACTTATTTTGGTGCTCTGAAAAGGTGTTATTGTCTAAATTTTGTGATAAAGTACTGAACGTTGGAATTAAACAATGTTGCTAAACCAGGATCGACAACACAGTCATCAATAACTTTCCTTACAATGAATAGTTTTCTTTTAAGATTTTCTATAATAAACTTCAGCAGTAATAATAAAATCAAGAGTTACGATACATTTTATAGACTGTAAATCCCAGTTTACGGTGGTCCTTGGCCTATTTATGAGATGTTTCTGATCATCTCACCTTACCAGGATGGTCTTTGATCAGGGAAAGGGGGGGCGTACTGATGAAAACATTGCACCAACGAATGAAATAGTGGGATCACTACGGTTTCTCCCTCCCAAATGATGGGAGGGAAACTATATAGTATTTCTAATGTAAGGAAAAGAACAAAGAAGAATGAGTCATTCTGTTTGTGCTGTGATTGGACAAGAAAAGACTTGGTGAAGAAGAATAAAAACGTTGTGGAAAAAATGCAGATAAAGTTTTGTTTTTAAAACGACTTTTTCTGAAGAAGCTTGAACATATATGAAAAAGCTATTTAGTGCTGATTGAGATGTGAGTTAAAATTGTGCAAGTACAGAATTTATTTTTCTTTTCTTAAGCAGAATATTCTAAGTCATACGGATTATTTTGAGAAGGGTGATTCTTTATTCTTTAACTATAACAAAGCACTTTTAAGGCTATCTGTTTCAGGTGTTTGATATTCGTACAGTGAATTAGTACCTATCTATATTAAACTTAGGAGAAAACCCAAGACCCTATACAATCAGCTGTTCTCTTAACAAAAGTGAAAGAGAAACCGAAGCAAACTTATTGAATTTCTATGTTTTATTTATAAGTGGTTTATTTTAAAAGCAGTCATTTTCTTACATCATGTATACAGTAAAAACAGAACTGTCCAGTTCTGCACCCAAATGTTGTATATAAAGCTTGTGAATATTCTGTAAAATTTGGATCTCGGTTAAGCAAAAAAATAAAAATCTGATATTTATCTGAGTTAATGTGTACTATTGTTACTTCAGGAACCTGAATCTGAAAATTATTTTGGGCAAAAAAACAGGAATCTGGATCATTTTACTGATTTGTAAGGTACAAAATCAAGATTGAGCCTTTTCATGACCACATTTATTTTCGCGATACATCATTTATTACGTAGAGTCATTAGAATTTTTTTAAACAGAAGACCTGAAGAATAAGCGGTGCGCTCGCCGGAACTCGAACGTGGACCTCTCGAATACGCGCCTAATGTGCAAAGGGATGCAGAAAGGAGTGAAAGGCGTGTTACACGAAGGCATGCAGAAAGGAGTGAAGAAATACCTTATGTACTCCCCCTTTAAAAGGGCGACTGGCGATTAGGGGACCCAGTCGCCAAATCTTGATGGTGAAGAATCATCATCCACCAACGTCTTTAATTCGGACGACACTGTAGAGTGATTAGGCCTTTTTGAAACAGGAAGCATGAAAAAGTGTGCAATGTCCTTGCCGGGACTCGAACGTGGACCTCTCGAATACTCGGCGAGTGTGCTACCTTTACACCACGAAGACATGCAGAAAGGACGGTGAAAATACCTTATAAGCTAATATATATATAATTTTGTTTTAAAAAAAGTGCGTGTTGTTTGTAGTTAAATTTGAATATGAATGGTTTGTTGTATATATGTTGATAAAACAATGAAAGCTAAGAATTAATCATTTCTAGTACTTGAATATCTTGTATTCTATTATTTGAATACTTTTATCAACTTGAATTTCCTCAAAAATGTCGTTTATAATTTTGTTTTATTTATTATTACTACTTTGCTACTTTATCTTTCAACACCCAACACCTAAATGCCGGTAAATACAGTTTGCTCCTGTTGTTTAATATGTGAAACTATTATATCGATGGGCATATATATCATCTATTTATGCGAGAAAGCTTGTCAGTTTTCTGTTGCCCAAAACTCATTCACGAATTTTTTATGGTAAGGAAAAATTGTACATACCATTTACGAGTTCATCTCAGTTTAAACGAAAATGTTAAGCGTATTCCGTCTGCAGTAAAACGGAACTCCCAATTCCGTGTCGCATCCTTCACTTTGCGGTTTGTGGGCGTTCAGAGCTTTGTTTATTTTAGATAAATGCAGCCATTATTGCGGGTTACTGACCATTTAAGTTTCTTGGAAAAGGAAGTGTGATATCATGCGAAATCGGGAAATACTAGACAAGGAAATTAATCCAAGAACTGTGAAGGTATTTTTTAATCCATCAAATAAAATATATATATATATGCAGAATTTAACTCGCATTCTCTTAGGATTCTTTTAAATATTCAGAAGGATGTTGGATGCTATTAAATTTGAATTTGGAAATACTTAAGAAATGTAGTATTTATCTAAAAGATTCAACTAAATGCATGAAGCGCTGGGAATTTAATAATATTGTTAGTTCTGTAAACTTTGGTTAAAGAAGATGATTATTACGCGAAAGTATTTTAGGGTTGCCCTAACTAAGAAGCAGTTTCCCCCAGTGGCGGGCATTAGTCGTCATAGACGTTGTCCACTACTAAGGCCGGAAGTGGTGGTCACTTTATTATGGAGGCACCTAATAGGTGGGCACTGTTGCTTTCTATGAAGGGACAAACAATTTACATCCATGCCTTCTCCAGGATTCGAGCCCGGAGCCTTCGGTACGGCAGTCAGAGTCGCTAAACACTTTCCCGTTTGGCGGAACTTTCTCAAGTTAACTGACTCGTATTTATGCTAAACAGGAAAGAAAATATAAGCATTCCATGTAACGCATTCAGTTTCTGTGCTTCTTCTTTGAATCAAAAGAACCGATCAAGCTGGTGTCGCCACGGTAGCAAAACATACCTGAAATCGGTATTAAGTGAATAAATAGAAGACAAACTAGTTTGGGGGGGAACTTTCTTTACGTTTCAGAAAGCTGTCCAATTTGAAGTCTAATGTAAAATTTCATACGCCACTTTAAAAATGGAGGAAAGGGTGAAAAAGAAAAAAAAAAGTAGGAATTTTTAATGGTCTCCCAAAGGTCGTTTTAAAGTTTAATATAGTTTAGCAGTAGATATGACCCAGGTGGAACAGCAAACATTTATAAGATATTAGATGAATATACTTTATAAGGTATGTCTCCCGCTTTCCTAGCGTGTCTTCGTGGTGTAGTGGCTCTGCACGCTGAGCCGGTATTCCAGAGGTCTGCGGTTCGATTCCCGGCGAAGGCGTTGCTAATTTTTCATCTCGCTGGCTTCCGAAAATCCTAATGTCTCTACAACTTTTAGACTAACATGGGAACGTTACGTATCTTCTATATACTATCTGAAAACTGGAAAAATATACTTAATACTATAAAAACAATTATTGCTTTTACTTGGATATATTATGCATTAAATTCATGTTTATTTAAATCAGTCAGATTAAAAGGTAAAAAAATAATCTTTGTTGTTTTTAAATAGTTTAATACGTTAATTAATAATAGACAGATTAAGATTAAAGAATAATATCTTACATTTTTCCAAATGGCAACAAACTCGAATGAAAAGTGAAACAACGGAAATTCGTGTTTCGAGATTAGCAACCCTTTCTGGCTAAAAAAAAAGTTGAGTATTTTCTACAAAATGTTTCAAATTTCAGGTGTTATGGTATAACTCTTATTCCTTACTTAAATACTGCATTCTCACAAAAATGTTTGGTAAAACCTACTTCCAACCTAGAATAGAAACTTAGAATAGAAAATTCATATTACTTAAGGCCCATCGGGGTTCGAAAATCACTAAGCATTGGTAGTTCGAACTGGACTTGATTCCAGTCAAACGGTTTGGCTGCATGAGTGTTTACGTGATTCTTCCCATGTGTAGCATGAATATGAGCAGTTTCCCCTTAGAAAGTCCTCCAGTAAAGCATCCCTGTTCTTAGGCAGAGATCCCTTATCGTTTTTTCAGAAATGAAATAAACCAAACAATATCATATTATTTATTTCATGCAGCGTATTTTAAAACAATAATAGCAGAAGATAGAAGAATTGATTCATTTATGTTTAAAAAAATAAATACTTAATTCTAGAACACTGTGGCTAACACAACATTTTCGAGGCCGAATTTTAAAGTAAATGAGATCTAAATTCGACGCAATACTTTTAAGTTTCATGGGAAGAATTTTGCTACAATCAGTACTGCTCTTTTTGTCAACTACTCAGCCTTTAGGATTTCGTTAGCTACATCTTTTTTGTAACCTGTATGGAAATTACAGTGTTTGGTAATGTGAAGCCAAGCTATCTCACATAACCGAAATTTCATGTGAAAATTAAAACTAGAGAAATTGTTTAAATATATATATAAAAACTATCTTTATTGGTAATGTGTAATTCTCTTAACTTGCAATGCACTTTCCAGCCATTTTTCATGTTTTATTGAGTTAAATGTTATGTAAAGAAAAATACAAGCATGTATTTAATTTGATAGAGTATCATTTATTATGCAATTAATAAGCACAAAAATTTCAAAAAATAAAAGTGTAAGTACTGTTGGGAGTTGCAAGATCATTGCTGTTTGTTTAAATAATAAATCCAGATAAGCAGAAAAAAATTATCAATTTATTGTGAAAATAAGCATAATAAATAGCGCACACAACGCGATAAGTAGCCGGAAATGACTTAAGGAGAACGGGGATATTAAGCTATTTGTCCTTAACGCACGAAATATCGTACAGTTCCTCAAATTACTGTCAAGGTAAACCTAATTCATAATTCAGAAAACCTCTAAATGTCACAGCTGATTCACAACTAAACTTCCTAGCTCTACAACCCTTACTTATACAATGTAGCATGGGCTCTGGAAACTTCTAGAAGAATCGGTCGTAAGGGTTCGAAAATGTGTTTCCGCAAATCTTCAAAAAAGTTGCCAAGTTGAGGAGAAATTACCAAATATCATCGACCTGACCACAGGAAACTGATGCTTAGGCCCGACAGGAAAGAAATTGCCTCTACCTTATGTTCTAATTGAGCTACTTTTACAATTCTGTCATTGTTGCTCTCAGAATTAAACGATCTGCAATTCTGTGTAACAAATAAACACTTAAATATAAGATATGTAGCTACAAGCTGGATTAAACATCAACTAAAACCTACATTATCAACATGAAAACAATAAATAAACAGTACAAAATACCACATCAATACAGAAATCGAAAATACAGTCAGAAAGCATTCAATAGTTGCAAATATTGATAACTATGATTGATTTATGCTATTATATGCTAGTTTTGAAATTCGGAAAAGCATACTTTAGAACAGCGGTGCCCAACCTTGTGCTCGCTGATCGTTTTGTATATGCTCGCCAGCCCAATTAGGTACTAGGAACAAAAAATATTTTTAAAATAACCATTCATTTATATTTCTTAATTTTTAAAATATGGTAAGCATTTATAGTCATAAGAGATATCTTTCAAGACGTTATAAAATAATTGATTGCTGACTGATAAACTTGACGCTTCATTCCGATGTTAGATGGCTCAACAGGGGAAAAGTACTTCAACGATTTGTAGAACTTCTTTCGCCAATAAAGCAGTTTTGGGAATCAGGAGATAAAAGTTATAAAGAATTGAACGATAACAATTGGTTATAACAGCTAACTGAACAAACTGAACGAAGATCTCCAGAGCAAAAAAAAAACCCTTTTTCAATTGACTGGGGACTGTAGCTGCTTTTCAGATAAAGTTAAATTTGTGGATAAATCATGAAAGAAACAATTTCACCCATTTTCAGAATTTATCAAGTCATAATAATAACCACAAGGCAATTGAAACAGAAAAATACTCGGAAAACCTAAATGCACTGAAAACTAATTTTGAACTCCACTTCTCTGATTTCCATAAAGTTCAACTAATATTATTAATCATCTCAAAGCCATTTGCGAAAATTAATATTTCAGATGTATCACATAAGATTGGAAATATGTTTAACAAAAATGTTGATGTTTTGGAAATGTGCTCGCGATAGGCCAAAATGTGCTCGCGAGAGGCCAAAGGTTGGGCACCACTGCCTTAGGATGTTTTGTGTTATAATGGTCCTTTCTTTATTTAATGCAAAGTTCTATAATAATTTCAGCGTCCAGACATCGCTTAGTGTTATGTCTTTCCACGTTTTAGTACGTAAAAGTGTTTTTTGAAGTTTAAGTGATTAAAAATTAATTTTAAGTGATTTAGTGAAGTTAAGTGATTAAACTATTTATATGCGAAGTTTTAAATAGATTTCATGGCATTGAGTATAATACTAAAGGCAAAACTTGCCGTTAATATTATACATAGTGCGATATGGAAAAGTTATAGGAAAAGTAATGTATCGCAAGCAGATACAGGTTTGCCCTAGATAACGTAAAATCTCTGTTAATGGAGCTCCAGATCGTCGTGTTTTTCAGGCGTTTGTTTATTTTATAGTTGATAAGAGCTTAAATTAACGTTATCATATTTTAATCGCTAGCAAATAGAGCATTAAAATTATTAATGTGACTAGAAAAGAGGACACCAAAGAAAATTTTTAAAAAGTATATTTGTATCGTAAATGTTTACTTTTAGCAAAAACATATATTCGTTTTTGAAGCATATCTGCCTTCAAAATAAAAATAAAAAATAAAGGATTTTGTTATTTGTTTCTTATCAAATTTAGCACGAGTTCATGGCTATATTTAAAGTAAGTATGAAAATTAATTTGTATTTCATAAATAAGAGAATTTGGTATTTGATTTTTCATTTGTACAGACTGCTAGGATTATCGGACTCTGTTGATTAACCAATTAAGGGCTATCAATCTGAAGGAAAGGATGTACTTTATGAAGGACTTTCTAAAAGAACCTAACTGCCATTTACTTTATACATGAGGGACTGCCAAAATACCCATCATCCAGCGCATTCGTCGTGCTACCAATTCAAAGAACTTCGAAATAGGAAGCATGAAAATTGAGCTGTGATTTCGCCATAAAACTTAAACCATGGATCTAACAATTGCTAGCTGAAGGTGCTAACTACTTACTTCGCAAGAGTATGCATGAAGGAATGCGATATTTCGGAAGCGACTGGGAGGTGGTGGTATGAGATTCAGTTGATGAAATCCAGGTGGTGACAAATTATCGGCTATTGCATGCTTATTTCGGGCACCATTGCAGAACCTATTAGAATTTTGGAGCAGGAAATAGAAAAAATCATGAGTACCCTCCCTTAGATTCTATCCACGAATTTTCTACTGATAACTATAAATGTTAACCACCAACACCACAAGAGGATATACGAAGGAATGTAATAATTATTTATCTATTGAAATTATATCTTTGTTTAAGTGTGACTTAATTAACATTTGATTTTGAAAAATAACTAAAAGATGACTACTAAAAATATATGTTTGGCTATGAAAATGATGAGGAAAATATATTTGTTGCTTATCACTCATTCGATCACTCCTTGTTTGCAAGCTTGCATTTCTTTTATGCAGACTCTGTTGACTTTTATGACAGTTCTAAAACTAAAATAATAATTTGTTAAAAAATAAATAAGTTTAATGCATAAGTAGTGCTTGAGAAGAGAAGAAATTGTGATTTGGTACGCCTGCAAAATTCAAAACCGCAGAAACGATAACACTATCTATTGTACAATTCCTTGAATTCAGGAAGTTACTGCTGAATACGTAACCTTTTAGTTCCCTTTTTTCCAGTAGTCTGATTATTCGAATACGGCAAAGCACATGAAAAGATCTATTTCAAAGGTTTGCTTTGTTTTATCTGATTATGATCAAGCATGCGAGAGCTAAGGAGAGGGATGCCTTCGTTTTTCTGAGGAGAATTAGCTCGTATCCACGTTACACATGGAGAAAACCATGAAAGCTCTCATGTAGCCTGCCCATTCGAACTCAGGTTTAACTAAGAGTGTTCAGAGACTCTTAGTTAGACCTCCCCATGAACCCTCGGCAAATCATGAGGAGTCTATGTGCGAGAAAAGATATTCTCATAAAGGACTTTCTATGTGGACCTATTTTTATTCATTTTATTTTTGATGTTACTAAACAGAATTCGAATAAATTGGATTAGAAATTTGATTATTTTGTTAAGAAACGGCGAATAGTCTCAAAAGCGACTCAAAATTAAATTTAAGACCTTAAAAAAGATAATTATTTCTAGGAAAAAGAGAATGTATGATAATTCTGCTTATATGCAGTTAAAGATATATTTAAGTATTCTTTTGCGATATTCATGGCATTAAAGTTCCTTTACCCACATTACTGATTAGATAAAACATTTGTAATTAATTATTTGATATCCTATGAATTTGACCTCTTATATAATAAGTGTTTTTATGACCAATGAATTTCGAAAAGATTAATATCTACGTTAACGATTTGTACCCAGAACTTTTAGATAAATCATAATAAAAATTACGTTGAGTCTCTTCTTAAATAAATCATTATGCAAATGCTGTGCCCTGGATAACATAGCATTTTATCAATACCATATCTCTCTTTATAAAAGACGATCTACGTAGAAGGTGAGAGGTGAAATTTTGCCCCAAAAGTTCAACCAGAATTAAAAATCTGTTATAAACCAAAATTTAAAATTACCTTATAAATAAGGCTATATATATGTTTATGTGTGTGCATAAGATAAAAAATATGTAAATCAGATGCATAATTTAACTTAATAATAGCATCTTAATTCCTCATTTTTAATTTGGTTATTTCCTCTCTATATCTAAAAGTAGTAATAACAGTTTTAGACTGCTCCATTTCTAGATTAATCTATGTCACATAGTTTGCGTTACGCTGATGACGTAGCTAATTCAGAACTCAGAACTTTGAAAACTGAAACCTTTCTATCCTAAACGAAAACCTTTCCTCTTGATAAGCCTACATATTGGATAAATGCGCACTTAGCTTCTACATGTTTTGCTGCTTAGACGTTATTTTGTTGTGCTCTCTTCCTATCGCAACAATACCAAAAATGCAAATGTTCTTGAATATACACGATTAAAGTACCAGGCGAATTGTGATAAAAATGAATATTTAATATTACTCAGCCCCTACTGCTGCTAAGAATTTTCGGACACCCTACACTTATGAGTCAGACACGAAGAGAACACTTTGCCAACTCCCCCACTAGAAAGAATGTAAGTTACTTAATACCTTTTCTGGCCTTTATATCTTCATGTACATTCACTGATCTTATTTATATTATTTTCTATATTTTTTCTATATTATTTTTATATTATTTTTATATTGTCTTTGATTTGTTTTTACAAAGTTTGCATTATTTATCTTATTTTGTAATCTTCTATGTTTATTTCAACTTTACTTTGAATTCGATTTCATAATGACAATTTCCAATGTTTAATTTCTACAAATAATATAGTACTCAAATGCATAAACATGAAAGTGTCGGGGACGGTTACTCGAGTTAAATAGGATTTCTCTACAGTAATTGATTTTTACTCCAAATTGAATCGACTAAAATGCTTCATAAGAATAAGTTCTTTGAGTATCAGCATTGGTTCATAATTCTATTCGTGGAAATATTTGGCTTGACTAGAATTGCCGGTATGGCTTTAACTTATAACTCGAGTAAAGACGAAACACTTTCGTATTTACGTATTTTTATCAATTATTGTTCATTGAACGGGAGTTGGTTTGTTCCCCTTGAAGAGTCAACTAATTTCCGATCAATGACAATGATTACATGTTTTAATTTTTCCTTTTACAATTGAAATTTTATTCTTCATGATGATTTAACTCCAGTCCCCGTTAAAACATTATTAACATTTTGCTTTCAAATTACTTCAAAACATCTTTGAAAATATAACTTACCAGTATGGATTCACACTTTTAAAATAATTCTACTTTAATTTAACTTAGGAGATAATATAATCAATTAATCAATATTGTTTAGGAAATAAATTATATATATATATATTAAGAATAACTGGTCTTCTAATTTAGCAAGTCCTATCAAGCAGCTTGAAAATGAGTAGATACCAATTTACCCTTAGCTTTTTCAAAATCAGGAATGAGAGCATTGCAAAATGAAAGGGCAATTTTGGCAACTAGTATTTCTCTTTCTCGTGTCTCCCAGCTATCGGGATCGCAACAGGGTCGTGAACTTTGGTTCTCAATTGTGATAACCGTTCTCAAGGAACCACAAGATATTTTTTCCTACTGAGTTTTATGCTTTATTAGTAAATTGCAGTTCTTCATTTCTATTTCATTAAAAGAAACTTGTTGTATAATAAAAGATACCAAAACAATAACAAAACAAAAAAGTATGTTTTGTTATTATGAAGTTAAAAATTATCAGTTTTGCTGAGCTGAGGAATTCTGCGGATGGATCTGAAGATATTATCTGCAAAGAAGATGATAGTGATGTCATTGGTATATACAGAATGATGACGTTCAACCGCATTTGCCTCTAGCAGACAGAGACTTCTGACTGTTGCTAGAAAATTACGAGTGGTTACAGATATTAAGAAATTTGATTAATATATATTTATACCAAATAAAATAAAAATAAAATTTTTTGAGAGTTTAACATATTATAATATTTTTGTGAGCGATGTTTTTGAAAATCCTTTCGAACTCATATGTAAAATAAGCCTCAAATTTTAATTATAAAAAACTTGCTAAAAATTCTCGGCTTATGTACGGTATTTCTAACAGACATCAAATGATTCAGAAGGAGCAATAAATTCACAACATTATCCTCTTATTTTAGTTTTAACGGAAGACACTATTTCATCAAGCAACATGGCATATTATTAGAAAAACGCATACTGTAGAAACATTAGGTTATTTTTTGGAAGCAGGAAAGATGAAAAATTAGCAACGCCTTCGCCGAGAATCGAACCACGGCCTTCTGAAATACCGGCCCAGAGTTCAGACTACCCCCCCCACGAAGGCTCGTTAGGAAGGCGGGAGAAATACCTTATATACTCCCCCTTTTAAACGGCAATTGGAGTTTTTAGGGGACCCAATCGCCAAATCTGGGTGCGAAGAATCATCATCTAACACCCTTTTAGTTCGGGCGCCACTTTAGAGACATTAGGTTAATTGGAAAAGCCAGAGTCATGAAAAATGAGCAACGCCTGCGCCGGGAATCGAACCATGGACCTCTGGAATACCGACCCAGACTGCAAACCACTACACAACGAAGGTACGCTAGGAAGGCGGGAGAAATACTTTATAATACTATTACCGTAAATAATCGTTAATCTGCTCCTCAAAAAAGCAAAACATCTCTGTTAAATACGCTAAGCATATCTGCTAAATACATAATAATACACTATTTTTCTTAAAATTTGTAAAACCTTGGCCATGCTTATAGAAGTAAATAGTCTAAATGCCATCTAAACAGCATTTTTGTTTACAGAACAGGAGAATAGTGAGAAGATTCTGGCAAGTGTGGCACTTATCTTCGATATAAAATGACATAGGATGTTAAAATAAAATAAAATAAACATTAAAATACAGAAGATAAAAAGTAGTAACGATGTGATTTCGGAATACTAGTGTAGAAAAGCAAAGAACTTACAATATGTCTTTGGTTTGATTTATTTAATTGCGGCAAAGCAGTCAAGGGCTACTTGCCTAACGGGAGGGTTGCCCTCGGGGAGAGCTTTCTAACGGAAACTGGAAGGTTCTGATAGTTCTATAAGCGTTGAAGCTTGGGTTAAAGCCACGAAAGCTTCCGTGCAAGCGGCCTGTTCGTCGGGATTCGAGCCCCAGACCAAACTACTAGTATTCAGCTACCACTCGACCGCGGGTGGGCTATTTACAAAACCAAATTATCAGCTGAATTTTTAATTTTCTTAAGTTCAATGCGAGAAATTCAATTCATATTAAAACTTAATTACAGCAACTGCCATTTTTATTCTAAGAACTGTTGTTTACATTTGTTATATAATAAATGATCTTCTATAAAAATAAGCGAGAAAAGGTATTTAACTTCGATTCGAAGCAGCGCTATATTCCTAAGACCTGAAAGAAAACTTAAAGGTCATACTGCTTTTCACTAATTCATATATTTTTATCTATAACTCGTTATTCGAAACACAGTTAATTTCTACTTCATTTGAGACAGAAATGGTACACACTGCCTCCGGACTATAGTTTTTCGCTGTAGAATTGCTTTTAACATTCACTGTAAAACTTCGATTAGCCAGTATCCATCAGTTCGACATATTTAATGAAGCTACTAGCATAACACTGAATTTTCTTTTCCGTAAAACTCGACAGCTGTTTCACGCCTTTTTTCCATTTTTAGTTAATTCTTTGTTATTTAAATTTTTCCGTTTGTTTCCTTTATCTTTAGTTATTTTAAATGTTCCTAGATATTTGCACAAGTGTTTATAAGAAAAAACTGAAACGTATGAGTTTAAAGATTCGTGAAAGTCTGTATATTATTAATCAATCAGAAAAAGTGATAATTGAAGCATTATAGGAACGTGGTACCAGATCTAGCATTATATATGATATCAAAAAGTAAAAAAGAAAACTCTTTTTTACTTTTTTACTCTTTTTTTACTTTTTTACTTTAAAGAAAATCTTATCTAAAGCTTCTACTGCTAAAAGATTTATGCCATATGTAATGATGCCATGACATATGTAATGACAGCATCATTCAGAACTAGCAATTTGCTAGGCTATGTAAATGACAAATTAAATCAGCCTGTATCCTTTAGAATTGCAACATTTTCCAGGTAGTATAAGAATAACAAACACCCCGGTAAAATAATATAACATAAAGCATCATTAAAAGACGTAAAAATTAAAAAGATATATTAATGTTTTAACATAAAAAATTCCCAAAACAGCCAAATACTTCAGTGCGTTCTCACGATGTTATCAACAGACGAAGGTTCAACTGAATTATATTTTTGGTCTTATCAAACATGATGACACATACTCATATATATATGTGTGTAAGAAAAGGAATATGTAAAAGATTAAATTAGCAGCGTAAATTAATTTCCCTTTTCTATTCTAAAAATAGTAACCTCTCTCTGCACTGCGTCATTTTCGAGACTATTTTATGTCATATGATTCTTACGTAATTATGATGATGTAAATAGAACTTAACCAGCCAATAATAATTTTACAGCAATATTAACCATCCAATCAAAATGCCTTGAAAACCAAAATTAACTCATACTGACTTGAGATTTCATCCTGAACATTACGCCCTTGCTTTCCACGCTTTGGCCTAGCTACACTGCTGTCTGTCTGCTGCTGCTTTCTTGCTACAATGTTATCGAAAATGTAAGCCTTTTGGAAAATGTGTCTAATTGCATGTAACCCTAACATGTTGCTAAAAATAAAACTAAGATTTAATCTGTCTCCGCCATCCAAATTCCTGCTCCTGAATATATTACATATATATATATGTGTGTGTGTGTGTGTGTGTGTGTAAATATACATGTATATGTGTACGGAAGTTACTCGGATTAATTTCGCATCAGTTTTTATTTTTCATGGCAATAATTTGTATGTAATAATCATACCAAAATTTGTTGCCTGCGATTTACCATTTATAACATTTCTATCATTCAACCTCACAATTATTTCTAATTTACTGTGTTACTTCGTTCTTTTCAAATAATAATATTTACTTTTACAAATATTTATTTCCCATTTTAGATCCATTTAATTCATTGATAAGAGTTGAGCATATAATGGAAAAGAACTATTGTTTTCATGTAACGTATATTCAAAATTGACAAGGTATAGATAACATGTGATACCATTATCAGTTTTTAATATTTGATTTATTGATAAAGAAGTCACTCATATAAGGTGACAGGCAATCATGGTTTTCGTGTAGCTTATGTCAAAAATTGATATCCTAACTTTTTATTAGAATGTGAAGTTGCAGAATAGTGGATGTACTGTTTGACCAAGACAGCTAAGAGTAAATTCAGTAAGCATAGTCTAAAATGAAAATTCATGATTGAATAACCGGGATGCATAGCCTTAAAACTAGTCACCATCATTTTTTGTCTGAAAAAGACACACTGTATGATGTACTGAAAAATTTCAGCCAGTCAAAAAAAACTACTGCTTTCTTTTCGTTAGCGCACCGCTTACGAAATTAATTTAAGAGTTTTAGTATTACGGTGTTTAGATGAAAGAAGGCGTCGGTTCAGCGTAGGGTCCTGGAAAACCACTGTTTGTAGAAACACCTGCGCAAATAAAGGTGATGATGATTCCCAGAAAAAGATCTGTGTGGAGGCAGCCGTATGAGAACCGAAGACTACTTCTTACTCATCATTAAGCACTTGCCGTCAAAGTAAATCAAGTGCTTTATTTTCAACTTTTATTTAACCATATTAAGAGATACGTCTGAAAGAAGCCTTGAGTGATCCCATTGTGCCCACTAAATCGAGAAAAATCATTAAGTCGAAGAGCAAAACGTAATTTATGTCAATCAATTACAAGGTAACCTTTTAAACTGGAAATTAGTAAACTAACTCGGAAATTTACAGAAGGGAAAAAAAAATCAAATTATATTTATGTATAACAAATATGCGCTATGCTTCTGCTGATTATTTGTAAATAAGTCCATATATGTTCCAATATATGGAATGTATGGTTCCATATTTATATCCAGGATCGGTTACAAGACAATAATATATAGAATATGTAGTTCCAGGACAAGAATATATAGAACAATTATAACGCGATATTCGTATAACATTAAAATGTGTTATAGTTGATGAATAACCCATTACAATAAACTGGGCCCACCAGCGGCCGAGCGGTAAGGTCGCTGAACACTGGTAGTTCGGTCCGAGGTTCGAATCCCGCGAACGGGCTGGCTGCGTGGGCGTTTTCGTGGTTTTCCCCATGTGTAACGTGTATACGAGCCAGCCTCCCCTAGAAAGTCCTCCACGAAAGGCATCCCTCCCTTTAGGCAGATGGCCCTCAAGGCTTTGCCATAATCCCACACACACATTACAATAAACTACAACCGATACCAATAATTATAAATTATTATTATGTTGAAAAAATAATTTGAATTTTTGCCTAATTAATTAAGTTCGGACAAATCTGTAAGGTTGTACATTTTTCTGTGTTATTTAATTTCTGAATTTCTAACTCATATGTATAACTCACATGATGAAAAGGATAAAATCTTGCCATCAAAAATATAAATTACTAATATAAGATACTAGAGCCTATGGCCCCTATCAGGAAAAGTGTAAAAAAAAAAATGTCTTTCAATTAGCCTGTTTATCCTGCAAGGTGATATTTATTTTACAATTTTTGTGGTTCAAAGTATGTATGTCCTTCGGCTTATAATCGATTTCATTGATATTAGTTTTATGACTAATCTTTGTATTTATTTTCTGTAGTCTGCTTACAATCAGAGTCGTTTCTTAATTGAATAAGTGCCGAATATAATCATTTACGTTAATATTTAGTTATTTCAATTGGCAATGGAACTGGCTTTTAAAACTTAATATTTCAGCAGAAAAAAAAATTATACACTATAATCTGTTTACCGTAATAGATATTTTGAGCGCTTCTAATAATACCCTTCAATTAAAAAATATGTAAAATTGCAAATTATTAAAATTTTGAAAACACAACTACTAAGTAAATATTTAATGACATTCTGGAATCTAAATTTATTATACGCATTACAAATGTATCCACTAGTGAAAAAATATGCATCAGCTGTATGAGGAGCACTCCTAAAGAATATAATTTAAAAAAAGTGAACAAATGCTTTCCATTTATAATATTTGTAATTTTCCTTTAACCTTTAATTGAATAAAAATTCAAAAGAAAGGAACGGCAGAAATACAACTAAGAGAGCATTCAAAGGGTAATCAGTTAGTTCTAAATTTTCAATAAATTCCCTTTAAGATTATACATGAAGTATGACTTAAAAGTGGTTAAATTTTACCAAGCTCCTTATTTTTCACTCCCGAATTAAACATTGAATACTGCCAACATAATACGTACTATTCAAATATCTATTTTCCAAGATAGGAATTTATCTATCATTCCCCATTTATTGTGGTTTAATTTATTAATTTCCCAAGCTAAAGAGCAAATAATACTGACTTTCTTTCTAGCATTATTTAAATGACATGTAAAAGTAATAAACAGTTACACACGGAAATCATCGTGGGAGATTTTCCATAAGGAATTATTCTAATTTATACGGTTATAATATACATATTAATACTATAAGCTATTATGTTCATTGGACAGTAATATTATTTTCGATAAATTGATTTGTCTATCAAAAATAATATTATTGTCCAATGAAAAATATAATAATTATCAAAAATAATATTATAGTCAAAGTGTGTTGTTTATTAGGTTTGGTTAATTCTTACCAGAAATATAGGAACTTTTATACTCAAATGAGCTTCAAAACATGAAATTAAATTTGAATTTAAAGCGTCTTTTAATTATTAGTTCGCTAAAAATAGTAACATAACCGCTAATTTCTCTAATAGCGAAAAGAACCAAATAAAATAAACCCATGTAGCTTTATTTTTTTTTCACTGTTCTGACCAAACTCACTGACATAGCAACTAGATACTCAGAATTTTAATTTTTGCTATGTTTGTCTGCTAAGATGTTGATCAGCTTAAACAGTACTAATAGGAGTCTTGATTATAAGGGAACGTAATCTCTTAACACAAATTGTAGTGCGATGATAGAAATTTTTATTCATAGTTCTAAAATTAAACAAAAAGATTAAATAATTTTCGGGGTCTTTTTTACAGGTTTCTTAAATGTGGAGCAGATCCCTCATGATTGCCCACCCATGAACAGAGAAATATCTTTCAGAGATCTGTATCTCACTCAAATAAAAAAGAAATATTGCTTCACTGCCTTTAAATTATAGCTTTCTATGAACTTGTCCGCAGCCACGACTTCATTCATATCTCATAACTATGACATTTGACACTCAATCTAACTCCGTTCCATAAACTATAGTTAACTATGTCAGTCACTTAACCTTCTTTTCATCAATCAATCCTGTTTTATTGGGAAATCTTTCTTTCTGCTCTACTGATTGAATCTTCGCACGAGATTTCTTTGCTTTTTCTCCATCGTACAATGTTCAATTGAACACAACGTTGTGAAGAATAGAAACATTTTATTATCTGCTAATGACATTTTGACTCAAACAACACAGAATCATATTTTATAACTTATTATTTGATAAGGAAATAATTAAAAAAGTAAAAAAAAATTGTGAAAACTTTCCGATTTTATATTACTCCCAAAGGGGCGTTTTTTTAACGTTTTGTGTGTTACCTTTATTTATTAAATATCATGTTCTTCTCTCTTAAACCACACAAAATTCAATACAATAGCAATATCCCAAAGTATTTAAAAAGATCATATCTTTGGAATTTCCAAAAGACAGTTTTGCGCGCTGGAAATAAAAGTGCTTTTTTTCGTACAGTGTTGCCATTGCTCGCTTTGAAATCGTTGAGTTTGTTAATCAAAAATTAGTTAACGTTTTACAAAATATGAAATTTATAATAAAACAAATTCCATATTTGTGCTTTCTGATGCCCATATTCGAGTGGAGGACTACGTTATTCAAAATTTGATGTTTTTTCACAATGCGAGAAACATACATACATTCATGCAGATTTTTCATTCTTTAATTTCTTTAAATATATAATGCAGGGCTCTAATATTTTGGGGCAACAATTTGAAAAGAGAAACGCCGTTTTATAGTGTTATATGCCAAAACAAAATTAATAGCTTGTAAGGATTATGTCAATTTTATTAACAGGTAAAATAATTTAAGTTCCTTTCCTGTCAAATTCTTAACTTCAACTTACTACTTCCGGCCAGAACGTAGTTTTGGAATCTTGCTGAATATTTAATGAGGAGGAGCGGTATTTAAACCACGAAGTTACTTACAAAGTGAGAGAGAATTAGAGTTTCTGATTCACGCGCGTCTGCCTTTTTGGCCACTCTCTCTCTCAAAGCTGTTATTACGCTCGGCCGTACTCAGGCGTTTGCTAAGCTTCGTAGTCAAATAAGTTAAGGGGCCAACTCGATTTGAATCTTGATAGCTTCGGCTATATTTCTTTAGTTAATCTTAGTTTTAGTTTAATTCTTAGTCTCTTAAGTTCAAGCCCAAGTGAGGGCTTTGTTTGTACACTCCCAGGCGGAGTTTTGTTAAATCTTATTGGAATAATAAAGGGTTAGTTATTCTTCTATCTTGTTGTTTCTTGTCGCCCGAACTTAAACGATTATTCGCTTATCAGTTCTTAAGATTCTTCACTTCCAGCATTAACTTAGAATTACAAAGTGAGGAACTCTACAAGCTTTTCTGGGCAAATTGCCTCTGCACACAAAAACAATTATGTGAATAAATATATCTCAGTTCTATAATTAATTTCTAGACGTTATTTCTCAAAGAGAAATTTTATAACTGAAAAGCAAAGGAGGAAAATTATAAATAAATACTAGTGCTAATAAATGCATCAAGTAACATTTCAAGATATTGTAGCCGTTGTGGCTCAGAACATAATTACATGATTTACATGATTATTACATTATTTAAAATACTCAAATCACTTTACAGAAAAGCGTACGCTTACAGTAGGACACATTACAAATACACTTTACACACTTCACAGAAATTTACAAAGTATATTGCGGAACATCCAAATAGAGTAGTAGTACACAGCGTTAAACTTCTAGAAACGGCTAAATGAATATTAAATTATTACTCTAGGTCCTATTCTTATTATCTCTCCCTCCCAGAAAAAGGTTTAATAAAAAAGTATGTATATACTATATACATATAACGAGACATAGGTCAGCCCCGAGTTTTGCAAGCTTGTCGATAATCTGGGCGATCTTTCCTACCAGATGCTGTTGTTTACCATAAACTTGCAGATGGCTTATGTATTGTTACTTGTGATTTTGAAGGAGGTGTTCAAGTGGACAGATGGTAAGGTAATGCTCTGGGGTGCCAATTTCACCATACACGCAGAGATCGGTGTTGCTGACGTCGTATCCATTAATATATTCGGTAAAGTGACCACGTCCTGTAATAAATCTTATTAACTGTGGGGAAGTGATGTTGCGCAACACACACACATACATATACATATATGAATAACTCTCATTATAAAAAGAAACTGCAGTGGGTATCCAGAATTACCAGTGTTCAGCTACTTTAAACTCAGTCGCTGGTGCGCCCAACAAAGCAAGATAATAGTTAGATACTTTCAGAATATTTTATGTTTAAAACTGAAGAATCAGTAGCATATATGGGATAAGAGAATCATACGCTAACTATGACTTCGAAATCAGGCAAAGCTCAGTCTTAGACTGACCTTGGTTTGCAGTTGAGATTTTGAGATTTCGAGAGAAACTGGACTGGTGACAACTCGGCGAAATTTAACTTTAGGTATGGATTCAAATTTAAGTAAAACATTTCAACAATAAAGGTAAAACATTAAGTGATTAGATAAATAATTTCAACCACTTTAGGCAAAACAGTTCAATAATTTATGTAAAACAATGCAACTTTATATAAAACTGGTCTATTGAAAATCGCTATGTGTCTGAGAAAGTCGCTCTTTTTGAAAGAGCTATCAAGTTCAATGTTCCGTCTTACCTTCTTCGGGAACATGCAAGGACCTGACTCGGAACAGAGAGCTTACTAAAGCTATGTTCAAAACTGTGGGAAGTAGACAGGATACACAAGAAGGGTATACAAAACCCTTTATTTTTCTCTATTTACAAAAACTTCCGTACTTCGGAATACACAGACCCGCTACTCGGGGTCTAACGTAAAAATATAAAAATAGAAACTAAACTTTAATTTAACTTTAAAATAATAAACGTGGAAGATTGGCCTTATATTAACAGGAAGCCGTATGTAGTACAGAGAACTGTGAACACTACAATACGTTTAAAAATTATCAAGAGGATTAAAACCTCTGGCCTCGAAGGCAACCAGCAACTGAGTAAAACTTCTAAGGTAAGCGGCCTGCTTCGACTCACTGCTTCCTCTCTCTCGCTTGGCAAAAAGCCACAACTTAAATACTTGGCGTTCGCCAGACAAACTTTGCATAAATACATTAACGCTTATAATTCTGGCCGGAAGCAGAAAATAAGAAGTGATAGTAAAGATTTAAAATAAAATAAACGTTAGTAAAACTTAAGATCCTTACATACTTCCCGGCAGAGTTAATTAGTTTGAAACTGAGGTCTAAAACGACCTTGTTGAAAACTTTTAGCTCTAGAATCTAACGCGAGGCCAATCTTTTACAAACATTTTTCGCTAGAAACTAGAAATTTAAAAGAAAGAAATTTGTTTTTACAATAGCAGCTCCCAGGACACACAATTTTTTCATCTGTACTGCATCTAAACAGGAGCTCTTATTCAAATCTGGTTCCTTCCAGAGATCTGGAAGGAAAACTAGTTTAATGAAATGTTACACAATGAAATGGCAAGTAACATGTATAATTATATTTCTCTTAACATTCTTATTTCATTCATAACTATTTTAGTTATCTCTCCTCGTGCTCTCTGACATGTGTTGTAAAAGAACACCAAACAGGAATGTGTTTATGTCTATGTGTTCAACACTTCCTCCTACAATCAAAACACTAACGTGTTAAAATTCAATATACCAAGACCTCGTAACACACCCTAATTTCAACTCTAAACCCTGAGGTACTATTCTAAAAGTGGCTAACTCTGAAGTGTAGCGTCAGAGAGCCTAACTACATCATTCAACCTTTAACACATATTCACCATGATTTAGTCTTTTTACAGTCACACAAATAAAAAAAATTTTAACCTTACTTTCACTTTTACCATATCACGGTATTTCTTAACATTTAAAATAACAGTTCACATTGTATATAAGAACATATTAACATGCCGTTAATTTTACACATTTGAAAACATACATTAGTAGTACATTGTTAACTTCTATTCTTTTCAAAGCAAGTGCCAATTCTTTCTACATTGAAATAATACATTTCAAAAAGTCTTTCAGACTAAAACTTCTTTCTGGACAGAATGTTTTAAATAATATTTATACAATAACTTTTTACAATATTTAAGTCTTTACACAACGCTATTATACATCAACATTAGTTTTACACGCGAATAATTGAAAAACATAATACCAAAATCGGTAACAACTCATTTCTCGCCCTTTTGGCGATAAAGGTAGACCTCGCATGAGGTAAAACTTCTTGAAATCTGCCACTTGCAGTAAGAATGAAAGATTAACTTAAGTTTGCAAAGTAACATAAAATTTTACTTATCTTTGTGATATTCGGACATTCTTTTCTGGGCCCAGTCCTGAAAGGTAGTGCAGATTGTTGTTTGATTTATCCTCCTTCTTGTACGGGCTCGCCCTTCAGTGCTTTCCTCTAGATGCTTTCTTTTTTCTCCAGTTCGGTCACCCTTGAATACCTTCTTTTTCGCTTCTGCCTGTGGTCTTGGTCGTTTGATGGCAGCTGGTCTTGGCGGAACCGGGAAACTTCTTTCGTGATCCTGCTTGGACCTCGTTGCTGGCCGTTCAAATTTTCCTTGTAACTTTTCCTCCGTCGCTGGTGGCCCTTCCGCAGTTCGGCGACATTTGCTGCGGAGAGTCCTGTCGGATGAGTAGATCTTCCGTTTTAGAGCCGGGTTACAGTTGCCGTCATTTCTCCTGGTTCTCTTTGCATACGTCGTCCTTCTCCCTTCTTCATTCTGGGGGTGTTCGTGAGCTCTCTTTTCTGGACGGTGGAACGGCTTCTTTTTCTTGCTACCTTCAATTTTTCCGCGGGGAAACTTTCTTTTCACATGCTACTGCCTCTTAATGGCTTGCCCTTGTACTTGTCGTTTTTCCACCTCTGGAGCTTGTGCTTGCGGTGTCTGCCGTGCCGGATCCTGCAAAAGATCTGAAAATATTTGCATTTTATTGCGATCATAGTAGGGTTTGATTTGATCAATGTTTGCAGAGCAGGTTTTCACCATTTCTAGCTTTTAACACTACTACAGCGTGAGTTATTTTTTCTATGACATATGGTCCTTCAAATCGTGGAAAAAATTTGGCAGTTTTATCTTCCGGAGCTGAAGAAAGTGAATGCTTAATTTTTAAAACTTCATCCCCTACTTTATAAGCTACTCCCCGTCGTTTCAAGTCATAATATAATTTTTGTTTTCTCTGTGCTACTTCAGTATTCTTCTTTGCTTCCTTAATTAGTTTTTCTATATCACCCATTTTAAATTCTGGGGCTCTTTGTTGCACATAAAATAATTTATCTAACAGCGTTATAATCTTTCTGCCACACAGGAACACTGCGCGCCTGTATCCAGGAGTGCGGTGGCTGGGATATTATTCACCAACACTTCAATCTTCGGAAGAGTCAAATTTTTCACCATTACTGTATTTAACTTGAAGGAAGAGGGGTTTTCTTGGCCTTCGGATTTCCGCACCCTCCCGTCAGCAGAAATCGGTTTTAGTTTAAATCCTTTTTCGTTTTCGTGCTTTCCTTCTTTTTCCACTGGCCTTGAGACTTTTTTCCTGGATTGCTATTGAATTCTCGACGTTCGCCGGCTGTTTTTGAATGCTCGGGTTTCCTTGCCCACTGATTCGCTTTGCTTCCGTAGCCGTGTGCTTGAGTTTGCTGTAGTCTTGGCGCACCAAATTGGTTTCGCTGTTGATATTGGAGTCTTCTTTCAACGTCCGCCGTTCTTCTACTTTCAAACTGGATTGCTAGCTCAAATAACTTTTCCAGTGTAGTCGGATTTCTTAATTCAATAAAGTCTTGCACTTGGGGCAGTAACCTCGGCAAAATCACTTGAATTATCTCAGGATCCGGACGGTTTCCATACAAGAGTTTGAAAACGTGAATTTTTCTTAAAATAAAGCTTGAGAGGTTTTCGATTCTTTGTTGATATATAGTAAAAAGTTCCGTTTCTAATTTCGCACGATCCCTTACGACAGGGAAGGCTTTTAGTAGGGCAGTCTTGAAATTCTCGTAAGTATAGGTGGGACTTCCTGCTTGACCCAAGAGACTTCTGCCTATACATTTGAACCAGTTAAGCGCTTGGCCCCTCAAAGCGCTGGTAGCTAAGGTAACTTTTTGAAAATCGTGCACGGGGTAGAGCATGAAGTGGTCATCCAATTTTTCCAAAAAACTGGTTACCGGTGAGTTTCCATTAAATGTTGCTTCTGGTTTCATCGAAGCGCGCATGGTGTGGACGATGTAACCAAATCCTTCCAGGGCGGCAGCGTGCATTTCTGGATTCTGAGCCGCTTCTGAAGGCAGCACAGGTTCTTCTTGAAACTCGGCCATGGTTATTCTTCTTCGTTGGGCGCCACTATCAGGTTCAATGTTCCGTCTTACCTTCTTCGGGAACATGCAAGGACCTGACTCGGAACAGAGAGCTTACTAAAGCTATGTTCAAAACTGTGGGAAGTAGACAGGATACACAAGAAGGGTATACAAAACCCTTTATTTTTCTCTATTTACAATAACTTCCGTACTTCGGAATACACAGACCCGCTACTTGTGGTCTAACGTAAAAATATAAAAATAAAACTAAACTCTAATTTAACTTTAAAATAATAAACGTGGAAGATTGGCCTTATATTAACAGGAAGCCGTATGTAGTACAGAGAACTGTGAACACTACAATACGTTTAAAAATTATCAAGAGGATTAAAACCTCTGGCCTGGAATGCAACCAGCAACTGAGTAAAACTTCTAAGGTAAGCGGCCTGCTTCGACTCACTGCTTCCTCTCTCTCGCTTGGCAAAAAGCCACAACTTAAATACTTGGCGTTCGCCAGACAAACTTTGCATAAATACATTAACGCTTATAATTCTGGCCGGAAGTAGAAAATAAGAAGTGATAGTAAAGATTTAAAATAAAATAAACGTTAGTAAAACTTAAGATCCTTACAGAGCAAGGAGCACGGTATCGCATTCTGTACTCTATAATGTTTCCAATTTAGTTACCAAATATTTATACAATTTCCTTTTTGCCAAAAGCCAGATTTAAATACATGAACGGGCTTGTCTATATTTCAGATTAGTTGATCTCGTAGTTATTGAAAGGATAAAAATGTGTTTTTACAATTAATTATTAAATCTTCATATATCACTATTTCGAAATATATTGATACATGGTCTTGTATATTAATTTTTAAATCATAGAGTTTTTCCTCCTTGGAAAGGAGGGGCGTTTGTCACAATCCATTAATATACCTAGGGCCTTTTTTCTAAATTATCTGACACTAACGTTTTCTTCCTTTTAAAAATCATTCATATTCTTACAAACAAATATTAACAAAATATTCTAATTAAAAAATAATTTCTTAAAATATCCATTCAGAGATAAATAGACTAAGGAAACCTTCCAAATAGTACGTTAGATTTCCTAAGTTATTGTACACGTGCTCAGGTATGGATAACGTTTAGATAGGGATTGTTTTCAAAAGAGATGAAGACATTTTGTATTTTAAATTCATCGTAATAAGATTGTTTATGTAAACATATTCATTATAATAAACATCAATAATCGAAACACTACTCTAAAATTGAGAAGTTCGTCTTAGCATTACTGCCTTCCGAGTTCTTACCAACTGACATCTAATGCCGTAAGCATATTTCTGATATAATATTTCATCTAATGTCTAATGTCTATGCGTAATGTTATTAATTTACCGAATGAAAAATACAATATTTATGAAATCTTTATTGAAAACCGGTTGTCGTTAACGGGTAAGTGAATTTCATTGAATTTGTTTTATTAAACCCCAAAGCACACGTTTTCAAACAAAAATGTTTTTTTGTACTTGGAAGTTAAGAAGTAAAATATATTTCACTCATTTGTTAGATGACTCTGCTATTTCGTCATTTTATATTACTCAACATCTGATTAAGACATGTACGTGTTTTAATTAGATATTTTTTTATATCTGCACATTGAAAATTGCCGCATTTTATTTTCATTCTGCAATTTACTAACGATATTAATGACATCTAAACGTTGCTATCAAGAGCCTTTATTTGCATGTTTACATTTCGCATTTTTATTACAGAGTACATATTAAAATGGTTTTGGGGTCTTTGATGCATACTCTCATCTCCTGCTATAAACAGTTAAAACAGAATATTTATTAGTACATGACAAAAACCTTTGTACTTAAACCACTAAAGATAACAAAACCAATGTTTGTAAAACTTTATCTGTAGTTTCTCTGCTTTTAGCGATCACGAATCAGATAAATGCAATCACGTCCTCTGTACCAGAGTTCACTTCATGTGCCTGTCGTCCGAGTGAAGTGACTCGTGAAGCAAATGGACGTCTCTCATCAAATTAAATGTTCTCACGCCCTTTTCATTTTTATCACGACCCTTCATCGCAGTATGCATCATGAGTCGTCAAACTAGGCTCAGATGGTCACGAAAATGCGAACTCCACTTTCAAATAATAAATTTTTTTTCCTCGAATGTGTTTGGCATTTTGTGGTGTTTTACTAGCTTTTCAAAGCCTGGCTGCAATTTTCCAGTTTCACTGATATTTTCTTTTTATTTCCGCAGACAGCCTTTTTGATCCCAAATATTCTTCACATTACAAACACATGCGGTTTTACGAAAGACATAAATTATTCCCTTTTACAGTTAAGGAAATAAGATTTTTTCTTTTTTGAAGAAAAGGAAAAGCAAAAATATCGTTTTATGTTTGTTTTACTCAGAAATTGCAGTAAAATATGACTTTAACTGTGAAAGAACCTATCTGATAAAAAAATTAATAAATAAATAAATCTGATTTTAAATTTTTCAGGTTTTAAATTACGTCCAAATGGGAGTTTTTTACATTTTGTGTGTTACCTGTATTTATTAAATATAACGTTCTTCTCACTTAAACCACAAATTCAGCTCAACATTGCAAAATAATTTTTAAATGAGCATATCTTCAGAATTTTCTATACAGAGTCTCACGCGCTGGATATAATTTTTCCCTCCGTAGAGTGTTGCCATTTCTCTCTTTTAAATCATTGAGTTTGTCACTAAAAAATTCGTTGAGGTGTTACAAAATATGAAATCGATAATAAAACAAATTTCAAATTCAAATTAGGGCTTCCACATACCCATATTCTATGGAAGATTACGTTATTCAAATTTTGGTGGCTCTAGGTGCCGTTCACAGTGCGAGAAATATACATACATTCATGCAGATTCTTCATTATTTAATTTCTTTAAATATAATACAGGACGATAGTAGTTGGTGACAACAATTTCAAAAGTGAAGCAACGCTTATCGTGAATCGACGCAAAATGCCATAAAGAAATGAATAGTCCTTCTGGGCAAATTGCCCCTTCGGACTAAATATAAAGAAATAAATAATGTTAAGATATTAATATACGATAATCTTGTCTCCCATTCATAAGTCTTGCATCTGCCAGTAGCATATCTCAGATGATTCAACTTAATGCACTCTCATCACAATCACTACCTCATGCAAATCTTAATCCCTATTTCTTCAATTTCAGAAAATGAAACATAACTGTAAATAGGTGGTTGACATTTCTGTATACAGTGCATTTATTCTAACAATCTCTCTTTTATGTTAATTTTAAGAGTTGTTCGGTTTGATTTAATAGTGTTTTTAAAGGCCTGTAATCCTTAGACCTTTTTTTTTCCCTGTATTTCCTGTATTGTTTTTTTGCTTTATGCAATTTCGGTTACTGAAAGATCTTCATATGAGTACTCTATGTTTATAAACAGGAGAAAATCTGTGCTTTATTTTATCAACTAGGATATTTTTTAATGTATACATTCTCTGTGGAAATTAAATGACAGCCGGGTAAAACTGCTGGCAATTTTATCCTGCATTTGTTTCTCTGTGTAACGCCTTGGCTTCAGAAAATGTTTCGTGGTTTTGTACAGGTAAAATACAAAATTAATTTCTCGTTTAGTTCTTCTTACCTTCTGCAAGTTTAATTGTTTTCCGGACCAACGCTTCTAATTAAGTTCAAAATTTTGCTTAAAGTAACACTCAAAAGGAAAGATTCTGAACTGTACATGGAATTCCAAATTGCACGTTCTGAATGCTTTGAGAAGCGGGAACTAAGAGTGTTGTAATATATGTAGCATATCTCAGACATATGTAGCATTGGTCATATATCAGAGGTACTGTTGGCAGCTTGGGGTTGGAATAATCTTCGCTTTTACGAACTGAATGAAGAAAATACCGAAAAAGCACTTTTGGTGTTTATTGTCAGAGAACTAAAAGGGCGAAAAAATGGAGTGCAGTTGACTTTAATTATAAGATCACCCGTTATACCTATCATTCTATTAGAAAGATTGGTATGAAAGGTTCCCACCTGATGAGACAATACTAATACGTTTCTGCTACATTGATCGTTCGAAGTAATGTCTTTTTCTATAACATACGTAAAGTTTCTATAACGAGCGTCAAACTGCATTTCAAATTGGTGACGTTACAAGAGAGCTTTTCAAATAAATTTAATAAACTCTTAATATATTAAAGGTGAATGATGAGTAAGGTATACTTAGTACAGTTTTCAATCAAAAAATTGAGGAAGCTGAGTAAAAGGACTGTCTTGTTTCACGACAAAACTTGTTTCCATACCGCTAAATTCACAGATAGTCAGCCTCCTTAAGCAATGATAATGGGAACTAGAGAAATATTTCAGTATAACCCTGATTTAAGGTAGTGTATAATGATTAATGGAAATTGCTTTTGGATTTGCCGCCTTAAAGAAGTACCTACTTCTGTGGATTCTACTTCAAGCTGGAGATCATCTCAACACAAGCCTGAGTCTATGCAGACTACAAGGACATTTTTGAAGAAGGAAGACAGTGATTGCGGTTTCAGCGAAATAAATACAGTGTCTACACATTTTTTGAACGATTTCTATAAAGATTTTTAAAAAGCAGATATTTTTAGAATAAAAACTTCTGCTAACAGCTTATTATTTGAGATTAGATATATCGTCTGCTACTTTTAAATTTACTCTTCTTTCAAAATGTCGCATGTAAACAAGCTATGGAGGATATATAAATGGTTTGGTTTATGTGATTACGGCAAAGCCTCGAGGAATATCCGCCTAGGGGTAGGGATGCCTTCGTGGAGCCCTTTCTAGGGGAAACTGGCTCGTATAGACGTTACACATGGGGAAAACCAGAAAACGCCCATAAGCCAACTCGTTCGCGGAATTAGAACCTCGAACTGAAATACCAGTATTCAGCGACTTTGCCACTCAGCCGCTGGTGGGCCGTTGTGAAATTAATTTTTAAGTCCATTAAAATTTTTAAGTGCAAAATAAGTAAAATTAATAATCAGAAAGGAAAAAACAATTAGTCATCACTTCTACATGGATGGAAGAGTCCAAACTAATACAAGAAAAAGGTGCATACTATTTTTAATGTTTGTAAAGTTAAATCATTATTAACAGAGAAACCCCGATGGGGAAATTAATTATAAACTCTTTAAACATATCTCTAGCATCAATAAATAAAATAATACACTAAGATTTATAACTTAGGAAAAGCTAAAAAGTATAATCTTTACTAGATTTTGCCGAGGATGTGGCTCAATGCAGAACATATTGTAAAATCTTACATGGGAACTATTTAGCAGAAGTAACATACATTGTGACCCCTGATGAAGCATGGGTTTACCTAAATGACTGTAACAAAAATAAAGCCTAGTTATTTTTGAAAACGAAGAGAAAAAAGAGTGCAAACCTAGTTCTATCAACGCAAAGAAAGCTTATAATGAGAAATTAAAAATAAGAATAGTGGAGGAAATATGAAATGCCAACTCAAGGTACTATTATAAGGAGAAAGTTTTACGTCCGATATTTACAGAAGTAGTTCCATTTCTTTTTCCCAATGACTTCTTGAAAGTAGTGGAAGAGAAATGGTAATCAGTACCTCTGGAAATTTTATGAAAAGCCCTTCAGATTGTCATGGAAATCATAATAAAGACTTGTAAGATTCTCACTAGTGTATTTCTCAGTCACTGTAGAAAATGACGAATCTTAAGAACTAGTTAGCGAATAATCGCTTAAATTCGTGTAACAAGAAACAACAAGATGAAAGGGTAACTAACCCTTTATTAATCCAATAAGATTTAACAAAACTCCGTCTTGGAGTGTACAATAAAAACCGACACTTGGGCTTGAACTTAAGAGACTAAGAAATAAACTAAAACTAAGATTAACTAAAAGAGATAGCCGAAGCTATCAAGATTCTAATCGAGTTGGCCCTTTAACTCTATTTGACTGCGAAGCTTATCAAGGGCTTGAGTACGGCCGACCGTAATAACAGCTTTGAGAGAGAGAGTAGCCGAAAGGCAGACACGCGCAAATCAGAAACTCTGATTCTCTCTAACTCAGCAAGTAGACTTCGGTTTAAATACCGCTTCTCCTCATTAAGTATTCAGAGTGATTCCAAAACTGCGTTCTGGCCGGAAGTAGTAAGTTGAAGTTAAGAATTTGACAGGAAAGGAACTTAAAATTTAACTGTTAATAAAATTAACATAATCTTTACGGACTTAAGAGTAAAAAAAGGCAATCATTTGGAACATTTACGAAAATTCGAATTCCAATGCAATGAAACTAAATTCCAATGCAAAAAACGGAAGCTAGTGTCAGCTATCTCTGCCGTGTATTAAATATCACGATTTTTGACAAATGTATTAAAGTACTCCACGTTCTATAAATGCTTAAGGAAGATAATTTTAAAAATGATTCCATTAATTTATTTTTAAATGTTTCTTTATATTACGTATTATCGGCTATTGCATTTATTAAATATTAAAAGCACGCCAACTTTATAGTCCCATGTCATTTAATATTGCTCATTACAAACACTATACTAATTATATATGTAATTAATCCATACTGTTTTATTTTACTTTTCGTTATTTTACTTTACCCATCAGATAATCCCCAATATAGTGCAAAAGATTAGAAAAGTGCAAACGAAAATATTATATACCTGTTGTCTCATGTCGTTTACAAATAAAAAGAGCAAAGGGACCAGAATCTTCAAAAGCTTGTTTGTTTATGCCCTCTGCTAAATAGGCCAACTAAGCAACGGAGAACAATCAATCAACCACGGCAAAGGGCCGATATGGCAAATAAGGTGACATTTATTGAATATAACACAATGAGATTGCAATAAATTATAATAAAGACTAGTTTAATAATAGAGACATACTGATAAAAATTAGTTTAAAAAGTAGATAATGTCTGAGTTAGGTAAATTAAGTAAAAAAGAAGGTAAAGCTACAATTATATTGCAGCACTTGAAAATCGAACGACAATTCGGCCATCCGCATAATACTTAACGACGAAGCAACGTTTCGTTTGCGTGGAATGGTACATCGTCCCATCACTATCCGAATATAAGGTATTGAAAATTATCCTACCTTCGATGAATGGGATTCACCAAAACTTCTGCGGCATTTCATAGAAAAGGCCACCTGATTTTTGTCAAAAGTATGGTGACGAATATGTCATATCTTAATATGTTGCAGCTGATTTATTATTTACAAGTTTCATTTCCCAGCAAAGATGAGATTCGTCGCTACCTGAAAGGTGGGCTTCCACAATCATTGGTTAACATTGGCAGGATTATTGGCAGTATTCAGATGACCACCATCGTCTTCAGACCTTAGGCTTAGTGAATTTTGTCTTCATGGGAACATGTGAAAGACACATGTTATGTACCTTTCCCATATTAAAGGAGTTACAAGGTGCTTTATAGCTAGCTGCTTTGGTGACCACCAGTAGGAAAATGTTATAACGCGTACGACAAAATCTGGAGTATCCCTTGCACGTGCATTGCATGTCATTATATTATGAATAAAATATGAAAGATTTTTTACTTCATTTCATGTAGCATTCATTTATTTGCCGGCAGTATTTTACGAAACTCAGCATTATGAAAGTTGACGAATCATTTATAAAAATCGTGTACACTCATTTGTCATGTGTATAGTAAATTAACAACATACTGAGCAATATAAAATTTAATGCATATGTAAGATGTGTATGTAACTGAGTATACAGAGTGGCCCCAGATCCAAAGCAAGCGAAGAACCCATAAACTGCAAGGCAATATTATGCAAGATGGCCTAAGAGATAAATGCAACCGAACATGGGCGACTTCACTTGGTTTGAATTCGGTTTGTCTTGGGCCACCTGGTATGTCCGGACGGCAGCTATTATCTAGGGGCTGCATTTTATGCGTGAAACGTTGTTTTATAAGAGCTAGTCAGCTGAACCATCGAGGCAGGTAAAGAATAATTAAATGCCAATTTGCCACGCAGAATTAAATTAAGAAGAAAAGAATTTTTTACACTAGTTAAAATAGCAGCTACATAGTTTTGTTATAGCCTTTTTTATTCCGTCAAAAGTTTTGATTGCAAATGCGAATATCAACTATATTATGATCCCGGTGACATTTGCCGCCCATCTAGATACAGAAGTAAATAACAACAAAAAGTATCAAATAACATGTAAGGAAATAAACGAAAATTCTGTATTTATTTTTGAAGAAAAACCATTTAATTCCAATATTTTAAAATTATGTTATTATTGCGCTTGTTACTTTATTCGCGAAACCCTCCATGATATTACAGAAATCCATCTAATTGCTCTTGCTGTTATGTAGACAGTAGAAAAAGATTTCTTGAACGCAAAATATGGAATTATTGCTTTAAAAAACTTCTTAAATGGTTTTTATTTAGAAAACGCTTCTCAGAACTAGCAGCAATATCGTGGAGGGTTTTGCATGGAGAGTTTTCGTTTATTTCCTTACATGTTGTTTTGATATTTTTTGTCGTTATTTGCTTCTGTATCTAGATGGGCGGCAATTTTAGGGACGGCTCCCGGGGGAGGGGTGCAAATGTCTTAGCTACGCCACTGGTGAAAAATTACTTTTCTTATTTTTAGTTATTACAGTTTTAAAAGTGTGGGTTGATTATTAGGTAAATATATCTGTCACTGATCATAAATATTTAGGCTCATAAATACCTTTCTCAAAATATCAGTTTTGACCAGCAGCACCGCTCCGCAATAGAAAATTCAGAAGACTTTGCACAAGCCTGTCCGAATAAAAATCACGTGACACGATTTTCGTTCCAATAGATTTTACGCACTTCTTGATTTAGTCTCGATGATCGCAGTCCTTACTTAGGATTCGAATCTAAGCCTAACAAAATTTTTTAACAGTGTTTACCTTTGGTTACTTATAATAAATAATGAAAAAAATCTGATACCTTTTAATAAAATTTAAATGCAGAAATATTTTATAAAAATTATCCTTTTGCAAGCAAAAAGGTAGTTTAATTTCGCATCATTAAAAAAATATATATATGACTCGAATTTCAATAAAAGGTCCTAAATTTAACTTCTAACATAAATATAACTTTTAACTTTTGTGCATGTGTTCGTTAATCATCCACATAATTTTACATTTAAAAAAAACTCTCTATATATATGTTTTCCTTGCTAATAGGACACTGAAAAATCATTAAAAGAGTTTCGAATTCTGTTACGTTTTGATTTAATTGTATGCACATTTTAGTGAATATATATAACACTTTTCCTCATTTATTCTTGCAGCATTCGTAACTATTTTACCGTGAGTCTCATATTTCGAACTCTATCCTTGCAGCTTGAACGTGTTTACAATTACTTTGTCACATAATTTATCAGAAGGACTTCGCTTTCTACATGTTCCATTTTTTTCTTCTTGATACCAGTCATTAGCATAGTAAGAGAGAAAGAAGTCCGTGAGAATGTTTCATGAAGTTTGCGTACTTGATCTATTTAAACATGAATGAAATGTAGAAGATTGTTTTTCATCGATACTCGAAGGTCATTTAAGAGACGTTTAGTAACTCTATCAGATTTTTGTTTTTCATCTTTCAAAAATATCAACAGTGAGGAATATAAATATTTGTTTTTAGCCTAGCACTTTGGCTGTTAAATGTAAGAAGAAATGACAACTTGTTGATGTTGCGTTATGACTTATCTCACTTATCTCTCAGTAACATCATAAAAACCCGCGAAATTCATCGCGGCAAGCAGTGCAAGACTGAGCCTACCGTAGGCAAGAGCCTTGAGCACCATGCAGGTGACAGTGTACGACTTCTCTCAGTTCCGCTCCCAATTTTGATGGAGAAAAACCTCAAAATTTTGATGGACCCCCCGCACTTGAGGATCTGCTACGCCTCTTTCTCTAATACCAACCTCTCAAAAGGACATTAGGCTCGCCACATGTGTAGAGTGCCCCCATACCGCACAGACACTAAACATTTCAAATGCTCATGCCTTCTCTGGAATTCAAAGCCGGGTCCTTCGGTACGGCAGTCAGCTTCGTTAACACTATCCCGGTTGGGCAGTCCAAATGACAACTTAAGTGTCTTCGATGTCGACGACTCAAACACCTGCGTAGTCAAAAATTAGCGTTTTGACTTCTAACAGCTTAATGGTAATTTCAGATGTTTACTGTAAATGCAAATAGTAATTAACCGGTTAACTGTCAAATGTCTTAAATTTTATTTTAAAAATAAGTTCCTTTAATATCATAAAGACACGACTGGGACACTTTTAACAAGAAAAAAATCAATTATCACATATCATAGTCATTTATTTTTTTACAGGTCTCCATAGGGGACATGCTAGTTATGAACTATTTTTTTCTTCCATTTCTATGTGGACGTATTCTGTATAGAATGCAACACTGCATTTGCCAGTCCTTCCGAATTTTGGCAATTTATTCTAAAATACAATCTCCAAACCGAAGTACCAAATTACGAACTTTTCTCTCATTTGCTGCAACTGCTGCTAGTTCTGAGAAGCTTTTTCTAAATAAAAACTACGTAAGAAGTTTTTTAGAACAATAGTTGTATATTTTGCATTCAGAAAATCTTTTTCTATTGTCTACATAACAGCAAGAGCAATCAGGTTTCTATAATGTCATGGAAGGTTTTGCGAATAAAGTAACAAACACAATAATAACAGAATTTTAAAATATTGGTAAGTAATTTTTTGGTACAAAAATTAATTTAGAGTTTTTGTTTATTACCTTACATGCTGTTTTGATATTTTTACTGACGTTTCATTTTACACAGGAGATATTTTCTTTGCTTAACTTCATAAGACACAAGAATAGCAAAGGTATAAAAGTAATTGATTAATTGTCAATTAAAACCTATCTAGGGGAAAAGAATATGTAATATATCAATATAAACTGCTACATATCAACTATAAATAACAAACAAGACCTCACCACTTGGGCAAGCGATAATAACGTAATAACGAATAAGAAGATTGGTGCATAGACGGTAGACTGGTTAGCGGAGCCTACTAAGGTATCGAAGGACCCGGGTTCGTATCCCGGAGAAATCATAATTCTAACTGTTCGTCTCTTCACAGGAGGCAACGGTAGCCGGTTGTTAAATGCCTCCATAATAAAATGATCACCACTCCTGGCCTTAGGAACGGCCAATGCTAAGGCCTTAGGAGTAGCCATTGTTGAATGGGCAATTGTTCGCCATTGGATAATATGTTTTACAGAATTGTAAGCGACATAAAATCGACTCTGCGTAGTATCAACACCAGCGCAGTATTGACACTACATAGGACGGACACGCAGTGAAGTTTGATTTCTGTTTATCTGATTATGGCAAAGCACGCTAGGGCTATCTGTTTGAGGGAAGGGATGCTTTCTGAAGAACTTTCTAATGTAAACTGGCTCGTATATACGTTACACACGTAAAAAACAACGAAAACGCTCATACAATCAGCCTGTTTGCCTGGACTCAGACCCAGGTCGGAACTACCAGCGATTTTACCTCTCGGCGGATACTGATCACCTTGCAATGGATGCTGCGTAATGTAGCCAAGGATTACAGTCACCAATAGCACATAATCAAAAGGGAAAGTATTTGATTAAATTATTCCCTTTTATGGTACCTACATAAGATCGAAATCAGAATAAAGTCGAAACTGGTTTTTGAACTACTCTGTCAATCAATCCTCTCAATCAATTTAGATTGATTTGCTTGGTTTATTTGATTAAGGCAAAGCAGACGCCAGCTACCTGCCTAAGGGAGAGGGTGCCTTTGTGTAGAATGTTCTAAGGGAAACTGGCTCATATACACGTTACACATGGAGAGAACCACGAAAACGCCCATGCAAGCTCGTTTACCGTGATTCGAACCCTTGTTGACATATCAATGCTCTGAGACTTTGTTCCTGGTAGACACTGCTATTAGAGAGGCTGTTGGTCCTATGCAGTGCCGGTCCGCACCGCATTTCTGTTAACTCTTTGATTTACACTTTCCTGTTCTTGTTTTTAGTGACAATAATTAGTTCAGTCCAAATGCGGCTTCTTCATTGTACATATGGCTTGTTAAGTGTCAAGTTGAGTAAAATTGAGCATTTCTTGATCATCACCTAGAAATTTTGCCCTGTGGGATTTGACAGTGAGCTTAACAGTGTTTGAAGAGCGTAATTTGGAATTAGGATCTTTGTAGTTAGAGGCAGAGATTCCGAAATATCTGTTTTATGGACAATAAATGGCTTTAGACCACCTGTTGAATTTATTCGTTAAGCTAATGATTCTTTGCTCTTTATGCTGTTGACTCATTTTAAATTGTATCACAGATTGTGCTTCAAATAAATTTTAGTTATTTAATATTTAGTTATGCATAATTTCTATAAATATTTATTCTTATGCTGAAGATAATTCACCCTGACCTTTTGTGTAGCCTAAATAATGCCAAACTTTAAGTTAAAGCTAATACTTATATATATTTATGCATGAGTAAATACACCTAACGTTTTCAACATTTGGAAGCTATGAGATTCATCTATAACCCTTTCAAACTGTCATCGATCTTTAAACGTTGTATATACGTTTATGGAAAAAATACCTCGTATAACTGTATAATTCAAAACCACGTTTTACAGAGGCATTTTACAAGGTTTATAACAAATCTATATTTTTTTCTAATTTTCGAAAACTGATGCAGATTAACGCTTGAAACTTAGCAGCTCCAAATAATAATTTGTTTACTTGAAATTGCTGTGCTTGTTACAGATTACTAAGTTAGTAAATTGTTCTTTTTCCAGCTATAAATCTTTTGAGTTCAAAGCATTGCTTAATATGCAAAATTGGTCTCGCAAAAAAGGGGAGGAATTATATGACTTACTTTAATTTCTGACGAAGTGAAATAATCAATTTTAGTGATCTCGTGAAACTTTTATTTCGCTAGATGCAAAATATCAAGTTATATAGTCTGCTTGTAAGAATTCTAAATCCATTTTTTGCTTTCAAAATGCTTCTAAAATTTGTATCTGAAAACGCCACTCAGACGGTCTAGTGGCCTGACTGCGATACCAAAGGGCCCGGGTTCGAATCCCGGAGAAGGCATGGGTGTAAAATTGTCTGTCCCTTCATAGGAGGTAACGGTGGCCGCCTATTAGGTGCCTCTTCAATAAAATGGCTACCACTTCTGGCCTTATGAGTGGCCAATGCCGTTAGAAGCAAGTGCCTGCCATTTGAACTGTATCTGAAAACTTAATGCTCGTAGCTTTCATCAGCAATACTTCTATGCGGTTCGCAAAATTTGCAATGATGCTAAATACAATAATCTTTATTGAGTGAGTAGGAATGATATTTTTAATTCAAATAACTTAGTAATAAAAAGTCTTTCCTCTTTGTTTATTTCTTAGCACCAGTCTATATAAAAAAATTTAAATCTCGTATATATTTACTAAAATCACGTGAATAAAATTACCCCAATCTGAAAATCTACCTTATTTAATTCATTTCTTTTTTTTAGAACCAAGGTTCTACACCACCCCGACAATGGCTGAATGGTTAAGTTAATTTGGTTTGGTTGATTATGGCCGAGCACGCTCGGACTATCTTCTTAAGGGATGTGATGCCTTCATGAAGCACATTCTAAGGAAAAATGGCTCGTATAATCGTTACACATAAAAAAAAAAAACCACGAAAACGCCTATGCAGCATGGAATCAAACCTAGGTAGGAACTACCAGTATTCAGTGATCTTACCCCTCGGCTGCTGATGGGCTGCTGACTAGTTGAGACCACTAAATACTGATAATCGACCCAAGTTTGAGCCGAAGAGAACAGGGTTTTTCGCTCATGGGAGACTTTCGTGATTTTCTTCATTTACACTCTTTTGCAAAAAAAAAAAATCGAAGCACCAAGAAGGACTTTTGCAATTGTAACAAAATTTGGTATGTAAAAACATTTTGATCGAATATGCAAATCATCAAAGTTTCAAGGCGAATGAACAGGAATTGCAACAATAGTGCGCGTTTCTAGTGAGCAATCCGCAAAGTATAAAACCAGTAACAGTAGCGGAAAATTTATCTTTTTCTGTTGCTGCCATTGTAATTCCGTAAAGAAGCAACTAAAGATGCCATTATGACGATATCGACGAAGACCTTACAGACAACGAAACGACTTCGAACGTGGTCGCATTGTAGGGTTGCGTGAAGTTGAGTGGTCATACCGAGCAATAGGCAGCCACCTGCAGCGTCCAGACACTGCTGTGCAAAGATATTCGCAGCAATGGTTGTTAAAAGGAAATTGCCGACGAAATGAAAGATCTGGAAGGCCAAGGAGCACAAATGCGAGGAAAGATAGGATGATTGTTCGCCAGCCCCGAGTCTCCCCAATGGTATCATTTTCGACTATTCAACGCACTACAACCGCGTGTATACCTCCCGTGGTACCATCCACCATCTCATGGCGCTTGTCTGAGGCCGAGTTACGCTCACAGAGGCATTTAAGACGCTTGCCTTTGACCCCACAACATCAGCAGAGTCGTCATGAGTGGTGTCGCAGCCGATCATCATGGCTGCCATCATCGTATAGTGTTTAGCGATGAAACCCGCTCGCTCTTGAAGCATATGACCACGGTGTTCGTGTCTGGAGCCGACGAAGCCAGCGGTCCCAATCAGCCTTTGTTTTACAAAGGAATACAGCCATAACCCCTGGTGTGATGGTGTAGGGCTCTATTTCTTATGACAGCAGGTCATCTTTAGTCATTCTCTGCTCTGTACATCTTTAACAGCTCAATGACGTGTTGATACCATCCTGTGGCCGATTGCATTACCCTTAATGGCATGGCATCCAGGGGCCATTTTCCAAAAAGATAATGCCAGGCCACATACCGCTCGCATATTTCCATATCTTTTTTTTTTTTTTTTTTTTCAAAAGAGTGTATAAGGTGAATACTGACCGGTTTCCCTTAACAAGTGCGCCGCGAAATTATCCCATTCTCTCAGAAGGTAGCCCTCGTTTGCTTTCGCCATATTCAAATAACCAAACCAAACTTAGTTCTAAGGCCAGTCATTCAGGAGATATTTAGTGCAATAGTTTTCAATATTTTGTATATTACTTAGAAGACATACTGTATCCTATTGTAGTCTCCAAGAATTTGATGCTGTTAATTTAACATATAACCTATATTTTTATGATTTTTTAATACATGACCGATAATTTTATGATGATGTAAGTAATAGCTTCATATTATTATTACTATCGTCAGATTAATTTTCACGTAATAAAGAATTCAATTTCCGTTTAATTTACTTCAAGTCTTTTACATTTGCCTGCGAAACATTGTTTTCATCTTACCTAGACTAGAAAATCAACTACGATGTTTAGGGCTTTGCATAAAAACTATTGCAAGCAAATTTTAAATTTGTGGTTCTGAGCTTTGTAATTTGCAGTATAAGAATGAAAAGCGCATTTCACAAACTGGCTCAAGAAAGAGAAAAATAAAAGAAACAAATTAGTTTATTATTTGCTGCAACTAGAAAATAGTTTCAAGGAATAATTTGCATACCTTCTTAACACGAATGTTTTTTATTCATCACAAAAACAGGTTCTTCAAAACAAATAAAACTGTGGAGTTCGTTGACAGTTTTACGTCTCCAATGAGGTAAAAAAGTATTCAAAACCTTTTCAAAATCTTTCAGCGAAATTATCTGCTCGAAAATTACAATCCAGTGTTTACAATGAGAATTCCATGAAAATGGCGCAAAATGTATTGTAAATCTAGCCACCTTTAAACTTTTTTCGACAAATCTACAGAACCGGATATAAGACGAACTCATTTACGTATCTTTACTTAAAAGCGCTTAAAAAATAAATAAACAAAACTTTAAAAAAAATTTATATAAAATAAAAACATAATTTAAAAAAACTGTAGAGAGAATAAAAATGCCAATAATTTTTTTTAAAAAAAACTTTCATAAAAGTGAAGTGATAGAAATTTTATTTTATATTATTAAAGAGATTCAAAAATACATTGATAATAAAATATCAGTGGCAAGCTGAGGAAATGTCAATGCTTTTTAATATTATTATCCGTTTTCATTAGTAAAAAAAATAGTGCATATTTTTGTTAAATATTTTTAGCTAAAACTTATTTAATTTTTAAAATATGAAATTAATAATCACTTTTAATATTATGAACACTTTATGAAGAAGAAATATTTCGGATTAAATTTCTGTGATTGTTCTATGGTGGTTATATAATGGTTCTATGATTCTTTTATGTTGTGCTGTGATTATTGTAAGACAACATTACTGTGATTGTTCTATGATCTTCTGTGCTGATTATATGGTGGTTCTGTGATGGTTCTATGGTGGTTCTGTGATGTGTTATGATTTTTCTGTGATTGATTAGAAACTCGACTTCTTTTCGGTACCATGAGCGATATGTATGGCTTCATCAACATTCTGTATTTTATTTTTCTTATATTTTACTTTGAATTTCCTACTAATTTTGTAAAGACAGTAAGTTTTCTGGAGAGAGAAACGTAAAAAATCAGCTATTTCCTCGCTCAGATTCAACGTACTAATCTTCCAGTGCTAGCTGAGCGTGCTACAAGTAACACCACGCGAACACACTCAGAAGAATGTGAGAAATTCTCATAAGCTTCTAGTTAATATGTATTAATCAAATATTTTCAATTCGAACGGGCTTTGACCCTGAAGGACTATTGTTTTCGTTTTGCGATTTTGCGTTGAATCACTATAAACGGCGAATCACTTTTCAAAATATTGCCACCAAATGTTAGAGTCCTGCATCATATTTGAAGAAATTAAATAATGAAAAATCTGCATAAATATATGTCTATTTTTTGCATTGTGATAAAACAACAGTATCACAATCGAATTTCAATGACGTAATCCTCCAACGAATATGGGCATGTGGAAGACCAAAATTGAAATTTGGAATTTGTTTTATTATCGATTTCATATTTTGTAAAACTTTAACGCATTTTAGTAACAAATTTAACGATTTAAAAGCGAGCAATGGCAACACTCTACGGAGTGGGGGAACCTTTTTAGCTCCAGCGCGCGGAACTGTGTATCGGAAATTCTAAAGATATGCTAATTTTAAAATTATTTTGCGACATTGTTATTGAACTGAATTTATTGTTTAAGTGCAAAGAACATGATATTTAATAAATAAAGATAACACACAAAACGTTAAAAAAAAAAACGCCACTTTGGACGTAATTTAAAATCTGAAACCTTTGAGATTTTTCTTTAATTTTTAATTTATTGTTTACTTAAAAACGTCTTTAGTTAATAAATATAGTTTTCAGCCTAATGGATCACCTGACGAAACTTTATACGCGAACGATTTTATATGGTATTTGATGTTTTTCTTATAGTACATATAAGTAAGTACTTGGAACATCGAGCGCTTCAATGCACTCTTCCTAAATTTAAATGTTGACAAAAATTACAAAGTAAATTATGATTTAACTCAAATTACGACCTTGAATTATGTAGCAATAAGTGTTGACGCTATAATAAAACCATATTCAGTTAACCAAGCAAATCTTATTCTTGTTTCTTCTTCTTGCATTGCAGAAATCGGCAGATGTATCTTACTGGATTGAACAACAAAATGAACCAAACCATCCTCCAGAAAATTTACCCTTAGAAGCAAAAGATGGAGCCACCGGAAAAGTATCCGATCAAGCTAACTCGGAAGACGAGATGACTGCATTATGAAGAGAGATGAAAAAACTCCTAATAAAAGAGTTTGAATGGACATTTAACTATAATGACATCCTAATTTTATCCATTACAACATCTGAATCTCATTTTGTGAATAAAATATATTTGTTTTCGAATTTAAAGATTTTGCACATTTATGTAAATACACCAGATAATATTTTCTGACTTTTGCACGTAATAATTATGAAGGCTAAATTTGTTCGTTATGTTACTATAAATAATAGTTCATGACAGAAAATGTTAGTAACAAATTAATAGAAGAAAATTTTTACGGGATCAGACACAGAAAAATTACAACGATTCCCAAACGAATACAAATTTATTGAAAAGCAATAAATACCTAAAATTTTCTATCTTTTAAGTAACCAAGCATGCAGAAATTTTTTTTTTTGATACAGTTATACATTCAGGTACCAAAGAAATATTCAAAATAAATAAACTTAAAAATTCTAAAAACTGTGATCTGTGCCTGTTGATTCTATGTTGAGAAACAGACGATTCCTTACGATATGCTCACAAAGTGTACAGGCTAATCTTTTTAACTAAACCCATTGAAGCTAATAAATGGTGTTGTTGCTGCTTATGCTCACATGTCTGACGTAGTCATACCGAGTCCACGAAATTCCTCATGGCAATTAGAGCAAGATTACGCCTACCGTTGGCAACAGCTCAAGGCTGTTGCCAACCGCAGCCAACTAACTGGTGACAGTGCGATTTGGCTCAGTTTGGCCCCCAATTTTGATAGAGAGCACCCCGGGAAGACGGGTCTGAGGGTCACCCACCCCTCTCCGCTTCCACCAAACCACACGAGAGAACTTTCGGCTTCCCGCATATTTAGACTGCGTCCATGCCGTACCCACACTATACATTTACAAACATCCGGGTTTTGAACCCGGCCTCTTTGGCACGGTAGCCAGCGACGCTAACCGTTATACCGGTTGGGCGGGACTAAATAGTATAAAATGACTGACGGACTAAATGGTAACCGGTATCAGAAAAATAAAAAATAAATTAAAAAAAAAACTCTGAATAAGTGCTTTATATTATCCCCCCCACCTCTCGGTTTTAGTAAAGACGAAAGAAATTTAGAGTGAAAAGCTCTTGGGAGAGAAAAGTTAGATTAAGTCGAAGCACAGTACTCCCCCAAAGAGTGCTAAAAGTTGCCAGTTTAACATAAATTAACGTAAATTTCATTTAATAATGAATGGGATAAGAATATTATTTAATAAAGCCTCGTCTGCTATTCTGAATGCTTTAGGATCCATGTTTAATTTATAATTTACTATCACCAAGTGGAAACAACATCTAAGGCCATAATATCCTTCTTAGTCTTAAAGGCTTGCTAGTGTTCCCAGTCTTCACTTATTCTTCGTTTTAGTTGTAGTTCTGCAAATTCCTGAGGTCATTTTCCTCAAAGGTTTATTTATTTATTTTCACATAACTTATCGAAATAAGATGGGGTGAATTTTCATCGCAGAAGCAGTATTTTAAAATATTAATATTTTAAAATGCCTGACCATAGACCATCAGATCATTAGACAATAGAAGCAGTAATATGAAAAACTTCTGTACGGTGGGTTCATGAATGATCTTAAGAACCACAAAGCTGTGCGGGATAAAAAAGGATTACAGGGGCAAGTCTAACATTGAGGTAAATGGCTGTTTCCTTAAATTGGCAAGATATCGCCAAACTGATGATGGCAACTAATTTTAGTCACCAAATTTGGCAAGAAATCGCCAAAAGTTGCCAATCTTGATGATCATTTTGAGACATTTCGTTCCGGTTCCTGTATAACTGCAATTGGCCTAAATACCTATGCAACTGTAACTGTTACAACGTATATGCCTTACAGTAATTTTGAGAAATGGAAGATACTGGAAATTTCACGGCGGCCTAGGGAAAGGCCAGAGAGGGCATCAGTTCTCAGATTTTAGTTCAGAGTTGACTTTGAAGCATTAAGAGATCTCCGTGTGAGTTTCTCTCTCTCCTCCCCCCTCCGCTGGAGCTTCGCTTTGCACTGCGTTATGTTAAACGCTCTTAGTAGTTTGAAGTGGATACTACTGACTGTACTCTGTCCTACTGAGAAACACTGTACGAGAACTTTTGTGGAAAGATCCAGAACTGTATATTGTTTCATTTGGGAAAATAAATTTTATCAAACTATCATCAGTTCTGTGTGCCATTACGAACCCGTACGTACGCATCAATATTTTTAAGTAAGCTATAGGAAAGCAGATCCTACTTGATCATTTCCAGCGATGCTTCTAACATCTGAACTATCATATGCTTTATCTGAATGCGAAAGTATTTCAGAAATATTAAAACTGTGATAACCAGTAATATTTTAAGACTAATATCTTTTTCTGTCTTACTGTTTACACACCGATGCTTAAAACGACTCGAAAACAGTGGAAATGTACCTACTTTTCCTGCTTCCATTATAAGTAATAGGAACATTATATAGAACATTCTTATGGCCAATAAAGGACACAGGAAATGGACCTGCATATTATCTGCTTCCATTATTCTACCGAAGAGTAGGAAAATAGGAGCAGGTAATATGATTTTATTGCAGGATTCCAATTTTGCAGTTAGCGACATGTTTAACAGCATTCTTAAGTGACACTCTTAAAACTAAAAACTCTTCCTGCCTACAAAGCACATTTCAAACTGGAGACAAAATGTATGGCAATTGGAACGTGTTCCTATGATCTACACATTCTCTTCCATTGAAACAAACGTGCTGTATTGTGGCTTATCTCACTTGCGTGATAGTAGCATTAGAACAAGCGCACAAAATCATCGTGGTAAGGAGTGCAAAACTGCGCCTGCCATTAGCAAAAAATCTCGAGCACCATACAGGTGAGAGTGTGACTTTTCTCAGTTCCGCCGCCCCCACCCAATTGTGATTGAGAGCACCTCGAGGGCTGCGCCATGCCTAGCATCTACCTACAAATTCTCGAGAGGAGTTTTGGTTTGCCGCATATTTAGAGTGCTCCCTTGCTATGCAGTCACTATACATTTACAAACATGCATGCCTTCTCCAGGATCCGAAACCAGGCCCTTCGGTATGAAAGTCAGCATCGCTAACCACTATCTCGATTGGGCGGCTAAACAATGATTGACAGATACGGCTAATGAGGTTCCTTTCTCAAATTACATAAACTTCTTTAAGCCTCTTGGGTATCTTGATGATGAAGGAGGATTTCGGCAAGGTAATGAGACATGTCTCTTGTTCTTGGTTATTGGATAACGGTTCAAAGAACATACCTATGACTTTAATTCTACAGCTTGGCGTCCATAAGCTCCTGATGTGAAGTCCTTGGAACATCGGTGAAATGCAATAAAAATAAATAAGCGATTTAAGAAACCAGCACCATGCGTATAGGATATTTCTGGAGTTCTGTTTGCTATAGAATTAATGGATACCCAGTACTTGCAAAATAGTATAGATAACTCACAGACATCTTGTTTTGACGTGCAGGACACTAATAAGAACTTAAGGCGGATCGTAGTCTGTTAGTAAACCTCCATGCCATTATTTTTTATTCTCTATATACTGAGAACAGCGATAATGCGACAACACATAATGTTTTAAATGTGTGTACTGTGTAAATGTAAATGCACAGCTAAATCAAATAATTATTCTTATTGCATATATGTATATAAAAATACTCAAAAATGAAATCTTGATTTAATTGCTATAAATATGTCTTTTAAATAAACGCATAGCAAATTATTCATCTTTCAATCGAAATAATTTCTACTATTTTACCAAAGAAAAAGAAATGCTTTTATATGCAGTCTTCCGTTTAATGTCAAATACAAAATAACTGTTTCTAAGCTATCATGATCACGGACACGCCATATATATATATGAGCATGAGGAAAGTAAAATGTTCCTGTATTTACCTGGGCTAAGTTTAATGCGTGTCCTTGTGTTTTATTGATTAGAGCTATGGAGCTAAAACTTTCCGGAAAATCAGTACCTTTGAAGTTGAAGGGCATCCTAAAACATGCGTTATTGACATTCGTGCTATAAATGCGTGCGCTAAACTTTTGTGCTGTTGCGTGACTTGCTTGATCGAAAATATTTTTTACAAATCATTTTTTTCTGCGTTGATACATAATTTAGTATATGTCAATTCGATCACACGAACGGGCTTCAATTCGAAGATTTTCCCCCCACCTGGCAAGGAATTACTGGAATAAGTCACACTTTCCACCTTTGTTATTCGTGTTTTCATCTGTAAGAGTAAAACCCTCTGATTTGGAAAAACATAATTAGCCACACTCTGGCTTAACTATGCTAATCATAACGCGAATGTGAAACAATAATAAAAAAAATTACTGACAACACAAAAGTAGCCTTGAAGATTGCAATTAATGCTCCAGTACCATAATAAATTAGCTCTGTGGAGATTTGAAGGGAATCATGCACATTGCACTATTTATAATAAGATTTAATTTAAATAATAATAAAATTACACCGGGTTTTCCTGTTTTAAGGAGACAATTTCTAGTCTATTATATTCTCTTCTATGTTATGATAACCATGTAACTATTCTTTTTGACGTTGTGGTAGATATCGCTCACATAATAGCTAATCTTATCTATATTTTCTAACAGCCTATCTATATTTTCCACTGCCCCTACAGAGGTGGACTATACCTGTAAGAACAATGATGAAATTTTAATGACCAGCCTACTTCTTTTTGAACGTGTGGGCAACAACTATTTTATCTTCATCTTAATTACTTTCTCAGCATTCTTCCATTTTTTTTAATTATCACATAAAGATTGCCTTAATCTAATTGCCGTAAGTCCTACAATCTTCATTGTTCTTATATTTTTCCATACAGTCTTTTGTATTTACATAAATTTTCAAACCTTTGAACATCAAAACTAATTTAGTCATGGTCCGCTGCTGTTACTTCGCCATCGACAGAACTGTCTTATTTCATGGTATCAGAAATCAATTCCAACCATAAATTAACGTGAAGCCCTTGACTTCATGCAAAGTTTTAAGCAAGTATTCGTGAAATTTCGGACTCATGTACAGGATTTGAAAACGATAAGCAAAATTAATTATTTAACTCACCAGTCAACTAAAGTCTAGTTTTTCCAATGTTCTATACTTGAATCTACAATTTATCAAATGAGCTGAATTCATTCACATTGCTGTTAGTGAAGGATTTAGATTATAAAATGAACAATTCAGAGAATACTTATTTAATACAACTGAATTTTATGCTAATAAAACCGAATATATCATGAAAAGATAGGAAAAAGTGTAGGAGAACTTATGACGCAGCATTTATATGAAAGGTTATGTAACAGAGTATCTTCTAGAAAAATGTAGAAAAACTTATGACGCAGCATTTATATGAGGAGGTTATGTAATAGGCGCGAATGTTCTGGAAGGTACTGGTCTAGGGAAAGATCCTGAATTGCAGAAAATTAATTAAAGGTTGCTGGTTCGCAAAGTAAACAAAATATGTGTAAATCTCTAATAAATCAGACTGGATCGCAGTTAAAGTTAAAGTAATAAACAGAGGAACGTTCTTCCACACAACATTTATTCACGAACACCAAAGACGAACTGATTCATATACATAATTGACATCACAGTTTCTTTTTACAAACAAACACTACCGCCATCTATTGGCAATCTAAAGACACATAATCCTAAACTTAACACTCCCCCCTCCCATGCATCCGTAACGGATGCATCAATTTTATTGAACTTCAAGATTATAAAGTCTTTCAATTGGTCTTCTAACTACACCCTTATCTAACTGAATCTCACAAGATCTAATTCTATCATCTCTTCCGCGAAATAATTCCTTAATCCTACCTATCTTCCAGTTACAGTGTTTCACATTATCTTCTCGTATAAGTACAACATCATTAATTTTAAACACGGGAGAATTCTTTGGAGTTTTTGAAAACATGACTGATCTTAATTCTAACAAATATTCTTTATAAAACCTTTTCCAAAAATGCTCTAATATTAATTGCCTATGCTTCCATCTTTTAATCAACTGAGATCTTGTAGATTCTAGTTTAGATTCAGGTGAAGGTAAAACAGTCAATCTAGATACAGTTATAAAATGAGATGGTGAAAGAGGATCAGATTCATTTGGTTCATTGTATACATACGTTATAGGAGTAGAATTAATAACAGCTTCAACTTCAACTAAGACAGTATACAGTTCTTCATAATATAAAGAAGCTTTACCTAAGATACGTTTTAAACAAGTTTTTACAGATCTTACCAAACGTTCCCAGAATCCGCCCCACCAAGGAGCACCTTCTACAATAAATTTCCATTCAAACCCATTTTTACCAAGGAAATTTAGAACCTTTTCATCTTTACATAATTTATACAAATATTTTAATTCACGATCAGCAGTCTTAAAGGTTTTAGCATTATCAGAATATATAACTCTACAAATACCCCTACGTGCAAAAAATCTACGTAAGGCTTGAATGAAACACTCTGCACTTAAATTTGATAACAATTCTAAATGGACTCCTCGAGTCACTGCACAGGTAAACAATGAAATATACACTTTTGTACCATCCTTTAAATACAAAGGGCCAGCGAAATCTATGCCACTTACCTCAAATGGTTGAGCTTTCTCCACTCGGTCAGCTGGAAGATTAGCCGATATCTCGTGTCCAGCTTTAGCATTTATTTTTTACAAAATCTACAATCATGTAACACAGATTTTACAAAGCGTCTAGCTTTTAAAATCCAAAATTTCCCTCTTACTTGCACTAAAGTTTCATTTACACCACTATGAAGTACCTTTTTATGACAATTCAAAATAATTAAACGAGAAAAATAATTATTTGGTAATATTATAGGCTGAATTTCATCGACATCTAATGATGATTTCACTAATCTACTTCCAACTCTTAAACAACCCCTTTCATCCATTACTGGATTTAACCCAAACAATTTGGAATTATGAGACAATGGTTTTTTACATTTAACATCATTCAACTCTTCAAAAAAATACTCACCTTGTGATAAGATAATCCAATAACGCATAACATTACATATTTCATTTTTGGTCACAGGACCAATCACTCTATTCTGTGACTTTAAATTATTAATGAATCTAAATACATATGACGTGACTCTTAAAAGTTTACCTAAGTCACTATAGTTTTCTATTTTTAACACAGGTTGTAAAGGTTGAACACTGCTAGTAACTTGAGTCGCAACTCTTTCTTCAACACTATCTACTATGTTACAATGCTCGTTCACTTTAGGCCAATTTATTTCATCTTGATGAAGCCATGGAGGTCCATGCCACCACACTTGATCTACTACAAGATCACTCACTTTAACTCCGCGTGTAATTTTATCGGCCGGATTATCTGAGCCAGGACAATGATGCCACATGCTCGGGGATGTTTTGTCTTGAATTTCAGACACTCGATTTTGTACGAATGTTTTCCATCGCCGTGGTGAGTTTCTTATCCAATGAAGCACAATAATAGAATCTGTCCATAAATGAATCTTAGCTTGAGGAAAATGCACACGGACTGTAGTTACAAGTCTTGCACCTAACACTGCTGCCATAAGCTCGAGTCTTGGTAAAGATAATTTTTTCAGGGGAGCCACTCTGCTCTTGGCTATCACTAAACTCGTTCCACAATATTTTAAGCTACGGAATTTCACGTACACTGCTGCTCCGTAAGCACTTTGAGATGAATCACAAAAACAATGTAGTTCTAGTGTTTCAGGTGTTTCATCAACATCACGAAAATACCACCGAGGTATCTGGATATTAGGTAGATCACATAGTTGCCTATACCATTTGTTCCACTTGTCTTGCAATTCTGGTGGGATAATTTCATCTCAATCAACACCTTTCAGCCATAAATCCTGAAACAGAACTTTTGCTTGAATAACATATGGAGCAAGAAACCCAATAGGATCGAAGATTTTTGAAGCAGCTTTTAAAACACAACGTTTTGTTTGGTCATTTGACTGGATGAAATCAATAACGTCTTGTGCATTAAAACAGAAGATATCCTTAATTGTATCCCATTGAAGTCCACGAATCTTTGAGGGGGAATCACAGTCAGGCAATTTAAAGCTAACGAAGTTGTCACTTGATTTATACTGGTTTTTTACAGTATCCGAATTAGAATTCCATTTGGTCAAAGTAATTGATGCCTTTTTCATTATATCATTGGCTTCATGATATATCTGTATAGCTTCCTCCTCCGTATCTGATCCACAAATAAAATCGTCAACATACATGAAGTTTTCTAACATTTCTACAGTTCTGGGATGGATGTCTTTAAATTTCTTTATATGATGCTTAATGTAAGCGCTCAGCAAAAATGGACTTGATTTTGCTCCAAACATTACACGACTCATCCGATAAACTTGAATTCTCGGATTGCTCAAACTTGAATTCTCATCAATCCACAAAAATCGCATTGAATTCCGATCTTCAGGTGCAACAGAAATTTGTAAAAACGCTTTCTCAATATCTGACGTAAATGCAATTCGATGAAATCGAAAATTTATTAAAACTTTCAAAAGTTCAGGAAGAAGATTTGGTCCTTGTAGTAAATTATCATTTAGAGATTCAAGATTTTTTCCTTTGAAGAAGCATCATAAACAATGCGAAGCTTTGTAGAATTATGATCTTCACGGATGACAGCACGGTGAGGTATATAGTAAGTTCGTCTCCCAGATGGAGTACCAAGATCGACCTTTTCTATGATTTCTTCCTTAAGCTGATAGTCAATCACTTCTTTATATTGCGCATAAAAGTTCAAGTTTGATTTAAATTGTTCGATCAGCTTTAAAAACCGTCTTTCAGCATTCTTAAAATTGTCTCTTAAAGTCACATTCTGATCTTTCCATGGAAGTCTAACTTCGTATCTATCACCCTATTGTGTAATCGAGTTGTTAAATATTTGCAACGCCATTTCATTTTGTTCTTCGTCAGAAATGTTTTTAACTCCTATAGATTCAATATCCCAAAACGATTCGACGCTTTTTAGAAGTTTCTCTTCTACATTTACGTTTAAACACGCATCATGGATTTGAAAGTCTGATGAAGAAAATCTGCCTTATATACACCACCCAAACAAGGTTTTCATCGCTACGGCATTTCTGTTTATCCTTTTTATTTCTTCGCTTGCTATTTTCCACATAATGTCCGCGCCGATTAAAACGGAAATATGATTCATTTCATCGGCGCCGCCGCAGTCTGTCAAAGTGACGCCGGATGCTTGGAGTTTGGATTTGATTTCTACATCTGGTACTCGTATATCGGCATTTGTTATGACTGGTACTTCAATGACTTCGAGATTTATGGATTTTTCAGGGTCATTAATATTTCGGAGCGTAAGTTCAACTTTCTTTCGACGCCAATATTTCCCGTTCTTTTCACCGAAGGTATGCAGATTTAAAACAGTTTCTCCTTTCACTGGTAACTGTAATTTTCTTGATAAATCTTCTCGAATTGCAGAGATTTGGCTACCGGCGTCAAGAAGACATCTCACAATACAATTCTTATTTCTGCCCTCAGCCACAGCATACACCGTTTGAAGTATAATATTAGATCCAGTTTTGGCAGAAGAATTTTGAACAATTTCCGCCGATGTTTCGGTTTCCTTATTTTTTTGCACTGGAGACAGCTGATGCGGGATTCACACACACACTTTCATGATGTTTACCGCGGCACTTTTTGCAGGAAAACTGTGTGTTCTTACAGTTGATAGCTAAATGTTTACATCCAAAACACAGAAAACATTTTCCTGTACGTTTCAAAATGTTGCGTTTCTCATCAGCATTCACCTCAGTACATTTATATTTCGTATGATCTTCTTTGTCACAAAATATACATTTGTATCCAATTGTTGATAAAGCTGAAGCAGTCGGAACTTTCGGTTTATAATTCGGATAAAATTTCGTGCGTTGTTCATTTTGACGAAAGTATGGTTTCTGATTCGTTTTCGTAGAGTTCAGTAAACTTGCAGCTTCTCGACAGTTAACTTCCTTTTTTAAGAATTCTATAAGTTCCCAAATCCTGCTTCCATATTTCGACTTCGATTAAATTCCAAAATTAATTCCTCTGGAAATTTCTGCAAAATGATAGGACAGAGAATATTTCCATAACTTCTAGAAGTAACGTTTAACGATTCTAAACTTCGAATGTTGACTTCGCATTCATCGTACAGCTTACACAGTGCTTTAACATTTGAAATGTTTCCCACTGGTTCAAGGGATAATAATTTATTCATATGCGAAGTGATAACAACATCTTGTCTTCCAAAACGTTCTTTCAATATTTCTACTGCGGAATCATAATTCTGGTCACTTAAAGCGAAACCGGAAATGGCAGCTAAAGCATTACCTCCGAGTAAGGATTTTAGGTACGCAAATTTTTCAGTTTTTCTCAATCCACTATGATTGTGAATTGTATTTTCGAACTGGTTCCAGAAGTCCAACCATTTACACGAATCTCCGTAATAAGTTCCAATTTGCAGACGTGGTAACTTCACTGTTTTTGTTTCAACTGGAAGTGCAACATTAGCCGCTTCGTTCTGATGAACTGTTCTAGAAGATTCCGAATTCTTCTTCAAAAATCGTTGCATTTTTCCTCTCCATATAACAGTTTTATCCTGGTATTCTTGACTTAAGGTAACTTCATTTTCAATCTCCTCCGAAGTTACTTTCGTTTCTATTTCTGAATCTAAACTTTTCAGGTTCATTGATTTTCTCAATTAACTGTTCATATAAATCCTCGATTATCTTAATTTTCTCATTTAGCGGAATATTATTTGCTAAATTCGATTCGACTTTGGTTATCAGTTTCGTAGTTAATTGTCTAACAACCGATCGTTTCTTTTTCAAATGTTCAAGAACGCCCTCCATTTTCGAAATATTCAGTCTGTCGATTTTCTGGTTCGTAATAATCCCGGGTTTCGGCACCATAAACAAAATATGTATAAATCTCTAATAAATCAGACTGGATCGCAGTTAAAGTAATAAACAGAGGAGCGTTCTTCCACACAACATTTATTCACGAACACCAAAGGCGAACTGATTCATATACATAATTGACATCACAGTTTCTTTTTACAAACAAACACTACCGCCATCTATTGGCAATCTAAAGATACATAATCCTAAACTTAACACAAAGAGCATAGCCATCGTATTTTTTTTTTTTTTTTTTTTTTTACATTTTACATATATATATATATATATATAAGGTAATTTAATTCAATCTAATTCAATCTTACACACACATATATATATATATATAAGATTGAATTAAATTAAATACATTAATAAATCGAAATAAATTTCCTAATACTTGCGCAATAGCTGCAAAGTAATAAAATAATAATTTATTTACTAATGGATTATTACTCATGTGAGAGAAAAAACGTTTTTTATTGCTACTCAATTTAGCAAAAAAAAATTTTAGTATTTCGCGATTTGGCAATAATATCTCACGATAAAAAATTCATAAGCTAAACGGAACTGCCACATTTATAATGAATTCTATATAGTCCTTCACTTTAATTCATCTCGCTTTAAATCTACCTAATTCGCTTGGTTCGCGTTTATTAATTATTGTTCGTTGATCGGGGGTTGGTTTTTTCCCTTGAAAAGTCAACCAATTTCCAATCAATGACGATAATTACTTGGTCTCTTGATTAATTTTTCATTTTAAAAGTTTCAATTTCAATTTCATGATTCAAACTGAAGTTCCTTTTTAAATATTTTTCATGATTCAATTTTTAATCTAAGTTACTTCATTACTTCTAAGTTACTTCATTCAACTACCATTCTACCAAATTTCAACTTTTATTTCAGCAAAAATGTTGCGGCCACAAACAAGTTGGCACATTATTTATGCCCATTCCAAAAGTTTACATTTTTGATAAATTTGTAGTAAGAAAGAAGGAGCAAACAGACTGCAGTCCAGCTAGGCCAAAGCGTTGAAAGCAAGTGCGTTATGTTCAGGGTGAAATCTTAATTCAGACTGAGTTTTGATTCTCAATGCATTTTAATTGGATAATTGATACTACTGTAAAATTACTATTGGCTGCTTGAGTTTTAGTTCCATTTATATCATCAAAGAGTCATACGACAGGGATAAATTTCGAAATGACACAGTGCAGTGAGATTACTATTTTTAGAATAGTGAAGGAAAATTAATTTACGCTGCTAATTTAATCTTTTACACGTTCTTTATTTTGCTTATTCTTTATTTTACATATATCAATATATATATATATATATATTGATATAAGATAAAAAGTATGTGAGCCGGGATATTCACTGGCAGAGCTGGACGGTATATTGTAATTTTCAGACGGCTATGCCAAAAGTTCGTTACTTAAAACATTCAAAACACTTTACTTAGATACGTTACCAACTGATCGGCATCCTTGTAAGATCTATACAAAGAAAGAGTTACAATAAAGATTTAAATCACAATAATTGTTTGAATACATAAAACACTTTATAGGGAAGTTCTAACATTTATTTGCAATAGTCCCTTAACTCTCTATTTTAATTTAGGTATTTCTACTTCCTAAAAACGTCTAAAATAAAAAAAAATCTAAAAATATTAACACGCTAATAATAAATCAATCTGACCTGCATCATTTCAAAATTAATCCATGTAATAGGCTTCTTGTATCACGCTAATGATACAGACACTACATAAAAGTATTCAGCAAAAATTATTTCATTTGTAGCTGAAACGTGTTATAAACCAACAGAGATTAAATCTGAACCGAAACTAAATTATTGTGAACAGGGATTTCATCTTGACACGTTGCATTCCTGCTTTTGCTTGTTGTTATGAGAACATGATTCTGTTTATCTCTCGTTCATTTAATCTATCTTCGTAACGATTCAAAAAGATGTAAATCTGATCAAGAACGGACGCAGAGATTGAGCTCATTTCGATGTGTAATTCGCATTAAGAATGGATTTGTCAAGAAAAGAAATGTTCTATGGACCATGTTGACTGCAACTACTTCTCTATGCAACTCCATGTCAAAAACTTCTAAATTATTGTTATTATTATTATTGTATATATATCCATAAAGTTGAATATCTAAATTTAATGCATTATGTAAACTGTTTTTAGTGTTTGCATAATGCGCCAACTTTAGATGAAATAAAAGTTGCTGAATTAAATACTATTCCATGTACAGAATATTTTTAAAAATATGAAAGAGTGTCTTATCCAAGTTCATTATAAACACATACTTTTCGCAATTTAATAGTATTATCAGTCACACTGTTCGAAATAAATAACTTAAAGTTCGGTGTATTTATTTATGACAAAGCACTCTAGGGCAATCAGCCTAAGGGAAGGTATGCCTTCGAGGAGACTTTCTAAGGGAAACTGTCTCGTATATACACTGGGGATATAAATTAAAAGAATTTGCATATTTGATCTACGATCTCCAGAACTACTGGACAGAATAATAAATAAAATTTGGTGTGAACATAGGTTGATATAACACATACAAAATAAACGTTCAACAGTTATAATAGACACACATATTCGTTAATAGGCGGCATGGTACTTACAGCCCTACAGGCCTCGCAGGGTGATGTCATACTGGAAATAAAGGCAGTTTATTAGTGCCTGTGGCAACTGGTCCCACTCATTCAGCAACGCTGTTTTCAGTTCTTGGATGGTTCTCGGAGCGCAGTGGCGAATCACACGGACGGTGCGAATAGCTAACAGGCTATTCACACCACCTACATATGCGCATGCGCACAATCAGCCCAGGTACCAGCGTTTTACGCCGATTTCCGTAAGGCAGGCGGTAGTGAGAGCGAAAGTTGTTAACCCTAACTAAGCAATAGAAAGGATTGTTAACAGTTCACCAGCAAGAAACTAATTTGCAAGTAATAATTATCAGTTACAAAGACGAGGTCAATTTATATACATGATAATGTTCAGGAAATGATTAGATAAAATAGGGATTTAATGATGGTTCTAACTGCAAGTGAAGACGAGTAATTAGTTAAAAAAATTTTAGTGTATTGACAAAAAGGCTACAGAAATTACTTAAACTCTTTTATTTAACAGAGGAATTTTTATGCAAACTTAGACCCTATTCTTATAGCATATGACTATCAAAATTTATTATTCAATAAGAAAACTTACTGAAAATGATAATATTCTTATAATTCATCAGTTTTCAGTATCCTAACAGGTTTATAGATTCAAATGCCATATTTCAAAATCAAAGTTATTTATGAAATAAAACCATACAAAATATGATAAATCATTTGTATGTGCAAATTTTTAAATCAAAATCTCTTACATTAAATTATTTCTGTCTTTTAAATTGCATCCCATTATTTATTTCAATTTAATTGATTAATGTGTTTGTACTAATATTTCAAAGTTCTTTGAAGCACTTTTTGTGTTCTGAAAATGCCAAGTATTTCCATAAAAAAATAAGCATGCGTACAGAATAATTAATTTAATAGTTGATATAATCGCATTTAACTTATTTTATGTCTAAATTTTCTACACAGAAATCCTCTCTCTAATTTTTACTATCTTTTATCAGACGAAATTTTTCAAAGAGGAATAAATTAAAGTCTTGATTGCGCAAAACACATCTTTAAAGTTAAATGTATTCTAAGAAGTACAAAAAATGTAAACAAGATTTTGTCCCCGCCCCCTAAATCAGTCATTAGAACTATTCAAACCGTTCAGGAAAAGAATAAACATTGCGAACATAAAAATCTGCCCTTTTTTATATATAGTTTAATAAAAGGAAATGTGTTCCTTCTTTTTATAAAAAAAAGGAACCCATTTTCCTTTGTAAACTTTTGAAAGTCGCCAACGTTTAAAAAATGATAAACTACGCCATGGTAGAAACCCGCCTTTTTTTTAAAAAAAAGGTTCACTAGAACAGTTCACGTACGTAAAATCCGTTCCTTTCGATTGGGTTCTATTGACGGATCTGACAACTCAATGCGCATGCGTGGCTAATGTTGGTGCGAATAGCTTAAGCGGCTAATCGCACCGGTAGTGCGAATAGCATCGGCCATCTCGGAGGGGGTTACGAGTTGCAATTGCCCTTTCCAGAGCACTTTATTTGCTACAGGTTTGAAAAAGAAGATATTTAGAAGGCCGTCATGTTTATTTACATCTCACCTCTCTTTTCTCTGTTAGGATATTTTTCTATGGTGAATCACACTCACATATATATCCATTCAGTATTCAATGGCATTTCATGTTACAGAGTTATATTTTCATTTCTTTCGAAAAAAGGACTAAATATTTTTCAAGTTTTAACATTATTGCAATTTATTAAAAAATATAAATTTGCATTATCAACATATAAAATGAACTTGATACTTGAATTTTAAATTATTTTAACCGTGCTGCCATCTAGTAGCTGCAATTCCTACATGTGCAGTGGCACGTATATGGTCCCACCTTTTAATTTCAACCATTCTGAATTAATATATATGAATTCAAATAGTAATTTTATTGGAAAAGGAAACTTTCACATAAAATTATTCATTCTAGCACCAAAAAGTGTTGTTAAGACGATTTAAATTACATTAGAAATAAATAAAAAAACTGCTTCAAAATTAGATCTGCAAAGAATTTTTATTTTACATTATTTCCATTAATGAATACTAGGGCTGTCATCTGTTATACATTTAGAGAACTAAAAGGCTAAAACTGTATGTATTTTAAATGGAATTTTGCAGCTTTCATCTGGGAGATAAAAACTGATAAAAAAGGTGGGACTCCTGGCGTCCCACCGCCCGTCAAAGAAAGGATAGAGAGGCTTTCATGGGAGAGTTTTAAGTTAAACTCGTTGTTACTCGTGTGACATATGGGAAAACTACAAAAACTCCCATGGACCCAGTCCGTTTGCTGGGATTTGAACCCAAACGTAACTTATACTGTTCAGTTATTTTACCGCTCAGATGCTTGCAGGCGTTGTGGGAAGTTACACGCAATGACTATTTCTGTAGTAACACTCCTTTAATGATAGCCAGAGCTGAGGTGTTATCTCGAAATAAATTTTCATTAGTACAAAAGCAGATTTCGATGCGGACATTTGAAGCAGGGATAATGAGCATCTAGCAAGTTTAGATTACGAGGGAAAGCTGACACTGTTTTGTTAATTGCTTTGACTTCAAAAGTTTAAATAATGGAGAATTTTCTTTCTAGTTTTACATTAATTACTAATTGAAACGTAAGATACATTATTACATCACATGACAATTCAAAAACATTAACACAATTTAGAAATCCGTCGCCATAAGCAAAGATTTTAATCATTGTTCTTTAAAATTTTAATAAGAGAAAAGTCTAACGACCGTGGTTCAACCAATTATCTTAACTCAACAGTGTTAAAGTGTCTTCAGAAATGTCATTACTCTCTTGTCAGTGTTTTAAGGCTCCTCAGAATAAAAGATAAGAAGCTGTATCAATTACGACCTGTAACTCTGATCTTGACCGTCATGGTCAGAGAAAGCGGTCGATTCCCTTTCAGTGTAGCATAACGACCCATTCAATTGTCTCTTAGCAACAGCCTTGGCCGATATTGAAAAGTCACACACTGGCCGATCGTTCCGCAAACTGTGGCGGTTTTGGTTTCATAGGGTCACTCATGCATCTTGTCTGGGAATGGCTATCACATGGATGAAGGAGCAGAGAAGATACCGGTGAGCATGAATTTCGTTCTTTTCGATAAACGTTTAGGCCGCGAATGATGATTTCAAAATAAGGCGCTGCAAAGCACTTGAATAAAACAAGATTTTTAACTTCATCATTTGAAAAAGATTGATTAATGCATTTACTGCCATAATTATTACAAGGTATATAAGTAAAAGTTATTATTATTATTGTGCCAACAGAATTATGCATATTATTAGATAATTATGAATGTTTTTGCGTTGTCTGTCAATGTAGCTTGTAGAGAAAAGTTTATAGTGCGTAATATTGTACATTAGTAACTCCGCACTGAAGGTATTTTGAATGCGAGGGGTGTGAATTGTGCTCTTCGTTCGTGAATGTAAGCTTGCATGAAATACGAATTGAAATTTAAGCACAGGCCAGTGGTGCGTACCTCGTGGAATGCGTTTTTCTTTGACTTTTACTAAAGAAGCCCTAAAAGTTTCTATGAATATTCATTTTTTCCTTCAATACGTCCCTTTTAGATAAGATAATTTTTGACATTTTTAGTTGCTAAATGCAATTAAGATCAGCAAGTGTAAAATAAATACTGTTTTAGAAATGCAAATTTCATTGTAATCTTGTCTAGTGACAAATAAGTTTTTAGGATTTTTTGTTTTCATGCTATCTTTTTTTTTTTTTTTTTTTTTTTTTTAGTGGGGGGAGGACTTTCGTGTGAATAATTCCCCCATTTAAAAAGTTTACAGAAATCTCATTTATGTGATAGAGAATACAAATACTGAAATTTCTTAAGTGTAATTTAAGGTAGAGCTTAGCGAGATGATTCCTGTTTCAAAAAGCAATTACCTATGTTAAAAGTGTATAGCTAAACGCTACATATGGAATACCTGTAACAGTCTTTATTTTTTCAAGGAATGCAATGGTACATTTCGTAATACGACCTGTTGCTTTGTCTTTATGAAATTTTATTCTTTGGAAGTCATTGGGATATTTCTTCTGAAATATAGGACATAAAAACTTTCTGTTCACGGCAAGTTAAGTTGCTTTTAACCTTTTCCCACTCTTCTTATATTTAATTTCTCATCATAAGAGAATCCTGTGACAATCACAAACCCCTTATTAAAAGTTCCTTTGCATTGACGGAACCACGTTTGTACATTTTTTTCTATTAGTTTTCAATAATAAATAGACCTTTTCTTTTTGTTATATTTCACAACGTTTTAGAATTAGCGAATAGAAATGTTTCTCTTCGGAAAGTGCAAAAGCATATATTTTAATCTGTACCTTGTTTATATGTGATATTTTGAGAGAAGAATATATTTAAAAGTAGCAGGCGATATTCTTATTTCAAATAATAAACTGTTGCCAGAAATTTTCATTCCAAAACATTTGATTTTTTTGCCTTCTTTATCGAAATCGTTCAAAAATGTGTAAACATTTTATGTGTTTGTAAAAACTTTCCACATGTAAAATATCCTCTATTCTATTAAGTGCCTGGGTAAAAAATAAGAGCTCTGTTTTTTTTTTCTTTTATATTTATTTTTGTAGAAATATTTTATCGTTTTCTGTTAATTGCAAGTCTCTTTTCATGAAATATTCCTCGCCATCTAAAATCTGTTGTAATTCTATACAAATATCTTGAGAGTAGAAAACCATATGCATGAATATTTAAAATAAGAGAACGGAGAAGAAAACTTTCAGCTGATTTGAGCATATTTTGTTTTCGTAATAGAGCAAAACCTGACACGCGTAAACGGATTCACACAGCATCGTTTATGGGCTTCGAGATGCACCCCACAATTTCGCACAGCTTGCTTGTTAGAAAAAGGACGAAGCGGAAAGCAGACTCTGCATGGCTAGCAACAAGGCGAAGCAGGGAAAAATGGTTTCGCAATTATAATAGTGGTATTTAAAAACTTGATTCCTTTATTATTATAGATTTGGTTCCTTTATTGTTATAGAAAGTTGTTATAATCAATTTAGGACAACGGGATATAGTCATAATAAAATGGGGAATAAATTGACTATTAGCGAATTAGTTTGCGGGGATTTATTGAAGTTATTTAACAGTTATTTTTATTTTTGAAGCAATTTTCCTCTTACTCGTGCTTACAATGCAAATGAGGTAGCACGCGAGGTAGAGAAAAGGTAATTGTTATGGGAGGTTTTGGGAGGGGAATTTAGAGATAGAGAGTGTGTGTTCTGCCTGCCTGAAGGCCACGTTTTCTCTTTGAATTTATTAGCAATTAGATTTCTGTAGTGTTCAGCGGTTCTAGCCATTAGGCTTCTTTATACCCTTTCTCTGGCCTTTTTGGTACTTCAGAATTAAGGATAATCCTTTACATAGTCTTAACATCTCTTTAGTTTAATGCTCGCGAAGAAGCCAGACGTTCCAAGTTAATGATTTTGAGTTATGTATTTTATATATCTATATCTATTTATCTATCTATTTATTTGTATATATAGATAGATAGGTATGAATATATCTGTAATGATATTTTTAAATCAATTGATTAAATTAAATTCTAATAATATTGCTTAATAATGTGTTGGCGATTCTCTACCTAAATTGCATCCCTGTTCCTAAATTTTTGGCGAAATCCTTTCTTTAGTATAAAATATATTAACCTGTTGGCGCCCGCCAAATCGCCAAACTCATAAATCTGTCATATTACATAAAGTCCTTAAGAACACTCCTGATGAGAAGATAGCGTCACCTCGTAATTTCAATTAATATCGCTGATTGGATGACCCTCGTGACGCACACATATGTATAAGTAGGGCTTCTGCTCAAGGTACGATAAGAACGCTTGTGAGATGGATGCTAAAATAAACCTACCACTTTATATTCCAAAATTTGTCTCATTCCTGTTGCCCCGGCTGCACAAAACAAATAATGTATGAGAAATTACATTTCATATATATACACGCACATAAATATATGGCAGTGTGTTTTAACAGAAGAGTATCTTGTGTAGTTTCAAGTCACAGTGTTTACAGAACTGTTAATACATTTTCCGACGCTTCTGAGTATTTCTTATCTGTTTTTCATTTATTTATTATTATACACTTATATTTCATTAATTAGCGATTACTGAAAAGAAAAATTTCATCTTAAGGAAATATATTTCTTTTATTCGAGAGAATTTTAAGTTTACGTTATATGCAAATGGCAAGAAAAACCTACTGTGGTTAGAAAATTTAAGTCATGTTACATTAAAAAAAGTAAATCTCAGTTTACTTAAGATACAATAACACGCCGAACAAATATTAATTTAGAAGTCAAACAACACAATTTGAAAATATAATGCTGATTTTTGTTGTTTGACTTCTAAATTAGTACTCAGTTTATTTATCAAAGGTTTTTTGGAGGATCCCTTTAAAGTTTAAAAAATTCTTGAAATGTTTAATAAAATGAGCAATAATTTCTTTTGTGGTATAGCTGAAGAACAACTTTTTTCCATCTCAGTGTTTGAAAGAAAGTAACATTGATTTATTTATAAAAATTCACTTCACGCCCAAGAATGTGCAATATGGAGCAAATCCCTTTATAAGTTGCGTGCTGCTGTTTAAAATATTTCCATCGAAAAGTATAGATTTATAGATCGAATGTGTAGACTCCATTTAAATATTAAGGGTAAGATATAAATAATGCGCTTTTTTAAAAGGCTTAAGATCTATCCTAGTCTATCAGTCACATAATCCGTGAATAATCCTAATCTAGTCTATCAGTCACATAATCCGTGAATAAATCGTCATCAAAATGTTGTTTATGCTTACAATATTAATTAAGTAAGCGAGTTTCTGGCAAATATAAAATGCTCGGAGATCAATAATGAGGCTAGAAAACAAAAAGGAATAACATTAACAATAAATATTTTTTAAATAGAATAAACTCATTGCTAAGCAACACGTTAACTGCAATTCTGTACCATGAAATGTAATATAAGGGATTAGATATGTTTTTATTTATTACACGAGTAAGAGTTATTAGAATTTTCGGTACTGGGAATATAAAATGTTAATTGTATCCATAGGGATTTTTAAAATGCGGCAAACTCATTGTTAAGCAATATGTTAACTAGTTCTGTACCGAGAAATGTAATACAAGACATTAGAAATATGCTTTATGTATTGTATGAATAAAGGCTGTCAGAATTTTCGGTGCAGAGAATGTAAAAAGTTAACTGTGCCCATGGGATTGTCTTTCCATATTACATCTCGCATTCTATAGACTTAAAAATAAAATAAAATTATGAGGTATTTTCTCCCTCCTTTCTTCATACCTTCATGGTAGCATGCTCGACGCGTATTTGAGAGGTCCAGGGTTCGATTCCTAGCGAGGGTACTGTACATTTTCCACATCTTCTGCTTCAAAAAAAAAAAAAAAAAAAAAAAAAAAAACCTAATGACTCTAAAATAAACTGTTCGAAAAATATTAAAAGACGGAAAACATTGTCTCACATTCCTCTAAAATAACAGGCAAAATCTAGACAATTGGTTGACATATAATATCACTGTGGCACTAGTGGCGCTAAGATGAGTTTATGTGTTCCTGTGGCCGTCGCTACGCGGAGCAGGAGGTATAAACGTCCGCTTCCAGCTTCTCAGCTCATTCTGCTCTGGAACACAGTAATGATTTTTATTAACTTTCTTGAATAATATTGCTACTTTTTGCTGTTTTTTAGGTGAAATGAGTACACCTCATCTCTTAGACAAATGTATGAGATGGAGAACCGTTGGTAGGTTTGAGGCATGGTAATTCCAAATCCAGGTTGCAATAGACTGAATATAACACCAGGTGTCACATCTAATTTATGGAATCAGTTTAAAATCGCGGGATTGTGTCCAAAGGGCCCCCGAGAGCCTTAATTACCAATGACGATCCGTATTTTGGTATTTTCAGCCAACCGCCAGAGGACGTCTACAGCCATACAGCTGGCTTGTGACCTCACTACTGCCACAGAAACATCTCTTTCAAGGAAGACAGTTGCCAGAAGGCTCAATGAGATAGTACTGTAGGCCAGAAAGCCCGCTATTTACATCCCACTCACTCCCTTCTATAAAGGAGAGGGTTTACGATAGTGCATACAACACCAACACTGGACACATCTTCAATAACTGGACACATCTTCAATAATGGTCTAATTTTCTCTTCATGAATGAGTCCATATTCAGTCTACAATATGATGCTCGGTGGTTATTGATATGGAGAGAATCTTAGACCCGATACCAACCAAGCAACATCATGGAAAACAACCATTATGATGGTGGAAGATAGATGGTCTGAGTAGAAATTATGCAAAATACCCGTAAACCGCTCCATGCGTTTGACACTCCATGCGTTCCGTGAATTCTCAGAGGTACAGGGTAGATGAGAGGATCCCAAAGCCCTACGTGCGATTTTTCAGAGGAGCTGTTGGCCTTGATTTCATTTTTATGGACAACAATTCACGATCACATAGGAATGCACGGAATACAACATAAACTGGCTTGTATTTTCGTTATACATTAGAAAAATCATGCAACCAGCCCTCTCGCCTTAGATCGAACCCAAATCATGTCGAACCACCAGTAGTGGACTGGTAAGATCACTGTCTGTCGAAATTCTACTGTTCTTATGCAAGTAAAAGAGCCAAAACCTCATCAGGGATATATTATGCCAAGATTGGCCAAACTTCATGTCAGTAAGAGCCGCACGTTTGAAATCAGGAATGTTCGAGAGCCGCATCTAGATTTTCTAAAAGCCACAAGTTCATATTTACATCATTAAACAAGTAGTGGAGGAGGTTTTAAATAGAAAGAAATCCCTGATAACTTTGTAAAAAGAGGCTAAACTAATTAATTACTTCCTTTTGGACACTGAATAGTTTTTGTTTACCATATTTCATACATATATTTTGTATGCATGAGCCGCACAAATTGTCTGCGAGAGCCGTATCAGGTTCGCGAGCCGCACTTTGGCCACCCCTGTATTATGCCATGCAGTTTGACATTGAAATGAGTCCTCGGTTGTGTTAGTAATTATCTAATGTCCAAATTCGTAGCTTTTGAAAACAATCTGATTCCTCTGAATAATTATTATAAAGTCTACATATGATTCTACGATGCAAACTCTCTCAAAGCCGGCTTGTCTTCGACCGAAAACCAGCATTCTATCATCTAGCCAATTCATCTCTCGTTATAGGTTTCCTTTCACTCAAATGTTTGAAGCGTTGCTGTTCGACATATTATTCCTCTATTTCCTGATTTTAAACATGAATCGGAATGAATTACCTTTAAATAGTAACTAATTTATACATTAAGATTATTATTTAATTAAATTTGCTTTGCGCATATAATATTTTGAAATCAGTGGCATGTTATTATCTCAAGCATGTAAACTGCATATTTTAATTCAAAATATTAAATTTAATGCAGAGATAGCAACAAAACTTAAAGTATTATTATACTGAATAAAATAACGATTTTGACATTTGTTGGTATTTTATTCAGCATAATAACATTTGAATCCTCCTTTTGGAGTTTTCTCTAATTTAAACTGAAATTTTCTTCTCATTTAAATAATAACTTTAAATCCTAATTACAGGTTTCATTAAGTAATCTCATTTTTTTTTTTTTTTTTTTTTTTTTTTTTTTTTTTTTTTTAAAGAAAAAGGAATTCTCTTGCATCACAAAGTATCACACGAGACTTACAAATCGTAAGTAAACAAATCTGATGTGTACACCACAAGACTTCCTTGTACAGAATATTAAATTATACGCATTTTTTCTTGCATTTCATATAAACTTATTGGATTGAATTAAATCTACTTCGCCAACAGCGCATAAACCACAATAGAATAAATGCATTCTTTAAAATTCACTTTGCACAAAATTTATACCATTTAAAGAATAGAATTATCTAATCGTAGCCACATGTTCTATTCAAATACTATAATAAAGCTAGAATGATGTATAAAAGAAGTTAAGCAAACAAAACAAAAAAGAAACAGTTTTTCACAGACGATTGAGTATTTCTCATTCAATTAATTCAGTTCTCACTTCGCGAGAAGGCAAAAATACATAAAAACTCAAAATATCTATATTAAAAATTACGAAGTAAATCTTAAACACTTATTTCCTCGAAAAAATTCCAGAAAGGATTAAGCATGATTTAATTGGCAATAATAAATGAAGGCGTTATCTTTGTTATTGCGAAGCTAAGTTTCTCTACATTGGCAAAAAATCCACTAGTCTGCTGTTTCAAATGCAAACAATCAATGACCGCCATAAAAAAAGGCTTAGCGACACTTAAACAACTTTAAAATTGTTGATAATTCTAAAAATATTGCATACAGATTTACTAAAGGCATAAAGCCCTTAACCGGAAGATAAAAACAACATAATGCAATCATTTTTAAAGCAAAAAAATTTACAATTTACAAACATATAAGAGTAAAGAAACTGAGATCACTGAGCCGGGTAACAGAGTAGATATATATATAAATATATTTAAATACGTTTGGTGCGGCCGATTGCAACCAAAATACGAGGTGCACATCTGCATGTTATAGCAGTCCTATATACAAAATTTCAAAGTTCTAAGGCTACTCGCTTTTAAGTTATGCAAGATACGTACGTACGTACGTACATACGTTCGTACAGACGCCACGAAAAATGCTCTTCAGAATTAATTTAAAAGCAGTTTTATAATTTTTTTGGAGGAAAGAAGTCTTTTATTCTGTCCTTCGTACAGATATCAGGCAAAAACATCGTTAAATTGCATTCGATAGCGGTCAAAATGGATATTTTCGTTGAAATATGCTGCCTGAAACTTTTCGCGATTACAATACTTCCTTTTTACTTCGTACAAGGAAGTAAAAAGACCAAATTGTAAGTAATAACATCAATTTTCAATAATACAATGAAATCATACACAAAGAAAAAAAGCACCAAAAGAAAGTAAACATAAAAGTATAAAAATATATAAAGAAATCATTTACAATGTTTAAAATAAAAGTCAACAAAATCGTTGAAAGCTCAGTGGGCCGAAATTGAAGATACAAAATCATAAAATTTCGGCGGCTAATGAATTCCAATTAATTTTAATCTGCATTTCAATAGATTTCTTGCTTTATCAAGCAATGGGCAGTCAAGAACACTTTGCTGAATGCTAAGATTGCAATAGCACAAATTGGAAGATTCCAGCTTAAACCGTTCAAAACAAACTCTAAACTTAACCATGTCCAGACAAAGGTTGCGTAACTACGATATTGAGCAACAAATCCTTACTTTTCAGTCTTTCAAAAATAGTTGGGAAGAATGTTTTTGTAACAGATCCCTTATCAGAAGAGATATAATCACAGTTCCACTGCTCAATCATTTTAGCTTTGAATGTTTTTTTTAACCCCTTCGAGCCGGGTAGCGAAAACGCGCGCTTATCGCGGAGGCCGGGAGTGTCTTACACGAGCGTCTCTCCAGTTAAATAAGATTTTGAAATATTTACATAAATATTAATATCATTTTAGTTGCATTCCTAGCAAGCCAATCAGCTCTCTCGTTTCCATAATTACCCGAGTGACCACGAAAAAAAATAAATAACACTGAAATACCAGATCTCCGAGTGACTGCTGTATATTAACAATAATACCATTACATGAAGAGGTATTTTTAAGGGACTCCAGGGAAGAGAGTGAATCCGTACAGATTAAGTAGCTGGAACCACGTCTATCCTGGCTAATTATCCACTTAATTGCAAAATTAATAAACAGAAGCTCATAAATATATACAGTATATTCATTTTAAATACGAAATTGGCGGTACTTACTTAATTTCAACATCATCTACAAAAATAACATAAGCAAAAACAACTTTATCATCAAGCCTACTACCATCCGTATAGAACACAAGTGAGAATGAATTTACATCAGTTTCCGTACTATCCAGAATCTGTACTGGTTGTCTTACAGAAGAATGTGGAAGAATAGACAAGGGCAATAAACGATCAAAATGAGAACTGTAGCAGTTTTCAAGACTATTGTTGTAATCTATATAGGTCAGAATAAACAAATCCAGCGGTGGAAATCCGGCAAGAGAGAAAACAGCATTGTAACTAATAGTTTGGTAACGCACAGTAAAATTCGTTTTTGAACTCGAAGCAGGCGATTAGATTTAATTTTCTTTTTAGAGACAATCCCAAGCTCTACATCCATATGAAATAAAAGATACAATGACTTGTTTAGAAATAATTGCGCTAGCAATTCGATTTAACACCAAAACTAGGACATGCAATTCGATTCAACCCACGCTGAAGTCTCTCATATTTATTAGAAATGTAGGAAATATGCTTTTTCCAGTTTAATTTACTGTCCAACAAAACACCTAAATATTTAATTTCATTCACTCTTTTAAGGGAATTATCATTTAAAAGCAATTGATATCCTTCGTAAGTAGTATTTTTTCTATCAGTAAACATGGTCTTGGATTTTACATGTTTAAAGTTTAACTTAAAATTTATTGACCACTAATAAATGAAATCTAAAACATCTTGAGCGAGATGAAAAGCTTTATGTATTTCTTTTTCTTGAACACAAATCAACAAATCATCTGCAAAGGCAATGACTTCACAACTGAAGAGATCATTCATAATAAAAATCCAAAGCTTCGAACCAGAAACAGAGCCTTGTGGACATCCTCTCTGAGGTCGACGCACACTTGAGATGCCACGCAGAAAAAGCTCGACCGTCCTGTCTTACAGCAAATCAGAAACAACATTAAACACATTATGAGGTATTTTCATTTTTTTAGTAAATTAAGAATAGCAGGTCACCATGCATTATCGAAAGCTCCTTCAATATCAAGAAAAATTAAAATAGTGTACAAACCTCTCGTCTTGCCTCTCTATACAATGTTGCTAAGACGCAGAAGTGCATTCTCAGTACATTTTTCAGGAATGAAACCATATTGGTCAGCACTAAGAATATCTTGTTTATGTAGATGCCAAGCAAATCTGTCAGTAATTCGTTTTTCAAAATATTTACCTAAAGAAGAAAGAAGACCTAAGATTATTCACATGTGGAACATTGAAAGTTTGTTTCTTGGGTATCACAATAACGAGAGCGTTCTTCAATGTTCGTGGAAAAGCACCAAGATTCAAACGTATTGTTGCGTTTTTCTTTTCTCTGTCACCAGTTGTTAAATTATTTTCTTCTTTAACGTTCGTACGGGGTTCTTAGATTTGAAGTGAATAACGACGACACTTGATAAAGTATCGAAACACACCTTATTTACCAATATTAATCAGAACAGATCCAAAATAACGTTTTACAGTCTTCGACCTCTTATAAACACGCAACACGTTCAGCGACACAGCCTTCACACAGTCAGGCAATAACGGTGGAGACAGCTTCACTGCAAAGCACCAGAGTACAGCTTCCGACTCTATTTGATCGTTCTCGGAACTCCACGTACTCTCGAGATTCTCCACGCGATGTACTCGACGATACACAAGAGAATAGCTCTCGACTCAGCACAGTGTATGACAAAACTCGACGATGCACTAAAAGACTCTCTCGATGCACTCGACGACCAACTCGGCGCTAGACTTCGAGACACTCGCTCAATGACTGACTATCAGCTCGCTAGACGAGGCACACACTCCAACTGACTGCGAACCAGCAAGGTTTATATAGTTTCCGGCTTGTGTTCGAGAACATTCTGGGCTAAACCGGTAAGAATTCGTTCCAGAAGGTTCTCCAACTGTCCATGGCATAGCGCCAATTCTGTCACCAAATGGGCGATTTCTCGCCAAATGTGGCAGCCCTGTCTTCCTTACCATTTTATGGAAACCCTAAAACTGCTTTGCGGGAAAGTCATCTTATCGCGCCTGTACATTTCGTAATACTGCCCCCTCCCAAGGACTGCACGTCCCAGGCAGTACAACCCTTGGGCAGAAGCCAAATTCAATATAAACAAAATTTTATAAAACAAACAAATAACATAACTAAAGCAAATATTTACACTATATACAAGTTATATACACAAATTAGATACATAACAATTTTAAATTATATACATTAAAGTTCAGAATGAATTGCAGTTGCAGTCTGTGTAAAATATACCCGGGTCAAATACTTTTCCACTGCAGTTCTCAGATGCATTTCTCTTTTGCATATCACAGTATGAAGATTCAGTCCTTTGACACTTTTCATCCACAGAAAAATCTGAAACAATTTGTTCACCACTCTGAAGTTTCTTCGCATCATGTGTACAGTTCACCTCGGTATTTTCAACAGCTGGTACATACACATTTTCCTCCGTTTCCTGAGAACCAGCTCCAAATTCTGCATCAGAGTCATGAACAGAACCCGATACTTTACAAACGCAAGTATCCTGGTCTAAAATCAAAATCAAGTCCTTGTCTGCAAAACCTTCACTATGAGACGCGCACATAGTTTGCAAAGTGGGTGGATTTTCTTGCAATACTGGAGCACACTGCTGAAGCTGCACATCAACTTCTGTCATCTCTGCATTACATGCATTTTCAGATGGTTCAATATTCGCGAACTGCGACTTCATAACTTCACTATCAGTTTAGACTAACTTAACAATCGCATTTTCACTTTCTTCCACTTCAGACACTTGAAAATCAAAATTTACTTTCCCGTCTTTTATTTCTTTATGTTTTCGTTCTTTATCTTTAATCCCGTTAGTTGTTTCATCTTTCATTTTTTGATCTTCCTCAGACAGTTCATTAGCTACTTTCTTCATTCCTTCATCCTTTGATTCTTCAGAAGCCACTTCTCTTATTTCCACATCATCTTTTATGGCTCTAGTTTCTTCTGTAAGCTCCCCTTTCACCTGTCGGAGTTGCTCTCGCCCCTTTTCTTGGCCGACATTTAATTCATCTCGTAGGGCGTTCTTTTCTTCTAGTGTAGCTTTCATCTCCTTCAGTCCTGCTTTCAACTCAGCTTTGATCTCTTTATATCCGTATTTCATTTCAGCTTTCACCTCTTGATATCCGGCTTTTATCTCAGCCCTTATCTCGGCTAAGAAGTCCATCAAAGTCTTCGTTTCCTCCGCCATGTTTTTTTTTTCTTCAGGCGGGTCACTGGCATTCACTCGCAAATTCCAATTCTGGCACCAGTTGTTGCGTTTTTCTTTTCTCTGTCACCAGTTGTGACGTTATTTTCTTCAACGTTCGTACGGGGTTCGTAGATTTGGAGTGAATAACGAAGACTCTTGATAAAGTATCGAAACACACTTTATTTACCAATATTAATCAGAACAAATACAAAATCCCGTTTCACAGTCGTCGAACTGTTATAAACGCGCAACACGTTCAGCGACACAGCCTTCACACTGTCAGGCAATAACGGTGGAGACAGCTTCACTGCAAAGCACCAGAGTACAGCTTCCAACTCTGTTTGGTCGTTCTCGGAACTCCACGTACTCTCGAGACACTCCACGCGATGCACTCGACGATACACAAGAGAATAGCTCTCGACTCAGCACAGTCTATGACAAAACTCAACGATGCACTAAAAGACTCTCTCGATGCACTCGATGACCAACTCGGCGCTAGACTTCGAGACACTCGCTCAATGACTGACTATCAGCTCGCTAGACGAGGCACACACTCTAACTGACTGCGGACCAGCAGGGTTTATATAATTAAGACACAATAACACGCCGAATAAATACTAATTCAGAAGTCAAACAACAAAAATCAGCGTTATATTTACAAAATTTTCACAGGACGAGTTTCGATGGTTTTACCGAACCACCATCCTCAGCTGCAAAACCGCAAATGAACAAGATAGGAAAAAATGATTAGATAAGATAAGAAAGCCTGGATAAGAATAAGCAAGTGGCGCCATCTGTTGGTGAAACCAGAACTAAAACATAATTTGTTTAAAGGCCGAAGGCAAATTTGGATTGGAATTAGGATCGTTAACTAGAACAGAAAGATTTTTATGAATGTGAAATGTCTCTAGAAAATCCAGTTCTCCAATGGAAGATGTTTTTTGAATAATTTTGGCAGCAGAAAAATTGAAAGTGTGATTTTCGGACCAACAATGTTGCGCAACAGAAGACTTCTGTGTTTCTTTTTTTCTAACATATGCGGTCATTTGCGGTTTTGCCGCTGAGGATGGTGGTTCAGTAAAACCATCGAAACTAGTCCTGTGAAAATTTTGTAAGTATAACGCGGATTTTTGTTGTTTGACCTCTGAATTAGTATTTATTCGGCGTGTTATTGTGTCTTAATTATAGAAGCCCCAAACAGGCTAACTTTTTGCTTTCTTTTTTGCACGTGGTGTGGCCGCCATTTTGTGATTGCATGAGTTTCGGTAAGTACTTTTTTGCAATTTTCATCTTATGTTTATGTTTCGTATATTTGGATATTGTGCTTTGCTTGTATGATTTCATGCATTTTTCTTACAAACGTTTTGTTTTCTATTCATTTCAGTGAGGGATTTTTCTGCTGTTTTGTGTGTGCTTTATTATTGCTTAGTTAATTTAGTTTGATTTTCTGCATTGTTTATCATGCCTTCATCCGTTAATCGTTTCACTAAATTACGCCTGAAACGGCAAAATTTCCTAAATCATCTTGACTTTTTACTTAAATGTAAATGTAAAAAATTGATCCCCAATTTTATTCAAATCAAATCTAATCAAAAACCTTCGAGTCGCGTTTCAAGAATTCTGTTAAATTGCAAGCTTGCCTTACTTCGGTCCGTCATAAGGGATACACGTCAACAGTTGTCCAAAATTGAACACGAGATCTATAAGCTTCATCTGGAACTTGCTAAATCATATCCAAAATTCACTGCCCCTGAACAAAAGTCTTGGTCTAGAACGGAGAATGCAGTTAACCGTCATAAAAACACCCTTGCAGTTAAATTCGAAAAACTCCTTTTACAGTCTTCCAGTTCAAGTAGTTTAAAAATCTTCCCATTGTAAACATCAAGCCAATAGTTAATATTTCTAATGTTAGTCTTTCAGAAGAACAAGAGAGAATTCTAAAATATAATTTTAACTTCTCACAAACCTGTAAACAATCGATTCCAAAGATTTTGGCTCCTATCGAAAAAGCTTTCAAGTTCAGTAAAGTTTCAGATTCACAGAAAGAAATGATTAGGCATATTATCGCTCATAATGTGAAATTCTATAATAAACCTTTGAAACCAAATCTAACTGCGAGAGAAAGAGCTACAATGCGCGAAATTCATTCTAACCCTGATATTATCATTTCAAAGGCTGACAAAGGTGGCCAAATAGTCGTCATGGATAAGAACACTTACATCGATGGTGTCACTAAACTCTTAAACGAAGGACCATATAATCCGATCCCTAAAGATCCTTCACCTTCCGACTTGTCAAAAATAAAAACTGCGATCAAATCTTCGTAAATCATTTCAAGCAACTTAAAACATTCGCTTATCCCATCTGTTGCGAATTGTGCCAGATTATATGCTCTTCCCAAAATTCATAAAAGTGGTATTCCTTTCCGCCCTATTGTATCAAATTTAGGTACTGCCTCGTATCCATTAGCTAAATATTTGGTTTCTAGATTTTCCATTCTATTAGACAATAACATTTACACCATAAAATATTCAATAGAGTTTGTAAAAAAGGTTAAAAACATTTCTCCTAGTAATTTACTCATAGTTTCTTTTGATGTAAAATCATTATTCACCAATGTCCCAGTGGAGGGTGCATTAAGATGTCTAGAAACCAGACTTCGCGAATTTCATTTCTCTTGTATGGAAATTGATGAGCTAATTTATCTCACTCAACTCTGTTTGAAACAAACACATTTTGTTTTCCAAAATAAATATTACAAGCAAACAGAGGGATTAGCCATAGGAAGCTTTCTCAGTCCCATCTTGGCTGATATCTACATGCATTATTATGAATCAAAATTGTTTGAAACTTTAAACTTCCCGGCATAATTCCGCTACGTAGACGATACTTTTACCCTGTTTGAAGGTAATAAAGATGATTTAAATAAAGTTCTTTCAACAATGAATTATACTGATCCTGCTATTCAGTTCACTTTTGAAATTGAGACTTGCAATTCTCTTCCGTTTCTCGACATTCTGGTCACACGTAACACATCCAACTTCAGTACTACGGTTTACCGTAAACCTTCATCGGCTTGCCTTCCACCACACTTTAAATCATGTCATCCGACTAAACAAAAGTTTCCGTGCTCTTCACGTTTGCTCCTCCAAACTAGCCCTTGATGAAGAACTAAATTATTTAAAAGCAATAGCTATTGACAGGGGCTTTTCACCCAACATTATTAATCAAGCAGTTAAAAAATTCTCATTTCAACACACTAAAAGGCACACTCTTGTTTTAGGAGATTATAAAAATTCTGTTGTCATTCCCTTCTTTCCATCAATTAGCTAAAAAGTAGCACATATTTTGCAGAAATTTAACTTTCGGGTTGTTTATTCTCCCATCAAATAAAATTGCGAGTTCCATGCTCAAGGACCCCATTCCGGATATGACTTCCTGGGGTATTTATAGGATTCCTTGCCAGTGTGGTTTAATTTACATTGGCCAAACTAGGAGAGCCTTAAAATTTCGAGTCAAGGAACATGAGGCATATGTTAGAAAAAATGAAACACAGAAGTCTTCTGTTGCGCAACATTGTTGGTCCGAAAATCACACTTTCAATTTTTCTGCTGCCAAAATTATTCAAAAAAGATCTTCCATTGGAGAACTGGATTTTCTAGAGGCATTTCACATTCATAAAAATCTTTCTGTTCTAGTTAACGATCCTAATTCCAATCCAAATTTGCCTTCGGCCTTTAAAGAAATTATGTTTTAGTTCTGGTTTCACCAACAGATGGCGTCACTTGCTTATTCTTGTCCAGGCTTTCTTATCTTATCTAATCATTTTTTCCTATCTTGTTCATTTGCGGTTTTGCAGCTGAGGATGCTGGTTCGGTAAAACCATCGAAACTAGTCCTGTGAAAATTTTGTAAATATAACGCTGATTTTTGTTGTTTGACTTCTGAATTAGGGTTTATATAGTTTTCGGCTTGTGTTCGAGAACATTCTGGACTAAACCGGTAAGAATTCGTTCCAGAAGGTTCTCCATCCGTCCATGGGATATCGCCAATTTTGTCGCAAATGTCGCCAAACGGGCGATTTCTCGCCAAACGTGGCAACCCTAAAACTGCTTTGCGGGGAAGCCATCTTACCGCGCCTGTTCATTTCGTAACAATATATTAAATAGTCTAGGAAAAACTGCAGGAAAAAGTTGATGAAAGTATCTTATAGTTTCGTTGGGAATAGAATCCTGGCCATGAGGCTTGCCAAGCCTTAAGTTACGAATTACATCATCAACCTCGGCCTGCGAAAAAGGAGGATCAATCTGAGACGAATATTCACTGCGAGCAGATGAGCGCCACTGAGTATGAAAGTCATTATCAAACCTCACACAATCAGGAGGAAATGCTTTATCAAGAATAGTGTCGATAGTTTCCTCCAAGGAAGATGTAAAGTTACCGCTTGGAAGTCGAAGGCCCGAGATCTCAATCTTGCTCATACAATTTTCTTTAATACCATAAGTGTAAATTTTTTTCATAGATTCTTATTATTGATATCCGAAAGAAACTACCTCCAAGACTCTAATTTGGCCTCAAGAAGCATTTCCTTGTATTTTTTCCTTAAGGTATTTCCGCTTATACAAGTCCCGTATATCATTGCTAGTAGTCCTCTGAAACCTCCGTCTAGCAGCTTTGACTTTCTTTCTCATAAAAGAAATTTCCAATGAGCACCAAGGTACTTTTCGCATACCAGTCCTTCTAGTAGGCATAGATTTAATATATGCCCGAAAAATAACTGAAGTTATAAAATCTACAATCACATCAAGTGAGTCAGTACTTGAGCAAGAATCCATACTATTAATAATCAAAGAAATATACTGTGAACAAAATTTTTCAAAATATCCCCAGTTTGCTTTTTTGTATTAAACAAAAATCTACTGACAGCAATAAAAGAAGCAGCAGAAACAGATAAGTCAAATTCAATCATTGACAATGATTCACAGTCCGAGAGACACCAGCGGGTAACATTCGTCAGCAAATCAGCTACCATAATTGTGACGTCTATATAGCTTGATCCCTGTTCCAAACAACAGGTAGGGCCGCAGTCCTCATTGATCACATATAAGTTATATATAGGAGCTGACAAAATCTCCAAGCTTGTTTCTTCGAGCATCACTGTAAGGACTAAACCATAGTTCAGACTAACTATTGGAATCCATACCCTAAATAAGTTTTGCAAGATCCCTAGCCTGGAAGACCCGACTTATTTTCTGTAAATCAAAGTAAATACATCGGCTCATAGTAGTATGAAAATATGTTTTTTTTTTAAATAATGTCAAGAGTCACCATATTATAATCCAAGAATCTCAAATCCAAAAACGTAGGCAAAAATGCGACTCGAACAACAATAGCAGCCTTTATGACTTCCGAATTAAAATCATAGTATAACCTAAAGGAACTCGGAAAGCCAGGCAAAAGACCATGATAAGAGTAAGGCTCTTGAATAAAAGCAAGAGAAACATTATTTACCTCCATATTCAAAACAAGTTGCTGAGTTGCAGCCTTACAGCTATGTAAATTAATTTAAACAAATTTTAAAATAGAATTATGACTATTATCCATAATTTGTTCTAGATATATTTTGACTTCTCATAAATTCATGACAAGAGCAACTTTTAGAAAAAGGCAAATGGTCTAATGCAATTAATACAAACTTTCAAATTCTTATGTGGGCTATTTTTACTTTCATGTTCACGTGCACAGAAATAACAAACGCGGTGGCTTTTACAATGTTCAGTTCGGTGATTGTATCCTAAACAGTTAAAATACCGATTAATCACGACAAAATCATCCACAGTACAAATACTCCAAGAAATTTTTAATCAACTTTCCTGTAAAATACTTCTACGCATGTCTGGATGCACTTCAACAACTAAATGTCTCGTATTTTGAAATTTCCTTAACGAAAATCGAACTCGAGATTCATTCTATTTATTTTCAGAAGCAATAACATCTGGATTTTGATTTTTTAAAACATCAACATACTCATCCCTTATCTCATTAGGGACACTTTTTTTATTAAGATCGTAGGATTCCTTCATCTGGAAGGAAAAGCAGTTAATTCCGGTGATTTTACTTGAATTTCAGATTGTATCCTTTTTAAGTTATCCTTTTTTTTTTTTTTTATTGTAAATACCTTGCAATTAACAATATTTTTTAGATTGAGAATACGCACTTTTCCCTCTACAGGATTAATTTGTAGTTTAAGAATCTTTTTAATATCCTCTGACGAACGATTTTCCGAAGAAACAACAAGACCACGACTTAAAGAACTTTGTTTCACATTGTCCACAGGAGATGGCAGCACAGCACTAGCATACGTTGGTTTTACGAAAATATCTTTAAGACTTTCCCTACAAGCTTCACGGTAAAGGCCCGTTTCCACTACTGCGTATGCGTTGCGGTGCGTATGCGTTTCTCCAATCAGCGAGCGAATTCACTTTGATTGACATCTGCAATCCGGTCGGTGTGCGGTGACGGATGACATACGGATGGAGTTCAACAATGTTCAACTTCTATCCGTATGTCTGCGGTTGCGTTGGGGTCACGTGGTGAAAAAGGAGCAATCAGGTGCAGTGACTAAAAATTAATGGCGGCAGAAGTAGCGATGAACGCTCGCTAATAGGGAAAGAATGTTTTGCTAAAAAATACTTATTTCTGAATTAACATTATAGCGAGAAATCTGCGTGCTGAAAATGACATATAATATATTTCATGTGCTTACAAATATATGTTATCCAAAAAGATATATTTATAAAGGGAAATACAAATTTAACATACTCTTCAATGAACTGGAGTATTTAAAAGGCTATCAAATTTAATTTATAATTAACGTTTTTAGTTTTTACCTGTTTCAAAAGAAAAAAATAGCAAATCTTTTAATCATATCTAATTTGCTATAGCAGTTTGATATAGTCAGACATTCATTTTCATTAAAGCTGAATTTAGTTTAAAATGATAAGAAAAACAAGATAACTGCAACTACAGTACTTGTTCATTCAAGAAAATCAGCGGCAAAAATTATCATTCCAAGTCCATGAAATAGCAAAATTTGTTCTGATAATCATTTTTTAGTTCTGCATACTCATTTAGCTTTAATGAAAATTAATGTCTGACTATATCAAACTGCTATAGCAAATTAGATATGATTAAAAGATTTGCTATTTTTTTCTTTTGAAACAGGTAAAAACTAAAAACGTTAATTATAAATTAAATTTGATAGCCTTTTAAATACTCCAGTTCATTGAAGAGTATGTTAAATTTGTATTTCCCTTTATAAATATATCTTTTTGGATAACATATATTTGTAAGCACATGAAATATATTTTTAGGAGCCCGTTTAACTTCAATCGGAACGCCACTTTAAAAGATAATGATTTTTCCAAAAAATGTACTAGAAGCTGAAGAACAAACTCTGGTGAATTTTTCAGACAATAGCAAAGTGAAATAGGACCAAAAAACTTAAGTTTTAAGAATTGATTTACTTGATGATGTATATAACCCAAAATATGCATGTGACTTACGTGTAATCCTATCTTAGTGGTAAAGCTGATGGTAACGATATCCACATTTTGGAGTCGTGAGTTCGAATCCCATACGCTTTTTGCACCATGTCTGCAACTTTCTTACCTTTTTATTCCAATTTGATCTATATTCGTGTTTTATAATTTATTTCTATTATTATATGCATTAAATATATTGTTTTATTTATGCTCTTATTTATTTAAATTTTTCCCGCAAAAAAGTTTGAAAATTATATAATACTAATTTAAAGCATATCCTGTACATATATATTTGAATTTAACAAACATTCTCTATTCGTAAAAAGCAAATTTAAAGTTAATTAAATTTAAATGAAATTTAATGCAAACAAAGAAATGATTAATTATTGCTGTGTAAGTATCAAAATCCATGAATAAATATATAATTCCAAAAATTTATTAATCCTTAAAAAATTTATAAAAATGCATAAGTGAATAATGGGATAGATTATTAATCCTAAAAAAATTATAAAAATGCATAAGTGAATAATAGGATAGCTTATTAATCCTAAAAAAATTATAAAAATGCATAAATGAATAATAGGACAGATTTAATCCTAAAAAACTTATAAAAATGCATAACTGAATAATAGGATAAATAAATTTTTGGAATTATATATTTATTCATGGATTTTGATACTTGCACTTGATTTACATATGCTCTCAGAATTTAAATGATATTGTATATTAGTTCGCAGCAATAATTAATCCTTTATTTGTTTGCATTAAATTTCATTTAAATTTAATTAACTTTTAATTTTTACGAATAGAAAATGTTTGTTAAATTCAAATTTCATTCCTTGCAGCAATGGCGCAAGAGAATTATTTAAATTTAATTTATTTTGAAACCCTGCAGATATATATATATATATTTTCGTTTCACTTTTATGTGAATGTATATACATGTGCTCAGACTTTGGGATGTTTACGACTCTAAACTTTCATTCCAATTAACATGAGACAGTATTAATGCCCTAAACATTTTTTTAACAAAAAATTACTATAATAATTGCTTTTAAATTCAGTCCTCTCCTGCAGAAGCGCAGGAATTAATTAATTAAATATTTCCATTTTCTTTACCTAATGTGTGTATATATAAAGAGAAAAATCTTATTTTTATAACTTCTTGTATAAAAAGAGATATGAATTAAAAATGTTTAAATTAAAAATAATATTTTATGGATTATGTATAAAATATAACTACTGCCCATAGTGCATTTTAAAACAAACGAGATTTCTAATAAATTATCCAGCTATGACCCTGAAGTCAGCGGTATACAAGCATAGCAAATTTTGCTTAAATATTGTGAACCTTTCCTTACAGTTGCTCTGTACTTTTAAAGTACCAACTATTTTTTAATCCCTTTAACTTTTTTATTTTATGTTATTTATTTGTTTACTTTTTCACTAACAGTACATTTTAGTTTTAATAATATATATATTATTTCATAATATTTAAGGCTTCTAGAAACACAATTTTTTTTTTTAAATTTAGTTCAGCTTCTACGGAATTCGTGATGTTCATAATATGCATTATAACCTTACTTATCTAAAATTCCATATTAAATCCAAAACAAACAATACTCGCTTAAGCGGGAAAAATTCAGTCGTCGTAACTTGCGAACTGCTTGCGCCAAAATATTACAGTGACACCTAGCGGCGGAAAATGAAAATATTTTACGCATACGCAGCAGTGGAAACGCTTGTACGGATGCCGTAGGCGTGTCTTCAATTGACGCAACGCGTTCGTACGCAGTAGTGGAAACGAGCCTTTACCCAACGATTTAATACGTTCAAAATTCTTAGTAATCAAACACTTTAACTCACACACTGCATGCCTTGCCTCTTCACGAATATTCTGGTTCATATTACACTTTGACTCAATAGCCGTTTCAAGTTGATCATAGCAACATTTAAGCGCACTCTAAAATGCTCTCTTCGTCCATCCTGGCATTCCTTTACCTCGTGGCGCTTCTCAAAGATGCAAACAAATCGTTGTCCTAGGCTTAATTATACCGAAATCTTGTAAGAGCCATAAAATTAACATTACTTCTTTCAACTTGAAACAAATTGCATAAATATAAAGCAGAGCATTTGCACAAATAAAATTATACACAATAAATAGTTTACACACATTAATTATCGCAAAATAAACCTGAAAATCAAAGCCCAAGAAAACACACAGAGCAATGGCGCGAGCATACGCAATCCTCAGCGAATGATGCAATCTTAGTAGGTAAAATACATACTTTTTCCATTCGCATTTTACTAATGGACCAAAAAGTAAATTGTGAAATCAGTTTTGAATAAACTTCAAAAGGTAAAAAAAAAAAAAAAAAAAAAAAATGTTAAAAAAAAAAAATTATTCATTTCCAAACAAAATGTCTCAATCTAACTGCAATTTTTTATGGCCTTATACTATTTAATCCGAGAATTAAATTGAAAAAAAAAAAAAAAAAAAAAAAAAAAAGATAAAATCAGAGGCAGAAAGAACGGAAACCAAAATCTATACTTTAAAAGACACATACTGGAAACAGTTATAGATTAGTCCTAGATCATCCATTAGCTCCTAGAGAGCTTAAATTTCGTCGGAGTCCAACTGAGCTTATCTCCGGAACGTCTAGGATCTTGATTTAATTCTAGCCAGAGGTCACCGGATTCCTAGGAAAAAGTGCTGTGACCCTTCATTTGCGTAAGTGAATCATATTTTCAGCAAATGGATTTTATTTTGACACTAAATAGGCCTTAAAAATTGATTCATATTTCTGAATGCATACCTGTCTTTCCCTGAAGAACAAACACTTTGACGGAGGTTGACACTATTAAGGAAAGAAAAGCTCCTCAATCAAATTTTTAAGGTTTATTCTCCAGGAAGTGCAGTGATTTTAGCAATAAATTCTTCGTTTCCGAAAGTGATATTTTAGTCGTGCATATTCAACGTTAGTCACTTCCCACTACAGAAGTCCTGCAAAATTTTTGAACGATGTAACCAAATACGAAGGACAAAATTCGTCACTTGTACAGAGCCTTATGTTTATTGTCACTTTGTTATCGGATATGATTCGGGGTATATTTTTCCGATTGTAGCATTCTGCTTAACAGCTAGAATTATATCGACAGGGCATAGGGGTCAGAAAGTGCTAGACACTTCTCTCTTCGTTTTAGAAGCTATAGTTCTTACAAGAAAATTTGCTTCTACGCTTTCATACTGTTTCTAACATTCTCTCTATTCTCATTAAAGACGTTTTAATCGTTTTACCTTTTTTCATTGGTTTCTATGATCAAGTGAAATAGTACATTATATAGCATATTCAGGGATTAAATTCAACTGGAGGTTAGCTGAACTATTTACTAGTTTTTGAGTGAAATTCTGATTAGAGCCAGAATTCTAAATAAAATGAGGTCCGATATTTAATTTTTTTATTTAACTATTTATCATTTATTAAATTTTATTTATCTCTTTATTTTTTATTGAATTTTAATTTCTGTTTAATTATTTTAATTATTAGTTATTTTATTACTTTAGTTATTTATTTTTCCTTCCTTCCTTAAGACCTTCCATAGAGTTTGGTCCCTCTAAATTTAGAAATTAAGCCAGCTGCTGGATAAAAAGGGTCAAAATAGCACCAAAAAGTAACTCGGAGAACAGAATGGAAAAGTCAGAAAAATACAGCTGAGTGGAATCAGCTGAATAACATGATGGAGAAAAGCTAGGAAAATGGCTGGGACTGAATAATTTATATCCCAACTTAACAAAAATGAATTATCGGTTCCAAAGTTAGGTTTGAAAAACAGTTTATTCTGGTGTTAACCCTTAAATGCATGAATTTTTATTTTTATTTTTAAATTAAAGTTACATTAGAATTTATATCAAATAAAATATAAAAAATACTAAAAATCTCTAGGCCAAATTTTTATTCCAATTTTTGAAAAAATATTATTAACTTTTACAAAAAAAAATGTGTTAGGAAAATATGTAATAACAATTTTATGTAATAATACGTACCTTATAACCTTGTTCAAACAATTTTAAAACTTTGGACACACCAAAATAACAACAAACACAAAATCAAAAATTCGTAAACACAAATCATGTCCGCACCCTATACATACACTCACAATAATGACCATTAAACCGTTAGTTGTGCCACCACATTTAAACTTTAAAAACTGTGTACGTAAACAGAATGTATCCAATTGGTTGCACTCTACAGTAAGCTAAAATTTGTGTTTTGATTTGATTTACATGACTAAATATGAGTATCTAATAGGAGTTGCCAAAAAGCAACTATACGCATTTAAGGGTTATTATTAACTTATTTAAATGTTAAATATTTCTGAAAAATTAAATAGACCATCCTGTTAAAAAAAAGCCCTTTGTTAGTTTTTGTGTCTTTTTTTAAATCTTGTGTCTTTTTTAAATTTTGTGTCTTTATCAGACTTTAAAACTACTCATTCTTCTTTTTTTTTTTCCCTAGTTCATGCTGTAACATTGAACTCTTTATGGGAGATGGAAGAAATTTCTACTCTAGGAAACAAAGAAAGAAATCTCCACAGCTCTTCTGTGTTCAGATACCTGTTTCAAAAACTTAAGTGAGTATGATACTCCAATAATCATGAAACCAAAACTGTCCATTCAAATCACCCATTAGTATGTATCTGACAAATTTAGCCTAACTGAAGAATAATTACATATGCAAAGTAAATACGAACGGTTTTTCCCGTGGCTTTATCAGTTTCTACTAAACAAAATAAGGCGATCGCGTCCTTTATAGATTTCTCCTGGTCATCAAAGTTCGATAAATGAAAATAGATAAAATAACCTACCAGAGAAGTATTACAGTAACTATACTAATCAGAGACAGATGTTTACAACATTATTTGTTCTCAAGAACGAAATAAACATAAAAATATTTATACAAGATCTGTTCATTTTAATTCGAAAATTTAGTATTTAGATTGAAAAATATATTTCCCTATTAAAGCGCAATTGAATCAAAATTTTATGATAATGAGGATTTATAATCAAAATTTTATGTGAAAAATACTGCAGAAGAGGTTTAATTCCACTGTTAAATACTGGTTCACTCATGCATATTCGATGTCATTTTAAAAAAATCTGATGTGGCCAGCACATGACTTCCCACTAATTTTACGTTTCAAATCGCAACGAACTTTAAGTTCACTGCTGGTTGATAGTTTGTAACCGAAATCTAATTTGTTTTTCTAATTAATACAAAGGTTTATAATGTGAAATTTTAGATATTTTATTAGGCTGTGTGTAAAAACTGGTTTTTCTACATTTGCATCAGCTTAATTAAATGTTTTTCTTATTTATTTTTTAATTAAAAATTATATTTTATCGTATAGTTCACTAACATATTATTTAATTGTTTTTTAATTAAAGACATTTAAGTATTTATAATATATTTTTAAATATATGTATGGTATTCGTTTCAAAGTATTTATTTTATTAATACTTTGAAACGAATAATAAAGTATTGCTTCCAGTTTATCAATTTTAGCCAAAATGCAATATGTGTAAGGACTACTTTCTCTGGTTTTACTTCAAGTCTAATCAACTCTTTATATGAATGCAGAAAGCTTAAATACAGAAAGCAGAAATTTTTGGAAGTTTGATATGAGAGTTTGATATAGACGAAAAAATCATCACGCACGTATTCAAGGTACACTGATATCGTTATAAAATATCTAAAAACATATTGTGGTATTAGTAAAAACCCTAATTCGTATTTATTCATTGAACACTCACTATCGAATTTTAGGAGTAAAAACATTACCTTCCTTACCTATACATATAGGTTAGCGGGAGGTAAAAAAACTGGCGAAATCATTCTGATAAATTATCAATATATCTGTTTCAGTCATTCTGAATTTCCAATATTCCTAAACTAACACTATGCACGTAATGAGAGCAAGTAAAAGCAATTGAAATTTCCAGATAGCAAAATTATCCAGATTTTGATGCATGAAATTTCTAACACCTTTATTTTGGCATGGCACTAAGCGAATCGTTTTGGTATCTTAAACACCTATTTATTTTAAGTTTACCATTAAGTTGTGGAAATTATTAGGCTTTTCAGAGCGAGAAGTGGGGAAAAAGACTTTGAATCAAGCCATTAATCGTTTCATTGCTAAGTAAATAGACTAACCACTACATCTCAAGAGCTCGCTTAAGAAGAATGTCGTAATTCCTTACAAAGCGAAAGTATCTAAGTGGATTAACTTAACTGGAATTTCAATGCTTTAAGCCTTCCCACAAAATTAATTCTAAAGCTTTATAATGAAATGCTAGTATTATAAAACCCTGATTCTAATTTTAATTTTTAATAAAATCTGTCTAGCCTTCAGGCTACTTATTCTAGTCATCCCCATCTTAGATATTTCAAAAAGAAAGCACTGAAAATGAATAGAACAATATTGGTATCGTTTGAAATATTTAAGAACTACTGTTAATAGACATAAATAAAGGTAATATAAGGTCTCTGCAGTCACAGAAGATTTCTAACTAAATACTGATCGAGGTAACGTTGATTTAAAATATCCCTCAATTAATAAAATGATTCGATTTGGAAATAAGCTTACGTATAACTCATTTACCAAATCGGGCCCACCAGCGGCCGAGCGGTAAAGTCGCTGAACACTGGTAGTTCGGTCCGAGGTTCGAATCCCGCGAACGGGCTGGCTGCATGGGTGTTTTCGTGGTTTTCCCCATGTGTAACGTATATACGAGCCAGTTTCCCTTAGAAAGTCCTCCACGAAAGGCATCCCTCCCCTTAGGCAGATAGCCCTAGTGTGCTTTGCCATAATTAAATACACCAACACCATTTACCAAATCGCTCGGCCTCGGCGATTTTGACAACTAAGCTACATAGTTAAGCAAACCCTTTACAGAACCAATATCTGTTTTTAAAGTTTTTAAAATCACAGCAATGTTAATTAATTAATTGTTGTCCTAATTTCCTTATGATTTGCCCTATTTCAAAAAAATCGTATGCGTTTTAGAATGAATGATGTGAAACGTAGAAATTCGAAAAGGTCGAACAATTTAAGAGTAATGGATTATTTAAAACCTTATACATTTTAATTAACATAGATAATAGATACAACTTGAGAATTCATGTAAACATACTGTCGCAAACATGCTCCTTTTATACTTTTGGAAAATTAGATTTTAAAAGCTACTTTTTAATGTTTAGTACAACAGCCTTCTCTTCATTTCAATAAAGAACTAAAAACCATTAATTTACGCTAAAAGTAATGTTTTTTGAAGTTAATAATATTAATCATATTTGATGCGGAATCATTACCGCATAATTATACCTTGGGCATAACTTACAGCAGAGAAAGACAGTAGTCATGATTGAGAAATTGAAAAAATATTGTCTTGTGTATAGGAATTAATAGAAACTAGCAATGCAGAAAACTAGATGTAACGGGTACATTCTGTCTATTCTTCTAATGTCTATGTGCCTTTTTTTCGTAGCTATATTATTATTTAATATATGGCTAAAGCAAAGTAACAACTGCTTTTTTTTTTTTTTTCAAATGCTCTTTATCTTATAAAATTTAATTATTAATTCTTGACACAAATTTACTAAAAATTAAAACTAAACAGCCTTTTTATAAACGCAAAACTTACATGCAGTCTGAAATACACTTATGTCCATAAATTAAGGATAATTCGGAGTCACGCGGAAATAAATATATCACCTTTAAAATCACTACACACATCTTCAAGAATCATATGCAAATTTCAGGAAGTAACCAGATGACACCGATGGTACGTCACAATGACGAGAGTGTAAGAGTGTAATATATAAGGAATACAGGCAAAGAAGTAAAATTGTTCGCAGGCACTTCATAAACATTTCAGTGCAATAACCGAATAGTTATGACACAAAGGACGTATTTGGATGATTTTTTACGTGGTAGAATTATCGGCCGTCTGGAATGTGGGCGTACCCAACTGGAAGTATCAGAAGAACTTGGAATTGTCCAGAGTATCATCTCCAGGCTTTGGCAACGATTCCAAGATGATGGTAATGTGAGTAAACGTTACAGCACAGGTCGCCCCAGAGTTACAACGCCAAATGAGGACCGGTATTTGGCAGTTACTGCCAAAAGAAACAGACGGAGCACAGCCTCAGACCTGTCTCGTCAGCTCTCTTCAGCCACTGGTACGACAATTTGAAGGCAGACCGTGTACAGACGCTTAGGGCAGATTGGTCTATATGCTCGTAGACCTGTCAGATGCATTCCACTTACTGCAACTCACTGTCGCCTGCGGTTAGCCTGGAGTAGAGAGCATGCATTGTGGACACTGCAACAGTGGGCTTGTGTAATGTTTTCCGACGAGTCCAGGTTTAGCTTGCAGTCTGATTCCCGCCGGACCTTCATATGGAGAGCTCCAGGTACCCGTTACTACCAAGAAAACATCACTGAACGACACCGTTACGGTGGTGCAGGAGTGCTCGTTTGGGGTGGAATTATTCTGGGTTCCAGAACTGACCTGCATGTTCAAATTGGAACCGTGACAAGCCAAATCTATCGGGACTTCATTCTGGAACAACATGTACGTTTGTTTCGAGGCGCCATGGGGGCACAATTTGTGTTTATGGATGACAACGCCCGTCCTCACCGTGCAAACATCGTGAGCGAATGCCTTCAATCGGAGGATATCACCCGTATAGACTGGCCAGCATTCTCACAGGACTTGAATCCAGAAGAGCACGTGTGGGACATGCTTGGCCGACGAGTTGCAGCCCGTCAACCTCCTCCTACATGTCTACCGGAACTTCGGAGAGCATTCTTTTTGAGAGGTGTAATATTCCCCAAGATCAGATCGATAATTTGATACTCAGCATGCCTAGGCGTTGTACGGACTGCATTGCATCGTCTGGGAGACATACAATGTATTAACAATCATACCAACCATGTAATATTGTTTTTTTGTAAATATGTTTTTTTTTTTTTTTTTTCTGTGTAATTTTCTCCAGGGTGAAAAATTTTTTTAAATAATATCAAACATATAGCATCTTATTTTGCTCTTTACCTTTTGTTTAATAAATAAGCTTTACAAATAAGTCAAATTTGTTTTGCTTCTAGCTCTTCCTTTGCCTGATTTTGCATTATCCTTAATTTATGGACATAAATGTATTTAATTCAGAAATACTCACTTTAAATTTAAAAAATTGTATCCAATGAATATATAGATAGTGCATCTTGTCAAGTCTAACCTTGAACTTCAATCTTACTAGGAGCTTCAAGTTAGATTATTCTCAGCGTGAAAGAGATTAATAATCAAACAACTTAAACTGAAACATTTTATTTTTCAACTTGTTCACTAATAGGACGTACCGTATTTGAGGGATCATAGGACGCTACGTACTATAAGAAGCACCTTTATTTTTAAGCAATTTTTTTAAAAAATAACATTTTTAGCATTTTTGTTATTAAATTGCAAAGCCACACTAAAAAAAAAAAAAAATATTCTTAGTTTATAAAAACCGAACTGACCTTTAAAATCCCTAAAAATTGTCATCTGAACGTTGTTCTTCCTCTTCGTATATAAGATAGTCTTCATTGCCATCTAGAGAGTTACTTATGCCACACTTCTTAAAAAATTTAACTATAATACCTTCTCTCCCTCTAGACAATATTGCCAGTTGAATCCAGTGTTGCCAGATAGGTTTCCCACGGCATCGAATATAAGACCATTTTTAAGATTGGCGGGAGTTTTAAATCAAACACTGGACATTTTTATATATTAACTGCGAGTATAAGACATACCTGAATTTTGGAGACAATTTTTTGAAGAAAAAAGTAGGTCTTATAATCCGTAAAATACGGTATTTAAAACTGGAAAATAATTATTTCGAAATATAACTTTTATTTATTATTAATACCACATCGTTTGCACTAATAAAAAGAAATCTCCCAGATAAAACTTTCGCTATCTTTACACAATTTTTAAATATGCCGCAAGTTATTCATATGAAAAATAACTATTCACAAATAGCAACTTCCCTAACATTTTTTGCTCTGAATATTTGCTCGTCAAATTCTTGTCAAGATAATCTGAAAAAGAGTTGAGATAAATCTCATTCCTCTACAAATCTGGAAAACATCGGTCCAATGTGCTCACACCTAAACTTAAATAAAGCAGCAGCTTCGTAATATATCTAAATCTTTTAATGGTAGTCGCATTAATTGCGGGAACAATAAGCAATCAACAAGCAACTGCAATATTTCGAACTAACACCGCTCCTTCTTCTTCTTCTTTTTTTTTTTTTTTTTTTTTTTTTTTTAAGTTTTAATTTTAATGAATGCTTTTGAGACGTTTTAATTTGAATATTTCATAGATGAGTGGTACGAAGATAGGTTAATGAAACCAGTAGCATTTTAACTTAAATTAAGATTAAAATTTGTGTTACAAGAAATTGAAATAATTGTGTGCATATGTATTTAACTTTAAAAAGATTTGAGCTAATTCTTCACAATAAATACCTGAATTTTTCATTTCAGGCATATATCCCGTAGGTACAATATGCTCAATATACCCGACAGCGCAAATGGGAATCTGTTCAACAATCACCTGGATATGCAGAAGCCGATGCAAGAGAATTCTACCTTTGCTCGTATACCCATTCTCATTGCGTGCTCCATTGTCGTATTCGTTCTATTCATAGCTGGCACAGCAACCACTGTTATTTCTTATCCTCCACCACCAAATGGAAGTTCTGGAAGAAGGATGCCGACAGCCTTGGATGGTGATTATAAACTTTTAGGCCCACTTTTACTGATGGCTGGATCTTTTTTCCTTATTGTTGATATCGTTCTGTGTGCAGCTGTCACCAAAGATGCCTATTACTCATCTAGGATAATCAGGCCTGTGTCGAATATGACAACAGCGACAGGACAAGTCGTAGGAGGACCTTTCTTTTTAGCTGTCCCCAGAACATCTGATCAGCAACATATTTCACCTCTGATGCGAACCCTCTGGCCTATGCCAAATGCTCCCTTGCCAGATTTTTCAGAAGATATTGGATCACCAAAAAGACCAAAGGTTCGAGCTGCGACTGCTACTCTGTCAAGATGTCACCAGCCCCCTTATAATCCAGATGCTTAAAATCAAATTTCATATATTCAGCGCGGATCAGAATAACTTCTCATCAACTTTCGGAATGAATGTTAAATGGACAGCAAGATGAGAAATTAAATAGCATTATAATTATAATTGAAGAATGTGTTTAAAGCTATTTTTCCACAAATTCGAAGATTTGAAGAGAAGATATTAATATATATTTTCACAAGACGTTGAGAACGTAGGAATCGTTGAGACAGAGGAGATTAATGCACTGCAGCAAGAAACACTACAAATAAATTGTTAAGTGTTACATTATTAAATAAATAAGGAAAAAATGTATTTCTATACTACTAAGATGAGATCACGATAATTAATTTTAGTTTTCCTTTTCTTAATAATACCCAAATGGTGTTTGCCATAATAAAATACAGTCAAAAGTCGTTAATCCGGACACCCATAATCCAGAATAATCTGTAATCCGGACCTCAAAGCTGCAAACTTTCTGCGCATGCGTCAACGCATAATACGTTTACGCATGAGCGTAATACATTTACGCATGCGCATACGCGTGTGCGCATGAGCATGATACGTTTACGCATGCTCGTTTAATGTATAACGGACGGTATAAGCTAAGCTAAAATTATCTAATTATCTATTTCAGTTAATGTTGCAGATTGCGTTGTTCCTTAATCTTCTTATTGGATCCGGCTTATTATTTTTTGCAGACTGTTAGAGTAATTTTATAAAAGTAAGCTTTAACTTTCGATTATGTCAAAAAGAATTTCCGATTTTGGAGCTGCCAAAGGATCTACAAAACGAAAGCATGTTTGGATGTCCATCAAACAAAAAGTGGAATTGCTGCAAAAAATGGATAAAGGCATATCCTTTGTTTCTCTAACCATTCCGAAATCTGTTTATCAATTTCATGCTGCTCTGAGGGGGGTAGGACCTTGCGGCGCGCAATGAACTGGAAGTTGATCTGTCAGCAGTATCCTTATCTTCAGGGCAGATGTTTTTATATTATTCGGCTTATAATTCCTTACTAAATGTAATATTTCATCTCGATGTACTCCGTCTTTGATATGATTTAAATCAAATTCCTCGTCATTATAATTCGCTTCCGAAAATGAAGAAAATGGCACAGAGGTTATTGAAAACGAAAAAATTTCGATTAACAAATTAGTCGGTATTCTCGACACAGCAATTATAGGACTTGAACAGCGGAACTTTGTAACTGAACAAGAAATTATGTCTGTTTATAGATTAAAAGAGAATGACATAAAAAACGAAGCAACTTAAGCAACTTACATTGAAAGAAATGCTTAATAAAGTAAAAAAATAAATATTAAGCTTTTTTTTGTAAATTTTGATACCCTTTAGATCATAATTGTTCTTTACTTCATAAATTACGATTTCATATTTTAAATTTTATAATTTCTGCATGCCATCTTACCAGATTTAAAATGATGATCTATAAACCGGAAAAATCGATAATCCGGAATCGCCGAAGTCCCGACGAGTCCGAATTAAAGACTTTTGACTGTAATACAGTAAATTCCCGATTAATCGTAGGCGAATAAACAGGGTTGTGTATCAATTAAAATAATTAACTTTTTTTATTGAGGAATGACTAAATGAATGGAATTAGGAATCGATTTCATCCACAATAAAACATGATTTAATCTAAAATATGTAAACAATCTCCAATACAAAATAAAAATTTCTAACCGTCTTTTTACGTGAATTTGTATTTAATGTCATTGCTCACGTGCTATCGTAAATACAATTATGACTTACTTTCTTCACGTCTATTGTTCATTATTTATAATGTGCTTTTTTTTTTTTTTTTTTTTTTGCTTTGAATGCTTATTTAATTTACACCAGAAAATGTATTTATTATCCATATTAAATAGCTTCAAAATATGGGAAAACTGTTAATAGTATTTTCTGTCAATTATCATATAAGTAATTATTTTGCCTATGTTTATTTAACTGTTATTGATTAATCGTGATTTTGGTTTAACCATGGACCCGATATAGCCCCAGTTTATCGAGAGTCGACTGTAAATATTCAAACAAGATTTATCAAAAAGATCGCACCTGGAATAAATATATATATATTTGAATAATTTCAAAAGTAAATATCAATTATTTTAGTTTATTGGTTCAGTTTGAATACGTTAAAAACTTGAACATGTCAATAGATCTAAGAATTGTCAAAATGGGATCTTTCTATTTTAGAATGAAATAAAATAAACAGTTGAGAGAAATGTACAATGTTGTGAGAAAGGACTTTTCAATATGTAGTCCTTTTATATTAAAAGAAAGCATTAATCATTGAGCTAGTTGCTTCACTGTATTAGAGAAATTGTCTTCCAATTTTAAATTAGATAGCTGATTTTAAGGATGTCTAAGAACATTCCGTTGACAAATGAACGCACGGGATGAATGTAGGAATATCTTATAAATGGGAATTAGTCTTTCGTTCCAAATATCCGGAAATTCTGAAAATGTCTGTTAATGGGGACGGTCTGCTAAAATGAAATATACTTTACTGGGATATGAGTTCCTCAAGAAAATTCCTGTTAGCTTACCTATCGAAATGCGTACAGCTTTTAAAATCAGTTCCAATTTGATACTGAATTGTACTTGCTTTGTAGAGATCTTTGGATTTCTCGAAACAAGAGACATAAAAAAAATAATAATAAATAAAATGCCCTCGCTTAAGATTCAAACTCTGAACCTCCAGATTGAAAAGCCGGACGTACTCCTAATTACACCACAGCGGTAAGGAAGGGAAAAGCACCATTTTATCCATAGGTAGAAAATTCGTTATGTCAATGGGAAGTGGGCCTTCGACAAAGCCTCATTTTACTTATTATGAAAATTTACATGCTATCGAGAGAACAATGGACAGACGCAAACAGATACAGGGGGCTAGAGCCTTTAAATTAATCCCAGAATGTCCGTTCCGAGGTCTGGAAATGGTTCAATGACAGGCGATGTATCCATACCGAGACCGAAAACGTAGTGCAACTGTTTATCATGGCCGTTTATTGTCTATAATCGTCAAAAAAAATCGGCGAATTACTTCTTCATAAATTCAGTAACTACAATAGAATTTGCAAAAGATAGAATATTTCGAATATCCCCTTACATCCCATATACCGTGAGTGAAATTTTTATCAAAGAATGCAAGGACTGGATTGGATTATATACTTAGATTATGGAAAGTACACTGTGGTTATCTGCCTAAGATGGAGGATGTCTTCGCGAAAGGTTTTCTAAAAAGCACTGGCTGATGTTTTCTATACGGAAAAATTGATGAAATATTTTCCACTGCTGAAAACGTCGTCTTAAAATTATGCAGAAAACTTCACGATTGGAACACCATTGACTGAAATTGAGTACTCTTCACTTTCGAGTATAGATTTTTTTAAATGGGTCTAAACATGAAAACTTGTTTAGATCCATTTTCCATGATTATGCAAACAAAACAATAGTTCTCATAACTTCATCAAAACAACGTAAAATACAATTGGTCAAATACAATTATGGTGGGAAGAACAAGGATGGAACTATGGTTTGAATGATTGCATTGACCAGCTTAGCTTTATTGGGGGAATTAGTTTGCTTAAATATTATATGTTGAGACGAAATTATTAATATTGATATGACGCTTTTTAGATATTCTGTAAATGATAAGTTTATTATGATGGACTAAAATGTTCGCCCTCTACCAAAACCTACTGGTGTGACAGTATGTAAAAGTGAAGGAATCTAAACGGCGTAGCAGGTATATTTAACAAAATTTAAATCCCAAACTTAGGTGTAGGGAGTATTGGGACATCAAACATTGGGTTTCTTCAATCCCCAATTCATTCTCTGCAGGAGCTTTTGAAAGGCCTTAGAATGAATACTTTTTTGTTATAGCAAGGAATTTGGGTAATTTTAAAAAAGACGTAAAAGCATGATGCGATGCTTACCATTTGGAGTACTCTGTACATTACTAAAATTTACCACCAGTCTGAAAATATGGACAAAATTTAAGATCAAAATGTTTGTTTCATCAAATAAATATAAGTCAAATTTCATATTAATACATATAAGCCTCTTTAATCGGTATAGTGATTAGCGATGCTAGCTGCCGTATTCCTGAAAATGGACTTGAGTCCCAGAGTAGGCATGGGTGTTTTATGTGTCTGCGCTGGATGGGCAATTTAAATACCGACGAGTGAAGAATTTTCTCGAGTGGTTTAATGGTAGGAGATCAGAAGATGCACGTCTGGAGGTATTACCCATCACAACTGGGTGGAGCTGGAAAGTTAATGCGGTGGCACCGTACCTGTACGACGAATAGTGAAATTCTGATGTATACCTGTTAATACATATAAAAAAGTTAATTTTAAATATAAGCTATTTTGCTTATAAAATGTTAAATGTGACAAAATTTGGAAAAAAAAAATTCAAAATTTCATTTTTAAATTTTCAAACTAAAATTTTTGAAACTTTTTCGTCTTTTCTTTATTTTTTTGCTCCCCGTTTTTCCTTTTTCTCCTCTTTTAGTTCCTCTCTTCGGTGTACTGAATTGGCAAGAAAGGAATTTCGATTTGCACAAATAGATAGCGTTATGACCATTTTATTATTCTTCTGTCAAGCTTATAATTTTTTTCTCTTGAGGTCTGGCAACTGACACTTAGGTTACTATAGAAACACATGCCGTATATTTTTCTTTACAATTGTTAGTTTACGGTCAGTTTCATCATGGGGTGCAAAAATACCGTTTACGCTCGTGTAATGTCCGCGCTCATGTAATGTCCGCACCCCAACTTTACAGGTAAAATTTATGTAAAAAAAAGTGACCCGCACAATGTCCGCACGCCAAAAACTAAAGAATTTCTTACTTTAAAATATATTTTTTTAACAACGCCTTTTTCCTTTTAGACAATAAATTTAGTCAATAAACATCTTTAAAAAAGAATATGCATTTTTGTTGTCTTTGGTTGGCGAGAGGATGGAAATCATAGACTTTTCTTGCATTCTGGTGCAGCTGTTATTCAGTCATAACATCGGCGCCAGCAATCCACTCGGCAGACGAGATAATAAACGAAGGCAGTCCAAACAGGTTTTCACCTCACTGGCTTCCAAGAAATGCTGTTTTGTGATGAGATTACTTTCCCCTATTTCCTCCTTGGAACATTCACATATTTCAAGCTTTCTCATTTCATTCATAGTATTATTTGGAATTCCTGGTAGTTAGCAAGTAGCGTGCTTGAAATGGGAAAATACAGCAGCTATACAGCGACTTTTAAATTGAAAGTCAGAATTTGCGCAGGAAAATGGAAAAACAGTAGCAGCAAAAGGTGGACGAAATGTTGTGCGCAATTGGAGCAAACAGCGCGATCAACTGGCGTCAACGAACAAAACAAGACTTGCGTTTCGTAGTTCAAAATGTAAGTTTCTAAACTTAGGAAAAAACGTAGTTGCGTATATTCGTGATATGCGTGCTCAAGGGTCACGGGAAATGTGCCAAATAAGAGCGCTTGCTGCGGCAGGAGAAGACATTCCTACATCGCAATTCAAGGCAAGTAAAGGCTGGTTGCGGTGAATGATGAAACGAAATTGATTTTCATACAGTGCGTCAGAATATAGTTTTAAAAAAAATAATGTGTGCAAGATATTAAAAGAACCAACGTTTATTTAATTTTTGTAAATGTAAATATTAAAATTTCAAGTGTTGGTTAATTTGTGCCTTTATATTATGCTAATGTGCTAACTAATACGCGCCAAGTGTTGATAACGTAAACAGGGTAATTTTGTGTATGTGGATGGGAGAAACTGAGGTTGTAAATTTTAGGTAGTTATTAAACAACTTTAAATTTGATACTTTTATTACTTGGCCTTGGCTGTTAGAAATGAAATTTACACCCAAAATTAATCACGAGAAAAAGCGCGACATTTGAACGATCCGTGTAATGTTTGCACCTGCATTTCTAGTGATATAATTTTTTTTAAAAATGCAAACATTACGTGAGCGTATACGTTAGGCATTTTCGACAGATATTGCTTTTCTATTTTCATAAAGGGCAAGAAAACAGCTGAGGCTCACAAAGAGATATATTAAGTTTAAAGTGTTGATTACTTAAGAGAACTTAAGTCATTGATTTAAAATATTTCATTTTGCAGGTGTTTCACTTGAAGATGACGAGCGAGCTGACATACCTTTCAAGTTGATGAAGTCAAAATTAAAGCCGCATTTGAATCCAATCGTCATATAACTGCTCGGAGATTGCAAAAGGGTAAATGTATCACAAACAGCGATTGAAAATCGAATGAGGTGTCTTTAACTCGTTAAGAAGCTCGATGCCTGAGTTCCGCATGATTTGAAAGAAATTCACTAAACACAACGATTCAAAATTTGCGATATTCATTTCAAACATAATGCAGTCGAAACTCTTTTAAACGAATTATCATTATGAAAAATGGGTAATCTACAATAATGTTAATCCATTAAGATCATGGTCCAAGCATAATAAATCAGCACAAAACATATAGAAAATCTGAGCTGAGTCAGAAATAAAAAAATCATGCTATCATTTTAGTAGGTATACAACGGTGTTGTGTAATTTGAACTGCTCCCAAGCAACCAAACATTCGACTCAGATGTTTACTCGAACAATTTATAAAACTGGAAAAAAGTAGTCGAAGAGAAAAGACCAAAATTGCCAAACTGCAAAGAATTCATGTTCCGCCGCGACACTGCGAGGTTTCACACATTTTTAAGAACACATGCGAAATTATTGGAACTTGGTTGGGAAGTAATGTGGTCTCCCCCATATAGCCCCGTCCTTGCATCATCGGATTACCTCTTATTTGGAAATTTACAAAGCTTCTTAAATTGTAAAAATTTCAGTAATAACGATGACCCTAAATCGCACCGGTTTGAGTTTTTTTGCTAATAAATACCAGAAATTCTACAAGTGCGGAATCATGAAGTTACCAGGAAGATTCCAAAAGATCATTGTACAGGATCGAAGATATTTGCCTGATTAATTTTTATAGATAATTTTTATAGAAAAAATGGAGTTGTATTTCACACTAAAAAAAATTATGGTAGGTACTATTTTAATTTAGCTTTATTTTTTTTTTATTTTTTTTTTAATTTTAATTCATTATTATTAACTTACCTTTTTGATTTTACACATGCCATTCTTGTTATTTTTTTATTCGGTTCCTTTTATTCTATCCACTTAGTCTACTGCATATTTCATGTTAAAAAGTAATTCCTGGCGAAAAGGAAAAAGGAGACTTCAAAAGTTTTCAGCACAATGCAAAGGGAAAGGAAGACCGACCAATACAATTTTTTTAAATTCTATTTCAGTTTAAATTTAATTTTATTTATTTATTTGATTTTTATTTTGACTGTTTATTGTAACTTTGATTTTCTCTAATATTGAACAATGAGAAATTGATTCAGCGGCCCGAATGCAGACAGCTAAATTGATAGGACGATTATGTATTAAGCATGAAAAGGCGGTAAGTGCATAAAAAATTAATTTAAATTAGTTATTTTTCTAATGCATTTCAAAGGGGGCCAGTGATAGTTTCTGTTCGCTTTGACGGGTCATTGCGTTAAATGCAAAGTGTATTTTTAAAGCAATTTCTATTTTATCGGGAAATACGAGCTGTGGGAAAACGACGATTTTAGGAGCTTGTGGCGCCATCTCATGTAATTATTATGAACTGAAAGCTGTTTACCATTGCTTACAATTTGATTATGAAGCTGAAAAGCTTTGGCTCATATTTAATTTAATTAATTTCTTATATTTTCACCTAAAATTGATAAATAGGAAGACGTAAACATTTTTATAATATCTGGAGTATGTGTTTTCTTAATAAAAATAAAATCAAAATTTGCGAAATATGTGAAAGGCTGCATAAAATTAGACATATTTTTCGGGACAAATATATTAAAAAAATAAGCAAACTGAATATTGCTATGCAGGGAAATGAAACAAATTTTGTAAATAATGTTCTTTTATAATATCGTTAATTTTGAAGACTTACGACTATAATATCTTTACTTTAAAAATTGTTTTTTATTTTAGAGAATATTTAGCATACAAATTTTTATAAGCTTCAGATTTTTATTTCTAAATAGAAAATATTACATAAAAAGTTTTTAATAGTGAATGAAGTTTCCTATTAATTTAAATTTTTTTAATTATATGTTAGTTATTGGCATGCCCAGCGCTAGAGTCAGTGTAACCACTGGCTTTGCGCTTTGCATAGTATGGCAAAATTTTTAGAATTAAGGAAGCTAACATTTAGGAATTTATTCAAGGTAACTACACAGCATAACGATTGGCTTCCACCTTAATCGTCTCTATAAAGTGTTCTCTCGTAACTTCATGGAGGTCAGCTTTGGTCTTCTTTTGGCATGGATCAGTAATTCCAGACGAGTCCAGTGACCACAAATTCGTTATTGACTCATTAACTGATAACATGGAAGTGAGAATTAAGCACGCATTTTTATCTTTTGAAGAATTCGGTATGCACGCCCTATCACAGTCCAACCGAGATGCGTTTTAGTGGCAGTCAAACTGCAGGATGACCTTTTAAGACCATTCAATCATTAGCTTTCAGCTACGTCGGCTCCAGTTAATATTTCAGTAGGGCTCTTATCATAATCAGCAACGTATGTATTACTGCCTGATAATTCTTTTACACAAAGCTCAGAAACTACAGGCGGAGCGATTTCGCACTTCATACCTTGGCTGAATAGTGTCAAGAAACAGTATCAATAATTTGCCTTTGCCTTATGTCTTATCCTATTCCCTATTGGTCAAAGTTTGCAACATTACATTAGGGAATTTAGACACTTTTGCAGAGCGTGATCTTTCTCAACAGGACTTTTCAACTTTCCAGCCTTTTCGTTGGTGGGCGTAGAGGTATGCTGATTTAAATTTCTACATAATAAAATATTGTGCTTTGGGTTTCTAGGTAACTGCTAGACACCATTTCATAAAGAATAAATTCTTTTAATGAATCAAAATATGTGCATATTGTTAGAATAACATTAATCTCTCAGTTATGACAAGATGTGTATACGAACTCGTTATAAGCAGAAGGGAAGAGTTATTTTTTGCAGTCGCGCAGAGATGAATTCTTATCGCGCATGCATTAGAAATAGAAATGGAGACGTTAAAGAAATATGAGGGGAAACGTAAAACCTACCATCATCTCCTTTCCTGGAAAAAAATGACCTAAAAATCTGAAAAAAAAAAAAAAAAAAAAACAGTATTGTCCAAATCGTTTTGGAAAGTGAATATGACGTCTTGAACGAGTTTGATAATTTCCTCTCGCAAGAGCACTTTTTCACACACACACACAGATCGTATTTTATACTCAAGTGTCAAGATGTAGAAACATCTTAGGTGACTGCTCGTTTACTGGACATGATGGTTGCTGTGATCAGGCTTTATCAACATCAGTTAAACTAGGAGGTTCAGTTACATCGTCTGGGACCAAATAAGCAGGTTTTACCCTGTCGATAGACATATCATGTCCTTTTTTGGAGATGGTAGAAGTTTTATCACTACGTTGAAGCACTTTGTAAGGACCAGTGTAACGAGGTTTTACTGCTCCTTACTCGTAGTAAAATATGAGAATATTTATTTAACTCTTTGTACACAAAGATCTGCTTTTTGGAGTGATTCGTAATAACAGTCGGTCGAAGACGTTCTATATGGTCATTTAATTTTTGTAGGAAGTCATTCTTCGGATTGTTGCTGTCGGGAATTGTCCTGGAAGACGTAAAGTTTGACAATACATCAGTTCAGTTGAACAGCAGTTAAATTCCTTTTTAAAAGCGTTTCGAAGTCCTAAAAGAACTGAAGGTAATGCAATAGTCCAGAGTGCAGATGTATGACATATTATGGACTGTTTATGCGATCTGTGCCATCTTTCAATGATGCCGTTGGCTTGTGGATGGTACGCGGTGATATGAGAAAGGCCAATACCAAAGTTTTTAGCTTGTTCTCGAAAGAGTTCACTTCGAAATTGACTATCACATTCAGTGGTGATCTGGGCAGGCTTGGTGTGGAGTTTTACCTTTCCTCCCCACATGTTTCTTTCCGCAACTCAAGCAACCGCCTTTTATGTTACATTTTTGTACTTGATGACTAGATTTCAAGCATAGAAAGTAACAGCGAGACTTTTCAGTAAAATTTTCTTTCTCCTTCAAAGACATGTGTCTTTTTAAAACAACTCAAAGAATTATGAGACTCGGGGCAAAATAAACACGAAATTTGTCCTTGTACTGATGTAAAGAGCTCTGCGGCAGTTGATACTCAATTCAAATTATTAGTAAATTTTAGAAATCTTGCTATATTAGAATTCTTGCTTTCGAAATTATCTCTTATCACGTTTTACTTGATTTGGTTTTACTTTTCTCAAAACTCTAAGAAACAAAATATATTATTTCTTCTCCATCAACTTTATCTTGGAGAAATTCTTGTAAAGAATCTAAGTCACTCTTCTCAGCAACGGTCTGCACATTTTCACCTAAATCTCTAATTCTACGGTGAGCTGCCCGAAAATGCTCCCACGCTTTTAAAGTTTCGTCTGGTAATGCTGAGTGGACGAGTACCTCAAGGATTTCAGGAGCCCGGAGTTTAGCTTTCAATTGATCATGTAATTCTACTAAAGCTTTCCTTACCACATTTCGTTTCTGTAAAACCAGAGCTAACAATTCTCTAACATATAGTTGAAGGACTATTTCCTCTTTTACAAACGGTTTTGTAAATGCTTTACCTCCCTTTCGCAATTTTCACCATGTGGCAAAAAACTCTTTATCAACTCCTATGCAACGCTACCCTTTTTCCTAGTTTGAGATGAACAATCAAAATTTTCATGCAAATCCAAACTGGGATTTTTATCAATTTTTTGGAACTAGCTTCAAAACTGTTACCTAGTTTCTTACATATCTCTTAAATGAAGAAGTTATATTTTAGGGTAACGTAATAGCGAATTTTGACGTGATACGTTACCATTTTCAACAGAATCTATGTTACGTGATAAAAGTATTTCTGAAGATTTTAATTTTAGTTGCAACGAACACCATCGATCTATGTACAGTTCTGATTCATCGTTTTCTAACTCAAGCGATCTTTCTTCAATATCTTAAAAAAAAAAGCATTTTTTAAAATTTTTTCCACGCAGTCAACCGTAATTGTCCGATGTCGCTTTAAAGATATGTAATCAGAAGAACCATTTCATTCACAATCCCTTATTTGAAGACGATCACAATGGGAATCATTTACATCTTCTCAGACAAATATATAAGACTCCTCAAAATTTTCATAAGATCATAATATTCAATAAAAAAAAGTCTCTAATAGTTTTCTATTATACTTTCTTTATGGTGTATCCCAAAAATTGCTGTTAAAAAACTCTGTAGCTCTTGATGAGCATTAGCCACACAAATCTTAAATAAAAGCAAAAAAAAAATCATTCTTAGATCTTAGGCATATATTCTAATAAAAAACTAAAAATCCACAAATTTTGTATATTACCTTTATACAGTTGTATTGCATCTCCAATGATGAGTTGGAACAATTTTTATCGCAATTATAAGCCAATACATTGACATATCTTGAAGCGCTACGGCTGTAGCGTTCCTCTGTTGTGGAGTCTCTTCGAAATTTAGATACCGTAATGTCATGCTTGCTTGGTATAAGAAGTGGATGATGCTGCAAAGTGACTGATCGTTTCTTTGATCAGTCGGAGAAAAGTCTATATCCTGCTTTGCCAAGAATAATAATAATGAAGTAAAATTAAAAAATGAAGAAGTAAAATAAGAAGTAAATGAAATATATACACTATATACACTGAAACACTATATAAATAAAATGCTCTCTTAGATAAGAAAAAAACGACGCACCGAGAAGATATTAAGCAAACTGGACACAAATTGAAATCCATACAGGTTTCGACGGAAAATGCAAAATTTTACATTTTGGCTGACAATAAATGAACGGTTGAAGCTACAGCGCATCTGATCCGCGCAACTGGCAGAATAGTAAGGAGGAGGGATTACGATTGCAAATCATAAATTCTTCACGAATTTTATTCCGTGTACTCTGGTAGACAGTAACTATGCCTCGCATACAGGTGCGCGAACGATATGCGAAAAGGTCAGAATTTGAGAGAGGTCATGTAGTTGGGTTCAAAGAAGCCGGTTGGTCTTATCGGCGAACAGCTCGACATTTGAGCAGGAGCGATGCCACTATTAGATGATGTTGACAGGAATGGGTGAACCATGGCCGCACACAGCGTCAAGAAGCAAGCGGTAGGCCTAGAAAAACGAGAGAAGGTGAAGACCGAACAATCGTCAGAGTGGCACTCACAGCCCCAGTTGCATCATTATCATCGATTACACGTGCAACTAGTGCTTCAGTGACCGCAAGGACCATTCATAGACGGCTCACAGAAAGGGGGCTGAAGTCACGGCGCCCCTTGAGCCGACTACCATTGACCTCTGTACAACGTCAATCCCGTTTGCAGTGGTATCGGGTTCATTCGCACTGGAATGTCACTGACTGGAGTAGAATAGTCTTCAGTGATGAGTCCCGCTTTGAACTGAGCCCCGATGACCAGCGAAGGCGAGTCTGGAGACGCCCCGGACAGCGGTGTGATACCAACCTGACTGTCTTCCGGCAGACAGGCCGACAACCAGGAGTGACGGTCTGGGGTGCCATTTTATTTCCTAGTATGACCTCTTTGGTTGTCATCCGTCGTAACCTTACAGCCCAGCAGTACGTCGACGAAGTTCTAAGGCCCGTTGTATTGCCCTTCACGTCACGCCACCCTGGGCTTACATTTCAGCAAGATAACGTCTACCCCCACGTTGCACACGTTTCTACTGCTTGCCTTTGTGCTTGCCGAACATTGCCTTCGTCAGCAAGGTCGCCGGATCTGTCTCCTATTGAGCACGTTTGGAGCATTATGGGCAGGGTCCTCCAACCAGCTCGCCATGTTGACGATCTAACGCCACTATCACTTCAATAAATCATTCAATTTTTCTCAAAGTGTAATCATTTGTTTTTCTGAACATGAACATCACATCTACCTATTTTCGTCCCATTCGGATAACTTCTTGATGCGTCTTTTTTTTTCCCTTGGTCTAAGAGTGTATATATACTATATACCACATTTCATTGTGGTGGATCTTCCGGGGTCTCTTGTAACGCTGATTCACTATGTACGTTCCATTGTTTAAAAATAGTGGACTGTAAATTGACTTGATATTACTTCAGTATAGAAACCTCAGAGTCATAATGTTGACCGAAACTTCTTTATTGGCTTTCAAACATTAAGTTGGTTGAGGAACGGCGAAGGCCACACTGCAAACTCCGACTTCGGTAGCGGCTTACCACACAAACTCAGAAGAACGTCTGCTTAGTTGAAACTCCAGTAATTCACAGCAACCTCAAAGCTCTAAACGCGAGCTTTAAAAACCTAACAAATTTTCGTCTGCGCCGCTCCTCGGTACAAAGAAAGAAATACAATTTGCATAACATCGAACATACCCCCAGCCTTGAAGTCCCAAGGGGGTTCAAACAATAAATTTAAACTGTTGAACTGCATAAACCTGAAAATAAAAATTAAAGTCTCTAAATCAGGAATTAAATGGCAAAGCACTTTGCTATAGGTCGTTTTATTTCACCATTGGAAGTGCCTAAACTCACCACTCGAACTTTCTCATCAAGACCAGAATACACTTTAGTAATTATACCTAATTTCCAACGTAGCGGAGGTAGATTTTCGTTCTTAATAAGAACCGTATCACCAACCTTCAGATCTTGTTGTAACTTACACCACTTGTGTCTCTGCTGCAACTAAGATAAATATTCACTGCTCTATCTCTTCCAGAAATGATGAAATAACCTTTGCACGTTCCTCCAACGATCACTGCAGCTCATGGTTTCTTGAATTTGGTTAGATTCTGGAATAGCGCTTAAAGCCGCTCCGGTTAAAAAGTGTCCTAGTGTTATCGCCTCCAAGTCGCTACAATCACTTGAAGCTGGTACCAAAGGCCTAGAATTAAGACAGGATTCAATTTGGGTTATTAATGTCAAAAATTCCTCGCATGTTAAAATAAGTGTTCCTAAACATCTTTTTAAGTGATGTTTCATAGACTTGATACCCGCTTCCCAAATCCCTCCAAAATGAGGGGCAGAGGGAGGATTAAATAACCATTTAATATTTTCTGAAGAAATATAACCCTGTAGCTTTTCACATTGAACAGTAGAAAAGGCTTTCCTTAATTCTTTATTAGCTCCTATAAAATTCGTTGCACAATCACTGTGAATTTCACATGGTTTGCCTCTACGAGCTATAAACCGCTTAAGTGTCGCGAGGAATGATTTTGTTGAAAGATCTCCAACTAATTCTAAGTGTATTGCTCTTGTAGTAAAACAAATAAATAGACATACGTAACACTTAAAGATTTTGACTCCTCTACCAGGACGATATTTAACGTTAAATGGTCCTGCTAAATCAATCCCTACACGAGAAAAAGCTCTACTTTGAGTAACTCTTGAAGCGGGTAAATCTGCCATTAGCAGCGTTGCAGTTTGCGCTCTAACTCTACGGCAGATAACACATTGGTTTATACACTTTTTTATACTATCTCTAGCATTCGCAATCCAAAATCTATGTCGTATGACAGAAGTGAGTAGCTGTGCACCTGCGTGAAGATACGTGTCATGATAATGCTTAATTAAACGCGTAATATTGTGATTCTTAGGTAAAATCATAGGATGTTTCTGATTATTTGAAACTGTAGAGTTTCTGAGCCTTCCGCCTACACGCATTTTTCCTGCGGAATCCAAGAAAGGACTTAAAGACAGTAATTTACTTGATGTCTTCAAGGGTTTACAGGAATCTAAACAGAATAATTCTTCTGGAAATTCAGCTCTTTGTACAATCCTAACAATCATAGAAGTAACTTCACAGAATTCTTCAGTAGATAAATAACCCTTTATACGCTCTGTAGGTAACTTACTACAATTATTTCTGAATCTTAAACACCACGCTAACACTTGACATAACTTTAAATATGATGAAAATCTTGAAAACACACTAGGCTCTTCAAATTTGAAAACATTTGAACTGAAACTCTTTTTCAATTCCTTCAACATAACCTCACCCTCTAATTCCACACTTGAATTTTGCTGTACAGGAATTAGGGATTCGTTTAACCACTGCGGTCCCTTCATCCATAACTCACATTGTAAGAATTCTGATGGAATAAAACCTCTGGTCCCACAGTCTGCAGGATTTTGTTTCCCAGCAACATAATTCCATTGAATACCTGGAACAGCTTCCTGGATTTTTGCAACTCGATTTGCCACAAAAGGTAGCCAACGGCGAGGTTCGGACGAAACCCATGCCAATGTAACCCGCGAGTCGGTCCATGCGTAAATATTGTTAATAGGCAGTTCTATGCCTGATAATACTGCATGTAAGAGGTTGGTTAAAAGTAACGCAGCACACAACTCTAGTCTCGGAAGAGATTGGGTTTTTAAGGGCGCTACTCTGGTTTTCGATGTCAGAAGGCTGACTTTTACTAACGAATCAAGGTTGATTGTTCGGAGATAGATGACTGCACAATAAGCCTTTTCTGAAGCGTCGAAGAAAGCATGGATTTCTATAACTACTGCCTTCGGAATCAAGACATACGTCGGAAATTGTAAGCTTGAAAGTAAGGGCAATTCTAGATAGAAACGCTTCCATTTTCTACTTATTCTCTTATAAGTTTCATCCCAACCCAGCTGTAAGTTCCATAACTCTTGTAACAATATTTTCGCGTATATTATTGTTGGCGCTAACCATCCCATTGGATCAAAGATTTTGGCTACCTCTGATAAAATAGTTCTCTTAGTAAACTCTTTATCACTTATGCATACCAAAAAATGAAATATATCACTAGAGTTGTTCCAATTAATTCCCAATACCTTTACTTTCTTGTCACTGGTTATTTCAAGAGAAATACTGGATTCTCGCAAGCACTCGGGAATATTCTCTAAAATAGTTGAACTGTTTGAAATCCACTTCCTTAAGCGGAATCCGCCCCTTTTCATCATTTCATTCAACTGCTGAACTAGAACATTCGCTTCCTCTTCACTTTGTGCCCCTGAAAGCAAATCATCAACATAAAAATCATGAAGGGCAATTTTTGATGCTAAAGGGAATTTCACTTGTTCATCTAATGCAAGTTGTTTCATTACTCTAGTATACAAATATGGCGCACAGGCAGTCCCATATGTAACTGTCACTAATCTAAATGTACTCAAGGGCTCACTAGGACTATCCCTCCAAAGTATTCGTTGCCAATTTGTATCTTCTGGGTGGACACGAATTTGTCTGAACATCTCTCTACATCGGCACATACTGCAATTTTGTAAGTTCTAAACCGTAGAAGAATTGGAAACAGCTCTTGCTGAACTCTTGGCTGAACCATCAAAATATCATTTAATGAAAGACCCGATGTTGTTTTAGCTGAAGCATCGAAAACAACTCGCAGTTTAGTCGTCGTACTTGATTCCTTTAATACGGCATGATGAGGCATGTAATACGTAGAGTCAATAAAAATCTCTCCCTCAGGCACTCCCTCCATATGTCTCAGCTCAAGGTATTCCCTCGTGAAATCCTTATACTGTTCATATATCTGAGGCCTTTTTAGAAGTGAATTTTCTAAAGATTGGAATCTACGCTCTCCAAGCTGAGAAGGCGGAGAGTGAAACGGTAATTTCACAGTATATACCCCACTTTACTCTCTCGTATATGTAGATTTGAAGTAATCTTCACATGCTCTCTCCGGTTTAGTAAGCATGTCATACGTAGGTACAGTATCCAATTTTCGAAAAGTCAGACAGCATCTGATCAGTTTCCACTTGTAAATTATTCACATAGATAGTAGGATTAATTTCTGTTGAATTATTCACACTACCTGAAATAATCCATCCTAGTTCAGAACGAGAAGCTACTGGTTCACCTTCTTCGCATTTAATTATTTCTCCCTTTAAAAGAGGTAAGGCAATATCTACGCCTAAAAGTATATCAACAGGCCCACTTTTGTAAAATGTTGGATCTGCTAACATTAAATCATTATATTCCTCAACGTACTTCTTATCCAATGTAAAATGCGGCAAAGTTCCAATAATTCTATTGATGATAAATACTGGTGTTTTAAATGACACTTTCGCCGGAAAATGCGGAACGAAGTTTATTTCCGTAATTTCATTAGTTTTCGTATCCAAAGATCCGAAACATGAAATAAAAACTTTGGCATTTCTTCTTGCTAACCCTAGCCTTTGTACACAATCTTCTGAAATCAGGCTTGCTTGACTGCCAGGGTCAAGGAGGGCTCTACACAATTGGTATTCACTCGATGAATCTAACACTTTAATAACAGCCGTACATAATAAAACTTCACGCTGAAAATTAAAGTCTGAAACACAAGATTTAATTACTGGACTAGAACTTGCGATATTCTCCCCTGACCCAGCCGATTGAGCGCGAGGTTCTAGCTCAGAGAAAAATGGCTTAGCCGTCATTGATAATTCATTCGAACTGTTCGTAACTCCTTTACGTGCCTTTGGTTCATTTTGAACTCTTTCTAAATGCAGTAGTGTGTGATGATTTTTAAAGCACTTTTTACATTTATGTGTACTTCTACACCCGAAAGCTTTATGATTTGAAACCAAACAATTAAAACAAACATTATTTCTCTTGACAAAATTAACGCGTTCCTGAACATTCAGATTTAAAAACTTATTACATTTAAAAACTGAATGACCGGCTTTACAATACGTACACTGCGCGCGAATATCTGAAGCCAATGAAGTTAATTTGTCTTTTGTAACTTGTTTTTTAACACCTTGCGTTTTACCTGCTTGCAAGGTTCTGGCATGAGATTTCAAGAACTCTAACAGCTCATAAAGTGTTGGTATTTCCTCACTCTTTAATGTTTTTTCCCACCATCCTCTCGTCGAAGAATCCAATTTAAACTGTACTATTAACATTAAAATAGTATCCGCGAATTGCTCCACTTTTAATCCTATATTTTCAAACGAACATACACATTCTCTTATAGTGTCTACTAACGCTAATACCTGACTAGGAATTTCAGCTTGTAAATTTGATAAATACAAGATTTTCTTTAATAACGATGAAAGTAATTCTCTCTTATGTGAAAATCTTTGACACAATAAATGTCACGCTATTTCGAAATTCCTGTCACAAATAGTTAAAGCTTAAAGAATCCGCAAAGCATCTCTTTTTAAAGAACCCTTTAAATATTGTAGCTTTTGTGCACCTGATAAACGGTCATTATCCACTATCGCCGTTTTGAATAAATCAAAAAATGATAACCATTCTTCAGCACTACCACTAAATACAGGAAGTGTTAGCTTAGGTAAGCGTATACTCGCTATTTCACAAGATTTAGTTTCCACACTAATGTCTTTAACATTCTTAACTCTGGTTAGCATTAAAATTAACTCATCAACAGTATCTTGTATGACCTGCTGTTCTTCTATAAAGACATCAATATCTTTTTCTTCACACACTACAAATATGTTACTAAAAATATCCGAAAGTTCGGTCATTACATTATTTAACCTAGATTTAAAAAGTTCTAACTGATCAACATCAGCAGAATCGTAAGTCACTGTAATTTTCTCTCAGTTTACTCAACTTAGCTTTAGCTACACGCTTTTTAGTCTTAAGCGTTGTAAATTCCATTATCTAATAAGAAAGATATAAAAACACACTGACTCACCAATTTTACTGCGACTCCGTAGCCGACGGACCAAAAAAATGTACGTTCCGTTGTTTAAAACTAGTGGACTGTAAATTGACTTGATATTACTTCAGTATAGGACCCAAGAAACCTCAGAGTTATAATGTTGACCGAAACTTCTTTATTGGCTTTCAAACATTAAGTTGTTTGAGGAACGGCGAAGGCCACACTGCAAACTCCGTCTTCGGTAGCGGCTTACCACACAAACTCAGAAGAACGTCTGCTTAGTTGAAACTACAGTAATTCAAGCAACCTCAAAGCTATAAACGCGAGCTTTAAAAACCTAACAAATTTGCGTCTGCACCGCTCATCGGTACAAAGAAAGAAATACAATTTGCATAACATCGAACACACTATGAAATCATAATTTCCGATGTTTTTTACTGTTTCATTATCATGTTTATCACATTGGATGAAGAAGTTATGTGGCAGTTTTAAAATTTGACTATCTAGAGGCAAAAAATTGTGATGAATTACTGTGTTGAGCACAAACCACGGAGAGTTCGTAATAATCCGTAATAGGCTTGTTTTGAAGCAAGTATTATTATATTAAAAGCAGCATGTAATTATCTGTCTAAAAAAATTGTACCACCATAGTTACCAATGCATGCTGTTAATCATCCCCAAGATCTTTGATGAAGTAGATCAAGTAACTGACACATATGTGGGCATAAAATGATCGACCTCTGATCACACTGTTAAAATTACAATTTTAAAACATATTTGGAGAGATTCGTGCAAAAGCTAAAAATTCGTGTAAAATAGTGTATTTATTCTTATTGATGAATCGTGTTGTTTCAAATTAGTGTATAAAGGACCGTGTAAAAAAGAAGTTTTGTGCGTATAAGTTAGTCGAAGTGTAACATTTCGCTTGTGTTGAAGTATCTATAGTACTATCTAGATATAAAATAATCCCTGCTATGATTATATAATCTTTAACATGCACGTTGTAATCTAGACAGTTTCAACATAGTGGTTTTTTTTTTTTTTTTTTTTTTTTTTTTGGCTTCTGCGACTTTTATTTTCTGGTGAAATATGAATATCATAAAATTGAATCTAGGGAAATATTTTTATTTTTATTTTATTTTCTGATGAAATATGTATATTATAAAATATCATCTTGTGAAATATGGATATCAAAAAATCATAGTATTTTAAAAGCGAAACGAAAGTCGCTGAGAATAGCATTTACTATATGTTGCAACAGTATAGCTCAGAAGATCGAAAACGAAAGTTTAAAAAGTTTAGAAACAATTCAAGAAGTTTCGCATTTGTTGCTAAATGATGATACCGTTCAAGAAGAATATTCCGAAAATTGTTCCAAAGCGGAAGAATACCGAGACAGATTCTGCTTAATTTGTTCGCTATTGAAAAATACAGAGAAGTTAAATTCGGCTACGTAAGGAACAACAAGCGAGCAAAAAAGGAAACTGAAGTTTCCTAATTTCGAAATGAAGAAATTTAATGAAGACCCGAAGGAATTTTTTGCCTTTTGATCCCAGTTTGAAAAAATTAACAAAGATAATGCTATTGTGGATGAAGACAAATTTCGATATCAGTTACAATGCGGTAACAAAATTTAAAGCGGCAAGATCGGTAACAAGTTTTCCGCCAACTAAAGAAAATTATTCAGAGGGGGTTGCACAACTTAAAGAACGCTTCGGTAGGGATGAAATTTTAGTTCAGATTTATATATGGGATCTGCTTTATATAGAAATGAAGAATGCTCCTGGTCGGATTAAAAGAGCCGAACGTACTTGAAAACAAGCTCATGGTGCTCGAAAGCCTCAGTAGAACTAATCTAAAGAATAAACTTTCGGAATTTATTGAGTCACTTGGTTGAATCCTGGCTACCAGAGACTATTCCTAGCGTGTGAGAAAGAAGTCGCTTGATGGAAGATAAGACGTCACAGTAAGGTAGGGGGCGTTCCTTGGATAAGCTTTTGTGCTTTCGTTCGAACGAAGTGCAAAGTGAGGAGATGATTAAGCTCGCTTGTACCGCGTTCGCGTTTCACCTTCTGCACATTCTCGTTCGCATTCTGAGGATCCGGTTTACTCTACAGCTTCCCCTCCAGAGGTCGAAGTAGAGAACTTTACGAAGGTACTGGTTGTGATCTGTACCTAGGCTGTCGCGACCATGGGGGCATAAAATTTATGAACCTAGTGGTTCTGAAGGCTCCAGAAAGGTCACTCATTGGGCGGCCCGGTTGTGTGGAGTCCTAGAGTGGTGTGGCTCTAGTAGCCCGGGGGGATAGTGCTCCTGTGTCAGCTGGGCAATGTTCCACTGCGATGGACAGCCCGAGCGACTGGCAGGTAGTAAATCCGACGACCAGTGTCGCCTTAGGCGATGCGTCCTTCTCTCAAAGGGAAGAGGGCGGAGGTTAAACTTCCGTGCCTGGTTCTAAGGGGTGAGGGAGCTCACAGTGCGAATCTTCGAGACATGCAGAGTGAGAAATGCCCAAATCTTGTAATTACTCTACAGCTGTTGGCCTGGTTCAATGCAATACAAGCAGGAAAAATTTGCGTTGTATTTTTTGTGTGAAATCCCGTTAACCTGCAAATATTTTTCTGCTAGATAAAATGTCTTTAGAGGATAAACGAAAATTTTTGGTGCAAAAGTGCGCTTGTTTTCGCTGCCTACGAGTTGAACATAGTTCACAGGCATGCAAAAAGTAAATGTTTAACTTGTGATAAATTTCACTATACCATTATGTGTTCTAATAGAGACCTGTAAAGTCAAATGAAACTGAAAGTACTGTTATTTCAAGTAATATATTGTCTAATCAGTCAACTGTTAAAGAAAATGTGTATTTTCGAATACTCGTTTTGAAAATAGTATTCGAAAGTAGAAAATTTAAAGTTCATACGATTTTGGACAGTGGACAAATCATTATACACACATTTATTACATTATATAAATTTTGGACAAACACACACAGTTTGTTTGGGGAAGAAAGACAAATTAATTTAGAGTTATGTTAATTTAAGAAATTCTGAGGGCACGTATGGCCATAATTTTGATCTCAAAACAAAATATGTGATCTGTTTCAAACGTAGTTGATCACAATACCCTAAAGGAATTAAAAGAAAGAAATATTACTTTGTGTGACTTAAAAGCTATGAATATGACGTCAAATTGCTTTTAGGAGCAGATGCGTCGGGGACATTATTACTGGCAGCTCTCTGAAACTGATCTCGGTTGTAACTGTAGTTAAGACTAAATTCGGATGCACTGTGATTGGTAAATAACTTATATAAAGAACCTACTTCAGTTAATATTCTAGCATTACTAGAAAATAATTTGTGCAACAATGTATTTTCGTTGCATTGTACTAATTTTAATGTAACCGAGCTCTGGAATTTAGATGCCATTAGCATAACAGACCCAGCTGAAGATGTTAAAGTAAATTTGCTCACTCTAACACCCTTAACCAATTTAAATGTTATTTCTGATGGCTGATATAAATTGCTAGTACCATTTAAATCTGAAATCCTGTTTATGACCCCTAACAGACATAAAAAATGTGTAACTTATTTCTTCCAATCTTAGGGTTCTATGTTTTGTAATTTATGTAACTCCATTTCGAAGTGGGACAGCGTTCGAGATAGACGTCTTATCCCTTCGCTCTCCGTTTCCTTGCGTTGCTGCCACCCCCGCTACTGTACCGAGTTCATCGACCTCCCCTCACGGGCTCTGGGTTATTTTTTTTCTTTGGCTTTCGCCTCGCAGAAGCGTCGCCTTAACTCCACTGCTGCACCCTTCGCTGGATAAAACAGGTCGTATTTTATTCTTTCTTCCGATTTTCTTTATTCATCATGCTGATAAGGGTACCTTCGGGTACGGCCTCTAGTTAGGCCTTTTTTCCAACCTATTTGCCTCACATGATTAATCAATATGACACAACAAACATAACTGTAACTAATAATAACACAAACATGGAAAATTCACCTCCAAACTCAGAAAATCCTCACATGAGACATCTCAATGATGAACCCAACGTTCTCCAAATATTAAGTCACAAAATTACTTTATCCAATGACGTCGAAACTACCAGATCCTTGGTGGAAGATATCCAAGATATGCGCAACGACCCAAATGTGATTATGTCCGATCAAAAAGAACTAAACTTTCTCCTTGTAAAAGCAATTAATCAAATGCGTATGCAGGAAAACAAGTTGGCCAATGCAAAAATAAACGAATTACAAACCTCTAACGAAAAGCTCGCTAAACAATTTGAAGAGATTAAAAACTTCTGCGACATACTTCAATCCACTATTGTTTTCAAAGAATAAAGAAAAAGAAAATTGCGCCATAGACAAACGGATTCTGACTCCGATGAGGAGCCTTCCCTCAAAACCAGCAATGGATATAAACAATTAGAGAACCAAATAGACGACATGCATTTGGACAACGAAGATGAATTAGCCACTCAGCTCACTACCACCCCAAAAGACCAACCAAACAAAAGTGACACCATTCCCGCAAATAGAAAACCAAACTCCAGCCCCAAAACAAACAGAATTGATAAAGTGCCCAGTATTGTCGTAGATGACGTACCAAAAGCGGATGAATTCTTAAAAAACTTAAACAAGCAAACCGGAAAAGAGATAACTGGCACCTTAAAAGGACGCCGTCTTGAAATACAGCCTGTAGACTCTGACTCACATCGATTCATTCGCAAAATAGTTGAAAAAACAAAGCTTAAAGCCCACGCCTACTTATTGCCCGAAGATAAAGTTTTAAAAGTCACAATAAGAGGCTTACCCATCACCCAAATCCCCAAACCATCATTCAAGAACTTCTTGACAAAGGATTCAAGGTTAACTTTATTACACTATTAAGAAACAGAAAAGAAAATAAACCAATGCCGCTTTTCTTAGTACATATACCAAAATCAGAAGAAAATAAGGAAGTATTCAAAATCAAACGCATAGGTTATATGAACGTATCAATAGAATCATTACGCAAGAAACCTGGCCCTCCACAATGCTATAGATGCCAGGGATTTTTTCACAGTTCCCTGCTCTGCACCAGAGATTGGGTATGCGTCCGTTGCGGAGGCAATCATAAATCTATAGAATGCACCCATAGTTGCGACCAACCAGCCATATGTTATCACTGCAAAGGTCCTCACCCAGCCAACTTCTCAAATTGCCCGGCCAGACCAAAAAACAAACAAGTTCAGTTCCAACCCAGTCCTCCACCAGCAATCAATCCCTGGACTAACAGAAGACAAGACTTTCCTCCTCTGACATCAAACAGTAACGAAAATCTCGCTCAAACCTCCATTCAAAACGAAAATCCAACAGAAGAAACTACCAGCACCGCAGAATCCTCCTTGTCAGACCACTTTCAATTCTCTTCGCTAAAAACAATCTGGACAATAGTGATACAAGGACTCAAAAACATTAAAACCAAGAAATAACCTCTTGATAAAATAATCGCAGTAGTCGAAATCATTGAAAAAATAGGAAATCATCTTTAATTCTAATAAATTCAAGAATAAGTGCAACATAAAAATCCCCTCTTGGAACGCAAACGGGCTTTACCATAAAAAAGATGAATTATCCAACCTCATTATTGAAATTGAACCTGACGTAATACTCATACAAGAGACTGACCTTAAACCAGCACTCAAAGTACTTTATGCTAATTATAACACCTACCGTACGGATCGTGAGACAGGAAGAGGCGGTGGCATCATCACATTTGTTAAAATGAGCATAAAACACTCTCAAATTCCTAATCCCAGCACCACTTTCGAAAGTAACACAATAGAAATTGTAATAGAACATAAAAAATTCAAAATTTGGAATATATACATCCCACCAAATAATAATCCCAGCGCACAAGAATTGCTTCACCTCCTTAATTCTAATACTTCTACCATTGTCGGAGGGAAATTCAACGCCAAACACCCCTGCTGGAACCGAGGACCTGCTAACAAAAAAGGAAATGAGATATTTAAACTCATTCAATCAAATAATTATAACATTCATGCTCCAGACAAGACCACCCATTACGGGTACAATAGCGCCACCACAATTGACTTCTTCATCTCAAATAACATTACTAACAGATGCAATATCTCTGTAATTTCAGCCCTGTCTTCCGACCACAACCCCATTGTATTTGAAATCCCCATTAATAAATACCTCCTCTCACTTGACAGAAGTATAGGAGTTACAAATTGGATGAAATACTCTGAAATTCTGAATAACTCCATACAAGGTAATCCATGCATCAACAATAAAGAAGATTTAGAACACAAAGTCTCAAAATTTACCAACTGCATCAATTCTGCTTTAAAGGAAGCCACCAATACTTTTTATGTGAACGAGCCTTTCCTCCCCCTGCCTGCCGATATAAGAAATAGTATTAAAGAGAAAAACCAGATCCTTAAAAGATGGCAAACCACCAGGGATCCACAACTCAAACACGAACTAAACTCTATGCGAAAAGAAATCAACAGAAGAATCTAGAACTTCAAAAACCAAAAATGGACCAATTTCCTAGATAACCTAGTTATAGAGAACAATTCCCTATTTGACATTTCCCGAAAATTCAAGAAACCTTATAAACCTATTCCTCTTATCCATGGACCTAGTGGAATTTCATATACAGAAGAAGATAAAGCTAAATCTTTTGCGGACTATATGGAAGATACATTCACTCTTAATCCCACTCCGTACGACAATAACCATATTGAACGGGTAAACCAGGTGTTCAATAAGTTCCTTAATACCCCTGCTCCGTACAACTTCACTTTCCTGACTACCCCAACAATCGTTGAACATTCTTAACGGGACAAGCTTCGAATGTTGTGTCAGGCTTTAACAGAAAGTAATTATGATAGTTACTAAAGGACTAATATGATAGTTACTAAACTAACTTATGACTACTAAACTTAACTTATGATAGTTACTAAAGCATGATAACTTATGATAGTTACTAATTTATGATAGTTACTAAACTTATGATAGTTACTAAAGCATTACTAAAGGACAGATATGGTCGAAAAGACCTGATCATTAATTCATTCATGAATAAAATTCTCAATTTAGAAGCTGTTAAAAATTCTGCTAACGTAAAGGCTTTACGTAAATTATATGACGAATTAGAAGTTTCGATTCGTAATTTGGAAACTTTAGAAGTAACTTCTGGCTCATATGGACATTTATTAATTCCAATATTATTAAAATTAATTCCGGACGATTTAGTTTTGGAATTTAATCGGCAAAGAGGATCGAAAGATAAAGTTGAAGTTTCGGAATGAACGCAATTTATTAAAACGGAAATAGAATGGAGGGAAGTTTCAAATCTAGTATTAAATGAAAGGAAAAATCCTGTGCCTCCGCGAGTCGATCAATCGAAATATGAAACTAGAAAATATGTAAAAAATACACCCATTTCATACTGCAGTTAACCGAAAATGCATCTTTTGTGATAATTTGCATGAGTCATTTAAATGCGAAGTGAATGTTTCTGATAAATTAAAGAAACTAAGATCCTAAAACCGCTGCTATTCTTGTTTTAAAAAAGAGAAGTTAGATAGATTGAAACGTAAACGTTCCACATTGAGATCATCTGTTACTAGGTTAATTAAAGTGATTGAAGATAAATTAAAAATTGAAGGAGAGGAAAATTCGATCCATACATCAAAAAGGTGCAAAAATAAAACTAAATGTAATAAATGTGGCGGTATGTATCACAATGAATCGATTTGTACTAATAAATCCCTTGTAAACAAAAAGTCGGAACAAGGTTATTCCAAAAATGAAACTGAATCTCTGACTTTGAATTCTGAGGAAAGAAATAAAGTTCAAAACTTAAAATTGATTGCTTCTGTTCCTCAAGGTGATAATAATAATGACTGTGCCAGGGAAATATTATTACAAACTTGTACAGTTTATGCTTGTTCTAAGTATAAATCAAAATTAACTAGATTAATTCTTGATCAAGGCAGTCACAGATCCTCTATAACGAAAAAATTGGCCGACCATTTAAAACTTACTCCAATCCATTATGAAAGACTTTCTGTTTATTCATTTGGTGCGACGAAGGCAATTAATCATTCCTATCGGTCGTTGAAATCGAAATTCAGAATTGGAAACAATATAATAAAATAAAAATTGAATGTTTGATTTCGGATGTTATTTCCTCGGTGTCCATCAGTGTGCCTAGTAAACAAATTGCAGACTTCATGGAGCATATGGGATTGCAGATAGCCGCAAGGAAAAATAACATAGATGTTGAGATATTAATTGGGGGGATGAATTCTGGAATGTAGTTTATTCTGAAAGAATTAAAATATGTGAAGGGTTGTACAGTCGGTCACAAAAGTATTCGAACACCGGTACCCTATCAGAAAATGACAAGATGGCGTTTTTTTTTCTCTTTCTCTCTGTGTGTCGTGTTATTCCATCCTAGGTTTTCTTCTCCCCCCCATCTTGGAAAAAACTGGAAAAAATTGGTTACGATCTCTTTTTGAATGGGGAGATGCCATTTTGAGAAAAAGCTGACGACCCTATCTTGGAGAATGAACATGACCGCTCTACACACCCTTTTACTCTCTCTCTCTCTCTCTTTGAATTGGGAAGCCATTTTGGGAAAAAGCAGACGACCCTATCTTGGAGAATGGAAATGAACGCCTCTCCCTCTCTCTTTGAAATGGGAAGCAATTTTGGGACCCTCTATTCTTGGGGAGGCAGAAAAACTGAAGTCTGCATTTCGCTGTCTCTGAATACGGAAAGCCCTTTTGGGAAAAGCGGACCCTCTTCTTTTGATCTTGGAGAACTGGAAATGAACGCTCTACACGATCTCTCTTTGAATTCAGAAGGTATTTTGGGACCTTCTAATGTTGGAAAACTGAAATGAACGCTCTACAGCTTCTCTCTCTCTCTTTCTCTGAAATGGGTAGCCATTTGAAAACTCCCTAACTTTGGAAAAAGACAGAAATGAACGCACTACACCTTCTCTCTTTGAAAATGGGGGGGGTGTCATTTTGAGACCTCCCTCCCCTAAACTTGGAAAAAAAAACTGAAATGAACGCTCTACACGTTCTCTCTTTGGACATGGGTAGCCCTTTGGGGACCCTCTCCTCTTGGTAGAAAAAAAAAACAGAACTGAAGTGAAGGCTCTACACAATCTCTCTTGGAATGGGATCCATATTTCGGGAAACGTGGATCACCTCATGCTGGAAAACTGAAGTGAACCACCAAGATTGGACTCTATATAATATTTTTTTTAATTGACATCATGACCCTCCTCCCATTTGTTATTAAAATTTTTTTTTTGTTTTGGTTTTTATCCCATTTCCGATGTGATTTCAGAAATGCAATTCCATAACAGTTCAATTTCATTCGAGGTTAAATGATCTAAACAGTCTTTGACCCACCCATCCGTATGATTATTTTCTTCTCCTTCCTGTTGCACCAAATTTTGTAAGTCCATATAATCATTCCATACGGGAAGGGCTGGATCCTCACAAGGCTGTCTTGAAACACTTGGAGTCTCTTTGGGATGAGTGGAGGGATCTAGGATGTCTGGACCCGGCTGCGATTCTACCTCCATGATTTCTGGACCCGTTGGAACTTGTTTACCCGGCTGAAATTCTACCTCCATGATTTCTGGACCCGTTGGAACTTGTGAACCCGGCTGTGATTCTGCCTCCATGACTTCTGGACCTGTTGGAACTTGTGGACCCGGCTGACATTCTACCTCTACGATATCGGGACTTTTTGAAGCTTGTGGACCCGTCTGACATTCTACCTCTACGATGTCGGGACAGGTTGGAGGAGAAGAAGAAGAAGAAGAGGATACTGGAAGAGGTTCTGTCTGTGAGGAGTCCGAAAGAGGTTGCCTGTTTGAACAAGTCGGGGAAGAAGAAGAAGAAGCTTCTGGATTCTGAAGCGGATCTTGCACGCCAGGTAGGTTCCGGTAAGTCGACCGTTTTTTAAGAGGTAATTTTTTTTCTTCCTCCTCATCTTCAATTGTGATGACTTCAATTTCATTCCGTTGCCGGGTCGATTTTGTTTCGGGAAATAACGGTTTGGTCCAGCTCCTCTTATCATCTAAGGAAGGGATGGGTAAAGGTGGCGGAGGGTTCTCTTCTTCTTTTTCTTGAAACATCATCGGCGATTGGAAAGAAATCTCCTCTTTCAATTGTTTCCAAAGCGAGTACGAGCACCGATCGACGAGAAAGAGACTCTTCTGGGTTGTGACGATGAGATATTGCGTTTTCGGGGGAACGACATAGTTTTGAAAAGGTCTTAGAATATATTTCTTATATTTCATCCTGTCGCTGACTTTAAAACTTCTTTCCTTCAGATTGGGGGACGATGATTCGTAATAGGCGAGAGGAGCGGCTGTGGTTTGAACAATATGAACTTCGTCCTCAGCCGTCGTTCTCACTCCAAACGTAAAATATCGTTTCGTGAGAAAAATATTCTTCCACCGAAAACTCGTGCGCGGATCTGTATATCGCCGGTCTGTTTGAATGGGCCGTCTCAAAGCTCGATCCATCCGATTCCAAGAGAAGGGAGATTCCTCTTTCGTTTGTTGCGATTCGAATAAATTTCTGTATATATTCTGAACGAGCAGGTTGGAGGATTCGACATCTTGGTTGAAAGAAACGATCGCTTGATGAGGTGGTAAATGCGGAATAAATGTCGCACAATGACACGCCAAAAAAATTTTCAATTTGGAGATTTGCTTTAGCGTCTTCAAATCCTCCCCGTTCGAAATCCGTTGAGTTGGAAAAACGTCTAATAGCGACATGGCTCCCAATGGAAAAGAAATGATCTCGCCCAGTACTCTCGTCTTTTTATATATCTATATAGACACACACAGACACACATAGAGGCTCTATGACGTCCGTTTTATTTGTTTTTTTTTGTTTCTCTCTCTCTTCTTTCCAAGAAATCTTATCTCCATGACCTCTTTTTCTTTTCTTAAAAAGATGAATGTGTGTGGGAATGAGGAAGTGAAAGTAATAATTTAATAAACAAAAAATTATCCAACCATGACCTTCTTTTTTTTTCAAAGTCACCCTTTCCAATCCATAGACGTCCAGAGATAGAGGAAGCAGGGAGAGAGGAGGAGGAGGGAAGGGAAGGTCACACTCTCTTTGTCTTTATAAATAAAAGGGGAGAGCCCCAAAGTCGTATTTTTGTCCAAGTGGATCATGAGGAGGCATCCCCAGCTCACTACGTGTATTCCTTTCAAATATAAATATGTTGATCTTTCCTTTTATATCATCCAAGGAGTCGTTTACCTGAAAGCCTCCGATTTTTCAAAATGTGCGGGTTATTATACCGTGGGGAGTTATCAAAAGATGCGGGACGAATTTTTATCCGACGAAAACGTGTTGATGGCTCGTGACATTCCACCTTTGGATGCACAAATTTTGTTAATGAAACGAGCCAAATATTTTTACACGTCCCACTTTCTAACCGTCTCGCAAATGAATAGGATTATGGATCGTCTTGAGAAGACAAAAGGGATTCTCGTTCATTTTAGTGAATGGTTGCACAAATGTTTGCACGAACCTCTCTCGATCGAGAAGACTGGGAAGAATACCTATTATATTCTTCTCGAGGACTCTCCTCCTTCGTCTCATCATAGAGAGGCCACGACTTTTGAAAAATCCTCGAGCAAGAAAAAATAGAATGGTGGAACAACTACCCCATCCCTCTCCCCGAGCATCAAGAGGAGCCTGTTCAGAAGAAAAAGAAAAAACCTTTCCAAAAGCCTATCCTCATCCTCCTCGATAATGATGGGGATGAGGAGAAGCCTGTTCAGATTCCTCTCAGTTTGTCAAAACCCGTCGAGGATGAAAAACCTCTCCCTTCCTCAAAACCCCTTGAGGAAGAGAGACCCCTCGAGAAGGAGAATCCTCTCCATTTATCAAGACCCCTCGAGAAGGAGGGACCTCTTCCTTTATCAAACCCCTTCGAAGATGAAAAACCTCTCCATTTATCAAGACCCCTCGAAAATGAGGGACCTCTCGATTTGTCAAAACCCCTCGAGGATAAGGGAACCAAAACTTCTCTCTCTTTCGAAGAGGAGGGACCTCTCAATTTGTCAAGACCCCTCAAGAATAAGGGAACCGAAATTCCTCTCCCTTTCTCAAGACTTCTCGAGGAGGAGGAGGAGGAGAGACCGCTCCATGTCTCAAGACAGGACCCCCCTCTATCTCTTGAGGATCCGAGGGAAACGATTCCTATTGAAAAACCATCTATCGACGATCCCCAGAAAAGGTCTTCGGAGGAGATTAGACTTCCATGTAGAAAACGAATCTGCCACAATCATCATCATCATCATCATAATAATAATAATAATAATAATAATAATAATAATAATATACCCCCTTCTCAACAACAGAATCCTACAACATTTGCAGATAAATGCATTCAAACCAATCCCTTTATAGTAACCCTTTTGATTGGAGAACCCGTGCATTAGCCTCGAAAAATAAAATGAGATTCTAGACTGTTTCTATGACCAGAATGTTAAGCCAATAGATAGGTCAAGCTCAGAATTTTTCTTTTTAAAAGAAAATAAATAAATAATCCAAAGACTATTCGTAAATATAAATGGTAAAGTCTTGAGTCGGCTGGAAAAAAATTTTCAGAGCTGAGAAAAATTCTACAACTCAAAAAAAAAAAAAAAAAAAAAAAACTTTTTGTTAATTTTTATCATGTCTTAGACATGATAAAAATTAACGACCCCCCTTCCCTTTTCGTCTGGGAATGTTGTCTCACTCTTTTGAAAAACAAATCGTGATTCATTCATGGAATGATTGCCATTAGAGAAACGATGAGTCAAGATCTATTTTTAGAAAGGGTGAGACATCCTTCCCAGACAAAAAGGGAGGGTCATTAATTTTTATCATGTCTAGAAGACATGATAAAAATTAACGAAAAGTTTTTTTTTTTTTTTTCAGCTCTGAGAAATTTTTTTTCTCCCAGCCGATTCGAGACTTTACCATTTTTTTTAAGAATGATTTCTCTCTGATCTATTATTTGAAAATTCCAAGTTTCACTTCAGAACCATCTATGCTGTTGAAGAAGTAACGTGATATATGTATTTTTTTAATGAGTTCTGTCAAGATTGAATTTTGCAGGATCGACCTTGCGAATTTCTTCTCTGTGTCTTTAAATAATAATCATACCGAACTGCTTTTTGTAGAGCGCAATGGAAAAAACCTTTTCTATGGTTAGGACAATTCATGTGTTCGATCCCATTGTATTTGAGAATCTCTTGCGTCGATCCCGAAATGCAATAAGTGGATCTTTGCAACCATTTCTCTAAAAACCGCCGTTTCATTTCTCCTCGCACCCAAATCATGGAAAAAGGTTCCGTCAACATCGTTAACACCCATGGAAAATAACTGTACGGAATTTCTCCTTCGTACCACGACAAGCCGTGATAATAATCACTCGCCCACACAGCGGTTCGTTTTTCTTTCTCGGTGAGCATTTGCCATGGAAACGGGGGTTTAAAAACAAATACCCCTCGAGAAGTACCGTCCAATGTGACGTAAGCCAATTCTTTCACAATAAAGACTCCTTGAGAATCGTAGAAACCTTCAAAGTCGAGCACGAGTTCCATGTTTTTTATTTCTTTTTCTTTCCAAGGTGACCTTTATTATTATTATGATGATGGATGTGTATTGAGATACGCACGATATTATTCAAAAAACAAATATATATACGAATGTGACCTTTCCCAGAATTCATACGACCTGTCACGTGCAACCTTCTCTCTCTATATATATAAAAGAGGAGACGGCGAGAGAACGCTGTCCATTTTTTCCTTCAGGACACACAGCGAGAGAGAGAGAGAATTTTGTTTTCTTTTTTTCCTCAATTGAAGAAGATGGACATTTTGAGTGCCAAACCTCTCAAAGATTCCTACATTGTTCTGGACATGGAATACTTTCACTGTTATGATCCAAAGACGGGAGATATATGTTTCATCTTGAAACAACTGGGCTACATCACTTGCGATTTAACCTTATGCGGATCCATGATTTTTCTCCCTCCTGTCCATTACGATGACTTATCGTCCCGCAATCAAGCTGTGGTCAACCAGACTACAAATAACCGACACGGCCTGCATAGGATCGAGGGTCGTCTTTCCTACGAGCATCTTCCTACGATCCTGAAAATACTGACCGAAAATGTGGAGGTGATCTACAGTCGGTCACAACAGTATTCGAACACCGGTACCCTATCAGAAAATGACAAGATAGCGTTTTTTTTTCTCTTTCTCTCTCTGTGTCGTGTTATTCCATCCTAGGTTTTCTTCTCCCCCCCCATCTTGGAAAAAACTGGAAAAAATTGGTTACGATCTCTTTTTGAATGGGGAGATGCCATTTTGAGAAAAAGCTGACGACCCTATATTGGAGAATGAACATGACCGCTCTACACACCCTTTTACTCTCTCTCTCTCTCTTTGAATTGGGAAGCCATTTTGGGAAAAACCAGACAACCCTATCTTGGAGAATGGAAATGAACGCCTCTCCCTCTCTCTTTGAAATGGGAAGCCATTTTGGGACCCTCTATTCTTGGGGAGGGAGAAAAATTGAAGTCTGCATTTCGCTGTCTCTGAATACGGAAAGCCCTTTTGGGAAAAGCGGACCCTCTTCTTTTGATCTTGGAGAACTGGAAATGAACGCTCTACACGATCTCTCTTTGAATTCAGAAGGTATTTTGGGACCTTCTAATGTTGGAAAACTGAAATGAACGCTCTACACCTTCTCTCTCTCTCTTTCTCTGAAATGGGTAGCCATTTGAAAACTCCCTAACTTTGGAAAAAAAAACAGAAATGAACGCTCTACACCATCTCTCTTTGAAAATGGGGGGGTGTCATTTTGAGACCTCCCTCCCCTAAACTTGGAAAAAAAACTAAAATGAACGCTCTACACTTTCTCTCTTTGGACATGGGTAGCCCTTTGGGGACCCTCTCCTCTTGGTAGAAAAAAAAACAGAACTGAAGTGAAGGCTCTACACAATCTTTCTTGGAATGGGATCCATATTTCGGGAAACGTGGATCACCTCATGCTGGAAAACTGAAGTGAACCACCAAGATTGGAATCTATATAATATTTTTTTTAATTGACATCATGACCCTCCTCCCATATGTTATTAAAAAAAAATTTTTTTGCTTTGGTTTTTATCCCATTCTCGATGTGATTTCAGAAATGCAATTCCATAACAGTTCAATTTCATTCGAGGTTAAATGATCTAAACAGTCTTTGACCCACCCATCCGTATGATTATTTTCTTCTCCTTCCTGTTGCACCAAATTTTGTAAGTCCATATAATCATTCCATACGGGAAGGGCTGGATCCTCACAAGGCTGTCTTGAAACACTTGGAGTCTCTTTGGGATGAGTGGAGGGATCTAGGATGTCTGGACCCGGCTGCGATTCTACCTCCATGATTTCTGGACCCGTTGGAACTTGTTTACCCGGCTGAAATTCTACCTCCATGATTTCTGGACCCGTTGGAACTTGTGAACCCGGCTGTGATTCTGCCTCCATGATTTCTGGACCTGTTGGAACTTGTGGACCCGGCTGACATTCTACCTCTACGATGTCGGGACTTTTTGAAGCTTGTGGACCCGTCTGACATTCTACCTCTACGATGTCGGGACAGGTTGGAGGAGAAGAAGAAGAAGAAGAGGATACTGGAAGAGGTTCTGTCTGTGAGGAGTCCGAAAGAGGTTGCCTGTTTGAACAAGTCGGGGAAGAAGAAGAAGAAGAAGCTTCTGGATTCTGAAGCGGATGTTGCACGCCAGGTAGGTTCCGGTAAGTCGACCGTTTTTTAAGAGGTAATTTTTTTTCTTCCTCCTCATCTTCAATTGTGATGACTTCAATTTCATTCCGTTGCCGGGTCGATTTTGTTTCGGGAAATAACGGTTTGGTCCAGCTCCTCTTATCATCTAAGGAAGGGATGGGTAAAGGTGGCGGAGGGTTCTCTTCTTCTTTTTCTTGAAACATCATCGGCGATTGGAAAGAAATCTCCTCTTTCAATTGTTTCCAAAGCGAGTACGAGCACCGATCGACGAGAAAGAGACTCTTCTGGGTTGTGACGATGAGATATTGCGTTTCCGGGGGAACGACATAGTTTTGAAAAGGTCTTAGAATATATTTCTTATATTTCATCCTGTCGCTGACTTTAAAACTTCTTTCCTTCAGATTGGGGGACGATGATTCGTAATAGGCGAGAGGAGCGGCTGTGGTTTGAACAATATGAACTTCGTCCTCAGCCGTCGTTCTCACTCCAAACGTAAAATATCGTTTCGTGAGAAAAATATTCTTCCACCGAAAACTCGTGCGCGGATCTGTATATAGCCGGTCTGTTTGAATGGGCCGTCTCAAAGCTCGATCCATCCGATTCCAAGAGAAGGGAGATTCCTCTTTCGTTTGTTGCGATTCGAATAAATTTCTGTATATATTCTGAACGAGCAGGTTGGAGGATTCGACATCTTGGTTGAAAGAAACGATCGCTTGATAAGGTGGTAAATGCGGAATAAATGTCGCACAATGACACGCCAAAAAAATTTTCAAGTTGGAGATTTGCTTTAGCGTCTTCAAATCCTCCCCGTTCGAAATCCGTTGAGTTGGAAAAACGTCTAATAGCGACATAGCTCCCAAAGGAAAAGAAATGATCTCGCCCAGTACTCTCGTCTTTTTATATATCTATATAGACACACACAGACACACATAGAGGCTCTATGACGTCCGTTTTATTTGTTTTTTTTTTGTTTCTCTCTCTCTTCTTTCCAAGAAATCTTATCTCCATGACCTCTTTTTCTTTTCTTAAAAAGATGAATGTGTGTGGGAATGAGGAAGTGAAAGTAATAATTTAATAAACAAAAAATTATCCAACCATGACCTTCTTTTTTTTTCAAAGTCACCCTTTCCAATCCAAGGACGTCCAGAGATAGAGGAAGCAGGGAGAGAGGAGGAGGAGGGAAGGGAAGGTCACACTCTCTTTCTCTCTATAAATAAAAGGGGAGAGCCCCAAAGTCGTATTTTTGTCCAAGTGGATCATGAGGAGGCATCCCCAGCTCACTACGTGTATTCCTTTCAAATATAAATATGTTGATCTTTCCTTTTATATCATCCAAGGAGTCGTTTACCTGAAAGCCTCCAATTTTTAAAAATGTGCGCGTTATTATACCGTGGGGAGTTATCAAAAGATGCGGGACGAATTTTTATCCGACGAAAACGTGTTGATGGCTCGTGACATTCCACCTTTGGATGCACAAATTTTGTTAATGAAACGAGCCATTTCTAACCGACTCGCAAATGAATAGGATTATGGATCGTCTTGAGAAGACAAAAGGGATTCTCGTTCATTTTAGTGAATGGTTGCACAAATGTTTGCACGAACCTCTCTCGATCGAGAAGACTGGGAAGAATATCTATTATATTCTTCTCGAGGACTCTCCTCCTTCGTCTCATCATAGAGAGGCCACGACTTTTGAAAAAATCCTCGAGCAAGAAAAAATAGAATGGTGGAACAACTACCCCATCCCTCTCCCCGAGCATCAAGAGGAGCCTGTTCAGAAGAAAAAGAAAAAACCTTTCCAAAAGCCTATCCTCATCCTCCTCGATAATGATGGGGATGAGGAGAAACCTGTTCAGATTCCTCTCAGTTTGTCAAAACCCGTCGAGGATGAAAAACCTCTCCCTTCCTCAAAACCCCTTGAGGAAGAGAGACCCCTCGAGAAGGAGAAACCTCTCCATTTATCAAGACCCCTCGAGAAGGAGGGACCTCTTCCTTTATCAAACCCCCTCGAAGATGAAAAACCTCTCCATTTATCAAGACCCCTCGAAAATGAGGGACCTCTCGATTTGTCAAAACCCCTCGAGGATAAGGGAACCAAAACTTCTCTCTCTTTCGAAGAGGAGGGACCTCTCAATTTGTCAAGACCCCTCAAGAATAAGGGAACCGAAAATCCTCTCCCTTTCTCAAGACTTCTCGAGGAGGAGGAGGAGGAGGAGAGACCGCTCCATGTCTCAAGACAGGACCCCCCTCTATCTCTTGAGGATCCGAGGGAAACGATTCCTATTGAAAAACCATCTATCGACGATCCCCAGAAAAGGTCTTCGGAGGAGATTAGACTTCCATGTAGAAAACGAATGTGCCACAATCATCATCATCATCATCATCATCATCATCATAATAATAATAATAATAATAATAATAATAATAATATACCCCCTTCTCAACAACAGAATCCTACAACATTTGCAGATAAATGCATTCAAACCAATCCTTTTATAGTAACCCTTTTGATTGGAGAACCCGTGCATTAGCCTCGAAAAATAAAATGAGATTCTAGACTGTTTCTATGACCAGAATGTTAAGCCAATAGATAGGTCAAGCTCAGAATTTTTCTTTTTAAAAGAAAATAAATAAATAATCCAAAGACTATTCGTAAATATAAATGGTAAAGTCTTGAGTCTGCTGGAAAAAAATTTTCAGAGCTGAGAAAAATTCTACAACTCAAAAAAAAAAAAATTTTTATCATGTCTTAGACATGATAAAAATTAACGACCCCCCTTCCCTTTTCGTCTGGGAATGTTGTCTCACTCTTTTCAAAAACAAATCGTGATTCATTCATGGAATGATTGCCATTAGAGAAAGGATGAGTCATGATCTATTTTTAGAAAGGGTGAGACATCCTTCCCAGACAAAAAGGGAGGGTCATTAATTTTTATCATGTCTAGAAGACATGATAAAAATTAACCAAAATTTTTTTTTTTTCAGCTCTGAGAAATTATTTTTCTCCCAGCCGATTCGAGACTTTACCATTTTTTTTAAGAAGGATTTCTCTCTGATCTATTATTTCAAAATTCCAAGTTTCACTTCAGAACCATCTATGCTGTTGAAGAAGTAACGTGATATATGTATTTTTTTAATGAGTTCTGTCAAGATTGAATTGCACAGGATCGACCTTGCGAATTTCTTCTCTGTGTCTTTAAATAACAATCATACCGAACTGCTTTTTGTAGAGCGCAATGGAAAAAACCTTTTGTATGGTCAGGACAATTCATGTGTTCGATCCCATTGTATTTGAGAATCTCTTGCGTCGATCCCGAAATGCAATAAGTGGATCTTTGCAACCATTTCTCTAAAAACCGCCGTTTCATTTCTCCTCGCACCCAAATCATGGAAAAAGGTTCCGTCAACATCGTTAACACCCATGGAAAATAACTGTACGGAATTTCTCCTTCGTACCACGACAAGCCGTGATAATAATCACTCGCCCACACAGCGGTTCGTTTTTCTTTCTCGGTGAGCATTTGCCATGGAAACGGGGGTTTAAAAACAAATACCCCTCGAGAAGTACCGTCCAATGTGACGTAAGCCAATTCTTTCACAATAAAGGCTCCTTGAGAATCGTAGAAACCTTCAAAGTCGAGCACGAGTTCCATGTTTTTTATTTCTTTTTCTTTCCAAGGTGACCTTTATTATTATTATGATGATGGATGTGTATTGAGATACGCACGATATTATTCAAAAAACAAATATATATACGAATGTGACCTTTCCCACAATTCATACGACCTGTCACGTGCAACCTTCTCTCTATATATATATAAAAGAGGAGACGGCGAGAGAACGCTATCCATTTTTTCCTTCAGGACACACAGCGAGAGAGAGAGAGAATTTTGTTTTCTTTTTTTCCTCAATTGAAAAAGATGGACATTTTGACTGCCAAACCTCTCAAAGATTCCTACATTGTTCTGGACATGGAATACTTTCACTGTTATGATCCAAAGACGGGAGATATATGTTTCATCTTGAAAGAACTGGGCTACATCACTTGCGATTTAACCTTATGCGGATCCATGATTTTTCTCCCTCCTGTCCATTACGATGACTTATCGTCCCGCAATCAAGCTGTGGTCAACCAGACTACAAATAACCGACACGGCCTGCAATGGATCGAGGGTCGTCTTTCCTACGAGCATCTTCCTACGATCCTGAAAATACTGACCGAAAATGTGGAGGTGATCTACAGTCGGTCACAAAAGTATTCGAACACCGGTACCCTATCAGAAAATGACAAGATGGCGTTTTTTTTTCTCTTTCTCTCTGTGTGTCGTGTTATTCCATCCTAGGTTTTCTTCTCCCCCCCATCTTGGAAAAAACTGGAAAAAATTGGTTACGATCTCTTTTTGAATGGGGAGATGCCATTTTGAGAAAAAGCTGACGACCCTATCTTGGAGAATGAACATGACCGCTCTACACACCCTTTTACTCTCTCTCTCTCTCTCTCTTTGAATTGGGAAGCCATTTTGGAAAAAAGCAGACGACCCTATCTTGGAGAATGGAAATGAACGCCTCTCCCTCTCTCTTTGAAATGGGAAGCCATTTTGGGACCCTCTATTCTTGGGGAGGGAGAAAAACTGAAGTCTGCATTTCGCTGTCTCTGAATACGGAAAGCCCTTTTGGGAAAAGCGGACCCTCTTCTTTTGATCTTGGAGAACTGGAAATGAACGCTCTACACGATCTCTCTTTGAATTCAGAAGGTATTTTGGGACCTTCTAATGTTGGAAAACTGAAATGAACGCTCTACAGCTTCTCTCTCTCTCTTTCTCTGAAATGGGTAGCCATTTGAAAACTCCCTAACTTTGGAAAAAAAACAGAAATGAACGCTCTACACCATCTCTCTTTGAAAATGGGGGGGGTGTCATTTTGAGACCTCCCTCCCCTAAACTTGGAAAAAAAACTAAAATGAACGCTCTACACTTTCTCTCTTTGGACATGGGTAGCCCTTTGGGGACCCTCTCCTCTTGGTAGAAAAAAAAACAGAACTGAAGTGAAGGCTCTACACAATCTCTCTTGGAATGGGATCCATATTTCGGGAAACGTGGATCACCTCATGCTGGAAAACTGAAGTGAACCACCAAGATTGGACTCTATATAATATTTTTTTTAAATTGACATCATGACCCTCCTCCCATTTGTTATTAAAAGAATTGTTTTTTTTGTTTTGGGTTTTATCCCATTTCCGATGTGATTTCAGAAATGCAATTCCATAACAGTTCAATTTCATTCGAGGTTAAATGATCTAAACAGTCTTTGACCCACCCATCCGTATGATTATTTTCTTCTCCTTCCTGTTGCACCAAATTTTGTAAGTCCATATAATCATTCCATACGGGAAGGGCTGGATCCTCACAAGGCTGTCTTGAAACACTTGGAGTCTCTTTGGGATGAGTGGAGGGATCTAGGATGTCTGGACCCGGCTGCGATTCTACCTCCATGATTTCTGGACCCGTTGGAACTTGTTTACCCGGCTGAAATTCTACCTCCATGATTTCTGGGCCCGTTGGAACTTGTGAACCCGGCTGTGATTCTGCCTCCATGATTTCTGGACCTGTTGGAACTTGTGGACCCGGCTGACATTCTACCTCTACGATGTCGGGACTTTTTGAAGCTTGTGGACCCGTCTGACATTCTACCTCTACGATGTCGGGACAGGTTGGAGGAGAAGAAGAAGAAGAAGAGGATACTGGAAGAGGTTCTGTCTGTGAGGAGTCCGAAAGAGGTTGCCTGTTTGAACAAGTCGGGGAAGAAGAAGAAGAAGAAGCTTCTGGATTCTGAAGCGGATCTTGCACGCCAGGTAGGTTCCGGTAAGTCGACCGTTTTTTAAGAGGTAATTTTTTTTATTCCTCCTCATTTTCAATTGTGATGACTTCAATTTCATTCCGTTGCCGGGTCGATTTTGTTTCGGGAAATAACGGTTTGGTCCAGCTCCTCTTATCATCTAAGGAAGGGATGGGTAAAGGTGGCGGAGGGTTCTCTTCTTCTTTTTCTTGAAACATCATCGGCGATTGGAAAGAAATCTCCTCTTTCAATTGTTTCCAAAGCGAGTACGAGCACCGATCGACGAGAAAGAGACTCTTCTGGGTTGTGACGATGAGATATTGCGTTTTCGGGGGAACGACATAGTTTTGAAAAGGTCTTAGAATATATTTCTTATATTTCATCCTGTCGCTGACTTTAAAACTTCTTTCCTTCAGATTGGGGGACGATGATTCGTAATAGGCGAGAGGAGCGGCTGTGGTTTGAACAATATGAACTTCGTCCTCAGCCGTCGTTCTCACTCCAAACGTAAAATATCGTTTCGTGAGAAAAATATTCTTCCACCGAAAACTCGTGCGCGGATCTGTATATCGCCGGTCTGTTTGAATGGGCCGTCTCAAAGCTCGATCCATCCGATTCCAAGAGAAGGGAGATTCCTCTTTCGTTTGTTGCGATTCGAATAAATTTCTGTATATATTCTGAACGAGCAGGTTGGAGGATTCCACATCTTGGTTGAAAGAAACGATCGCTTGATGAGGTGGGAAATGCGGAATAAATGTCGCACAATGACACGCCAAAAAAATTTTCAAGTTGGAGATTTGCTTTAGCGTCTTCAAATCCTCCCCGTTCGAAATCCGTTGAGTTGGAAAAACGTCTAATAGCGACATGGCTCCCAATGGAAAAGAAATGATCTCGCCCAGTACTCTCGTTTTTTTATATATCTATATAGACACACACAGACACACATAGAGGCTCTATGACGTCCGTTTTATTAGTTTTTTTTTGTTTCTCTCTCTCTTCTTTCCAAGAAATCTTATCTCCATGACCTCTTTTTCTTTTTTTAAAAAGATAAATGTGTGTGGGAATGAGGAAGTGAAAGTAATAATTTAATAAACAAAAAATTATCCAACCATGACCTTCTTTTTTTTTCAAAGTCACCCTTTCCAATCGAAGGACGTCCAGAGATAGAGGAAGCAGAGAGAGAGGAGGAGGACGGAAGGGAAGGTCACACTCTCTTTCTCTCTATAAATAAAAGGGGAGAGCCCCAAAGTCGTATTTTTGTGCAAGTGGATCATGAGGAGGCATCCCCAGCTCACTACGTGTATTCCTTTCAAATATAAATATGTTGATCTTTCCTTTTATATCATCCAAGGAGTCGTTTACCTGAAAGCCTCCGATTTTTCAAAATGTGCGGGTTATTATACCGTGGGGAGTTATCAAAAGATGCGGGACGAATTTTTATCCGACGAAAACGTGTTGATGGCTCGTGACATTCCACCTTTGGATGCACAAATTTTGTTAATGAAACGAGCCAAATATTTTTACACGTCCCACTTTCTAACCGTCTCGCAAATAAATAGGATTATGGATCGTCTTGAGAAGACAAAAGGGATTCTCGTTCATTTTAGTGAATGGTTGCACAAATGTTTGCACGAACCTCTCTCGATCGAGAAGACTGGGAAGAATATCTATTATATTCTTCTCGAGGACTCTCCTCCTTCGTCTCATCATAGAGAGGCCACGACTTTTGAAAAAATCCTCGAGCAAGAAAAAATAGAATGGTGGAACAACTACCCCATCCCTCTCCCCGAGCATCAAGAGGAGCCTGTTCAGAAGAAAAAGAAAAAACCTTTCCAAAAGCCTATCCTCATCCTCCTCGATAATGATGGGGATGAGGAGAAACCTGTTCAGATTCCTCTCAGTTTGTCAAAACCCGTCGAGGATGAAAAACCTCTCCCTTCCTCAAAACCCCTTGAGGAAGAGAGACCCCTCGAGAAGGAGAAACCTCTCCATTTATCAAGACCCCTCGAGAAGGAGGGACCTCTTCCTTTATCAAACCCCCTCGAAGATGAAAAACCTCTCCATTTATCAAGACCCCTCGAAAATGAGGGACCTCTCGATTTGTCAAAACCCCTCGAGGATAAGGGAACCAAAACTTCTCTCTCTTTCGAAGAGGAGGGACCTCTCAATTTGTCAAGACCCCTCAAGAATAAGGGAACCGAAAATCCTCTCCCTTTCTCAAGACTTCTCGAGGAGGAGGAGGAGAGACCGCTCCATGTCTCAAGACAGGACCCCCCCTCTATCTCTTGAGGATCCGAGGGAAACGATTCCTATTGAAAAACCATCTATCGACGATCCCCAGAAAAGGTCTTCGGAGGAGATTAGACTTCCATGTAGAAAACGAATCTGCCACAATCATCATCATCATAATAATAATAATAATAATAATAATAATAATAATAATAATAATATACCCCCTTCTCAACAACAGAATCCTACAACATTTGCAGATAAATGCATTCAAACCAATCCCTTTATAGTAACCCTTTTGATTGGAGAACCCGTGCATTAGCCTCGAAAAATAAAATGAGATTCTAGACTGTTTCTATGACCAGAATGTTAAGCCAATAGATAGGTCAAGCTCAGAATTTTTCTTTTTAAAAGAAAATAAATAAATAATCCAAAGACTATTCGTAAATATAAATGGTAAAGTCTTGAGTCGGCTGGAAAAAAATTTTCAGAGCTGAGAAAAATTCTACAACTCAAAAAAAAAAAAAAAAAAAAAAAAAAAAAACTTTTTGTTAATTTTTATCATGTCTTAGACATGATAAAAATTAACGACTCCCCTTCCCTTTTCGTCTGGGAATGTTGTCTCACTCTTTTGAAAAACAAATCGTGATTCATTCATGGAATGATTGCCATTAGAGAAAGGATGAGTCATGATCTATTTTTAGAAAGGGTGAGACATCCTTCCCAGACAAAAAGGGAGGGTCATTAATTTTTATCATGTCTAGAAGACATGATAAAAATTAACCAAAAGTTTTTTTTTTTTTTTTTCAGCTCTGAGAAATTTTTTTTCTCCCAGCCGATTCGAGACTTTACCATTTTTTTAAGAATGATTCCTCTTTGATCTATTATTTCAAAATTCCAAGTTTCACTTCAGAACCATCTATGCTGTTGAAGAAGTAACGTGATATATGTATTTTTTTAATGAGTTCTGTCAAGATTGAATTGTGCAGGATCGACCTTGCGAATTTCTTCTCTGTGTCTTTGCAACCATTTCTCTAAAAACCGCCGTTTCATTTCTCCTCGCAACCAAATCATGGAAAAAGGTTCTGTCAACATCGTTAACACCCATGGAAAATAACTGTACGGAATTTCTCCTTCGTACCACGATAAGCCGTGATAATAATCAGTCGCCCACACAGCGGTTCGTTTTTCTTTCTCGGTGAGCATTTGCCATGGAAACGGGGGTTTAAAAACAAATACCCCTCGAGAAGTACCGTCCAATGTGACGTAAACCAATTCTTTCACAATAAAGGCTCCTTGAGAATCGTAGAAACCTTCAAAGTCGAGCACGAGTTCCATGTTTTTTATTTCTTTTTCTTTCCAAGGTGACCTTTATTATTATTATGATGATGGATGTGTATTGAGATACGCACGATATTATTCAAAAAACAACTATATATACGAATGTGACCTTTCCCAGAATTCATACGACCTGTCAGGTGCAACCTTCTCTCTATATATATATAAAAGAGGAGACGGCGAGAGAACGCTATCCATTTTTTCCTTCAGGACACACAGCGAGAGAGAGAGAGAGAGAGAGAGAATTTTGTTTTCTTTTTTTCCTCAATTGAAGAAGATGGACATTTTGAGTACCAAACCTCTCAAAGATTCCTACATTGTTCTGGACATGGAATACTTTCACTGTTATGATCCAAAGACGGGAGATATATGTTTCATCTTGAAAGAACTGGGCTACATCACTTGCGATTTAACCTTATGCGGATCCATGATTTTTCTCCCTCCTGTCCATTACGATGACTTATCGTCCCGCAATCAAGCTGTGGTCAACCAGACTACAAATAACCGACACGGCCTGCAATGGATCGAGGGTCGTCTTTCCTACGAGCATCTTCCTACGATCCTGAAAATAGTGACCGAAAATGTGGAGGTGATCTACGTCAATGGATACGATAAAGCCGAATTTTTCAGCAAGCTCTGCCAGCGATCCGTTTACGAGTTTTATATCCCAGGGAAAACCGAGTGGCGGAACAAGTCGAAATGCACGCGACACCAATATTTTCAAAAGATGATTCATTGTGCCGAGAATAAGGTGAGAAATTTTCGATACCATTTGATGGAGGGTAGTTACGTTTTCCGGAAATTACATTGTTACCCCTTCGAGAGCAAAGCTGTCGAAGAGGAGGCGGAAGAATCTCTCCAGGAGAACTCGTGCGACGATGAGGAGGAGGATCTTTGTGGTCCTCTTCTAAAATTTGGTCTTGGAGAGAACCCTTGAATGTTCATGAATGAAATGGTATGTAAATCCCTAGAGAAAAAAAATAGAAAAAAAAGTTCCTTTTTTTTGTAATATGTTGATTTCTTTCCAATCCCATTTCTTTTCTATAACTCCAGCCCAATCGACGAGAAGAAGACGAATTTTCCAAGTTACACAAGACGAATCTTCCAAGTTACACAAGACGTAGAAAGATTTCACAAGGATTTATAAATCACACGCTCCCACATGATATATGTATAGAGAGAAAAAGATCCTCTGTTCTCTAGCCAATACGTCAAGACTTCCCTAAACTAAGAGAGATCATGAGTACCGAGGAAACCTTAGCAGAGCAAGTGGAAAGACTTTCAAAGAGATTAGAAGAGTTAAGACGGGATAGATTTACAGTTCCGCCGACTAAAGAGGAAATTATCATCGATTTCAACAAACCGCTGTACTTTCATCCCATATCCCAAAGAATGAGACGAGTGGACTCGCCGTTGAACAGTTCCAATGAGAAACAAAATGTCACTTATTTGAATAGCCAATTTCAACACATGAATATTTCATAAGTATTTTTTTGTTTTTTTCCCTAAAGCGTACGGAGATCGGATCAGTAGTTTTTGCCTTTTCATCGTCGAAAAAGATTGGGAGGAAAAATCTTTCTCAGCTCTCTCAGAAAAATATTTCAGCCTTAAAAAAAAAAAAAAAAAAAAAAAAAAAAAAAAAAAAAAAAAAAAAAACTTTTTGTTAATTTTTATCATGTCTTAGACATGATAAAAATTAACTCTACCCCCCTTTTGTCTGGGAATGTTGTCTCACACTTTCTAAAAATAGACCATCACTCCTCCTTTCCTAAAGAATAGAATTCCAAGAATGGGATCTGGTCTATTTTTAGAAAAGGTGAGACCCTATTTCCAGACAAAAGGCGGGTAGAGTTAATTTTTATCATGTCTAAAGTTCAGGGTCCATCATCTTCTTATGTGAAACGGTGACCCTGACAAGATCGAGATAAACAAGTCCTGTGAGTTGTTTTGTAATCTTGACGCGATCCAAGAAAGACTTTTTATTATTTTTTTTTGAAATAGGCGGGGGGTGGGGAGAGAAAATATTCTCACGACCCTCAGATATCTTTTCATAAATATATTTTTTATCAAAGTGTTTCTTTCATTCCGATCCTTTTAAGAGGTTGGAATGACCCTGACATTTAGATGGGGTCGCGATCCCGACAGATGTCGCGCGAGTATAAAAGTGTGTATCCTTCGCGAGATTTCTTCAGAGAACAGAAGAAGACGTGAACTGAGCTGGTAAGTCCCTTTGGTCCTATGAATATGGTTTAATCATAACTTCATTTAAAAAGACCTTTGAAACTTTGAAACTTCTTAACCCTTTGAAAAGAAAAATGTCTCTTTCAAGACTACGACTCTAAAACGTTTTATTGTTTTTTTTTCCCTTTCTAGATCTTCCCTGTTATACATATATACCTTTTCGATTCTTTTTTTTGCTCCTGTTTGTGGAAGACATCACCGTATTCATCGCCATGGCGTGTTCAGAAAATTTTATCGTGCTCGATCTAGAGGGTTTCCAGTCCTACAACCACAAGAAGGGTGAATTTACCTACGTTTTAAAAGAATTGGGCTATGCGACAAAAGATTTTTTGACCGTGGGATCGTTGACGTTTGCTCCTCCTCACCCCTTCCACCAACTGAATGAAAAAAACCAAAAGACGAATGCCTGGCTGACGAGAAACCGGCACGGACTTCGTTGGAACGAGGGTCATATTCCCTACAACCATTTAGGACGCATTCTCCAATCGCTCACTCACAGCTTCTCCACGATTTATGTGGTGGGATGCCAGAAAGCTAAATTCTTTGCTAAAGCCTTGGATTATCAAAAACCCGTGACGGAAATTTATGTGCCAGATGGAATCATTTGGAAGTATCGGGAAAAATGTGCCCCACATCATCAAAGGATGAAATATTTCCATTGTGCCGAAAACAAAGTGCGCAACTATCGATGGCATATTACGGAAGGAGATTTTCATATCAATCACGTCTATCCAGACGGAACGGAGAAAGAGGAGAGGATTCAGGAAGAAGCAGACAATCCTCTGCAAGCTTTTGATAAGGCCTACGATCAGTTAGAGAAGGATCTGTCCCCAAAAGCGTACGATAACCTCATCCAGAAATGGGATAATCTGTCCTGTTTCCAAGTGATGGAACATCCGGATGAGCATACGCCTTTAAACTTGATGGGCTCTTCTTCTTTGTCGTCAACTTCCTCCAATAACTCGAGGAAGACGGAGGGTTGGGGAGACATACCTGAAAATATTCCCCATTACGATCCAGCAGCCTGTTGGGACGAACCTTCCAAAGAATCTCATGAGACCCCCAAAATATCTTCAGAGGATCCAAAGACAAAATCCACTGAGTGTTGGGACAATGAACGGACGACTCATGCTCTAAAATCCACTAAGACTATGTCCACTGAGTGTTGGGACAATGAACAGACGACTCATGCTCCAAAATCTATTGAGACTATGTCCACTGAATGTTGGGACAATGAACGGGCGACCCATGCTCCAAAATCGACTGAGACTATGTCCACTGAGTGTTGGGACGATGAAACCGAAAAGACGACAGAGAATTGGGATGACCGTTCTCAAAAGTATTTGAATTGATATATACATAAACTCAGGAGAAAAAAAAATAAAGAAAAGATTTTTTAGAAATAAGTAGAGAAAGGTTCTCCGCTTTCCCTATATTTATGGAAATGGACTGAGGAGAGAGAAAGAGAGACGAATCAGGAGACCAAAAAAAATGGGTCTTGGAAGAAATGAGTGCAAATGCATTCGATTCCTTCCAAGACCCATTTTTTGGGTCCCTCTCTCATCCAATCTTGGAAAAGAACTTTGTCCTATTTTTCTAGGTCCATTCAAAAAGAAATGAATCTATCCATAAATTTTCTTAAAAGAAAGAAAAAAAAAAAAAAAAAAAAAAAAAAAAAGATCCTTTACCTCATGACGGTCCAAAGTCGAGAATCTTGGAAAAAGTTATCCACTCTCTCCATCCAGTCAAGCTTCTCTGTAGAAAATCTAGTAGGTGCATCTGCATTCTTGAACACCCGGCAGTTATTATTGGACGCGAAACGTCGAATGTTGAAATAGTTAACAGTGAGCCCATTCTTAAAGAAACGGGGATGTTTTATTCATCCAGTCGAGTGCGGAAAAATTTCTGAGAGCCGGATAAAAATTTCTCTGACTGAAAAAAAAAAAAAAAAAAAACCCTTTTAGTCTGAAAATTGATGTCTTCAATTTTTCGAAAATTGAAGACATCAACTTTCAAATTTTCAGACTAAAAAGGGGGGTAATTTATTTTTCAGAAACTTTTCCCAGCCGACTCGATGTGAATAAAACTTTACTGTTTGTTAAGAATGTTATTTAATGGATCGATTTCAACCTATCGAGTTTCGCTTGAGTTCCGGCCGTGCTGTGGGCCCACCTGGATACAAGTTTTCCCCTTTTGGAATAGAATAAAACTTTACTGTTTTTTAAGAATGTTATTTAATGGATCGATTTCAACATATCGAGTTTCGCTTGAGTTCCGGCCGTGCTGTGGGCCCACCTGGATACAAGTTTTCCCCTTTTGGAATAGAATAAAACTTTACTGTTTTTTAAGAATGTTATTTAATGGATCGATTTCAACCTATCGAGTTTCGCTTGAGTTCCGGCCGAGCTGTGGGCAAACCTGGATACAAGTTTTCCCCTTTTGGAATAGAATTTCCGTCAAGGTAGGCTACTTTTCCTCTTTTTGCATTTTTCATGTCATTTCATTTGTATTACAATATACTGAAAACGGGCGTTCGAACTGATTTCTAGGCTATTTCTATACAAATGGAGCTCGATCCAAGAAAGAAATGATGTCTTTTTTTTTATTTTGTGGACTGCCAATTTGTATTGGAATATACTGAAAACGGGTGTTTCAGTCGATTTTCAGTATATTTCAATACAAATAGAGCTCGGTCCAAGAAAGAAATGATGTCTTTTTTTTTATTTTGAGGACTGCCAATTTGTATTGGAATATACTGAAAACGGGTGTTTGAGTCGGTTTTCAGTATATTTCAATACAAATAGAGCTCGATCCAACAAAGAAATGATGTCTTTTTTTTATTTTGTGGACTGCCAATTTGTATTGGAATATACTGAAAACGGGCGTTTGAGTCGGTTTTCAGTATATTTCAATACAAGTGGAGCTCGATCCAAGAAAAAAAATGATGTCTCTTTTTTTATTTTGTGGACTGCCAATTTTGTATTGGAATATACTGAAAACGGGCGTTCACGTCGGTTTTCAGTATATTTCAATACAAATGGAGCTGGATCCAAGAAAAAAATGATGTCTTTTTTTTATGTTGTGGACAGCCAATTTTCTATTGGAATATACTGAAAACGGGCATTCACGTCGGTTTTCAGTATATTTCAATACAAATGGAGCTGGATCCAAGAAAAAAATGATGTCTTTTTTTTATGTTGTGGACAGCCAATTTTGTATTGGAATATACTGAAAACGGGCGTTCACGTTGGTTTTCAGTATATTACAATACAAGTGGAGCTGGATCCAAGAAAAAAATGATGTCTTTTTTTTATTTTGTGGACAGCCAATTTTGTATTGGAATATACTGAAAACGGGCGTTCACGTTGGTTTTCAGTATATTACAATACAAGTAGAGCTGGATCCAAGAAAAAAATGATCTTTTTTTTTATGTTGTGGAGAGCCAATTTTGTATTGGAATATACTGAAAACGGGCATTCACGTTGTTTTCAGTATATTTCAATACAAATGGAGCTGGATCCAAGAAAAAAATGATGTCTTTTTTTTTATTTTGTGGACAGCCAGTTTTGTATTGGAATATACTGAAAACGGGCATTCACGTTGGTTTTCAGTATATTTCAATACAAATGGAGCTCCATCCAAGAAAAAAATGATGTCTTTTTTTTATTTTGTGGACAGCCAGTTTTGTATTGGAATATACTGAAAACGGGCATTCACGTTGGTTTTCAGTATATTTCAATACAAATGGAGCTCCATCCAAGAAAAAAATGATGTCTTTTTTTTATTTTGTGGACAGCCAATTTTGTATTGGAATATACTGAAAACGGGCGTTCACGTTGGTTTTCAGTATATTCCAATACAAATGGAGCTCCACCCACGAAAAAAAATGATGTCTTTTTTTTTATGTTGTGGACAGCCAATTTTGTATTGGAATATACTGAAAACGGGCGTTCGAGTCGGTTTTCAGTATATTCTAATACAAATGGAGCTCCATCCAAGAAAAAAATGATGTCTTTTTTTATGTTGTGGACAATCAATTTTGTATTGGAATATACTGAAAACGGGCGTTCGAGTCCTTTTTCCGACTATTTCTATACACATTCCACTATATTAAAATGACGTCATGGTTGAGTCCAAACAGAGTCGTCCCCGGATAGAGTCGTCTCCGGACAAAGTCGTCCCCGGACAATTTTATACCGAATTTGTATAGAAATATACTTAAAATGGGCTTGGAGGGGGGCGGAGTCCAAACAAAGTCGTCCCCGGACCATCTTGATGACCAGACATATTGCCTTTTCAACAGCCCGTATTATTCTGAACAAAAACGTGGAATACTTTTATAGAAAAGAGAAGAATTGAAAGTGAAAGTCAAAAAGCAAAATGGGATCGGCTGGGAAAAATTTCTGAGAGCCGAGAAAAAATTCTGAGTCAGAAAAAAAAAGAAAAAATATATAATATATATATTATATAATATATATATTATATAATATATATATTATAAATACTTTTTGTTAATTTTTATCATGTCTTCTAGACATGATAAAAATTAACTCATCCTCCTTTTGTCTGGGTATGTTGTCTCACCGTTTCTAAAAATAGACCAGAACCCAGTCTTTTCTTGGAATTTAAAAGGATGAGTCATGGTCTATTTTTAGAAAGTGGGAGACAACATTCCCAGACAAAAAGGGGGGGTCAGTTAATTTTTATCATGTCTAGAAGACATGATAAAAATTAACAAAAAGTTTTTTTTTTTTTTTTTACATCTCAGAATTTTTTTTCTGAGCTCTGAGAAATTTTTCCTAGCCGATCCCATTTCGTTTTTCGACTTTCACTTTCAACTCTTCACTTTTCCTATCCACTGTCGTTGGAATTGTGTTCACTGGAGGCTATTTCTTTTTTTGCAATCTCGCTTTTAGTTTTCTCTGAGATTCTTTAGAAATGGCTATACAAATTTTACCATCTATATAGAGATGATGTCCAAACAAAGTCGTCCCCGGACCACATTGATGACCGAATATGTATAGAAATAGTCTGAAAATGGGCTTGAGGGCTGGTTTCTGGACGATTCCTCTACAAATTCGGCCGCATCCAGAAAAACAAAAATACATAGTTTCTTTTTGGGTGGACAGGAGATGATAAATTTCTTTTCTCTCTCTCCCAATATTGGAGGAGAGAGTGGCCCAAAAAAATGGGTCTCGGAAGGAATCGAATGCATTTTGAAATGCACTCATTCCTTCCAAGACCCATTTTTTTGGTCTCCTGATTCAACTCTCCAGTCTATGGAATAGGGAAAGCGGAGAACGTTTCCCCTTCTTTAAGCGACTGGAGACCATATCGCATCATCATCATCATCATCACCACCATCCTCTTTCTGATACTTTTCAACGAAGGCTTGATGTCTCTGGATGATTTTGGGGAGATGATGGATCCCGAATTGAGTGATGAAAAAGAGAGGACTCTTTTTCCTTTCTTGTTCGTCTTGCACAGTCTCTCGGAGGGTGATATACGTTTCCCCGTCCTCCTCAATTTTCGTCAGAGGTCTCATAAATATTTTACACATCCAAGGGAAGAGCGACTAGTTATGCAATGATTTCGAAGCGACGAAGGCCGCTTCATTCGAAGTGAGGACAATCTGGTTCGGTTGACCCCATTCTTTGGAGTAGTTGTCCAAATCGCCTAGTCGAAGAAAATGGTGTCGATTAGGAAAAAAGACTTGGAGAACACTCGTCGTATGCGAGACGTTCGTAGGCAAGAGAGTCAAGATATCTTTGGCATTCCAGTACAGGAATCCTAGATCCACATACGCGTGCACGTAATAGTCATCGTTATATTCCAGTTTGAGCAGCATGGCTTTTGTATATTTTTTTCCGTTCTCAAGGCGAAATACTCGTCTGATATGAACAAGAGCTCGCTGGCGATCCGTTTATATAGACTCCTCAGAGAGAGAGAGGGAGAGGGGAGGAGGAGGAACAAGGTTGATGAATTCTAAAATGATAAACGAAATGAAAAAATGATAACGAAATGAGTGTTTGTGAAGGTCATAGAGAGATGATTATAAAGTTGTTTTATTTTTTATTTCCTCAAAAGAAAAAACCAAAAGGGTCCCATTCCATACGACATAACCTTTGAGAAGGTGACGGGGTCATGTGTCTACAAAGTTGATAAAATCTAGAATAAAAAAAAGCTTTCATCACGTAGCTCTCGAGAAGAAAATGACAGGGGTCTCTAGGAGAAGGTCATAGGTAGTATACAAAGGATGGTTGCTTTTTTTTTTCTTTCGTTCCTCTCAATCCCATGACCTTTGAGAAGGTGACGGGGTGTCCTTTAGGAAAAAAATATAAGGTCATATATATATATATATAGAGAGAGAGAGAGAGACAAAGTTGATTTTTTTTTCTAGAAGTCAACCGTCACGTCGCCCATCACGTGGTCTTTTCGTATATATAGAGAGGCGAGTGGAAGACAGACTATTTCCCAGAGAGAGAGAGAGACTGCTGTGCGTATCCATATTTCTACTCAAGATGATGATCCGCATCTTATATAATGAGTTTGTGAGCATTCGCTGTTATGTGGATGACGGAAGATTGTTTTGGAACGCTACGGACATTTTGCCTCTGATTCATACTTCCAGTAAAAGAACCTGGGGCATTCTCTCCGTGTTTTTCGACGAACACCACGTCTTCAGGAAAATAAAAGATCTTGAGAGTCTCTGCAGTTCTCAAGAGGGATATGTCCTCTCCAGCGAAGAAATGTTACATCTGGCCGAAAATAATCCTAAAAATAATCAGCTTCTCGCCTGGGTGTATAGCATTTTAACTCAGCCGCTGGTTCGAGTTGTACCCAATCAACCCGTTTACTGACTGCTCTATTCGGGGGAGAGATTTCCCTTCATCACCCTCTTTAATCTGGGAGTGCGCTACATACCGCCTCATCCAGGCATGACGGATTCTTCTACTTACCCTAAACAATATGCAAGCGCTTATTGCCAGACAGACCCCCGTCAAGAAAAAGTCGTCGAGACTCAAACGGATCCTCTGGTGGTCTCTTTAAATGTCACTAAAGTCATCACCTTCTAAAAAAAACAACCACCACCACCCCAAAAAAATTTGCTCCTCCTCCAAATTTTTTTTATCTTCTCGAAAGAAAAAAAAAAGAAACTTTTCCATCTAGCCTCTTTCTTTCAATCCCTCTTAAGAGAGAGAGGGAGGAGAAAAGAAAGAGAGTTCTGAGGAGGCAAAAGAAATGGGTCTGGAAGGAAACGGGTGCATTGCGAGAAAAAGAGGGTCCTCTTTTCTTTTCTCGAAATGCACCCTTTTCCTTCCAGACCCATTTTTTTTTATCACTTCTTCAAACCAATCTTGGAAAGGTGGGGATACAATAAATTGTGCGTAAAGTCCATTTCGATCAAGACTGGATTTTTTTTTTGAAAAGAAAACATAATGTTATATATAGATAGCTAAATCTTTATCATGATATTCTTTAAGAATTTCTTAGCCATTTGTCAAAGAAGGGGACTATAATTGAAGAATTTATGAATTTGGGAACATGTCACCCATGACAAATCTAAAATCTTGGAAGTGGATACTGGAAAGCCCCGCTCTGATTATAATTCTGAGTTCTAGCATGGGACATTTTTTAGATCAATAAGCTAAACTATTTTTCTAGTCTCATATTCTCTCGTGACTAGGGTTTCAGATTTGGGTAGAGAGAGACACTGTTCTGAACAGAAACGTGGAATGCTTTTATAGAAAAGTGAAGAGTTGAAAGTGAAAGTCGAAAAACGAAATGAGATCGGCTAGGAAAAATTTCTCAGAGCTCAGAAAAAAATTCTGAAATGTAAAAAAAAAAAAAAAAAAATTTTGTTAATTTTTATCATGTCTCCTAGACATGATAAAAATTAACTCACCCCCCCTTTTTGTCTGGGAATGTTGTCTCCCACTTTCTAAAAATAGACCATGACTCATCTTTTTAAAGAATAGAATCCAACAAAAGACTGGGTTCTGGTCTATTTTTAGAAACGGTGAGACAACATACCCAGACAAAAGGGAGGTGAGTTAATTTTTATCATGTCTAGAAGACATGATAAAAATTAACAGAAAGTTTTTTTTTTTTTTTTTTTTTTACATTTCAGAATTTTTTTCTGAGCTCTGAAAATATTTTGCCAGCCGATCTCATTTCGTTATCATTTTTTTTATTTTAGAATTCATCAACCTTGTTCCTCCTCCTCCCCTCTCCCTCTCTCTCTCTGAGGAGTCTATATAAACGGATCGCCAGCGAGCTCTTGTTCATATCAGACGAGTGTTTCGCCTTGAGAACGGAAAAAAAAATACAAAAGATAACGATGACTATTACGTGCACCCGTATGTGGATCTAGGATTCCTGTGCTGGAATGCCAAAGATATCTTGACTCTCTTGCCTACGAACGTCTCGCATACGACGAGTGTTCTCCAAGTCTTTTTTCCTAATCGACACCATTTTCTTCGACTAGGCGATTTGGACAACTACTCCAAAGAATGGGGTCAACCGAACCAGATTGTCCTCACTTCGAATGAAGCGGCTTTCGTCGCTTCGAAATCCCTGCATAACAAGTCGCTCTTCCCTTGGATGTGTAAAATATTCATGAGACCTCTGACGAAAATTGAGGAGGACGGGGAAACGTATATCACCCTCCGAGAGACTGTGCAAGACGAACAAGAAAGGAAAAAGAGTCCTCTCTTTTTCATCACTCAATTCGGGATCCATCATCTCCCCAAAATCATCCAGAGACATCAAGCCTTCGTTGAAAAGTATCAGAAAGAGGATGATGGTGATGATGATGATGATGATGCGATATGGTCTCCAGTCGCTTAAAGAGGGGAAACGTTCTCCGCTTTCCCTATTCCATAGACTGGAGAGTTGAATCAGGAGACCAAAAAAATGGGTCTTGGAAGGAATGAGTGCATTTCAAAATGCATTCGATTCCTTCCGAGACCCATTTTTTTGGGCCACTCTCTCCTCCAATATTGGGAGAGAGAGAAAAGAAATTTATCATCTCCTGTCCACCCAAAAAGAAACTATGTATTTTTGTTTTTCTGGATGCGGCCGAATTTGTAGAGGAATCGTCCAGAAACCAGCCCTCAAGCCCATTTTCAGACTATTTCTATACATATTCGGTCATCAATATGGTCCGAGGACGACTTTGTTTGGACATCATCTCTATATAGATGGTGAAATTTGTATAGCCATTTCTAAAGAATCTCAGAGAAAACTAAAAGCGAGATTGCAAAAAAAGAAATAGCCTCCAGTGAACACAATTCCAACGACAGTGGATAGGAAAAGTGAAGAGTTGAAAGTGAAAGTCGAAAAACGAAATGGGATCGGCTAGGAAAAATTTCTCAGAGCTCAGAAAAAAATTCTGAGATGTAAAAAAAAAAAAAAAAAAAAAAAAAAAAAAAAAAAAAAAAAACCTTTTTGTTAAATTTTATCATGTCTTCTAGACATGATAAAAATTAACTCACCCCCCTTTTGTCTGGGAATGTTGTCTCCCACTTTCTAAAAATAGACCATGACTCATCCTTTTAAATTCCAAGAAAAGACTGGGGTCTGGTCTATTTTTAGAAACGGTGAGACAACATACCCAGACAAAAGGGGCATGAGTTAATTTTTATCATGTCTAGAAGACATGATAAAAATTAACAAAAATTATTTAGAATATATATATATATATATATATATATTTTTTTTTTTTTCTGACTCAGAATTTTTTCTCGGCTCTCAGAAATTTTTCCCAGCCGATCCCATTTTGCTTTTTGACTTTCACTTTCAATTCTTCTCTTTTCTATAAAAGTATTCCACGTTTTTGTTCAGAATAATACGGGCTGTTGAAAAGGCAATATGTCTGGTCATCAAGATGGTCCGGGGACGACTTTGTTTGGAGTCCGCCCCCCCTCCAAGCCCATTTTAAGTATATTTCTATACAAATTCGGTATAAAATTGTCCGGGGACGACTTTGTCCGGAGACGACTCTATCCGGGGACGACTCTGTTTGGACTCAACCATGACGTCATTTTAATATAGTGGAATGTGTATAGAAATAGTCGGAAAAAGGACTCGAACGCCCGTTTTCAGTATATTCCAATACAAAATTGATTGTCCACAACATAAAAAAAAGACATCATTTTTTTTCTTGGATGGAGCTCCATTTGTATTGGAATATACTGAAAACCAACGTGAACGCCCGTTTTCAGTATATTCCAATACAAAACTGGCTGTCCACAAAATAAAAAAAAGACATCATTTTTTTCTTGGATCGAGCTCCACTTGTATTGAAATATACTGAAAACAACGTGAATGCCCGTTTTCAGTATATTCCAATACAAAATTGGCTGTCCACAAAAAATAAAATAAAAGCCATCATTTTTTTCTTGGATCCAGCTCCATTTGTATTGGAATATACTGAAAACCAACGTGAACGCCCGTTTTCAGTATATTCCAATACAAAATTCGCTGTCCACAACATAAAAAAAAGACATCATTTTTTTCTTGGATCCAGCTCCACTTGTATTGTAATATACTGAAAACCAACGTGAACGCCCGTTTTCAGTATATTCCAATACAAAATTGGCTGTCCACAACATAAAAAAAGACATCATTTTTTTCTTGGATCCAGCTCCATTTGTATTGAAATATACTGAAAACCGACGTGAATGCCCGTTTTCAGTATATTCCAATACAAAATTGGCTGTCCACAACATAAAAAAAAGACATCATTTTTTTCTTGGATCCAGCTCCATTTGTATTGAAATATACTGAAAACCGACGTGAACGCCCGTTTTCAGTATATTCCAATACAAAATTCGCTGTCCACAACATAAAAAAAAGACATCATTTTTTTCTTGGATCCAGCTCCACTTGTATTGTAATATACTGAAAACCAACGTGAACGCCCGTTTTCAGTATATTCCAATACAAAATTGGCTGTCCACAACATAAAAAAAAGACATCATTTTTTTCTTGGATCCAGCTCCATTTGTATTGAAATATACTGAAAACCGACGTGAATGCCCGTTTTCAGTATATTCCAATACAAAATTGGCTGTCCACAACATAAAAAAAAGACATTTTTTTCTTGGATCCAGCTCCATTTGTATTGAAATATACTGAAAACCGACGTGAACGCCCGTTTTCAGTATATTCCAATACAAAATTGGCAGTCCACAAAATAAAAAAAGAGACATCATTTTTTTTCTTGGATCGAGCTCCACTTGTATTGAAATATACTGAAAACCGACTCAAACGCCCGTTTTCAGTATATTCCAATACAAATTGGCAGTTCACAAAATAAAAAAAAAGACATCATTTCTTTCTTGGATCGAGCTCTATTTGTATTGAAATATACTGAAAACCGACTCAAACACCCGTTTTCAGTATATTCCAATACAAATTGGCAGTCCACAAAATAAAAAAAAAGACATCATTTCTTTCTTGGATCGAGCTCCATTTGTATAGAAATAGCCTAGAAATCAGTTCGAACGCCCGTTTTCAGTATATTGTAATACAAATGAAATGACATGAAAAATGCAAAAAGAGGAAAAGTAGCCTACCTTGACGGAAATTCTATTCCAAAAGAGGAAAACTTGTATCCAGGTGGGCCCACAGCACGGCCGGAACTCAAGCGAAACTCGATATGTTGAAATCGATCCATTAAATAACATTCTTAAAAAACAGTAAAGTTTTATTCTATTCCAAAAGGGGAAAACTTGTATCCAGGTGGGCCCACAGCACGGCCGGAACTCAAGCGAAACTCGATAGGTTGAAATCGATCCATTAAATAACATTCTTAACAAACAGTAAAGTTTTATTCACATCGAGTCGGCTGGGAAAAGTTTCTGAAAAATAAATTACCCCCCTTTTTAGTCTGAAAATTTGAAAATTGATGTCTTCAATTTTTGGAAAATTGAAGACATCAATTTTCAGACTAAAAGGGGGGTATTTTTTTTTTTTTTTTTTTTTCGGCCAGAGAAATTTTTCCGCACTCGACTGGATGAATAAAACATCCCCGTCTCTTTAAGAATGGGATCACTGTTAACTATTTCAGCATTCGACGTTTCGCGTCCAATAATAACTGCCGGGTGTTCAAGAATGCAAATGCACCTACTAGATTTTCTACAGAGAAGCTTGACTGGATGGAGAGAGTGGATGACTTTTTCCAAGATTCTCGACTTTGGACCGTCAAGAGGTAATGGATCTTTTTGTTTTTTTCTTTCTTTTAAGAAAATTTATGGATAGATTCATTTCTTTTTGAATGGACCTAGAAAAATAGGACAAAGTTCTTTTCCAAGATTGGATGAGAGAGGGACCCAAAAAAATGGGTCTCGGAAGGAATCGAATGCATTTGCACTCATTCCTTCCAAGACCCATTTTTTTTTGGTCTCCTCATTCGTCTCTCTCTCTCTCTTCTCAGTCCATTTCCATAAATATAGGGAAAGCGGAGAACCTTTCCCTACTTATTTCTAAAAATCTTTTCTTTATTTTTTTTCTCTTGAGTTTATGTATATATCAATTCAAATACTTTTGAGAACGGTCATCCGAATTCTCTGTCGTCTTTTCGGTTTCATCGTCCCAACACTCAGTGGACATAGTCTCAGTCGATTTTGGAGCATGGGTCGTTCGTTCATTTTCCCAACATTCAGTGGACATAGTCTCAATAGATTTTGGAGCATGAGTCGTCTGTTCATTGTCCCAACACTCAGCGGACATAGTCTTAGTGGATTTTAGAGCATGAGTCGTCCGTTCATTGTCCCAACACTCAGTGGATTTTGTCTTTGGATCCTCTGAAGATATTTTGGGAGTCTCATGAGATTCTTTGGAAGGTTCGTCCCAACAGGCTGCTGGATCGTAATGGGAAATATTTTCAGGTATGTCTCCCCAACCCTCCGTCTTCCTCGAGTTATTGGAGGAAGTTGACGACAAAGAAGAAGAGCCCATCAAGTTTAAAGGCGTATGCTCATCCGGATGTTCCATCACTTGGAAACAGGACAGATTATCCCATTTCTGGATGAGGTTATCGTACGCTTTTGGGGACGGATCCTTCTCTAACTGATCGTTGGCCTTATCAAAAGCTTGCAGAGGATTGTCTGCTTCCTCCTGAATCCTCTCCTCTTTCTCCGTTCCGTCTGGATAGACGTGATTGATATGAAAATCTCCTTCCGTAATATGCCATCGATAGTTGCGCACTTTGTTTTCGGCACAATGGAAATATTTCATCCTTTGATGATGTGGGGCACATTTTTCCCGATACTTCCAAATGATTCCATCTGGCACATAAATTTCCGTCACGGGTTTTTTATAATCCAAGGCTTTAGCAAAGAATTTAGCTTTCTGGCATCCCACCACATAAATCGTGGAGAAGCTGTGAGTGAGCGATTGGAGAATGCGTCCTAAATGGTTGTAGGGAATATGACCCTCGTTCCAGCGAAGTCCGTGCCGGTTTCTCGTCAGCCAGGCATTCGTCTTTTGGTTTTTTTCATTCAGTTGGTGGAAGCGGCGAGGAGGAGCAAACGTCAACGATCCCACGGTCAAAAAATCTTTTGTCGCATAGCCCAATTCTTTTAAAACGTAGGTAAATTCACCCTTCTTGTGGTTGTAGGACTGGAAACCCTCTAGATCGAGCACGATAAAGTTTTCTGAACACGCCATGGCGATGAATACGGTGATGTCTTCCACAAACAGGAGCAAAAAAAAGAATCGAAAAGGTATATATGTATAACAGGGAAGATCTAGAAAGGGGGAAAAAACAATAAAACGTTTTAGAGTCGTCGTCTTGAAAGAGACATTTTTCTTTTCAAAGGGTTAAGAAGTTTCAAAGTTTCAAAGGTCTTTTTAAATGAAGTTATGATTAAACCATATTCATAGGACCAAAGGGACTTACCAGCTCAGTTCACGTCTTCTTCTGTTCTCTGAAAAAATCTCGCGAAGGATACACACTTTTATACTCGCGCGACATCTGTCGGGATCGCGACCCCATCTAAATGTCAGGGTCATTCCAACCTCTTAAAAGGATCGGAATGAAAGAAACACTTTGATAAAAAAATATATTTATGAAAAGATATCTGAGGGTCGTGAGAATATTTTCTCTCCCCACCCCCCGCCTATTTCAAAAAAAATAATAAAAAGTCTTTCTTGGATCGCGTCAAGATTACAAAACAACTCACAGGACTTGTTTATCTCGATCTTGTCAGGGTCACCGTTTCACATAAGAAGATGATGGTCCCTGAACTTTAGACATGATAAAAATTAACTCTACCCGCCTTTTGTCTGGAAATAGGGTCTCACCTTTTCTAAAAATAGACCAGATCCCATTCTTGGAATTCTATTCTTTAGGAAAGGAGGAGTGATGGTCTATTTTTAGAAAGTGTGAGACAACATTCCCAGACAAAAGGGGGGTAGAGTTAATTTTTATCATGTCTAAGACATGATAAAAATTAACAAAAAGTTTTTTTTTTTTTTTTTTTTTTAAAGGCTGAAATATTTTTCTGAGAGAGCTGAGAAAGATTTTCCTCCCAATCTTTTTCGACGATGAAAAGGCAAAAACTACTGATCCGATCTCCCTACGCTTTAGGGAAAAAACAAAAAAAATACTTATGAAATATTCATGTGTTGAAATTGGCTATTCAAATAAGTGACATTTTGTTTCTCATTGGAACTGTTCAACGGCGAGTCCACTCGTCTCATTCTTTGGGGTAGGGGATGAAAGTACAGCGGTTTGTTGAAATCGATGATAATTTCCTCTTTAGTCGGCGGAACTGTAAATCTATCCCGTCTTAACTCTTCTAATCTCTTTGAAAGTCTTTCCACTTGCTCTGCTAAGGTTTCCTCGGTACTCATGATCTCTCTTAGTTTAGGGAAGTCCTGACGTATTGGCTAGAGAACAGAGGATCTTTTTCTCTCTATACATATATCATGTGGGAGCGTGTGATTTATAAATCCTTGTGAAATCTTTCTACGTCTTGTGTAACTTGGAAGATTCGTCTTGTGTAACTTGGAAAATTCGTCTTCTTCTCGTCGATTGGGCTGGAGTTATAGAAAAGAAATGGGATTGGAAAGAAATCAACATATTGCAAAAAAAAGGAACTTTTTTTTTCTATTTTTTTTCCTCTAGGGATTTACATACCATTTCATTCATGAACATTCAAGGGTTCTCTCCAAGACCAAATTTTAGAAGAGGACCACAAAGAGTACACTTGAGGATCCTCTTTCAGGTCTAGGTGAGATAAGGGTTGAGACCAATATTCTTGGGTCTCTAAAGCATCCCAACTTAGACATTTATTATTATTATTGGAAAGTTCATCCTCCTCCTCCTCCTCATCGTCGCACGAGTTCTCCTGGGGAGATTCTTCCGCCTCCTCTTCGACAGCTTTGCTCTCGAAGGGGTAACAATGTAATTTCCGGAAAACGTAACTACCCTCCATCAAATGGTATCGAAAATTTCTCACCTTATTCTCGGCACAATGAATCATCTTTTGAAAATATTGGTGTCGCGTGCATTTCGACTTGTTCCGCCACTCGGTTTTCCCTGGGATATAAAACTCGTAAACGGATCGCTGGCAGAGCTTGCTGAAAAATTCGGCTTTATCGTATCCATTGACGTAGATCACCTCCACATTTTCGGTCAGTATTTTCAGGATCGTAGGAAGATGCTCGTAGGAAAGACGACCCTCGATCCATTGCAGGCCGTGTCGGTTATTTGTAGTCTGGTTGACCACAGCTTGATTGCGGGACGATAAGTCATCGTAATGGACAGGAGGGAGAAAAATCATGGATCCGCATAAGGTTAAATCGCAAGTGATGTAGCCCAGTTCTTTCAAGATGAAACATATATCTCCCGTCTTTGGATCATAACAGTGAAAGTATTCCATGTCCAGAACAATGTAGGAATCTTTGAGAGGTTTGGTACTCAAAATGTCCATCTTCTTCAATTGAGGAAAAAAAGAAAAAAAAATTCTCTCTCTCTCTCTCTCGCTGTGTGTCCTGAAGGAAAAAATGGATAGCGTTCTCTCGCCGTCTCCTCTTTTATATATATATAGAGAGAAGGTTGCACCTGACAGGTCGTATGAATTCTGGGAAAGGTCACATTCGTATATATAGTTGTTTTTTGAATAATATCGTGCGTATCTCAATACACATCCATCATCATAATAATAATAAAGGTCACCTTGGAAAGAAAAAGAAATAAAAAACATGGAACTCGTGCTCGACTTTGAAGGTTTCTACGATTCTCAAGGAGCCTTTATTGTGAAAGAATTGGTTTACGTCACATTGGACGGTACTTCTCGAGGGGTATTTGTTTTTAAACCCCCGTTTCCATGGCAAATGCTCACCGAGAAAGAAAAACGAACCGCTGCGTGGGCGAGTGATTATTATCACGGCTTGTCGTGGTACGAAGGAGAAATTCCGTACAGTTATTTTCCATGGGTGTTAACGATGTTGACGGAACCTTTTTCCATGATTTGGGTGCGAGGAGAAATGATACGGCGGTTTTTAGAGAAATGGTTGCAAAGATCCATTTATTGCATTTCGGGATCGACGCAAGAGATTCTCAAATACAATGGGATCGAACACATGAATTGTCCTAACCATACAAATGGTTTTTTCCATTGCGCTCTACAAAAAGCAGTTCGGTATGATTATTATTTAAAGACACAGAGAAGAAATTCGCAAGGTCGATCCTGCACAATTCAATCTTGACAGAACTCATTAAAAAAAATACATATATCACGTTACTTCTTCAACAGCATAGATGGTTCTGAAGTGAAACTTGGAATTTTGAAATAATAGATCAGAGAGAAATCATTCTTAAAAAAAATGGTAAAGTCTCGAATCGGCTGGGAGAAAAAAATTTCTCAGAGCTGGAAAAAAAAAAAAAAAAAAAAAAAAAAAATTTGGTTAATTTTCATCATGTCTTCTAGACATGACAAAAATTAATGACCCTCCCTTTTTGTCTGGGAAGGATGTCTCACCCTTTCTAAAAATAGATCATGACTCATCCTTTCTCTAATGGCAATCATTCCATGAATGAATCACGATTTGTTTTTCAAAAGAGTGAGACAACATTCCCAGACGAAAAGGGAAGGGGGTCGTTAATTTTTATCATGTCTAAGACATGATAAAAATTAACAAAAAGTTTTTTTTTTTTTGAGTTGTAGAATTTTTCTCAGCTCTGAAAATTTTTTTCCAGCCGACTCAAGACTTTACCATTTATATTTACGAATAGTCTTTGGATTATTTATTTATTTTCTTTTAAAAAGAAAAATTCTGAGCTTGACCTATCTATTGGCTTAACATTCTGGTCATAGAAACAGTCTAGAATCTCATTTTATTTTTCGAGGCTAATGCACGGGTTCTCCAAGCAAAAGGGTTACTATAAAGGGATTCGTTTGAATGCATTCATCTGCAAATGTTGTAGGATTCTGTTGTTGAGAAGGGGGTATATTATTATTATTATTATTATTATTATTATTATTATTATTATTATTATTATTATTATTATTATTGTGGCAGATTCGTTGGAAGTCTAATCTCCTCCGAAGACCTTTTCTGGGGATCGTCGATAGATGGTTTTTCAATAGGAATCGTTTCCCTCGGATCCTCAAGAGATAGAGGGGGGTCCTGTCTTGAGACATGGAGCGGTCTCTCCTCCTCCTCCTCCTCCTCCTCGAGAAGTCTTGAGAAAGGGAGAGGATTTTCGGTTCCCTTATTCTTGAGAGGTCTTGACAAATTGAGAGGTTCCTCCTCTTCGAAAGAGAGAGAAGTTTTGGTTCCCTTATCCTCGAGGGGTTTTGACAAATCGAGAGATCCCTCATTTTCGAGGGGTCTTGATAAATGGAGAGGTTTTTCATCTTCGAGGGGGTTTGGTAAAGGAAGAGGTCCCTCCTTCTCGAGGGGTCTCTCTTCCTCAAGGGGTTTTGAGGAAGGGAGAGGTTTTTCATCCTCGACGGGTTTTGACAAACTGAGAGGAATCTGAACAGGTTTCTCCTCATCCCCATCATTATCGAGGAGGATGAGGATAGGCTTTTGGAAAGGTTTTTTCTTTTTCTTCTGAACAGGCTCCTCTTGATGCTCGGGGAGAGGGATGGGGTAGTTGTTCCACCATTCTATTTTTTCTTCCTCGAGGATTTTTTCAAAAGTCGTGGCCTCTCTATGATGAGACGAAGGAGGAGAGTCCTCGAGAAGAATATAATAGGTATTCTTCCCAGTCTTCTCGATCGAGAGAGGTTCGTGCAAACATTTGTGCAACCATTCACTAAAATGAACGAGAATCCCTTTTGTCTTCTCAAGACGATCCATAATCCTATTCATTTGCGAGACGGTTAGAAAGTGGGACGTGTAAAAATATTTGGCTCGTTTCATTAACAAAATTTGTGCATCCAAAGGTGGAATGTCACGAGCCATCAACACGTTTTCGTCGGATAAAAATTCGTCCCGCATCTTTTGATAACTCCCCACGGTATAATAACCCGCACATTTTGAAAAATCGGAGGCTTTCAGGTAAACGACTCCTTGGATGATATAAAAGGAAAGATCAACATATTTATATTTGAAAGGAATACACGTAGTGAGCTGGGGATGCCTCCTCATGATCCACTTGGACAAAAATACGACTTTGGGGCTCTCCCCTTTTATTTATAGAGAGAAAGAGAGTGTGACCTTCCCTTCCCTCCTCCTCCTCTCTCCCTGCTTCCTCTATCTCTGGACGTCCTTCGATTGGAAAGGGTGACTTTGAAAAAAAAAGAAGGTCATGGTTGGATAATTTTTTGTTTATTAAATTATTACTTTCACTTCCTCATTCCCACACACATTCACCTTTTTAAGAAAAGAAAAAGAGGTCATGGAGATAAGATTTCTTTGAAAGAAGAGAGAGAGAAACAAAAAAAACAAATAAAACGGACGTCATAGAGCCTCTATGTGTGTCTGTGTGTGTCTATATAGATATATAAAAAGACGAGAGTACTGGGCGACATCATTTCTTTTCCATTGGGAGCCATGTCGCTATTAGACGTTTTTCCAACTCAACGGATTTCGAACGGGGAGGATTTGAAGACGCTAAAGCAAATCTCCAACTTGAAAATTTTTTTGGCGTGTCATTGTGCGACATTTATTCCGCATTTACCACCTCATCAAGCGATCGTTTCTTTCAACCAAGATGTCGAATCCTCCAACCTGCTCGTTCAGAATATATACAGAAATTTATTCGAATCGCAACAAACGAAAGAGGAATCTCCCTTCTATTGGAATCGGATGGATCGAGCTTTGAGACGGCCCATTCAAACAGACCGGCGATATACAGATCCGCGCACGAGTTTTCGGTGGAAGAATATTTTTCTCACGAAACGATATTTTACGTTTGGAGTGAGAACGACGGCTGAGGACGAAGTTCATATTGTTCAAACCACAGCCGCTCCTCTCGCCTATTACGAATCATCGTCCCCCAATCTGAAGGAAAGAAGTTTTAAAGTCAGCGACAGGATGAAATATAAGAAATATATTCTAAGACCTTTTCAAAACTATGTCGTTCCCCCGAAAACGCAATATTTCATCGTCACAACCCAGAAGAGTCTCTTTCTCGTCGATCGGTGCTCGTACTCGCTTTGGAAACAATTGAAAGAGGAGATTTCTTTCCAATCGCCGATGATGTTTCAAGAAAAAGAAGAAGAGAACCCTCCGCCACCTTTACCGATCCCTTCCTTAGATGATAAGAGGAGCTGGACCAAACCGTTATTTCCCGAAACAAAATCGACCCGGCAACGGAATGAAATTGAAGTCATCACAATTGAAGATGAGGAGGAAGAAAAAAAATTACCTCTTAAAAAACGGTCGACTTACCGGAACCTACCTGGCGTGCAAGATCCGCTTCAGAATCCAGAAGCTTCTTCTTCTTCTTCTTCTTCCCCGACTTGTTCAAACAGGCAACCTCTTTCGGACTCCTCACAGACAGAACCTCTTCCAGTATCCTCTTCTTCTTCTTCTTCTCCTCCAACCTGTCCCGACATCGTAGAGGTAGAATGTCAGACGGGTCCACAAGCTTCAAAAAGTCCCGACATCGTAGAGGTAGAATGTCAGCCGGGTCCACATGTTCCAACAGGTCCAGAAATCATGGAGGCAGAATTACAGCCGGGTTCACAAGTTCCAACGGGTCCAGAAATCATGGAGGTAGAATTTCAGCCGGGTAAACAAGTTCCAACGGGTCCAGAAATCATGGAGGTAGAATCGCAGCCGGGTCCAGACATCCTAGATCCCTCCACTCATCCCAAAGAGACTCCAAGTGTTTCAAGACAGCCTTGTGAGGATCCAGCCCTTCCCGTATGGAATGATTATATGGACTTACAAAATTTGGTGCAACAGGAAGGAGAAGAAAATAATCATACGGTTGGGTGGGTCAAAGACTGTTTAGATCATTTAACCTCGAATGAAATTGAACTGTTATGGAATTGCATTTCTGAAATAACATCGGAAATGGGATAAAAACCAAAACAAAAAAAAATTTTTTAATAACAAATGGGAGGAGGGTCATGATGTCAATTAAAAAAAATATTATATAGAGTCCAATCTTGGTGGTTCACTTCAGTTTTCCAGCATGAGGTGATCCACGTTTCCCGAAATATGGATCCCATTCCAAGAGAGATTGTGTAGAGCCTTCACTTCAGTTTTGTTTTTTTTTCTACCAAGAGGAGAGGGTCCCCAAAGGGCTACCCATGTCCAAAGAGAGAAAGTGTAGAGGGTTCATTTCAGTTTTTTTCCAAGTTTAGGGGAGGGAGGTCTCAAAATGACACCCCCCCATTTTCAAAGAGAGATGGTGTAGAGCGTTCATTTCTGTTTTTTTCCAAAGTTAGGGAGTTTTCAAATGGCTACCCATTTCAGAGAAAGAGAGAGAGAGAAGGTGTAGAGCGTTCATTTCAGTTTTCCAACATTAGTAGGTCCCAAAATACCTTCTGAATTCAAAGAGAGATCGTGTAGAGCGTTCATTTCCAGTTCTCCAAGATCAAAAGAAGAGGGTCCGCTTTTCCCAAAACGGCTTTCCGTATTCAGAGACAGCGAAATGCAGACTTCAGTTTTTCTCCCTCCCCAAGAATAGAGGGTCCCAAAATGGCTTCCCATTTCAAAGAGAGAGGGAGAGGCGTTCATATCCATTCTCTAAGATAGGGTCGTCTGCTTTTTCCCAAAGTGGCTTCCCAATTCAAAGAGAGAGAGAGAGTAAAAGGGTGTGTAGAGCGGTCATGTTTATTCTCCAAGATAGGGTCGTCAGCTTTTTCTCAAAATGGCATCTCCTCATTCAAAAAGAGATCGTAACCAATTTTTTCCAGTTTTTTCCAAGATGGGGGGGGGAGAAGAAAACCTAGGATGGAATAACACGACACACAGAGAGAAAGAGAAAAAAAACGCCATCTTGTCATTTTCTGATAGGGTACCGGTGTTCGAATACTTTTGTGACCGACTGTAGATCACCTCCACATTTTCGGTCAGTATTTTCAGGATCGTAGGAAGATGCTCGTAGGAAAGACGACTCTCGATCCATTGCAGGCCGTTTCGGTTATTTGTAGTCTGGTTGACCACAGCTTGATTGCGGGACGATAAGTCATCGTAATGGACAGGAGGGAGAAAAATCATGGATCCGCATAAGGTTAAATCGCAAGTGATGTAGCCCAGTTCTTTCAAGATGAAACATATATCTCCCGTCTTTGGATCATAACAGTGAAAGTATTCCATGTCCAGAACAATGTAGGAATCTTTGAGAGGTTTGGCACTCAAAATGTCCATCTTCTTCAATTGAGGAAAAAAAGAAAACAAAATTCTCTCTCTCTCTCGCTGTGTGTCCTGAAGGAAAAAATGGACAGCGTTCTCTCGCCGTCTCCTCTTTTATATATATAGAGAGAGAAGGTTGCACGTGACAGGTCGTATGAATTCTGGGAAAGGTCACATTCGTATATATATTTGTTTTTTGAATAATATCGTGCGTATCTCAATACACATCCATCATCATAATAATAATAAAGGTCACCTTGGAAAGAAAAAGAAATAAAAAACATGGAACTCGTGCTCGAATTTGAAGGTTTCTACGATTCTCAAGGAGCCTTTATTGTGAAAGAATTGGCTTACGTCACATTGGACGGTACTTCTCGAGGGGTATTTGTTTTTAAACCCCCGTTTCCATGGCAAATGCTCACCGAGAAAGAAAAACGAACCGCTGTGTGGGCGAGTGATTATTATCACGGCTTGTCGTGGTACGAAGGAGAAATTCCGTACAGTTATTTTCCATGGGTGTTAACGATGTTGACGGAACCTTTTTCCATGATTTGGGTGCGAGGAGAAATGAAACGGCGGTTTTTAGAGAAATGGTTGCAAAGATCCATTTATTGCATTTCGGGATCGACGCAAGAGATTCTCAAATACAATGGGATCGAACACATGAATTGTCCTAACCATACAAAAGGTTTTTTCCATTGCGCTCTACAAAAAGCAGTTCGGTATCATTATTATTTAAAGACACAGAGAAGAAATTCGCAAGGTCGATCCTGCACAATTCAATCTTGACAGAACTCATTAAAAAAAAATACATATATCACGTTACTTCTTCAACAGCATAGATGGTTCTGAAGTGAAACTTGGAATTTTGAAATAATAGATCAGAGAGAAATCATTCTTAAAAAAAATGGTAAAGTCTCGAATCGGCTGGGAGAAAAAAAATTTCTCAGAGCTGAAAAAAAAAAAAAAAAAAAACTTTTCGTTAATTTTTATCATGTCTTCTAGACATGATAAAAATTAATGACCCTCCTTTTTTGTCTGGGAAGGATGTCTCACCCTTTCTAAAAATAGATCATGACTCATCCTTTCTCTAATGGCAATCATTCCATGAATGATTCACGATTTGTTTTTCAAAAGAGTGAGACAACATTCCCAGACGAAAAGGGAAGGGGAGTCGTTAATTTTTATCATGTCTAAGACATGATAAAAATTAACAAAAAGTTTTTTTTTTTTTTTTTTTTTTTTGAGTTGTAGAATTTTTCTCAGCTCTGAAAATTTTTTTCCAGCCGACTCAAGACTTTACCATTTATATTTACGAATAGTCTTTGGATTATTTATTTATTTTCTTTTAAAAAGAAAAATTCTGAGCTTGACCTATCTATTGGCTTAACATTCTGGTCATAGAAACAGTCTAGAATCTCATTTTATTTTTCGAGGCTAATGCACGGGTTCTCCAATCAAAAGGGTTACTATAAAGGGATTGGTTTGAATGCATTTATCTGCAAATGTTGTAGGATTCTGTTGTTGGGAAGGGGGTATATTATTATTATTATGATGATGATGATTGTGGCAGATTCGTTTTCTACATGGAAGTCTAATCTCCTCCGAAGACCTTTTCTGGGGATCGTCGATAGATGGTTTTTCAATAGGATTCGTTTCCCTCGGATCCTCAAGAGATAGAGGGGGGTCCTGTCTTGAGACATGGAGCGGTCTCTCCTCCTCCTCCTCCTCGAGAAGTCTTGAGAAACGGAGAGGATTTTCGATTCCCTTATTCTTGAGGGGCCTTGATAAATTGAGAGGTCCCGCCTCTTCGAAAGAGAGAGAAGTTTTGGTTCCCTTATCCTCGAGGGGTTTTGACATATCGAGAGGTCCCTCATTTTCGAGGGGTCTTGATAAATGGAGAGGTTTTTCATCTTCGAGGGGGTTTGATAAAGGAAGAGGTCCCTCCTTCTCGAGAAGTCTTGATAAATGGAGAGGTTTCTCCTTCTCGAGGGGTCTCTCTTCCTCAAGGTGTTTTGAGGAAGGGAGAGGTTTTTCATCCTCAACGGGTTTTGACAAACTGAGAGGAATCTGAACAGGTTTCTCCTCATGCCCATCATTATCGAGGAGGATGAGGATAGGCTTTTGGAAAGGTTTTTTCTTTTTCTTCTGAACAGGCTCCTCTTGATGCTCGGGGAGAGGGATGGGGTAGTTGTTCCACCATTCTATTTTTTCTTGCTCGAGGATTTTTTCAAAAGTCGTGGCCTCTCTATGATGAGACGAAGGAGGAGAGTCCTCGAGAAGAATATAATAGGTATTCTTCCCAGTCTTCTCGATCGAGAGAGGTTCGTGCAAACATTTGTGCAACCATTCACTAAAATGAACGAGAATCCCTTTTGTCTTCTCAAGACGATCCATAATCCTATTCATTTGCGAGACGGTTAGAAAGTGGGACGTGTAAAAATATTTGGCTCGTTTCATTAACAAAATTTGTGCATCCAAAGGTGGAATGTCACGAGCCATCAACACGTTTTCGTCGGATAAAAATTCGTCCCGCATCTTTTGATAACTCCCCACGGTATAATAACCCGCACATTTTGAAAAATCGGAGGCTTTCAGGTAAACGACTCCTTGGATGATATAAAAGGAAAGATCAACATATTTATATTTGAAAGGAATACACGTAGTGAGCTGGGGATGCCTCCTCATGATCCACTTGGACAAAAATACGACTTTGGGGCTCTCCCCTTTTATTTATAGAGAGAAAGAGAGTGTGACCTTCCCTTCCCTCCTCCTCCTCTCTCTCTGCTTCCTCTATCTCTGGACGTCCTTGGATTGGAAAGGATGACTTTGAAAAAAAAAGAAGGTCATGGTTGGATAATTTTTTGTTTATTAAATTATTACTTTCACTTCCTCATTCCCACACACATTCATCTTTTTAAGAAAAGAAAAAGAGGTCATGGAGATAAGATTTCTTGGAAAGAAGAGAGAGAGAAACAAAAAAAAACAAATAAAACGGACGTCATAGAGCCTCTATGTGTGTCTATATAGATATATAAAAAGACGAGAGTACTGGGCGAGATCATTTCTTTTCCATTGGGAGCCATGTCGCTATTAGACGTTTCTCCAACTCAACGGATTTCGAACGGGTAGGATTTGAAGAGGCTAAAGCAAATCTCCAACTTGAAAATTTTTTTGGCGTGTCATTGTGCGACATTTATTCCGCATTTACCACCTCATCAAGCGATCGTTTCTTTCAACCAAGATGTCGAATCCTCCAACCTGCTCGTTCAGAATATATACAGAAATTTATTCGAATCGCAACAAACGAAAGAGGAATCTCCCTTCTCTTGGAATCGGATGGATCGAGCTTTGAGACGGCCCATTCAAACAGACCGGCGATATACAGATCCGCGCACGAGGTTTCGGTGGAAGCATATTTTTCTCACGAAACGATATTTTACGTTTGGAGTGAGAACGACGGCTGACGACGAAGTTCATATTGTTCAAACCACAGCCGCTCCTCTCGCCTATTACGAATCATCGTCCCCCAATCTGAAGGAAAGAAGTTTTAAAGTCAGCGACAGGATGAAATATAAGAAATATATTCTAAGACCTTTTCGAAACTATGTCGTTCCCCCGAAAACGCAATATCTCATCGTCACGACCCAGAAGAGTCTCTTTCTCGTCGATCGGTGCTCGTACTCGCTTTGGAAACAATTGAAAGAGGAGATTTCTTTCCAATCGCCGATGATGTTTCAAGAAAAAGAAGAAGAAAACCCTCCGCCACATTTACCCATCCCTTCCTTAGATGATAAGCGGAACTGGACCAAACCGTTATTTCCCGAAACAAAATCGACCCGGCAACGGAATGAAATTGAAGTCATCACAATTGAAGATGAGGAGGAAGAAAAAAAATTACCTCTTAAAAAACGGTCGACTTACCGGAACCTACCTGGCGTGCAAGATCCGCTTCAGAATCCAGAAGCTTCTTCTTCTTCTTCTTCCCCGACTAGTTCAAACAGACAACCACTTTCGGACTCCTCACAGACAGAACCTCTTCCAGTATCCTCTTCTTCTTCTTCTTCTTCTTCTCCAACCTGTCCCGACATCGTAGAGGTAGAATGTCAGACGGGTCCACAAGCTTCAAAAAGTCCCGACATCGTAGAGGTAGAATGTCAGCCGGGTCCACAAGTTCCAACAGGTCCAGAAATCATGGAGGCAGAATCACAGCCGGGTTCACAAGTTCCAACGGGTCCAGAAATCATGGAGGTAGAATTTCAGCCGGGTAAACAAGTTCCAACGGGTCCAGAAATCATGGAGGTAGAATCGCAGCCGGGTCCAGACATCCTAGATCCCTCCACTCATCCCAAAGAGACTCCAAGTGTTTCAAGACAGCCTTGTGAGGAGCCAGCCCTTCCCGTATGGAATGATTATATGGACTTACAAAATTTGGTGCAACAGGAAGGAGAAGAAAATAATCATACGGTTGGGTGGGTCAAAGACTGTTTAGATCATTTAACCTCGAATGAAATTGAACTGTTATGGAATTGCATTTCTGAAATCACATCGGAAATGGGATAAAAACCAAAACAAAAAAAAAACAATTTTTTTAATAACAAATGGGAGGAGGGTCATGATGTCAATTTAAAAAAAATATTATATAGAGTCCAATCTTGGTGGTTCACTTCAGTTTTCCAGCATGAGGTGATCCACGTTTCCCGAAATATGGATCCCATTCCAAGAGAGATTGTGTAGAGCCTTCACTTCAGTTCTGTTTTTTTTCTACCAAGAGGAGAGGGTCCCCAAAGGGCTACCCATGTCCAAAGAGAGAAAGTGTAGAGCGTTCATTTCAGTTTTTTTTTTCAAGTTTAGGGGAGGGAGGTCTCAAAATGACACCCCCACCATTTTCAAAGAGAGATGGTGTAGAGCGTTCATTTCTGTTTTTTTCCAAAGTTAGGGAGTTTTCAAATGGCTACCCATTTCAGAGAAAGAGAGAGAGAGAAGGTGTAGAGCGTTCATTTCAGTTTTCCAACATTAGAAGGTTCCAAAATACCTTCTGAATTCAAAGAGAGATCGTGTAGAGCGTTCATTTCCAGTTCTCCAAGATCAAAAGAAGAGGGTCCGCTTTTCCCAAAAGGGCTTTCCGTATTCAGAGACAGCGAAATGCAGACTTCACTTTTTCTCCCTCCCCAAGAATAGAGGGTCCCAAAATGGCTTCCCATTTCAAAGAGAGAGGGAGAGGCGTTCATTTCCATTCTCCAAGATAGGGTCGTCTGCTTTTTCCCAAAATGACTTCCCAATTCAAAGAGAGAGAGAGAGTAAAAGGGTGTGTAGAGCGGTCATGTTCATTCTCCAAGATAGGGTCGTCAGCTTTTTCTCAAAATGGCATCTCCCCATTCAAAAAGAGATCGTAACCAATTTTTTCCAGTTTTTTCCAAGATGGGGGGGAGAAGAAAACCTAGGATGGAATAACACGACACACAGAGAGAAAGAGAAAAAAAAACGCCATCTTGTCATTTTCTGATAGGGTACCGGTGTTCGAATACTTTTGTGACCGACTGTCTGATTATACTGGGACAACCATAAAATCGGAAAAGCGATGGGTTTCACAGTTAACGAGGCAATCGAAGACAGACTGGGAAAGAGAGATCCTTTTTTTTTAGCTGAGAAGCAGATTGCCCTGGAAATCCGTAACTCTGACCATATAATTTTTCCATAGACTCTTTGAACGGTATTCAGGAGACATCGTCCATGAGGGAAAAAAAATCTCCCCTTCCCCTTCTAAATCGACTGGAAAGAGAATGAGGTGGAAGAGATCCATCCACGAGAGATCATACTCTTGAACGTCAGACAAATATGAAGTCGAATATCTTAAACAAAAAATGCTTGAAATGTCATCGAGTCTCGAAAATCTAGGCCTCTCTCTCTCTGAAGGAAATGAGAAAATGGGAATCTGTGTTTTTCTTCCTCAACGGCTGACATTCATCTGAAGTGACACTTGAAATGCTTAAATAGATAAACGAGAATCCATTCTTAAAAAAATGACGCTGTGTCGTCAATTGGAGAATCGAGTCGGCTGGGAAAATATTTTTGAGAGCAGGAAAAAAAATTTTCTAACTCTAAAAAAAAAAAAAAAAAAAAAAAAAAAAAAAAAAAAAAAAAATTTGTTAATTTTTATCATGTCTTTAGACATGATAAAAATTAACTACCTTCCCCTTTTGTCTGGGAATGTTGTCTCACCGTTTCTAAAAATAGACCATCACTCATCCTTTCTAAAAAGAATAAAATTCCAAGAATGGGTTCTGGTCTATTTTTAGAAACGGAGAGACAACATTCCCAGACAAAAGGAGGGTAGAGTTAATTTTTATCATGTCTATAAGACATGATAAAAATTAACCAAAAGTTTTTTTTTTTTTTTTAGAGTTAGAGAATTTTTTTTTCCCGGCTCTCAAAATTTTTTCCCAGCCGACTCGATTCTCCATTGACAAGACAGCGCCATTTTTTTTTAAGAATAAACTCTCGCTTATCTATTTAAGCATTCCCAGTTTTGCTTTAGATGAGTGTCAGCCGTTGAAGAAGAAGCATCCTGTCACTTGGGAGAGACATATTTTGAGGAGTCAACATGTTGTGTGGACCGTTGAGATCGATTTTTCTCTTCCCGTTGTGTGGACATTGTTGAGCGTTTTGTGAAGCTTTGAAAGAATGGAGGGGTTTTGATGGAGAATATTTCTTTTTATTGAATTTTTAAAAAAAGATTTAAGATTCACATTTTATAACAGGTTTTACATGGAAAGAAGGTTTTTCTTCTAGTTTGACGACTTCTTTTTCTTGAGAGATGTTTCTATTGGAAAGATGGAAGGAAAGACGATTCCCACATTGAAGAAGGTTCATGAGAAACTCGTACGGATCTTGGTTCTCTTCTCGAGCCGATATATCATACGGAATCCGGGACATGTTTTGCAATCGCTCCAGTTCCTCCTCGTATTTTTGCTTGCTCGCCAATTTCATGCGGGGACGAAATTGGTCCAGAATATACAATCCCTGGGGTTGAGTCACTCGACAAAAAGCGACATATTGCTGAAATCGATTAAAAGGTCCGTGCATGTAAATTGCGATCGACGGAAAGGTGGCTCCTTGGGCTTTATGAGCCGTAATCGCTTCGGCTAACATCAAAGGAAACTGTTCGCGATAAAATGCGAGTGTTTTCGTCGAACAGGTGTCAATACGAATGGAGACGCGATCGATAGGAGCTAGACCATTCGAAAATTGCAGCCAGACTCGCGTCACAACTCCGTCTTCATCCTGGTCTATTTGGTGTAGTGTTCCAAACGCTCCATTCATCCATCCTTTGGATCTGTCGAGCGTTTTAGTCAATTGATATCGCGCTCCTCTTTGTAAATGGAGGACGGATTCGAGATTCGCCATCTGAGATCGATGTAAATGTTGACTCCGTTTCATCATCCTCTTCCGCAATTTTTCGCTCTCGGAATAAATCACGTCTCGAGCCAGACACGAACAGTACGTCCCTCGGGATTGGAGACATTTCATATTATATTTCTCTGTATCCTTGCTCGAAGAACAGAGAATAATAGCTTCGCGAGGAATTTCGTCGAAACTGCGAACGCGGGACTGGAAAAATGCCACATCGTCCGGTTCTAAAAAGTGATTTCTCGTTAAACGATCGAGTCTCTCCTCGTAATCCAGAGAGAATCGCATACATTCGACTAGTTCATAGTAGAGCGTGGATTGAGGCGTCCACCACCCTTCAGAATAAAAAATGGGCGTGTCGCGAATCGGTTGGAGCTGCTGCAAATCTCCGAATTTAATCATATGCACATTCCCAAACGGTTTATCCGGCACGTGACACAATTGTCGAAGTTGCTGATCGAGGCGCGAAAATAAATTGGATCCGATCGTGGAAACGTCATCCAAAATCACCATCCGTAAAGGAGCATACAGGGGTCTGTAATAGTCTAAAGTCTCTTGGGTCAGAGGTCGAACAAAAGTCCCGTTCATTTGAAGACGCAGGGCATGATGCAAAGTATCTCCCGTAATGTAGACCGCTCCTTGAGCACTAAGTGCGAGTTTGAGAACCGAGCACGCTTCGCTAAAAAGAGGCGTTCGAATCAGAGTTTGGTATAAAGCTTGGATCAGGAAAGATTTACCCGTTCCGGCAGATCCTTGCACAATAATATCCAGAGGAGGGGGACGTTTCGATTCAGGTAACGCGTAATAGGTGTACAAACGGACGAGAACGTAGATCAGGAAATTGTATTGCTCTTTATTACATTGTCGAATACATTTTTGATAGGCTTCTTCGGACCACATATCCTTATACTGCAAATTCGTATAGCTTTCCCACTGCTTGGGAGGAAGATGTTTCTTTCGCGGTCGGGAGTTCTTTTTAAGAACAGCATAACGTTCCCTTTGAAGTATTCGTTCTCGCTCTCGATTAGCTGAATTGCTTCGCCAGCGTCGTTTCTGTTCAAGCATTCTTTCCCTAAGACGTTCTCTACTGGATAGGCTCATCGTGACACCACTCAAAAAAGGTGAAGTGTGTGTATAGAAAATCACTTCCTTTAATTTATATATATATACTTTTTGAGGAGGGGGGGATGTGAAATGACCTCGTCTCGAAACGAACCAATAGCACTTCGAGAAGACTTGGAACGAGATAGGTTTCTTAGAAAGAGAGAGAGGGACACAAAAAAAATGTATAAATAATCAGAATGATTTATCCGTCGACCTCTGGGCTAAAAGTAAATAAACAAAATTTGAAAAGGTCAAGGTGAAGTCACTGAATTCATCTTAGAAATCAGATAGGAAAAAAAATGAGGGTACCCATGTTTCCTCTTCAACAACATAGACTCATCTAAAACGAAACTCGGAATGCTTACACAAATAAACAAGAATCCATTCTTAAATAAAAAATGGGGACGTCTTATCGATCGAGTCGGCTGGAAAAAATTTCTGTTACTCAAAAAAAAAAAAAAAAAAAAAAAACTTTTGGTTAATTTTTATCATGTCTTCTAGACATGATAAAAATTAATGAACCCCCCTTTTTGTCTGGGAAGGATGTCTCTCTTTCTAAAAATAGACCATCACTCACCCTTTCTAATAGCAACAATTCCAAGAATGAGTCATGGTTTGTTTTTTCGAATGGGTGAGACATCCTTCCCAGACAAAAAGAGGGGACAGTTAATTTTTATCATGTCTATCAGACATGATAAAAATTAACCAAAAGTTTTTTTTTTTTTTTTTTAAACTCTGAGAATTTTTTTCCCAGTCAACTTGGCTGGACAAGACATCTCCGGATTCTTTCTGGAATGGACTCTATGATCTATTTAAACATTTCGAGTTCCGAGTTTCGCTTCAGTTGAGTGTGAGCCGTTCAAGAAGAAGAAACCATCCTGTGAGTGGAGAGAGAGAACTATTCCTTTTTCCATTCACCCATTGTGTTAAACCGTTCAGATGTTTGCTTTTATTAATATTTTTTTTCCTAACCCACCGGTCTTTAAACAATAGAATTGTTTGAAAGGGTCAACCCATTTTATAGATATCAACCTCATACCCTCATCTCAACGGGTCTCGAGTGGGAGGAAGGAAGGAGCAGTCGACGAGAACTAAGCATGTCTGTTTATCGAGTAGACGCATCGGGGAAAGAACGATACCCGACCGACCCCCAACATCCTCATTACGAATTATACGTTACGGATCCTGAAGGAAATCCTATCTTGGCTCGAGACGAAAATGGTCATGAGTATTACGCGGTAGATTTAAACGGAAACCAATACATTTTAGCTCCTCGACGGTATGCCCGAACGGCTTTTGGACGAGAATACTACCCGAAATTTCAAAATGGGGACGAGTATTCGCTTTATACGTCTGTTTTATTCCCTTATGCCAAAGACGAATCGGGGCATGAAATGTATCCTAAAAAGGCGGATGGAGTCGAATATTGTTTAACGGCCGGCGATCGAATTCGTTATGCTCGCGATGCTTGGGGAAACGAGTTTTATCCTCGAAGAGCGGATCAGCAAACGGAATACCTCTGTGAAGAAGTGGGGTATGCGAAAAGAGCGGACGGATCCGAAACGTATCCTAAATTTTATATCTACACTTCTGGTTAAGATCTCTCTCTCTCTCTCTCAAAAGAGAAGAAAATAATAAAAGGTGTGTTACTGCAATGGAGCATTCTGACGCGGAACCTGTTTCGTATTCCATTTTGTGTGTGAAATGCCGAACCAAGACCGATACGGTCGACGTCCACTATCGCATGTCGAAAAATCGACGGCCGATGGTCACGGGAAAATGTCGGGCGTGTGGAACCAAGAAACAACAGTTTATTACAAATGCTTCCGTTCCACCTGGAATTCAGTTCCTGGATGAGGAGGAAGAAAAAGGAAAATGTTCCGAGTAAGAAGAAACAAGTATATTCAAATCAAAAATTGGAAAAAGATGGATCTTAGTATTATATGCTCTCCTAAAGCGGGTGGTTCACCTTTACAGTTTGGCATACAGACGGATTCGCATAATCCGATTCCAAGACTCGTGAATTTTCCTCAACCGGCAACTCCACCCTTAGATACTTCTTCTTTGAATGAGTTTTCTAGCATTCTGAAAGAATATCTAAACGTCGTGAGAGAATTGATTCTTCCCCTGCAACGAAATGTTGAAGAAAAGAGCTCTGAATGTGGAAGCAAGGACGCGGATCCAAAGCCAAATTCGGAGTGTTGAAAGGGATAGGTGAAAGTCCATTATTAAAAAAAAAAAGAAACAATGGTCATGTAATGTCTTGTCGATCGAGTCGGCTAGAAAAAATTCTCTAGATGAGATTGAAAAAAAAAAACTTTTGGTTAATTTTTATCATGTCTTACAGACATGTTAAAAATTAACTCTCTCTTTTTTGTCTGGGAAGGATGTCTCACCCTTTCTAAAAATAGACCATCACTCACCCTTTTTCAAGGCAATTATTCCAAGAATGAGTCATGATCTATTTTTAGAAACGGTGAGACAACCTTCCTAGACAAAAAGGAGGGACAGTTAATTTTTATCATGTCTAGAAGACATAATAAAAATTAACCAAAAGTTTTTTTTTTTTTCATCACTTAAAAAATATTTTCCAGAGCTCTGAGAATTTTTTTTCCCAGTCGACTCGATGATCCAAACAACAAGACATCCAAAATTGTTTCTAGAAGAAACTCTCGCTTCTCTATTTAAACCCCTCGCGTTTCGAACTTCAGATCCGTGTGTGCTGTGCACTCAACCTAGAATTGCGCTTCTCCTCCCTCCTGGAAAGAGCCTTTTTTTTCCTGAGCTCTTAGCATTTTTTCTCAGCTTCATTTCCATTCTCCAGGTTTCTGTCTCCTCCTTTCCGTTAACACTGCAAAATTTCTAAATTTCTCATCACTCGGAGCTTGGAAATCTGTCATCAAAAAAAAACATGACATAGCTCTGCTTTCAAGGAGTCGGTTTAGATTCGTCAGGATCATGGCTGATTTTCCATGACGGCTCTCCAACCTCAATATTAGAGTTTGTAAGGAATAAGGTAAAAAAGTTCGTCCTAGATATCCAACGAAACGTAAAAAGAGCGACGAGGATCTAAAAAAGCTACGACTCTTTCCAGAAGGGGGAGGGATCAATGGATATTCAGGTGAGTCCACAGCATGGACTGCACGAAAATGAAACGACTTCCGCAGATAACAGAATGTTCGAGATGTCTCTCGTCGATTAAGTCAGCTGGTAAAATTTTTCTAAGAGCTGAGAAAAATGTTCGCATACCTTCACAGAAATTCTTTCCAGGAGGGAGAAGTGTGTATCCAGGTCGAATTCACAGCACAGACTGAACTAAAGTAGGAAACACGAGTGGTTTAAATAGAGAAGGGAGAGTTCCTTCTAGAAACAATTTGGATCTGTCTTGTTTGGATCATCGAGTCGGCTGGGAAAAAATTCTCAGAGCTTTGGAAAAAATTTCTGAGTGATAAAAAAAAAAAAAAAAAAAAAAAAAAAAAAACTTTTGGTTAATTTTTATCATGTCTTCTAGACATGATAAAAATTAACTCTCTCTTCTTTTTGTCTGGGAAGGATGTCTCACCGTTTCGAAAAACAAACCGTGACTCATTCTTGGAATAATTGCCATGAGAAGGATGAGTTTTGGTTTCGTTTTCGAAACGGTGAGACATCCTTCCTTGACAAAAAGAGGGGACAGTTAATTTTTATCATGTCTATAAGACATGATAAAAATTAACAAAAAGTTTTTTTTTATTGCTTAGAAATTTTTCCTCCCCCTCCAACCAACTCAATGGACTAGACGATGAGTTTTTAAGAATGGACGTTTTGTTATTTATGCAGATATTCCGAGTTTCGCGTCAGGTAAATGCGCGCTCACCTTAGATTGAATTCCCTTCAGACAGGTCTAGAGATTGGATAACCCATCAAGAATTCTTCAACAGGTTTTTGGAAAAAGGAAATCGTCAAGAAGTGAGTATTGATTTTGATATTTTCTTTTCAACCTTGGGTCAGTTTCTAGTACATTCCTATACTAATTCCATTGTATTTAAAAAAAATAATGTCAGCACGGACTGATCTGACCCGAAACGCTTGCCCATCCAGTTGGCTGCTGGAAGGAGGGAAAAAAAAGAAATTTGTTGTGAAGGATATGTTAGTTTTTTCTAAAAATAGATTTCTAAGAAAAGAATGAACCTTTGTTGGAAATCTATTTTTAGAAACATGTCTAGACAACATGTTGGCAAGAAAAAAAATTCTTTTTTTTCCTGAGAGTGAAATGATTTTTTTCTTTCCACCCACTTTTCTTATTCTTTGGGAGGAAGGAAGAACTTCCCTTCCCCCCGCCTTTTTTCCTCTAGTATTTATATAGATCCGAGTTTTTCTGCTTACAGGGTTCATTCTCGTTCTTCCTTCTCAACCGAGCAAAACTAAAATGTCGACCGATGCCGTTGCAGTTCTACCTACCCTGGTGGAAATCACGCCCGTCTGTCATCTCGAAGTAGCTGATCAATGGGAACCTCTCTCCCGTTTCGAAGAATGGTTTCGGGACCCGGAGCGTATGGAACAAATAGTCCAAGAAACCGTGTGCTATTTATCCTGCTACGATGGAAAAATCCTGCATTATTTTTCGTCCATCGAAGTTTTCAAGCACTTTGCTTTCCAATCGATGATGGAGGCAGGAACCTTTCGCTTACACGCTTATCTGCGATGGGAAAATGTGATCGCCGTCGATGCTGGAACTTTTTTAAAACTGTTTTACGTTTCACCCGAGTGGGTTCATATTCTTCAAACCGGAGAAGCTTCTATCCGTCTTTATGGATGGGAAATGGAATCAGAAGCCGACGGGTATCGTATGATTCCCTATCGACTGCGAGCTCGCTCCGTGTACATTATTCACGGACCTCTTAACTACCAACTCCAATTTCATGACAAGACGGTGTTTGCCGTAGACGCCCTCTCCAGGAAGAAAATGGAGTCTTTACGAGCGTTGCATCCTGAACAGCATTTCCAATTCCCTGCTCGCGAGGAAGAGAGGAGAAGGAAAAGATCCAGAAGGAGGAGACACCTAAAGAGGTACTAAAAAAGAAGTCGGAAGGTAGAAGCATATTTGTTTTTTCATTAACGGAAAAAAAACTGTGGATCATTCTTTGTATATTTCTTGGAAAAAAAAAGAAGAAAAGACTAATAGTCATAATAGAGGGAGTTAGGAGGGACCCTACCTATATATATAGCTCTCTATATAAATCGGAAGCGTCAACAGGACGGTCCACCGAAAACAATCTACCTTATCTTTCTCAGAGCAGAGTGGAAGAAAGGCCAAGATGCGTGGACTCATTGGAAGCAAAAAAATTCGAGTGGTTTAAATAGATAAATGAGAAAAGATTTTGAGAGGTGTTGTTTTATGGATGGAGCTGGCTGGGAAAAAAAATTGGCAAAGCTCAGAAAAAAATTTCTGTATTGAAAAAAAAAAAAAAAACTTTTTGTTAATTTTTATCATGTTTTATAGGCATGATAAAAATTAACTCTCTCTTCTTTTTGTCTGGGAATGATGTCTCACCGTTTCGAAAAATAGACCATCACTCATCATCCTTTCTAAAATAATAGAATTTCAAGAATGGGATATGTTCTATTTTTCGAAACGGTGAGACATCATTCCCAGACAAAAAGAAGAGAGAGTTAATTTTTATCATGTCTATAAGACTTTTGGTTAATTTTTATCATGTCTATAAGACATGATAAAAATTAACCAAAAGTTTTTTTTTTTTTTTAACTCGAAATTTTTTTCCAGAGCGCTGAGAAATTTTTCCCAGTCGACTCACTCATCCAAACAAGACATCTAAAATTGTTTCTAGAAGGAGCTCTTATTTTTTTCTATTTAAGGAACTTGAGTTTCGGCTTCCCATCAGTTTGTACTGTGCATTCAACCTGGATACCCATTCTTTGGAGATAGAGGGGAAACTTTCGCAGTTTTTTTTTCTGAAACTCTCTATGGATCAGAGAATCTCACACATATCCTCCTCCGTGGATCGAAATGGACTGACCGCCACATCTGTTTTAGATAATAGTTTTGAATTTTCCACCTCCTCCACAAGATTGGACTATCTCAATATTTTTTAAAGAAAAACGAAATTATGTTTTATGATTATTCTACAATTTTTAGGTTTTCTTTCCCCCCCACTCCTCTTTAAGAAGAATAAAAACATAAAGCACATTGAAACAGTTCCGATAAATTTTGAAACTGAAAGTCCATCACCTTGTTCTCCACGGGACTAAAATAAGTTTCCCCGGTCTGAGAATCTTCTTGGATTTGAAGAGGTTCTCTCATCACACTCTGAAGTCAGGTCGAAAAGAGGAGAGCGTCTGGACCCAAATCGTTGAGCAGTCTTTCCAGGGAATTGAAGGTGGTAAAAGGGGTATAGTGGAGAATCCGGCTAGGGCGGTCCGACGTATCGATCCAGAGATCCGTCGTTAAGGATCGGTAAGGGCGAAAAGGGGCTCGAGAGATCCATTGCTGAATAGTCCGTTGACTTTTCGGACTCATCCAAGTCCCTTGCTGGGAAACGCAAGTCACGAGTTCCGATCCTCGAAAATAGAACGTGCCCGACCCCAAGTAAAACGTGAGGGGAATTGTCTTGGCGAAACGGAAACGAATCGCGAGGGAAAGAGACTCTCGCCGTAACCACTCCATGGCATTTGGTTTTCTCTCTCTTTCTCCTGAGGATGAGATGGAAAAAAAAGAAAAGACAACTTTTCTCTCGGTTTCTTTTATATATAGGAAGAGAGAGGGGGGAGGGTTCTCGAAAAGACTCATGGGAAATTTCTTCTTCTTCTTCTTTTTGGGGTAGGTGGGAGGAAATCGTTTTTTTTTGGCGGAGAGAATGCGTCGGATGACATCCCTAGACATTTAAAAAAAAAGAATAGATAGGATGGATTCTTCAAATGAGAAATGCGGGGTGGCTAAGGGATCTTATTTTAAAGAATATTATTACCATTCTTCGAGGGTGAGACGTCTTACCATTAAGTCAGGTAATCCGAGATGATGAGCATTCCTTTTGACATGCCTCATATGTTTTCTAATAGTTATGTAACATAAATTTTCCAGGCTAAGAATACGTGGTTCAACAGCATAATTGAGTAACCGCATATTTTCCTCTTCCAATTTTCCATTTTTTCGCCAGCGTTCTAAAACGGTTTTGGGATCGCAACACCGGACATTCGCACCAGCAAGCAACAACATATCCACGACGAGTTTGCATCGTAATTGACAGGCATAGTGTAAAGGGGTAAAACCAAAAATATCATGTTTGTTCATGTCGCATCCAAGAAGAATCAGTTGCCGAACGATATCATCCATTGAGAACAAAATAGCGAAATGTAAAGCATTTCTTTTCGTTAATCTGTGTTCATAAAAAACGGGTGGTTCCGCGTTTATTATTAATTTTGTGAATATCCATTGATGAAAAATGTTAGAAAAATTCATATTGAATTCGACTCTATTAAATTTACGCGTAGCTTCTTTGATAGATAGGTAGGAGATATCCTTAAATTCTTCACTGGACGGGGTTCTTGAGAAGAGAGGGTAGAACCATGTTGGAGAGCACACACTCATTCTAAAAGGAAACACGGATTGAACTAAAGCGAAACTCGAAATGCTTAAATAGATGAGCGATAATCCGTTCTTAAAAAATTGGATAGTTTTGTCCATCGAGTTCGCTGGGAAAAATTTCTGAAAGCCAAGAAAAAAATTTCTATGCCTTGGGAAAAAAAAAAAAAAAAAAAAACTTTTGGTTAATTTTTATCATGTCTTAAGACATGATAAAAATTAACTCTCTCTTCTTTTTGTCTGAGAATGATGTCTCATCCTTTCGAATATGTTTCTAAAAATAAATTTCCAAGAAAGAAATGAGTCATGTTCTATTTTTAGAAGCATATCGAGACAACAGGTTATCAACATCATTTGAAAAAGAGGGTATAGTTAATTTTTATCATGTCTAAAGACATGATAAAAATTAACAAAAAGTTTTTTTTTTTTTTTTTTTTTTTTTTTTTTTTTTTTTTTTAAGGTTGAAAAATTTTCTGAGAGAAATATTTTTCCCAACGTCTTATCTTTTTTACTCCTACCTACTTTCATTCCCCCTCTCACTCTTTCTCTATATAAACGATTGTAGAAGGAATCGCGGCTCATTTTTTTGAGCAGATAGGTCGAGAACAGATGGCTACGGGAGACTTAATCATGACGTGTGAAGACGATAATGAACCCTGTTTGGACTTGCAACCTTCTTCGCCTTTATATGAATGTGTTTCTTCGGAGAATGAGTATATCACGTCGTGGTCTGATATATCGCCAACTCCTTCTCCTCCACCTGTCCGCCGTAGGATCAAAAAGAAGAAACCTAATCCAATTCGTGATACTCCTTCTCTGAATTTCAATCCGCCGTTATCGCCCATTTCGTCTTCTTCCTCTCATTATTCAGAAATAATGGACCAATCCTCTCCACCACACATGCGTTCTACAATCGAAGAAGATCTTCCCTCCTCATCTCATTCTACTTCTTCTACTAAAAAAAGAAATATCGAACTGAAATTCATCCGAGTGTCATAGGTGTGCTGGCCATCACGTCTGATGGATACACTCTGACAAACAGTGTCCGGTTTGCCTCTAGAGACATGAAAACGTATCGACCGCATACCAAATGGATTCAGCAATTGAATGAGGATCTGCGAAAACTTCATATTCAAAGACTGTATGTCGCGAATGAACATTGTCGAAAAAAAATTTATCAATTGCTCCGTGTTGAATCTGTATGGACAGTAAGCTATAAACCTTCTCGTCGTCCACAGCAATGTGGGTATTGTGGAACGAAATATTGTCATCGATTTATGGCTATGATCGCCCTGCAACAAATAGTGAAATATGGTGTCAATAAATATATTCATTGAAGAACCAAATGAAGTGTCTTTTTTTATAGATGATGATTAGTATTTTGTCCAACCTCCTCTGTGTTCTATGACAGATGCAATTCGTCGAGGCATGGACGCGATTAATGTTTCAAAATAAGTTTCTTCCAAACTATAAAAAGCATCGCGGACCAAGTCCCATAATTCCAATCGGTTTCGAGCTACCCGATTCGCTAATCGACGTTCTAATTCCGCCCAAACATTTTCGACGGGATTCAAATCAGCTCCTTTAGGAGGCCAGTCTTCGACCATAGGAATTTCATGTTCTCGAATCCATTGTGTGACGCGTAAACTCGTATGGATCGGAGAGAGATCGTGCATGAACAAGAGACGGTGTTCGGTGATCAAAGGGTTTAAAGAAACATCGGGAGGTTGACTATGATCGAGAAGCACCGGCTCTAAAATATTAGAGAGGTAATAGTCGGCATTTAAATGCTGGATCCCGATTCGACGGATTTGGTTGGGAAATTTTCCGCTCATGCACATCCAGACACTGAGATTAAAACGACCGGAACGTTGACGGCCTTCTAACGCAGAAGAAAAATAACGTTCGTCTTGATAACGCAGGACCTGTCGAGGCCGCCATACGCGAATAGGAGACCGTACCCGATCGAACTGAATACTTTCTCGTCGGAAAATATAATCCGGGACCAATCGTCAACCGTCCATTCCGCACGTTGAGAAGCAAAGTCGTAGCGTCGTTGACGATGAATCTCCCGCAAATAATCTTTTCGGACGGGGATGCGCGACACTAATCCTTTTTCTTTTAATCGTCGACGAACCGTTTGAGCGGTGCAAGGCACTTGTAATCGACGACCAATATCCGTCGCGGGTAAAAAAGGATCACCCGTCGACATTTCAAAAATACGTTGATCCATTTCTTGGGTCGTGGCTCGAGGTCGGCCGGATTTGTGTTTGGTTTGATAGTTCTCCTCATTTTCCGAGGAGCGGGAGATCCAATATTGAACTGTGGAAGGAGCGACATTCAAGTGTCGAGCAATTTGACGAACCGTTTGCCCTCGTTCATAATACGAACGACGAATTTCCCGTCTTATTTCAATAGGTGTATACGACATGATAAGAATAAGAATAATACAAGTAGGATCTTGGTTACCATGTTCCTTGATTTCATTTCAACGTGTCACGGTCCCGATAAAATCGTAGCAGGTGTCAATGGTGAATTGCAGTGCACGGAATGTGATCAAATTCAAGATGCGTATGCTTTTATTTTACAAGCATCCTTTCCTGATGACAGTGATCCGTTCGTATCAGCTCGTCTAGCTCGAGAATATGCGAATTGGACGGGAGATTTGAACGTACCCTGCACATTTCCTCTCATAGGGATTCCTGGTATTTTACCGATCCGTAATGTTTCCGTCACGTTACGTATTTTATTAAACGGGATTCGATTATTACAATGCGTGAATGCCCCTTTTCGATCCCAGGCCGAACCTTTTGAATCGTATGAATCGCTCGAACGGTTCATGATCGAATACATGGACGAATACGCCCAGCATATTGAAAAAATCGCCAATGAAGAGAATCACTCCCAAGTCGATATAGCGGCTCTGCACGCTCTTTTCACCAACATGAAATCGCTCATGGAAAATGTCCATCAAGACGAGGACCAACCTTTCAATTTCTTAAGTTATTATCACAAAGTCCTAGCTCCCTATGTAAAAATATGTGACGGCGACGATGCTTCGTTCCTTCTACCTCCTACTTCCAAGGATGTTGAAAAGGATCCCGCTTATCAATTATGTTTGGAAATGAAAGCCTCGAATCAAATTCGGGCTCGTTATTCTCCTTACACGACCCTATTTGATCTTGTGCACGTCATGATTTATTGCAATTTATGTCGGAACGAACTCAACGTGGTGGCGAATTTCGTGTTTGAGTTTGGAGTTCGCATTTGTCGTCGCCCCTTCTTCTTCAAAGAATCGTTCTTGACCCAACAATTGCGAAAACTGGTCACTTCTCAAATTACGTACCATCGGAATACAGAATTCTACTACCTCCTTCGAGAGATTCAACAAGGCGGCACGTGTGATTCGAGAGATTCAACAAGGCGGCACGTGCGATGCCTTATCACTAGAATTTATTGAAAAAATGAGTCGAATCGAAACCTTTTTAGCGAAAGTGTTCCTAGGAAAAGCGGATGATCGAATAAAGCAGTTTGCGTTCAAACAAAATTTCCCCTACGTCCTGTTTGTTCCGAAAGAAGACGAAGAGATGACGAAAAAAGCCACCCAAATTGATGAGTACCTCGGATATCTTTTCGGGACCGGGTTTATTATTTCAAAGCTCAAAGGTAAAGGATTAGTGAAAGGTTCGATTGCGACGGGTAAGAAATTTTACCGTCTTGTACAGAAAGTGGCCTTGAAAATACGCGAATTTGAAAAATCCGACGAAGAAATTTTCTGGACGATGGAAATGGTGAAACTGTTCTTATGTTCCGACGGGTATATGGAAAAAGAATTGAGAATGTTACTCAATGTAGCGACGAAGGAATCTCAAATTCCCTCTCGTCAAGAAATATGTCAAGGAGGAGGAGGAGGAAGAAACGAAGACGGCGAAGAGATGGATATATCATAATCAAGTAAATCATTGGGAAAAATGGCAGACGCAGAGGAAGAAATCTGTGGAATTTGCCTGAAGGCCTTCAAAGAAACGAAACGCCATAAAGTCTACAATCTCGATTGTGAGCATTCCTTTCATATTAAATATATAAAGAAATGGATTCGAGAGTATGGTAAAAAGAAATGCCCGACCTGTCGGACTCGTATCAGCCAGGATGATATGCTCTATTTTACCAGCGGAACATTGCAAACGGAACATTTAAGAATAGATTCGGATGAAGAGGAGGAGGAGGAAGAACCAGAGGTGGAAGAACTGCCAAGGCAACGACGAAGACGAAGACCCGAAGAAGAATTAGTCGATCTGGGAGGCCATGGTCTCATTTTTTCAGGGCCTAGTACCAGTCAGACGAGACCCAGAAGACAGAGAAGAGAAGATTTAGTGGGAGATTATGCTTATATGGATACACCTAGACAAAGTTCACCTACCTCAGATGATGAAGAACGGGAAGTCAATCCTTATTTTGGTCGACCGAATGCATTTTGGAGAGAAATGAGACGACAAAGACGAAGTAGAAGGAATTAGATGATTCTTAAAATAAAAATGAATACAGTACGCAAAAATGGAAAAGTAAGACTCACGAGTGGTGTATAATATTTCGTTATCAACAGATCCATCTCCTATACATTGTTATATCAACAGATCTATTTCCAAATGGAAAAGTAAAACCGACCGACTGTTGAAAAATATTTCTCAAAAAAATTTGATAGTAAAAAAAAAAAAAAAAAAAAAAAAAAAAAAAACTTTTTGTTAATTTTTATCATGTCTTTTAGACATGATAAAAATTTTCGCCTTTGCTCATTTCATTTTCGCCTTTGCTTTCACGAGATATCGAGACCGCTTCAGCATTTCGAAGGAAGCCCCTTTGATGTTATACTGTTTCTTCAATCGTAGCTTTAGATTAAATAAATACTGGTAATGAGTTTTTCCAAATAGTTTGGATGGAGGAGCATTGAAAAGAAACTGGAATAACTTTATCTGATTTGGATCCTTATAGACTTCTAAAGATTTAGACGCAAACGCTTTTCGTTTCTCTGGATCATCGTTTAGATAGCCCAAGATGTGAATCATCCTCAATTCCGTTTCTAACAGTAATAAGTCTATCAGCGACAGTTCATCTGTTTCATAATTGGAGAGACAGTGATTACGGATTTGATTCATCTGCTCTGCTGTAAAAAGTTGGTGTTTTCGACGACGAGGTTTCTTGACCACCACCTCATCTGCAGAAGGTAAGAACCATTTTCGTCGAATAGCATTTAAAGCATTTGAAATATATTTCGCGGAACGTTGTTTTTGATCGATAAGATATTGGTGATATTCTTGAAGTGTTTCGGTATGATTTAGATCTTTATGCATTTGTAAACACCAAGTTTCATATTGATTTTCATAAATAGAGTAGACTAATTTACTAGTTTTTGAGGGAGACATGATGCTTCTTTTATTTTTGGTATAATGAAGAACTCTTACTTATTTATATTTTTTTATTAGGTTTTTGAATCAAAAAAAAATATTTATAATAATAAGAAGAAACAGTAGAAACAAAATGGCCGAATGTTGTCCAATTTGCTTAGACGAACTCATCCCCGAAGATGTAGAAACCATTTCTACTTTAACGTGCCAACATCAGTTCCACACGAAATGTATTGACATTTGGAGAGAAAAAGCATTGACGTGTCCTATCTGCCGAGAACCGTTTGAAGATGCCCTGCAGAAGTTAATTTCTATGTTTCTCCCTTTGCGACGTTCCTTTTTATATGATATAATTTACGATTATGAAAACCGCATCAGGTTTTCAGACGATGAGGCTGATTTAGATGATTTACTCATGTATGAATTATTGGGACCTTGGGAAACTTCTGAGGAGGAAGAGGAGGAGGAAACAGAATCAATCGAACCTGAGGAAGAAAACCAGAGTGAGGAAACTAATTGAGACTGGAAAAAGGAATCGAGACCATAGATGGGTTTGAGTAAATTAGCCGATGACGGATGTAAGGATCGGACTCGAACCGATGGAGTGGATTGGGACTGATATTCATCCCATTTCTTTAATCCCATCCGAAGATTTAAAGCCAATGAGTTTTTCATATATTCGGAAAGAAGGAATCGCCAGGATTTGGGACGATACTTTCCAACAATCTCGAGAGCGTTTAACATGCTGAGATAGCATTCTTGAGCTGTCCGACACAGTTTCAAATGAAAGACAACATCCATTTCATTCTCGACTTGCTTCCACCATCTCCCAGTTTGATATTTCCTTGGGTACAGCACTTCATTGTGTGGATATATTTCAGCCTCATCTTCGATCCACGGTTTCATGGTACTTGAAGGAAGGTCGTAGGGATCGCCTAAATGATAATTCAGTAACTGACAATTAGATAAATTGAGATGAAGATGGCTCGTGAAAACAATGAGACGATCGGCATAGGCTGGTTTGACCACCGAGTCTCCAAAATTTGGTTCGATCCAGATGAGAAGATCGCAATGCGTGCCGTCGTATTCGTAAGACGGATCTAACCCGCTGACGAACCAATCGTTGGAATCGTCGAGAAGAATATGGACCGTTTTATGATGTCGAACAAAAAGGGTTTTCAAATGATAGGATAAGAGGGAAGGATGCCTTCCTAAATTACCTAATACAACGGTCACGGGTGCGTCTTGACATTTCTTGAAAAGATCTTGAATGGAACCCATGCTGGTTGTTCCGCATACTTGATTCCCGAGACGAGTCAGAAAAGATCCCATGCTTCTTTATTTTTTTAACGCAGCTCGCATATATTCTTGATCTTTCTGGAATTCCGATTCAGGATAAGGTGGCTTTTGAAGACTGGCATTCACTTCATTATGAAATTGAAACCAGACGTGGGCAAAGTGTTCGCCTAAAAACCGTTCTTTATACGTTTTGAGTTTGGATAAGTAATGATACACACAAATCCCGCATCGGAGAGTTCGATATAAAGATTCTGTCACAAAGTCTCTCCAAAGAGTTTTCGCGAGACGAATATCCTCGTCCTGAATTGAAAACGCTTCGGCCATCCAATGTAAAAGCCGCCAGTAATAAGGACCAAAGACCAACGTGTTGTGGTAATTGATGTGATGAAAATAATCTTCGGCTGAAAAAGGTTGTGGGGATACGGAAATGCCGATCCGGGTCATCAAGTCTCGAATCGCCTGACTTTTCCCCTGGAGTAATTCAATCACCGCTTCGTCTAAAAAGAAAAAGTATTCGCTCTTCCATCGAATACGGTACAGGAGCGTTAAGACGCAGTACGTAGTCAATTTAAAGAGTTGAATCCAACTGTATTCGCCTACCCAAGCTCCAGGTCGTAGAAACGTCCGTCCCCATTTATCTTGGTTCATTAAATTGGCCATGAATAATAAATAGGTGACGACGACTTCATCTAATCGTTGTTGGGGCTCTTCTTCTCGGAAAGCGGTCGTAAAGTGGGTGACGTCAATACTTGGAGGAGGAGGTGGAGAAGAAGGGGTTTTGAAGTGTAAAAGTTCATGAATTTTATGAGCCACGAACGGTGAAACACGAGCCTGGCTTTCTTGGAGTTCGTTCGAAACGATCGGTTCATCTTCTAAATAAGTTCGTTTTAAACGTTTAAAGGTTTGAGCATCCATTCTCTTTACTTAAACCACCATTGACGAAAACGGCAATACCAATCTCCCACGTCTTTATTTTGCACCAAACTGCCGAGCAATTCCCCGAAAGTTGTAAAAATCGTCAGCTTGCGAATGTATCCAAAAGCCAGAAAGAGAAAAATGAGTCCGTTGATGAGGAGGAAAAGGAGAAAGGACCAGCTTTGTGTTAAAATGAGACAAAACAGGATCACGAAGGACGTATACGCTCCAGCGACTAAAAGCGTTCCTAATGTTAAGGAATCCATTTGTTTTGTTTTCTTCTTCTTCTCTATTCTTGACCTAATGTCTCGTAATAAAGGGTCCGATACGTAATATTCTTGTAAGCATTATAAACGGGATGGTGGATAAAGAGAAATAATAAAATCCATAAGAGGATCGATACCATATTTTTGTTTTCTTTGTTCTGAGTCAGAAGAGAAGAGATAATAATAAAGTAACTCATATTAATTAAAAAAAATGGTTCGAAGGGATAAATCCAAATCTGATAAAGCGGAACGAAAATTGCTTCGAATGGAAGCAGCTCCTCCTAATCATGTAGGAGACCCAGTCGTTGACAACCCCCTTAACAATCACCCTCCAAGCAATCCATCTAACCATCCTCCTCCAATCCATGACAATCCTCCTAATAATGATAATGTAGGCAATATTCCCATGGACGTGGATGAGGAAATAATTCGTCGGCATAGGCGAGATCTCCTGAATTACGAAGAATACTACCCCGATCGAATGAAATCAGATAAGCGCTATGCCAAATTGGCTGACGGAAATGAGATTTATGCTAAGAATCGATAAGGAGATGAATTTTATATGCTGGATTCCGATGGAAATATTGTGTTTGCAAAACAAATCTCTCCCATCACCGGTAAAATAACCCCTGTCTATGCCGTCGATCATCTGAACCGTTCTATTTTACCCGTCGACGCTCAAAACCGTCCCGTGTATGGATTTGATAGTGATGGGGAACCCATGTTTCCCATGGAAAACGGAAAAATGGTGTATCTGTTCTACGGAGGAAAAGAATGGTATCCGGAAAATCCTCAGACCAAAGAACAAATCTATGCTTTAGGCGAGCACCATCGACCCTATTTTGCCAAAGACGAGCATCAAAAGCCTTACTATGCTCGAAAACTTGATGTCAATCAATTCCCTATCGAATATGCCCCTCTCGATTCCAACGGTCAACGGATCTATATTCCCTTAGAGAACAATAAATTCCAATACCCCTTTAATCTCGTCACAAAACGACCGCTGTTTGAACTCTCTCCGGATCAGGACGAAATGTATTTCCGAAACAATACGCTAGGTGAATATTATCCCGTCAACGAATTCAACGATGAAATTTACGCTCGAGATCGTTTGCACAATGAAATGCCGGCTAGGAACATCGATGGAACCCCTTATTACGCTAAGAGAGCGAGTGGGGACGAATACTATCCCAAGCAACTCAACGGTCTCGAAACGTATATTCGAATTGGAAATAGGGACGAACCGGCCTTAGATGCTTTAGGAGGAGGCATTTATGCGAAAGATGAAAACTTGGACGAATATTATCCGAGAATTTACCATGACGACAATGACGAATAAAGCAAAACGATTACCAAAGGATCTTCGATGGCAAAAGATGAGTATTATGCAGTCGACAATCTTGGAAATCAACGATATAGAAAGGATCGAAGGGAATTTGAAACATATGTTACCACTGACGATCCCAGTCTACTGTATGCCCTAGACAAATATAAAGTTCCCCATTATGCTAAAAAACCCGTGTATATCGGTGGAGAAAAAAAGTTTGAGAAGTATTATGGAAAAATCAATAACTTGCCCGTCTTTCTAAAGTACCAGGGTCGAGAAATTTATGCCAAAGAGCATTCCGGGGCCGAAATGTATCCCAAAGATTTGTTTGGGAACGACATGATTGCTCGAGATGCCGACGGGCGGTATTATTATGCTAAATATGAGACAGGAAATGAAAAATATCCCTTGTTGGCCGACGATACGGAACACAAGCCCGAATATATGTCTTACGCCCTCGATAAAAACGGTATTCCGTTCTATCCTATCAATTCTCAGGGTAAACCCATCTATCCTAAAAATGCTACAGGCGATGAATTTTATCAAATCCTTCACCCTTTCACTCAGCAAGTCATCTTTGGAAGAGATACCGATCAGAACCAAGTGTATGCGCGGAAAGCGGATGGAGGCGAAATTTACCCGGATAGCGGTCAATTCGCCATGACGAGGCTGAAAGAATTCTTTTATGCTCATGATAAGAACGGGGTCATTATTTACCCGGTTGATCAACACGGCAACGAACGATATTTAGTGACGGACAAAGGATCGTACGATCAATTGATGAAAGATCCGGCCGTGAAACGATACGCCAAAGATGCAGACAATAATGAAATCTATCCGGAAATTATTCATGCCGATAAGCGCATTACCCAAAAACCTTTAGGAAACCGGTACGCTCAAAATAAATTGGGTGAATATTACTACCCGGTCGATCGATATAATAACGAGTACATTGTCCAGTTCAAGAAAGTGAGTGAGGAACAAATCTTTGCGAGTGGATACCCCATCACGTGTGATCAAATCATCATTGTTCCCAATTTAAATGACAAGCCCTGGACGCCTGCGTTTATACGAGACCCTAGAATTGAACCCGAAAATTTGATAGGCTACTTGTACCGATCGCATTCGACACCGATGGATTATTTGACCAATTTGAGATCTAAACGCGCTTCTCGACACGGGTTCCAACCCTATAAAGTTATATATAATAACTCGGAGGGTAAAGTGGTCGAGAAAGTGGAAAGCGGTCTTCCAGGACAAGAAGATCCAGTGGAAGAGGAAGAGAAAAAGAAGAAAAGAAAGAAGAAAATATATGCCAACCCGATACAGTCTGACGAAAATAATCATCAATCCACCAGCAACTGGACAAAAATCATTCTTTCTATGATAGGTATCTTGGTCATACTTGCGTTCCTAATCTGCATTAATATACTGTTTAAAAACTAAAGTCGTGAGAGAAAGAAAAATATCTGAAACAATCCATTCTTAAAAAGATTGGGATGTCTTTTCAATCCAGTCGGTTGGAAAAAAATTTTCAAAGCTGAAAAAAAAAAAAAAAAAAACTTTTTGTTAATTTTTATCATGTCTTCTAGACATGATAAAAATTAACTATCTACTCTTTTTGCCTAGGAATGATGTCTCACCCTTTCGAAAATTAGACCATGACTCACCCTTTCTAAAAATAAAATTCCAAGAAATAAATGAGTCATGGTGTATTTTTAGAAACATGGTGAGACATCATTGAAAACAAAAGGGGTTAGTTAATTTTTATCATGTCTAGAAGACATGATAAAAATTAACAAAAAGTGGTTTTTTTTTTTTTTTTTTTTTTTTTTTTTTTTTTTTTTTCATTACAGAATTTTTTCTTAGCTCTGAGAAATTTTTTCCAGCCGACTGGATTCACAAGTCATCACCATTTTTTTTAGGAATGAACTCTTCCTTATCTATTTAAGCATTTCGAGTTTCGCTTCAAATGTGTACGTGCTGTTGAAGAGGGACCCACCTAGATCCTAGTTGACTCATTCATGGGGAAGGAAAAAAAAAGTATTCTATAACGTGTTGGATAATGTTGGAGGTAAGTCTCTTTCTTTTTCATTTTTTTCTAAAGATTTATGAATGACAAACGGAAAAGTTTCTTTCTTGTACTCTTGAAGGCGATGAAAATAAAACAAAGCTTCTTGGAAAGCACAATATTTGGTCCGACCTATATGTTTCGGACAAAACGATGAATATTCATAGTTCATTGGTATGGGCGCGGTATGAAACGCATCCTTGTTCTTGGAGACGAAATTGAAATAAATAGGACGGGCCAGTATCTGGTACAAAACATTAATTTTCCAATAATGAGGGCAGTAAATGTTTTTATATCCTGCCGTTAGAGCTACGAGAAACGGTTTTAATTGATCGTACGGCAAATGACCCTCATTCCATGAAAAGCCATGCGTTATATCCGCTAACGGTAAATGAACACTCGATACACTTTGTTTGGCGGAATAGGAAAATTCAGACCACGGTATGGTGGTTCCACGTAGATAATGCCTTGGGAACGATCATGGGTGATATAAGCCACTTCTTTAATAATATAGTCGGAAAAGTCATCATTATAAGAAAGATTAAGTTCTTTGGCGAGAGGATCACCATTCAATTCGAAACCTTCGAAATTGAGAACGATATAGGATTCCATGTTTTATTTTTATCGGTCATCTTGTTTCAGGAGAACATTGAATCTAAAATCCTCTACGGTTATCACATGAAAATCTCTCAATTTGCCTTTTAGATAGGTGGCTCCAACTAAGTGGATGGATTGAGTTCCATATTTTTTCTTTAATTGTTGGAAACAAATCCGCTCTGATACTTGTACTGCAATAGGTCCTAGACGTATCTTATCCTTGCGAGTGAACAGAGTTATATATTCTATACCCACTCGATGTTGACGAAACTTTTGTAGAAATTGTATTAAGGACCAAGATTGAAGACCCAAGGTCGATTTTAAATCTCTTTCCAAATTAAACGTGGCAGTATGGGAAATAAGAACAATATATCGAAAGGAGGGACCTATTCGTCGATTGAACCGTTCGGTGATTCGCCATGGAAGAAAGGTTGAATGATTCATTTTTTTTTTTTTCAATTTAATTTAATTTTTTTTCTTCTTCGGTTCGAAGGATTAAACAAGCATGGCAGAGTATTACGATATTTCTGTTTTGAAAACTATTCAATTACCGATTAATCGACTCATCCGATTCGTGATTGGGCAAAATCCTCAACTTGAAAAATATCAAGCGACGTACCGGTTTCTGAATTTATTTTTTGAGATTACGCCTCGACTCGTTCGAGATTTTCAATCACAGGCCGTTGCTCATATCCGTCACGTGTTAGATAATATGTCGCAATATGGACACCTATATCTTTTAATCGATCAGCAGCCCCTGTTTAATGCCCTGGAATGGAATGATGAAGAATTTATTTTATCGAATGAAGAAATCTTAGACCCTATTCGCAAAATGGCCAGTCAGTTTTTTCCTAAAGATTCTGCTCATTACCATGTCACTTGCATCTATCTCTTATATTTTTACGCACTACTCGCGAATCCGAAATATACTTGGATCACAATGGATTATTTAATGCACAGCAATAAATATTATCAATATTTATTAGCTAAACATGCTCATGAAGAAAAGTAAAAATAAAATCATTAGACGAGAAATTTATTTTTGAAAAGATAAAGCAATATAATGGAATTTTATCCGAATCGATATGGTAGCGAATATTACAAATATCGAAAAAAAGATCCAGTCTTTGTGAAAAGTGAATATGGTCATGAAAGGTATGCCATTCACTCCCAAAAGGGGGAAATCTATCCCGACAAAGGTGATCCTTTCGCTAAAACTCGAGACGGCCTTCCATATTATGCCAAAGATCGGAAAGGAAATGAAAAATATCCTCTACAACGTAAAAAATCCCTCGTTATTCAAATTCAAAACGAATTCGTTCTGGCCAAATACGCGGACGGAAAAGAACGATACCCGGTGGATTTTAGAGGGAACGAATATTATTTAGTGAAAAATGAAGAACCTTACGTCCTGAAAGATGCCCAAGGTGAAATCTACTTTGCTAAAACATGTAGTGGAAAAGTCCTCATTCCCTGGAATTATTTTGAACAGTACAAGTATCTTCTCTCAGAACATTATAAACGCACATGCGATGCTGCAGGAAACTGCGTTTATCAATCCACGGTACCCGTTGAAGAAATTCTTAAAAAGTTGTTTCCATGCCTCTGTTTGTGCTTAGCTGAAATACCTACAATGGCTTTTATTCTAGCAGCTACGTTAATGTCAATACCAGGACTGTAAGAACAACGTTCTTATATATAGTCAGTGAGAAGAGAAAGAATGACTCGAAGCTGGCTGAGAAAAAATTCTATTAAAAAAAAAAAAAAACTTTTTGTTAATTTTTATCATGTCTTTAGACATAATGAAAATTAACTCTACCCCCCTTTTTTCTTTTTGTTGTGAATGATGTCTCACCCTTTCTAAAACTAGATTTCTAAACAAAAGAATGAGTCATATCGTTCTTGGAAATTTATTTTAGAAACATGTTGACACCTGATTCAAACCAAAATAGGGGTGAGGGGTGTAAAGTTAATTTTTATCATGTCTAAAGACATGATAAAAATTAACAAAAAGTTTTTTTTTTTTTTTTTTTTTTTTTTTTTTTTTTTTTTTTTTTAATCTTTAGAATTTTTTCTCAGCTGTTAAGAAATTTTTCCGACCCGACTCGATCGACCGGACATCACCATGTTTTAAGAATGGACTCTCACTTATATATTTCAGCATTGCGAGTTTCACTTCACATGATTCTGTGTTTTTGAAGAAGAAACATCTTGAAATCTGGCTTTCTTCAGTCAACTTTTGTTTTTTCCAAGTCATTACACAATGAAATGTTGGGAACCTACCTCATGCATATGTAAAAAGGTTAGTAATTCTTGTCTTTTTTCAGATTTTTGATGATAACATTATCGTAATAAATAACTTGTCTTTTATGCTGAGGCAGATCAATGGGTTCATCGTCCACTTTTAAATGTTTCGTGGTTGAGTGTTCTCCCTCTTCGTCGTCATGCTTTCGTTTGAGAGACGAATTCAATTCGGCATTTTCAAACTGAAGGGGTTCTACTATATCCAAAGACGAGGAAATATTATTTTCGGCAGAAAAGGAACTGAAATCCATTTCGGTCCGTTTCAAATGTCCAAATTCATCATTGAAACGCATAATGAGTTCCGTTTCGTGGATGGAGGTGTCGCGCATCGTTTTCAAAAATTGTCGAATGGCCGATTTCAGTTCGTTAAAGGTCGTAACAGAACCGGGAATGATTTGTACATCGGCATACTGTTTGAATTGTGTAAAAATATCGGTCGAAGATAGAAATTCTTTTTTGAATTCTACTAATATTTCAGGTTCGGAACGGTAACGGATCATGCCGTCCTCCATGTTAATATTGTGGGCCAGATGCAGATAAATCATTAAAAAGAAACCTTTATAGGAATCTTCGACGATAGAATCTTTGGTTTCGAGTAAATATTGATCCTGCATCACTTGTTCTGAGGTGAGGGATGGAGCATTTTTCGTAAACACGGCGTCAAAAGGAATTGCTACCACGCGATCATTAAACGCCTCTGTGGCCGTACACACTGGGAACGTATTGGTAGAAGCCATGAGTTTGGCACTGGGAATCGCTCCTACATTTTGCTCGTATAAATTCCGAAAACTGGTGGTCGAATTACCCGTGATTTCTTTCACGAGGTTTTCGTTTAATTTTCCCGACATTTCTTCAACAGTCACTACCCGACAACAAAATAACGAAGAGGCCAGTTCGGGTTGGGCTGATAGTCCTTGACCACTCGTCGTTTGTAAATTGACGGCTCGAATACCATGACTATAGCCTCCAAAGACCTTCGAAATCATTTGAAAGAATTTACTTTTTCCATTGCGCGTGTTGCCTTTCAAAATAAAAAATTTGCGACCGTAATTGGTCGCAATGAGAAGACTGGCCAGGACATCTAAAAGGTACATGAACAGATCGTATTCGAAACACGTATATTTACACATGTGCACATAAAAATGAAGCATGCTTTGAATGAGCGGGTTGGTTTCTAGTTTGTCATGAAACTCGCGCACTTTTTCCCGCAGCGTATCCAGTAAATCGTCCGTGAGGTCGAGAAAACAGCTTTTCAGGTATTGTAGAAAAAATTTCCGGTCGGTTAATAAACGATAGATGGCTATCAAATCCGGATCGTGACGAAATTGCATCAACTCGTGTCGACTAAAATTGATGCCCAGACGTCGATCCGATAGGTAAAATTCCGGAACCGTCCCTCCTACATGACCCGTCAAGAGATTCAGAACCCCATCGTGGGTTCGAATATGCCATTTATGTCGATCCATTTGAATGATTTTACGATCAATGTTGGTTCGACTCAGAATGGACGAGACCACATAATTAATGTTGACCTGTTTCATAATGTCTGTGAAAGGACACATGTTTTTAGTTTTATCGGCAAACTGATTCCGAGCATAGGCCTGAATGGAGGACCAGATGGCATTCATCAGGTTTAGAATTTCTATTTGGTGGGGCACTTCTTGCCAGTACTCGTGGATATTATTCCACATGTAGCGTTGAGGTTTCTTGCAGGAATTGTGCATGGTAATGACGAGAATCGGAAAATATCGCTCTTGAATTCGATGAATTTGTTCCACGAGCTGATCTCCAGACACCGAATATAAAATAACGCCTTTCATGGTTTTGATAATAGCTTCCAGTTTATCTTTAAATTTGTAAATTTTGGGATTGAGATTCGAACCACAAAAGAGGATCGTGTCGAGAGTAAAATCTTGGGAAATGATATCTATAATTTTACTGTTGATTTTTTGTACAGAATCTATGAGTTCGTGAGATTCTAATATCGTACGCAAATGGGATGCGAGTGTATGGGAGGACATTCGTAAATGTTGACACAAGGCACAAAAGACAGGTAAAAAATAGTAACCTTGATTGTACTGCATAATCGTACGAAGGGGATTGGGATCGGAATGCAAACTAGGATTGTCTAACTTGAGAGCTTGATTCACCGTCTGGAATACATCGTTTTCGATGACGATAGAATTTTGACTTTCCCGGTACCATCGTTTTAGAGCCCGGTTATTCGATTCAAAGTCTGAAATCACAAACCCGTTAAACTTGATAAAGTAAAACGTTTTTAACCAATGATGACCTTCGGTTCCAAAATCCTTCCCTTTGTAAATATACATCGGGGTTTTTAGTTTATACACAAACGTAGCCACTTTTTCATCGTCGGGTCCAGCTTCCTCATCTTTGCTAATAAGCGTGGGATACGATACTCGATACAAAAGATCGTACAGTGTCACCACAAGCATCATATATTCATAAAGTTGTTTTTGAATATCCATTGGCTGGAGGTGAAAGGAATTGGTATTATCCTTGCGACGAAAAAAGGAATTGGTATTATCCTTGCGACGTTTAAATTTTGATTGAATGCCTAACAATCGCATGCTGAAAGCATTGGGATTGGTCAAATCTAAACGCCAGGTGGTTTGTTCGTCTACATAAATAATCAGCATGGGTTCGTATTTATTCGTATAGGGCTTGGAGGAATTCACAAGCGTCGCATTCGCTAAAACGTCCAACTGGAAAATAAATTCAGATGTTTCGTGATAGAACCGGGGTTGAAGTTGGCTGCAGAATTGAATATAATCATCATGAGCGATCGAGATTTCCGGCAAATGGACATGAATACCACCTCCTGGACGAACAGCCACAATAAAAGTAAAATGCTTAAGGGATAAAAAGTAAAATTTTAAGGTTGAGAGAATAACAGAATCTACATAATCGTAGAGCATAGATGAAGGAAGGGATGCATCGCATTCGGTTTTAATATCAATATCTAGGATAAGGGAATGATGGGTCGTCGAGCAAAGATCCATCGTTAAAAAAAGATTTTCGGCAGACGTTCGAGTATAAAATCGAGAAAATTGTTCGTAGTCTTTTCGGTTACAGTAAAAGATTCCTCCCGACATCTGGTAGAAAATGTAAGCATCGTTGGGCGCATCTCCAACCGAATTAATCCTTGTTAAATAATGGAGGCTCTGCGACATGATTATATATCTTTAACTTGATTAATATTTCTTAAAAAAATACAAGCAATGCTTTGTAAGCAAATATCCTATAAAATCTCCACGTGCTCCTCTAAATAATAAATAAACTGAGCACTTTTACCTTCATAAAGTCTGTTCCTATATACTGTTGAATTCACGGCACAGAATGATTTAGAGTGAAATTCGTTTCGCACATCTTAAATAGATAAATCAGAGTTCTTTCTAGCCAGAACTCAGAAAAAAATTCTAAAGTGGATATTAAAAAAAAAAAAAAAAAAAAAAAAAACTTTTTGTTAATTTTTATCATGTCTTTAGACATGATAAAAATTAACTACCTTCCCCTTTTGTCTGGGAATGTTGTCTCACACTTTCGGAAAATAGAACATGACTCATCCTTTCTAAAAATAGAACTCCAATAAAAGAATGGGTCAAGGTATATTTTTTATAGAGAGTGAGACATCCTTCCCTGACAAAAAGAGGGGACAGTTAATTTTTATCATGTCTTTTAGACATGATAAAAATTAACAAAAAGTTTTTTTTTTTTTTTTTTTTTTTTTTTTTTTTTTTTTTAATATACATTTCAGATTATCTGAGAAATTTTTCCCAGCCAGCTTTTACTTTTCTAGACATAAACGTCCTTGTTTATGTCCTTGAATGACGTCATCTCTCATGTATATATAAAGCGTGTAAGTTGGCTCTGTAGACTTATTCCTTTCGAGGAAGAAGGCGAGATAAAGTAAGCTCTGTCATGGATAATGAAAAGTATTACAATGTTTCGGATTATGTGGAAGCGTATGGAAATGTTTATAGACAATATTATTTTATAGCTGTTCGTTTCAAACTACCCATCTTCCATGTCGATACTTTGAAACATTTTAGCCCGGGTCTTGTTCGAGCACCTTGCATTCTCGTGGTCAGTGAAAATCGACTCATTTTCCAAGGAGAAAATTTAGACAAAGACTATCCGTTTCCTCGTGGGTCTTTAGTCTTTTGCGTGCATGGAACAAAAGAGGATCCTCGTTGGATTAACGTCTCTAGAGATACGACCGATCAGTTTTTACAAAGTTTATTTCCCTCTCGAGATTTTATCAAGGTCTCCTATGAAAATAATACCTTATTTGTTTGTTCGACCATCAATCCGTTTTCCTTGTTCTGGAAAGTACTTCCTCGCAATATGGCTTTTCACGCCTTAAGCGATCTGACGATGACCTACATAAAAAGAGAACCTTTCCAGTTAGAGCATTGCATGCGCCTCCGATTTTTCAAACGAAATACGCACGTCTGGGAATCGTGGTCCAACTGGTATCACTATTTACATCCCATGCTCATCCTCCACTTCATACATTTAACGGGACAAGCTGCGAGTGCTCAATTGGCTGCCAAACTTCATAAATTGTGGAAACGCTCCCTTCCACCTTACCTGCATACGGATTCTATTCCATCGGACTTTTATACTTGTGAAATTACTTTTGACGACACGAAATTAACCGGTGTTTGGTTTGTCGTTTTGAATATGTCTTTAGTGATGTATGTTTCGCCCATGATTGCGTCATTCCATCATGAAACGTTCCTCGACGTGAATCGTGAACAATGTAATTATTGGCTACCGTTTTACCGAAATAATGAATTATGGACCCGAGAAGGATTTAAAATATACGTTTCCCACTTTAGAAAGAATCGTCGCTACTTGAAAGAAGTCATGATTTGGTTATCGTCCCGCTCCGAAGAAAAATATCAATATATGTTGCTCGATTTGAACAAAGTAGCCTACCTTTTAATGATTTAAAATAAAGCAAAAAGAAAAGAATGTTACGAGAACTGGTTTGATGTCTTATTCAATACCAGTCCGACCCCACTTTTATATCTTTAAATGTCGTTGATGGTCTCAAACAAAATCTTCGAGACGACGTGATCGATGCTTTTCTCCTGAGTCGACCTTTACTCCATCTCTATCCTCAACTGTATAAAAAGAGTTCGAGCATCATCGATTTCTTGTTTCGCATTTCGGGCTTGCATTTGGAAGAGATTGTTCCGATGGAATCGCAGGACCTGGAAAACAAAATCGCTTCTTTGGAAACTCAATTGGAGGCAGATCGGAAAGCTTTTGAGAAACAAATCGAGACGCTCCAACAAGAGCACAGGAACGAAATGCGTTATTTTCTAGCAGAAAAAGAACAATATGTGAATACCGCTCGATTCGGAAAAGAGCATTCAGTCGTGGATTTGCAACGACAATTGGAACGCCTTACATGGGAGAAAGAAACCCTGCAGACTGAGTTGGAGCAGCTGAAACGGAATCACGAAACCTTACAAACTCAGTGGGAGCAATTGAAACGACATCACGAAACCTTACAGACACAAATTCGAACGCACGAGTCTGAAAAAATACAATGGCAGAGGCAAATAGTAGAACAACAACAACAACAACAACAACAACAACAACAATTGAATAATAATAATAATAATAATAATAATAATATCGAGTTTCCAAACCGTTTGATGAACGAATGGCAAATGCTCCACCAACGCTACGAAACAGGACTTGAAGAATGGATGCAACGAACGGAAAGTTTAATCCGCCCTTTGCAAATGGCTTTACAAGAAACGATCGAGCAACTGAAACTTCCTCCTTCTTCTACGACTACGGTCATTGAAACTTTACCGCTCGAATCGCCTCCTTCTCAGCAGCTCATGATCGAGTCGTCGCGATCTAAATTAGAGCAATTACAAGAAACCCTCGATCAGTTTTTAACATCGTATCAATCGGAACAAAAACAGCACGTCCAGCAATTGAACGAGGAACTGAAAGGACAATTGACCCTTTGTCAAAACGAAAAACGGATATTGGAAAAGCAGTTGGAGCAGGGTCAGAAAGAACGAACCGACCTCCTGCAAAAATGGAAAATCGAGTCCGAAACACATTTCCAGGAAGGTATTCAACGCGTTCTTGACACGCTGCAAAAGAAAAATCCTCATATCGAGACGATTCTTCGAGACGAAATGGCTAAACAAATGAAGGAGTTCCACGAAACGCAGTTTATGACGTTTTTACAGACGATCCTTCCCCCCTCATTTTGGAAACCTTTAGGTGCGAACCAAGATTGGAAAACGTTTTTCTTCCAGCAAATTCAAACGTATATCCAGTATTTACAAAATTGGCAAACCCAGCTTTTGAACCAATTAACACTTCTCGGGAATGCTTTAAATCAATCGCTAACGCCCGACAATTTAGCTCATACCATTCTTCACAGTCTCCCTTCTTCCTCTAAAAGCATGATGGAAGACACGACCTTCTTACAACGATTGCACGATCTTCAACAATCGATTGAGAACCAGAACGAAGCGAAGGAGGTCCTACAACAAATCCAAGCTCAACTCCATCGGGATCGTAGCCAAGAACATAAAAAATTACAGCAGAGTCTAGAACATGAAAAACGGCAACGCGTCGCTTTGGAAAAGAAACTGGAGGTCCTGAAAACGAATTTGGTAACTCTGATACGGACTAAATGGAATGCGTATTTTGGGGCCACGGATTACGATCAGATTCTCGCGGAACTCGAAAAAGTATTCCATTTCAAAGAAAATCTAGAGAGGACCCTCGAAACGCAATTGGCGCAACTGAAAGGTCATTTTCCCGAAATACCGGTCGTTCAATTCGATAATTTGGCGTCGAGCATGATCGAATGGGCTCGACAGGTCGAGAATCGCAACGATTGTGAAGTCGAGCTCCGTAAAACCAAAGAACAACTTTTCGAATTGAAACAGAAACTCGATCAAGTCGAAAGTAATTATACGAAATGTAATGAGTACCTTCTCTACGCCAAAACGAAATTAACCACGTTCCTAAAAACGATCCTTCAGAATGACCCTAGTGATCAGAGGGAAGATTGGCCGCAAGCTGTTGTCCATCAACTCCAAAACGTGATTCACGAGCATCGACAATTTCAAGATCTCGTTTATAAACAAATTGTCACGCTTCGAGCCCAGTTTCCGAACATACCGGATCCCATTGAAGAATTGGCGAATTCGGTGATTTTATATTTCGAGCAGGAACGAGACCTATACCGACGGCAGTTAGAGGAACGTCCTCACATCACCGAAGTGAAAGAACCCACTACTGTACCGACCATTACGTATCCTACGGATCAAGTGGAGGAATTACAGCGGGAAGTGAAAGATTTACAAAACCAACTGGAAGTGTCTCGGTCTCGAAACCAAACTTTAGAAAACCAACTGGCTAAAGCTCTCGTAGCTCCGCAGGATGTAGAAATGTCCGATACTTCGAAATATAAACGAAAGCACGTATCGACGGTCGACGAAGACTATGTAAGAGGTCTGTCATTGGATTTACAAGATGCCAAACACGCTTTAGATCGATGTCTGGACGAAAAAGCCCACTTGCAAAAGGAATTGGAACACATTAAAACCGAACTAACCCCTTCTCCCTCCGTATCGTCCGATTTCAAAATGCTCAGCGACCTGTTTTATCAATTATACGTGTCCTATTTTCGATTACGATTTGATGTCGTGTACGGAAAAACCGTTTTTTCGTCGGAGGAATATATTAGATTCGTGCTGAATAAATTGGATTTCGTGGATCGAAGCATTCGATCCAATATGACGGTGAAAGAATGGACCGATGTTTTATTGCAATACATCAAATGGGACGTACAAACTCTGACAGGAGGGTTAGATTGGCAGGGGTCGCATACAGCCTACATTAAAGATGAATTCTTAACCTATTGCATGAATCAAACGATTGAAATCATTGACCGGTACGCGAAAGAATTGAGGAAACAGACCGAGATGTTTAGAAGTCCATAAAATAATAATAAAGGGGAACTATGGAATATTCAGAGTTAATCGATCGTATTCTTGCGCACCCGATTTTAAAAGCGGGGATTGACGAAATCGTTGAAAATAACCCGAGAACGTTAAACCTCGTGAGCCGAGAATGGAAAAATATATTAGCCAACAATCCTCAGTTTCAAGATTTTCAAGCTAAAGCGATCCCGTTCCAGCATCCCGTAGAAAAAGGTTATATTCAGATTGAAAATATTAAAGATTTCAATCATCATTATAATATTCTCGTAGCGGGGTATTGGGTTCTCTGCGCTACTAATTATAAGAGGAATCTGAATGCCCATTCTTTCATATGTAAACTCTGTCCTCCTCTGGTGGACATTACCAAAGCCGTGGCTGCCGATCATTCCCAAATGCTGATTTCAGAACAATGTCGGTTCTTCATTGAAAAATGTAGACCTTCTCTCTATAAAGCGTGTCGGCAAATGAGTCAACGAAATGATCTGAATTCTCAGATGTCTCAAAATCAATGGTGTTTACGCAAAACCAAAGTGTTTGATGGAACGACCCTTTTAAACGTGTTTCAAGAAACCCTGGACCAAGAATTTGTGAATAACGATATGTTTATTGGTATTTTAAATATTAAAATTAATTCGCGGTACTTTTACGAAACGGACGCTTTGTATTGTAGAGTAGGAGGCATTTGTAGAGATATGATTCTCTTTCAAGAAGATGCTCTGAATATGATCGAAAAACCCGTGTTTCAGTTAAATATTTTAGAACCTCCTTCGAGAAATATTATTAACGAAACCATTTCCACTACCTTCGATAAAGAGAAAATCAAAACTGAAAAGGTGGATCCAGACCAGGTTCCCATCAAAAGCAAGATCAATCCAGATTTGTGCAAACCATTCAAGAAAGAGAAGCCTAAGAAGGAGGCTGAGGATGTAAAAGGCAATGAGGATCCAGTCTATTTAGGTGAGGTTTCTGCCAGTTCTATGAAGAACAAGTTTAGTAAATTTGCGTATAAACCGTACGCTCTCAGGTCTCGTCGTGATCTGGATGATCTGGATTAGAAGTTAAAAAAAAAAAAAAAAAAAAAACCACTTTTTGTTAATTTTTATCATGTCTTTTAGACATGATAAAATTAACTGTCCCCTCTTTTTGTCAGGGAAGGATGTCTCACTCTCTAAAAAATAGACCTTGACCCATTCTTTTATTGGAGTTCTATTTTTAGAAAGGATGAGTCATGTTCTATTTTCCGAAAGTGTGAGACAACATTCCCAGACAAAAGGGGAAGGTAGTTAATTTTTATCATGTCTAAAAACATAATAAAAATTAACAAAAAGTTTTTTTTTTTTTTTTTTTTTTTTTTTTTTAGATCTCAAAAATTTTTTCCAGCCGACTCGATCAACAAGACCATCATTTTTTTTTTCAAGAATGTGTTCTCACTTATCTATTTAACCCATTCGAGTTTCATTTCAGATCGTTTGATACTGTGGTCTGTGTACAAGCTTCTACATGATGAAAAAACAGATTCTGTGTCAAGGTATATTGCCATTTTGTTTTTTTTCCTTTTTACATAATAGAAATTTTTCTGTACTGACTTTTTAACCCCCAACCAAATCAATTTTTTTCTCCAAACCTTTTCGCATTTAGCAAGTTAGGAACCGCGTATCAGAAAACTGCATGGCATTTTTCATAATGAGATTATCGGGCAAATCCTTTCTCGTCAATTGTTTATTTAAAGCCGTTTCTTTGGGATACGTGATGCATTTGGATTGATAGAGATACGAAGATCCTGTTTCTTCCCCCATCACAACAATCGGTTCAGGGTGACAAATATCTTCTAACGTATAAAACCCAACCCCTTTCTTGTACGCGACATTCGAAATGACGGTTTCGGGAACGAGGTCTAAATTGGGTAGTTTATGAAAATCGAATAAACAATGCGCCAGCAGGAAATTGTAAAAAGGAGAGAATTCCGTTTTAGGGTCGACAAAGAGACCTCCATTCGCCATGTCGCATACCTTTATCTTGTCGAAGAGCGTCGCTACATTTGAATTATTAATATAGTGGTATAAACCGCAAAGACGTTGCTGAAGCGTGCTCTTGAAATGAACCATCATTTCTTCTTGCATCTTCGTGGTATTGTTCACGCCTAAACCAATTTCGTTCGTGTTGCCAACACTTAAATTCCGTAGCAGTTCGTAATGGAAACGCCGATCAAACACATCCATGGCGTTATTGCGTTTCAAGTCGGTCGGGTCTTGAGAATACAGGTGGTTGATATAGTGCTCGATGCACGGGTTGAGTTTAAATGTGAGATCGTCCAACTGGACGTCGTGTAAATCGGGTCGGAAATGTTTATCCAGGAACTCGCGCGTCGGTAAAATGACAGTATTTTTCGGAAACGAGAAATTTTCCTTCACAATCAGGAAAGGTCCAACGACCTTGGTATGCGATTCCGATTCCATTCGATGATAATAAATTTGCAATCCATAAGGATTTCGAAGATGGTTCAGGCAGAGAATATTCCGAAACGCCGAAATATTGTCCGACCCACAAGGAATTTTTCGATTACTAAAAATACAATTGGATTCGTTCATTGTCTTGGTTTCTGAAAATCCGGCAAGGGTCAAGAGACATGCGATTTTTTAACAAGTCTGGAGGCAAAGTCGCTAAACAATTTAAACAATTCGACATTCCTGTCAAACGAGCAGGGGAGGTCGCTAAAGTCGTCGCGAAGAATAAACCCCTTCAAAAAGCTTTTGATAAAGTGTTTAGTAAGAAAGCTCTTCTGACCGCAGGAGGGGTGACGGCCGTCGCGCTCGGTTCTCAATATGTCAACCAATACATTCGGGACAATTCGGACTGTTTTCTCTACAACGGAGGGGACATGGTTTGTAAACTTAAAGAATTGAGTTGTTGTCAACCCGAACCTGTTCACGGGATCGAATCGTGCACGGGATTTCCTATTCAGCAATGGAATGCGTGTGAAGGGTACGACAACGAGAAAGAGGATACGTGTTGTCGATTATGTGATTGTCAATATCACGATTGTACACCGACGCAAGAATTGAAATGCCGTCGACCCACGATCGGAGAAGCTTTAACGCATTTCAGTCAAGACGTGACGGGTTCCATCACGAGTGGTATTTTAGATGTTTTGGGTAATATACCGTACCTAAAACCAATCTTGTTGGGAATCGTTCTTGTCATCATCGGCCTTATTATTTGGAAATTCGTATAAGAAAAGATGGATATCGTTACACTTCAATCCTTAAAAACTCCTATCGATCACCTTCTTCATCATAAATATCGTCCTCGACTAAATACCGTGGTACCTCAATATATAAAATTTCATAAATTTCCGCCCTTCACGAGCCTCGTCACGCTCGAACTGGTGCGCGATCCAGAAGTACGGGAAGCGGTGCGAGACTATATTCAAACGCTGTTTCGAGAAAAAGAGAAATACGGCTATTTGTATTTTTTGAGTGAACAAAACCTCGTACTTCCATTCACAATTCAATGGAATACAGAATTGGTCGTGGATCCACTGAACTTTTTTACTATCATTACGGAAATAGATCAGATAGCCGACCAGTTCGCTCAACGGGGAGATATGACGTACGAAATAACTCGCGTTGAAATACTCTATTTTTTAGTGTTGATTGTGAATATTCAACTCAATTGGATCACGGTCGATTATTTGCTACGATGTAATCAGATGTACGATTACTTGATTGCTGCTCCTAATCGAATCTTGACCAATTCCGAAATGGAAAAGAATACAATATGATCTCCAAGTTACGAAATGCTTCTTCTTCAACCCTCCTGAGCGATCTGAAATAAAACTTGAAATGTTTAAATAGATAAGCGAGAGCCCATTCTAGAAAGAATTTTGAGATGTCTTGCCAATCGAGTCGGCTAGGAAAAATTTCTGAGAGCCCAGAAAAATTTCTGTAGATGAAAAAAAAAAAAAAAAAAAAAAAAAAAAAACCTTTTTGTTAATTTTTATCATGTCTTAAGACATGATAAAAATTAACTCTCTCTTCTTTTTGTCTGGGAAGGATGTCTCACCGTTTGAAAAAACAAACCATAACTCATCCTTTCTCATGGCAATCATTGCAAGAATGAGTCACGGTTTGTTTTTCGAAACGGTGAGACATCCTTCCCAGCCAAAAAGAAGAGAGAGTTAATTTTTATCATGTCTTAAAGACATGATAAAAATTAACAAAAAGTTTTTTTTTTTTTAGTCCAAAGGGGCATTGTCCCCGAAGGACTATTAGTTTCGTTTGGGCGTTTTGCGTCGACAACCGTAGAATGTCCGATTCACTTTTCAAAATAACGCACTTACCCAGATCCACCCTCACCTCCTCCTCGCTCTCTTATCCTTAACCACTCTCTCCTCCTCCTCGCTGTCTTATCCTCCTCCTCTCTCTTATCCTCCTCGCTCTCCCATCCTCCTCCACTCTCTCATCCTCCTCGCTCTCCTATCCTCCTCGCTTTCCCATCCTCCTCCACTCTGTAATCCTCCTCCTCTCTCTACTCATCCACACTCTCTCATCCTCCTCTCTCTTGTCCTCCATTTCCATATAGTTACCATTTCCCGTTGTATGAAACAATAGAATAGTAATCATTCTCAATAAAACGGTAGTCAAGCAACCGCAGTAAGAGGAAATCTTTGAAATAGATCTTAGTAAAAAAAACTATTGTAAAAATCATTTGTATTGAAAAACAATTATCATATCATTAATCACAATCAAAGTCCTTCGGGGACAATGCCCCTTTGGACGTAATCTAAAATCTGAATTCTTTCAGATTTTTTTTTTTTTAAGCTCTTAGAAATTTTTTCCAGCCGACTCGATTCACAAGACATTTCAAGATGACGTCATCGTTTCAAGAATTGTGTATATCAGTGGATAACTTTCGCACTTCTTGTGAGTTGAGTTCCTAGCTGAGCTAAGGGAATCACCATTTCTCAATCTACAGATATTTGCTTCGTTTTTTTTCTCTTTACAACAGAACACATGGAGAGGAAACTGGTCGTTCCATAAATTCAATTCTTAACCGGACAATATCGAGAAATTTTCGAGCTTCCCGACTTAGGCGAATGACGATCGGGGATGATGAATTTCTTGCTACAATGATACCTTCTTCTTCTTCGGATTCGACCGTTTCGGCCGAAAATCATATTTTATGTCGAGCCAAAGTTAGAGCCAATTGAAAGAGTTTCAGATTGCCGTACCTGATTTCTGGATCCGTGGAACGATTCTGATGATAAAATTCCAGCCATGATTGAACCAGGTAAGGTAGATGAGCATAGGGTTTAGCAAGTGGAACTGGTTTTTCTTCTTCGATTTTGGTCAGACACCATAAATCATGAGGAATGGAAGCATATCGAACTCGGTGAAGCGCATGCTGACAATCGTATTCGTAACTCTCGAGAAACGTCAATTCGCTCACATCTGTGACGGGATGGAACAGACACGCCGTGTTTCTATTAGCAGGTTGTTTCGGATGAGATTCGAGCATGACATAACTTAAACATAAGAAAGCCTTTTTGTATTCAAACCCGATGATCGTCGAACAGAGTACGACCGGTTGAAGTGGATACGTGGTTTCTGGTTCGTAAAGAATAGGAATCCAGTGCACGGTCGTGGGGATGGCTTGATATTCCATGTACCGCTGATACGGTGATCGAACATATAAAATCGTTTCCGGTTCAGAACCGTTGACGACGAGTCCAATGCATTTCCCGTTAGGATTCGATCGAGTAGCATTTTCGAACCCGATTTGAAACGGGTATTCGATCAAGAGTCCGACCTTCTCAAGCGAATTTCTCTGATCGTACGTATTCAAAATATCTTGGACAATATATTGAGGATGGTGCTGATACGTCCATTGTTTTTGAATGAGCGCCGTACTCTTATTGTACTCAATGGGAAACGGGATGGGTTTCTCAGGATTCACAGACGGTAAAAATTCAATAAAGGAAGACGGAAAAGCCGTTCGCGTTTTCAGAGGATCGTAATAAACGTCCGGTCGATCTTTCCATTCGTTGATGAAATTATGGACGAGGTCATTCTCGTGATGGACCTGGTTGGACAAAAAACAAAGACGATACCTTTTCCCTCCGTCATCTTCTGGTAAATGTAATCTGGGCCCGTTATCATCATCAAAGTAATGTCCTCCTGGATACGGTATATCCCATTCGTCTAAATATAGAATTGTATGATTATTTTGGGAGCGGTACACGTTTTCGAACACGGGATTTTGTAAATACCGTTCGATCGTTTTAGGATCTTTCACAAAAAATGGTGTGGCGAAAAGTTTGAAAAGATTGTGGGAGGATTCCGATGAATTCGGGATCGTGGGGAAAATGACCCGTTCGTTTTCTAAAAGAAGGATCCATGATGCATTGCGTTGAAGAAAAACGGTACACGACAAGTCCGACATTTTACAATAGGCGGCTAGGGCGAGAACGAGTGGTTTCTGACTCGGGACGACTTTATCGAAATGAGCGAGTTTTCGAATCACAGAAGGTTGAAGCCGCATATGGGCTAAGGGAAAAAAATCGTATCTTGAATCACATTGAATCCTCCTAAATGCAAGCCATGAAATTGGCTGTAAAGTGTAGCGTATTTATGAATATTCATTATCCTTTGTTTTTGAGAGAGTCGGATTAAAAAAAGAAGAAAATAGACATCTGAGAAAGTATCCGCAAGTGGAAAAGCTTACGATGAGCCGATTTTATAGTTGGCGTAGTATCCGAACTGACATTCGCTAAGGGGTCTAATAAAATCTAAAATCCATGGCTAGAGAATAGATGGGGAAAATCTTTTATGCTTCTGATAAAAACCGCTCGTTGTAAATCCAGAATCCATTGGTTAGAACAGATGCGGGAAATGTATTTGGAATTCTAATAAACAGACCAAACTGCCTTGAGTATCTGCAAGTAAAAAATCTTACGATGAGTCAATTTTATAGTTGAAGTAGAATCTTGGATCCATTAAGGATATTGATAGAACTTGTATGTAATTAGAGAGAAAGGAATGAACAAGATAAAATGAGTTATGAATCATTTCTCCGATCCGTTTTTGGATCTAATTATAAGACATTTATGCCTTTTATTCATACTATTCAGCTTTACTGTTTATTTGTCATTACATTAGTAATTTGTCTGACCATCTACATGATTTATGAAACACAGCAAGATAAACATTAGGAAAACTATGTTCCCCCTTCATGGTATTTGTTTTTCAGACATATATATTATGGATTAAGTTATTTCTTTATCAATAGCGTCAGATCCTGGCACCCATTCAAAAAATCATTAATAATAATTTAATATCATTAATAAAATTTTGAAACCTTCTAGTATAAACCTTTTTATCAAATTTTTAGTAAAATAACAAAGATCCTAAAATCCTTACCTTTTAAATCTAGTGTGTCCCATAGGACAAACCGGTTTGTCCTATGGGACACACTACATTTAAAAGGTAAGGATTTTAGGATCTTTGTTATTTTACGGTCAAGGAAAATTTAAAAGTTTTATGGAATCCTTATATTTTTTTAATCAATTTACTTTTTAGGTACCAAAAAAGGATTAGATTAAAAAATATAAGACGAAGTGAAAAATAATAGATAATAATTAATAATGAAGGGTAGGAGTCAAGATGGATACTGAGGAACCTACAATTTTATCTGAAAGGAAAAGAAAAAGAAAAGCATATTTGAAACATTATTGGTCACTGGAACGAGTAAAAGAAGCAAATCGATGGAGAAAACGAGAAAGGCGAAAAGATCCAAACGTTCGATTCAAAGAAAAAGAATACCAACGAATGAGACGATGGAAATGTTGGGATAACGCTCTTCCTAAACATAGACATAAGCCTGACAATACAGTATTCAAACAATGTCCGTCGATGGAGGAATGTCAAAATATTATTAAACGTATGAATATTTCGGAAGGAACACGAGCTAAGTATGAATTTTATTTTAATGAATTCTATGATTGGTATCAAAAACATGGTGACGGTATAAAATATCATTATAAAAGAGCACTAGAGATATATGAAAAGTATCTGACTGAGGAAAAGAGGAAATCGTATAATAAAATAAAAAATAAAATCGTGTTTTTATACCGTTTGCTCGGTGAAACAAGGGAGCGCTCGAAACAAATTCATGTTAAAAGATGTCAAGGTCCTCTTCTTACATTAAATGATCTCAAAAAACTTAGAAAAATAGTTATAGATCGCTATGAATATGAAAAGATGGCTTTATTTATTCTTGTCATTCTTGAAACTGACTTAAAAGCAAACGAAATTTTAAAACTTCTGAACGAAACAGATCTTCGACGACATTATGCAGAAAAGAAATTGGCATCGTCCAATATATGGGATCAACGTAATCGGTTTTTGTATGAATTTTTGGCTTGGGTTATTGCCGGCCCACTTTTCCCTCGATCACTAGATGGTTGCTTAAGAAAATTAAAACGATTCTTTCAAAAGTATTTTCCGAATCGATCCTTTAGTCCTTCCTTTACCATCATTAAACGTTCTATGAAAATTGCAGGTTATCGTAAATATATACAAGAAGAAGCTAAAAAGGAGATGGAATCAGTAACACAAGAGTCTATTCTTTAAAAAACTTTCAAAAAATATAGAGATCATTGCTTTTATGGATTGAAAAAGATAACCAGATTGGATCTTCAAAAGCACTTCGTAATCTGAAGTAGAACTCAAAACACTTAGATAGGTTCAAAAAAAATAGGATAATCATTTCTTTCTAGTAAAACGAAAAATAATTAAGAAGGAAAAATCTCTTACCTTTATTGAAGCATTTGTCGTAACGTAGAAGCTGCGTTGAAAGATGTTACCTCTTCAGCAGTACAGACTGATCTGTAGGGAATGTCGGATTGTTTAAATAGATAAGTGAGAGTCTGGATAATTAAAAAACCATAAGGATCAAATCGATTAAATTGATAGAAAAAAAAAATTCTCTCTTTTCGTCCGAAATTGATGTCTTCAATTTTTCGAAATTGTGAGACATCATTTTCGGACGAAAAGAGGGGTAATTTCTAATTGCACCCAATGTAAGATAGAGTCACGGTTTGTTTTTTCAAAAAATTTGAGACATTTTCAGACGTACATTTTTTAATGATCCAGTTCATTACGGATCCCGATAAAACCGAGCTATATTCCTATGCACACACTGAGGTTTTCCTTGAATCATAGCCTTTACTTGTGGAAATTGACACATGCATTCATGCTGATTGAACCCCCTATAGATAAATGTACCATTTTGACAAACGTCTTTCGCCAATTCTCCACAATCCGGTCCATTGTAAAAAGCTGGATCCGTACAGTAACACGACCACTGATAGAATCCATTTTTTTCGGTAAGAATAATCATACCTCCTTTTTCAGTTTGACACGGGTAAGGATTCAGTTTGGGCATACAGAGTCCTCGAACACATTGCATTTCTTCCCCGTTTGTGCAAAAAAAATCACATGTATCCACACACCGGACTTTTTCTCGTCGACAATCTTTAAGCGGTATAGATTCGTTCATGGAGATGGAATCCGATTCTATGACAGAAGTAGGAAAGAAAAATAGAAAGAGACCAAACATCATCAAGAATATATACATTTCAGCCATCTTTTTTTTTTCTTTGGAAAAAAAACAAAGGATAAGGATATGGAAAGACGAGTTGATCAACACGAAGAACGTCGATCTTGTCGTCAAACGGCTCTTCAGTCTAAAATTAATACTTGGCGAGATGCTTGTACGGCATGCTTTAAAATCATGGATGATTGGGCCACGATCGATTTTAAAAAATTCCATTTCATATTTGAACGATGGGTCTCGATTCTCAATCGTATCTTGGAAAATCCAATTCGTCGATTGGACCGTTACAAAATGTCCATGTATTATTGTGAAGAGCCAGGAGGACCCAAAGAGGTTATTCAGTTATATATTAATGAAACCGAAACCGAGGAAGGAAAAATTCCCGTCTACGTTATTTTTAATCTTTTCGAGTTTATTAAAATTCATCGCAATTACTGCTTAAACTATTCCACTTCGAACAAGATGCTGGTAGATCAAAACAGGGGCACGATCAATATGAACACCTATTATGCTAATCAGGTCAATGTAGATCAAACTCGATTTTATCGTAATGAAACGACATGGCAATTATTATTCATTTTTACTTTACATGCCTTGGCTCATTTAGATGTGTTTGATTTATACGATCACGCTTACTATGATACACACCAGCACGTTCGAGATTCAGTTTTCTTCCGATTATATTTCTATGGACAAGTCATTTGGGGAATATAAAGCAAAAAAAAATGTCTTATCTTTCAAAGTTCCTATTGAGTATGTTCAAAAAGTGTTAGAAGAGAAATTAAATCGAAACGTGCGTCGTTCTGAATTGACAGGGACATGTTCGTTGGGGCACGTTTTATTCGACTTGTCTCATTTACAAAAATTTTTTCCCCGCTATAGTCCAGAAGAGTTTATAAAGTTTCGAGACGATAAATTTATAATCATTCCGGGAAATTACTGGTATGACGCTATGAGTGAAGAACCTCGTGTCCAAGACTATGTAAAACGTTTCTTAAACCGTAATAAAGTAGAAATAAATCCAAATATGCGGCGTCGATCTCAACGTCAACGTTCTAGAAGTCGATCGAGAAGTCGATCTCAAAGTCCAACGAGAGTCCGAACACGATCTCAAAGTCCAACAAGAGTCCGAAGTCAATCTCCAAGTCCAACAAGAGTCCGAAATCGATCCCGAAGTCGCTCTTCGAGTATAGATATACCCATTCGGCATTACTTGGCTCCTCTACCCAAAAAAAGAGGGAGAAAGAGAAAGTCTAAACTCAAAGCTCGTGTTGGCTACGATCAAAAGTTTATAAAAGCCCTCGAGACAAACGAATCAGGTCTGATTCTAAAACCGACTCGAGGAATGGATCGAGATTTAAATTTGCCGGGATCTATTTGTCGGGGTATTCGCCAAGTCTGTCGCTACAAGGATCCTCAAACGAAACGTTACATCAATTTTGTTCGTGACGGGAGTGAAGACGATGAGTACGTGCTGCAACTGGAATATTAACAAATGATGGGATTTTCTAACGGATTAAAAGCTAGCGGGACAAGAGCCTTCCAGTGATCCGAATAATATAAATTATAAGGATCGTAATCATATACATAAGACGGTAAAATGGCTTTATCGGTATGATTCTTCCAAGCATAATCATCTCGAAGGGACAATAATACTGATTTAGAAGTGCACGGTGACAATAAACCTTGAATCATGCGTGTTTCCAGTAAAAGAGATGAACGAGGTCCAAAATATTCGGGATCCATAATTTGATGAGTGATCTTGGCCGTTTTATAGTTATACACCCATAGTCGTATGGACTGGGGTAAATATCGAGTACTTTCGTCGTGAGTTAAGTTCAAAAATTCTCGAATGGCAGGAATGTTACTATTCAGATACATTATGAAATTATAAATTTGTTCTTCGAACATCTTGTATTTAAACATATCAAATTCAGCAAGATGGTGACTGGACAGTTTAACACGAAAACATTTTTCCGGATATTGATTTATATTAAAATCTTTAGGATCGATTTGTCGTCGAATAACCAATTTACTACTCTCGTCCGAAGTGATAAATTCCAGTTTATATTGATTTGGTTCTTCTAAATATCTTTGATTCAACTCGAAACATGGGGAGTCAAATCGTTTTACTTTCCCGTCTGATTTATAAACCTCTTTGTAATAAATATCCATGACCACATAATCCACTAAAATGGGATATTTTTTCTGTTTCAATAAATCGAGGACGAGTTGTTTATAATCCATCTTCTTGTTTATCTCGCAGAAAGCCACGTTCGAATGAGTTGACGAATAGGCTCATGGGGCATGAGTTCTTGAAAAGTATCTAAAACCTCGGCCAGACTGCGTTGTCGACTTTTACAAATCAGTTGATGCGTTACATCGTTGAAGACGACTTTCTCAGAGAGAATGCATTGACCACGACATTTCTTCTTAAAATAATCCTGATGCATGAGTTTCACGTACCGAATAATGTCTCGAGTCGTTCGTCGTTTCAAGAACCGATGCCATTTCTTCTCGTTTAAAAATTCTCGATGACCGATGCGTTCTCTCTTTTCCACATTCAGAGCTCCAATATCCACGAGCACGGGATGATGGTCCGTGTACACAAAAGAACATAATTTTAAAACGGGAGCCGTTCCTCCGAGTCGATAACAAATACTACACAAGAAAACAATGAACGTGTAAAACGTTTCTGCTAAATATTCCGGTTGAAGAATGCGAGCACTATAAAGTCCAGGATTCATTTCAAAGAGACCTATTGTATATCCCGAACGTTCTCGGAAATGCGTCGCAAAAGGCAACACATACTCCGAACTCAATTGTCGATGAAGAAGGATCAAATCGAAAAAATGTTCGGGCAAGTCACAAGAGCTGCTGGCACTGTAAGATCTCCACTGCATCGAGTGGGAAGTAAACAGGCAGTGGAATCGTCTTTGATTGAAATTATTTAAAATGAGAAAACAGGCATAATCAAAATGCCAAGGACATTTGGAAGGAGCATAATAAACAATTTCTTTCACGTGTTCAATAATAGTATGAGTGGTGGATCGACTCATCTTCTTCTTTCTTTAAAAAAGAAAGATGGTCGTGGTCTGTGTCTTAGATATGGATGAGACGCTTGGATACTTTGAAGGAGAAACATTTCAAATTCGACCCAAAACCAATTTCCTGATCCAGTTTTTACGTCTTTGCAATATCGATATCATTTTGTGGAGTAAAGGTTCGGATGATTATGTCGAGCGAGTGATCAACAGTTCATTGCACGATATTGCACGATATGCGTATCGGATATTTGGCCGCACGCAATGCGAAAAGTCGTGCCGAAAGTATAATATTTCAAAATGTTCGGAACATATCAGAGTCTTGTACGATTACGACATTCTTTTAATTGGGGTCGATGATAACGTCAATGAAAATATGGACGAGCGCTATGATTTAAAAATTCACGTGAAGCCGTACAAGCAGATAGATCCCCGTGATCAAGAACTGTATAAAGTCGTGGAAAAAATTACACAATTTTGTATAGATCATCAACGAGAGTTGTAGATGAAGCGAGATAGGGTTTTTGCTATGTCAGCTGGGAACCCCATTCCGTATAGAGAAATGAATACGAGAAAGTTATGTGTATATAGTTCTTGAAGCAATGACGTCATTTTTAAACAAACCAATAGTGAGCCAGTTTTAAAAAATGATGATTGGGAAAAGGTCGGTTGAAAATCTGGCTGGAAAAAATATGTCAGAAAAATTTACAACCATTAAAAAAAAAAAAAAAAAAAAAACTTTTTGTTAATTTTTATCATGTTTTCTAGACATGATAAAAATTAATGACCCCCTTTTTTGTTTTCAATGATGTCTCAGCACCATGTTCCTAAAATACACCATGACTCACCATTTCTAAAAATAAAATTCCAAGAAAAGAATGAGTCATAGTTTATTTTTAGAAATGGTAAGACATCATTCAGAGACAAAAGGGTGGTAGTGTTAATTTTTATCATGTCTAATGACATGATAAAAATTAACAAAAAGTTTTTTTTTTTTTTTTTTTCCTCCAGATATTTTTCTTCCAGCTCTCATAATTTTTTTTTCCACTCGACTTCATTTCATCAACCAAACAAGACATTGCAAAATTCTTTCTAGAATGAATTCTCGCTTATCTATTTAAGTCATCCCATTTTCGCTTCAAATCAGTTTGTGCTGCTGAAGAGGTAACATCTCCTAAGGCCAGTAGTCTAATAACCAAGATACTACATTCTACTTTGTTCGAAAAGAAGAAATCTATTGAGTAAGAATGGATTATTCGTTGATTATCAAAAATATTCTTTCTTCTCCCATCCTTGAGAAAGCTATCGACGAATTAAAAGAACGTCAAGGTGCTCTCAACTTAATATGTCCCAACTGGGAAGATGTTTTAAATCACGATCCGCTGTACGAGACACATTGTCAACAAAAAGTTCAATTTTCCAAAGGAACTCGAAAAGATACTGTTCACATCCGAAACATTATTGGTTTACAAAATTGCTATAATGTTCTCGTGGCTGGTTATTGGTATTTGAAACCGGGGGAGAATAATAAAATAGGAACTTCGTTCATGACTCGACTGTGTGCTCCTTTAACTAAAATTGGCGAAAGCATGAAAGAGAATCCGCAACACAAATTTGCGGAGAATTGTCGTTTTTTCATGGACCGGTGCGATCCCGCATTTTGCTCTGCTTGTAAAGGAGCCCAAGATAAATTTCAAATTCATAGAAATATGTGGTGTATACGAAAGAGTCGGATCTTTAATGGAGAGGGTTTAAAAAATACTTTTCAGTGTTCGATTGAAAATATGTTTGGTACGACGACTTCTTTTCTAGGTATTCTAAACCTTCAAATTTCTAACCGGTACACTTTCGGAGAAAATTCGTACAAGGTAGGAGGTTTAGTTCGCGAATTTATCTTATTTAAAGAATCTGTTCTGTTCTCGACCGATCTGGATATCGAAACTCCTCTTTCCCTCCCTGTAGTCAAAGAGATGGAAGAAGGGGAAGAGAAGTGTCCCGAAATTATCGGCATTCCCAATTACTTCAAACCCGTTACTCATTTTTAAATAAGAAGAAAGCATTTAGAAATGGATTTATGGAAAATCCATCGTCGACATTTATTATCCAAACGACGTTACCGATTTTTTGCCAAGATGGCTCAAAAAGAAATGGATCAACTTCCCTATCTCACCCCTCATAATATGTTTATTCATCGAGGTTTATCGGAATCGCTGTTGAGTAACAGTTTTGTGATTACCGATCATATGCTTTCCAGCATTATACACCGAAAAGATAATATTGATCCTCAGTACAGTCAATATTTGAACAAAATCGTTCCTTGCCGCAATTTTAATCAACCTCTCCTCCTTCAGTTAATAGCCACCTCGATCGCGGAAAAGGTGAAACCGGAACAGAAAGAATTACCGATGGACACAAGAGGACTTCCTAAAGACCCAATAGAGGATCCAAACGCTAGGAAAGTAAGTGTTATTAAGGGGGGTCCAGGAACCTCCACGGAGGATGCACTGAATCAAATGTTTGGCGTAAACAAGTAATTTAAAAAATAATGGACGACCCTGTCAAAATGGTGAAGGCTCAACGAAACGATATGGTCTACAGTGTTCGAAAGTATTTATTATCAATCCAGAATCTACAAACCAAATATAAATTTTTGCAATATTTTGAACAAATAGGGGCCCAACGAGATAATGCCGGTCTGGTGCATGAAGATCGAGGCGATAAAATAAAAGTTGTGAACCTCTATTGAAAAAAAGAAGATGACGCTTTGGATATTTCTTCTCGTCTTTTATCTTTACCTGATCATGATCTACCTGTTTCGAAACGAGTCACAAACGACTACAACCCCTCCTTGGCAATCCATTTCTTACCACCCTCCTCAGCGGACGACGCTTTATTCGACTTGCATTCACGCAACCGATTGTGACGACGATCAAATATGTTTTCGGGGTGAATGTCTTCCCAAACTCCTTCCCCATGCTACTTGTTCTTCAGCTACGGGAGAGTGGGTTCTGGTGAATCAAAAAGGATTGAAATTCGCGACCTGTTTTTGTAAATACCCTCATCTCGTCACGCAAAAAGAACGCGGGGGGAATTGTGACGTAGACATTGCTTGCGGACCTCACGGCCGATTAGAAAGTTTAGACAAAGATCCTTTGAAAGAAGGTAAATGTGTTTGCGATTTTGGATACAAGCCGCTTTTGCAAGGTTTCGGGTGTGAAGAAATGACCGCTCACGAACGATTAGCGTTTTCGAAGGAAGAAGAAAAAAACAACGTATGGGATCCAACCGTATTTTCCGAAAAGTATCTCGCGTCTTTCCAAAAACCCGGTTACTTCCAGCAGCCCTGTTCCTTCAATGCTTTTACAGGTCAGCCTTTAAAACATACTTTTTATCATGCAGAATTTGGAAGTTGTGTGTGCGATCCGAGGTATGGGAATATCGGGGTGCGACTCGATCATCCCTATTATTTGAAAAATAACGATAAGGGCTATAATGCTTGCGCGAATATTTTTAAAAGCGAACCCGATTCCCCGATCCATCATGTGAAACTGTTTGCCTATTTCTACATGTTTGATTATTCGCCGGTCGCGTTCATCGAATTTGAAAATTTAGACCCGACTCAATTATCCTATCCTTTCAATTATTACGTGGTCCAATCCAAGAAACACCATCTACAAATCGAAGAAACGTGGCCTTTTGACTACATGCAATATGTTTTTAAGTACCTTCCCTTTACGGTGCATACGCGTCACTGCCACGAAGATCCTATTTTTCATGTTAAAACGTGCTACGAAACCATTATTCGACAAAACCAGCTCACGCGTTGCCAGTTGATCGAGCAAGAACTGGATGGAAAATTAAGTCAACACGCGAACGCCTACACGCTCCTGTATCGATATCCCGTATGTCTTTTTTCAGAGGAGGATCGACGCGTTCCCGAAATTTATCAAGGCCATGTCGTTCTCAATCCTTTCCATTTACTGTTGAAAGCCCTCCCAAACCTTCTTCGATCGAACGGTATTCAGATGAAACCGAATGAGGAAGGCATGTGGCATGTTACGTTCGCTCGAGCTCCTTATGTAGAAACATATGCGGCGACGTTAGATCCAGCCGTCTTTCCCGATATTAAAGGAGAACCCACGAAAGCGTTGGAGAAAGGTCATTTCTTTTAAAGAGAAAGAGAGAGAAAATCAAAATAAAAGAAAGGGAGACATATAATCAAAATAAAAGAAAGGGAGACATATAATCAAAATAAAAATGAAACGCGCTCATGAAGAATCCAAAAAGGAAATGGACCATGAAGAGGGGGAGAAGGAGGAAGAAGAACCTACCCATAAACGAATTAAACAGTCGGACGTGTCTCTATTATTAGAGCTTCAAAATAAACACACGGATCCCGGTCAGCAAATGAATCGAGAATTGGAAACGGCTCGCTAAAAATATCTCGTTTCTTATCTACGGAAAGTCATTGAAAAACTGCCCATGAGTAAACACGTTCTAGATTCAACGACCGAAATTCCAGAAGGCTACGAAGGATTTTTAAAAATGTACAGTATCGCTAAAACATGCGTCCATTCGGAAATTCAGTTAAAAAAATTGATGGCGTTTAATTCCATCTTTGACATGTTGAATGGCGTGATCGGGAAAGTCATTCACGATAAATATATCGCTCCATATTTAACGAAACTCGTTACCGATCATGATTTGAATCGGGCTTTTGCCGTATTCCAAGAAACTCTGCAAGCAGACGATACGAACGTATCCACGGAACTCCATTGCGTTTCGTTTTTGATTCAAGACGAATTGTCAAAGAAGGAACCTCTCAAAGTCCCCAATCCTTTGTATAATCGTTTCACACAGCAAATGTATGCCGTCAGTAAATACGTGACAAGTATATTAATGGCGATCGCAGCGAATCATGCAACTGCATCTACGCCTGACTTTGAAATGATCGGAACACCTAGAAAAGGAGAAAAATAACCAATGAAAAAAAAAAAGCTTAGGAATACGAAAAGTCCATTAGTAACAAAACATGACAATGTAAGTTGGAAAAATTTTCTAAGAGCTGAAAAAAAAAAAAAAAAAAAAAAAAAAACTTTTTGTTAATTTTTATCATGTCTTTAGACATGATAAAAATTAACTCTACCCCCCTTTTTCTTTTTTGTTGTGAATGATGTCTCACACTTTCTAAAACTAGATTTCTAAGCAAAAGAATGAGTCATATCGTTCTTGGAAATTTATTTTAGAAACATGTTGACACCTCATTCAAACCAAAATAAGGGGTGAGGGGTAGTAAAGTTAATTTTTATCATGTCTAAAGACATGATAAAAATTAACAAAAAGTTTTTTTTTTTTTTTTTTTTTTTTTTTTTTTATATTCAATTCGATGTGGACAAGAAGTTACCCTTTTTTAACCAGAATAAACTTTCACTTAACTAGTTAAATCGTCAGTCAGTGCTGTGGACTGGATCCAAGCTTATACTCCATCATAGGAAAAACCTTCTTATTTGGGTCCATATTCTTAAAAGAATTTCTTTTTTTGAATGTCTATTCTCCATTCGATAAACCACGCAACCAACACCAGAAACACGATCCATCGAAACTGAAATATATAGAAGAGTTTAGGAAAGAAATGAAATCCATGGAATATAGTTTCGGCCGCTTCATGGTATCGTAAACGCCGATCAAGGTTGACGAGCTGTTTAACCGGTTCAGGAGCGATTAATAATTGTCTGTCTTGATTCACCAGAATCACGGAATGAGCCCAATCCACCTCATTTAAAGAATCCACGTTGAATTTTTCTGCCGAGGGGTAATTGGGATAAACATGTTCCGTTACATATCGTAAATGCGCGTCTAAGAATTGAGCTGTAAAAATAATATTTTTGCGATACGTCAATAACAACTGACTTCTTAGAAATTCTTCCTGATAAGGAATCTAAGCTGATGAACGATCAAGAATCGTTTCCATCATGATATTATTTCATGTACTCTGTTTTTTTCTTCTTTACCTATTCCAATGTTTCATGTACCGAAATTTACTCGTCTATTATTCGGGACAATCGATCCCTTTTCATTTCAATCTTCTTCAATGGTATCGACAAGTCCATCAAGAAATCACATAATAAAGGAATCATTAGTGGATAAAACAATGTTTGGTTTTAATCTTCGTTCGACTCTCGCCATAACCATTTTAATATGTCTGGTGACAACACTGGTCATCATGGCCCTCATCGTATATCGTCTCTCCTACGGCAGTGTGGCTTTCGTTTACGATGCTGCTGATCCGAATAAAGTCACGACCAAAGGAACGACAGCGAGCGATTTCTGGGCCAACAATAAAATGTTGCTCATTGCTCCAACGGTTGTCAATGTGATCAATATACTAATGGTCGGTTTATTACTTTACGTGTAACCGAAAAGAGAATAAAGACTAGATTCAAAAATACATCACGATGGATACAAAGGCTATCATGGTAATTATCTTATTAGGAATTGTATTTGTCTCGTTACTCAATTTCGGCTACCTGGCAACAGCTATTTACAGTGATGCGACACCCAAAACATTAGCCGAACATTTTAATCAACGCAACTGGATGTTTTACGGAAATATAATGCTACATATTATTGCTCTGATGCTAGGTGGAGGCATTTTTATGAAAAAGTAATGATTTAATTCAAAAAAATATGACAAGACCTACCCAAGATGAATCCAAAATCTTTCAGAGAAATACTTTCATAGATAACGATGAGTCACTCGTATTCATAAACACGTTCAAGGTGATGGACGGGCGTAACTTCAATCCAAGAAGAAATATACCAACAACTGCTTTTATTGACATCTTGCCCACTCAAGAAGGAAGAACAAGAATGATCAGAGTCAGCTAGAAAAATTTCTCAAGAGCTTAAAAAAAAAAAAAAAAAAAAAAAAAAAAAAAAAAAACTTTTTGTTAATTTTTATCATGTCTTCTAGACATGATAAAAATTCACTCTACCCTCCTTTTCGTTTTAAATGATGTCAACATGTTTCTAAAAATAGATCTCTAAGAATGAATCATACTTTTCTTGGAAATCTATTTTTAGACACATGTTGACATCATTCAAAACGAAAAGGAGGGTAGAGTTAATTTTTATCATGTCTAGAAGACATGATAAAAATTAACAAAAAGTTTTTTTTTTTTTTCTTTTTTTTTTTACTACTAGAGAATATTTTTCTCAGCTCTCAGAAATTTTCCCAGCCAACTCAATTGACCAGACATCACCATTTTCTTACAATAATGAACTTTCACTTATTTATTTAAACCATCCCAGTTTCACTTCAAATCAGTCTGTGCTATGACCTGAATACAAGCTTCGGTTCAGGTATGTTAATAATATATTTTTTGTTTCTTTGGCTTTTCGCGTTTAGTTTATGTGATTCGTCTTTCGCTATAGAGATCCAATATCTTATAAAGGCAATTTTGATTTAAGATGGTCACCATTTTCGCCATTTTCCGTAGCGCTTGATCTGCTCGAGTGTCCATGTTGCGTCTATCTTCATAAGACATATCTAAATACAGCTCATTGGCGTTCGGTTCAATATTTAGGTGATACACTTCATGATTGCGTTCTTTGTCCATGAGAAACTTGAACACATCAAATTCATTTGGCCGGCGATCTGATTTGAACGGTTTCAGGACTCTCGGACTGTAAAGTCGTTTCCCCTTCGGATCAAAGACGAAACCCGGACAAGGTCCACCTTTTTGAGAACGAACTTCCACCTCGTCCGGTTCGACATCTTCTTCGACCTGTCGGCCATTGTCGGAACGATACTGTAATTTAAACCGTCGCCAATTGTCAATAAACGCGTCGAGAGTATCCTCCGATTCTGGAAAATATTGTCGGTAAAGCGTTTCGGCTTGAGTTTGTTCTTTGGGTAATAAATTGGCATACTCCACATATTCAGTGAACAATTTCCGGAAAATAGGATCTTTCTCACTTAAATAAGTGGCCATTTCATCCAACGTCATTTCGTATAACTGTTCGACAAAATTCATGATGGAAGTGCTTTTTTCTTATTATTATTATTATTGAATTTTCAAAGCGGACATTATATCTTCCATTCTCTCACGTTGATAGCGGTATTTTAAATATTTGAAAGATGTAATGGCCATGAGCGCTAGAAAAATTACGAGCGTTAAGACCGTGAAATGAAATTTAAAGTGAGTTTCTTCCTCATGCACAATCAACACGCAAATGGAATAGAGTAATCCGCCCGCTAAAGCAAAGATACCGAACGGTTCTAGCTTCGAAATATTCATGGGGATCCTAAAAGCGACTGGGCAACTCTCAAGTTAGTAAATACTTTATTCCAAAATTCTTCGTGAATAGCGAGCGAATTTTCTAAAGAGGCCTGGAACGTTTCGTACTGAGGCAGAGTTTGAGCAAACGATAAAATACAGTCTTTGGGGTTATTTATCGGCGTATGAACTAACCATTCGCGTAACCGGTTCCACGTCTCGGGCCAACATTGAATTTCTTGGTTGAACCGATCGGCAATCGAGGGACCGAACGTTTCATTCAAAAACCAAGAAATGCAAGCTACAGTTTGTTTCATAATCGTTTCTGAATTCATGGTTCCTTATTTTTAAATATTTTTTTTCATTTATTTCAGAAAAAGAAGAGCAAAGAATGAATCATTTAGACGAATTGTTTCAGTACCTTCTCCAACACAAGAAAACAATTGTGTTTGGTAACCTGAGTCGATTACCCTATGTGATCAACGATTACATTTCCAAACATTTATCCCACCTCACCATTTTTGTCATTTGTCCCTTTTATACGTACCCGTCTTCCCCTCATGTGCGTGTGATTAAACCGGAAGAATTGAGCACGAACACGTGCGATTTATTATTCTACATTGAACCTTTTCCGCATGCCGTTTTACACCACGACATTAAAACGGCTCAACACCTCGTCATTTTAACGAGCCACATGATTTTTATCGATCGATACCATACGTGTTCCTATTTATCCTATTTTCATTTCCCGGGAAGTTTAGAAAGGTATATGGAAAAAACCAAACAGCTGATGGATTTGGAACAGACGTTCCTTTACAAAACGGATCTACCCGAAGTTAAAGAGTCCAAGAAAGCTCTTTCGATCGGTCCTAGTCCTACCCTGGATCGATGGATCGGTCCCGAGAATCCCGATCCGACTCCCTTAGAAAACATGTCATGGATTTTAATCGATCTCACGTCCTTCCGGAATACGTCGTCACTGTTATTTCATTTTTGGACAGCTTTTGATTACATGCTGAGTCATATTGATCGCATTGAAGGCTGGCAATTGTGTTTTAAAACGTCCGCGGAAGCTCGTGCTTATAAGAAACTCGTTCAGAAATGGATCGATTATCTCTGTTGTAGGGAATTCCAGCACGGGAACGTGTTACAATTGAATGTAATTCTCTCCCTCACGCCTTTTTATCGAGCAGGGACGGTCGATCTTCCCATTATTTTAGAAAAGAAACGATTCGGACCTTTGGAATATATTCTTTGCACATCGGTTCAAGATGCGTATCGAGCTTCTATGCGATATAACTTAGATCCTGTCGTTGGATCCGTGTTTCGATTGAAATAAAGTCAGAATGAATGATCCTAACGAGGATGATGTTGCGAAGGAAATTCCACCTCTTGGAAATTCCCGAAGTTATTTATTATGACGATATTCTACCTTCACAAATTCAAAACCAAGTCGACCTTCCCGACGATTTCGAACTTCAATTTCCTCTCCACACGTATGCCAAATCCGATGTAACCACTAGCCCTTACATTATTCGACCGTCCGTTTCTCCTTCTTCTCGAAGTTCGAGTCCAAGTTCAAGAAGAAGTCCAAGAAAACGCAGTCCGAGTCCAAGAAGGAGCAGAAGTCCAAGTCTAAGCAGGAGCAGAAGTCCAAGTCCAAGAAGAAGAAAAAGTCAGAGAAATCGTAGTCGTAGTTTAGAAATACGTCATTCTAGAAGAAGAAGTCCTGTAAGAAGAAGTCGTTCGGCTTCCTTTTCATCGTCTGCATCTTCTTCTTCCTCTCCTTCCAATATCAATCGTAGAGGAACACAAAGACCCATTCGTAGAAGACCTATGAGAAAACGTCGAGGATACGTTCTTGGATCTCGAACCGTTCGTGTGGGTCCTAATCGATTGCTTCATAAATATGGTAACCATTCCATTACGTTTGTGACCGAAGGTGGGGCCCACATACGAAATAAGAAAATTCCCAATAAAGCTTGTCGATATCTATTAAGTCATTGCTCACGACGGCATCCAACAGCTCGAGATCGATTGCCACGACAAGCTCGTATTGTTTTGAGAAAGAAAAGAGCTTAAACACAACGAGTTGAAAAAGAAACAATATCCAAGCAATTCAAGAAAATAATAAAGTTCACTTACCAAAATGTGTATATAATAGACTTTAACTGAAGCTCTTTCGAGGCTGGTATCCAAAGCACAGACTGATCTGAAACCAAAACTCGAGTAATTTAAATAGTTAAGTGGAAATCCTTTTTCTGGTTTTTATCGATCGAACCAACTGGGAAAAATTTCCAAAGCTGTATTAAAAAAAAAAAAAAAAGAAAAAGAAAAAGAAAAAAAAAAAAAAAAGAAAACTTTTTGTTAATTTTAATCATGTCTTCAGACATGATTAAAATTAACTATCCCCCCTTTTGTTCAAATGATGTTAATCTGTTGTCTCGATATGTTTCTAAAAATAGAACATGACTCATTTCTTTCTTGGAAATTTATTTTTAGAAATATGTTCGAAAAGATGAGACATCATTCCCAGACAAAAAGAAGAGAGAGTTAATTTTTATCATGTCTAAAGACATGATAAAAATTAACGAAAAGTTTTTTTTTTTTTTTTTTTTTTTTACTACCCAACTTTTGCTTCTCCTTTCTACCTCCCCCCTTTCGTTTCACAGTATATAAACAGCTGGAGCTGAGACGATTTTCTCATTTCATACTGAGGACAAGATGGATCAGGAAAACACTGTAACCCTGGAGCCTTTGACATTACCCTTGAAGGATCGTCTCAAGTACGTGTTGGATGAAGTCGTGCTGGAAGAATTTAATCAATCTAATTTGTTTACGACTAAAACCACCGTTCAGTTGAGAGTTTTAAAAAGAATAGCTAATATGATGATGTTTCCGTGGACCTTGATTCAAGATTTGAAACCTCTTGTACCCGTCCATCGATACTGTTTAAATACCATTTGGCGTTTATGGATGGATGTGCAACAGCAGTTGGTACAAAATAAAACCATCTCCACGCCAGATGAATGGAATATGATCGAGAAAGTTTTATCTAAAGACTATTCTAGATCGACCGATCTAATAAGACTTTCCAACATCTTATTCAAACGACAGGAAATACCTAAGATAGAAGTGTATAAATTATTTGCCGTAGACGGATTGCTGGGCGAGGATCTGCAAAAGTATGTTTTTAATCTACAGTACGGAGGAGATGAAAAAACACCTTTAAACGAACAAGAAGCTCTAGATTTTAAAGCAGTTCATGCTCGAATCGTCCGTTGTTTATATCACGAAGTTTCCAAACGATCGGAATCTCTTCTCTACGTGGATGTGATTCGACGTACTATAGAAGAAATAATAAACACTACACCTTCTACCATTGATGAAGTAAGCGAATGGGGTGCATTGTATTTAAAGTATCTTGGAGAGGATCTATTTTCAAATATATTTTACGAAATTAAAGTCTGGAAGACGAAAGAATTGGAACAATACCAGGCGAAAAAGAATCAACAAGAAAATAATTCTCAAAAGAGAAAGAATGTGAGAGAGGATCCTAGAATCAAGAAGAAAAACAGAAATAATATGTCGGACCCTACTTTAGCTTCGAGTGATTATTTCGACCCTTCGATTGTCGATTTACAACCTGTTCGTTATCCTTCTCCCAAGAGTCCACCTCCATCGGAAAAGGGGGAAGAAGATCCTATTTCTCCCGAGAGTCCACCTCCATCGGAAAGGGGAGGAGAAGATCCTGTAGAAGCTTCCTTCGAAAGACTAGAGTGTGAAGACGAAAATGTAGAAACTACAAGTAGTGAACAAGGCAAAATGAACCCCTAGAGACTCGGAACATTTTTTCCATGGCTCTTTAATGGAATATAAAGAGTGGACAGTCCAATAATACATTGAAGATATGTGGGAGACTATATATATATTTTTTGGAATAGATTAAATACTTTAGATGCACAAATATTAGACGAAATGAACTTGTTTTTGTCCTTTACAAGAAGAACTACTAACCATGATAAAATGTTTTTCGAATAGCATCCTTTCCAAAATATTTTTTCATCAGGTTCCATCCTCAACTGTAAAAACTGATTTTGACAAGATTTTTATAGATAAGATAGTTCATTAAAAAAAATTTTGAGAACTGGTTTTTATCGCTATTCCATACGCAACTGTAAAAACTAAAATTTATAGGATTTTATAGTTGAGACAATTTATTTTTTAATTAAAAAAATTTTTTTTGGAACTGGTTTTTGTATATGTTCCATACGCAACTGTAAATACTGAATTGAATGTCATTTTATACTTGTTACTATATAAAAAAAAGAATCCTTTTATTTTTGTTGTTAAAAAAAAGCAACAACATCGAACATTTTTTCAATATATAGGAACAAAGCCCTCCTCCAAGATGAAATGGGATTCGTTTCAAAATAGAAATGAATATACTGTCACTTCTTACGATCTCGATCACGCTATTCGGTATGCTCAAGAAGCGACTCAACTCTATATTTACGAACAAGCTCTTCAAAGTCGGTACGCTTTTATTTTTAAACATACCACCTTCCAAATAAGAAAAGCCGACTCCAAACGGGATTACTACATACCTAAAACCCTCGATCCGGAACAATGTCACGTCGTCGAAAAATTTGTTTTTACGCAAACGGGATGTGACATGATTGCCTGCTTCCCTTTTCAAGAAAATTTAGAATCGTGTTCCCCGGAAGATGAACCGCGATGGATTCGACTCGGAACGGGTTTCAGTTTAGCTTGCCAACCCGCCTGCGATCGTTTATATTCCAACACGCAGCAGAGTATGGACACGGAATATCGAAATGGAAAATGTGTAGCCGTAAATCTCGCCAAGAAATTATTAGCTCTCTTGCCCGAACAAGTTTTCTTTCAATCAAATCATCCTTCTCTTCCTCGTCATCATGCCGGCCTCAATCTCGTCGAGGGTCATTTACGACTCAACCAGCCTTATTGTGAAGCGTACGGTCTTGTTTTCAACGGGTCTGATTGTGTGACGACGACGGGGCAAGATATTGGCGAATTTTTCTTGGGAAGCAGTATCTATCGATCTATTTCCACTCTGCAAAAAAATCATACGTTACCACCATATCCTCCTCATCTTCCCGACTTTGTACAAAACTGGCTCAAGAAACATGTGAAACGGTCATTGGTTCATGAATTGGCGATTGATGTAGGGATCGATATCGGATTAGAAGCCGCGCAAAAAATCCTTGAAAAACGGATGCCTAAACTCTTAACCAAATTGAGTATGCAGTCTCTTCCCATTCAATCGGCCATCCTTCAAGCCGTCGTTCGGACCCAATTAAGTACGCTCGCAACACTTTCCAGAATCGCCGCGACAGGATTCTCGGTTACTTCCAATGTGCTAACGGGTATAAGTATTCTGTCCGCCGTACTCGATATATTGGATCCGTTTCATTTCAATAAAGTGCTGACCGCTCGAATTCTTTACGATATCGACTGGCGATTAGACGTTCAGTTTTATCAATCGGAAACGGACCATGTTCTAGAAATCACACCCGATCTTCTATGGGACGTGTTAGAAGAAGATGCGAGCGATCGATACCTCTTCTTTGCCGAGAAAGTGCAAGAATATTTAGATGCTATCCATAAAGTGCCCATGACCGATCGACCCCAAACGCGAATGTCATTTCTCCAAAAATCACGAACAGACGAAAGAGCCCCGAAAAATTGGATTTATTTCACGATAATTGTTTATTTGTTAACAGGATTCATCTTCCTATTTCAACCCTACATGCATTACTTATGCGTGACCATCTTTTTCCTATTTGTGTTTTATTTTTATCGTCATTCTAAATGAAAGCTGAAGATTTTTGGAGGGGAAAAAAACGAATGACTTGGAGGGAGAGTAACTAACCAGTGAATAAACTAAAAAATCAGTTAGTACTTACAAATTACAAGATGTTTCTTCTTTCACAGCACAGAGTGATCTGAAGTGAAACTTGGAGTTTAAATAGATAAGCAAGAATCCCTTCCAGAAACAATTTTGACATGTCTGGTTTTGTGGATCAAGTCGGCTGGGGGAAAACTGTAAGAGCTGAAAAAAATTTCTAGATTAAAAAAAAAAAAAAAAAAAAAAAAAAAAAAAAAAAAAAAAAAACTTTTTGTTAATTTTTATCATGTCTAAAGACATGATAAAAATTAACTACCTCCCCCTTTTGTCTGGGAATGTTGTCTCACACTTTCTAAAAATAGACCATTACTCCTTTCTAAAGAATAGAATTCCAAGAATGAGTCCTGGTTTGTTTTTCGAATGGGTGAGACATCCTTCCCAGACAAACAGAGGGGACAGTTAATTTTTATCATGTCTATAAGACATAATAAAAATTAACAAAAAGTTTTTTTTTTTTTTTTTTTTTTTTTTTTTTTTTCAGCTGTGAGAAATTTTTTCCCAGCCGACTCGATGGACAAGATACCATTTTTTAATAATGGACTCTCGTTTACCTATTTAAGCTTTCCAAGTTTCGTTTCAGATGAGTCCGTGCTGCGGATACTGTTCTCCTGAAGATCTTTCAATAATACCACTTTCTCGGATAAAATTCATCACCATTCGCTTTTTTAGCATAACTTAGATAGATATAGAGAAATTCCTCGTTTTTATGATCTTTCGGGTAATACTCATTTCCATTTTCGTCTCGTGCATATCGGATGTAATTCGTCTCTGGCTTTTCCCGAATTCTATCCTGTATATAATATTCTTTTCCAATGCTGGATTTAGGATAAATCTCTCCTCCCCTCGCATTGACAGCATACGTTTTCACATTTACATCCAATGAATTTAACGGGTATTCTCCTCCATTGTTTAATTTAGGATAAAATTCGTCTCCGGAATTGGATTTGGCGTACCGACGAGGAAGCGCTATATATTCATGACCCCGATATTTCACAGCGTAATATTCATTTCCATGCTCGTCTTTGGCAAAAATAGATCGATTGTCATTATCGAAATAATACAGCTCCTGTTTAGGTTTTTTAGGATCTTTTGGATATCGTTCTTTTCCAAATTCATCTATGGTGTAAACCGAAACCATGTTTTTTTCCTTTACCGATCTTGATATTTACATGAGTTACCTCCGATTATCCAGTTATCTTTTGATACATCTTTCGAATCCAGTCTTCAATCGATTGGCCCGTCGTTTTGAGATGTTCGGAATTATGAACGGTCAAATAAGCCATGTAAGCAGCTAGACCAAACGTGAGGACTAATAAAAATAAAAAGATGAGCCGGTTCGTTAAGAGGGTGACTGCGACTAGGATGATGCTGATATAAACCGTAGAGTAAAACAATATGCCTTGACCTAAATAACGATCCATTTTTTTTCTACTTTATTCCATTTGAATCAACGAGTCGGCCGAGACCGGATAGTCATCGGTCGGGACGGGCTTTTCGGTCATTTCACCTGTGTACAACAACGTCATGTCAGGATCGGGGAGGGCTTTTAATTTTCGGTCTTCCCAGTAAGCTGAACGAGGATGCGTGACGAGAATTCTAAAAAACAATTTCATGTCGCGCTCGGTCCAAATTTCATAGCTGAGGTAAGGAGGGGAATACCTTCGGGATGCTGCGTCGCATCAAAAACAGCTTCTCGTCCATCTATTTTATATCGCGCTCCATGTTCCGGTATAATACGACTCAGCTCTTGAACTTCAAGTCGAAGGGTTAATCCAGCCGGTAAAATCCCTTCATAGGCTTTTTCTTTGGGTACGCATACGTGATACCCGTACGGAGTGGCTCGAATTCCTTCTGTGGAGGAAGAAGGACAAAAGACAAAAGGTTGACGCCAATTACAAGTGGTGTATAATACGGAATCGGGAATAAACCGTCCCGATCGTATGCGATGGCCTTCACGACACGTTTCGGGAACGCTATAAGTCGAAGCCTGTTTCACGAATCGCTGCGACCAAAATTTCAAACCTTGCCGTCGAACGCGTTTCTTTCGAATTTTTCCCTTTTCGAAAAGACACATGTGAGGAGAAGTGGGTAAATAAATAGCTGTTTTCAATTGTTTGAGGAATGGGTACGGCGTGCAGTCGGGATGAGAACAAATATTATAACCGGGAATATAAACTTCTTCGTTGGTTTCGTCACAAGAGGTACGAGGTTCATGATCAAGAGTCGTCCAGGGCCGAATCCAATTCGCAACGATCGATAAATGATCGAATTTAAACACATCGAGATGCCGATACTGAAACGCGCCGGGGATGCGCGGTCGGCATTCATTTCCGTCAAAAAATGTTTGAGGAGGACACGTTTGAATTTCCCTCCGAGCGCAATCAAAATATTGATCGCTCGTATCACCTATCGCGAGTTTCGACGACGACGACTTATCCTCACAAGCCCATTCAACCGTATATTGATCCGACACTCGATAGCCTGGTTCTAGAACCGTACGTTTTCGGGTTGGATTACACGTGTAAGCTACAGCTCGATCCAAAGATGTTGAAAATGGATAGGACGGAAGATGTTTCGTATACTCGTGAGCGGGAACGACAATTTCTTTTGAGCTCGGTTGAACATTTTCACAGAAAAGAGGCGGTTGACATGTTTGGGACGTTTCGTCGTACACCATCGGTAAATGGAATAAGGCATCGCCGGTCCATGTATCCCAGGAAAGAGGACAGGATATAGTGTCGCGAACCATTCCGTTTTCACAAATCGCGTAACCCGGAGAGTACAGAAAAGATCCTTTTTGGACGATGGGGAGAGGTCGTTGCGTATTACCCGGAAATCCGTCGCAGAGATCAGACACGCATCGCCGATAATGTGTCGAATATTTTTCTCCGGGCGAACATCGAATCATTTTCGGTCGATGGCCACGACACTCGATATACGTCACCTCGTCAATCGGAAAATGTTGACCGTCTTCACAGTAAGATACGAAATGTTTTCGCGAAGTGCAAGCGTCGTAGTAGAAAAATGTCTTGGGCGGACAGGCGATTCGAATCGGTTGTTCGTTCTGGCATTCGTAATAAAAACGTCGATTGGATGGATCGGGTAAAACCGATCCGTCATGCTGATCGATGCAGGGATTGACGGGAATGCAGGTAGAAGGAGAATGTTCTTCTTGACACATGAGCACGTCTAGAACACGACCGTGCCGACATCGATAATAATAATACATCATGGACTTTTCGCGGGGTACAAAACTCTGCGATCGTAATAAAAACAGGTAGAGGTTTTTCTCCGTTGCGGGGAGCTGAGTATCATCGGGCTGTCCAAAACATTCATCTTTTTCCCAAATCCGTCCTTCCGCGAAATAATATTCGAGTGGGAGAGGAAACGTCCATGTTTTTTCCGTGGAAGTGTGAAACGAAACCTCGTTGTCGTTTGAGGTCTCGATCTGATATTGGAAACGCGTCGTTGTCGTCCGAGGAGAAGAAGGAACTTTCGGGGACGGGACCGAAAAATTATAGAAATACAAGTAGCAGTAGTATAAACTCAAAACGAATAAAAGTATGGCGAGCATCCAGCCTTTATTCATAAACGAGATGTGCCAATTATGGAAAGAGCAAAAAATTCAGAAAAAGGACGCAGCAGCGTGTTGTTCCAAACCGAATTATCGACATTTTTTAAAACAAGATCGCGCGTTGGATGAAATGCCGGCTCTGTATCGTGAATGTTTATCCTGTCAACAAAAAAGAAAGATCTTGGCGCGATAAAAAAGTAAGTCAGAATGGATTCGTATCGTCTAACCCGACGTTATTTTCGTCAATTGCAACGGCTTCACTTCCTCTCGCAAATGCGGCAACGCGATTGGTATCATCATATCGTCATCCAATACGTGATGGATCCCCAAAAAGGACGCCATTTCACACTTTTTCATCCGGCTATGGATACCCATACAGAAGAGTCGCTGGTCTTCTTTGGAAAACGTCGCTTGTTTCTTACGTTTATGTTGAAACGGATCGTTCACCAAGGTTTGAATGCCGAACAACGGTTACAACCGAACGCGTTATTACCTCTCAAATCGCTCGACGATCCCGTCTATGAAACACAACGCAAGGCTATTCAAAATATTTGGGAGGTCGATGCTCATTGGTATACTACGGAGAATAAAAACGATATTGCCGTGAAGAATACGGCTCCTTTCATCAAAACCGAACCTTAAGCTCTGTAATTTAAAATATCCATCGGATGAGTGAGATGATTCGGATACGACACGATTTCAATCGTATGAGGCCATTTTAGCATGTATTTATAATGTAAAAGATCGTGCCGCTTCAGCGTATCGAGCCGGATAGGTGAAATATAGGTTTTTTCTTCGTTGGTTTTCTCGTACAAATAACAAATACCTTGATCGACGAACACGTAAACGTCTTGAGGAAACAGTTGCAGAAGCGACTTGTCCTTGGAAAAGTGTCGAATCACAGTATAATGAGAACTCGTAGGGATTGGAACCGGTTCTAATTTATAAAGGAGGAAAGAAAGAAAAATGATACACCCGAGCGCGATCATTCTATGCATTGTATTTCTAGTGACTCTCTTGAATCTTTTTATAAACCCAATCTCCGGATGCCTTCTATTCCTCCCTCATCATCATTAGCCTTACCAGAAATTTCAACCGAGACGTATTGCCCTTTCCAAATCTTTCAGTGTCCCGATAGCCATTGCGATTGTTCTCAGCTCTGTGAAACAAATCCCACGTTTTACGAAAAACTCACTCTTTCTGATAAAACATGGAATCATCTCGAACCGGGTACTTATTGTATTCCCCAAGGAATCCGGACCGCTTGTCTTTCTTCCTCGGAAATTCCTATTTTTTCGGCCTCGGGATGGCTCTGTGCTCCTCGTTCCTATTTCACCCATCCCTGTCAACATCCAGAAGCCCGTGATCCTTCTCTCAATGTTTTAATAGATCGTCGAACCCAACAACCCGCTCAAGAAGTAGCCGATTATTACGAAACGTTAGAAGATGGATCGTTCCGATACCAATGTCAATGCCATTCTTTAGATCGACGAGGTAATCGAATGATTCAAACATCTCCGTGGGTCTGTTCTGTCGATTACTGCGTTCGAGATTTGTGGAACGTGCCCGGATTAGGATGGGATGCCGAACGACACGTCTGTGAATGTGGACCCTACGTGCATCGAGTTCTGGGCGATCTATCTTCCCCCTGTGTTTTGGAATATACACACATAGACGAAAAGCATAGGTTAACGGGAAAACGAGAATGTATGACCGACCAATCTGTTGAATTCCGGACCGATTTATTGTCCAGAGAATCGGTCGGTTTTACGGTTCACAAAACGGGTCTTGCGAGGCAACACAGCGTACGATTATGTCATTGTACATGGAACAAGTGTTCCTAAAATTTCGAGAGGTCAAGAATGACATCTCATTTCAAACGAATCGAGAAAAATTTTCAAACGGACCAAGAATTGAGTCGGTTTGAAAAGGAAGACGAAAGCCCCAAAGAGAAGGATGGTCGAAGAGACAAACGTTCGCCATTCATTTACTACTGGTAACGGCAGGTCCTACGATTCTTTTCGCTTTACTGGGCAACGTATTGAAGATTCATTATTATGTCGTCTGTTTAATTCTATTATTTTACTTTGGAGCTTTGGCCTACTTGATACGATACCGATTTCAGTGGCTATTGCAAGCTTTTAAAGAAAGCCAGAAATATATTCGTTGAATATGGTACTTGAAGAGTGGATTATATAAAAAAAACTTTGAAAAAAAAATGAAGAGGGAGAAGAGTAATAAAAAAGGAAGAAGCAATAATTTAACCATGGCGGTGGATCCTGTACTTATTCATCTATCTCCCAAAAATTCTGAAGGTAAAGAGTTAGATTTGGAAATATGGATAAACCCCGATGATACGGATGACAAGATTATAGAAATACATCGTCATGATCGCAAAGACAAAACGAAAGAATTTGAACCCTGTTGTCAAAATCCTTTTTTAACTCCCGCTATCCTCCAACGAAGAGAAAATGAAAAGAATAAAACGATAGATAAAACATTAGAATTGACCAAAGAAGCCATTCACATGTTGAAAGAAGTCTTTTCGGGAAATGGAGAATTCAGTACAATGGAATTTGATGCATCGTCCACTGAGGTAAGAGCTGATTTTAGACAGCCGACCAAAGAACCTGAAGTTGAGAAAGCAACAAGTTGTCAAGGTCGTAAACATAAGAAAAGAGTTAATAAAAAGAAATAGTACATTTAAAAAGACCTCCCCATCCTTCTATGAATTTCTTGAACAATGAACTGTTTTCACGAGACTCAATCCACATCTTTGCTGGATCTAAAGAGAATCTTGAGAGAAGACATGGTTTAAACTGTTTCCAGGAGAGTTGAAGTGCAGGCTTTTTCAACAGCACAGAGGGATCTGAATCAAAAATTGAAATGCTGAAATATATAGAAGAGAAATTCCATTCTTAAAAAAAAAACTGGGATTTCTTGTCAATCGAATCGGGTGAAAAAAAAAAAAAAAAAAAAAAAAAACTTTTTGTTAATTTTTATCATGTCTTTAGACATGATAAAAATTAACTCTACCCTCCTTTTTGTTTTGAATGATGTCTCACCTTTCCTAAAAATAGATTTCTAAGAATGATCATGTTTTTCTTGGAAGTCTATTGTTTACAAACATGTGTAGACAACATGTTGACATCATTCAAAACGAAAAGGAGGGTAGAGTTAATTTTTATCATGTCTAAAAGACATGATAAAAATTAACAAAAAGGTTTTTTTTTTTTTTTTTTTTTTTTTTTTTTTTTTTTACTGAAGAATTTTTTCTCCTAGTTCTTAAAAATATTTTTCAACGATATCTCGATACCTCTACCTATTTTATTCCCCCCCCTCTCTTAGTATATAAATGGTTGAAAAAGAAATCGGGGTTCATTCTGTTTCGTAAAAGGATAGCGAACACATGGCAACGGATAACTTAGTCATTTCATGTGATGTGAAGAAGATCCCTTTGAGGATATTCCAGATACGGAACCCACTTTTTATGGACCATTTTCACCCGTTTTTAGAGTACCGAAAAAGTCTTCTCCTTCTCCAACTCATTCTTTGGAAATACTGTCTTCTCCTCCCTCGTCATCCACTCATCAGCGCTCTAGAAAGAAGAAGTCCTCACAGACCAAGCTCCACCAAAAAATTGTTGGTGTGTTGGCTGTCACCTCTGATGGATATACTCTTACGAACTGCGTCCGGTTTATAGCCAGAGACCTGAAAACACATACGAAGGAATTTATTCAGCAATTGAATGCGGATCTGGAACGACTTCATATTGAAAAACTGTACGTGGCGAATGAACCCACTCGAAAAAAATTCATCAAAAGGTACATCTCAAGTTTTTATGGACTGTTATTTACAAACCTCAACATCGTCAGCCACAGCAATGTCCATCTTGTCGATCGAAATCTTGTCATCGATTTATGGCTATGCTAGCGCTCCAACAATTAGTGAAATTTGCTGTTCATAAATGTATTCATTGAGTGGATAGGTAATCAAGGAATTTTTCTCTCTTTTTCCTTTTTTCAGATGATCCAGAGAAACAAATACTCTACTTCATATGGTTTAGTGGTAAAGACCTCATCAGGACAGGTGGTGATGATTCATCGAAAAATGCCATACTGTTTTCAAAATTATTTAATTCAGCTTTTAAAAAATAAACGTATCGAACCACCCTTCGATTTGGAAAAAATATCGGTGCTTCAAGATGAATTTGAAAACCATATTTATCCGACTCTCCATCCCAATTTACAAGACGATTATGATCGGTACAAGGCTAAATTAGCTTATGAAGATGAATGGGATTTTCCGCATGGACAAATGGATAAAAGACGCTTCAAGAAAGACGACGACCCTCGATTCAAATGGTTCAGAGTCGCGTATCAGGAATTTGAAGAAGAGTCCGGCTACCGATTCGCCTACCAACCCTCGGACGTGGCTCAGTATCCCTTAATCAAACTAGAATTTACGGGATAAGATCAATGCATTTATACACAATATTTTTTTATAGTCGAACATCCTAAACATTTACGCCGTAATACCTACTTTGATAATTATTCTCCTTTCAATCTCAAGCTGCTTATAGAATGGCTCTCGAACGCAATATCGGGAGTATTGATGATCGGATGGTCTATCGGGGTTACTTAATTAAAATCGAAGAGGTTCTAAAGTATCTAACACGTCAACAGGAAATGAAAAAGGACGGGAAGGGTCAAGTGTTGCTACATTTTTTAGAAGGAGATAAATGGAATCCACCCGATTCTATTTGTTATTTAGAAAAGTAAAAAAAATGGAATAAGATCCCTTAGCCACCCCGCATTTCCCATTTGAAGGATCCATCCTATCTATTCTTTTTTAAATGTCTCGGGATGTCATCCGACGCATTCTCTCCACCAAAAAAAACGAGTTCCTCCCACCTACCCCAAAAAGAAGAAGAAGAAGAAATTTCCCATGAGTCTTTTCGAGAACACTCCTTCCCCTCTCTCTTCCTATATATAAAAGAAGCCGAGAGAAAAGTTGTCTTTTCTTTTTTTTTCATCTCGTCCTCAGGAGAGAGAGAGAGAGAGAGAAAACCAAATGCCATGGGAGTGGTTACGGCGAGAGTCTTTTTCCCTCGCGATTCGTTTCCGTTTCGCCAACACAATTCCCCTCACGTTTTACTTGGGGTCGGGCACGCTCTATTTTCGAGGATCGGAACTCGAGACTTGCCTTTCCCAGCAAGGGACTTGGATGAGTTCGAAAAGTCAACGGACTATTCAGCAATGGATCTCTCGAGCCCCTTTTCGCCCTTACCGATCCTTAACGACGGATCTCTGGATTGATACGTCGGACCGCCCTAGCCGGATTCTCCGCTATACCCCTTTTACCACCTTCAATTCCCTGGAAAGACTCCTCAACGATTTGGGTCCAGACGCTCTCCTCTTTTCGACCTGGCTTCAGAGTGTGATGAGAGAACCTCTTCAAATCCAAGAAGATTCTCAGACCGGGGAAACTTATTTTAGTCCCGTGGAGAACAAGGTGATGGACTTTCAGTTTCAAAATTTATCGGAACTGTTTCAATGTGCTTTATGTTTTTATTCTTCTTAAAGAGGAGTGGGGGGGAAAGAAAACCTAAAAATTGTAGAATAATCATAAAAAATAATTTTGTTTTTCTTTAAAAAAAATATTGAGATAGTCCAATCTTGTGGAGGAGGTGGAAAATTCAAAATTATTATCTAAAACAGATATGGCGGTCAGTCCATTTCGATCCACGGAGGAGGATATGTGTGAGATTCTCTGATCCATAGAGGGTTTCAGGAAAAAAAAACTGCGAAAGTTTTCCCCCTATCTCCAAAGAATGGGTATCCAGGTTGAATGCAGAGTACAGACTGATGGGAAGCCGAAACTCAAGTTCCTTAAATAGAAAAAAATGAGAGCTCCTTCTAGAAACAATTTTAGATGTCTTGTTTGGATGAGTGAGTCGACTGGGAAAAATTTCTCAGCGCTGTGGAAAAAAATTTTGAGTTAAAAAAAAAAAAAAAAAAAAAAAACTTTTGTTTAATTTTTATCATGTCTTATAGACATGATAAAAATTAACTCTCTCTTCTTTTTGTCTGGGAATGATGTCTCACCATTTCGAAAAATAGAACATATCCCATTCTTGAAATTCTATTATTTTAGAAAGGATGATGAGTGATGGTCTATTTTTCGAAACGGTGAGACATCATTCCCAGACAAAAAGAAGAGAGAGTTAATTTTTATCATGTCTATAAGACATGATAATTATACGATTTATATAGAGAGTTATATATAGATAGGGTCCCTCCTAACTCCCTCTATTATGACTATTAGTCTTTTCTTCTTTTTTTTTCCAAGAAATATACAAAGAATGATCCACAGTTTTTTTTTCCGTTAATGAAAAACAAATATGCTTCTACCTTCCGACTTCTTTTTTAGTACCTCTTTAGGTGTCTCCTCCTTCTGGATCTTTTCCTTCTCCTCTCTTCCTCGCGAGCAGGGAATTGGAAATGCTGTTCAGGATGCAACGCTCGTAAAGACTCCATTTTCTTCCTGGAGAGGGCGTCTACGGCAAACACCGTCTTGTCATGAAATTGGAGTTGGTAGTAAAGAGGTCCGTGAATAATGTACACGGAGCGAGCTCGCAGTCGATAGGGAATCATACGATACCCGTCGGCTTCTGATTCCATTTCCCATCCATAAAGACGGATAGAAGCTTCTCCGGTTTGAAGAATATGAACCCACTCGGGTGAAACGTAAAACAGTTTTAAAAAAGTTCCAACATCGACGGCGATCACATTTTCCCATCACAGATAAGCGTGTAAGCGAAAGGTTCCTGCCTACATCATTGATTGGAAAGCAAAGTGCTTGAAAACTTCGATGGACGAAAAATAATGCAGGATTTTTCCATCGTAACAGGATAAATAGCACATGGTTTCTTGGACGATTTGTTCCATACGCTCCGGGTCCCGAAACCATTCTTCGAAACGGGAGAGCGGTTCCCATTGATCAGCTACTTCGAGATGACAGACGGGCGTGATTTCCACCAGGGTAGGTAGAACTGCAACAGCATCGGTCGACATTTTAGTTTTGCTCGGTTGAGAAGGAAGAACGAGAATGAACCCTGTAGGCAGAAAAACTCGGATCTATATAAATACTAGAGGAAAAAAGGCGGGGGGGGGAAGGGAAGTTCTTCCTTCCTCCCAAAGAATAAGAAAAGTGGGTGGAAAGAAAAAAATCATTTCACTCTCAGGAAAAAAAAAGAATTTTTTTCTTGTCAACATGTTGTCTAGACATGTTTCTAAAAATAGATTTCCAACAAAGGTTCATTCTTTTCTTAGAAATCTATTTTTAGAAAAGAATTGACATATCCTTCAAAACAAATTTCTTTTTTTTCCCTCCCTCCAGCAGCCAACTGGATGGGCAAGCGTTTCGGGTCAGATCAGTCCGTGCTGACATTATTTTTTTTTCAAATACAATGGAATTAGTATAGGAATGTACTAGAAATTGACCCAAGGTTGAAAAGAAAATATCAAAATCAATACTCACTTCTTGACGATTTCTTTTTTCCAAAAACCTGTTCAAGAATTCTTGATGGGTTATCCAATCTCTAGACCTGTCTGAAGGGAATTCAATCTAAGGTGAGCGCGCATTTACCTGACGCGAAACTCGGAATATCTGCATAAATAACAAAACGTTCATTCTTAAAAACTCATCGTCTAGTCCATTGAGTTGGTTGGAGGGGGGAAAAAAATTTCTAAGCAATAAAAAAAAAAAAGAAAACTTTTTGTTAATTTTTATCATGTCTTATAGACATGATAAAAATTAACTGTCCCCTCTTTTTGTCAAGGAAGGATGTCTCACCGTTTCGAAAACGAAACCAAAACTCATCCTTCTCATGGCAATTATTCCAAGAATGAGTCACGGTTTGTTTTTCGAAACGGTGAGACATCCTTCCCAGACAAAAAGAAGAGAGAGTTAATTTTTATCATGTCTAGAAGACATGATAAAAATTAACCAAAAGTTTTTTTTTTTTTTTTTTTTTTTTTTTTTATCACTCAGAAATTTTTTCCAAAGCTCTGAGAATTTTTTCCCAGCCGACTCGATGATCCAAACAAGACAGATCCAAATTGTTTCTAGAAGGAACTCTCCCTCCTCTATTTAAACCACTCGTGTTTCCAACTTCAGTTCAGTCTGTGCTGTGAATTCGACCTGGATACACACTTCTCCCTCCTGGAAAGAATTTCTGTGAAGGTATGCGAACATTTTTCTCAGCTCTTAGAAAATTTTTACCAGCTGACTTGATCGACGAGAGACATCTCGAACATTCTGTTATCTGCGGAAGTCGTTTCATTTTCGTGCAGTCCATGCTGTGGACTCACCTGAATATCCATTGCTCCCTCCCCTTCTGGAAAGAGTCGTACCTTTTTTAGATCCTCGTCGCTCTTTTTACGTTTCGTTGAATATCTAGGACGAACTTTTTTACCTTATTCCTTTCAAACTCTAATATTGAGGTTGGAGAGCCGTCATGGAAAATCAGCCATGATCCTGACGAATCTAAACCGACTCCTTGAAAGCAAAGCTATGTCATGTTTTTTTTTTGATGACAGATTTCCAAGCTCCGAGTGATGAGAAATTTAGAAATTTTGCAGTGTTAACGGAAAGGAGGAGACAGAAACCTGGAGAATGGAAATGAAGCTGAGAAAAAATGCTAAGAGCTCAGGAGAAAAAGGCTCTTTCCAGGAGGGAGGAGAAGCGCAATTCTAGGTTGAGTGCACAGCACACACGGATCTGAAGTTGGAAACGCGAGGGGTTTAAATAGAGAAGCGAGAGTTTCTTCTAGAAACAATTTTGGATGTCTTGTTGTTTGGATCATCGAGTCGACTGGGAAAAAAAATTCTCAGAGCTCTGGAAAATATTTTTTAAGTGATGAAAAAAAAAAAAAAAAAAAAACTTTTGGTTAATTTTTATTATGTCTTCTAGACATGATAAAAATTAACTGTCCCTCCTTTTTGTCTAGGAAGGTTGTCTCACCGTTTCTAAAAATAGATCATGACTCATTCTTGGAATAATTGCCTTGAAAAAGGGTGAGTGATGGTCTATTTTTAGAAAGGGTGAGACATCCTTCCCACACAAAAAAGAAGAGAGAGTTAATTTTTATCATGTCTGTAAGACATGATAAAAATTAACCAAAAGTTTTTTTTTTTTTCAATCTCATCTAGAGAATTTTTTCTAGCCGACTCGATCGACAAGACATGTCATGACCATTGTTTCTTTTTTTTAATAATGGACATTCACCTATCCCTTTCAACCCTCCGAATTTGGCTTTGGATCCGTGTCCTTGCTTCCACATTCAGAGCTCTTTTCTTCAACATTTCGTTGCAGGGGAAGAATCAATTCTCTCACGACGTTTAGATATTCTTTCAGAATGCTAGAAAACTCATTCAAAGAAGAAGTATCTAAGGGTGGAGTTGCCGGTTGAGGAAAATTCACGAGTCTTGGAATCGGATTATGCGAATCCGTCTGTATGCCAAACTGTAAAGGTGAACCACCCGCTTTAGGAGAGCAGATAATAGTAAGATCCATCTTTTTCCAATTTTTGATTTGAATATACTTGTTTCTTCTTACTCGGAACATTTTCCTTTTTCTTCCTCCTCATCCAGGAACTGAATTCCAGGTGGAACGGAAGCATTTGTAATAAACTGTTGTTTCTTGGTTCCACACGCCTGACATTTTCCCGTGACCATCGGCCGTCGATTTTTCGACATGCGATAGTGGACGTCGACCGTATCGGTCTTGGTTCGGCATTTCACACACCAAATGGAATACGAAACAGGTTCCGCGTCAGAATGCTCCATTGCAGTAACACACTCTTTATTATTTTCTTCTCTTTTGAGAGAGAGAGAGAGATCTTAACCAGAAGTGTAGATATAAAATTTAGGATACGTTTCGGATCCGTCCGCTCTTTTCGCATACCCCACTTCTTCACAGAGGTATTCTGTTTGCTGATCCGCTCTTCGAGGATAAAACTCGTTTCCCCAAGCATCGCGAGCATAACGAATTCGATCGCCGGCCGTTAAACAATATTCGACTCCATCCGCCTTTTTAGGATACATTTCATGCCCCGATTCGTCTTTGGCATAAGGGAATAAAACAGACGTATAAAGCGAATACTCGTCCCCATTTTGAAATTTCGGGTAGTATTCTCGTCCAAAAGCCGTTCGGGCATACCGTCGAGGAGCTAAAATGTATTGGTTTCCGTTTAAATCTACCGCGTAATACTCATGACCATTTTCGTCTCGAGCCAAGATAGGATTTCCTTCAGGATCCGTAACGTATAATTCGTAATGAGGATGTTGGGGGTCGGTCGGGTATCGTTCTTTCCCCGATGCGTCTACTCGATAAACAGACATGCTTAGTTCTCGTCGCCTGCTCCTTCCTTCCTCCCACTCGAGACCCGTTGAGATGAGGGTATGAGGTTGATATCTATAAAATGGGTTGACCCTTTCAAACAATTCTATTGTTTAAAGACCGGTGGGTTAGGAAAAAAAATATTAATAAAAGCAAACATCTGAACGGTTTAACACAATGGGTGAATGGAAAAAGGAATAGTTCTCTCTCTCCACTCACAGGATGGTTTCTTCTTCTTGAACGGCTCACACTCAACTGAAGCGAAACTCGGAACTCGAAATGTTTAAATAGATCATAGAGTCCATTCCAGAAAGAATCCGGAGATGTCTTGTCCAGCCAAGTTGACTGGGAAAAAAATTCTCAGAGTTTAAAAAAAAAAAAAAAAAAAAAAAAAAAGAAACCTTTTGGTTAATTTTTATCATGTCTTATAGACATGATAAAAATTAACTGTCCCCTCTTTTTGTCTGGGAAGGATGTCTCACCCATTCGAAAATACAAACCATGACTCATTCTTGGAATTGTTGCTATTAGAAAGGGTGAGTGATGGTCTATTTTTAGAAAGAGAGACATCCTTCCCAGACAAAAAGGGGGGTTCATTAATTTTTATCATGTCTAGAAGACATGATTTTTTTTTTTTTCATTAGAGAATTTTATTTCAGCTCTGAGAAATTTTTTTTTCTCCCAGCCGATTCGAGACTTTACCATTTTTTTTAAGAATGATTTCTCCCTGATCTATTATTTCAAAATTCCAAGTTTCGCTTCAGAACCATCTATGCTGTTGAAGAAGTAACGTGATATATGTATTTTTTTTAATGAGTTCTGTCAAGATTGAATTGTGCAGGATCGAACTTGCGAATTTCTTCTCTGTGTCTTTAAATAATAATGATACCGAACTGCTTTTTGTAGAGCGCAATGGAAAAAACCTTTTGTATGGTTAGGACAATTCATGTGTTCGATCCCATTGTATTTGAAAATCTCTTGCGTCGATCCCGAAATGCAATAAATGGAACTTTGCAACCATTTCTCTAAAAACCGCCATTTCATTTCTCCTCGCACCCAAATCATGGAAAAAGGTTCCGTCAACATCGTTAACACCCATGGAAAATAACTGTACGGAATTTCTCCTTCGTACCACGACAAGCCGTGATAATAATCACTCGCCCACACAGCGGTTCGTTTTTCTTTCTCGGTGAGCATTTGCCATGGAAACGGGGGTTTAAAAACAAATACCCCTCGAGAAGTACCGTCCAATGTGACGTAAGCCAATTCTTTCACAATAAAGGCTCCTTGAGAATCGTAGAAACCTTCAAAGTCGAGCACGAGTTCCATGTTTTTTATTTCTTTTTCTTTCCAAGGTGACCTTTATTATTATTATGATGATGGATGTGTATTGAGATACGCACGATATTATTCAAAAAACCACTATATATACGAATGTGACCTTTCCCAGAATTCATACGACCTGTCACGTGCAACCTTCTCTCTATATATATATAAAAGAGGAGACGGCGAGAGAACGCTATCCATTTTTTCCTTCAGGACACACAGCGAGAGAGAGAGAGAGAGAGAGAATTTTTTTTTCTTTTTTTCCTCAATTGAAGAAGATGGACATTTTGAGTACCAAACCTCTCAAAGATTCCTACATTGTTCTGGACATGGAATACTTTCACTGTTATGATCCAAAGACGGGAGATATATGTTTCATCTTGAAAGAACTGGGCTACATCACTTGCGATTTAACCTTATGCGGATCCATGATTTTTCTCCCTCCTGTCCATTACGATGACTTATCGTCCCGCAATCAAGCTGTGGTCAACCAGACTACAAATAACCGACACGGCCTGCAATGGATCGAGGGTCGTCTTTCCTACGAGCATCTTCCTACGATCCTGAAAATACTGACCGAAAATGTGGAGGTGATCTACGTCAATGGATACGATAGAGCCGAATTTTTCAGCAAGCTCTGCCAGCGATCCGTTTACGAGTTTTATATCCCAGGGAAAACCGAGTGGCGGAACAAGTCGAAATGCACGCGACACCAATATTTTCAAAAGATGATTCATTGTGCCGAGAATAAGGTGAGAAATTTTCGATACCATTTGATGGAGGGTAGTTACGTTTTCCGGAAATTACATTGTTACCCCTTCGAGAGCAAAGCTGTCGAAGAGGAGGCGGAAGAATCTCCCCAGGAGAACTCGTGCGACGATGAGGAGGAGGAGGAGGAGGAGGAGGATGAACTTTCCAATAATAATAATAAATGTCTAAGTTGGGATGCTTTAGAGACCCAAGAATATTGGTCTCAACCCTTATCTCACCTAGACCTGAAAGAGGATCCTCAAGTGTACTCTTTGTGGTCCTCTTCTAAAATTTGGTCTTGGAGAGAACCCTTGAATGTTCATGAATGAAATGGTATGTAAATCCCTAGAGAAAAAAAAAATAGAAAAAAAAAGTTCCTTTTTTTTTGTAATATGTTGATTTCTTTCCAATCCCATTTCTTTTCTATAACTCCAGCCCAATCGACGAGAAGAAGAAGAATTTTCCAAGTTACACAAGACGAATCTTCCAAGTTACACAAGACGTAGAAAGATTTCACAAGGATTTATAAATCACAGGCTCCCACATGATATATGTATAGAGAGATAAAGATCCCCTGTTCTCTAGCCAATACGTCAGGACTTCCCTAAACTAAGAGAGATCATGAGTACCGAGGAAACCTTAGCAGAGCAAGTGGAAAGACTTTCAAAGAGATTAGAAGAGTTAAGACAGGATAGATTTACAGTTCCGCCGACTAAAGAGGAAACTATCATCGATTTCAACAAACCGCTGTACTTTCATCCCCTACCCCAAAGAATGAGACGAATGGACTCGCCGTTGAACAGTTCCAATGAGAAACAAAATGTCACTTATTTGAATAGCCAATTTCAACACATGAATATTTCATAAGTATTTTTTTTGTTTTTTTCCCTAAAGCGTAGGGAGATCGGATCAGTAGTTTTTCCCTTTTCATCGTCGAAAAAGATTGGGAGGAAAAATCTTTCTCAGCTCTCTCAGAAAAATATGTCAGCCTTTAAAAAAAAAAAAAAAAACTTTTTGTTAATTTTTATCATGTCTTAGACATGATAAAAATTAACTCTGCCCCCCTTATGTCTGGGAATGTTGTCTCACACTTTCTAAAAATAGACCATCACTCCTCCTTTCCTAAAGAATAGAATTCCAAGAATGTAATCTGGTCTATTTTTAGAAACGGTGAGACCCTATTTCCAGACAAAAGGCGGGTAGAGTTAATTTTTATCATGTCTAAAGTTCAGGGTCCATCCATCTTCTTATGTGAAACGGTGACCCTGACAAGATCGAGATAAACAAGTCCTGTGAGTTGTTTTGTAATCTTGACGCGATCCAAGAAAGACTTTTTATTATTTTTTTTGAAATAGGCGGGGGGTGGGGAGAGAAAATGTTCTCACGACCCTCAGATATCTTTTCATAAATATATTTTTTTATCAAAGTGTTTCTTTCATTCCGATCCTTTTAAGAGGTTGGAATGACCCTGACATTTAGATGGGGTCGCGATCCCGACAGATGTCGCGCGAGTATAAAAGTGTGTATCCTCCGCGAGATTTCTTCAGAGAACAGAAGACGTGAACTGAGCTGGTAAGTCCCTTTGGTCCTATGAATATGGTTTAATCATAACTTCATTTAAAAAGACCTTTGAAACTTTGAAACTTCTTAACCCTTTGAAAAGAAAAATGTCTCTTTCAAGACGACGACTCTAAAACGTTTTATTGTTTTTTTTCCCCTTTCTAGATCTTCCCTGTTATACATATATACCTTTTCGATTCTTTTTTTTGCTCCTGTTTGTGAAAGACATCACCGTATTCATCGCCATGGCGTGTTCAGAAAACTTTATCGTGCTCGATCTAGAGGCTTTCCAGTCCTACAACCACAAGAAGGGTGAATTTGCCTACGTTTTAAAAGAATTGGGCTATGCGACAAAAGATTTTTTGACCGTGGGATCGTTGACGTTTGCTCCTCCTCACCGCTTCCACCAACTGAATGAAAAAAACCAAAAGACGAATGCCTGGCTGACGAGAAACCGGCACGGACTTCGTTGGAACGAGGGTCATATTCCCTACAACCATTTAGGACGCATTCTCCAATCGCTCACTCACAGCTTCTCCACGATTTATGTGGTGGGATGTCAGAAAGCTAAATTCTTTGCTAAAGCCTTGGATTATCAAAAACCCGTGACGGAAATTTATGTGCCAGATGGAATCATTTGGAAGTATCGGGAAAAATGTGCCCGACATCATCAAAGGATGAAATATTTCCATTGTGCCGAAAACAAAGTGCGCAACTATCGATGGCATATTACGGAAGGAGATTTTCATATCAATCACGTCTATCCAGACGGAACGGAGAAAGAGGAGAGGATTCAGGAGGAAGCAGACAATCCTCTGCAAGCTTTTGATAAGGCCTACGATCAGTTAGAGAAGGATCCGTCCCCAAAAGCGTACGATAACCTCATCCAGAAATGGGATAATCTGTCCTGTTTCCAAGTGATGGAACATCCGGATGAGCATACGCCTTTAAACTTGATGGGCTCTTCTTCTTTGTCGTCAACTTCCTCCAATAACTCGAGGAAGACGGAGGGTTGGGGAGACATACCTGAAAATATTCCCCATTACGATCCAGCAGCCTGTTGGGACGAACCTTCCAAAGAATCTCATGAGACCCCCAAAATATCTTCAGAGGATCCAAAGACAAAATCCACTGAGTGTTGGGACAATGAACGGACGACTCATGCTCTAAAATCCACTAAGATTATGTCCACTGAGTGTTGGGACAATGAACGGACGACCCATGCTCCAAAATCGACTGAGACTATGTCCACTGAGTGTTGGGACGATGAAACCGAAAAGACGACAGAGAATTGGGATGACCGTTCTCAAAAGTATTTGAATTGATATATACATAAACTCAGGAGAAAAAAAAATAAAGAAAAGATTTTTAGAAATAAGTAGGGAAAGGTTCTCCGCTTTCCCTATATTTATGGAAATGGACTGAGAAGAGAGAGAGAGAGACGAATCAGGAAACCAAAAAAATGGGTCTTGGAAGGAATGAGTGCAAATGCATTCGTTTCCTTCCGAGACCCATTTTTTTTGGGTCCCTCTCTCATCCAATCTTGGAAAACAACTTTGTCCTATTTTTCTAGGTCCATTCAAAAAGAAATGAATCTATCCATAAATTTTTTTAAAAGAAAAAAAAAACAAAAAGATCCATTACCTCTTGACGGTCCAAAGTCGAGAATCTTGGAAAAAGTTATCCACTCTCTCCATCCAGTCAAGCTTCTCTGTAGAAAATCTAGTAGGTGTATCTGCATTCTTGAACACCCGGCAGTTATTATTGGACGCGAAACGTCGAATGCTGAAATAGTTAACAGTAAGCCCATTCTTAAAGAAACGGGAATGTTTTATTCATTCAGTCGAGTGCGGAAAAATTTCTGAGAGCCGGAAAAAAATTTCTCTGGCTGAAAAAAAAAAAAAAAAAAAAAAAAAAAAAAAAAAAAAAAAAAAACCTTTTAGTCTGAAAATTGATGTCTTCAATTTTTCAAAAATTGAAGACATCAATTTTCAAATTTTCAGACTAAAAAGGGGGGTAATTTATTTTTCAGAACTTTTTCCCAGCCGACTCGATGTGAATAAAACTTTACTGTTTGTTAAGAATGTTATTTAATGGATCGATTTCAACCTATCGAGTTTCGATTGAGGTCCGGCCGTGCTGTGGGCCCACCTGGATACAAGTTTTCCCCTTTTGGAATAGAATAAAACTTTACTGTTTTTTAAGAATGTTATTTAATGGATCGATTTCAACCTATCGAGTTTCGCTTGAGTTCCGGCCGTGCTGTGGGTAAACCTGGATACAAGTTTTCCCCTTTTGGAATAGAATTTCCGTCAAGGTAGGCTACTTTTGCTCTTTTTGCATTTTTCATGTCATTTCATTTGTATTACAATATACTGAAAACGGGCGTTCGAACTGATTTCTAGGCTATTTCTATTCAAATGGAGCTCGATCCAAGAAAGAAATGATGTCTTTTTTTTTTATTTTGTGGACTGCCAATTTGTATTGGAATATACTGAAAACGGGTGTTTGAGTCGGTTTTCAGTATATTTCAATACAAATAGAGCTCGATCCAAGAAAGAAATGATGTCTTTTTTTTTATTTTGTGGACTGCCAATTTGTATTGGAATATACTGAAAACGGGTGTTTGAGTCAGTTTTCAGCATATTTCAGTACAAATAGAGCTCGATCCAAGAAAAAAATGATCTCTTTTTTTTATTTTGAGGACTGCCAATTTGTATTGGAATATACTGAAAACGGGTGTTTGAGTCGGTTTTCAGTATATTTCAATACAAATAGAGCTCGATCCAACAAAGAAATGATGTCTTTTTTTTATTTTGTGGATTGCCAATTTGTATTGGAATATACTGAAAACGGGTGTTTGAGTCGGTTTTCAGTATATTTCAATACAAGTGGAGCTCGATCCAAGAAAAAAATGATGTCTTTTTTTTTATTTTGTGGACTGCCAATTTTGTATTGGAATATACTGAAAACGGGCGTTCACGTCGGTTTTCAGTATATTTCAATACAAATGGAGCTGGATCCAAGAAAAAAATGATGTCTTTTTTTTATGTTGTGGACTGCCAATTTTGTATTGGAATATACTGAAAACGGGCATTCACGTCGGTTTTCAGTATATTTCAATACAAATGGAGCTGGATCCAAGAAAAAAATGATGTCTTTTTTTTATGTTGTGGACAGCCAATTTTGTATTGGAATATACTGAAAACGGGCGTTCACGTTGGTTTTCAGTATATTACAATACAAGTGGAGCTGGATCCAAGAAATAAATGATGTCTTTTTTTATTTTGTGGACAGCCAATTTTGTATTGGAATATACTGAAAACGGGCGTTCACGTTGGTTTACAGTATATTACAATACAAGTGGAGCTGGATCCAAGAAAAAATGATGTCTTTTTTTTATGTTGTGGACAGCCAATTTTGTATTGGAATATACTGAAAACTCGCGTTCACGTTGGTTTTCAGTATATTACAATACAAATGGAGCTGGATCCAAGAAAAAAATGATGCCTTTTTTTTATTTTTTGTGGACAGCCAATTTTGTATTGGAATATACTGAAAACGGGCATTCACTTTGTTTTCAGTATATTTCAATACAAATGGAGCTGGATCCAAGAAAAAAATGATGTCTTTTTTTTATTTTGTGGACAGCCAATTTTGTATTGGAATATACTGAAAACGGGCGTTCACGTTGGTTTTCAGTATATTTCAATACAAATGGAGCTCCATCCAAGAAAAAAATGATGTCTTTTTTTTTATTTTGTGGACAGCCAATTTTGTATTGGAATATACTGAAAACGGGCGTTCACGTTGGTTTTCAGTATATTCCAATACAAATGGAGCTCCATCCAAGAAAAAAAATTATGTCTTTTTTTTATGTTGTGGACAGCCAATTTTGTATTGGAATATACTGAAAACGGGCGTTCGAGTCGGTTTTCAGTATATTCTAATACAAATGGAGCTCCATCCAAGAAAAAAATGATGTCTTTTTTTATGTTGTGGACAATCAATTTTGTATTGGAATATACTGAAAACGGGCGTTCGAGTCCTTTTTCCGACTATTTCTATACACATTCCACTATATTAAAATGACGTCATGGTTGAGTCCAAACAGAGTCGTCCCCGGATAGAGTCGTCTCCGGACAAAGTCGTCCCCGGACAATTTTATACCGAATTTGTATAGAAATATACTTAAAATGGGCTTGGAGGGGGGCGGAGTCCAAACAAAGTCGTCCCCGGACCATCTTGATGACCAGACATATTGCCTTTTCAACAGCCCGTATTATTCTGAACAAAAACGTGGAATACTTTTATAGAAAAGAGAAGAATTGAAAGTGAAAGTCAAAAAGCAAAATGGGATCGGCTGGGAAAAATTTCTGAGAGCCGAGAAAAAATTCTGAGTCAGAAAAAAAAAAATATATATATATATATATATATATATATTCTAAATAATTTTTGTTAATTTTTATCATGTCTTCTAGACATGATAAAAATTAACTCATGCCCCTTTTGTCTGGGTATGTTGTCTCACCGTTTCTAAAAATAGACCAGACCCCAGTCTTTTCTTGGAATTTAAAAGGATGAGTCATGGTCTATTTTTAGAAAGTGGGAGACAACATTCCCAGACAAAAGGGGGGTGAGTTAATTTTTATCATGTCTAGAAGACATGATAAAAATTAACAAAAAGTTTTTTTTTTTTTTTTTTTTTTTTTACATCTCAGAATTTTTTTCTGAGCTCTGAGAAATTTTTCCTAGCCGATCCCATTTCGTTTTTCGACTTTCACTTTCAACTCTTCACTTTTCCTATCCACTGTCGTTGGAATTGTGTTCACTGGAGGCTATTTCTTTTTTTGCAATCTCGCTTTTAGTTTTCTCTGAGATTCTTTAGAAATGGCTATACAAATTTCACCATTTATATAGAGATGATGTCCAAACAAAGTCGTCCCCGGACCATCTTGATGACCGAATATGTATAGAAATAGTCTGAAAATGGGCTTGAGGGCCGGTTTCTGGACGATTCCTCTACAAATTCGGCCGCATCCAGAAAAACAAAAATACATAGTTTCTTTTTGGGTGGACAGGAGATGATAAATTTCTTTTCACTCGCTCCCAATATTGGAGGAGAGAGTGGCCCAAAAAAATGGGTCTCGGAAGGAATCGAATGCATTTTGAAATGCACTCATTCCTTCCAAGACCCATTTTTTTGGTCTCCTGATTCAACTCTCCAGTCTATGGAATAGGGAAAGCGGAGAACGTTTCCCCTTCTTTAAGCGACTGGAGACCATATCGCATCATCATCATCATCATCACCATCATCCTCTTTCTGATACTTTTCAACGAAGACTTGATGTCTCTGGATGATTTTGGGGAGATGATGGATCCCGAATTGAGTGATGAAAAAGAGAGGACTCTTTTTCCTTTCTTGTTCGTCTTGCAGTCTCTCGGAGGATGATATACGTTTCCCCGTCCTCCTCAATTTTCGTCAGAGGTCTCATGAATATTTTACACATCCAAGGGAAGAGCGACTTGTTATGCAGGGATTTCGAAGCGACGAAGGCCGCTTCATTCGAAGTGAGGACAATCTGGTTCGGTTGACCCCATTCTTTGGAGTAGTTGTCCAAATCGCCTAGTCGAAGAAAATGGTGTCGATTAGGAAAAAAGACTTGGAGAACACTCGTCGTATGCGAGACGTTCGTAGGCAAGAGAGTCAAGATATCTTTGGCATTCCAGTACAGGAATCCTAGATCCACATACGCGTGCACGTAATAGTCATCGTTATATTCCAGTTTGAGCAGCATGGCTTTTGTATATTTTTTTTTCCGTTCTCAAGGCGAAATACTCGTCTGATATGAACAAGAGCTCGCTGGCGATCCGTTTATATAGACTCCTCAGAGAGAGAGAGGGAGAGGGGAGGAGGAGGAACAAGGTTGATGAATTCTAAAATGATAAACGAAATGAAAAAATGATAACGAAATGAGTGTTTGTGAAGGTCATAGAGAGATGATTATAAAGTTGTTTTATTTTTTATTTCCTCAAAAGAAAAAACCAAAAGGGTCCCATTCCATACGACATAACCTTTGAGAAGGTGACGGGGTCATGTGTCTACAAAGTTGATAAAATCTAGAATAAAAAAAAGCTTTCATCACGTAGCTCTCGAGAAGAAAATGACAGGGGTCTCTAGGAGAAGGTCATAGGTAGTATACAAAGGATGGTTGTTTTTTTTTTCTTTCGTTCCTCTCAATCCCATGACCTTTGAGAAGGTGACGGGGTGTCCTTTAGGAAAAAAATAGAAGGTCATATATATATATATATAGAGAGAGAGAGAGAGAGAGAGATAGACAAAGTTGATTTTTTTTTCTAGAAGTCAACCGTTACGTCGCCCATCACGTGGTCTTTTCGTATATATAGAGAGGCGAGTGGAAGACAGACTCTATTTCCCAGAGAGAGAGAGACTGCTGTGCGTATCCATATTTCTACTCAAGATGATGATCCGCATCTTATATAATGAGTTTGTGAGCATTCGCTGTTATGTGGATGACGGAAGATTGTTTTGGAACGCTACGGACATTTTGCCTCTGATTCATACTTCCAGTAAAAGAACCTGGGACATTCTCTCCGTGTTTTTCGACGAACACCACGTCTTCAGGAAAATAAAAGATCTTGAGAGTCTCGGCAGTTCTCAAGAGGGATATGTCCTCTCCAGCGAAGAAATGTTACATCTGGCCGAAAATAATCCTAAAAATAATCAGCTTCTGGCCTGGGTGTATAGCATTTTAACTCAGCCGCTGGTTCGAGTTGTACCCAATCAACCCGTTTACCGACTGCTCTATCCGGGGGAGAGATTTCCCTTCATCACCCTCTTTAATCTGGGAGTGCGCTACATACCGCCTCATCCAGGCATGACGGATTCTTCTACTTACCCTAAACAATATGCCAGCGCTTATTGCCAGACAGACCCCCGTCAAGAAAAAGTCGTCGAGACTCAAACGGATCCTCTGGTGGTCTCTTTAAATGTCACTAAAGTCATCACCTTCTAAAAAAACAACCACCACCACCCAAAAAAAAAATTTGCTCCTCCTCCAAATTTTTTTTTATCTTCTCGAAAGAAAAAAAAAAGAAACTTTTCCATCTAGCCTCTTTCTTTCAATCCCTCTTAAGAGAGAGAGGGAGGAGAAAAGAAAGAGAGTTCTGAGGAGGCAAAAGAAATGGGTCTGGAAGGAAACGGGTGCATTGCGAGAAAAAGAGGGTCCTCTTTTCTTTTCTCGAAATGCACCCTTTTCCTTCCAGACCCATTTTTTTATCACTTCTTCAAACCAATCTTGGAAAGGTGGGGATACAATAAATTGTGCGTAAAGTCCATTTCGATCAAGACTGGATTTTTGTTTTGAAAAGAAAACATAATGTTATATATAGATAGCTAAATCTTTATCATGATATTCTTTAAGAATTTCTTAGCCATTTGTCAAAGAAGGGGACTATAATTGAAGAATTTATGAATTTGGGAACATGTCACCCATGACAAATCTAAAATCTTGGAAGTGGATACTGGAAAGCCCCGCTCTGATTATAATTCTGAGTTCTAGCATGGGACATTTTTTAGATCAATAAGCTAAACTATTTTTCTAGTCTCATATTCTCTCGTGACTAGGGTTTCAGATTTGGGTAGAGAGAGACACTGTTCTGAACAGAAACGTGGAATGCTTTTATAGAAAAGTGAAGAGTTGAAAGTGAAAGTCGAAAAACGAAATGAGATCGGCTAGGAAAAATTTCTCAGAGCTCAGAAAAAAATTCTGAAATGTAAAAAAAAAAAAAAAAAAAAAAACTTTTTGTTAATTTTTATCATGTCTTCTAGACATGATAAAAATTAACTGACCCCCCCCTTTTTGTCTGGGAATGTTGTCTCCCACTTTCTAAAAATAGACCATGACTCATCCTTTTAAATTCCAAGAAAAGACTGGGTTCTGGTCTATTTTTAGAAACGGTGAGACAACATACCCAGACAAAAGGGGGATGAGTTAATTTTTATCATGTCTAGAAGACATGATAAAAATTAACAAAAAGTATTTATAATATATATATTATATAATATATATTATATAATATATATATTATATAATATATATATTATATAATATATATATTATATAATTTATATATTATATATTTTTTCTTTTTTTTTCTGACTCAGAATTTTTTCTCGGCTCTCAGAAATTTTTCCCAGCCGATCCCATTTTGCTTTTTGACTTTCACTTTCAATTCTTCTCTTTTCTATAAAAGTATTCCACGTTTTTGTTCAGAATAATACGGGCTGTTGAAAAGGCAATATGTCTGGTCATCAAGATGGTCCGGGGACGACTTTGTTTGGACTCCGCCCCCCCTCCAAGGCCATTTTAAGTATATTTCTATACAAATTCGGTATAAAATTGTCCGGGGACGACTTTGTCCGGAGACGACTCTATCCGGGGACGACTCTGTTTGGACTCAACCATGACGTCATTTTAATATAGTAAAATGTGTATAGAAATAGTCGGAAAAAGGACTCGAACGCCCGTTTTCAGTATATTCCAATACAAAATTGTTTGTCCACAACATAAAAAAAGACATCATTTTTTTCTTGGATGGAGCTCCATTTGTATTAGAATATACTGAAAACCGACTCGAACGCCCGTTTTCAGTATATTCCAATACAAAATTGGCTGTCCACAACATAAAAAAAAGACATCATTTTTTTTCTTGGAAGGAGCTCCATTTGTATTGGAATATACTGAAAACCAACGTGAACGCCCGTTTTCAGTTTATTCCAATACAAAATTGGCTGTCCACAAAATAAAAAAAAGACATCATTTTTTTCTTGGATGGAGCTCCATTTGTATTGAAAAATACTGAAAACCAACGTGAACGCCCGTTTTCAGTATATTCCAATACAAAATGGCTGTCCACAAAATAAAAAAAAGACATCATTTTTTTCTTGGATCCAGCTCCACTTGCATTGTAATATACTGAAAACCAACGTGAACGCCCGTTTTCAGTATATTCCAATACAAAATTGGCTGTCCACAAAATAAAAAAAAAACATCATTTTTTTCTTGGATCCAGCTCCACTTGTATTGTAATATACTGAAAACCAACGTGAACGCCCGTTTTCAGTATATTCCAATACAAAATTGGCTGTCCACAAAATAAAAAAAAGACATCATTTTTTTCTTGGATCCAGCTCCATTTGTATTGTAATATACTGAAAACCGACGTGAATGCCCGTTTTCAGTATATTCCAATACAAAATTGGCTGTCCACAACATAAAAAAAGACATCATTTTTTTCTTGGATCCAGCTCCATTTGTATTGAAATATACTGAAAACCGACGTGAATGCCCGTTTTCAGTATATTCCAATACAAAATTGGCTGTCCACAACATAAAAAAAAGACATCATTTTTTCTTGGATCCAGCTCCATTTGTATTGAAATATACTGAAAACCGACGTGAACGCCCGTTTTCAGTATATTCCAATACAAAATTGGCAGTCCACAACATAAAAAAAGACATCATTTTTTTCTTGGATCGAGCTCCATTTGTATTGAAATATACTGAAAACCTACTCAAACACCCGTTTTCAGTATATTCCAATACAAATTGGCAGTCCACAAAATAAAAAAAAGACATCATTTCTTTGTTGGATCGAGCTCTATTTGTATTGTAATATACTGAAAACCGACTCAAACACCCGTTTTCAGTATATTCCAATACAAATTGGCAGTCCACAAAATAAAAAAAAAGACATCATTTCTTTCTTGGATCGAGCTCTATTTGTATTGTAATATACTGAAAACCGAATCAAACACCCGTTTTCAGTATATTCCAATACAAATTGGCAGTCCACAAAATAAAAAAAAAGACATCATTTCTTTCTTGGATCGAGCTCTATTTGTATTGAAATATACTGAAAACCGACTCAAACACCCGTTTTCAGTATATTCCAATACAAATTGGCAGTTCACAAAATAAAAAAAAAGACATCATTTCTTTCTTGGACCGAGCTCTATTTGTATTGAAATATACTGAAAATCGACTCAAACACCCGTTTTCAGTATATTCCAATACAAATTGGCAGTCCACAAAATAAAAAAAAAGACATCATTTCTTTCTTGGATCGAGCTCCATTTGTATAGAAATAGCCTAGAAATCAGTTCGAACGCCCGTATTCAGTATATTGTAATACAAATGAAATGACATGAAAAATGCAAAAAGAGGAAAAGTAGCCTACCTTGACGGAAATTCTATTCCAAAAGGGGAAAACTTGTATCCAGGTGGGCCCACAGCACGGCCGGAACTCAAGCGAAACTCGATAGGTTGAAATCGATCCATTAAATAACATTCTTAACAAACAGTAAAGTTTTATTCACATCGAGTCGGCTGGGAAAAGTTTCTGAAAAATAAATTACCCCCCTTTTTGTCTGAAAATTTGAAAATTGATGTCTTCAATTTTCGAAAAATTGAAGACATCAATTTTCAGACTAAAAGGGGGGTATTTTTTTTTTTTTTTTTTTTTTTTTTCAGTCAGAGAAATTTTTCTCCGGCTCTCAGAAATTTTTCCGCACTCGACTGGATGAATAAAACATCCCCGTTTCTTTAAGAATGGGCTCACTGTTAACTATTTCAGCATTCGACGTTTCGCGTGCAATAATAACTGCCGGGTGTTCAAGAATGCAAATGCACCTACTAGATTTTCTACAGAGAAGCTTGACTGGATGGAGAGAGTGGATGACTTTTTCCAAGATTCTCGACTTTGGACCGTCAAGAGGTAATGGATCTTTTTGTTTTTTTCTTTCTTTTAAGAAAATTTATGGATAGATTCATTTCTTTTTGAATGGACCTAGAAAAATAGGACAAAGTTCTTTTCCAAGATTGGATGAGAGAGGGACCCAAAAAAATGGGTCTTGGAAGGAATCGAATGCATTTGCACTCATTTCTTCCAAGACCCATTTTTTTTGGTCTCCTGATTCGTCTCTCTTTCTCTCTCCTCAGTCCATTTCCATAAATATAGGGAAAGCGGAGAACCTTTCTCTACTTATTTCTAAAAAATCTTTTCTTTATTTTTTTTTCTCCTGAGTTTATGTATATATCAATTCAAATACTTTTGAGAACGGTCATCCCAATTCTCTGTCGCCTTTTCGGTTTCATCGTCCCAACACTCAGTGGACATAGTCTCAGTCGATTTTGGAGCATGGGTCGTCCGTTCATTGTCCCAACATTCAGTGGACATAGTCTCAATAGATTTTGGAGCATGAGTCGTCTGTTCATTGTCCCAACACTCAGTGGACATAGTCTTAGTGGATTTTAGAGCATGAGTCGTCCGTTCATTGTCCCAACACTCAGTGGATTTTGTCTTTGGATCCTCTGAAGATATTTTGGGGGTCTCATGAGATTCTTTGGAAGGTTCGTCCCAACAGGCTGCTGGATCGTAATGGGGAATATTTTCAGGTATGTCTCCCCAACCCTCCGTCTTCCTCGAGTTATTGGAGGAAGTTGACGACAAAGAAGAAGAGCCCATCAAGTTTAAAGGCGTATGCTCATCCGGATGTTCCATCACTTGGAAACAGGACAGATTATCCCATTTCTGGATGAGGTTATCGTACGCTTTTGGGGACGGATCCTTCTCTAACTGATCGTAGGCCTTATCAAAAGCTTGCAGAGGATTGTCTGCTTCCTCCTGAATCCTCTCCTCTTTCTCCGTTCCGTCTGGATAGACGTGATTGATATGAAAATCTCCTTCCGTAATATGCCATCGATAGTTGCGCACTTTGTTTTCGGCACAATGGAAATATTTCATCCTTTGATGATGTCGGGCACATTTTTCCCGATACTTCCAAATGATTCCATCTGGCACATAAATTTCCGTCACGGGTTTTTGATAATCCAAGGCTTTAGCAAAGAATTTAGCTTTCTGACATCCCACCACATAAATCGTGGAGAAGCTGTGAGTGAGCGATTGGAGAATGCGTCCTAAATGGTTGTAGGGAATATGACCCTCGTTCCAACGAAGTCCGTGCCGGTTTCTCGTCAGCCAGGCATTCGTCTTTTGGTTTTTTTCATTCAGTTGGTGGAAGCGGTGAGGAGGAGCAAACGTCAACGATCCCACGGTCAAAAAATCTTTTGTCGCATAGCCCAATTCTTTTAAAACGTAGGTAAATTCACCCTTCTTGTGGTTGTAGGACTGGAAACCCTCTAGATCGAGCACGATAAAGTTTTCTGAACACGCCATGGCGATGAATACGGTGATGTCTTCCACAAACAGGAGCAAAAAAAAAAGAATCGAAAAGGTATATATGTATAACAGGGAAGATCTAGAAAGGGGGAAAAAAACAATAAAACGTTTTAGAGTCGTCGTCTTGAAAGAGACATTTTTCTTTTCAAAGGGTTAAGAAGTTTCAAAGTTTCAAAGGTCTTTTTAAATGAAGTTATGATTAAACCATATTCATAGGACCAAAGGGACTTACCAGCTCAGTTCACGTCTTCTTCTGTTCTCTGAAGAAATCTCGCGGAGGATACACACTTTTATACTCGCGCGACATCTGTCGGGATCGCGACCCCATCTAAATGTCAGGGTCATTCCAACCTCTTAAAAGGATCGGAATGAAAGAAACACTTTGATAAAAAAATATATTTATGAAAAGATATCTGAGGGTCGTGAGAACATTTTCTCTCCCCACCCCCCGCCTATTTCAAAAAAAAATAATAAAAAGTCTTTCTTGGATCGCGTCAAGATTACAAAACAACTCACAGGACTTGTTTATCTCGATCTTGTCAGGGTCACCGTTTCACATAAGAAGATGGATGGACCCTGAACTTTAGACATGATAAAAATTAACTCTACCCGCCTTTTGTCTAGGAATAGGGTCTCACCGTTTCTAAAAATAGACCAGATCCCATTCTTGGAATTCTATTCTTTAGGAAAGGAGGAGTGATGGTCTATTTTTAGAAAGTGTGAGACAACATTCCCAGACAAAAGGGGGGTAGTGTTAATTTTTATCATGTCTAAGACATGATAAAAATTAACAAAAAGTTTTTTTTTTTTTTTTTTTTTTAAGGCTGAAAAATTTTTCTGAGAGAGCTGAGAAAGATTTTTCCTCCCAATCTTTTTCGACGATGAAAAGGGAAAAACTACTGATCCGATCTCCCTACGCTTTAGGGAAAAAAAACAAAAAAAAATACTTATGAAATATTCATGTGTTGAAATTGGCTATTCAAATAAGTGACATTTTGTTTCTCATTGGAACTGTTCAACGGCGAGTCCATTCGTCTCATTCTTTGGGGTAGGGGATGAAAGTACAGCGGTTTGTTGAAATCGATGATAGTTTCCTCTTTAGTCGGCGGAACTGTAATTCTATCCCGTCTTAACTCTTCTAATCTCTTTGAAAGTCTTTCCACTTGCTCTGCTAACGTTTCCTCGGTACTCATGATCTCTCTTAGTTTAGGGAAGTCTTGACGTATTGGCTAGAGAACAAAGGGTTTTTTTCTCTCTATACATATATCATGTGGGAGCGTGTGATTTATAAATCCTTGTGAAATATTTCCACGTCTTGTGTAACTTGGAAAATTCTTCTTCTTCTCGTCGATTGGGGTGGAGTTATGGAAAAGAAATGGGATTGGAAAGAAATCAACATATTACAAAAAAAAGGAACTTTTTTTTTCTATTTTTTTTTCTCTAGGGATTTACATACCATTTCATTCATGAACATTCAAGGGTTCTCTCCAAGACCAAATTTTAGAAGAGGACCACAAAGAGTACACTTGAGGATCCTCTTTCAGGTCTAGGTGAGATAAGGGTTGAGACCAATATTCTTGGGTCTCTAAAGCATCCCAACTTAGACATTTATTATTATTATTAGAAAGTTCATCCTCCTCCTCCTCCTCATCGTCGCACGAGTTCTCCTGGGGAGATTCTTCCGCCTCCTCTTCGTCTTCGACAGCTTTGCTTTCGGAGGGGTAACAATGTAATTTCTGGAAAACGTAACTACCCTCCATCAAATGGTATCGAAAATTTCTCACCTTGTTCTCGGCACAATGAATCATCTTTTGGAAATATTGGTGTCGCGTGCATTTCGACTTGTTCCGCCACTCGGTTTTCCCTGGGATGTAAAACTCATAAACGGATCGCTGGCAGAGCTTGCTGAAAAATTCGGCTTTATCGTATCCATTGACGTAGATCACCTCCACATTTTCGGTCAGTATTTTCAGGATTGTAGGAAGATGCTCGTAGGAAAGACGACCCTCGGTCCATTGCAGGCCGTGTCGGTTATTTGTAGTCTGGTTGACCACAGCTTGATTGCGGGACGATAAGTCATCGTAATGGACAGGAGGGAGAAAAATCATGGATCCGCATAAGTTTAAATCGCAAGTGATGTAGCCCAGTTCTTTCAAGATGAAACATATATCTCCCGTCTTTGGATCATAACAGTGAAAGTATTCCATGTCCAGAACAATGTAGGAATCTTTGAGAGGTTTGGCACTCAAAATGTCCATCTTCTTCAATTGAGGAAAAAAAGAAAACTAAATTCTCTCTCTCTCGCTGTGTGTCCTGAAGGAAAAAATGGATAGCGTTCTCTCGCCGTCTCCTCTTTTATATATATATAGAGAGAGAAGGTTGCACGTGACAGGTCGTATGAATTCTGGGAAAGGTCACATTCGTATATATATTTGTTTTTTGAATAATATCGTGCGTATCTCAATACACATCCATCATAATAATAATAAAGGTCACCTTGGAAAGAAAAAGAAATTAAAAACATGGAACTCGTGCTCGACTTTGAAGGTTTCTACGATTCTCAAGGAGCCTTTATTGTGAAAGAATTGGCTTACGTCACATTGGACGGTACTTCTCGAGGGGTATTTGTTTTTAAACCCCCGTTTCCATGGCAAATGCTCACCGAGAAAGAAAAACGAACCGCTGTGTGGGCGAGTGATTATTATCACGGCTTGTCGTGGTACGAAGGAGAAATTCCGTACAGTTATTTTCCATGGGTGTTAACGATGTTGACGGAATCTTTTTCCATGATTTGGGTGCGAGGAGAAATGAAACGGCGGTTTCTAGAGAAATGGTTGCAAAGATCCATTTATTGCATTTCGGGATCGACGCAAGAGATTCTCAAATACAATGGGATCGAACACATGAATTGTCCTAACCATACAAAAGGATTTTTCCATTGCGCTCTACAAAAAGCAGTTCGGTATCATTATTATTTAAAGACACAGAGAAGAAATTCGCAAGGTCGATCCTGCACAATTCAATCTTGACAGAACTCATTAAAAAAAATACATATATCACGTTACTTCTTCAACAGCATAGATGGTTCTGAAGTGAAACTTGGAATTTTGAAATAATAGATCAGAGAGAAATCATTCTTAAAAAAAATGGTAAAGTCTCGAATGGGCTGGGAGAAAACAAATTTCTCAGAGCTGGAAAAAAAAAAAAAAAAAAAAACTTTTGCTTAATTTTTATCATGTCTTCTAAACATGATAAAAATTAATGACCCTCCCTTTTTGTCTGGGAAGGATGTCTCACCCTTTCTAAAAATAGATCATGACTCATCCTTTCTCTAATGGCAATCATTCCATGAATGAATCACGATTTGTTTCTCAAAAGAGTGAGACAACATTCCCAGACGAAAAGGGAAGGGGGGTCGTTAATTTTTATCATGTCTAAGACATGATAAAAATTAACAAAAAGTTTTTTTTTTTTGAGTTGTAGAATTTTTCTCAGCTCTGAAAATTTTTTTCCAGCCGACTCAAGACTTTACCATTTATATTTACGAATAGTCTTTGGATTATTTATTTATTTTCTTTTAAAAAGAAAAATTCTGAGCTAGACCTATCTATTGGCTTAACATTCTGGTCATAGAAACAGTCTAGAATCTCATTTTATTTTTCGAGGCTAATGCACGGGTTCTCCAATCAAAAGGGTTACTATAAAGGGATTGGTTTGAATGCATTTATCTGCAAATGTTGTAGGATTCCGTTGTTGAGAAGGGGTATATTATTATTATTATGATGATGATGATTGTGGCAGATTCGTTTTCTACATGGAAGTCTAATCTCCTCCGAAGACCTTTTCTGGGGATCGTCGATAGATGGTTTTTCAATAGGAATCGTTTCCCTCGGATCCTCAAGAGATAGAGGGGGGTCCTGTCTTGAGACATGGAGCGGTCTCTCCTCCTCCTCCTCGAGAAGTCTTGAGAAAGGGAGAGGATTTTCGGTTCCCTTATTCTTGAGGGGTCTTGACAAATTGAGAGGTCCCTCCTCTTCGAAAGAGAGAGAAGTTTTGGTTCCCTTATCCTCGAGGGGTTTTGACAAATCGAGAGGTCCCTCATTTTCGAGGGGTCTTGATAAATGGAGAGGTTTTTCATCTTTGAGGGGGTTTGACAATGGGAGAGATTTCTCCTTCTCGAGGGGTCTCTCTTCCTCAAGGGGTTTTGACGAAGGGAGAGGTTTTTCATCCTCGACGGGTTTTGACAAACTGAGAGGAATCTGAACAGGCTTCTCCTCATCCCCATCATTATCGAGGAGGATGAGGATAGGCTTTTGGAAAGGTTATTTCTTTTTCTTCTGAACAGGCTCCTCTTGATGCTCGGGGAGAGGGATGGGGTAGTTGTTCCACCATTCTATTTTTTCTTGCTCGAGGATTTTTTCAAAAGTCGTGGCCTGTCTATGATGAGACGAAGGAGGAGAGTCCTCGAGAAGAATATAATAGGTATTCTTCCCAGTCTTCTCGATCGAGATAGGTTCGTGCAAACATTTGTGCAACCATTCACTAAAATGAACGAGAATCCCTTTTGTCTTCTCAAGACTATCCATAATCCTATTCATTTGCGAGACGGTTAGAAAGTGGGACGTGTAAAAATATTTGGCTCGTTTCATTAACAAAATTTGTGCATCCAAAGGTGGAATGTCACGAGCCATCAACACGTTTTCGTCGGACAAAAATTCGTCCCGCATCTTTTGATAACTCCCCACGGTATAATAACCCGCACATTTTGAAAAATCGGAGGCTTTCAGGTAAACGACTCCTTGGATGATATAAAAGGAAAGATCAACATATTTATATTTGTAAGGAATACACGTAGTGAGCTGGGGATGCCTCCTCATGATCCACTTGGACAAAAATACGACTTTGGGGCTCTCCCCTTTTATTTATAGAGAGAAAGAGAGTGTGACCTTCCCTTCCCTCCTCCTCCTCTCTCTCTGCTTCCTCTATCTCTGGACGTCCTTGGATTGGAAAGGATGACTTTGAAAAAAAAAGAAGGTCATGGTTGGATAATTTTTTGTTTATTAAATTATTACTTTCACTTCCTCATTCCCACACACATTCATCTTTTTAAGAAAAGAAAAAGAGGTCATGGAGATAAGATTTCTTGGAAAGAAGAGAGCGAGAGACAAAAAAAAACAAATAAAACGGACGTCATAGAGCCTCTATGTGTGTCTGTGTGTGTCTATATAGATATATAAAAAGACGAGAGTACTGGGCGAGATCATTTCTTTTCCATTGGGAGCCATGTCGCTATTAGACGTTTTTCCAACTCAACGGATTTCGAACGGGGAGGGTTTGAAGACGCTAAAGCAAATGTCCAACTTGAAAATTTTTTTGGCGTGTCATTGTGCGACATTTATTCCGCATTTACCACCTCATCAAGCGATCGTTTCTTTCAACCAAGATGTCGAATCCTCCAACCTGCTCGTTCAGAATATATACAGAAATTTATTCGAATCGCAACAAACGAAAGAGGAATCTCCCTTCTCTTGTAATCGGATGGATCGAGCTTTGAGACGGCCCATTCAAACAGACCGGCGATATACAGTACGCGCACGAGTTTTCAGTGGAAGAATATTTTTCTCACGAAACGATATTTTACGTTTGGAGTGAGAACGACGGCTGAGGACGAAGTTCATATTGTTCAAACCACAGCCGCTCCTCTCGCCTATTACGAATCATCGTCCCCCAATCTGAAGGAAAGAAGTTTTAAAGTCAGCGACAGGATGAAATATAAGAAATATATTCTAAGACCTTTTCAAAACTATGTCGTTCCCCCGAAAACGCAATATCTCATCGTCACGACCCAGAAGAGTCTCTTTCTCGTCGATCGGTGCTCGTACTCGCTTTGGAAACAATTGAAAGAGGAGATTTCTTTCCAATCGCCGATGATGTTTCAAGAAAAAGAAGAAGAAAACCCTCCGCCACCTTTACCCGTCCCTTCCTTAGATGATAAGAGGAACTGGACCAAACCGTTATTTCCCGAAACAAAATCGACCCGGCAACGGAATGAAATTGAAGTCATCACAATTGAAGATGAGGAGGAAGAAAAAAAATTACCTCTTAAAAAACGGTCGACTTACCGGAACCTACCTGGCGTGCAAGATCCGCTTCAGAATCCAGAAGCTTCTTCTTCTTCTTCTTCTTCCCCGACTTGTTCAAACAGGCAACCTCTTTCGGACTCCTCACAGACAGAACCTCTTCCAGTATCCTCTTCTTCTTCTTCTCCAACCTGTCCCGACATCGTAGAGGTAGAATGTCAGGCGGGTCCACAAGCTTCAAAAAGTCCCGACATCGTAGAGGTAGAATGTCAGCCGGGTCCACAAGTTCCAACAGGTCCAGAAATCATGGAGGCAGAATCACAGCCGGGTTCACAAGTTCCAACGGGTCCAGAAATCATGGAGGTAGAATCGCAGCCGGGTCCAGACATCCTAGATCCCTCCACTCATCCCAAAGAGACTCCAAGTGTTTCAAGACAGCCTTGTGAGGATCCAGCCCTTCCCGTATGGAATGATTATATGGACTTACAAAATTTGGTGCAACAGGAAGGAGAAGAAAATAATCATACGGATGGGTGGGTCAAAGACTGTTTAGATCATTTAACCTCGAATGAAATTGAACTGTTATGGAATTGCATTTCTGAAATCACATCGGAAATGGGATAAAAACCAAAACAAAAAAAAACAATTTTTTTAATAACAAATGGGAGGAGGGTCATGATGTCAATTTAAAAAAAAAATATTATATAGAGTCCAATCTTGGTGGTTCACTTCAGTTTTCCAGCATGAGGTGATCCACGTTTCCCGAAATATGGATCCCATTCCAAGAGAGATTGTGTAGAGCCTTCACTTCAGTTCTGTTTTTTTTTTCTACCAAGAGGAGAGGGTCCCCAAAGGGCTACCCATGTCCAAAGAGAGAAAGTGTAGAGCGATCATTTCAGTTTTTTTTTCAAGTTTAGGGGAGGGAGGTCTCAAAATGACACCCCCCCCCCATTTTCAAAGAGAGATGGTGTAGAGCGTTCATTTCTGTTTTTTTCCAAAGTTAGGGAGTTTTCAAATGGCTACCCATTTCAGAGAAAGAGAGAGAGAGAAGGTGTAGAGCGTTCATTTCAGTTTTCCAGCATTAGAAGGTCCCAAAATACCTTCTGAATTCAAAGAGAGATCGTGTAGAGCGTTCATTTCCAGTTCTCCAAGATCAAAAGAAGAGGGTCCGCTTTTCCCAAAAGGGCTTTCCGTATTCAGAGACAGCGAAATGCAGACTTCAGTTTTTCTCCCTCCCCGAGAATAGAGGGTCCCAAAATGGCTTCCCATTTCAAAGAGAGAGGGAGAGGCGTTCATTTCCATTCTCCAAGATAGGTTTGTCTGCTTTTTCCCAAAATGGCTTCCCAATTCAAAGAGAGAGAGAGAGAGAGAGTAAAAGGGTGTGTAGAGCGGTCATGTTCATTCTCCAAGATAGGGTCGTCAGCTTTTTCTCAAAATGGCATCTCCCGATACAAAAAGAGATCGTAACCAATTTTTTCCAGTATTTGCAAGATGGGGGGGAGAAGAAAACCTAGGATGGAATAACACGACACATAGATAGAAAGAGAAAAAAAACGCCATCTTGTCATTTTCTGATAGGGTACCGGTGTTCGAATACTTTTGTGACCGACTGTACGCAGTCAGTTCTGTATTTTTTGGATTGCCGCAGGAATCGAGAAAAATAAAACAAACAAAAATTGTTCTGAAAATTTAGCGGTAATGACAAACACTGTTGTGTTGAAAGATTTAAGAGGTGTTTGGGAATTAGAACATATGGGAATTAATGATTCTGACGATTATTCCGATATTGACTGCGAAATAGTAGACCAGTTTGAAAGAAATTTGCAGTTTAAAAACGGAAGATATGAGGCAAATTTAATCTGGAAATACAGTCCGAATAATCTAGGAAATAATTTTGAGGTAGCTAAGAAACGATTCGCAAACCTTCACAATAAACCAAGTAAAACTCCGGAGATTTTTCAGGAATATAAAAATATAATTGAGAACCAGATATTAGAAGGAATTGTGGAGGAATTTCCGAATAATGATACAAATTTGGGATATTTTATGCCTCACCGAGCAGTGATACGACCTAGTGAAACTACTAAGGTAAGAATTGTGTACGATGCTAGCTCAAGGACAGAGGACACGAATTCGTTAAATGACTGCCTTGAATCGGGACCTAATCTAAATCCAAATATACTAGACATTATGTTAAATTATGTAAAAGTTTAAGATAGCGTTTGTGGAGACGTTGAAAAAGCCTTTTTGATGATAGGAATTGCTGAAGGTGATAGAAAATTTCTAAAATTTCTTTGGTTTAATGAAAATAACGACTCCTTTAAGATTATGCAAATGTGTCGCGTAGCTTTCGGTTTAACTATATCTCCTTTCATTTTGGCCGCCACTATAAAATATCACATTCGAAAATATAAAGATAAAATGCAGGACAGTTTCCAAATGTTAAATTCTTCTGTCTATGTCGACGACCTATATTTTGGAGCAGGAACGGTTGAAGATGCATATCGGTTATCTGTAGATGCGGTTAACATATTTAAGGATGCTGGGATGAATTTCAGAAAATCAAGAACTAATTCTAAAGCATTAAACGATTTATGGGTCTCAGATGGGATTAAGGAATCAGACAACAAATTAACTAGTGAATCGAATTTCTTAGGCATGATTTGGAATTCCATTGAAGACGATATAAAGTTAAATTTAAAAAATTTAATTGACTTTTCTACTGGAAACGATTTTGCTACAAAAAGGAAACTTTTGCAAAGCATCGCCCAAATATACGATCCATTTGGATTTATTGCACCCTTTGTTATTCGGGCGAAAATTATTATGCAAGAAATCTGGTGTTCCGGTTCTGACTGGGATGAGGTACTTCCTGCAAAGATTAAGGACAAATTCAACATTTGGCGGGAGGAACTTAATGATTTAACTGAAATATCGATACAGCGAAATTTCTTTGATGACGATCCAATGAATATAAGCCTTCACCTATTTTCGGACGCTAGTCCTAAAGCATATGGGGCCATCGCCCATTTCAGATATTGTACGAGTGATTCTAAAATTAAAACTTCCTTTATCATGTCAAAATGCAGGGTTGCACCTTTAAGAGCAATCACTCTTCCTCGTTTAGAGTTAATGGCAGCACTCGTGGCTGCTGGAATGTATAAATATTTGAAAAAATTGTTTGGTGATTTAATTGAGGATGTTTATTTTTGGAGTGATTCCGAAATCGCCATTGCTTGGAGTAAAGGTTCGCCAAATAATTGGAAACCATTTATCGCCAATCGTGTTACGGAAATACAGAGTATATGCAACAAAAAATTGTGGAACCACTGCGAAGGAAAACAAAATCCTTCCGATTTACTAACTCGAGGAATTAGTGCTCAGTCACTAGTTAAGAATGATCTGTGGTGGCATGGGCCACACTGGTTACGTTTTCCTACTGAAAACTTTCCAAAACTAAAGAAATTAAAACCAAATTCAGAATCGTTGGAGTTAAGAAAAAGTATTATTTTGACTGCACCTGTAATTAACAATGAATCCCCAATATTGCATATAGAAAAATTCAGTTCTTTAGGAAAATTACTTCGAATTACTGCCTATGTATTTAGATTTCTTGGGAGGCTTCGGAAAAGGTCTACAGGGAATGGACCTTTAAGTGCTTTTGAGATTAAAGCAGCTGAACATTATTGGGTAAAAATTACGTAACGAGAATCGTATCAAGCGGAAATAATTAAGTTATTAAATAAAAAATCAATTCTCGATTCTTCCATCTACTCCCTTAATCCAAGGCTTGATGAGGAGGGAAATCTTAGGTTGAAAGGTCGCATTCAATTTGCAGACTGTCACGAGAATTTAAAACATCCTATTCTATTACCCTCAAAATGCAAGTTTACCGAGTTGATCATCATGGACTCCCATGAAAGGGTATTCCATGCTGAAGTTAATTCGACACTAACTCAGATCAGAGACAAATATTGGATCATTAAGGGAAGACAGCGTGTTAAGACTATCATCAGCAAATGTGTGATATGCAAACGATATAGTGCTCGTCCTGGGGTACAGGATATCGCTCCACTTCCTCCAGACAGAATTCAAGAGTCACCTCCATTTGCTGTGACCGGGTTGGACTTCGCCGGTCCATTTTGTACGATAGACAGGCAAGGTAAAGTTTACATGCTGTTGTTAACGTGTGCGGTCACTCGTGCCTTACATATAGAGATAGTAACTGATCTCAGCACTGAAAGGTTTTTGCTAGCTTTCCGAAGATTTTTAGCTCACCGAGGACTGTGTACCACCGTGTACTCCGATAATGCCAAGACTTTTAAAAGAGCTGATAAAGAACTAAAACATATTTTTAAAACTTTGAGTGAGTCATCTGTGAAAGAATTATTTTCTGCTAGAGGCATAAATTGGAAATTTATTATTGAGAGGGGTCCATGGTGGGGAGGGTTTTGGGAGCGTATGGTACGAACCATAAAATCCAGCTTGCGAAAAATTATTGGTCGATCATCCCTTACTGTGAAAGAGCTTGAAACAGTGCTCATTGAAATCGAGGCAATGATTAATTGTAGACCAATTACCTACGTGTTTACCGATCCCAATGAACCTTCTCCACTAACACCCTCTCATTTTCTGGTTGGTAGACGATTGATATCTCTGCCTGCTAATAAAATAACATCAAATAATTTGATTGGATCAAGAAATTCAATTATTAAACGATATAAATACCATCAAGATATTTTAAATCATTTTTGGAAGCATTGGAGATCAGAGTATCTTTTTAATCTGAGATCTGCCAATATTTGTTCTCCACACTCTAACGCATCTCAGTTTAAAATCAACGACATTGTCTTGATTCATGACGACAAACATCCCAGAAATCTCTGGACAATAGGTAAAATTTTGGAATTAATGCCAGGCAGAGATGGTAAAATAAGATCTTGCATAATTAAAACACCTACTGGTACCTTAAAAAAGCCTATACAATTGTTATATAATATGGAACTTAACTAATGTTTGTATTTTGTATTTTTAGGTTTGATTCTCCTGACCTTGCTGATAGGTATCATTTAATGTTTTGTAAAATTTTATGTGCTTATAATTATGTATGCATGTTTGTTATATTTAACCATTTCTCCAGGATTTATTGTCGAAATATTAATTGAATATTCTAGAATATATTATTAAAAGATGAACTCTCCACCGAGTTCAGGTGGGGAGTGTTGTGTAATTTGAAGAAAAAGGCTAGAGGGCGCTGTTGCTCGCTTAGTTGTAAAAGAATAAAGTTTGTTGATGTTGCAGGCGGCGGCCTAAGAATACGCTCTGTATATAGTAATTAAAATATTGTTAAAATTAGTGAACTCACTGAACCACCATTATCTGATTTGAAAGATGCACAAAATTATTAGACACACTCCTTTCACCCTACTCTTTCTCCCCCACCCGTTCCTTATCAGAAGTCGAGTAAAAAGATGTTTCTACATCTTGATACTCGAGAATAAAATACGATCTCTGTATGTAACTTACTTTCTTTTTTTTTTTTTTTTTTTTTTAACTTTAATGGTAAATTCTTCAAGTGCTAGACTGTAACCTGTAATTATCAGAATGTAATTTCCCTATATTTTATTTCATATTTTTGAAATGATGTATAGTTTGAATATCTTTCTTTTTTGGTCAATTTGAAAAAAAAAAAAAAAAAAAAAAAAAACTCGCAGGAGACTATGCAGCCAGCGCCATCTCTCGATCATTACTAAATGCATAAATTTTATTAGATTAAGCGATCAGTTATTGAAAATTTTCTGGCATCGGCATTCGGCATATTTGCAGACTTGACAGTTTGAAAAGTTTTTGTTTTTTTGGAGGAATTATCAGTTTTATCGAAGTACAACGTATTTAAGCTTATTTATAGTTAGAAAACCCGTGTTTTTAATATGAAATGAATATCAATAATGTCTATAATATCAAAGTTCTGAATTACGAATTGCTCGTTAAAGCCATTAAAGTTAAATCGAGTTATACTCATAATAACTATTATTTTCTTTTTGTTTTGATATTATGGCACTGTATGTAATGTGAAAAACTATTTTGCATATTATATTTATACTTCATAACGTAAAGCTTGTAATAAAATAGTTTGAATTGTACATGATGTTCACACAATCAGAGTAAGCTGATTTGAATGGTCTTTTTGTGAATGGGCTTTCTTAAGAGGTGAACATTTTTAAATCAGTGGAATTTTCTGAAACGTTGCTAATCACTTCCACTGTACTTTTGGGTGGCATATTTTAATCAGAAGGAATAAGTATTGTTATTCTGTAAAATCTGCTGTTTGAAGTATATCGTGATCTCCTACTGCTTTTTCGTCAAAGTAATTTTCGTAATTTGGCATTCCATTAATTAACATATTTGCAAGATTAGATTTTCTGAAACCGGTAAACTTAGTTAATTGTTTATTATACGCATGTATTTATCTGTTAATTAATTATTTATGGAAGCAAAGATTCATAGAATTAAGGCAATAAGTTTCCAAGAATATGTAAAATTGTCTTGCCAGTTGTTTTGCATTTTTTTTAAAGTGTGGTAGGTTTCGTCAGTGAATTAATTCCGTACATGAATGCTATATTACAAAAAAACTGTTCATGAGCAGTGTACTGTATGTTTTTAGTGCTGTTATTAAGCAGAAAATAATATTTTGTAATTATTCATGCGAATGAGATTTTTTGATATCAGGCTTTGTTCTTTTATGTTTATTGCTTTTATATGAAATATGTATTGCATTTAGATATGGGATATGTAATATAAAGTTTAAATGTTGCTTCCATTGATGAAAGAACTGTCTTACCAAGGCATAAAAGTAAACTGTCATTTAATTATCAGTTTTTATATAAAACATGCTTAATCTTATTCAGTTAACTGTATATGTTTAAAAATGCAAGAGCCGTAAGTGTTATATGTAATAATAATTATTAATGAAATTGTTTTATGAAGAATAAAACAGAAACACTTCTTCCTCATAAAATGTGTTTAGATGTTATGTCATCAGAATGTATTTTTGAAATATATGAGCTTTTCTGTAAATATGATAATATAATATAATATGTTTTAAAATGGTTTTTGATATTAGATTTTATTAAGGTATTTCAATTAGATTATTCTTAAAATATTAGTAAGTTGGAAAAAAAAGCATTTTTAACATATCACTGTATTGAAAATATTTTAGGTGCTTCCAAGATTGAATCACTAATTGAATCAAGCTATCTTGCCTTGTGTTGTTATACCTCCCTACATGTTACATCTCAATTGATTTTAACAGCTACATATGCATTTTGGCTCATAAGATTTCCTGAATTGGTGATGAAGTGCTTGCAACTTTACATTTTAGTTTAATTTAATGCCGAGTTATTGATTTTGCCAGTTTTCTTTAAAGAAAGTATATTATGGGATTCTTTAAATCTGGCATATCTGGTAAGATTGAAGATTATATACAGCAAAATCAAGTTACAATTAATCATATTTAATTATCAGTTTTCTGGTATTTTTCTGGGAAAGATGTCTCTGAAACTGCTATTTTACGAAAATTTCACTTTATTGACATCAGAAGCTTGCATTAATATGACCAGGTGTACAAAACTGAAGGGCTATGCTATGAGGTTAAAATTTCCTATGAGCTGCATGTATGTACATAAACAATGTATGCACTATTCTTTATACCAGCCGAGGCCCATCAGCAGCTGCATGGTAAAACTGCTGAGATGCCCGGCTCTAGCATTTTTGCTGCTGTGGGCAAACCTCAAAAGTGATGCCCTCAAGCTTCAAAAACTTTAAAATTAAAAGAAAAAAAAAATTATAAGAAAAACATGATAATCAGAAAAATACTATCAAATTTAACTAAGGCCTCCTTCATTGCAAGTGGTAGTATCTATTGATTCGGAACCTGTTGAACTCTGTTGCTGTGTGGAACATCTCATAATTTCATCATTAATGCTGCATCTCTTGGTAATCCCATTGAGAATTAATAGTAGTGTCTGGATCTCAACAATCGCTTAGTTCTTCACTTTGTTTGGAACTGCAGTACTACTTGATCTTCCAGATCAACTACTTGATCTTCCAGAAGGATTCCAGGACTTATTATTCTTAATAATATATTATTAAGAATAATAAGTCCGTAATCCGGACTCATTGGGACTTCGGCGATTCTGTATTAGGGTTTTTTTCGGATTATAGATCATCAATTTAAATTTGGTAAGATGGCATGCAGAAATTATATAATTAAAAATATGAAACCGTAATTTATGATATAAAGAGCAATTATGATCTAAAGGGTTTTAAAAATTTACAAAAAAAAAAAAAAAAAAAAAAAAAGCTTAATATTTTTTTGTTTAAAATATTAAACATTTCTTTCAATGTAACTTGTTTAAGTTGCTTCGTTTTTTTTGTGCTAATAATTTTTCTTTAATTCTATAAACAGACATAATTTCTTGTTCAGGTACAAAGTTCCACTGTTCAAGTCCTGTAATTGCTGTCTTGAGAATACCGACTAACTTATGAATTGAAATTTTTTAGTTTTCAATAACCTCTCTATCATTTTCTTCACTATCGGAAGTGCGCGTGGGTAAACGCTTTATGCGCATGCATAGTGGACGCGCGCATGAAAAGCGCATATGTAAGTTTGTGGCTTTGAGGTCTGGATTATGGACTTTGTACTGTATATATTTCTGTGCACAGGATTTAAGCTATTTCATGATTCCATTTTCTGATTGCTTATTTTAGTCAAATACTTTTGTTTAATTTACAGACTTTGTTTACTTCTCTTAATGAGACGTAACCTTCTGGTTTCTTCATGTATGTTTCTTCTTTCAGGTCTGCATGTAGAAAAGTTGTTTTTAATGTCAAAATGGTTTACATGCACAATATATTTCTAATTGTGACTGTGCAAATGTTTCATCATAGTCATGCACACATTTCTGATAATATCCTTTAGCTACTAGACAAGATGTATATCGAATAACATTTCCTGAAGCGAAGGATTTTGTTTTGAATGTCCATTTATTTCCATTTGCTTTCTTTCCTTCTGGAAGATCAAGTAGTTCCTATGTTTTATTTCTCTTTAATGATTCCATTTCTTTATTTGTAGATTTCAACCACAATTCCTTTTCTTTGGTTGGAAAGGTTTGCAGTTCTTGCCACATTCTAGAAATTTTAATTTTTTCATTCTTTGCCATGCAGGACAATCTTTTTGATGGGGTCCCCTTAATTGTCTTTGGGATCTTCTTAGCAGTAGGGGAATTTCTTGTGTTTCAGTTCCTAATTCTGTTGAAGCATCTAGACATGATTCTCTTGATTCATTTTCTTTAAAAGGCCATTGCATTTTCCTCATTCTGATCAGTTAATTGATAAGCTATTGCTTCCTTTTTATTTTCATTGAATATGATGCTTCTTTCGATGACAGCTTTGTTTATATGTGGCATTTCCTCATTCTGATCTGTTAATTAACAACCTATTGCTTCCTTTTTATTTTCATCAAATACAGTCAAAAGTCGTTAATCCGGACTCGTCGGGACTTCGTCGATTCCGGATTATAGATCATCGGTTTAAATCTGGTAAGATGGCATGCAGAAATTATAAAATTAAAAAGGTTGATCTTTACATTATGGTAACTTGGCAATTTTTTGGCGAAAATTTGGCAACCAACTCTCCTACAGCAACCCTCTATTTTTTTTTCCCCGCCGCCATTTTGTCTTCACGAAGTAAAGACATGTTTCTTTTCTTCTTATCTACTAAACACTTCTTCCAACAATCTACTACCCGAATTACACTTATGCTAGAAATTTTATCAAACAAAACTGCTTAATCATGACAAATATTCACTGCAAAATTGGGGGAAAAGTGCACAATACCATACTCCTTACGCGTTTTTCAAAATAACACATACACATAAACCATGTACACGCCGACTTATTTTTACTTAAAAAAACATCCCAGAATTGCGCAAAAATGGCATTGTGCACACTCTTCACTATATCCATGTACACTGCTTTTTTCTCATAAATTAGAAAAATTTCACGAAAATACATGACAATTTTCTCAATCTTTAAACCCGGTAAAAAGAACATATATGGAATTACCTGATCGCGAAAAAATATTTACCCTTTACAAATATGAACATTTCCACATATAAAATATCCAAAAACTTTTACCTCTAAATCATCTATTACATTATACACGTCACCAACGAATTCATACCGCAAGTATTACAAATACTTAGTATCAAATATTTAAATTATTTCCATGCACATTTATTTCAACTTAAACGTATACCAAATTCCTACAAACATAAAATTCACAAAATAACTATCATTTCATTAAAATATAATTAAATTCAAAAACACTACTTAAAATATACATGAGCACATACATTAAATTAATAAAAATTACCTTACAATCCTAATTACTTTAAACTAAATCATTGCTAATAACAATTTTCCCAATAATACCAAATTCCTTTCCACCTTACATTTAGAACAATGCATAAAAATAATATCCTCAAATAATTAAAAATACTAACTTACCTAGTCTTCTTCAGAATCTTGATTACGTGGCGGATACACTTTTCTAATTCATTCAATAAAATTATTGAAAGATTTTTTCTGCGAATTTTTCCTCCATACTTCCTCCGCTAAATAAAAAGCAAACTTCTCTTTTAAGACACAATAACACGCCGAATAAACACTAATTCAGAAGTCAAACAACAAAAATCAGCGTTATACCTACAAAATTTTCACAGGACTAGTTTCGATGGTTTTACCGAACCATCATCTTCAGCTGCAAAACCGCAAATGAACAAGATAGGAAATAATGATTAGATAAGATAAGAAAGCCTGAACAAGAATAAGCAAGTGGCGCCATCTGTTGGCGAAACCAGAACTAAAACATATTTTCTCTAAAAGCCGAAGGCAAATTTGGATTGGAATTAGGATCGTTAACTAGAACAGAAAGATTTTTATGAATGTGAAATGCCTCTAGAAAATATTAAACATCGAGATGAAATATAACATTATAGATTTTCTAGAGGCATTTCACATTCATAAAAATCTTTCTGTTTTAGTTAACGATCCTAATTCCAATCCAAATTTGCCTTCGTCTTTTAGAGAAATTATGTTTTAGTTCTGGTTTCGCCAACAGATGGCGCCACTTGCTTATTCTTGTTCAGGCTTTCTTATCTTATCTAATCATTATTTCCTATCTTGTTCATTTGCGGTTTTGCAGCTGAAGATGATGGTTCGGTAAAACCATCGAAACTAGTCCTGTGAAAATTTTGTAGGTATAACGCTGATTTTTGTTGTTTGACTTCTGAATTAGTAAACTTCTCTTTATCACAATGCCTAAATACTCATCTCGAATTCACTTTACTTAGGGCCATGAGATCCAAAAATTACACAACACTGTTTCACACAACACAGAATAAAGCTAAATACAAAATTTCCACATTTTTTCCCGATTTCCCCCCTTTTCCGATTAAAGAACCGTAATTCGTCCATTAATATCACATGACATATCCCATGATCTCTCATTTCCCTCACGCAAAATAATGCGTAATTGGAACTGAGTACTGCTCACATTATTACCAAAGTCCCAGGTAGTAACCTTTATCGCCTCCAAAATGTCGCCAAACTACCAGTTACCATATTGTAAAGATCAACCATTAAAAATATGAAACCATAATTTATGAAATAAAGATCAATTATGATCTAAAGGGTATCAAAATTTACAAAAAAAAGCTTAATATTTATTTGTTTACTTTATTAAACATTTCTTTCAATGTAAGTTGTTTAAGTTGCTTTGTTTTTTACGTGATAATACATTCTTTTTAATTCTATAAACAGACATAATTTCTTGTTCAGTTACAAAGTTCCGCTATTCAAGTCCTATAATTGCTGTGTCTACCGACTAATTTGTCAATCGAAAATTTTTCGTTTTCAATAACCTCTGTCACTTTCTTCGCTATCGGAAGCGAATTATAACGACGAGGAATTTGAATTAAATCATATGAAAGATGGAGTACATCGAGATGAAATACTACATTTAGTAAGGCATTATAAGCCAAATAAAATAAAAACATCTGTCCTGAAGATAAGGATAGTGCTGACAGATCAACTTCCAATTGATAGCGCGCCCACCGCGGCGTTAAAGATAAACAAAGTTTAGATAAACAAACGTTAAAGTTTAGATAAACAAAGGATATGCCTTTATCCATTTTTTGCAGCAATTCCACTTTTCGTTTAATGAACTTCGAAATATACTTTTGCTTTATAAATCCTTTACATATTAGTAAATATATATCAGAAATTCTATTTGACATAATCGAAAGTTCAAGCTTACTTTCATAAAACTGCTCTAACAGTTTGCAAAAAATAATAAGCCGGATCCAATTCGAAGATTAAGGAACAATGCAATCTGCAACATTAACTGAACTAGATAATTAGATAATTTTAGCTTAGCTTAAACCGTCCGTTATACATTAAACGCACACTCGTAAACGTATTTTGCGCATGCGCACAAACATTCGCAGCCGTAAAGGTCTTACGCACGTGCGCAGAAAGTTTGTAGCTTTGAGGTCCGGATTATGGGTGTCCGAATTAACGACTTTTGACTGTATTACATTTCTTTTGATGACAGTGTTGTTTATATGGGGCATATAAATTCTATATTCTTTAACATGGTCACTGTATCCAACCGAGAATTCCTTTTTTCTACTCTTTCATCCAGTTTATTTTTTTTCTGCTTTGGAAATAGGCAATAAACTGTGCTGCCGAAAACCCTGATTTGGCTTACGTTCGGTTTACTATTCCAGAGCTCATACGAAGTTTTTTTTAATTGATCTTGATGGTAGTCTATTCTGCAGATGGGCCACTATCGTTATGGCTTCACCTCAAAATTCTCTCACATTTTGTCATTTTCATTATGTATGGATTTTTCTTTCTTCTGCTAATGGTTAATATGCTATGGAGGTTTGATATTCAGTTCTCTCTTCTTTTCTTAAATTTCTTTGTTTATATAGTCTCCTTCATTGCCTGTTCGATTAAGACTTTGGCTTCTTTCAAACTTTGTTCTTTGTCATGGTTATAAATTGCTTTAACTTGGAGAGAGCTTCATCTTTTGTAGTTAGCAAGTAGACTAGTTTATCTCAAATATTTGTTGATGAACGTTATGAAGTACAGTCAAAAGTCTTTAATCCGGGCTTGTGGGGACTTCGCCGATTCCAGATTATTGATTTTTCCGGATTATAGATCATCAGTTTAAATCTGGTAAGATGGCATGCAGAAATTATAAAATTAAAAATATGAAACCGTAATTTATGAACTAAAGAGCAATTATGATCTTAAGGGCATCAAAATTTACAAAAAAAAAACTTAATATTTATTTGTTTACTTTATTAAACATTTCTTTCAACGTGCACATGCGTAAAGCATAGTCAAAATTAGAAAATTTCAACCAGAAAACTATTTGATGTGTATTCGTGATATTTATAATGACGGGGAATTCGATTTAAATCGTATCAAAGACGGAGTACATCGAGATGAAATATAACATTTAGTAAGGAATTATAAGCCGAATAAAATTAAACCATCTGCCGTGAAGATAAGGATAGTGCTGACAGATCAACTTCCAGTTCATTGTGCGCCACGACGTCTTCCCCCCTAGAGCAGCGTGAAATTGATAAACAGATTTCGGAATGGTTAGAGAAACAAAGGATATGCCTTTATCCATTTTTTGCAGCAATTCCACTTTTTGTTTGATGGACATACAAACATGCTTTCGCTTTGTAGATCCTTTGGCAGCTCCAAAATCGGAAATTCTGTTTGAAGTAATTGAAAGTTCAAGCTTACTTTTATAAAATTGCTCTAACAGTATGCAAAAAATAATAAGCCAGATCCAATTAGAAGATTAAGGAACAATGCAATCTGCAACATTAACTGAATTAGATAATTTTAGCTTAGCTTATACCGTCCGTTATACATTAAACGCTCATGCGTAAAAGTATTACGTGCATGTGTTAACGCATTATGCGTTGACGCATGCGCAGAAAGTTTGTAGCTTTGAGGTCCGGATTATAGATCATTCTGGATTATGGACGTCTGGATTAAAGACTTTTGACTGTATTTCTTTCCTCCTTAGTGATGTGAAGATCAGTTTCCATAATGTCTGAATGTATCAAATCCAGAATTGATTTTGCTCTGTAATTGTTTAGCTTGGGGATATTTTGCTTTTGATGCAACATATACATTCTTTTTCAGTTTCTCTGTCAGCTTCTTATTGCAGTTGGAAGGTCATCATTCTTCAGCCTCTTTATTCCTTTATTATTTTTTTGTTGTAGTTTTCTATGTCAAAGATCTATGCTGTTGTCACTTCATTTTGCAATTGCTGTTTGGTTCCCCCCCCCCCTCTGGTTTGTTTGTCTTACGTGAGATTATCTTCTGTGTGTGTTTTTTATTTTTTATTTTTTTATTTTGCAAATATCTTCTTTAAATTCAACTGTAAATCCCTTGTTTGTGACTTTTTTGTATGGATATTAATCCTCCTTCGAGGTTAGAAACATATAGAACATTTAAGAGTTTTGTTTCTATTTCATTATCTTCGTCATCTGTATAGTATAAGTAGCCTTCTACGATGCCTTTAGACTTCATTTGAGTAACACTAGCAATTGTTATTTGCTTTGTTTAGGCTCTGTTTAATTTTATAAAAAAGTTTACCACATATACTCGCGTATAAGTCGAGATATTTTGGACAAAAAAGAGACTTCAAAGTGCGGGGTCGACTTATACGCGGGGCCATAAAAAATTAAAAGAATCGGAAGTTCAAAAATTTCTTTATATAATGCAGTTGTTTTCTTCCCGCACTCAAATTGGATGACTTATCAAATAAGTCACTTACTTGAAGTAATTTCATGACTTAAATTATGTGAGGAACTAATCACAGAGTTTCGTACTGTTACGAATTTGGTATTTAAAAAGCTAATGTTAGTTCATTTATAAATTAAATGGTTTTATTTCTCGCGCAGTGCAGCGCGTGACGAATATTATAAGAAAGCTAAGCCGGAAAAATTAAAAATACAAGAGCGCGTGCATTAAATTTTATTTATTAAAAATTATCTCTTTTTGATTTCAAGAAAGTGCTGGAAAATTCTAGCGCGTGATTTTAAAATCTTATAAAAGGAGGAAAACATCTCAGTTAGTAGCAGTTGCTTAGTTTGTTGTTGTTTAGAAACTACTGTTGTTGATTGTAGCGAATTCGCGGATTAGCGTTCTTTAGCTGTTTTGAATTACGTTCTATTGGACATTTGAGTAGTTAAAAGATAACTACTGTGAGATATTGTAATACTGCATGATAATTTGAGAAAATTTAAGCATTTTTGTTGTGATAATAATAAATTTTTGTTCATTTTTCATCGGACTTGTGCATTCATTTCATAACGAACCCGTATGCACGCAACAATTTTTGGTGGCAGCGGTGGGGTTTGAATGCCAATAACAAGAGCGATGGAAGAACAATTCAAGCAAATGATGACTGCATTTGCTGCTTTCCAAGAAAAGATGGAAGGGGCCGTCAACTCCGTTAAGGAAGAAATGAAATTGGGCCAGGAATCCGTTAAGGAAGAAATGAAATTGGGCCAAGATTCCGTTAAAGGAGAGATGAGATCCATTAAAAAGGAAATGGAAGCCGTTCACGAAAAGTTGGAAGCTGGTCAAGTAACTTTTAAAGAAGACATAAAAGCTGTACAAGAAAAGATTGAAGCAGGTCAAGACGAAATGAAAAGAGAAATAACCTGTGTAGTAGAAAGTAAATTTGAGGCTATAGAAGACAAAATAGGAGCTGTCGAAAATAAAGTCGGGCAAATTGAAGAAAAGGTTTCTTCTGTCAAAGGTGAAATAGAAGATATGGAAAGGTGAGTGTCGGCTGTGGAGCAACGAGTCGAAGGAAGAGTTTCGGCCTTCCAACAACAAATTGAAGAAAGAGTTTCTGCCGTCAAACAACAAATTGATGATAGGGTTTCTGCTGCCGTCGTCAAAGAAGTTGGCAGCCTAAAGAAGTGCATAGCGATGGTAGGAAACAATTCTGAAGGTTTCAAATTTTTATCGATGCCTGCTCGTTCCGTTCTGAAACTATCTACATATGATGGGAAGACCTCCTGGCAAGTGTATAAGACACAATTTTCTATCGTGGCAGATGCGAATGGATGGGATTCCCAAGCTAAGGCCTGTCATCTCGCCGCTTCTCTGAGAGCAGACGCAGCAGATATCCTTCAGACTCTTCCCGAAAACAAAAGGTTAGATTTCGAAGCTCTGTCCGGCGCCTTGGAGTTGCGCTTTGGGGAGAAGTGTTTAAAAGACTACAGCAGGCTCCAATTAAAATCTCGTCAACAGAAGCCTACCGAAACACTTCAGGAGCTCGCCACGGATGTTGAAAGGCTGTCACATCACGCCTTTTCGGAGTGCCCGACAGAAACGAGAAATCCTGTCGCTGCAATATTTCATCGACGGCATCCGGGATCCTGAAATACAGAAAGCTCTTCGAATGGCAGATGTAAAGGACATAAAAAGCGCTCTGCTGTACGCCATGAAGTTCGAGGCAGCCCAGCAAGCAACTAGTAGAGATCGCTACCCAGTTAGAGCTGTGCGAGTCCATGAGCCAGTGGATCAACTGATGGCTCGTTTAGATGATTTAGCCAGACAAGTCGACGATTTGATACGGAGTAGGAGGGAGAAGAAAGTGGCTCTAAGGTGTTGGAGATGTGGTAGTGAAGGTCACCTAAGACGGAATTGCAGAACACCCCAGGGTACGGAATATAAAGCAGATGATTTTACCAGACAAGTCAGTGGCTTGAGACGGAACATAAGTGAAAAGAAACTAATTCTAAAATGCTAGAACTGCGGAGTTGAAGGCCACATACGAAGAAATTGCAGAACATCCCGAGAAATAAGACCATTTCCCAGCAACAACGCAGTAAACAAATTAGTGACCATATCAAGGAACGGAGGTTGCCAGATAATGAGAAACCCTGTTTTAAAGCGCTTAAGATCTCTATAGTGAGTGGCAACAATAACGGACTGTCCATCAATGGAAATATCGATGGAGTTCCTTGCAATATGATCATTGACACAGGAGCTAATGTTACCATCATTAGGAAAGATTTAGCTGAACAGCTTAAAGATAAACTTATTTGGACGCCATCCTGTGTTACCCTTCAGACTGCGTCTGGTGACAAGATCGACATAACTGGGAAGTTAAACGTGAACATCACGTTTGGAAGTGCCGCCTACCATCACACGGCATATGTGGCTGATATCACAGATCCATGCATACTCGGATTGGACTTTTTAAGGAAATACAATTTTTCCTTAGACTTCAAAAACAACAAACTGCTTTCAGCATCTGGTGACATGACTATCCATCCTAAGAAGAGATCCTCACTTGGAAATGCCGACGCCTTGTCCGAAAGACCCAGCTCGGGAAGCCGCCGAATTCATGCTAGGGTCGAAAAGAAACGCAAGACTACCAGCTATTCTCCATCTCAGAAGCTCTTCGGTCGAGACCTTCGTCTACCTTGTGACCGCCTGTTTGGTCGCCCTACGGATGCGCCTTCATCGCCTGAGGAACATATCCAAAATGTCCAGGCCCGATTTGAGGGGATGCACCGTTCTGCACGAAAGCGAGTCAACTTGGCGACGGAGAAAGTGAAGACCAGACACGACACGCGAGCTACTAGACATAGATCCAACAAAGGAGACAAGGTGTGGTTGTGGAACCCGATTCAACGAAAAGGACCGAGTCCTAAATTACAGTCACCTTCGGATGGTCCATATACAGTGCTGAACACGAATGACGTCGTGGTTCGGATCCGTGAGTCTTCGAACTCTTATGACAGATTAGCTCATTACTATGGCCATAGTACATAATGTAAATAATTGTAAATAGTATCAGACCATGGTCCTTTATGTTTTTAAATGTGTATTTGATTTGTATTTAGTATTTGATTTGCATTTTGTATTTGATTTGTTTTATTTATTGCATTTATTGTTCATGTTGTTTATTATTGTAATGTAATGCTTTATTAATGCATTTATGCCACAGTTGTAAGTTTAGCTTCCTGTCCAGGGATTGTACTGCCCGGGACGTGCAGTCCTTGGGAAGGGGGCAGTGTTACGAATTTGGTATTTAAAAAGCTAATGTTAGTTCAATTATAAATTAAATGGTTTTATTTCTCGCGCAGTGCAGTGCGTGACGAATATTAAAAGAAAGCTAAGCCGGAAAAATTAAAAATACAAGAGCGTGTGCATTAAATAAATAAATATCTCTTTTTGATTTCGAGAAAGTGCTGGAAAATTCTAGCGCGTGATTTTAAAATCTTATAAAAGGAGGAAAACATCTCAGTTAGTAGCAGTTGCTTAGTTTGTTGTTTAGAAAACTACTGTTGTTGATTGTAGCGAATTCGCGGATTAGCGTTCTTTAGCTGTTTTGAATTACGTTCTATTGGACATTTGAGTAGTTAAAAGATAATTACTGTGAGATATTGTAATACTGCATAATAATTTGAGAAAATTTAAGCATTTTTGTTGTGATAATAATAAATTTTTGTTCATTTTTCATCGGACTTGTGCATTCATTTCATAACGAACCCGTACGCACGCAACAGTACTTTAACTAGAGTAAGTTTCGATTCGGACGTTGAAGGATTTTGATTTTCTTTATTTACCAAGGTTCTTTTTATCGTATATTTACTTTTTTTTCTCAAATGATTTTGAATAAATGTAGTACTTAAAAAACTTTTTCCGAAGTTTCTCGATCGATTTCGGAAGTGGGGGGTCGACTTGTACGCGAGTTTCTTATTTTCTACAAATTTTTTATGTCGAAGGGGGTGTGTCGACTTATACTCGCATATATGCGGTATATATTATCAATACAGGACATGTGGCTGTAAAAAAGTGCGGTCAATTTTAATTTGTTTGTGGGCGATTTGGATTGGTACTGTTGCCACATCTTTTTTGTTTTTGCCTCTTTGCCACCATAAAAAACAGTGTGTGCTCATGAATGTCAGGGATTATTGTGGTCTGGAAAAAAAACTAAATTTTGGATTTTCTTGCATTCTCAAAACCAATACACAAATTTAAAACTTATAGTTTATGCAAAGTCCAAGCAAGAATATAATTGAATGCTGATAAAAGAACAAGAAAAATGAAAATAGTTTAGCAAACAATACAAAAATAAAATATATTTTAAAATATTGCTGTTTATAGGAAACAATAAAAAATAATTGAAGACAGTTATCTGTTATTAATATATGGAATCAATTTAGGCAAAGTTCTAATGATATAGTATATGAAAAGAGATTAAGGGTTGAAAGCATTAAAGGCATTTTAAACTGATGAAAATCAAAGTATACCATGTTATATTGTCTTATATATTTGTCTTATATGCAAGCATGTTCACAATATACATTTTATAACTTTTATTTGTTTTGATATTTTCTTTTAAATAAAATTTTTGCACCTACAGTAGGAGACTGAAAATCTGCACAAGTATGAATCTAGTGCTTATGCACATTTTAGAAATTGTGGCTGTCAGCTCATAAAAAGAAAATTACTGCATTTAGAAAACAGAAATAACAAAAAGGATAATTAAAGAAAGATATAAAAACAGTTCATTTCCAGGGCCATATCCCAATGCATGCCTATAAATTTTAAACTGGGAGAAATATTTTTTAACTCATTCATGTAGTAAAATCATTAACAGAGTTTAATTTCAAATTGTATATTGAATCATTGATTGTAGAGTCAGGAATCTAAAACAAAATGAGCTGTGCACTCAGTGTTGCTACCTTTTCAAAATTGGTCACGCAGACATTTAAAAGTAAAGATCTTTAGAAAAATGAAAGATTTATGTTTTTCTTTAAAAGCGAGTAGAAAATAAATATTTTTAATTATTATATTTATTTATAATTATTATATTTTTATTAGATAATTTTATGTATTTAAAACATTAAATTAATTTTAAAAATAATAAACTGCTTTGTCTGCTTTTGGAAAAAAATTCATCAGTAAAAAACTATAATTATCTAAGTAAAACAACAGGTTGAAACCAATTTTAGAAATAAGACTAAAATTATGAATTTTACATCTTCAGTTATTTATTTTGTTTAATTTATTGTGTATAATATACAGTCAAAAGCCGTTAATTTGGACACCCATAATCCAGAATGATCTATAATCCGGACCTCAAAGCTACAAACTTTCTGCGCATGCGCAGAAAGTTTGTAAGACCTTTACGGCTGCGAATATGCGTGTGTGCATGCGCAAAATACGTTTACAAATGTGGGTTTAATGTATAATGAACAGTATAAGCTAAGCTAAAATTATCTAATTCAGTTAATGTTGCAGATTGCGTTGTTCCTTAATCTTCGAATTGGATTCGGCTTATTATTTTTTGCAGACTGTTAGAACAATTTTATAAAAGTAAGCTTGAACTTTCAATTATGTCAAATAGAATTTCTGATATATATTTACTAATATGTAAAGGATCTACAGAGCAAAAGTATGTTTCGAAGTCCATTAAACAAAAAGTGGAATTGCTGCAAAAAATGGATAAAGGCATATTCTTTGTTTATCTAAACTTTAATGTTTGTTTATCTAAACTTTGTTTATTTTTAACGCCAGGGCGCTTAATGAATTGGAAGTTGATCTGTCAGCACTATTCTTATCTTCAGGGCAGATGTTTTTATTTTATTTGGCTTATAATGCCTTATTAAATGTAGTATTTCATCTCGATATATTCCGCCTTTGATATGATTTAAATCAAATTCCTCATCATTATAATTCGCTTCCGATAGCAAAGAAAGTAACAGAGTTTATTGAAAACGAAAAAATTTCGATTGACAAATCAGTCAGTATTCTGGACACGGCAATTATAGGACTTGAACAGCGGAACTTTGTAAATGAACAAGAAATTATGTCTGTTGATAGAATTAAAGAGAATGTATTATCACATAAAAAACGAAGCAACGTAAAGAACTTACCTTGAAAGAAATGTTTAATAAAGTAAACAAATAAATATTAAGCTTTTTTTTTGTAAATTTTGATACCTTTTAGATCATAATCGTTCTTTATTTCATAAATTATGGTTTCATATGTTTAATTTTATAATTTCTGCATGCCATCTTACCAGGTTTAAACTGAGGATCTATAATCCGGAATCACCGAAGTCCCGACGAGTCCGGATTAACGACTTTTGACTGTATATAGTATATACCTATCCAGAACTTGTGGACTTTCTGTGAATAATTAGAATACTTAAAAGCTGAAATTGTCACATTCACTTTAGAATAATACTTTCAGGTTAGAAATTTAAAAATGCATTTTTTGTTATGAGTGACCTTGGGATAAGTGAAGTCATATTTATTATCCTTTAAAGTATACTACTTATAAAATATTTTTTCAAATTTATTTTATTTCATCATAATTTCAGAATTTCTATGAAAACTGGACCATCCACTTGAACCCAGCTTGATGGCAACAATGTATGTATTGCCACATTCTTTTTTGTTTTTGCCTGTTTGCCACCATAAGAAAACAATGTTTGCTAATGAATGTCAGGGTTGATTTTGGTCTGGATATAGCTTAAACTTTGGATTTTCTTATATTCTCAAAACCAACCAATACATAAATTCAAAACTTTTAGTCCATGTCAAGTTCAAGCAAGAAGTCAGACTTATTGTCTAGTAACTCATGGAAGCTCAGTCTTTTATCTTTTTGTGCTGTATTACATCAAACTACCTATTGTTAAACATTTGAGCACATTTTGAAGATTAATGCCCATGATACTTTAAATCAGCTTCCTGATAAATTTTTATTCTTGTGGAGGCTGAAAATATTGGGAATTCTAGGAAAGGTTATTATTATCCATTATGAAAGGAATTAAATTTACTCTAAAAGAGGTGTATATAAAATGTACATATATAAGTAATATATGAGTTGGATTGTTTGTATTGGCAATTTGGTTTTTAAACTCAGTCTGCTCAAAAAAGTGATTTAAAGCTTTTTTTAAAAAAAAAAAAAATTTGGTTATGTTTTTGGTGCTAATTTTGCAGTTGTTTGCACTTGCTTACTTCTGCATCACATTTAATGTATATGTATGTGTTACACATGTATATGTGTCATACATAGTAGTAGTTTTCAGGATTTTTGAAATGCAATTGCAATCACCTCTGGAATGTATTGCATTAGTCAACAAAAGATGTCCAAAAATGTCTTCTTTCTCTCGTTGCTCCTCACATTGCAAGAGAATGAGTAAATTGAATATTGTCACTTGACAGCTTCAAGTAGATGTATTCATTGTTTACTAAAAAATTTGGTACTTTTCCGTTTCGCCGGCGCAAATCTCGCCAAGCAGACTTTATTGGCGGCATCATACAGTATACACATAAAAAATATTTAAAAAATTTTAGTTCTAAGAATTCTTTTTTTGAAGGCATAAACATTTTAATATCGCTTAAAATTTTATAAAAAGCCAATAAATAAAGACAATAAATTTGTAAAAAGACATTAATTTAAGGATTTACTATGCTTTCATGGTTCAACATCCTGATTCATATCACGTGACCCCAAGCATTCTCATCTCACGTAAACTACAAAAATGTAATGCTTTCAGTAATTATCTACATTAATTTTTAGTTAAATCTTAATTTGGAACACAAGTTTAAATGCAAGAAGTATTTCAATTCGTACGAATAGCTTACTCATAAATTATGTAAAAGTGCAGTACTTTACTTCGCTAATGCATTTCATTAGAATTGATGAATTTAACCCTCGACTTTATCTTTTCTATATTTTCGGCTTCGGGTAAGCGCTGTGATTGCATCCTAATTGACTTAATTAGCGAAAATGGCCTTAAACATAAAACTGAACTATCTGATAAAAATTCTATGTAATTATATGCCAGTATTGAAAGAAACAATCTGATAAGAAAAAGCTGCAACTTGTTTTGAAAATGTGGCGTAAAAGGTTACCAGCAAGAATATTCCGTTTGGCATCGGTTGTACCATTATTGGCGACTTTATCGCTTGCGCCGGCAAAACGGAAAAGTACCAAAAATTTAGTACTATTTGCTATTATTTCTCATTATGCTATGGACACTTTTTTCCTTCAAGATGTACATTGTACTATGTATTTAATTTAAGGCTGGCTTGTTCTTTCAGAGTTCCATATGACAATTTATTCTATCTATAAGACTAAGAAACTTTTCTAGAAATCTGAAGCGTGGCTGAAAATGAAATTGAGATGCTTTTAAAAAATATAATTAAGTAGACATGTAGCTTTTGAACTTTCTCTGGGGAAAAAAAGGGAGGGATATGTAAGGTTAAATTTAGCAACTTCAGTGTGCTCTAGTATCTATTCATGATGAAAATTCTCACTTTTATTAGAACAAGCTTAGAGATTTCAAACTTCGGCGATGATCTAGAAGGAATATTCATTTAAATTAGAAAAAGAAAATACCTACAAAGTACAGTAATAAAATAAATTTTAGTCTATTAGTAAATTGCAAAAATTTCTTCAAAAAACAAAGCTTGCCACTCAGAGATAGTGATTAATCTGCTAATATCACAAATGGGTAAAAGTGCATAAACTTGGAAATTCTAAATAAGAGAAGAAAATATAGGTAGAATTGTCCATGGATATTTCCTATTCTTCAGAGTGATATAAATTGCAAAATTATAAAATTTTGAATGGATGCAATAGAATTAAACTAACATTTTTTAGTTTGTTTCAATCAAAAAGGCTATGTCTGCTAATAAAAGGAGTTTTCTCCTAAAAGAAAGTGTATTGAAAAATGTGAAATCAGCTAAATTGTGTTGCGAAATTATAATATTTTCAAACATAAATGTGAAAGGTGTGGTTCTTACAGTAAGTCTGAATTTGTGAGCTTTTTAAGTGAAGAGTAATTTTTCTGAAATTTTATTTAATAAAATTTAAAAAATTTTAGCCTTAGAATGATCATTAGCATGTCCATACTATGAAATATTGGAATTGATTATTGTTTATTTTCCCTTTCAGCTAGAAAATGATCTGTACATAAAATAAAGCCATGTATAAACATCAGCAATAGTCAAAATTTTATCAATGAAATCTTTGCAATGTTAATTGTGCCGGTATCGGCATCATTTGTACTAGAGTAAGAACCTTTCTTGGCTCTAAGATAAATGTATATTTGAATAATATAATTGACAAACTGATTGTATTTAGATGTTTATTATAATACAGTTTTGTAAATCAAACAAAACTGAATTGGGACTACAGTAACAGTCGTTAATTTTAAAGATTTCAACTCCAATCCTTAAAGCTGACAGAGTTCCAATTTTTATCGTTTTTGCAAAGCTCATATTTCTGTTTTATATTGCGAGGGTCCAAAAAAGAAACTTTCACTTGATTGTGCGTGGCAATAATGGTTGCTAGTTCATTTATTGTTGTTCGTTCATATGGTCTTCATGTGCTAATGAAATTAATGAAATCTAATCAACTTCATCGCTCCATTCGGCTGTCATTTCAAGATTTTACCTTTCTCTATAATGTGCTTGTCATTTTTTTTATATGCTGTGCAATATTCAGTGAAGTTAATACACAAATAATATAGCAAACTTACTTAATTCCTAAACATTATTAATTTTTTTTACCTGATTTCAGTTTTAAACAGCATGTCCTTTATTAAAATTCATGATACCTTCTGTTTATTTCTTTTTGCCTTTTAAATAAAACTAAAGTGTTTTTTTTTTTTTTTTTTTTTTTTTTTTTTTGACACGAAATGAAAGTTAAGATAAAAAGGATAAAAATATATCCAAAATTTTTTTTTTAAAAAATTTTTCCAAGCATTTGCTTTGTAGTAATTTGTTTTAAAATTTAAGGATTTTCTCGTCAAAATTTTGCATATTTTTCTCCTTAAGCGAAACTAAAGTATTATTTATGTAATGTTATTATTAAACCAAGTAGTATTTATGTAAATGTTGTTTTGATCAACAGCATGATCTTCTCTTTGATTTAAAATTTCATCATTAATGTTCTTGTTCTGAACTTATCAGCTAATGTTACTTAATAAGCATAATTATCTCTTTAATTGCTTTTTTTCATTTGTGTGCGAGGAGGGGGGAGCAAAAAACATTTTTAGTTTTGGTTTGATTCACAATCAAAAAAATTCATGATTAACTCACATTCGAGTTATGCCCTGCAGTGCATGCAAATGTGCACAGCTCGCATTACAAATTTACGACTGACAGATATCACACATGTTTGGGAAGAAAGAATTGCTTAATCTTGCAATTGCCGAAGGCTTAATCAAAAATGGAAAATATTTAATATTTTTTTATTTTTATTTTTGGTGAATGTGTATTCAATTAATAGTGAAAAAATCATCAATCTTGTGAGGTTCATAAATTTACCTCATTCTCTCCATTTGCTAGCCAAGGAGGGCTATTAGTCTCAAAACAGATTTTGCATAAAAGCCTCAATCACTTTTCAAATTGTTGCCACCAAATATTACTGCCCTGTATTATATTTAAAGAAATTAAATATTAAAGAATCTGCATGCACATATGTTTGTTTCTTGTACTGTGAAAAAACAATGGTATTTAGAGCCATCAAATTTTGATTAACGTAGCACCCGATTATGAGCACTTGGAAATTCGAATTTATTTTACTATCTATTTCATATTTTGTAAACCTTTTAAAAATTTTTTTGATTAAAAAACTCAATGATTTCAAAGCTAGCGATGGCCACACTGTAGGGAATAAAACATTTTTATCTCCAGCATGCGAGACTGTCTATTGAAAATTCTAAAGATATGTTGTTTTTAAGTATTTTTGTGCCTGTAAATGAAAAAAGTGCCCATTTGTGCGTAATATAAAATCTGAAAACTTTCAGATTCTTTTTTGTTGTTGTCTTTAAAAATAATACTTATTACAGGCAAAAAATAAGGGCTAATGTAATTTCAGTAAGTTACTGAACATAAAGAAAATTCTGAAATCAGCCATTGAGATAAATTATAGATATTTCAAATAGAATTACATTTTTATTAATTTTTTTTTTAATTTTAATGTTATTTTATTTTTTATGTTTAAATTAAAATTTTTTAATTAAAATGTATTTTAATGAGCATTTTGGGCTCACTTTTTGCTAGATATATTCAATTGTGCTGCATGTGTTTTGAAGAATAAAATGACGGCTTCTATGTACATAACAAACATTTATTTAAACTACGAAGACGTTGAACAGCAGAGTAGAAACATGATATTACACAGTGCTTAGCCCTTCTCGCTTACATGCATTACTCACCATTGACTTTGGCTAACTGCCTACTAAGTATAAGTATTACGCAGCAGAGAACTTGCTTATCATGCGCATGCGCTAGGGGAATCGACGTCAGTTGCCAACATGTTTAAAGTATATTTTCCATTTGTAGAAAGTGAAACAATGTTCTAATTTGTTAATATGTGTTAAAATTTGAGTAAAATTAATTCCTAGCTGAGGATTGAATCAATATGTATATGTTTGATACCTATTAAGAAAATATTTTTAAGCTTATTTTTTCCCTAAATTGAAGATTTCATTATGTTGATATGTAAGCGCATGCATATAGGTATATTAATGCGAGTGCAAATAAAATGTCACTTCTTGAATATTTTAACATTGATGCTTTCTGAAATTAAACCATTCTGTAAATTCTAGGTATGTAAAAATTTGTAAAATATGTTCTTTTATCCGAGTCTAAGTATATGTTGTGAAAATAAAGTATTTGTGATTAAAATTCATTTTAATATCTGTATGGATATGACTTCAATTTATGTTGCGTTTTTTATTGAATCCAGCAAAAATAAAGTATGCTAGTTCTGAACTCTGAATTTTCTATTATTTTTTAATTTGTGTAAATGTAAGTTTTGTTGGTGCTTTTCATTATTTTGTATGCTTTCTCATGAAATTGGTGCTATAATATTCATTTTATATTTAAAAAATGTGTATAAAATTGAAATTTATTGCATTCTTACATATTCGGTTTATGAATATACTTGTATTTCTGCTCAGTTGAAGTATTTTGAAAAACTGCTATTAGCTTATAATATTAATAAATAATTAGTAATTTATTGTTATTTATGAAAACATATTCTTATATATTATATTTTATGAATTTTAAAATTGCTTTTTAAAAGATATATAATTGTACTTGTTTTTCCTTAAAAATAAAACTGATTCTTTGACATTTTTGGTGTAATTATCTTAAAACCTTCATGTAGTATATGCGTATTTAAATTATACAAAGTTATATTTTAACTTCTACATATATATTTTCTTACATCAGGTAAATATGAAGGATTCTCATATTTAGTTGTCCTCTAGTTAATTTATATCTTTTATTCCCTGATTAGCTTGTATTTATTTATGTTGGAAAATACATAGTTATTTATTATATTGTAGAAATGTACTCAAAAATGTATGTAATATGTTAAGTATTTCATATGATCGGTTTAAATCAAAATAAAGTGCTTGGTGTTCATGAATTTTAGGTTTTAAGATTTGAAATTTATTCTTCTTTTCAAATATACATTAAATATGACATTTTCATATGTTTATAAATTATTCTTAGTTTTAAAAGCACAGGATTAAAATTCTTTTTTTTTTTTTTTTTTTTTTTTTTTTTTAATTTGTTAACCTGAAACAGTATTGAAAAATAAAAGAGTAGCTTTGCATTTTTTATGTAAATGGGAAAGCCATTGTTAAAAATAAATGGCTGTGATTTTTTAGGGAATTAAATGAATGAAAAAAATATTTGTTCAAAAACTTGCTATAAAAGGCTAATTACTCATTAAAAGATTAATAAAAAATTAGATTTATTTATTACCTTATCTTTCAAATGAAATTCATGTTTATATTTTATGTATAAAATTATGGGTACTTGCATGTTATCCTGGCAACCATGAAAGCTGACTACAATCAAAACATGGAAATTGCACCAATAATTCATGTGGAATTCTGAAGGAGCTGATGTCTCTTTATTTAGTAAACAATCAGCATTTGACCTGATTCATTTTTTGGGCTTTATAAAAAGGGCTGTCGTTGATTTATACTATTTTGTTAGGTCCTATGATTTTACCACAAGCAGCGTTTAAAACACTTTGAGTACAAACTTCCCACAGGAAATTGTTCCAGTCTGTTAACATTTTGTTGGCCATATTCAACTGATAATATCATTTCCATGAATAAATTTTATTTTTGCATGTTATGATCCCATAACTTAAAAAAAAAAAAAAAAAAAAAAAAAAAAAAAAAAAAAAAATTAATGTTCTATCAGAGGCAGGTGCCAAATTTTAATCATTTCTTTCAAAATGCAAGGAAAAATACAGCAATAATAGTTAATTTATATATATCCTTGTTTATGAAAACAAAAGGTGGCTTATCAAGAATCTATCAAGGCTTATGCTAAAAGAAAGCACAGATGTTACGAGTGTGCTGTGCTGTTAAGTCATACATATCTATAATCAGTGCTTGATGACAGTCTCATGGTTTACAGGATTATATATATCTAAGTACTAAATTATATGTATATGTTATAATGCTAATATGTATACATGTGTATATATTGTATATGCTCATTATAGTACTATTCCATTGGCAACAACCACTACAAAAAGTCTCTACCTAATATTAAATTCATTTTTATCATAACTATTCCTTATAGCGTCCAGGCCATCAGCAATTGAGTGATGAAAACCACTGACAGTTTGACCCAGGCTCAAATCCTACTGAATATAGGCTACTATATATAGTTTTTCTCATAGTTTTACTTGTGTGTTTGAATATCAACCAGTTTCCCTTAAAATGTTCTTTGCAGAACTCTTAACAACAGAAGCTAGCTCTTAAGCAGCTAGCTTCCGTTCTTTGCCATGATCTGTGTAATTCTTCTAGCATCCTTTTTCCTGATGACAGAACAGATCATTATAACGAGCTTGAAGTGTATAATATAGTGTCAGTTGTCCTGCATATATGAGTGTGTATAGGAGTATGATAATGCAAAATAACCAATTAGAATAGTTATTGTAATAGAATAGTTATATGGTATTACAAACTATATGTATTGAAAGATTGACATAATTAATGGATATTGAAATCAGTTTGCAATTTTACTTTTTTATGCCCATGTTACTGAAAGGTATTTTTTAAAATATAGTTACATTGTCATATACACTATCAAATATATGTAGTATAACTGCTTACAACTTCATCATGTACAGTGTCTTATGTCAGCAATAAGAATGCAAAGTAATGGGATTTGTTTTGCAGCTGTATTTTAGTAGTTGCAGTTTTGTGGCTTGATGATGATATAACTTAAGTATATCATTATATAAATATTGTGCAATAGAGAAATAATATGTTGTGGTGAATATTACAGGAAGTGATACTACGTAGCTTATAAAGTTCAATAAGTTACTATGCCAAAAAAGTACTAACTTATCTGATTTATTTCTCACTACATTATTCAATTAATCGCAGTTTTTTTTTAGTGTTAATAGTATAAATTAATTTAAATGTACATTTTATTAATAACAATGTATTATCATTATTACTAAAATATTTGTTGCTGTTTAATTATACTCTTAATAATATGCTATTTTATTACTTTATCCTTTATATAATACAATATTAATGATGGACATAAAGGAAATAATAATAATGATGATCATTTTAGAGTGAATTATGTTTTCCTGCTGTTTTATAAAGAAGGGAATATGAAATAATTAAGATTTTACAATATTTACATATTTTATTTTATGGTGAGAGTATAATCCTTAGTTTTATATGTATAGTTTATGGCATTATTTAAAGTCTATTGATTCCAAGTTGAAAATTATTTATTGATTAAGGCTGCGTACTATTTGTTAATAACTAACAATAATATTAACTTTAGAAGTTGTTTGATTATTTTGGATTATAGTTTTTTGATATAAAAATGTAACATTATTTCATTATTTTAGGTAATGAATTCATGTTAGTTGTTGATGCAGTGAAAGTAAGAGGAACAAAGCAATTTGTACATTGTCCCTATTGTTCATATAGTACATCAGTGAAAGGACGCTTACGTGATCATATGTTGACCCATACTGGAGAGCGACCTCATAGCTGTCCATATTGTGGGAGACGTTTTGCCCAAAAATCATCTATGAGAAGACATGCAATGAGACATTGTATATAAATTTAGTAGTGTTGTTATTTATTTGTGTGAATGAATGTGTGAAGAAACTCGGGTAATATAATTTATTTAAACTTAAGCTTCTGTCTCATGTTTCCAAAGTGTTTATGTATTTTGGTGAATAAAATAGATTAGTGCAGTTGCACGTTTTAAAAATCGTAATTCTTTCCAGATGTTTATTTTGTTGCTGTTCTTTACTGAAATTTCATTTTAGACCATTTATAAAAAGCACCGATTTAATTTTCTGATTATAAAATTAACTTATGTTGGAATAAAATTTTGCATCGAGAGATTTTTTTTTTCTTCGTAGAAAAATGATCCTGCAGTAAAGAGTAATTCTCCTCACTAACTCATTTTGCTAAATTTTACTTAACAGTTTTTGTTCTAGTGAAACTTGTAATGTAATATCAAAGAAAAATGATATTTGCTTGCTATACTCATTTTCTAAAAAGGAAAATTGATTGTTTGAATTCATCCTAATTCCAGTCGGGTTAGGTAATTGATGTTGCATTTGTAAGATAAGTATGATTAATGTATCCACAGTTAACAATCATTCAGCAAAAAAAAAAAAAAAACTAAGTTTAGATGTTTCATTCATAATTACTGTGTCAAAAAAATTGCGGTTGAAACTGAATATTATATCTATTCAAAATAAATCATTAAATAATAATAAAAGTATACATATTTTAAATGCAGTTTTAATTAAAAAAATCTAGAAATATTTACATATTACATTATTACATGTTAAGTTTTTGTATTAAATAAATATCTGTATGTATTTTATTTAACTTCTGTTTTATTAATTGATGTTAAAGAAATTAGGATAAAATCGGGAGAAATTAGGATAAAATCTGATTGGTGCAAAAACTAAAATGAATTGAAATGTTAAGGTGACTGGTAAATGAATATAAATGGCAGCATTAAAAATGTGTCTGAGATAATATAAATTAGTGATGGTCTGCAAAATACATATGAGCTGTGAAGTTTTCTTTTATTCCCCCCCCCCCCGGAGTCAATGCATATGGTATCAAAGTTTATTATTATTGACAGAATTTCTGAATTTATGTATATAAAACTTCCAATTTTGTTTTTTTCAAAGGTTATTTAAAATTAATGCACATGTATTTAAATAACCACTGTTATTCTAGGACGTAATCCTAAATACTTGTTAAATGTAATATAACTGTACAACCCCAAGACACAAATTGAATTGGCTCGTGAGGTATGGAAATCAGCTGCTAGTATTATATTATAAGTAATGCAGAAAATGTTTTTATATTTGGTTTTGTCTTGAACAATTATATAATTTTTTTTTAAAATTCCAGTTACCTTTAACTCCTCTGAGTGCCATAAATGGCTTTATCCGGTCACCAGATTTTTCCTTACTTGGCAAATATTAGTTTATAATTTAAGATATTTTGCTTTATTACTTTCTTTAATAACATAAATTTTATATGAATGTATATCTATGAAAATAGAGACTAAAGTAAGTAATTATACAAATGTAACCAATAAATGCTGTTAAAATACAAGTCGTCATGACAGATTTAAATTCTCATGCTGCTCAGAGAGTTAATATTATATAATTTTTAAACTTCAGTGAAGATCTAGAAGATTAAATGGCAGTGTTAAATGATAAATAAACTAATGTTGTTACAGACACTAAAATGCATAAAAATTACAGTGAAGTAGGAACTTTTGCAGACAGATCATCTGCAAAAGCTCCTACTTCAGGCCAAAATCTATGTAGTTTAGTGCCTGTAACACCATTATTTTTTTAATCATTGAACAGAGACTATATTAGCTATGATAATATAACTGAACTTGAATTCAAGTTATATATTTTTAGTGTGCATTGTAAGCAAGACAGATATGTATGTAATTGCAATTTTTAAATGCAGTATTTTTGAAGAATATTAGCTGATGTCTTTTTCAATGGTATTTCTGTGGTGGAAATTATTAGTTCTAATTTTCATTAATTGAACAAAGTGATAGTAGTTTTTTTTTTTTTTTTTTTTTTTTTTTTTTTTTTTTTTTCATATCACTAAAAGCAAAGTTTTTTCTTACACTGAAATGAAAGAATTAAGCTTTATAGAAGGATATAGGGTTTTCAAATTCAGCAGTGAACTTTTCTAGGATTGTGATAGTTTCGGTAAATTAAAAGTAATTTCAAGCATTTTTCAAATTGTAGTTTATAACTAATATTATTTAATATTTGAATTCTTATAAGAAGTAATATATTTATAATTTCTGTTTTTAATAAATAATGCAGTTTGTTTTTACAATGAACTGCATTATTTATTAAGTTTGATAAAATTTTAACTTCTGTGTACAAAAGGCAAAAGTTTTTGCTACTGTGCAGTTGAGGAGATGTTTTAGTAAATAGTTTATTAAAATTAATCAATTATGTTGCCAACTTTTCTGTAGTACATGATAAATGTAATTTTATTGAAATGAGAAATTATAGTGATGATTTAATTTTTTTATGCTACATAAAAATTTTTTTATTATTATTTGTAAGTATGTAGACCTGAGAGTCTTCATAATTCTTCAAAACAACTTTGTCAAATTTTATCTTTAATTTTTTATTGAGTACTGAATTATATTCCATTTAGATGGTAATTTTAGTTGGATTTTCTTCTTCGATTTTTCATCCTTTGGTTTATTTTTTTAATTAAAATTATTTTGAAATGAAGGTTTATTGCACCCCTCCCTTTTGAGCATTTTTAATTTTGATGTTATGGTGTGGATTGCATACACATAAGGGAAGATATTTCAAACCTGAATGTCAAATTGATTTGGAAAAGTATCTTTCATTTTATACATTTAAAAAAAAAAAAAAAGAGCAATGCCAGTTAAAATTAGCTACTGAATTTGTATAATCAATTGAACTCGCTCACATGCAAAATATTTGTCTATCCATAAATAAAGAAAATCCAGAAAAATCAGAAAAAATTTTCATTGCTGAATATAAGTTTCTTAATGATGTGTTAGCTTCACTGATTATGGTAGGTAGAGCATTCAGAAGCTATCTGCATAGTTTTTTTAGCATTCAAAAATGTTTTTCAGTGTTTTACCATATTTACAAGCTACATTTTGAAGTTTATGTACATAATGATTGCTTATTAGTTAGCTGTATATGTTTATGTAAGAAAACATTTATTACTGATTAATTAATATTTAGAATATTAACCAAGACTCAATTGGGTAAATGTGCCTGGTGTAAAATATATTGCTGTTTTGAAGGTTTTGTATCCTGACTGCATTTTATATGGGGCATAAATTTGGTTCGTGCTTAATCAATCAATACATTGATTGCCACCTAAATTATGCATTATTTCTATTTTATGACCATATTATGAAGCATCTTTATGCAGTTCGATGATTTTTAGAATTTCTAGTGTTGTGTCGCATTTTTCAAGAATTTTTTTTTTTTTTTTTTTTTTTCTTATTTCATTTCTCATTAGCCTTTTATGTTATTCACCTTTGATGTTATTTAAGTTAATATGATCTATTACCAAAAATATGTATGTATCCCTATTTATCTATTTAGCCTGAGAATCAGTTTAATGTTTCCCCATGTGGTTTGTTTAACCAAAATGATAGAATTTTTGCAAACTACAGAATTGTTGATGTTTCTTTAAATAGTAAGTCCAGATGGGCAGGATGAAGTGAGCAATTCATTAGAAAAATAAGATTTGTAAATAGCACACACAGCACAATAATTACTGAAAAGAATTCAAGGAAAATGTAGATATTTAGAAATTCTTCCGTGTCACACAAAATAAACTGCATTCTCGAATCACTCTTAAGGTAACTCCTCACTTGTAGTTCAGCTAACTGCTAAGTCACATCTGATTTACAACTGAATCTCCTAGTTCTTTGACTCGTGTATAGAAAAGGGGTTTTAGAACTTCAAAAATGTGTATTCGCAATTCTTCCAGAAATTGCCAGCTTTTGTTGCCAAGGCCCCATAAGTACAAAATTGCATTTATCTCAAGTTCTAATTGAGCTATTTGTACAGTTCCAAAGAAGTTGCACTCAAAACTAAAAGATCTATAGTTTATACAACAAATAAACACTTCAGACATGTGACTATAAATTAGATTAAACACAAAATAAATCATAAAATTATCATCTAAAAACAACAAATGAATAAAACAATGCAAAATATGATAACAGTACAGAAGATCAAAAAATACAATCAACAAGGATTAAAATAGTTACAGCATCATCCCCTCCATAAGGATTGTGCAGCTCAGGCAGTGCAATCCCCAAGATTATGGGCAACTTATTCTCATTAATGTAATAAGGTATAAGTCTTTTGTAGTGTACTGCGGAAGTCTATTGTAGTGCACTATGGTTTAGAAGAAGGAATTCTGTGTGCATGCACCACTATGTCATTTGGTTTCTTGATCACACAGTAGGGTCCTTCCCATGATATCTGTATGCTATGATGATGCTTTGGGTTGTAGAGCCAGTCTCAATCCTCTTCCCTGAATTCCCTTTCTGCTAACCTAGGATCATATCTTGTCTTATCCTTTCGGTGGCTGTGTTGGTCCTTTCCCTGGTGAACTGATGAATGTCATCTAAACATGCGTGCAGATCATCCAGGTATTGCTGAGGCAAAGAAGGCGTGTCTGGCAGTTGTCTGAAGAGAAGGTCTCATGGCAGATGAAGATTTTTTCCAAAAATCATTTACAATGAGGAAAAGCCAGTGCTGTCGTGAATGGCACTTCTGTACTCTAGCATGAATGATATGATGGCAGTTTTTGATGCCAGTCCCTGCTGGTTCTAGGATGCAAATAGAGAGAGATTGCCTAAGATTAATTGAATCTCTTCCCCATGCCATTTGACTGTGGATATAATGGAGTGGTTTGTGTCTAGTCCATTCTAAGAATTCTAGAAAATCTTTTAAATATGGAAAATATGATCCCTGGTTAGAATGAATAATGGGAGACACTCCACATCGAGAAATTTGGTTCTCCATTAAAACTTCTGTAGTCCATTAAAACTTGAAGCATCTTTATTAGGGATGGCATAAGCTTCTGGCCATTTACTAAAGTAGTCCATGATAAGCAAGATATATTTGCTACCCATAATTGTATGAGCTAAAGGTCCTAGAATGCCCAAAGCAATCCTTTAGAATGGTGCTTTCATGCTGTAGTGCTGTAATCTTATTCATGTATGTGTTTGTGATCCCCTTTGAGCTCTACGGGCATCACATGATTTGCATCACTTTTGTGTATCTGCTTTGGCTTTGTCACAGAAGAAACGTGCACAAACTTTGTGGAACGTCTTCATTATACCGAAATGACCTCCAGCAGAGCTGTTATGAAGCTCTTGACAGAACAGTAGACATTCAATATCTCAGTAAGAGCTGCCATTTGAGGTTCTTTCTGTCGTAAGCTTCCCATTTGTGGCAGAGAACTCCATCCAAGTCGAATATCTTTTCATCATCAGACTGTTGCCATTCTAACTCATCTTTTTCAATAGTAGCCTCAACTCGGGATCTTCCATTCGCGCATTTTCAGTTCTTCGCTGCTCCAGTTGTTTATCTGTTGAGTCCGAGAATCAGTGTAATGGCTCCCGACGAGATTTCTTTAATCAATGATGATAATAATATTCAAAGAATTATAATGTCATTCTTGAGTATAAGAATCTTGTGTAAGAATTTCGAATAGTGAAGGGAGGAGAACAAGAGGAGGTGTCGCATCATTCAAATTTTGGCTGATAAAGTAAGATAAGTTTTCTAAAACGTTTCTATTTTTATTGAATGCTTATTGTAGTTATAGCTTATGAATGTATTTATTTTGATGTTTAAACTCTATGTGTCACTTAATTTCCACCTCTTATATTCTGTTTTTGTGAGTAGAGATATTTTGTGCAACAACTGTATTTATCAAAATCGTAAAATCAACCTTGTATTTAGCGTAAGTATAATGAAACACTCAATCGATTTTGAGGGCAGCTAAACGTCCCTCCTCATCAGGAGAAAGAAATACCTAGAAAGAAGAAAATAAAGGAGAAGGAGTCTCAGAAACACGTGGTCCTTATCAGCACTGCATGTGGTTATAACTGGATTTTTAATCAGAGTTGCACTGGCCGCCTACTTTTACTGAGCCAGGCTATCTGATCAAGCATAAAGGACAAGAAAAATTAGGAAGTTAAAATAGGGAGCGAGGGGCCTATTTTAACTTCGCTAATTTTTCTTGTCCTTTATGCTTGATCAGATAGCCTGGCTCAGTAAAAGTAGGCGGCCAGTGCAACTCTGATTAAAAATCCAGTTATAACCACGTGCAGTGCTGATAATGACCACGTGTTTCTGAGACTCCTTCTCCTTTATTTTCTTCTTTCTACGTATTTCTTTCTCCTGATGAGGAGGGACCTTTAGCTGCCCTCGAAATCGATTGAGTGTTTCATTATACTTACGCTAAATACAAGGTTGTTTTTACGATTTTGATTGTCACATTAGCGTGTTTCTCTTCTAGTCTAACTGTATTTATGTTTCTTCCTCACCCCCCCCCCCAATTTCAAATCAATTTCAAAATGTGCCAGTATATAAAGTTACATATATCTTGGGAAATTTTGAATAAAAACTCTTTTAATTTTTTTCAGATATGTCTAGAAATACATCTACTCTAAGATGATAGTAAAAATTTTGTAGGCTATAATTCAAATATTTTTTCAAAAAATTATAAAAATTGCTACAAAATATAAATTTTAAAAACCAATCAGAAAATATCTGTGAATTTTATTTGGTTTGAGCCTACATTTCGAATTGTGAAAGAAGGAATCGATTAAGTTTAGTAAAAAAAGAGATATTAATAAATATGTGTATACCATATTCAATTAACATAGATCTACAATTTTTGGAGCTAATTTTTTTTTCAAATTACTCATGCGATTCATATGAAACTTGGCACTTTGGCATAATTTAAGCTGTAGAATTGAAATCTAAAATAATTAAATAAATACATAAAATTTTTTTAAAAAGTGAGGCTGTTTCATAGAAATTCTGATTTTGTGTCAATACCTATAACAATGCTATATACTAATCAAATATAGTCATGCTTCTGTAAATGAAAAATGCAAATTAAATTTGTCAATCTACACAGTAGACTGGAAGATATAGAATTGTCTAGGCAAATATTTAACATTGCCAAATAATTTGTGTAGCTGAATTAGATAATAAAGATAATTTGCATTTAAATAAGTATATTCATAATTGTTCTCAACAACATGTTTCTTAGTGTCTATTGAATTGAATTTTTTAGAATTTTTAGACTGTGTATTTATTGATATGGGGATTTTAGATGTACTTTTTTGCCATATATTATTTAACAAGCATTAAAGACAAAGTTACTTGTACATATTAAAATCATAATAATAGCACAGTCATACATTTAAATATATTTCAGATTATATTTGGATAAATTGATTATAAACAGTGCGACTGCTTTTCAAAGTTACTAAGTGTTCCTGCATAATATCTTTGCATTATTTCAATATAAATTTGGCTATAATATTTTTTATTTGGTATTTGTTTTATAAACCATAATTTAATTCATTATTATTTATTGTTTTTTCCACTTATTTATTTAGGCAAATAATTTCTCAAGTCTTTCTTTTTGCTCTTTCATTCATGTGATAAAATGTGTTCAAAGAATTATTTCATCTTTATAGTGATTTACCGAATTTCAACTACTGCTTGTCAGCAGATTTCTGCTGTGTTACATAAAGATGGAAATAAGCATCGAAAATACAAGTGTCACCATTGTGAATATACTGCACGTTCATCGAGTACTCTTCGAGCCCATATTCGGGTGCATACTGGAGAACGCCCATTTAGATGTCCTGTATGTAATCAAGGTTTTACCCAAAAAGGAAATATGTTCAGACATGTTACAAAACATTTTTCAGAAAGTAAAAGTGACTGTCCAGTATGTAAAATTAAGTATTACAATGAGGTACAGTTGATGGAGCACTTGAATATGCATCTATCTTCTATGAGTGCTGTGTAATTCTGTAGAAAAATTTTACTATGTTGGTCAAAATGTGATGTTTTTGGTTGATTGAAATGACATTTTGATTTCACAGCAGTAGCATTTCACTTTTCTTTCTAAATTTTCATTGCTCAGTGGAATTTTTAAGAATTTATTGTTTTTTATGTTATATGCACATGTGTGTATATATATATCATTCTTTCATATTTTATATGGTATTTATGATTGTTATAAATTTCTTGCATCTTAGAAACTGATGACTTTTATTATATATATCTGTATTCTTATTTTTATTATTATTATTAATTGAAGTGCTTACATGTAGCAGGCTTATGTTAGTGTAACTTGTTATGAAATGTTTGCAATGTATTGTGTTTGAAATACATCATCATAATTTTGGTAATATTTTTTTCTTGTTTTTATATGGCATACAAAATGTAGATTGCTCTCAAAACTAGAATAGTTAGTATTATATAATAACATATTAAAAAGTTGCTAAGAAAGTAAATATTTATTAAAAATATTTTTGAAATAGTTTCTGTAGTATTGCATTCAGCATGTTAAAAGCATTTTAAAAAGTAGAAGATGCTTTTAGGGAGCTGAATATGTTACTTTACTCAGCGTAAAAACTGATTTTATTTTGTTTTATTTTATTATTTATTTATTTTGAGAAAGAGGGAGGCAAGGAGTCAGGAACTGTAGTAATGTGTACATACTATTCAACTTTTTAAGTTTAATGTGATTGTGAAAGCATAGCCGGACTTGGAACACTTGGGTTTGAAATAAGACTTTCTTTTCAAAAGAATTTGATATACAAAATTTGTAAATTAATAACTTTTTATATCCCAGCCTATTAGGCAGAACATTTTTGCCTTTTTATAACAGCATTAAATTAAAAATTTAATTTAGTCCAAAAATTCATTTTCATTGAAATTAAGAATTTGGCAGATTGTAAAACTCAAGGTTTACCGTAAAGAATTATACTTATGTTGTTAAAATACTACAATGAATATTAAGAAGTAATATATATATCTGTCACATAATTTTTAAATATGTATCCATATTTATTTATATATTGTAACTTATGATGGAAATAATAATTGGTCTTCCTGAAGTTTATAAAAAGTTTATAAAAAAGAAAGAATAAAGTTACTTGAATATTTTTTTATGTACATATTTGTAAAGTTGGAAAAAAAGTATACCAAAGGAGAACATTATGATGATTTTATTTACTGTTTTTTAAGTAATTTTAAAATACTTTCATTTTTCTGTATAATATTAATTTTCATTCATTAAATTTTTATAGTACAGTTCTTGTGTGTTTTCATTTTATAGTGCCTTTTTAGTATGCTGTGCATTGATGATGTGTCAGATTTTATACTTTTTGTAAAATATTAATTAGAAGTAATTTTTATTTATGTTGCAATAGTTAAAAATATTATTTTACATGTTAAATTTGATTTATAGTTTAGTTTTAAATGTATTTTAAAATTATATGACCACTTTAAACATAACTGAAATAGGTATTGTTATGTGCTATTACTTATTTTTCTTTAAAAAAATTATAGTTCATTTGATATACCCAGTTTATAATACAATTAATTTTAATGTATTTAGTTATTATATATTTTATATTAATATGTGCTAATTAGTGTTTAAATATTAATTCTTTTTCTCGACTATTTATTTCTATTTTTAAATTTGTATTTGCATATTTTCTTTGAAAATTAAAAAATATATATAAAGTAGAACTAAAGTTGTTATTTATGAAATAAATATAATAATAAATTTTATAGATCGAAATTCAGTGGAATTTTATCAAACTACAAAATATGTATTTTTTTTTGTTAATTCTTTTACTGCCTTTTTCCTAGGAGAGCGACGTAATCGCACTTGCGATTGGGACCTTTTGGCCATTTACTCTGGTCTAAAACAAGAATTGATTGGCGACAAGGAGCTAAACAGTACTCATCATCCATACAAGTGCAATCTGTGTCCATATACAACATTTCTTCCAGCTGTACTTAGGCAGCATATGCTTACTCACTCCATTGAAAGACCGTACAAATGTCCCATTTGCGATAAAGGGTTCACTCAGAAAGGAAGTGTTCAACTCCATATGTTACATCACACAGGAGAAAGACCTCACAAGTGCCCAGTATGTCAAAGGTGTTATTCACAAAAAGGGAGCATGAGGCGTCATATCTTGCAGCATCTTAGTAAGAATTCAAATAAGTGCCCCCTTTGCTCTGAATCTTTTGAACTAAGATCTGAAGTTGAGGCCCATCTGATTCAGCATACCAAAAAAGACTCATTTTTCTGTAGTTTATGCCAAGCAACCTTTACTAGTGCTAGCAGTCTTGAAGAACATAATAAAATTCATCATAAATCTGAAACCTGATTGGTAACCATTTTTGGAAATTTTCTATTCATCTCTTGTACTGAAGTTTTTCATTGCCCTTTAAGGGTAAAGAGTGAATGCTGTTTCAAGCCTATCATGTTGTAAAGCTTATTTGGCATATTGACATTTGTATACAATCATCATTAGAAAAAATTGTTTTAAGAAACCTTTTGATTTAGCATATTTAAGAAAAGCATTTTTTAACTGCTTTAAGTTTGCTTCATCAACATATTTTAATTTTTTTTTCCCATGATGAAATATTAGTTCTTATGCAGGCATCCTTAGATATAACTGCATTATAATTTTATTGGCATAAATTTTATCTTCTATATTGTCCTCTTTTGTTAAACGTAGCCATTATGTAAATGTGTAATGTAAGTGTCCCAGTTTTTGAGATATACTAGTTTTAAAATTTATATTTTAAATTTTCAACTTCAAGTAAAATCTATGAAAATAAGAAAATTGTATCATGGGAATATATGTTAATTTTGAATCTTGTCTTATTAACTAATAACTACCTATTAAATAGCTTAATACCTAAAATATATTTTACTTGAATAGTAAAATTAGTCATTTTGGTGGTTGCCTTAATAAATTTATGATGGCCTTGGTTGGATAAGGATGTAGTCAAGAGAATAATGTTATAATTAGCTATACTGATATATATATATATATATATTTTATTTTCTCAAGTAATAGTGGTTTGGGGCAGAAGATTCACTATAATTTTACTTTATGTTGCTGCTTAATAATTATAATTTGAAATTGTTCTTGATCTGGTAAATTTTAGTAAAAACATTATTTTTGAAATGAAACAAAGTAATTCTGCTCGAGAACGTCATTCTTATTAGTGATTTGATATGTGTAATGTTTTTATTAATCCCGGGTGATATAATAATTCTAATATAGTAATTCTTTCAAAATGCAACCCATTTATATTCCCTTATATTCATATTAATTATGCATGGCAATTAATTTGTAAATATTTATAGAGCATTTCTTAAAAAAAAAAAAAAAAAAAAAAAAACTGCTATTGTCATCATTGGTGAGTTTGATATAGTCTTCTTGTGTTCCTAAGTCATTTTCTAAATACTTTAGCATATATCTAGTCATCAAGTTTCAAGAATTTTTTAGTTTTATGAGTGAATTTGTCGTGAATTAAAATTTTTTTTTAAATTGACCATTGTACATAAATTGATTATGCACTAATCAAGGGATGCCTGTATTAATCTAATATGAAATATAAATATGCATTAATTTATTTAGCATAGGTTGTACCTCTTAAATCCAGTATTCTGGAACTTGGATATCGTCAAACTGCAAAATTCTTCAAAAAATTATTTTCTTATTCTAAACTTATAGCTTTCATTTTCAGTAAAAAGCTTAAAACTCTTTTTTTTTTTTTTTCCTTTATAAGTTATACCCAGGTGAAAGTTGAATTCTATGGTTTCAGTGTATTGATATGCACTTTTTTCCTTTTGGTTGTTCCCACTTTTTAGGCATGATAGTTTACATGTATGTTTATTAATATTTGTATTACCTTCTAATCCCTTTAGCTTCTTAATTAGTATCCTGAAGAACTATAATACATCTGAATATAGGAGCTGCAAAGATTGTTAACCTCAAACCCTGGGTTGCAGTGTAAACAAAGTATGAATGCTACAAACAACAGTAGAATTATTAGTGATTTTTAATTCAGAACTTCTATTGGCAAATCCAGACACTAATGATAGCAGATTCAAAAAGAGGTACAACCTGTAATATTAGTTCTTATCTAATATTTGAGGTGTTTTATTTCTGTTTGGTTACAGTTGAGATCATTACATATCTCAAGACAGGTTCGTAATGTTCTTTTATATGATTGTTATATACATTAATAGATCTTTTATTTTATTATATGTTAGATTGTTATTATTATAAGCAAAATTTAATAATCATTTATATCTTTCTGTGGCTGCTCACTGTAAAAGTAATGCATGATTTTGATGCTACCTATGGGATACACATAAAACAATTTAATTTTATTATAGTTTTCTTGTTTCAAGAGTAGTCATTATTTTTTTAAACTCATCTGTAATAATAATAGTTTTTTTTCTCCCCCCCCCATAATGGATTATAAGTTTAACATAAATTGATCATAAGTTTAAATTCAAAATGTTTTGAAGTCTAAAATTTGCATTACAAAGCTAGACCTGACTAAATGCTTTGTGCTAAAAACACCTATGCCCACTGTTGTTTGGCATTATTGCAGAAAAAATACGAAATTTATTTTAAAATGTCTTATAATCTTATTATATAAGTAAACACTTCATCTCTGATTATAACTCTTTTTTATGTGTATCATACAAGTCTGTGCTTGTGCATAAAGCCATAGTCATGTATTTTATAGCTTTCAAAATGAAAAACATGTGAAAGCTAATTTGTAAATTGACTGACTCACTGAAATGTAGGATTAAAACACTGTGCAACCAAATTTTGCCCGCATTTTATATTATAAGTAATATTTTCTATATTGTAACTATTAAATAGCTGTTAAACAAATGCTTATTAATGTGAAGTTTGTATTTTGATTCTCTAACACATCCATAAGAATGGAAAATATTTAAATAAATAATTGCTAACAAATCCAATTAAGTTAATTAAAGCAAATATTTCATCTTAACACTTTGGCAGTCAGAGACAAGAATTCTCATTTTCTGTTTAAGCATTAGCGGTCGGCAATGTGTTAAAATTATGTTTTTGTATCAATGGTTCCTTATTAATTCAAGCTAAATGCAAAGAATTTAATCACAATTATACATAGGGTAGTCAGTAAATTGGTTACTATTGGCTGCAGAACTAAAATAGTATGAAATACTTATACATAGCAATCAGGTTTATTTTTTTCATATAAACCTGAGTTACGCTCAGGTACCTAACCCATCAGTGCTGCATTATTTAATGTTGGCATTCAATAACTGTCTTAGCATTAATGAAATGTGTACCATTAATGCTAACACAGTTAAGCAATTGAAAATCATATTGGGCTATGCCAGAGGCTGTTGAAAGTTGTGTGTCAAATCTGTAAAACCCTGTTGGGTTGCCCACACCACTTGAGACTTGGCATTGTCCTGATGGAACAGTATGCTGCGAGTTGGTTCACGTGAGATTCCAGTGAATTACAGCCAAAAGATGTGGTATGATGCAGCAGTTGTATTTTCTCTTTGCATTTAGAAATGAGCTAGTAGTACACTGCACTTCTGATGTGCATTCCCTAAGCATAAGTCATTTTCATATTGTTCTGGTACGTCCTCAGTAGTCAGTGGCTTTGCTAATTAACTTCATATGATTTTGACTGTTGTGGTTTTAGTGACACCATTTAAAATTACCCTTAGTGATTTCTTGTTATTCCACACTAGTGTGTTATCTGTTAACTGACTTTCCATAATATTTCAGTTATATTTTATTTCAAAGAACTTTTGCAGTGTGCTATTTACTAAAACTTATCCTGCTTCAAGATTTTTTAATCTTTTGAATCTCTGAAATTCTAATTTGATGTGGATATCACTCTGCAGTGTTTTAATTGATTTAGTGGCTCTTAGATTTTTTCCCCTTTTTGTTCCAGTTGGAATTTCTCATCCCTTAATTGTTTTATTATTATTATATTAAAAACATGTCTGTGAGCAGCTATCTTAAATTGTGTTGATTCATTTATAGAAATATATAATGCTTGTTGTTTATTTTATACTTTTTTCCCTTGTGATTAATACTCAGAGTTTTGCTTTCATTTAGATTAATTAGGAAGTGTTTGAGTTCTTGTATATGATATAAGAGACTTAATGAGTCTAAAAACTCTCAGCTGATAAAGAAATTTTTGCAATGCTTAGCTGTGATCTTTTTAAGAAAATGTATGTTTTTGTGACTCATGCTAGCGTATTAAATGTATAGTGCTGAAAACATCTATGCAAATCTGCTATGCAACTCAACTTATTTTTATGTGCCATGTAGAATTTCTGTGTCTGTCAGAACATATCTTGTTTCAAAAGAAATCTCAGTTTAATACAGTTTTTAAGCTTTTGGTATAAGTTTAAAGATTCCAAGTTTTTCTACTACTACTGGTCATTTGTATTGGCACAGTTGTATATTTGCTTGGCATGTGGTTATTATTTTTTTGGGGGGGTCGGGTATGTGTTTTTCTTTTTTGGGAGAGCAACGTGCAAGCATTATGATAACAAGAAATCTATGCAGTGCTTCCATAAAATAAGAATCTATATTTTTTAGTTATATGAATAGTTTCTAGTTTTAATTTCTCACGTATTTTATAAGACCTTTTTTTTAATGTGATTGCTTTTTATATATTCCTAAAGATTCTTAATTTTTATTTGCATGATTGAGTAATTTAGAATTGCTATAAACCTAATCCAGCATAAAATGTATTTAAAATAATTTTAAAATAATTTTGATTATATTTTGTAATTTTAAAAGACCTGAATCAGTCGTTTTAGATTTTTATGTTTTCAAAAAAAGAAGAAAGAAATCCTTAATGATAATCCCTCCTTATCTTTTTTGTGTTCTAGTAATCATTTCATGTGTCAGCATTTCTAATTACATTCTGAATTGTAATAATATAGGCATAATTATTTATTTATACATTCTGCATTTCTAATAATACAGTCAAAAGTCGTTAATTCGGACACCCATAATCCGGAATGATCTATAATCCAGACCTCAAAGCTACAAACTTTCTGCGCATGCGCATAGGCCTTTACGTGCGCGTGTAAGACCTTTACGGCTGCGAATATGCGTGTGCAAATGCGCATAAAACGTTTACGCATGTGCGTTTAATGTATAACGGACGGTATAAGCTAAGCTAAAATTATCTAATTCAGTTAATGTTGCAGATTGCGTTGTTCCTTAATCTTCGAATTGGATCCGGCTTATTATTTTTTGCAGACTGTTAGAGCAATTTTATAAAAGTAAGCTTGAACTTTCGATTATATCAAATAGAATTTCCGATATATATTTGCTAATATGTAAAGGATCTAAAGCGAAAGTATGTTCCGAAATCTGTTTATCAATTTCACGCTGCTCGGCGGGGGGAACGCCGCGGCGCGCAATAAATTGGAAGTTGATCTGTCAGCATTATCCTTATCTTCAGAGCAGATGTTTTTATTTTATTTGGCTTATAATTCCTTACTAAATGTAGTATTTTATCTTGATGTACTCCATCTTTGATATGATTTAAAACAAGTTCCTCGTCATTATAATTCGCATCCGATAGTGAAGAAAATGTCAGAGGTTATTGAAAACGAAAAAATTTTGATTGACAAATTAGTCGGTATTCTCGACACAGCAATCATAGGACTTGAACAGCAGAACTTTATAACTAAACAAGAAATTATGTCTGTTTAATAGAATTAAAGAGAAAGCATTATCACATGAAACGAAGCAACTTAAACAACTTACCTTGAAAGAAATGTTTAATAAAGTAAACAAATAAATATTAAACTTTTTCTTTTTGTAAATTTTGATACCCTTTAGGTCATAATTGTTCTTTTATTTCATAAATTACGGTTTCATATTTTTAATTTTGTAATTTCTGCATGCCATCTTACCAGATTTAAACTGATGATCTATAATCCGGAAAAATCGATAATCCGGAATCGCAGAAGTCCCGACGAGTCCGAGTAACAACTTTTGACTGTATAGGCATAATTATTTATTTGATTGGATTGAAATAGCTGTGTTGAAAAGAAGGGCACTAATGTTTTTAATAAATATGCAAATTAATTTATATTTGATCTCATGTTCTGTGGAGAACAAAGATGCCACAGTTATTTAAGTTAAAATCTTTATGCTATAGTTTAAAAATCTTTGTGAAAGGAAATGAATAATATTCTCCAGGTAACAGATGAGAAAAATAAGCATAAACTATGACTTAATCATTGTGAAATATTCTTTTTATTGTCTTTTCTTTTACACCAATCCAAATGAAAACGTTGAGCAGAAATAAAAGCAGCTTTATGAAATGGCTTTTTCGGGAACAAATTGTTTGGGAATACACTAAAAAACAAAAAGATCTTTTCGTAAATAATGCTGTATATGTTTTGTCACATTTTTAGTATAACTCCAGAATTAAATCCAAACTAAGTGGTAGTATAAATTAAAGTTCAGATGCTGGTTCTGTGCCATTAATGTATGTTTGCTCTGTATTTCAAAGCAGTCACTCAAAATTTATTTATCATTATTATTATTTTAAATCATTCATTTTATATTTAAGAACTGTGATGCACTCTAATCAGAGTTTCTGGAATGTGCTGCTCAAAACAGTTCCATGCTTAACTGTCTTGTTAAGTAGTGTAAAATTTAAAGCAAAATATTTTGCTAGAGCAAGTAAATATTATACAAGTAGCAAATTAGGTCTTTCCCATTAGTGTATGCATGCTTAAGTATAAAAATAACATGAATGTAAACTAAATACATTTCTGTAGATAATATCTTGTAGGATTATTCGCAAATTCCAAGTCTTATTCTTGAGTGCATATTTTATGTAAAATATACACGTTTCGGATTTACATCTAAAATTTAAAAATATGCAGATACATATTTAACTTCTGTTGTGTAAAAGCAGGCTCTGAAACAGTTTTTTTTTTTTTTTTTTTTTTTTTCCCCTTCCAATTTCTGACAAACAGAAATTTTATATCAAATAATAGAAGGGAATAATTTCTTATGTATAAAGGCAAATTTGAATGTTTGAGATGTATGCTAAATGTGTTGATTTTTAAAATGATAAACTTTTATTTTCAAACTGGTCTACATTTTGAATTTATCGCTCTCTGCTTGCATTATAATACTCTCACAAGAACAGCATTGAAAAAAAATAATAATAATCCTGTGTTTATTTAAATCTAATGTTTTCATTGCTTAAAATAAATTATTTGCCATAGGTTGATAACCACCTCCCCAAAAAAGTAAATGCTGACAAATGTAAACAAAATTTTGAAAAATCACTTGCATTAAATCTGATCTACACACTGTTCAAAATAGTCTTATTCTGTATTTGTGCAGTGATTCCAGTTCTTGCATCATGATTGTAATGCCCTTTTATTTGAAGTATGCATAGCCTAATCTGCTGTTTGGGCTGTGTCTGCTATGGAGTCAAAATGACAACTTCCTATTTTAAATTTAAGCTTTGGGAATAAAAAGATTCTAGGGCTAAGTAAAAGTAAGAAAAAAGTAAAGCAAAAAATGAAAGATTCTGTGAGCTTCATTTCCTCCAGAAACTCAACTTTACTTGGTTGTTATTGTGATGAGGCAACCATTTTCCATTCTTGCATGGGTGTGATCGTATGCGACAAATGTTCTCTCCTAGCTTTCTAAAACTACAGCAATAAAATATCTATTGACTATCTGCCATGAGGATTGAAGTCTTAAGGAACAGTGGCTTTCATGTCAGAAATATTGCCAACAATATCTTTGCTTCTTTTCCAGCTTTTTTTGCTTCTTTCAGTTTGGAAAACTTTGGGATTCTTTATCTAATGTGGCCCGTTACTTTGCCACAGCTATGAATCAAATTCATTACTGCAACCTAAGACACTGGTTCTGTAGATGATATTCAAGCTGAATTACACAGACCGCTATACAAAATTAAATCGGATAACTTCCAGAAAACATCCCAGTTAGGGGGTAAATGCTGTATTTAGTATATTGATGCAGAAAGGGAAAGAAACCAGATTTAATTCTAATAAGATTTTAAAATGTGATTAGCCTTCTCCTCTTATGTGCATGCATGCACACACATATATATGCATTTTATTGATGTAGGTCGTGGGTTACAAACAAGTTATGTCCCTGAGAACATTCATAAGTCATATTTTTTTCATGATTTAGATTTCTGATGAATAATGCGTGTACAATAATTATAACAATACATATAATAGTACTGTAATAATTATATTAGTTTAATAATAGTGCAATGCAATGCAGTTGTAGTGGCACTGATGGTGATCATCATATTCGTAAAATTGTTTATTCTTTCTTTTAATTCAAGCTGGCAGAATGTAAAAATAAACTTATGTTTAGATAGGAAACAAATGCAATTATTGTTATATTGCTTACTCAAAGAGTTATTTGATAGCAAGAAGTTAAGCTAACTTTAATACAAATATCATAAAAGTTATTGAAATTTGCCTTCTAACCATATGCATATTTAAAAGTACTGTAGAGACGTTAGGTTTTTTTGGAGGGGACATAAGAGAGGAAAAATTAGCAATCGCCTTCGACAGGAATCGAACCATGGACCTCTAGAATGCAGAACAACTACACCACGAAGGCACGCTAGGAAGGTGGGAGAAATACCTTATATAATCCCCCTTTTAAAGGGCGACTGGGCTTTTTAGGGGAACCTAATCGCCAAATCCTGGGTGTGGAGAATCTTCAACACCTTTTAGTTCGGGTGCCACTGTAGAGACATTAGGGTTGTTTTTTTTTTTTTTTTTTTGAAGCAGGCAAGATGAAAAACTAGCAACTGCCTTCGCCGGGAATGGAACCATGGACCTCTGGTATACTGGTAGGAAAGTGGGAGAAATACCTTATAGTACAAAATGCATAAACCAGGTCTTCATATCCCAATAATTGCCTTTATAAATACATTAGTTATAAAATAACAAAAGTTACACTCATTAAGTTAATATGAGATTTTTTATATAATTAATGTGCTGTCTTGTAATTTTTGTATCTGCAAACATTTTTGTAATGTAAATATAACGTAAATTTTTACTTTTAGATAACTTTTTTCTCTCTTGAATGTTAGTTATTGAATCATTTTTATCCATCCAACAAGATTAAAAAACACAAAATGGTAGTTCTCTGCCATCTCATGTTCTTGAACAAAAATGATTTTCTAAATGATTTGTTTTAATGTTTCTGATATTTGAATAGGTTTTAGATGTTTTTACCTTTTGTGTGTTATTAGGGAAAGAAAATTTCAGATATTAAATTACTTTTATTTAAATGGTAAAATTTATGAAGGATAAAATAATTATTTTTTGCAGATTCTTCTATGAAATTGTTTTTATCACTGCATATATACATAATGAATCAATATTCAATCTGTAGATTGTAGTAGTTATTCTTATCCAGTCACTGATAAGCATATAGTCTTCCAGTATGAAATTCATCATTGGAAAGAATGGTCTTTAATATAGTTGTGCAAGTTGGAATTTTATATAACCTATAGCTGTTCCAAACATTGGTTTCTATATGGCCAGACTTTGGAATTATAATAGTTTCTAAACAGAATGTATATTAATGTAGCTCTATTTAGATGTATACATGAAAAATCTCATTTGCTGATAACTTATTTTTTTAACCTTATTGGAAAGAAATGTTGTCACTAATAAAAAATGATTATGGATACTCTATATTTTTTCCCCGTTTAAATATTTTTATCTCAAAATATTTAGTGACATCTTTCTCTCTTCAGGTCCTGACATAATACTTTTTATGCATAGAGTTTTAAAACTGTAATTCAGAATTTTCATTTGAAAAGTGGAAGCTCAAAGTTTCCTTAATTTCTTGTTTTTTTTTTTTTTTTTTTTTTTTTTTTGCTTAAGCTTTTATGGCAATTATTTTGAATAAATATATATAAGCCACAAAACTTCATCTCAAACAGTATTCAATCTGGAGCTTGACTTTTTTTTTAATTAAAATTATTAGTTATTTGGATAAGCTAGGTTTTAAAAACCATCGTAGAATATTATTTAGCCATTGTACTGGAAGAATATTATTTAGCAGATTCATGTTTAGAACCAGATTACAGGTTGTAGAATTCTGACAAACAATGTTTATTTATATTGCTGCTGGTGTGGTTAATATTTTTATCAGTCATTAGTTATTTTTACTTTTATTTTTTTGACGTGCTCCAAATGTCTGGCTAATTTTACTTATTGCGCAGGGAAAGATTTATTCAGTGTGGTGGTAATGTGACTGTGTCATGAAAAATCCATAAGACCTCATTTTTGGTTTATATTCTTTATTCACTAAATGTTTAGTACAATCAAAAGTCGTTAATTCAGACATCCATAATCCGGACCTCAAAGCTAAACACTTTCTGCGCATGCGCCACGTTGACACATGCGAATAGGCGTTTACGCGTGTGCGTAAGACCTTTACGACTGGCACATATGCGTGTACGCAAGCGCAGAATACGTTTTCGCGTGAGCGTTTTATGTATAACGAACGGTATGAGCTAAAATTGTCCAATTATCAATTGGAACCGGCTTATTATTTTTTGCAGACTGTAAGAGCAATTTTATAAAAGTAAACTTGAACTTTCGATTATGTCAAATAGAATTTCCGATGCTGGAGCTCCCAAAGGATCTACAAAACGAAAGTATGTTTCGATGTCCATCAAACAAAAAGTGGAATTGCTGCAAAAAATGGATAAAGACATGAAGAAGGTAACAGAGAGGTTAGTGAAAACGAAAAAATTTCGATTGACAAGTTAGTCGGTATTCTCGGCACAGCAATTACGGGACTTGAACAGCGGAACTTTGTAACTGAACAAGAAATAATGTCTGTTTATAGAATTAAAGAGAAAGTATTATCACATAAAACGAAGCAACTTAAACAACTTACATTGAAAGAAATGTTTAATAAACTAAACAAATAAATATTAAGCTTTTTTCTGTAAATTTTGATACCCTTTAGATCATAATTGTTCTTTATTTCATAAATTACGATTTCATATTTTAAATTTTAGAATTTCTGCATGCCATCTTACGAGATTTAAACTGATGATCTATAATCCGGAAAAATCGATAATCCGGAATCGCCGAAGTCCCGACGAGTCCAGATTAACGACTTTTGACTGTATAAAAATAATGTTTTTTGTTATGTATTTATTTCTCATTAATAAAATAGAAAATATTTCCATCAGAAAGGAAAAATCCAAAGAAAATGTACTCAAGTTTGAATAATTTATCATCAGCATTGGGATTTAATTAACTCTTTTGACTTGTAGGTGCAGAGATGTAATAATTAGTCATAAAAATAAAATATGTACTTCTAAACATATTAGTGTATGTCACATCTACTGTGTATTCAATATGAGCAATAGATAATTGTATAAGTAGTGAAAAATAATATTCATATAGAAGATAAAATAGCTGCCCCATTTTTATAGAAGATAAAAAGCAAATCATAATATATTTCTGTACTGTTGGCATTTTACAAAACTATGCCAGATATAAAAATTGCTATATCTCAAATGCTACATTTTATTACTCAGATTTAAATAGATGAAGAAGTCATAAATTTAATATGATTAAACCAAAATTGTTTCTGTACCTTAGTATGGTACGTTTGTATGTACTTACCATTTCAAAAATAGTTAGGTACACCAATTCTTGCTTAAACATGATATTCTTGTTAAATTTTAAAACTTGATTGAACTGTTAAGGTGAGTTGTAAACTTTATGAAAAACCACTTAATGTTGAGTGATTCTTTTTAAGATACTTATGTATTATCCTTTATCAGGAACTTTGATATCAAAGTAATTTAGGTGGTAACCTGGGTTCCAGAGATTTTGGTTAATGGATTTTTGTTCTGTTTCTACATTAATAATGAAAAATTTTGGAATACAATTATTCTAGACTGTTATAGTTTCTTTTTTTTTTTTTTTTTTTTTTTTTTTTGGGTGGGGGGGAATTGATTGCACCAAAACTAAATAAAAAATACAGCTTTATTCAGTAGGATAAAGTTTAGCAATGGGAATTGATGTTGTGCAAGTAAAATGCATAGTACTTGTGTTTTAAATGTCAGATATTTTCCTTTTTAGCTTCAATGATAGATTTAAAAAAAAAATGGATTTTTTTCTATATTTTTTTAAATCTATCATTGAAGTTTCTCTGAAATTCTAATTTTTTAAGTTCATTTTCCATATATCTTTATATTTAAGTACTACCTCTGTTTCAAGTGTATGTGATTTTTAGTGTTTTCAGTGTTGCATTTGTGAAAAATTTCATGAAATTATTCATCTTTAGTGATAATAAGTAAGTGGATTAGGGCATCTGTGAAGAAATAAAAATGAAGAGCATATTGCAGATGGATTCTGAAGCTAATAGAGTAAAACTGTGTATTATTAAATAAAAATATGATGAATGTTAAAGACATGCTTTTTTTAGGCACACAGATATTTATTAGCAACTTATTTAACATACATTGAGACACTAAATAAAATTCTTGATAGTGAATAAAACATAAGTATTTATTTAGTAAATTGTACAGAAATAATTGAACTGTGTTCACTTGAAAAAAATTAAGTTGTACATTTATATATATATATATTGTTTTTGTTGAAGAATGAAATAGTGAAATGAAATTTCTTTAGCTGCAATTTTAGTTAACTCATTGTTTAAATATCTTAAGGTAGTTTGGAAAAAAGTTAAATGTATAGTAAAAACATTTAATAATTTGTATGATAACTTAGATTAGTTAGTTTGTATGTAGTAATAGACAAATTCTCTAAAGTTCATAATAGCTTGTGAACAAACCTGTTCACTTAATTTCTACTGTGGACTCAAGTTACTTCCATTTTATAGTTGTTGTTTTGCTGTATGGGACACATTGGAATATTTTATTGTATAGATATCTTGAAACTAGTATATATGTCGAAGAAGTGCAACTATTAACTATGCAGTTTCCAACAGGGTACCTGATTTTTTTTTTTTTTTTTTTTTTTTTTGCTGCAATCACTGAAAAATCATCTATCACAACTACCTGCCTATGCACTACCTCTCCTAGAGAGATGTAATCTCGTACCTGAATAGTTAGTAATATGAGAATTGTCAGTAAATTTTTTTGATTTCTTTTGAAACCTGACTGTTCTGCATGATTTTGTGATGAAACTTTGTAATCTCATATTATTTGAATGGATCAAATGTTTTTTCTATTGGAGTGAAATATTGTATCTATGTATGTTGCTGTACTCTTTTTATTCTTGATAGGAAATGTTATATTCAAATATCACACAGTGCCAAATTTTTTTCATGCTCTGGTTTTGGCAATTACAGCAGATATTTCAAGGAAATAAAGGAAGACAGTTTATGTAACTTTATGCAGTGCATATGTGTAGCCTTAAAGAAGCAATATAATATATGAAGACTGTACTTTTTCATCCTACATGTTGATCACTTACTTTCAGGTTTTTAGTTATTTTTTCATTAAAACTGAATTTATCACCTTGTGTTCTAAATTTTCAGAAAACTGGATCTTTGAGTATGATCAAAATTGGTATTGCTAAAAATATAAAAAATTATGAATTTTATTTTAAATTGTACAGGGTATTTCAAAAAACTATGCAATGAATTATTTCTTGAATAATTATTTGTAGACTATATAATAATGAATAATTGTTGAGTTTCAGAAATTAATCAAATAAAGTAGATTATGAATAAAATTTATACTCTCATATGAGCCCCATATGAGCCAGATAAAAATATCATTAAGAAAAATGTTGCATTCCCATATAAGTTGGGTATCCTACGATCAAAATTGCCCAAAATGTCATTAATTAAAATATTTGCTTCTCTAAAAACAGTTAGGCAAGTAAGTTTTTAATTGCCATTTTAGTAAGGTACTCTTCTAAACATAAATATATTACTGTGAATTTCAAATTTGTATTTGCGGAAGTGTTAAAATTTTAGAAAAAATTCCCATTGTAGTTCAGTTTTCATATATAATAGTTTGTAAATATAATATGTTGCTTATAATATGTCTAATGTATAATAATTTGTATTTATAGTGTGTAAAATTGGCATTTTTCTGTCCCTCCCCATCAACAGAAATGGTTTAGCTTATATAATTTTGACAATGATGTGAAGGTAATTTTGTGTATCACAGAATTATTATTCTTATAATTTTCTCTTAAGAAAAATAAGTAGCAATGAAAATTTTTTGCATAGATTGTATATGTAAATATTAAAAATCCATATATGCTTTTGCTAAAAAGGGCCGTATGACCAAAATTCTTGTAATATACCTTTAATTCATTCATTTTGTTAGTTGTGGAATCACTGATCTACCTATATTTCAAGAGATAGTCATGCAGTTACCTTTGAAACACCCTATATTTTTGTGTAAAAGCTGGTTTTATCAAGAAAAAGTTTTAGCCTGCTGTCGAAATTTGGCTTCAAAACTTCTTTAAAAAAATGAATAAAAAAAAAAGGTCCTTGTTTTTGTAACTGCACATTTTTCTCTTTTTATTGTAACTGCATATTTTTCTCAATTTCTTTTTCTTACTAAAATGATATATGATGTTTTCATTCCAAGTTTATGCATTTCTTCAAAATTTAAAATATGTTAAAAGACTAAAAAATAAAAAGATTGGTTGATGTATATTTTATGGTCTTTCCCAAATTCTGTTATTGTTATATGATCTCTAGAGTTAATATAAAATTTAAGGAGACTTGTATAAGTGGTTTTAAATGTAAACACAGCTTCAAATTTACTTAAAATATTAAAAATGCATGGTAATTTGGAGGTTTGTTATTTTATTTTGAAAAAACTTGCAAGAAAAATTGTGCAGTTTCAGTAGACTAATTTCTTTGATAATGATTTTTGAGCTTCAGTTTTGAAGTGAGAGTGCAATATATATTTGTGTGCAGATTGGTGAAATTTAGTTAAGTTCATCTTGTTTTTATAAGAATTGAACCTTCCTGTATTTGATTTAATAAAATCTGTATATGTATGTATAACTTCAAAGATAAAATTTTCTATCTATATAAATTTTCTATTTATTTATGGTAACTCTATTTTTGTGCTGTGCAGACTTGTGAGTCTCAGTTTGATGTATCATTGTTAATATTTAGTGTAAAATTTCTTTTTTTATTGATTTTTTTGTAAAATTTTGTGTATATATTTGAATGAACATAGAAAAAAATTTCTGCCATTTGTAAATGTTATTAATTTGTATTAAATATAATTTGTCTTAGTTTTTCAGAAAGGTTTTCGTGCTCCTATAAAAGAGACATCTGTGAACTCAGAGAATGAATATAAATGTATTCTGTGCCATTTGATTTGTCAGAATATTCGCTGTTTAGGAGATCATCTGATGACTCACTCAGTAAGTGGATCCAACAGTTGCCCATTGTGTCAGAAAACTTTCTACCAGAAAGGTGGACTGCGAACCCATTTGAAAAGTCATACAGGGGAGCGTCCGTATGCCTGTGATCAATGTGGAGAAAGGTTTACTCATAAGCATGTATTGAATAATCATAAATTCCTTCATACTGGAGAACAACCATATAAATGTCCTGTTTGTAGCAAAGGTTTTGTGCAAAAAACTAACATGCGACTGCATGTTGCTAAAAACCATTCTACTGAATTAGCTAGGTATCTTCAAAGTAGTCGTACAAAAACAGATTCAAAGGCAGTCTTTTCAGTATGCCAGTTTGATTAGATATTTTATGTTGTAAACAGTATCATTTGAGTGTTTTATGATATGCATCATGGTGATCAACATGTAATGATTTAAGGAATGCTGCAACTATGTAGATCTGCTTAAAGATAATTTTGTGATTTCTGTGCATATAAAATTAGATAAAAAGTTTTTTACATCAATAAGTCTTTATTTCTCATATTGTTTACAAAATTTTGTCAATAGACACCAACTTAATTTTTATAAGATTTTGAACATGGAGAGTGCTAAAAACAAATGGCTGTGGGCTTTAATTTCTTAACTTTGATCTTAGACATATATTTTCACTTACTGAATTTTTTTAAATAAGATGCTGAATTTTATGGAAACTTTCACTGGAGTGGACAAGATTCTGTAAAAATAAATTCAACTTCTTTGAAGGTTCCTGATGGATAACAATGCCAGTTTTAATATTCATTATATATATATATATATATATATATATATAAAGTATTTATTATTCTTTACTGTATTAGAAATAAGAAGTTAAATTTTTGTGTGCAACATTCTAAGAGGGGAATTTATTGATTCATTTTTCTTTGCCTCTTTTTTAACTTTAAATCCAAGGAAAATTTTGAAACCAGATATCAGGAGAACACTAAAACTAGCTTTTAGCAATTAATATTCTATTTTTCATCCCTCAATTGGTAGCAAACCTATGTTGCAGAAAATATTTGCTAAGCATATATCTATGGATTTAACTCTTAATGGTATGGAACATTTTATTTTAACTAATTAAATCATGATGACTAATAAAAATTTTTATAGCATAGTGAGTATAGCAAATAATTTTACATTTACCAAACTCTTCCATGTACATTGTTATTTCCATAGCTTCTGTAACATATTTTAAGAAAATTTGTTATTCGGAGCAAAATTAAAGGAAGCTTGCCAATACCCTTTTTAAACATCTTGTATACTTATTCATGATAAATAGTGCATTTCTAAACTATTTTATAGTTACAAACATAATATGAATAAGGGGAAGAGAATACTCATTAAATAATAATAATTAAGAAATAATTCAACATGCATTGTTTAAAAAGTAGTTTCATGGGAAATCAAATAATAAACCTTATTTTGACAACTAAAATTTACTGCTATATAAAGGGATTAATCTTCTGTAGAAACTTTGTACTTGTCAAAAGAAAAATACCGTAGTGTATTATTTGTATCATACAGTAAGGCCTGCTTCGATGAAATCCCACTTACTTGAAACTGTAAAAAAAAAAGTAGTAACATTGAATTAATGTTACCAATCATTTCTTGAAAACAATCATTTTCAACTCTTTTTTTTTTTTTTTTTTAAGTCATTTTCTAGGTTCATTCTCTAAAAATAAAGTGAAAATTAGTAATTTCAGAATAATGAATGCAAAAGTAGGGAACTGTTAAATAATGTTATCTGGGAGATAACGTCTGTAGTTAATTCATGTGAAATTATATCATGACATGCTTGTAGGCATTTGCAAGAAAATGCTCATGTTACACATCTTGCAAACTAATATAAACATCCAAAGTATTGAAATAGTTGTGTAATACATATTTATTTCTTTTTTAACTATCGAAAATAATTTCTGTGGTTTATCAAAAATGGCTTCCCTACAATTAATTCAGGTTAGTAGAGCTATACTTTCTATATATTCCTTCATATAATTTTTAATAATTTCAGATTAATTTCAGCATACTGAGTAAAATTACATTTAGTAAGTAATTACTTCCATGTTTATCTTATACATAAACATTATAACAACTTGATTAAAATAAGAGAATAAAATTATATGAAAAAATCCATCATATTTTTACCTTAATTTTTCCGTGCTTTAAAAATCTATCTATCTATATATATATTACATACATAGAAAAGTGTTAAGCTACTACAATTACAGGCTTAGATTAAATTGCTCTACTGCAGTTTACTGCAAACATTTTAAGATTAATATTATAGCCTTTGGAGATCTTCACTTTTCCAAAATAAGTAGTAGTTATTTTTTATATTACTGAAACATTTGTATTCTATACAATTAGCCGTCCATTTCATGTCTATATGTCTTCAAGATTTTCTTTTTTATTTGAAAAAACAAAAATGATAAATTTTAGTGCTTCTAAATTTTTAAATATCTTGTGTAATTATGGCAGATGAACTAAATAGTCATATCTAAGACTTTGTTTTAAAAGTTGTCAAGTACAAAACTGGTTCCATAAATCATCCCATTAAATGCTACAATCCTTCATTACCCACATCTAATAGCTGTTCAGGTGAAGGTCATTCTGAGTAGTGTAGTTTTCTCATCTAAAATACTTGAATCAATAGTTGGTAATTTTATGGGACATAATACTTTTTCCAAATGCCTCATGTAAACATTTATGAAGTTTCCAGTAAACCTTAAAACTTGTATATGACAACAGTACACTAAGGCTTACATAATGAAGTAATTCTTTTAACTTTAGAAAACTTAAATCATAATTGAAGCAACTCACTTCATCGACTTCCTAAAATGATAGGCTGTAATCTCTTTACAAATTATACAAAAAGTATGTAAGTTTATAAGAGTTACATATACAGGAGTTATGCAGGTTAGTAAATTATTCCGGAAGACTTGAGGCAGATGTTCCAGAATTTTTATAAAATCCAAATGAATCCTTTTTACCATCCCAATAGATATAAGTAGAATAGTAGCCCTCAAGTATATAGTATGCCAGCTGTAAAAATTGCTAATTTAGCTTTTAATTATTATTTTTTTCTAAATTGTAATCATAGTTTGATGCTAATAATGTTTAAAATTATCTTGATTCATGGCTGTAAAATTCAGTATTTTTTTAACTCTCACTTTTCTGCTGATTCTATATTAAATTAATCCAAACCTAATAAAAAGGTAATATATTTTTCTGTGATGAGGTAAAAATGTTCAGGCGATTCAAACTCTTTCATATTTTGCAGCATTTTAATTTACTTCTTTGTTATTTGCTAATTTTTGTTTTATTTACTAGCAATTTATTATTAATTTCTTTAGTAATTAAAATCTTATTTCTATCATACTTCTTTAGAATGAATAATTTGTATAATCTTTTCAGCACAGACAGAACTTGATACTTTAAAATAAAAATGAAAAATGAGCACATTATATTAAAATACAGGGGAATTAATCAAGAATTAAAAAAAGGGGGGGATTTCAATTTATTTATTTATTTATTTTTTAACAAGACCTGGCTGTTTCAAAAAGATCAGAAAATTTATTCATTAAATTTATGGAATCATCCTATGAAATCTTCAGCTTTTTGCATGCTATTCAGTGCAAGATTTAATTTAGGCTTGTTTCAGTTTTTTTTTAATGTAAAATTTAGTTTGAACTTGGTTCAGTTTATTTATTTCATATTCTTATTTTTAGTTCCAGTAAATGATACTTCATTATTTTCTCACTTATTTCAGAGTTATGAACTCTTTTCTTTATTAAATTGCTGCTCAGTTTAGTGCAAAGGGCTGTTTAGTTATGACAATTTATTTTTCAATCTATTTTGTATGAAATGAACTTAATTATTTGTTAATTTCATTAGAAATTTACAAATTGAAATTATTCGTATAAAGAAAAGGTACTTAAAAATCCAAAAGTAGTAACTAGTTTTCTTTAAAATTCACTTTTTCTGAGTAAATTAATTTAACTGATCAGTTTCCATATGTTCTGAAATTCGGACTTTAAATATATATATGTGAGTTGTTAGGTAACTCAGATGACTTGATGAATACTTACATATTTATATAAAAAATTTTGCAGTTCATAATTTCAAGAAAAATTTAATATGTTACTATCATGAAAGTATCTCTGGCATTCACTTCACTGCTACATACCTGTAGATGCCAGATATCTTAAGTTTAGAAATTTGTTTATTTTACATGTGTTTTTTAGTATTAAAAAAGTTAAGTATCAGTTGTTAATATTTCCAACCTATCTGCTGCCAAGTTTTTTCATTTATTCATTCGTTAAGTAATTTTTTAATTCTTTTTTGTCTGTTAAAAAACTTGCAGATCTAGCTGCGTACTGTAATCATAATTTTGTTTTAATGTCCTCATGGTATTTCCTAGATTTGTTTAAATCGCTGATTCTGTATTCTGTCGTTGCATTTTTCATACCAGCCTTTTTTTTTTAGCGATAAAGAAGTTGTGTGTGTGTAAATACATATTCACAGAGATTACCTGTTTAAGAATTGAAAAGTAATTATATTAACTGCAAACTATAATGTTGGACAATCAACAGTTATTTGCATTACTTATATTACCTATATGTTTTGTTCATTGTACTAAAAATGTAATTTAATATTCAATTAAAATATTTATTTTATGTATAATTAAAGTAAATGTTTTAGAATAGATAGTTGACTTGAAAACGTTATCTCTGGTCATCAATCTCATCAAAATTTATTATTATATTAACATCATGATCTCTCCCTATCTGTTGGGTATGGTGGTGCTAGTTACCATAAAAAAAAATAGATATTTGAAATTGTCTATCCTTCCTTTCTTGAGGGCTAATTTTGATCAACTCCTTGCAGTGCATCCTGGACAATGTTCTTGTTAAGAAATGTCTAAATGGTCAATTCATTTGATCATTCCCAATTAATGCTTGACAAACAAGTATTCAATTATAAAATTGGAAAAAGAGGTATGGTCCTTAGTTGAGTATGAATATGTTTGGATAATTAATTCTCATCCCCTATTATCATATGTAAAATCAGAAATTTAAACTGCTTTTGCCATGATGCCCTCTTTAAATGCTTTAGATACCTGCCTGAACCCTCTTTTCCTTTTTTTTTTTTTTTTTTTTTTTTCCTTCTATATTTGAAAATTACACTATCTTCTGTTATTTTACTGTCAGAATTATGCCATCTCTTCATCAAGGGTTGAAGTCTTTTACTTCTTTTTTAAAATTTTAATTTTCTGTATCTTTAACCATTCTATGAATTAATTGTGAATAATATTAACAGTGAGAATGGGAGAAGAGTGATTGCACCTCTTCATTTTAATTTTTTTTAATTAATATTGTTCTTCACACCAATATTTAAAACATTGTAACATTTTTAATATTATTAAATGTTATGCAAAATGTTTCCTATTCTGAAATTTGTCAGAATGTAAAATATAAAATACTTCACAAATAATTTTGACAGTGTTTCATCAAATTAATGAAATTTAGAATCCAGTGGAATCTGTAATAACTGTATTTAACTTTCAATCTTTGTGAACTGATAAAGCTGCTAAAATGTGGACGTTTTGGTTTTCAATTCTGAAGCTGCTGTTTATTCAGCAAAGTCTCTTGTTTATTCTGCACGTAATTATAAAGACAGAAAAATATGAGGTAAGTTTTCTTAGAATTTAGTATTTAAAAATATTATTAAAATTAGATATTACATATAATGTTCTGCAGAAAATAAAACTAATGATTTATACTTTTTTAATACATATTTTGTTATGTTTGATTTTAGAAGTATGGTCATAAAAATAACACCTTTTTTGAAAAAAAAAAATTATTAAATTCAAAATTAAACAAATGAAACAAGAGTTTAAGACATTTTAAAAACGTTTGTTAAAAAATTATCTGTTTGTATAAAAGAAAGCATTTAGTTTTTATCGTATGAATACGACAATTTGAAGATTTCATGTGTTATTATTTATCATGTAAAAACGCTTAAGTAAAATATGAATTTCTTGTTCATGGGAGTGATACAACATAATAATAGCTCAAGGATCAGAAAGATTGTTTTTAGTGATTTAAATTTGAAATATTTTATTTTAAAATCTGATCAAAATCACTGCAAAAGGTTAATTAAATAAATTCAAGGAAAACAAATCTTGGTGGGGATATTTACTTGAAAATGTATTAATTAATTGTAAAGGTCATATAAAATTTGCTTTGTTTGATGCAAACTTTTGGAGGAATTATATCAAAATTATGCAGCAACAATATTGTACATGTGAGCTGTTGAAATATAACTAAATTTATCAATATAGGTATTGATGTTAATTAAACTAATAATGCATGACAAAAAAAGAAAAACATGCTTTTTTAAAGGGTGTATTATATATACCTGATATATCTTATACACGATATTTTAAAATTTTATGAATACTATTAATTATATCACCTTTAAATTTGTTCAAAGGTGATTTTGTATCTTATTGTGCCATGGAAAGAATTTAGAACCAACTGTTATCTGCTTCTATTCTCTCGTTATGGTGTCACTACAGACTTTTGGCTTATTATCAGATATGACTGTTTACAAAAACAGCTTACTGAATTGGTTTAGTTACTTCCTTGATTTTCCTTTATATATTAACATTCGGCTGTTTGTCTGAGTTGTGCCCCTTCGACTGTTTCATAATGATGACTTATTTAACCATATTAATCGTTATTGAGCTGCTGCTCATAGGGAATTTTTAGAAATTTCTGATTCATCTTCCAATATGTTATATAAATACTTTGTCTTTAATATGTAATAGTAAATTACATAAATCTTGTATGCTTGTATATCTTTTTTTTTTAATCTTGTATATCTTTTTTTTTACTCCTAGTGTGTGCACGCATGTATGTGCTTTAGTTTTTAATTTAAGATTTAGAAATTTCATTCTGGAATATAGTAAAATAATTTTATTATTAGATTTGATCACTTCATCTAATTTACCATGAACTGAAATATTGAATAAGTATTAAGTTTCCATCTTTTATATCAAATTGCCATTTGCACTGATACAAGTAGTGATTGTATACAATAATGTTTCACTTATCAATATGTAAATTTAGCAAACAGTCACTCACAACAAGAGCTGAAAACTAAAAATGGCAATTTTTTAATGATAAAGTGTTGCAATAAACTAGCATTAGAGTTTTCCATCTGGTATAATAAAGCCTGTTTTCCAATTCCTAATAAGCTATTATGATGATGTGGCACGTTCACATGATCACATCACCTTGATTACACATGGCTCTTTCGTCAAATTGGCAAATGTTTCTGTATGCAATGTTACACAAATATGTGGTTACAAATGAAGGAAAAATAAACTTATTAGCATATGTTTGTATATATTTATTGATTTTAAGCAGGATTACATGATTTAGATGTAATTTCATTTTTCAGTTAAGATAAATAAACCCGAAGGGATTATTTTCCAATTATATAAAAATAAAATTATTTTAAAATGGGCAACTATTATGCCTTTCTCCTAAAAATTTTTAAAATCTGCATATTAAAAAATGTGTGAATGATGAAAAATGTATTTTATTTAAACCTTTTGGTATTTGGAAAATAAAATAAAAGTAGCAAATATACTATCAAGGGCACCGAAAAGAAGTATACAAATTTTTATGCTTATTCAGTTAATTATAAGGAAATTCAGCTTTAAAATGTGTTTATATTCTTCCAATATTTTGACATTTTAAAGGTACCTTAAGGTATTTGTCATTATATACACTTCTTATTTCTTGAAAGTAAATGTCACTAAACATGTCAGTGCATTCTGTGTATGTATTTGTTTAGCATTAGCTCACATATACAAGTAGAATATATAATGTAATGTCATATTCTAAATATTTAACTTTTTGAAATATTCGATATGTCCAATTTGTTAACTTTTGTTTAAATCAACTAAGTACATTAGTGAATAAACAAAGTATTTCTGTGCATTTATTTTTCTTGCATTTTTATACTGATTTGTACTTAATTACAATATTTAATATGTAGAAAAAGCATATCTTGCTTACAATAAATTTCTTTTAACAAATAAAAGAAGGATTTCTCAAAGTGCTGGACATGAAGGGAAAATGAGTTTGATTTTATGCAAGGTTATAAAATCATATCAAGAAACACAAAGAATTTGTCTTTTATATGTGTCAGATTTTTCAATAAAATTTTTTTTCTTCCGTGTTTGTATTCTTATTTTGCATTTTACTAAGGTTTGAAAGAAAATTTATTTTTGAGTTAAATAATTAAAAAAAAAAAGAATTTAGCAGTAAATTATTCTGATAAATTTTAAATTGAGGAACGTCATTTAAATTAAACATGTTTCCTTGTATTTATGTTATTACTTAAGAATGGTAACACTGTACAATTGTATTTCAACTAGTATATCTGCAAAATCTCAACAGTAACAGTTTCTGTACTAAATCCTTTCCTGACCTAAGTATTAAGACCCCCCCCCCCAAAAAAAATGGCGTAGAAAAAATATGTACAGCCTGAGGTTTTTTTTTTTTTTTTTTTTTTCTTAATTTTCTAGTGAAGGAGAAAATGTGTAATTCTAAAATGTTTAGGAGCGGCAGAAAATGATTCTTTGAATTTCGAGAAACTTCCATTTAAATCATATAGTATTGTTTTATTTTGATAGAAGAGAAAAGAGAGTCGAATTTTTTTTTATATAACAGTATGCTCTTATTCAAATTTCAAATTCTATTCTATATTTTTCACCTGTCTGCAAAGAGATTAATTCTTGATATTATGTTTTGTCTTTATATTCATTTTCCTTCAGCAGATGATTTGTTCATTTCGTATAAAACTTCTTTCCTCTTAATTTCTTTATCCAAATAATGTATGATTTATTCACTGGTTAGAAGTAAATGAAAAGTATGTGGTTAAAATCTTCGGAAGAAATGCTGAAGGTTTTAATTTGATATTTCATTTTTCTCTCTGTAATATTTACTATCTTTTACATTTCATGTTTATAGGTGTTGATAAATGTATTCTTTCAGATTGATTTTTAAAAGTTTTGCATGTTGTGTAAGTAATTTTATGTTGGTTTTAAACGTAATTTTCCTTAGTTTTCCAGAAAACATGTTTTGCTGTTATAGAAGAGACTCCTATAAACTCAGCCAAGGAATATGTATGTATATTATGTCATGTAAGTTTTCAAAGTGTTCGCTGTTTAGGAGATCATCTGATGACTCATTCAGTAAGTGGATCCAACAATTGCCCATTGTGTCTGAAAACCTTTAACCAGAGAGGTGGGTTGCGAACCCACTTGAGAAGTCATACAGGGGAGCGTCCTTATGCCTGTGATGAGTGTGGTGAGAGATTTACGCAAAAACAGGTGTTAATAAATCATAAATTGCTTCATTCTGGTGAGAAGCCATTTAAATGTCCAATTTGTGGTAAAGGTTTTGTTCAAAAGACTAATATGAGGCTACACATAGTTCGAAATCATTCTGCATTGATATCTTCCAAGAAAAGTTATTGATTTTGAATATGATTTTCCCCAAAGTGTAAATCTTACATTTTGTAAGTATTTAATGTTAAGATGTGCCAGATTATATCTCTGTAAACTGAGAAAGTTACATTTGTATTGCTGTATCAAAATAAAAATGCTCTTTCTTTTGTCTCTAATTATTGTAGTGGATATGCACATATTGCAACAGATTTGTATGTGTATTTTTGTTAGAAAATAAATTGAAATAAATATTTTTAATATTAAGGTCTTCAAATTTATTCTAAATTTAATAGTTTCATAAAAATCGACGACACATTTGATGTAAACCAAAAGAGCTATAACAGGAGGAAAACACGAGAAAGCGGACTGTATTATAAATCTAATTTTCATGCATCAGGTATTTTGAGAATTTTTAAATATACTCTAACTAAAGTTTGCGGTGACTTGAAAATGATTTACAGAAAATTCGATCATAAAAATGATATTTTTGTTTTACTTATTCCTTATACATATTAACCTTATTTCTTAATTATTAGTATCCAACTCAAAACTTTCAATTAGTTCCCCGAGATCCTTATTCTGCTTTCATACACAGCATTACTTTGCAAATCTCATAACTTTTAGTTTAAAAATATGCGGTCCTTTTTTGGTCCGGGAATATTTTATTTTTGAAAAGTAGAAATGAAGAACCGTGTTTCACGTTTATAAGTAACACCGCAAAATCAGAACCAAGTAAAATGCTTGCCTGTTGCCAAAGTGCCAAATGATGTGCATACACTAAAGATGGGAGAATCAAAAAAAAAAAAAAAATGACTGGCACGAAAAAGAATGCCCTTTCTTTCCACAATACTTTCAAGCCATATTTTATATAGAAACTGGGTACTATTATGTTTTCAGGGCCGTAAAAAAATTGCAGCGAAAATGTATGCGCAAACGCGCCCATTTAACAGCGCGCCAAATTTAACGTGCATGCTGATTTCAGATTGTGTAAGTTTATATATAGTTCTATATTTCTTAAGACGCCATTGAAATACTAGTTTAATTTTTAAATCCTTTTTTGATATCCTATGGATTTAACAATTGCCCATGACGAAAAGTCGGCAATAAAATTTTGGGTAAAGTGCAGAATCATCCACTGCTTGACGCGTTTTTAAGAACTGCACATACTCTGCATCCATGTGCACATCGACCTATTTTCACTTTAAGAGAAATTCTAGAATTGCACAAAAATGGCACTGCGCTCACCCTTGACATTATCTATGTAAACATCGACCTATTTTCACTTAAAAAGTAAAAGAAAATTGACAAAAATCCAATTGTTTTTACCCTTGTAAAAAGCGGCGAACAAGTAAGTGAGCGATTCTGCACTTTACCGAGGATATTTTCAAAGAAAAGGCATCATTCATTATAGAAAATTACGTTTGAACAACCAACGAGATGTGTGTGTGATTATGACAAAGCCTCGAGGGCTGGATGCCTTCATGGAGGACTTTCTAAGGGAAACGTATATACGTAACACATGGGGAAAACGCCCATGCAGCCAGCCCGTTCGCGGGATTCGAACCTCGGACCGAACTACCAGTGTTCAGCGACTTTACCGCTCGGCCGCCAAACAACGAGATGAAATTATGCTTTAGGCAATAAGTCGGTAGCGAAATAGCGATGCAGGCATCCATTCAGTTATGTTTAGCAATTTTTATATAAATTATAATAATGATCTGAAATAGTTATTTACTCTTATGCTTCCATTCAGTCATGTTTAGCCTTTTCATATAAATTATAATAATAAAAATGTATTATATGAAATTAACCTTTCATTAAATTAAAACATCAATCTTAGATAGTTATTTAGTATTATACTTCCTTTCTTGCCGCAATTATTTTTGGTAGCATTGGCATCAACAATAGTTTGGCGATTTTTTACGGCTCTCGAAACCGAATAGTACCAGAAACTGAACTGTTATCTTGTTTTAACAAAAGTTTCCCGCCGCCGCAAATATCGTCTGGACAAACAGTTCGCGTTAGAGTGTTTAATCATATCTTGTCAAACGATTTTTGGCATTTGAGCTACAGAATGTCGCCAAATCATGTAAACAGCTTTAGTTTAGTAACTGTTGTATCATATGACACCGTGAAGGTTAGGTACCGAAAGTTAAAGACTATGACATTCAATAAGCAGAGTGCTCTGACCCGTCTACTGATGTTGATGAGGTCCACTTGGGAGAACTTGTGAAAGATTAGTATGCAACCACTCGAGAGCTTGCTAAAACGTTAGACGTTAGTGCGACATCTATTAGTCTAGCTATGCATTGGCATAAACTTTACGCACAAGTTCAGTCGCTGGGTGCAGCATGAGCTGACCTGAAGCAGGTGAGGATGGAGGTGTTCGGGCCTTCAATAATCTGCTCTATCAGTGCATGGACCCAATTCTGGACCGTGTTATCACTTGTGGCGAAAAATGGATTTACTTCAGCAACACAGACTTAAAAAGGGGTTGATCTGCCCCCGATGAGCCCATCGGCACCGTTGCGAAGCGCAATTTGACTAACAAAAAGATCTGCTAACTGCCGTGGTATTATCCACAAAGAGTATATGGAAAAAGGTAAAGTCCTAGACAGTAAGGTGTACATCGAGATGCTAGTCCAGGTTGACGTATCAAGGAAAAACGTCGAACTGAGCTCAAAAAGGTAATGCTCTATCAAGATAAAGCAAGACCATATTCGTCTGCATTCACTGGCTGGACTCGAAAGGGAATCTTTTGCCGCGACCACCATATAGCCCTGACATCACTCCTTTGGACTTCTACCTATTTTCACACCTGCAGCTACATCTTGCTGGTGCTGTCTTCCATTCTGCACAGGACATCCGAAGTGAGGTTGATCTGTTTTGGTCTTGCGGTCACCAAGTTTCTGGGGCCGAAAGCTTTAAAAAACTTCCAAAACTTTGGCAAAAAATTAGATTTGGATGGTGATTACTACCCGCACTAAAAATACTGCTTTCATGTTTTTTTTTTTTTTTTTTTTCCCTAACTTTATTAAGAACATTTTTTTGGCAGAAACCTTTCATTACAACCATCTATCTTCAGTTCGTCTGATACATCTAGCTGAGTTAGACGGTCAGTTATTCTCACTTTTATTCTCATACATAGCTAGATTTATTGGACGATTTTAAATTTAACTTATTCACGGGTTTGAATTTTTGCAACGAAATGCAATTTTTCTTCTAATATACTGTAAATGGTTTTTAACATCTGAGCACTTATGCCGCATCTATCTCAGCTGCATTTTGCTGATAAAGTATGAATATGTTTTACTAAAAGCATGAGATTACAAAAAAGGGGAGAAATACACTAGTGTTCAATTAAAAAAAAGCAGAGGAACACACTTGTCATCATTAAAAAAAAGAGAGAAACAACCTTGTGTTCGTTAAAAAATTTTTAAAAATCTGATATGACACGACATGACTTCCTTGTACGAAATATTAACTTACACACATTTTTTGCTGCATTTCATTTAAATTTATTTCATCGAATTTCATTAGATATAGATTTCTCATTCAATTAATTCAGTTCTCACTTCGAGATGCATAAAACCTCAAAATATCTTCATTAAAAATTGTAAAATATTAAAAATAAGAAAAACGCCAAATACAGTTAAACACTTTTTTTTTTTTTTTTTTTTTTTTTTACAATTAAAATTTAAGTTTCTGCGCAAAAACAAGCAATTCGTCCAGAAGGCAACAAGGCAAATTATTCCGAACAAAAAACTGAAAGTTTTCTTTTGGTCCCACTCCACACAAAAAAAAATATTAAAGGTGCTGAAACTGACTTAATTCACTATTCTTTTAAGTTTCAAATGTAAACAACTATGGCTGCTATGATAAACAAAAAATAGGCTAACCTGCATTTATAACAATATTTAAATTGTTGAAAATTGTACAACTATTGCATGCAGATTAACTAAAGCCATAAAAACTTTAACCGGAAAATAACAATATGCTATCATTTTTAAAGCAAACGATGCACAATTTGCCAACATATAAGAACAACAAAAAAAAAAAAACTCACCGAGTGGGTATATTTACATACGTTTGGTGCGACCGATTACAACCAAAAAGAGAGGTGCACAGTTACATGTTATAGCAGTCCTATACTAAAATGACCACACGTCCCGATTTTGGCGGGACAGTCCCGTTTTTTGGAGGACTCCTGAGTCCCGCCGATTTTTAAAAATGTCCCGCTTTTTAGAAAACATCTGCATTTGTTATTTTAAATGTACTGTAAAAATATATTCAGTGCCGCCCTAACCACAGGGCTAAATGGGCTATAGCCCCAGGGCGCAAGCCTTTTGAGGCGGAAATTTTTTATTTGCGATATAGTAAAAATTTATTTTTCATTTTATTAGTTTTTACTTATTTTTAAATTAAAACACTTCTTAAAATATTAAACTGATTTTTATTTCTTCCAAATGTGCTGAAAAACGATAGATAGAGAAGGGCAGCGCGAAATAGGAGTAACACCCTACCGATCGTACTTTTGTTTCAGTCGCATTTGAACTGTCAGAGCTGTACTGGAGTTAATATAAGACCACCTACGTATACTCACCGCGTCGCCACGGCATATTCATTTATCTAAACGTAAATTGTATTATTTTAACTATCCTGATAAAAGATAGGAACATAAAGGGGTCACTGATGCGTACCTTAATATAGATTGCAGGACAAAAGTAAAATTGATATAATTTTAGTATTTGTCTACTGAATAAGGTGAATTAAAAATTGAAAATTAAGTGGAAATTATTAAATTATATTATTATCTTCCTAAAGTAAGTGCTTTTCCTTTTACATACACTAGTGGACAAAAAAAAACGCATAATAAAAAAAAATGGCATTTAGCAAGATAATATTTATTAATTTTAAAAGGTTAAAAAATAAATTGGTTTTTTTTCTCATTTTATATTTAAAAATATATTTACTTTAAGGTATAAAGAAATTAGGTAGTATATTGAACGGTTTATAAAAATCAAAGTGGACAAAAAAAATGCATATTGAAAAAAATTGCCTTTTCCCGCCAAAAAACATAAAAAAATTCTATGATTCAGTGCATCCATGTCAAAGCAATTATCAATTGAAGACAAGGCTCAAATTGTAGCTTTCCACGAGTCTGGAATGAGCCAAATGGAGTTAGCAAAAAAATACTCCGTAAATCAATCAACAATTTCCAGAATTGTTAAAAAATATATTATAAGAGGGTCTTCATCTCGAAAACCGGGATCTGGCCGAAAGTTGTCACACTGTAAAAAAAAACCTCGAAGTTTACAGACAAAAGTCTTGTATAGTTACAGAAATGCGAACAATTACGAAGGAAATACCTGTAACGAACACAGAACCAAACGAAACTGTAAACTCTACAGGAAGTTTTCAAGAAGTTTTGCTTGGATTTTGTCCGTAGCGTGTGATCACGTGGCTTAAAACGGCCGAGAGAGAAGAACCAATCAGGAAGAAGGTGGAAAAACAGCGTCTTAGCGGGAGAGTTCAACGATAGTCGCCATGTTAGCCATTATTCTTGCTATGGTCGAGGTAAGTTCGAAATAGTGTTTGACGTGTATTTTACTAATTTTATGTAATGTATTTGTTATGTTCTTTACACTATCTATAATTAAATTCTTTAAATGTTTAGCTTATAATTCTAATGCTCCTAAATAAACCTGTGTTGAATTATTGTTAAGAGTTCAAATCACAGAGCTTGTGTTCCATTTAGTAAAATAACAACTTTTATTCGTTACATCTGCAGGTGTCTGCAGTTAAACTGCTCATATTTATAAACAGAAAAAAATTTGTTAATATGTTAGTTTAAAAACAAATAAGCTTAATATTAATGTTCTATCTATAGTCTAATAATTTCTCATGTTAAATATTTATGTATCTTTTAAAACATATCGCGTTAGAATATTCATATTTTTCATTTTGTTGACAGATGTAACATTATTATTCCATACATGTTATCATTAATCTCAGCGTGAACTGCTTTAGAATATTTTTCAGAGCATTATTACACTATGTATGTTATTATTAATCTCAACGAAAAAGAAAATAAATGTAATATATTTAAACAATTCGACAAAATAACTTTACATACATTAAAAATGGAATATCATTTCATTAATACATGCGATAAGTTCGCCTTAAAAGATTATATAGTCGGATAGCAATTACATATTTGTAAAAGTATTCAATGTATATTATTTTTTGTGTTAAAGATAGTTTTAATCCAGGACAGTCTTTACCAACTTATAAAGCATCTATTAAGTTACATTATAACCAACATTTACAAAAGGCAATCGAAATGCCGTGACTTTGACATATTTTTAACTATGATGTAACATACTAGGAACATTAAAGAAAAAAAATTCTATTTTTTCCTTTATGCTTGTTGAAAAGTCAAATATTAATAAAATGGTACAACAGTCATTCTAGTACTTACAATGTAAATTTACATATAAATTTACTATAAATTTTGGTGCAAAGTTCATTATAAAATGCATTTGCTAATATTTAATAGTTATAGCATTCAATATCAAATCATGGAAATATTAGTAATGATACGTCAGTTGCATATATTAATTTCAATACTCAGCTCAATGCCAAATTTCTTCTATATCTGAGATAACATGTATTTTTTGAGAATAATTCTTTTGTGTCATCTTTTCATTTAAAAATCTCTTTGAGATATATTTTAATGTGAATTATTTTCAAAATTATCCTCATTAGAATGAATGTTGTTCTCTTTATTATGTTTGAAACTGCCGTTACGCTAAAAAATATATTCAGAAAACTCTTTATTGCTGAATGTTTAAAATAAGTTCTGCTCCTTTTTGACAAAGAGTATCCATTTGAATTGCAGTTGGTTTTAATTAATCGTTAGTTGTATTTTTAAGAACTACTTGATAAAATTCAACAAATTAGTTCAATCTATGAGTTCATCTGAAAAACCTAAAATTTTTATTCCAATTCTGTCATGTGTATATATTTCAAGAATGAAAAAGAATTACAAATTCACTATCCAACAATACTGAGTAATATGTTGTTGATATAGCCAAACTTAAAATGACCCATTTTAAAACCAGATTAAATAAATCATCGCGTATTTTCGGTCATCGAATTTCTTTGGCGTTAAAAGTGTCATAGATTTAGTAAATCCAAGGGTCAAGGTAAGCTCAAATATTTTTTTTCCTAGTTCATATTTGCTAAGTTATAAATTTTGCTGATGCAAAAGTTATGTAACTTATGCAAACATATGCTTAGAGTATTTGAACTAGTGATGAAAAATCACTGGAATTTAAAATGTAATTGACAGTATGCCTTAAAGCTTGTTTTGGTAAAAGCATATTTATGGGTGCCCCTTGGCAAAATTTGGCGATTTTTGGCAGTACATGGATACCGAGTTTGTGCAATTCTTTGACCATGTTATTTTGGCTTGTGTAGCGACGATTTGTGTGCCAAAAACCGCCGCTACACGAAAACAAGAGATTGCACATACTCTGTATCCATGTACACATCGACCTATTTTCACTTAAAAAAAATCTGTGAATTGTACAAACTTGGCATCGCGCACTCCCTTGACTTTATCCATGTACACATCGACTTATTTTCACTTAAGAAAACATCAGAGAATTGCACAAACTTGCGCTCCCTTGATAATACAGGGAGCACCCTTCAATATACTCTAACTGCTGTTTTTCATAAATTAAAACATTTTAGGCATTTAAGATATCTTCCTGTAAGTTACAACTAAATGAATGACTCTTAAGCATAAAAATTTCAAATTTTTATGCTTAAGAGTAGAAGGAGTTATACACTTTTTAAATAACAGTGTCAGAAAAATATACTTTTTAAAATATGTAAACCATTGTTTGAAGTATAGAAAAACCTTCCTTAGCAACTATACCTCTTTAAGTGACTATGTCAAGCATTCTGGTGATACAAACATTGATATTAATTATCACTGAGAATCATGCTTTGTGAAGTAACCACCTCCATTAAATATCAAAATTGTACAAAATTATGGAAGGTTATAGAGTGGTTTTACTGTATACTTAAAGTATATCATATCACTGTTAGATATTGATGATGTAAAAGATATTATCTAATCATAAATATTTCAAGCATTAAATAGCTTAGTGTAAGTCAATAAGTTTTCAGATTCTGACTTTGTACCCTGTCTTTCACTATGTAATATTTTTCTAGCAACTGTGTTAAGTACCAGTAAGTAAGTTTCTGTCTTAAATACCACTTAATGTAATCAGGTATCACCTGTTCTGTCTGTAAAACTTAATCGTAATAAGTGAACAAATGAATATCTGTAAAACTAAAGATGACACTCTATGTAAAAAATACAAGTATTAAAATGTCTATGAGAGGAACATTTAAAATATTAAATCCACGATCAATTTTTGCGACATCTAAGATAGAAAATACCCAAACTGACTAGTTAATTCAGAGGATGAATGCATGTAACATCATTGTTCATGTGTTTGTTAATTGTGTAAGTATTGAAGTTCATGCATTAATTGTTGATAACTATATTATTGGCCTTATATATATATACTTGCATTTCAAAATTTTGTATATTTTGCCAGTGAGCTAAGTATTAAATGCTGTTACGTATAAGTTCATATTATGTGGAAAAGTAGTTTTTGATCTAACACTTTCTGAGAATTTTTTAATGTTGATCATCAAGCTTAAAGCATACGGCTGAAATTACCAGTATTAACCATAATTTAATTATTCTCCTGTTTCAGCGTTTCTCAAACTTTTTTCGAATAGAGATTATGTGAATTATCATAATTTGTGAATCACCTTGCTGCTGTTCCCTTCGAAAGCAATTTTTTAGCATATATTACTACTAGTACACTTATATTTTTAATATATAATTAAAATCCGTTATATTTCATAATTAAGTCCATTGAAGAAAAGTTATATTTCTAATATTTCAAGATTATTAATGAGAAGGATGATTTGTAATTCTTGCATGGCTCTTCTATATTTGGATATGTGATGGTAAGACCACAGTCTTAGTGGATATGTGATAGTATATTTGGATATATGGTGGTAAGTACCACAGTTATAGTGCTTTAAATCCATCTTTTACTGCTAAGACTGAGTGGGAAGTCTGTAAGTAGGGTAACCAATAATAAATTTCATAAAATGTCTATCTTACGAGAAAAGGTGATAGATGATTGTCATATGTAACTTTTTAAACTCTTGAGATTTTTCAACTAAATTTTTTTGTCTCCTTTGGAAACTTCGGAGGACCATGAGGACAAGCTGTATGATCCACAGATTGAGAAGTGCTACCTTAATACATTTCAATTTCTAGAGAAATTAATCTTAAAAAAAATCTGATCATTATTAAAACTACTTTACAGATTTATTTTATATTACAAATAAATATAGTAAATATCTAATAAACCTCAAATTATTTTCTGCAAAATGAATTATTTAAATTTGTACTGTTTTTGCTTCAAAAATGGATGATACATGCAATTTATGATTTCATGAAAGGACCAAAAGGAATCTTGTTTGCAATTTAATTATTTAATTTAAAAAAAGATTTAAATCATTTGGAATATGTGCAAGTGCATGCAATTATTATGAAGAGATTCTAAATTAAAATGTCACATAACAAATTTAGAATATGTTATGTACTTCTAACGAATGTGATTTTTTCATTATTTAGGAGCCATGCTTTGAATCCTAAGAAGAAGAGGACTGCACCTTCACAACTATGAATAATTAAAAATAACAATAATATAAATTTTACCTATTTTTTTATTTTATTTTCCTTTTGGATAGTTTTCAAATAAAAATAAACCTATTTTTGTTTCTATATTCTGTGTATTGGAATAAAGAGTTCCCCCCCCCCCAGTGTTCACTGATATGCATGTAAAAGAATTGTGTGCAAAATTAAATCAATTTTTGTTTGTCACATTCATTTTTCACAGTATGTACAATTTTCAAGATCTACAATAGAAGATACATTGTAGCATTTGGATAAGTCATTTTTTTTTTCTGTGTATTTTAAATAAAAGATCTGTTTTTGTATATATCAACATTTTGCATACCTTTTTCTTATTTAATTTATAAAAACGTTAAAATATAATAAAATCAAAATAAGTGTATATCTTATTTTTCAAGTTGGGTAAGGAGGAGAGGAATGATCTAGCAAAGGTAAAATGGTTGAGAACCACTAATATATGGTATTAAAAGTATTTTCATTTCTGCATTAAATTGCTTTAACCAAATAGATCTTTTATATTATCTTTAATAGTTTTTGTCAACTAAATCTAATCTTGCAAGATGTAGTTATGCATAACGAAATTCATTATTATGAATTATATTGACTGTTAATTATAGATCTTCACGCTAGCTGTATATGTTAGGAGTGAAATGCATTGCAATATCCAATATTTTCAAAATATGATATTTTTTGAAATAAAATATATGATTATGGAATATTACGTTAAAATGAAATGGTTCCTTATGTAACCTGTATGTTACACTAAAAGGCTTCATCGAATACTTGTAAAGTAATGAGCAAATACTAAGTTAATATCTTGTGTGAATGAATATTATCTTACAGAATTTTTTATTCCATAAAAATCTATCTAAAAATATAATTTTGTTGAATGAAGATTTAAACATTTTTCCCGAAGATTTAAAAAGTCGTTTGAAATAATGATAACAAAAACATTAATCTGAACCATTTGATAAATGAATAGAAAATTTTGAGAACAATTAAATCATCCACAGGAATTTTGAAATAATCATCGTATTTTTGACATCAGTTAAAGAAAGAAAATCTGAGTCATTTTGATTATAGTGATAAATTAGTTCCATTAATAGTAGGATAGAAAATTAAACTTTTAAGGAGTCATTATGCATTATCAATTTTTCATTAAAAAATTTTTAGTTTATTACTACTATCATATCAATTATTAATGCTGAATTCTTTATCTTCAGTTTTTACATTCTTTTCTTAATTTTCTAGGCATAGCAGAGATAAATATAATTATAGGATCAAGGCATTTCCAAATACATTATATTTTCTTCCTTAAATTTTTAAGATCATTCTATATTCATCATGTATTATAGACACAGTATCAGGGGATTCTGTTCAATTTTTCAGTTAGAATTTGGGACGAAGTTGTGAAGTCATACCTACATTAAATGCTTGAATTGATTATTTGAAATATGACAAAGCAAGAGAGGGCCATCTGTCCAAGGAAAGGAATATTTTAAGGAAAACTTCATGTTACACAAACATTTACACAGGCAGCCCATTCTCTAGGATTTAAATCTAGAGCCAAATGCTAGTGTTCAGCTTACTGTCTGGCTGCCTGTAGGCAATAAATGTTTTAGTAGAAGGAATACTTGAAAAATTAAATTTTAATTCTTCAATTTTGTATTCAATGAGAAGAATGTAATTTATTAATAAAGTTTTAAATCTGGGAAAATACCTGTACAACTGTCCGATTAATTAATCTATTATTTCAATTAATGGTCAGTAGCAGAAGAGATTAAAAAGCATTTATGCCTAAAAGAATTATATGTTGTAATTAAAATGAATAATGCAATTAAGCATGAAAATAATTTTGGATAGCTTGTGATAACTGAATTCAAGTTCATTGTTGAGTTACATAAGTAATTTTTTTTAGAATTTGAAAAAATATTCTTACAGAATTCTTACAGGTATAAGGAGAATGATTTGGTTTAGTTTACTTAAGTACGGCAAAGCACACTAGGACTATCTGCCTTTGTGGAGGACTTTCGAAGGGAAACTGACTTATATACATGTTACACATGGAGAAGACCATGAAAATTCCCATACAACCAGCCCATTCGCGGGATTTGAACCTCGGACCGAACTACCAGTGTTCAGCTGGGGAATTCTAGAACATTACTAATTTATTGACAAAAAACCATTAAGTCTAATACACAAGTTTTTTTTTTCCAGCTATTTCGTGATGCATATGTAACTTTGAGATGTCTTAAAATTCGATAAAGGAAAGTAATGCAGATGTAAGAAAAACATAAAATTTGAGCTTCTTTTTAACATTGGGAATATTTTGAAAGAAAATGTTGTATATCTTTTAGAAAATCTAAGGTATTTTTCCTTAAAAAAAACTTAATATTTAAAGTTACATAACTTCCCTTTTCCCACAAATAAATAAATGCAGCATATTTTGTTACAAGCAGTAGCTGTAGACATTTCGCATAAAACATATGTTCTACATGTGTAATTATTTATAGTAATATTACAATCAAAATATTTAATATTTGAGAATACATCATTTTTGTATTTTGTATAAGACAAATATGTTCTATATGCATAATTATTTGGAAGAACTTTTAAGTAAATTATCTGCAACTTTTACATATATATCCTTTAAAATTTCACATGAAAATACATGTTCTTACATAATCACTTGCAATAACCTTACAAGCAGAACACTAGTAATCTACAAATATTCCCTTTAGTAATTCACATTCAAAAATTACGATCTACTTACACTATTATTTCCTGTAATCTTTACAGATGTTTACATTGGTAAATCACATATGAAAAACATGTTATACTTACACGATAATTTCCTGTAACATTACAGATCTTTGATCTGTAACCTTTACAGGCATATGCTTCGGTAATCAACATACAAAAACTTTGTTATGCCTACAGAATAACTTCCTGTAACATTACATGTCAAACATCTGTAACCATTACAGGTATAATCTCTGTAAAGTTACTAAGAAAATTCCTGTTTTGATTACTCAAATAATCCATGGCATCCCAGTTTCCACGACTTTTCTTAGTAACTTTACAGATTTTTTTTTACAGTGCACTCTCATCAGGTGATTTAACTTTTTTGAAGCAAAATATCTCAAAAGATCCTAAATTAGGATCAAATAAATTGAAAAATATATTAAATGACAGAAAAAGAAAATGTGTTTCATCTAGAACAATTCGTCGTGGATTGTGTTCTATAGGTTTGCCTGTTCTAAACCATATTTACGTCCTGAAAATATTTTAAGCAGATATGAGCATGCTAAGAAATGGGTTTATTACACTCAAGAGCATTGGAATAGCATAATCTGGTCAGATGAGACCAAGATAAACTTGTTTGGATCAGATGGACGAAGATATGTGCGTCGTAAGGTAGGGGAAAGATATAATTTGAAAAATTTAAAGCCTGCTGTTAAACATGGCGGAGGGCATATTATGGTTTGGGGTTGTTTTAGCTCTAATGGCACTGGAATGTTAACGATCATTGAGGGAAATATGGATTTTTTAACCTTTTAAACTTAATAAATATTATCTTGCTAAATGCCATTTTCTTATTATGCGTTTTTTTTTTTTTTTGTCCACTAGTGTATATGTTAGCTAAAAATTAATTAATAATGATATATACATATTTAACAATTTTTTATTCCATTATGTAGGAAGACTAACCATGGAACATAAACGAAAAAAATTATCTGGTTCCGCCAACCGTAAATTAAAAGAAGAGAAAGAGGTGAGGCAAAAAGCTCTCTTGGAAAAAATGCCTACATTAACAAATTTCTTTAAAAAAGGCGAAACACGTTCTATGGATATTGCAGAGGATGAGCAACACAAAGAGGGAAAAGAAAAAAATCAACAACAGTATGACAATAATGCCCAGCAATCAAATGTGAAAGAAAAAGAAGAGGACCAGAAACAACAAAACATGGAACAGCCACAGCCAGAAGATCAAGAAAGAGAATATTTAGATGAAGATGAACTTAGTAATATGTTGAGTGTTAATTATACTGATCCAGTATTATGGGGAAGATTAAGCGAAGATAAAATTATAGATATAATGAAGAACATATATAACGTAGAGGTAGATATTCAAGAACTAGACTTTTCTGCATCTAAAGTGGTCTACAAATCACAGAGCAGGTATGCTACAAAAATGATATTTTATAGACGTTTACAAAACGGAAAACAACAAAAAAGAAACTGGCTTTTATACTCAAATACTTCAGGAAAAGTATATTGCATCCCTTGCAAACTGTTTGGTAGTGCCAATAATCCATTTAGTGCAGGTTTTAACGATTGGAAACACAGTGAAAAAATTTCGGACCATGAAAATTCAGCCCTTCATAAAGAAAACACCCGTATAATTGTAAACAGATCTATAGAAAATGGGAATATTTCAAAAATTATTCTATTATATCAATGGAAAAATATACGAATTACTGGAAAAATATTTTAGAACGTATCATCGAAGTCATAAAATTTTTAAGTTCAAGGGGTTTGGCTTTTAGGGGAGAAAATCAAACTATTGGTGATAAACATAATGGGAATTATTTAGGGTGCTTAGAACTTTTAGCAAAATTTGACCCTATTTTGCAACAACATTTATTTAATTTTGCAAATAAAGGTACTGGGAATATTTCTTATTTATCTGCAAATATTTGTGATGAGTTTCTAAAAATATTGGGCAGAAATGTTAGATGTTTTATTATCACGGAACTAAAAGAGACAAAATATTACTCTATAGTAGATTCGACGCCCGATATTTCCCATATGGATCAATTAACCATTGTCGTAAGATATGTCAATAAAAATGGAACACCCGTTGAAAGGTTTTTAAAATTTTTGGAGAATACTGGCCATAAGAGCTCAGAAATGCAAGACTGTATTTTAAAGCTATTATCTGATTTAGATATTAGTCTGGAAGATTGTAGAGGAGAATCTTATGATAATGCCTCTAATATGTCGGGTATATATAACGGCCTCCAAGCACGCATTAAATCTAGAAATAATCTTGCCATTTACGTGCCCTGTGCGGCACATTCTTTAAATTTAATTGGACAATCGGCAGCTGAATGCTGCATACAAGCAACTAAATTGTTTTTGTTTCTACAAAACTTATACAATTTCTTTGCCGCATCAACATCAAGATGGGAAATTTTAAAAAATACGCTAACAGCAAAAAATAAAGTTCCCAAAAAATTAAGCGACACTCGTTGGTCAGCAAGAGCTGATTCAGTGAAAGTAGTGGTTTCGGGCTATGAAAATTTTAAAAATGCTTTAACTAAACTTTACGAAGATAATTTTCAAAAGCCTGCAACAAAAGTTGAAGCCCAGGGGTTGTTAAATGAGTTCAACTCATTGGAAACTGCTATTATAGCATTTTGGAGTGAAATATTGGAAACCATAGATAAAACTAATATATCGCTTCAAAAAGTTGATATTACAATTGAAAGCATTGTTTCATTATATGCTTCTTTAGAAAAATTTGTACAATCGAAACGAAATATAGATTCGTTTAACCTTTACAAATCAGAAGGTATAAAATTATCTGGCTGTTATGAATACAAACAGTTACGGAAAAGAAAAAGACAGTTCGACGAAAATACGTCGGAAGAAGTGCAACTTGATGCAAATGACGAATTCCGCATAAAAACATATTATGCTATTATTGATAAAATTCTAGCAGAAGTACAAAAGAGAAAATGTGCATATGTTGACATTTATTCAACATTTGGGTTTCTAGTTAATTTAAAAAATATAAATGAAGACATAATTAGAAATAATGCTGCAAAGTTGTGCGAAATATATCAGAATGATTTAGAAAACAACTTTATTGAAGAATGCCTACATTTTAAACATGTGAATTTATTGGAAAATACCGAAAATATATCTATCGCAGAACTAAGTTTAAAGACAATAATCGAGTTAAAAATTGAATCTACATTTCCAAACGTAACCACAGCACTGCGCATATTTTTAAGTATCGCCACAACAAACTGCAGTGGCGAAAGATCATTTTCAGCAATCAAAAGAATAAAAAATTACTTACGATCTTCTTTGGGACAGAGTAAACTCAATGATTTAAGTATTTTGTCTATTGAAAGAGATTTATTTGAAAATTTAAATACTAGTGATATTATTGATCAGTTTGCCAAAGAAAAAGTTAGGAAAGTAAATATATAAGTTACATTTGTTTAGATTAAGGTGTGTTTTTGTTCTTAAATGGTTTTTTATTTAATTAAATTTTATTTTTGTTTATGTTATGCACTGATGGAGAATCATATAATAGTTCCGATCAAGTTCTAAGGATTAGACTAAAAACTGATCGGAACTGTCATTATTGAGATAATCCCCTCAAATCTGGGTAAACATTTATACCCATCTTTTAAATAAGTGACTTTAAAGAAAAGTTACAATAAAGATAACAGTTTATTATAAAAGTAATAAATAGTTTTTTTCTAGTTCTGACACTTTTGTTTTGTATAACTTTTCCGACTCCCATTTGCCATTCTGTGTATTTTCTTAGGAAGAAGGGCGCATTATTTTTAGTAGCCCATGGGCGCTGAATTCCTTAAGACGGCCCTGAATATATTACCTATTATTTATTAATTATTATAGTGAATATAAAGAAATAAAAGAAAACATATAAAATGCATGCAGAGTAAACTAAATTAGGCGATGTAACGAGTTAGATTTACTCGCTGGTGTTCGATCATTGTCGTTACGTCTCGTCAAGGAATATGTATTTTTAACAGAGGAACAGCTAGCATTAGCTGAAGGGCTATTTGCTTTCCACACCATAAACCACAATCAAAGTTTCAGATCAATTGATTGTACGCCGCAAATGATCAAAACATTGCATGACAAAAAATTTGTACGTGCAAGGACAAAAACCGAAGCAATTTGTAATGTTTTTCCCCATATTCGCTTTCACAATTGCAGAAAGAATTAGATTTTAAATGCACATTTATATCCATATATTATGATGGTTCCAACCACAAAGCTTTAAAATTATTCCTTACAATTGCTAGAATCTTTGATCGAGAAACAGGAATTAAAATTATAATATTAGATTTTGTTTCATTGCCCGGTGAAACTTTTTTTTTTTTTTTCCAGTGGCAGATTTTAAACAGTTACAGTTTTATAACAGAGTCCATTAATCTATACTAAGGCCAGATGTGGTGGTCTCTTTATTATGGAGACACCTAATAGGTGGGCCACCATTGCCTCCTATGAAAGAACGGACAGTTACAACCGTGCCTTCTCCGGGATTCGAACCCAGGCCCTTCGTTATCACAGTCAGGCTTCCCTAACCACTATACCGTCTGGGCGGCTGCCGCGTGAAACTTCATAAATAATTTTTTATTCTATAAGTACTATTTTAAAAAGAATAATTTGAACAATAAAATTATTGGCTATTCGTTACTTTTTACGAAACTTAACGAACGTTTGAACCAAAAAAATTATTTGAGTAGGTTGTGCAGCGCACATTCTACACAATACTGTTCAAACAGCATTTGACTTATTTCCAGTGGATGTTGAAAATATTATTGCAAAAATTTATTCGTATTGTTATATATATACTGTGCGTGTCGAAAGTTTGAAGGATTTTTGTGAAAGCGCAGAAATCGAATGTAAAAGAATTATTGGTTACAGCAAAACACGATGGTTAGCTCAACCAGCTATAGGAAATATTTTTTTTTATTTTAATTTTAAAAATTAATACTTGTATATGAACTGCCAAAATCATTATTTTTATCACAAGATAAATGTCCAAGAATATTGCAGCTGTTTTTTTTTTGAAAATGGCATATCACAAATTTGCCTTCAGTTCATCCACAACCAAGCTACATTATTTCACAATGCCTTGAAAATTATTGAAGGGGACAAAATTTCAATTAAAGTTTCAAATGAAATCAATAATTTAAAAACAAAATTGCGAGAAAGAATTGATAACGATTATGTTCCTATAGTTATTCGAAAGGACATCACTAGGTTGGAAGAACAAGGTGCCATATTAAACGACCTGATTTTCTGAAAGAAGTCAGAAATTTTTATAACTGTTTAGAATATCTTGAAGAACGGATAGTTCAATTCGGGGATATTAAAAATTTTCATTGGGTGATATTAAAAAAGGAGATTTTATGGGAATATGTGGAAAAATCCTTTTAATATATTAGTAACCATTTTCTGAAAAGTAATATTTGCGAAAACGATCTTTTTGATGAGATGTTATTGGTAAAAAGATACGTTACTGATGAAAAATTTAAATGTTGCTTGTCTGCAAATGTGGAAACAGACAAAAAATGAACGGAGTTATTCCTTAATTTTAAACAGAATAATATTCCTTATGAAAATATTTTGAAACTTGTAGAAAACACGCTGTCCCTTCCATGAACAAATGCAGTAACAGAATGTGTTTTTTCTAGTATCAATAAAATATAAACAATTGAAAAAAACGCAGTTGAACATTAAAACTTTAAAATCTGTACTAAGCCTAAAATATAATTTGACTAATTCATGTGAGAAATTTCTCAACATTTTAATAAATGATTCGAATCTATTGCAAAGTATTCAGTCGGATAAAAAATATAACCGCGAAAAAAATCATAATTTTTTAAATAAAATATTAAATTAATTAAAAAACATAATATTCAAATTATTGTTTTTACAAATATTTTTATAGTTACCAATAGTTGATAATAAATATATTTTTGTATATTTATAGACAATTATATGAATGTATATAATAAAATATATTTTTTTTTAATTATTAGTCTCATTTCATTCCATTTGTCCCGCTTTGTCTCAATGAAAATGTGGTCTCTTTACTTTAACTTAATTCACAAATACTGATATAATGTGAAAAGTTAACTCTCTGGGTTTTATTTGGAAGAGAAAAAACCTAGCCATTTACAAAATACACTGTCATAGGCGATTACGGCTATCGGGAATTTCTCGAGGCTCGAGTACCGTGGCGCCACTGTGTCACTTGATCTGTGTGCTTTAAGAACCGTCATAGGCTTTTTTTTCTTTTTGTACCATTCATTTTGAATTGCCGTGTAGCTGAAGAAACACCATCTGAGACACAATAATTCTTCTTATAGTTCAAACGAAATTAAAGCATCTTTCGATCTTTAGCACATCGCAATTTTGAGCAAAGGGCTTTTAAACAAAGAAGCTTGGGTTTCTTAAGTCAAAAGCAGATCTCCGTCTTACCGCAACTACCTTTTTACCTCGAATTTCTTCCCTCTGATCCTGTTGTTCGCTTGTATAAAAATGGTTCTACGGAGTCAGGGTTTTGAGATTGTTCAAACTATTCAAAAACAACCGAATGGCTAGTCTATGACAGATATCAATAGAGGCATTTTCTTAATGCAATCCAGGAATGGAATGAACGTCGGAACGCGTATGTGCACTCTGATGAATATTACATAGAAAGTTGCTGGGCAATATTTCAGATAGAACTGCTTTACAAATATTTTCTATAAATCTTTTGAATATTGGGATAAGGTATTGAAATATTATAAGAAGTCAATTAGGATGAAGCAAGGAATTTTGAGGAATTTATAAGGAGAATTACTGAAAGGCATTGGAAAGTAGCCTTAAAGTGTTTTGTGTACTCATTCGCTTTATAGGCATAATATAGACTTGAATGCAGAGTCGTAGCTAGGGTTTTCAGCGCCCAGGGACAACTGAAGATTTCGCGCCCCCTACTGCTCGCCAAGGATGGAAAACGTTTAATTTTAAAATGTCGTGACATCAGTTTGGCGCCCCTTGGATTCTGCGCCCGGGAACAGATGCCCCCCTTGCCCCCCTCTAGCTACGCCCCTGCTTGAATGGTTGTTTAAAATTAAGTAAATACTTATTTTTATGTTTTATGTATATTTTAAGAGAGAGTGATTGGAGATTGATTGGTTTATATAGATGAGTGCCATTCTTAGATAAAAATGCTTGATCTCTGGAAGATTGTAGAGTTGTAAGCCTCTGAAGATATGTGCATCTGTGATGATATTGTAGGCAGCAAATTCTATAAACAACTGAGCATCTGGAAACATTGTGTTTATTTCTTGGCGCACAGTGTTTTAAAAAAATTATCGGATACTTTTAAATCAAGAAAATATCAAATGCATTGAAGAAATTAGATATAAAAAAAATATTTGAAATATGTGTTTTAATTATGTTTTTTATGCTAATTACTTTTTCGAAAAATGAAATATTAAGCTTTAAAATTCATATATTCGATTTTATAAAAGAGCTTTATTCATTGATATTCGGACGTTATTATATTATTTAATTTCATAATAACAGGTTTACACATTATTTTAAGCATAGCAAAATTTACAATGAACACATGAGAAGCCATCAAAACTCTCCTGTAGAAATATGATGTAATATGTCATAAATACAAGGTGATTCTTTTAGAACTGACCTATTTCCTCGGGCTGTAGTTTTTTTTTTTTTTTTTTTTTTTTTAAATATCCGATTTTAATGCGATTTGCGGCAAAATATTCAAGGAAGAAAGAAAATTTAGTGCTCCGTCCCGTTTTTTTTTTATGTGCAACGCTGAAAAAAGAAGAAATAAGAAACAACGAAAACTGCGAAATGCTATACAAGGAGGGATGTCATGCGCAAACTCTGATTGCCATGTGGCATACCAAACGTGACTAGTAAAGGTTTGTAAGGGTTATAAAGGTTTACAATCACTTACAGTAGGTGTTGGAAATGACCACTCTGCAGGCGTAAGCATTACCAAACTCCCCGCTCATGTTGGCTGCAATACTCCGCAATGTGTCAGCAGTGATGTTTGTAATTTTCCTAGAAGTGTTGGCCTTAATTCTTCCACTGTCCGTAGTTTATTGCGATGGACACGACGCTTCAGAAAACCCCATAAGAAGCGATCTGGGGACGATAGGTCTGGTGACCGCAGAAGCCACAAACCTTTAGAAATAATGCGGTCCCCAAAGACACCCCCGATCAAATCCATACTTTGTTTTGACGTGTGGCATCCGACACCATCATGCTGGTAGTGCCCCTAATTCAGTTTCACGTCATCAAGCTGTTCTACAAATTTATTAAAAATGTATATTTAGCGCTCTCTGTTCACTGTTCACTATTCCTTCGAAAAATATTGGTCTCACCACGATGCGAGTGGCCGACAAAGCGCACCAGACTCCGACTTTGTCTAAATGGAGTGGCATCTCCATTATCGCATGGGGGGGTTTCAATCGACCAGATACGTGTATTCCGGAAATTATATTCGGACAAGTAGAGCCGAGCTTCATCTGTAAACCATGTCAGCTCCAGAATGTTGGGGATATTGTTCATTAACAAGAATCAATTACAATAGTCTATTCGCTTCGCCTTGTCTGAGACTTGCAATTTCCTGCACCTTCGTTACTTTGTACGGTTTGATTCTGAGTGATTTAGCAGCTGTCTGAAAGAGTAACTGTATCCAGTCTCCTGAGATAAATGTCAGAGAGATTTCTTTTGTGACCTTAGTAAGTATTCTCTAACATCGTCCTCTACACCTTCACTCGGTGTTCTGTTCTTTCATTTTTCAGAAAGCAGAGAATCCATTGTTTCAAGTTTCCGTACAATGGTCAATATTGTATTCTTCATGGGTGCGTCTCCACGAAACTCTTTCAGATATGCTCGTTGGGATTGAACAGTACGTCTTCACTATGAATACACGTGCCGCCAATGAATACGTCATGGTGATCAATTTTACTTTACTCAATCACAAGAATCACACTCGACACGGAACACTCAACTAAGCTGAACTCGTTGCGCGGCCTTGGCAGATCAGCTGATCCGTGGAGGCTACGCGGGTTACATCTATTGACGAAACGTCAAACTGTTCTGACTTCAACAGTATGCATTCCCTCTTGTATGAATGGAAAATCAAAATGGAAATGAGAAAATTAAAATGGAAAATAATATCCCTTATCTGGGCGTCATACTAGAAAATAGACTCTCCTGCCATCAACACATAAAATATATCAGAGACAAGCTCATAATCTTGTGCAACTATAAGAAAATCACGGCTGAATATTTTGTTGCAAACCACATTAAAATAATTAAGTACATTTTAACAAAACTACAGCCTAGTGCAATAGGTCAGCTCTAAAAGAATCGCCCTGTATTAGAATAACCTTCAGTTCAGGAGTGTAAGTCAGAGGTGGGCCAAAGCCGGCCCTTTTGCTTACTTTATCCGGCCGGTTCATCATGCATGCAATTTTTTTAATCTCTTATATGCCGTAATATCCTCTTAAAATATATCTTATAAACTCTTATATATATGTCTTATTTCTTAATAATAATAATATATATATATATATATATATATATTATTTTATTGTAATAATTAAATTATTTATTTGTTGGCCTTTGTAAAATGAGTCAATCTGAAAAAAGAAAAGTTGATTTGGAGTGCAGAAATTTCACTGAAGCATGGACGGTAAAATACCTTTTTACAAATATTGATAAGAAAGAAATTTGTTTAGTTTGCCAGGAAACAATTGCTTTTTTCAAGGAATACAATTTAAACAAGCATTTTAAATCAAAACATCCAAAATATGCATCACTTTCTTTAAAAGAACTTCAAAGTGCAGCAGAAAACATGACAAAAAACTTGAATAAGCAACAAAATATTTGTACCAAACAAAGTAATATCGAGATATCTACCACAAAAGCAAGTTATGCTGTTGCACACAAAATTGCTAAGTTCTGTAAACCTTTTACTGAAGCAGAATTTGTTAAACAATGCATGATACAAGTGTCGGAGATATGTTGTCCTGAAAAAAAAAAAAAAAAACATATTTTTGAAAATGTAAGCCTTTCGAGAAAAACAATAGTACGACGGATAGAAAATATTGCAGAAAATTTTCTTGACCAGCTAAGAACAAAAATTGCTGATTTTACATATTGTTCTCTGGCTTTAGATGAGTCCTGCAATATTACTGACGCAAGTCAATTATTAATATTTATCCGAGGTATTAACAAGAAATGTGAAATTATCGAGGAAATTCTTAATGTGCATCCAATGAAAGATACAACTACCGGTGAAGACTTCTTTATCGCTGTTGAAGAGTGTTTAGTTAAAGTAAATTTAACTTGGAACAAAATAGTAAGCATCACTACGGATGGCTGTCCTAGTTTAACAGGGACAAATATGGGTTTACTAAAATGAATCAGCGACAAAGTAAAAGAGTTGCAGCCAGAACAGGATATATTATTTTTACACTGCATTATTCATCAAGAAGTGTTATGTAGAAAAGTCTTGAAATTGAATCACATCGTTACTGTTGTGACAAAAGTTGTGAATTTCGTCCGGGAACGTGCCTTAAATCATCCACAGTTTGTTGAATTTTTGAAAGAAATTGAAAGTGACTTTTACGAAATTCCTTATTACACTGAAGTGCGATGGCTTAGCATCGGTAAATGTTTGGACGGGTTTCAATATTTATTTGATGAAATAGTATCCTTATTGTCGATTAATAAAAAATAAATAAATAAATAAATAAAAAAACCTACATGATTTTCCTGAATTGCAAAAATGAGGCATGGCTAAACGATTTCTTGTTTGTAGTAGATATTGTAAAATATTTGAATGAACTAAATATAAATCGACAAAGGAAAAAACAATTCGCTTTCAATATGCACTCAAACGTCAAAGCATTTATGATAAAACTCAATTTATTTGCTAAAAACTTTAATAAGAAATTACTAAATCATTTCCCTTCATTACAATCACGACGAGAATCATTGAAAAATACGGATTTTCTTAAATATAGTGCAATAACACAAGACCTGCATTCTGAATTCCAAAGAAGATTTCAAGATTTCAAAGCTATTGAAAAACCTTTATCATTAATTAGTCAACCTTTTAATTTTGACATGTAAGAAGCTTCTGTTGAAATTCAACTAGAACTAATTGACTTACAGTCAAATAATTTACTAAAAGAAAATTTTCACTCAAATGAGTGTTTTCTACGGTGCTTTGAATGCAGAACATTTCAAAATTTTTTGAACTATGTTCAAAAATATATGTGTGAAAGAACTTTTTCGTTAATGATTTACACGAAAAATAAATATTGATCACAAATTACTGACGAAAATCTACACTCGGTATTAAGGATTGCTACAAGTGATTTGGATACAAATTTTGAAGAATTGTGTGTGTGATTATGGCAAAGCCTCGAGGGCTATCTGCCTAAGGGGAGGGATGCCTTCGTGGAGGACTTTCTAAGGGAAACTGGCTCGTATACACGTTACACATGGAGAAAACCACGAAAACGCCCATGCAGCCAGCCCGTTCGCGGGATTCAAACCTCGGACCGAACTACGAGTGTTCAGCGACTTTACCGCTCGGCCGCTGGTGGGCCCAAATTTTGAAGAAATAATATCAAATAAACATTCCAGATTTCACGTTTCGCATTAACTAAAACTATTCTATTTTAACGTTTGATGTTTTTTATAATTCTGTTTACTATTATATTTACAAAATGTAATATAAATATAAAAATATAATAACTATGATCAAAATAAAATAATTTGTATCGTTAAGATATAAATAAATAAATATCAAAATAAAATCTTTCATTAACTGATTTATTTAATGACCATTAATTTAATATAATGGATCATATTTCTTTAAAAATTACGTTACATATTTTACTGGGCACAAATTGCTCGCATATACACCTAAGTAAGACAATTTATTATTACTGTTATCTTTTATTAACTGTCAAATTTCTCTGTCCAAATGCTTTAAATTTTAAAGTTTAAAATGATACTTATAGTGTTTTTGTCAAAAAAATTTCTTGGGCAGAGAAAAAACTCCACCCAAAACATTCGCGTGTGCACAGCGTACGCGGTATAGTCCTCCGGCCCGGGAGACATTTTGAAAATTTCATTTTGGCCCGCGCTTAAAAGTATTTGCCCATCCCTAGTGTAAGTAATTCGATTTGCTGGATTTGGCGAGTTAATGGCAAGGAGAGAAAAAAGTCTGCTTTAGCAGAAAGGTGGTAAATTTCACCTGTTTTTCTCAAAATAAAGGGAAAAAAAATAAGAATTATGAATATGTGTATAAGATAATATTTGCTGAAAATTTAGTTAATATCTTTGCTAAAGTGATCAGTTTATAGTATATAGAACACCTATATAAGAATTTCAGGAATAGAACTTTCAGCAAAATAATATTGAAGGAGAAGTTATGATATGGAGTTGCTTATTCTATGTTTAAACTTTCTTAAGTTTATGGATAGTGTAATGGATCAATAAGAATATATACGGATACTTTAAAATGATCAACACAAAACTTAACCAGTAAAATTATTAAGAATCCTACCAAGACCCAGTGGCTCTGATAAACCACTTGGAACATGTGATCCTGGCTACAACTTAATTGTTCCGATTTAATCGAAGCGCTTCCTAAATATCTGAATTAAAATCCTTTCCAATAGTGGGTAATTAAAAAGTAGATTGTAAAATTCTAAAGCAAAATATTTTTAACATTTAAAATCAGTAATAAAAATAGATGAAGCAATATTAGGTTTAAATAATAGTCTAGGTAAATTCAAGCCAAAGAAATCGCACTATGTTTCATTTAAATATATTCATTTAAAGAAAAAATGAAGGCATGCTTACTTTTGAGCTTTATTTTTATACTAATATATACACTCTGTTATAAAAATATGTTGTGTTTTATTTGACGATTTCTGCAAAATGATTAGAATTTTGAAACTCCTCCTCCTAATTTTCATTTTTTTTTAAATGAATGGTGGCAGGAAGAAGGTAAGCTTTGAGAAATTGGCAAATCCTTCCCCTACAATGTTATCCAAGTCGATATTTGGTGTGGCTTAGATCCTGTAAAGTTGTTCAGACTCTACAGGAATTCTGGAATGGCTTTTCCACATTTTCATGTTGATGTTCCACATTTTCATTCCGTGTGTAAGTGGTGAAATTGCTGAACATTGGTAGTTCAACAGGGATTCGACTCCAAGTGAAAAGGCTGGTTCTCTGGCTGTTTTCGTGGATTTCCTGTGGGTAACGTGGATCCGAGCCAGTTTCCCTTAGAAAGCATAAGAAGTTAGTTTTGAAACATCCAGTTAGGTTTTAGTCTAATGCAGTTTGATGATAAAATCTCATCTTTTTGGATTAAAACAATCCAGAAATCAAGACAGATATCTATAAGACTATCTTCTTTGAAAAATTGCATCGGATATTGGACTAATGTACTGCTGAAGAGAAAGTTGCAGTTAAGAACACTAAAAAAAAAAAATAATAACAAATAATAATGTATTAGATAAGGTGATTTATAAGTCAGTGAATTACAAAAAAATGTATCAAATATCAAATGTATCATTATATCGAATGATAATGCAGTTTGAAAGTCATACCTAATATTACAGAGTTTCATTCAAAAAATTTGTAAGCTATTGTCTCTGTCGTTATTGCGGACCTTCTTGGTACAACTGGAAGCATTTTCGGCTAGGAGTTGGGAGTCAGGAGTTCAAATAAAGGCGAAGGCATTGCACATGCTTTTTCTTCGATAAACCTAGCGATTTATTATATAATTTCATAGCTATAGTTATACCCACTATAGCGTTGTACCTCTTCAATTCTGAATGTGATTAGGCTTTTGAATTATTATTGTCACAGTTCAGCATAAGCATTATTACTAACTTAAAAGGTGGCAGACAATGGATTTTCTAAGCAAGACTCCGTCTGCTTCTCTTTTCTCAATTTTTGGAGAAATTTGTCTCGTATAACATGAGTGATCATTAAAATATCCAGCTAACATTAACGGTCCAGTGGTGTACGACTTTATCACTAATTATCCAGTATATCTTCACGTTCCAGACGAATCAACATATCGGCGTAATATGATAAACAGAAGGCAAGATATCCTGGACTTCTTTTTCTCAACATCCAATGTGCATATGACATTATCGGTAATAAATGATTTTCCCTGAGATCACGTGCCGGTATTAGCCTATCTTGGAGTGTGCATGCCAGAGGATACTCCCCCAGTGCAGGTTATGGATTGGATCTTTTACCAGAATCTGCTAATGACTTTCACATTCAATCTTGGAAATCTGAAAACTAACATGAATATAGACTACGCTGCCGACATGTTTACTGACTTTCTTAAAAATTCCAGAACACAAGCTTCTAGAAATATGGACCGTAATCAGTTTGAACATCAGTTCCTCCTTAGCAACAGAGAAATTATCACCTCCAGAAATCGGCTACGGAAGGTTTTCAATCATGCTTGAGAATTTTCATGTTTCTCAAACACGGGAAATCGCATGACAACCCTGAAAACTACATGCCCATTAGCCTGTTATCATCGTTAAGCAAGATTCTGGAAAGATTAATTTAAAACAGAATAAAAAGTGATCTTCAGTGACCCGCTGACTTTCAGCATGGCTTTGGTAAAGGACTTTCTACGAACTCTCAGCTTGTTCGTCTCATCGAATTTACCGGCTGTGCTAAACATAATAAAATGAGTGTCACTGTCCTCATACTAGACGTGTCCAAGGCAAATGACCGCGTCTAGCATCCAGGTCTTGTCTACAAGCTAATCAAATTAGATCTACCTATACATCTGATAGTGATGATCAAATCTTTTTTTGGGATAATTGTTACGGTTAGGCATAGGAAAGCACTTTCCAGTGTGAAAAATATCTCAGTAGGAATTCCCCAAGGGTCAATCTTGGGACCAATAATTTATATCTTCTATGTGAAGGATTTTCCTAATTTTAATGAGGATATCAACTTGCTAATTGCCTGCTATGCTGATGATATCGCGATAATTTCTAATTCCAGGAATCCAAATCATGCACTGGTCAGAATTCAGGAAAAAATTCCTACCATCGAGCGCTGTGTAGCAAGTGGAAAATTATCATCCAACCCAAGAAGTCAAAAATTCTCCTAATCAGAAAATTCCGCAAAAGAGACGCTATTAAAGAAGAACTAACGCTATTCGGAACCCAGGTTCTTAGAGTCAATGCTGCTAATTATTTGGGGGGGGGGAGATATTCTAAACAAGGACTTCACTTGATCCAACCACATGATTAACGTATGTGGAAAGGTCTATAGCAAGATGATCAGGCTTTTATTGCTGCTCAAAAGTGATAGACTCACATTAAATATGAAGATGGAATCCATTAAAAACTTCATCACCAGAATAAATGAAAATTTCTTCAATAGATCAATAAAGAACAATCCTGCAAACTTCGTTGACATCCCTACCTATGAGATTCTGGAGGAGGATATATTTATTAGACTCTATGCTGCTCATTTGCTTCACTCAAACCCATGTGACCACGATAACCACTGACAACACAATACTTCTGTGCGCTGACAATTTTCTGTAGAAATTGTGTTTCTTCAAATTAACGACTCTGAAAGACTCTTTCTCTTCTTTATCATATAAAACGTAATTTTCTGTGCATTTTGAGTGTTTGGTCATTGTATATAGTGGGCAAATACACCCAGCTAATTACGAGCAACTGTCAGAGTTTGAAAGAGCTCGTATCATTGGATTGAAAGAGGCAGGTTGGGCAAAGCGGAGAATCGCTCGTCATATGAGTCAAAGCGACGCGGCGATTAGAAGATGCTGGCAAAAATGGGTTGACAATGGCAGATTTCAGCGTCATGATGGTAGTGGTTGACCTAGGGCCACAAGAGATCAGGAGGAGAGAGTGATTGTCAGATCAGCTGTCACAACGCCTGATTCATCGCTATCAACCATCAGACGTGCGACCCGCACGAGTGTCCACCCTGACCATTCACAGACGGCTGATACAGCGAAATCTACGCTCGTACCGAGAGTTACACCCCATGCCACTAACGCCTGCACACTGTCGAGCCAGATTACAGTGGTGCTTGGCTCGATCAGGTTGGAATTATGCTGACTGGGGATGTATAATCTTTAACGACGAATCCCGTTTCCAACTGTATCGTGAAGATTATCGAAGACGTGTCTGGAGACGCCCAGAGCAGCGTGCCGATCCTGCTTTCACTATTGCACGCCACACAGGTCTCCAACCAGGAATGGTATGAGGGGCCATTTACCTTGATAGTCGGACCTCTTTGATCGTCATTAGAGGCACACTTATAGCACAGCGGTACGTCGACAACATTCTGAGACCTGTTTTGCTACCGTTTCTCTTGAAGTACCCTGACCTTATTTCTTAGCAAGATAATACCAGACCACATACGGCACATGTTGCTATGAACTGTCTAACAGCTTGTCAAACACTTACTTGGCCAGCCAGATCGACAGATCTCTCTCCCATCCAGCATGCCTGGAATATGATGGGAAGGCGATTGCATCTACCAGGGAATGCATATGACTTAGCCGGACAAATGGAGCAAATTTGGCAAGAAATACCAAAGAAGATCACCCGGCAGCTTTATCAGTCTATAGCACGCCGTGTGGCAGCTTGTGTCCAGGCTAGAGGTGGGTCAACACTTTATGGAGTTCTTTACTTTGTAACTATGTAACTCTGAAATAAATCATTCACTATTTCTGTACGTAATCTTCCTATCCACCAATTTTTGTTTCCATCGGACAACTCCTTCTTTGTAATTGACATTTAATTTGGTTTATTCATTTAAATTATTTCTTTGTTACTAAACTGAAAAAGCAATCATAAAAATTAGCAAAAGCATTTAATAAACAGATTTTCAATTCCAGTAGCATTTAAAATATTTTTTCAGTATTCTAAAACTAGGGCTATTTAAAATTTTACAACTCGTTCTAATGTTTAAAAGAAAGGAACGATCATATTTATGTCATTTTAAATCAAAAATTAAAAATAACTAATCTTACAAATAAAGGCACATCGGATGTCCGAGGCGAGCGAAACTCAGACATATTACTTCAGGCAATAAGGCCAGTTGTATGTGCAAAAGAAATGCTCTGTAAAGAAGAAAATTAAATACAAAAATACAAATGAAAAACAAGCACCAAAAAAAAAATAATAATAATCACAGATTTCATTACTGTTAATATATATTTTACATGCACTAGAACCCTAAAGTCCATCTTCCATTCCAAAAAATCATTCTATTCGATAACCCCTTTATTGATTTTATGAATTGAAACGGATCACGTAATGTTTCCAGGTATGTCTTACACTGGTTTTGATGATTAGAAATCAAATGTGGCGTTTTCAATGAAATGAAACAGAATACACTGTTTTCAAATAAAGGAGGAAATTTTCTTGCTCTTCAACAGTGAAAGGGCTTTTAGAGTGATATTAGGCAAGAGATTAGCAAATATAATACGCATTGTAAAACTATTAAACAGAACTAAACATTTAAAATAAAAAAGAAGTTAAACGTAAGCTCGTTTAAGCAGCTGATTATATTCTTTTGACAACTGTACCTGCTGTTTGTTTATTCGAAAAACTACTATTATCAGTCCGTCACATAGACCTCGACTCTTTCCATAAATAATGTTCCAAAAACAAACAGGTTAGCAATGAAAAGAAATGATTAATAGATTGGTTGCGTAAAGCAGCCAAAAAAAAGAGAGAGAAAAAAAGATTCCAGTAGCATTTTGCATAATTGCGTAAAAGGGTATTTATAAGTAACATGCAATTAAAATTACTTTTAACAGATTTATGCAACTATAAAGCACTTTTCATAAAGTTTCTTTTTCTTCCTCCCATCCCGAGATCGCAATTTCCGCAAGTGCTTTAACACAACACAGGGTCCTGCTTTGTTTCTAAGCTTGTTTACATACGACATTTTAAAATAAGAATAAGAATACATTTAAAAGTAGGAGACAATATTTCTCATTTCAAATAATAGGCTGTTGGTAGAAATTTTTATTTCAAAACATGTGCTTTTTTAAAAATTCTTCATAGAAATCGTTCTAGAAGTGTGTAAATATCTTAATGTACATGTTAAAGCTGTCATTGGTACTTAACAATTATTTGTCTTTCTCTTTTTTATTTTAAACATACATATAGTAAAAATAATCCTTAATATAATCTTTAATGCAGGATAATTTTCCATTTGTCTTATGCATTTCAAGCCGAACCAATGAAAACAAACTCTTAAATGGAGGAAATTATTAAGGGATTTTGTTAAATGGAAGTTGAACTACACTTCCCTTTATTTTTAACAGTAAATATGAAAGAGTAAATAATCAAACATAGCAAAATATTGTTAACACTCTCTGATTTATTGAAAAAAATTATCAAACGTTTTTTAAAATATGAGGGGGGGGGAGTGCGTAAAAGCCAAGCAGTTCAGTTTTCTTTAATTTCAAATAAACAACCGAAAAATAATTTAAAAACAAATCCACGGTTCTTTACCGAATATCTTCTATTCGTTAATACTTTAAATGTTAAAAAAAAAATGAAAGTTGGATATATTATAAAATAAATCTATTTTTAATTATAGAAATTAGACATGTTATAAAAACTAAAGTAAATAAATAATTTAAATTATTAGGAATTGAAAAGAAAAATTAAAGATCTTATATACCATCTAATAGCACATTGTAAATGGTTATTTACGATGCCACATTGAAGGTGAAATAAAAAGCTTTTCCTCCATGCAAAGACATAGACGCGTAGAAAACGAATGTATGATAGCGTAATGTAATGTAAAGATCCATCTGTTTTGGAAGGTGGTGTTTGGTTTGGTGTATTTAATTATGGCAAAGCACACTAGTGCTATCTGCCTAAGAGGAGGGATGCCTTCGGGGAGGACTTTCTAAGGGAAACTGGCTCGTATACACGTTACACATGGAGAAAACCACGAAAACGCCCATGCAGATAGCCTTTTCGCGGGATTCGAACCTCGAACCGAACTACCAGTGTTCAGCGACTTTACCGTTCGGCCGCTGGTGGGCCCCTGTTTTGGAAGAACTTTGTCAATAATTTCAAAGCGATGTCAATAAATTCAAATTTCTTTTAAAGCACAATTTTTAAATGCTGTTGAGTGCGTACGGGTTCGTAATAGATTGAATGCACAAGTCCGATAATACGTTAATAAAAATTTATTTTTACTAAAAGAAACATTTCAGAACTCTGGAATTTTCCATAGAAATATTCGTACAAGTGTTCACAGTATTACACAGTATAATCAGTAGTTACACTTCAAACTACTAAAAATGCTAAACACAGCGCAATGCAAAGCGCATCTAAGGAGAAAGCTAACTCGGATATCTCAGTTCAACCGGAAATAACAACTCGCAACAACAATAACTAAGCAACTGAACTCATTTCTCTCTCTCTGGGCTTTTATACTTGTTAACTGGCCGCCAATATACAGGGGTTGGACAAAAATATGGAAACACCTTAAAAAAAAAAAAACACGTTTCTTTTCTTAATATGGTGTAGGAAACCCGTTGGCATCCAAAACAGCTTGCAGTCTTCTCGGAATGGATAAATACAGTTCCTGTATGTTTGACAAGGGAATATTATACCATTCTTCCTGCAAAACGGTGGCAAGTTCAGATAACGATGTTGGCGGTGGATAACGAGAACGCACTTTCTGTTCCAATGTAGACCACAAAGGTTCGATAATATTCAGGTCTGGTGACTGTGGTGGCCAGGGAAGATGGGACAACTCATCCTCGTGCTCAGAAAACCAGTCCTGGACAATGTGAGCTGTGTGAACAGGGGCTTTGTCGTCTTGGAAGACACCATCACCATCGGGTAACAAAGTTTGTACCATGGGATGAACTTGATTGGCCAAAATGTTCACATAAGTCTTGGCAGTCATGTGCCCTGACACAGTTATCATGGGGCTAGCAGAGAACCACGATATGGCTGCCCAAACCATAACAGAACCCCCGCCATGTTTCACTCTTGGCAACAAGCAGTCTGTAGTATAGGCTTGAGATGGCGTTCTCCAGACGTAAACTCGACCAGAAGTGGGAAACAATGTGAAAGAAGACTCGTCAGACCATATTACTCGCTTCCACTGCTCTATAGTCCAGGCTTTATGATTTAAACACCCCCTTTTCCTGTTACGGGCATTAGCATCACTGATGAGTGGCTTCTCAATTGCAGCACGGCCAGCAATTCCCTGTTTATGAAGCTCCCTTCTAATTGTTTTGGTACTCACAGGGTTCGGTAACACAACATTCATTTCAGCAGTAACTTTTGCAGCTGTGGTCTTCTTATTTTTCGTCACAATTGCCCTTAATGATCGTCTGTCACGATCACTCAGGACACACTTTAGTCCGCGCTGTGATTTAGCAGATGATGTTTTTCCGCTTTTCAAATATGCGGAATAAATCTTCGATACAGTACCTCTTGAAACACTAAACACCTCGGCTACCGTGCTTACGGAAGCACCTACTATATGTGCTCCAATAATTTTCCCACGTTCGAAGTCTGTTAACTCTGACATAATGCAATGACAACCTCACATAACAGTACTCCGACAGCAACTGAACTGTTTAGCACATTTACGAAGTTGTATAGGTGGCGTCAGTAGTCAAAAACGCCAGCGCCACCAACATATTTCATTAAAATCAATCTTTCTTTTCAAACATGCATTTCACAAGGTGTTTCCATATTTTTGTCCATCCACTGTAGTTCTAGTACTTTCTGCTTCTTGAAATTGCTGGAAAACAATAAGAGTGTGGGATTACGATCACAGCCAACATAGCGGTCAATTACATTTATTCAATTTCAATACATATTACGGTGATACAGGAACCGGAACAAAATGTCGCCAAATTTGTTGACTTTTTGCGATTTTTTGCCAAAGTTGGCGACAAAATAAGTCTTCAAAACCGTTGTCAGCTTGACGATATCTCGCCAAATTACCGACGTACCCATTTACTAAATATTAAATGTACTTGCCCCTGTATTCTTACTTTTCCGGCATAGCTTTCTCTTAAAATTTGTCTCACGCTACATTACACAGAAAAAAATACAACGATTCTACTCATAATTCTACTAAAATTACCTATGTAAGTAAAAAATTTGTAGCAATACAAAGAAAAGCGGGAGTGTAGATATAACGTTGAATAAATAATCAAGTACTGTATAGATTAGGTTTGTCGATGCTAGAAACGTGAAATTCTAGTTTCCAGAGCTATGCCCTCGCCAGAATTCAGATCAAAGTCTTCCAACTGCTAGCTGTAAGTGATAACCATTTTCATCAACATAACATGCACTGAACAATGCGATAATTCCTTGCTCTGCGCCTTTTCGCCCTTTAGCACGAATGGAAAAATGCACGAGATCTCGTCTGCCAGATCCATGCTGATCCCTATTGATCCGTACCAGATCAGTGCTGACGTGTTAGCTGCCACCACATATTTAGTTCGAGCGGTCCAGTATTAATAATTTCAAAGGAGAAACCAGGAAAATTTAACTATGCCTTGGTCGTCCAACTCTAGCTGGACGTAATAACTGCTTACAACACGACAACACGCATGGAGGAGTATAATAGTACACTGCCAAAAAAAAAAAAAAGAAAAAAGAAAAAAGAAAAAAAGAAAAAAAAAAAGAAAAGAAAATGAGACAGTGCTAGATCTCCCGTTCTACTGGGCCGATTGACAAAATTCAAACTGCATTTTTCATGTCTCGAAAGCGCGACTTAGGATATATATTAGATTTATATATAGCACTATTTTAACATAGGTATTTTGACACAAAATCGGACTTTTTCTGAAATAACATACCAATTTTTTCCATATTTCAATTCTACGACTCTAATTATGCCAGAATACCAAGTTTTGTAAAAATCGTACGAGTAGTTTTTAAAATATTAGCTCTCAAAATTTTAGCTCCTCAATGTTAATTGAATTTGGCAAATATTTATTATCCCTTTTTTTATTAAACTTTTATTATTTTTCCTTTCACATTTCGAAATTTAGGTTCATTCCAAATAAAGTTTACCCATTTTTTGTGTTTTATTTTTTAAATTTCTATTTTTAAATAATTTTAATAAATTTTTCGAAAAAAATTTTGAATTATAACCAATAAAATTTTTACCATTATCTTAAAGTAGGTGTGTTTTTAAGCATACTGCAAAAAATTAGACTTTTTTATTCAAAATTTTCTAAGATATACACAAATTTACATATTTTCGCGTTTTGAAATTTGGCATCCTTTTTTTTTTTTTTTTTTTTTTTTTTTTTTGAGCGATAATAATGTAATAACCAAATGTGGTTTATGGTGGTGGTGTGGTGTATTTAATTATGGCAAAGCACACTAGGGCTATCTGCCTAAGGGGAGGGATGCCTTTCGTGGAGGACTTTCTAAGGGAAACTGGCTCGTATACACGTTACACATGGGGAAAACCACGAAAACGCCCATGCAGCCAGCCCGTTCGCGGGATTCGAACCTCGGATCGAACTACCAGTGTTCAGCGACTTTACCGCTCGGCCGCTGGTGGGCAAATGTGGTTTATGAATTTTTGTTACAGTGAATTTCCACAGCTATTTTTAACCTTAAATTTCAAGTAAAATTTTACGGAGAATTAATTATATGAAATTTTTCCCTCAATGATACGTAATAAATATTTATTAATACTACATGAAAAAGCTATTTTTTTAAATTATAGATGATATTATTCAAATTTTTAACTATTTTTTTTTTAATTTCTCTCTTTTTTTCCTTTAAAAAAATTGTAAGTGTAATTTTTTTATCTTCGGCGTTTTATCGTCTGCTACTTTACTTTAACTTCGTTTAAATCGAATTCTCTAAAACTGAGAACTTTCGTTTGATGTGTATTTGAATTTTACGAAAATATTTTATGACATTAACTGCATAATTTATTTCTAAACAAGCTGCGGCTTATGAAGTGGCTGAAAGAGCGGCTGATACTATCATCCATATTTTTAAAGCACAGTATATTTTTATAGAAACATAAGATTTAGAATAATCATTTTTATAAATTCATTATAAATTTATTCATTTATAAAGTCAAATTATGATATAAACATACAACCCTCTAGAGATCGAATTAATGGAAGTTCAATGGTTATGTAGAAATGATCTGCAGCTACTTAATGGCTGGATAAGTCAGCAGGTTCTGTGGACAAGTAAGAATAATTATATAAACGACACACGAATTCTGGATTCAATTAACAACGGGGGTACGATGTTTATTAAAAGAATTTAAGAAGTTTTTAAACATAAAAAATCAACTCATTTTTTATCCTAAAATGTATTTTTATGCGTAGCGTATTTTCATTATATCCTTAAAATTCTAATTTAGAATGTAATTGTCAAGAACTGAATTCTAATCATCAGTAATATAATAAGTAATTATTACGGTTATTAATAAATCCTTCTTATAAAGTAATTGCAAATATTTCAAAAAACTTTCTGTCTGAATGCAAATATTTCTAATTTTATATTAATCAAGATTGCACACTATGTTATTTATTTACACTTCAGTTCTTACCTTCAGCTCTAGTAGAAGTTACAAATCAATTATATTTAATTAAGGAATGACCATCTAAGTTTAGAAACAGTATACCGTAACAGCAATTCAATTATTGGCGCGTATCTTTCATGTTACTCCCGATTGGCAAGCTACATGATTTTTAATGAGTATTCGTGTTTTGCTAGTAACTTCACTTAGAAATCGCGCTTAAACTAGGTTAGTTGGTTATTTGAACATAGAAAGAACATGGGAGCTATTTGGTTAAGATGCTTTCATAGATAACCTTTGTAAAGAGAACCTAGAAAACTACGAAAACCGAATTTAAGTTTTGTTAACTCGTTAGTAAACTACCAAAACGTAGTCCAAATGAATATTCAATTTCTTTTGCAATAATTGCATTCACTTAATATTCTTGGAATATGAGCTAAAAAAGGAATGTTCTCGGAAGATTAAAGATTTAAAATCTATTAAATTCTAAAATTTTTAATTAAATTATTTTAAAATTAAATATTATTCTAAATTTTTTAAATTAAAAATTTAAAGTGTTTAAATCCAGTGATATTAGGTTTGTCTTACAAGCTCAAAAGCAAAACGATTCTGCAATTGCCCGAGTAGTTGACTCGTAAATGGCTGTGAATTAAGCAGATGACTTTTAATCTTACGTTATTCAGTCAGAAAACGTATTCCAAATGTTTTGTATTGCGTGACAATGTATCTTTTCATTATTCAATAACCAATCGGAGAACCGCTTGTATTCCGAAAATAAGTATGTGTACTCAATCGTCCTGCTTGCTCTTCAGATTTGACTTCTTGTGATTTTTTTCTTTCCCAAAAACTAAAGTTGCCTCTCAAAGGAAAGTTTTTTGACAATGAAGAGACAAAAGGAGTATGACATCTACTTTTAGAGGCATGTCAAAAACAGATCTCTACAAGCCTTCTCTTCCATTACATGTTGTGCATTCAGACAAAAAGTTGGATCAGCATAAATTCTATAATGTATTTGGTACTTTTCCGTTTCGCCGGCGCAAATCTCGCCAAGCAGACTTTGTTGGCGACAGCATACAGTATACACATAAAAAATGTTACTTCTAAGAATTTTTTTTCTTTTGATATGGTTTAAAATTGTGTAAAAAGCTAATAAATAAAGACAATAAATTTGTAAAAAGACATTAATTTAAGAATTTACTATGCTTTCATGGTTCAACATCCTGGTTCTCCGGTTCTTATTATGTGACCCCAAGTGATCTCATCTCACGTAAACTACGCTACAAAAATATAATTCTCTCAGTAATTATCTACATTAATTTCAAGTTAAATCTTAATTTGGAATACAAGTTTAAATGCAAGAATTATTCAATTCGTACGAATAGCTTACTCAGAAATTATGTAAAACCGTAGTGCTTTGCTTCGCTAGTGCATTCTCATTAGAATGGATGAATTTAACCCTTGATTTTGCCATTCTATATTTTCGCCTGTGAGTGGGGTGATTGCATCCTAATTGACTTAATTACCGCGAATGGTCTTAGGGCATAAAATTTAACTATCTTGCAAAAATTCTATGTAACTGTATGCCAGTATTGAAAGAAACAATCAATCTGATAAGAAATGGCTGCGACTTGTTTTGAAAATGAAGCGTAAAAGGTTACCAGCGAAGATATTCCGTTTGGCATCAGTTGTAGCATTATTGGCAACTTTCTCGTTTGCGCCGGCAAAACGGAAAAGTATCATGTATTTTTATTACACTCTGATTACTTTATTAACATACAGTGAAGGTATACTAAACCTTTTACTTCAGTTTCAGTAATTCGGAATTTTTCACGGAATTGTTGTCGGAGCTAGGACTTAGAAGATTTGTACGTTAAATTGAATATTTCGATAATCCAATAAATTCAAGGTCGAAGTTTCAATATTTTATTTTCAGAAGGAGGGGAAATTTTTTCATTTTTGGTCCCTTATCCTAAGTATATTTGCTTCGATTCTTTATTTTTTCCATAAAAGCAAAAATCTTACGCATGGTATACATATAACGCATAGCTTCAATTAAAATTTAATAATATACAGGGTGGTTATAATTAAAGTTCTACTTTGAAACGGTCATAAAAGAAAACTATTGCATCAAATGTTATCAAACTTGGTAACCGTGTAAAGCAAATCATAAGAACTTATTTTCCGCGAAAAAAAGAAATTTCGAAACCTCACCACAAGGGAGGGAAATGGCGCTGTATGCAATATTGTTAAACGAAATATGGGTCGAAATCAAACTTAACCTTTTGTTACCCTGGTTTAATATGTTGTATACCCTTAAGAAACTTTAAAGTAAGCAAATTACCAAATTGCCATCCGTGTACGGGAGAAATTCGTTCGTGAAAACCACGAATTAGCGATTAGAAAATGTGAGATCGCAAATCACTCGCACAAGTGCGTACAATCTGGAAATCGTTTTCTTACAGATCGCTAATTTGTAATTTTTGAAGCCTGAATTCGGCCCTAAAACATGAAGATATTGATTCAAAACGTTTTTAATCGATTTGGGCCAAAGAAATCCCTCATGTTATATACCTAGTTCCATTGCATTCGATTGCATAGCAGACATTCCACACCGTTTGGTGTGGAATGACAGCATTTCGTGATACATGAACTGCAGTAACGTGGCATTTTAGATATTACGATTTTTATGCAGGGCTGGGTCCCACCTCACATCTGTCGCACAGTTACTTAGGCAACATTTCACGAATGAACGTCTTATAGGCCGACACTTCCCCTCTTCCCACCAGACCTCAACCTCTGTGACTTTTAGCTATGGGGTTATCTCAAAAGCACTGTTTATGGTGATAATCTAAACAATTTGGCAGAAATGAAAAATGTGATATACCGACATGTCTGTAACATTCCTCCAGATATGCTAAGAGCTGCTGTTGAGAATGCAGTAACAGGATTTAACTTGCTTTCGGAAAATACTGGACACCACATTGAACATGCTTTGTAACACGTTTCGGAAACGGTTAAACACATTTTAAACCGATATTTTCATGTCTTATTTCATTTAACAATATAAATTCCCATAACCTCCTTTACACGATTCCCAAGTGTGATAACATTTGGTCCGGTAGTTTTCCTTTTATGACCATTTCAAAGTGGAACTTTAATTATAGCCACCATGTAAATTAAACTTTATACACTGGTGTGCAAAAATTAAGGACGAAGTCGAAAAATTAGCATATCAGCTGAACGAAGAGGCAGAGCGGACAGAAAGACAAATCAGGAGATTAAGTAAGGTGATGTACGGTAGCACATGCGCAGATATGCAGGTGGACGTAATGGGGGAGTGTCTGAGTAGTATAAAGCATGTTGTCGGTGTAAGATCAGTATTTCTGGCAAAGAGATTGCACGCCGTATAGCAGTTAAAATCACACCGAGTTGCTGCCTCAGCGAGAAATGGCGAATAATCAATCTGTTAGACGACATCTGGATGCTTTTACCCGAGGGCGAATCATTGGGAAGTTGGAGGAAGGCCGCAGTGTGACAAGTGTAGCTGCAGAGTTCGGAATTGCTCACAGCATCGTTTCACGACTTTGGAGACAATTTCAAACTACAGGAACAGCTAACCGGGGGTTTAGTAGTGGTCGTCCACGAGGAACCACACCCGTAGATGACCGGCATATTGCCTTACAGGCCAGAAGAAACAGGCGGCAGACAGCGGGAGAAATCGCTAGACACACGACACAGGCGACTGGACGACTGATATCGCGTTTTACCGTGGCCAGAAGACTGCACGGTGGTGGTCTGTTTGCACGATGCCCTGTACGGTGTGTACCTCTAACGCCTGCCCATCGGAGAAGGCGTTCTCTGTGGTGCCGGGAACACCGGAATTGGAGAGACAATGAATGGGGACGAGTACTCTTTACAGATGAGAGCAGATTCAGTCTGAGTAGCGATTCTCATCGCATACTCATCTGGAGAGAGCGGGGAAGCCGCAATCATCCCTCGAACATCATTGAAAGGGACAGGTATGGAGGTGGCGGTGTTCTTGTTTGAGGAGGCATCATGCTTGGTAGTCGTACAGACCTTCACATCTTCGACGCAGGTTCAGTCAACGGGACCCGTTATTGTAACGAGATTCTTCTTCCATATGTGCGTCTTTTTAGAGGAGCTATGGGTCCGCAATTCCTTTTCATGGACGACAATGCACCATGTCATCGCACAGTAGCTACCGAACAGCTCTTAGAGAGTGAGGATATTGAACGTATGGATTGGCCGGCACGATCTCCGGATCTCAATCCCATCGAGCATGTATGGGATTTCCTAGGCAGACGCTTGGCAGCTCGTACCTTACCAGTAACGATTCCGGAGCTTCGATTGGCGCTGCAAGACGAATGGGCAGCAATGCCTCAACAACTCATTGACACCCTCATTCTCAGCATGGACAGACGCTGTGAAACCTGCCTAGCAGTCAGGGGAGATCATATCCCCTATTAAAGACCGGATGTTTCTTGCTGGACACCCATCACAGGGATGTTTCGGCCTTCAGTCGCATTGCGCTCCATGCTACTTTTTCAATAAAGCTTCTTTTTATCCCTCTGATTTCTCTTTTAGTAATAAATTGCTTACATTACTCATGTCCTTACGTATTGGAGATCTTACAGTATTAAATGTGTTGATTTGGAAAGCTTTTGTACAAAGTTATATTGAAAAAACCGTCTCGTCCTTAATTTTTGCACACCAGTGTAAGTCTGACAGTTTGGTTCATATCCCAGCTTTAAAAATATATATATAAATATAAATTTTTGTATTAATCCTCTTAGAAAGAATGTTTTAAGAAGCTAATTTTTCTCTCGTGTTATAGATTGTATAAAAACCATGATCTTTAATATGATTTAGATTGTTTGTAGCCGATATAATATAAGATTCGGGTCACTCGGTGGTACAGAATAAACACTGCTGGACTGTTTTATTTCTTTGTCATTTAGCAAAAAATCTTTTAGTTAAAATATTTACGCTTTGGACTTCGCTTTAAACTTTATTTATTAGATTTAAATGACTAGAAAATGAAAAGCTGTCTTCAGCTGAAACGCAATTCATGTAATTAATATTTTTAAAAAATTGACAAGAATGAAAAATTTATGGAAGTCTAGCAATCGAAAAATCTTAATTTTCTTGTGTGAGCACTGAGAATAACAATAACTGTAGAAGGAAAAAAGAAAATTAGGGAGAAAAGTAAGCTAAAATTTGCAGAGAAATTTGGCTGTCAGACATACCAAGATGTTTCGAAAAGTTGGACGCTTTTGAATATACTTTCAGGATATTTCAAAGAATTTAGGTGTTCAAAGAGAAAACACTTGGACGTGTACACCAGCAAATACCATTGAGCTTGTAGGTTAACAGAAAACACGAAAACGATATCATTGCAGATTAAAGTGAAGAGCGACTGGTTTTAAACTATATGGTTTTATAAATTTAAATTACGTTATAGAACATTATATCGTATTATAAACGGAAAATCCCATGATTTCTCAGTCGAATTATTTGAAGATTCAGGAGTTTATCCAGTGATGTATGTGGATGTTACCTAAAGAATTTTTTTTTTCCTCCTGATGAAACAGCGGCCGAGCGGTAAAGTCGCTGAGCACTGGTAGTTCGGTCCGAGGTTAGAATCCCGCGAACGGGCTGGTTGCATGGGAATTTTCATGGTTTTCCCCATGTGTAATGTGTATACGAGCCAGTTTCCCTTAGAAAGTCCTCCATGAAGGCATCCCTTCCCTTACGCAGATATCCATAGTGTGATTTGTCATAATTAAAAAAACCAAAACCTCTTCATGAAACCTGTCTTTCTTTTATCTCATACCTTCAAAATGCTTAGGCTCTAAAGACTGGTTAAGTCTCTGACGAAATGGATTGAATTGGATTATCAAGTTACGGCAAAGCAGGGCTATCTGCCTAAAAGGAAGGATGCCTTCGTGAAGAACTTTCTAAGAGAAACCAGCTGGCACACACGTTACACATGAGAAAATCCACGAAGACGCCCATGCAACCAGCCCCTTTACCGGGATTCGAACCCCGGAGTGAACTACCAGTGTTCAGTGATGATAAAACTGTTTAAAGCAATGTATGCAAGTCATCCTAAGTTAAAATGTCGGTTATACATCTCTCTTATTCATATATATCTTTTCTGAACAGAACATTGAAAGGCGTGTTAAGTGTGCTTTCATATATTTTCTTTTATGCAGTTTTCAAATGTATCGTAGTTTGCGTTACAAAGTATTCTTCGGAAAGAAACGCAATTCAAATAAATAAAATCAAATTCTGGAAAATTTATATTAATAAATATATTTAAAATGCTCAGTTCGAATGAATAAATAGAAAATTTTAAAATAATTATTTGAAAAGACAATGCAACACTAACAATTAAAATAAAAGTCTAAAAATTTAAAAATTACCTAAAATAGTAACTATGACTAAATATAGTATAAAAAAATATTTGAAAAAAAAATAAATAAATAAACGATGCGCCTTTGATTTAAACTACGCAGTTCGAATGAGTAAATAGAAAATTTTAAAACAGCTATTCGAAAGAAACTATGCAACGTAAACAATTAAAATAAATTCGAAAAAGAAAAAAAATTGCTTAAAATTAATAAGAATTATAATTAAAAATATAAGATAAAGAACATTATTTGAAAGAAGGAACGATTGAGTCTTTTTTTTTCCCCTCACGCACTATGTAAAAGTGGAAATGAAAATAGGTTGCCACATATTAAGAAGTTTGCTAAGTGAACTAATTTTGGCGTAAACTGAATAAAAAGCGCCAACATAAATTGTTGAATTTCTCCGTAAATTTCGCACCAAATTTTACAAATTTAATATTTAGTCGAAATGTGTAAAAAAATTTGTATGTTATTTCAGAAAAAGTCCGATTTTGTGTCAAAATACCTATGTTAGAATAGTGTTATATATAAATCTAATATATATCCTAAGTCGCGCTTTCGAGACATGAAAAACGCAGTTTGAATTTTGTCAATCGGCCCAGTAGAACGGGAGATTAAGCACTGTTCCTTTTTTTTTTTTTTTTTTTTTTTTTTTTTTTTTTGAGCAATGTACCTTACAGTACAAATAATTTTGCATCTTAAATTCCTGTAAAGATGACACTTCACTTTCAGTCTTAAAGACAAGATTTTACTTCGGCTTATCAAGAAGAATCAGTAAATAAAATAATACGACATCCTCCCTCCCTGCTAATAAGTTAGGCTCTTTGAATTTCTTAATGAAATTCTGTTTATCTTAAAAGTCAGAAGTAAATTTAAATGCTTTTCTTCGGTGGAAAACATTCCTTTCGAATTTTCGAGTAATCGAAGCTGTACTGTACTGAAAAAATTTCGACTGATTTTTCACGTATCCTGTCTTTATATGAAGATAAAATTTTTGCAATATGTTGGAGGTCATTCGCCATATCATCTGGTTTTCCCGACGGAAAAACTAGTCTTCCCTGAACCGTCCAGTTCTCTTTTACAGCCCCCCTTGTAGAATCTTCATGCTTAAACATAAATGGCATGAAGCAAAGGTCAATGTTTCTAACAGCAACGCCCGGACTTATAGTAGGGTCAACGGCAAAATCAGATTATGCGCGCTTGGTGCAGACGAGCTGCACTTGTTATCTGGTAGAAGGCAGAGGGGATGAGCAAGAAAAAAAAAGGGGGGTCAGAAATTTTCTGAAAAACAAAATGCTCAAACCAGTTTCAATACCTCAAGTCTTAAGTTGTTTAACTCTGGAAACGGACGATAAAACATATTAGCATATTCTATATGATTGTTCTTATCAAGGCACGTGTAATAAGATATTTATTACAGCTATGCTCTAGGAGCCAGAATATTAACGATCATCTTACAAAATATCATAAATATCTTATAATTTAAACTGAGAAATTAGTCCGTATATTTTGTCTTAATTTAATTTTTTAAACGAACAACATAAACAGAAGGTATTGAAATAACTCGTGAATATTCATATTCATATTCAGTACTGCAACATTGTAATTTAAATAGTGTCATGAAACGTTTTAACCAACTTAAACATGCCAATAGTTCACCACTTAACGATGATTCGATTTATGTTTTACGGTGATGAGAAGCAATACGCATTCGATATAAAATTTTGTTTAAATTTACAGGTTACGGTTTATGAATGATCAAGGATGCAGAAAGACCGTGGAAAATGCTATTGCTTGCAGAGTACACAGTCAAGGCTTTATACCTGCTTAAAAGATACTACGAATACTAAACCTCAAATAAAATTCTATGCTCCGCTGCCTTTTGCTAGCTAAGCCTTAAATATAGAGATACAGGCAGATGATTTTGTTACACTGCACATTCACCATCGTCCAGCAATTTAAGCAAGTTCAGTGTTTCAAACATTATTTAAATTCATTGTACTTTCAACTGCTTACTTCAATACAACATTACAGAACAAGTTTGCGGAAATGATATTTCTCCAACTGGTTAGTGCAAGTCACTTAGCCATACTAAGTGCATTTAAAAAAACCTGCGTTAGGAAGTTTAAGTTATCAGATGGTGAATCCCATGCATGTTCGACTTCGACATTTTCCCAATAATGATATGTTTTATGAAATCGCATCGTCATCTTTCATTCAGTAACTTATGTAATCCAACCGAACAGTATCAAAAACATTACTTTAAGAAAACTGCACTTTTGTATTCCGAAAAGTGCGAAAGCCAACTATATCGTTTCAAAACAAATCTTTTCTTATTAAAAATCTTCTGTTGATTAGTTGCTGTTCTCAGATGTTAATTAATGTTATAGTAATGCACGATAGGGTAATCTCATTTTATCAGAAGGGATGCCTTTAGAGAAAGTTTTAGAGTGAAACTGGCTTACTTTCTGAGCAATACACAGATAAAAGTTATGAAAATCCCCATAAAATTATACATTACAATCTCCGGTAACTGAGTTAGGAAGTAGCAATCACGCGTGATATTAACATTCAGCTGATAGGCTCTCTTTGCCAAAAGGAAAACTTTGATAAAAAAAAATACGATTTTTTTTCATCAACATATTGTTCCGAATTTTGGACAAATGTAAATAAATTTAATGAAATAATATGTGAAACTTTAGTATTTTTTGCATAATATAAGATGAAATGCTTAAAAGAAAGGAAGCTCTGCCGGAAAAACAGGAATACAAGGTCCTCGCTAAATTGGCGAGGTATTGCCAAGCTGGCGATGGTTTTGGGTACTAATTTTTGTCGCCAAATTCGGCCAGCAATCGCAAAATGTTGCTAAACTTGGCGACATTTTGGTCCGGTCCCTGTATAATTGTAATTGATATTGTAATTGAATAACTTTAATTGATTTCTATATGTAAGCGTAAACATATCCGGTACTCATATGCCTTCCTGTAATTTCCAGAAAGGTAATAGAGATTTCTAGGAGAACGGGGAAAAACTATACAAGACCGGAGCTCTCAGTTTTACTCAGCTGTTTAGCTTAAAGTCGACTTCGGAGTATTATCTCACGTTGCTTCGTTCTTTACATGCACTTTGCATAGCGTTGTGTTTAACGTTCTTACTAGTTTGAAGTGTGACTACTGATTGTAAAACTGAGAAGAGCTGTACAAGTATTTTTGTGGAAAGTTCCATTTATGTAAAGTGTTCCTTTTAGTAAAATAAATTTTATCAAACTATCATCGGTTCTGTGTGCATTCAATCTAATACGAACCCGTATGCATGCAACAGTATTTTCAAATAACTTAAATTATACTTATGCTTGAAATCTCAAGCCTTACTTTTCAATCTTCCTCAATTTTTACCTTTTTTTCGATTAAAATTAAATTATACTTATGCTTGAAAATTCAAGAATTACTTTTCAACCTTCCTCAGTTTTTACCTTGTTTTCGAAAAAATCAAAGTTATTCATCGAAGTTTTACCTTTGATGAATGGTTCTTTTTCATCATGCAGAAAACCCAAGTCTTTTTTTAAACTCTGTTCTGAAAATTAAATTTTCTAACGATCACGGACAGTTTTAAATTGTCTTACATTTTATTTACGTTTATAAGGGTCATTCAAATGGAAAATTAACGAGTCGTAACTTCACGCTTCATCACTTCAACGCTTGGGAATGCCACCATTTAGTGTATACGAATACATGAATGGCTAATTTGCGCGCCTCCTGCCTTCTTCGGATATGGAAGCGGTTTCTCAGGCTCCCTCTCCGGAATCGAACCCTGATTCCCCGTTACGACCATGGTAGGCGCGTAACCTACCATCGACAGTTGATAAGGCAGACACTTGAAAGATACGTCAAAACATTCTAACCGGCGATAATTAGGATGCGCTCTCGCCCCGGCATTTGCCTTCACCCGGCATGGGTGGACGGAATCCTTATCTTCTGTTAACATGATGGTTAGAAACGATCCCACTGTATCTCTTATAGGATTGCGGTGGCAGACTTGACATCTTGCTAACGTCACTAGAGTATCTCTAATATTTTGGCCACTCAGTGTAGATCCGAATTTATGTCTATATATGATTGTTCTACGCGAACTAAAACTTCGTTGAAGAAACGGTTTTACATTAGTCTTTCTTCAATGCGAAAAATCCAGAAAAGTCTAAAAAAATTTATCAGAGTCTAAAGAAAACCGCTATTTAAGTGGTGGTTCTGAACAGTTTCGCAAATCGTTGCAATCTGGTTGCCAACGTCTTTTAACATGATCTGCGCCAGGCATGCATTCGTTTTTCTCCCCTGAACAATAGTAAATCTTTAATACCTTCTCACGAAAGTTTAGTTTTTAGCACACCTTTTCGTGATTATCACTTCCTATTTCAAAAGGCCATTATTTTCCAGTTCCATTTTTTTAGCTTTTGTCTTTTTTTTTTTTTGCGTCGTTTAATTGACTTTTCCACTTTATATTTTTTTTCAATTCATTCGCAGTATTGTTATGGACAAAAAGTCACGGCACCAAAAATGTTATGGTGTTTTTTTTTTTTTTTTTTTTTGAATTTTTAAATTTTTACCTTCTAATTTTCCTAAGTTACCAAAGGGTACCCTACTAATTTACCATAACACCAGAATACTCTTACCACAGAAAAATACTAGTAACAAATAAGTTGTAAAAATTTTGCGTTGTGTTTATTCCGGATTAACCCTTAAAATTCATTTTGAGTAAAGACTGGTAAAAATCATGAACACACAAAATAAATTTAACCATTGAATGATCTAGAAAAACTTATTTATTTAACTATTAATGCAAATTATATATATATCCATTAGTTGAAAAAAAAATCAAAATATATCCAACAAAATTAGAACTATTGTTTTACACATCCAACATTTCTGAGTAATTATTTTGTTAACATCCTTGTAATTACTATTAAATTTAATATTGCAAATCTGGTAAAACATACCAAAATAAACTATAAATTTAAGAACACTACCCTCCCCGGGGAGAAAATAATAAAAAAAAATATAAATTTAACAAATAACACTTTCCACTTCACACAGAATTCATCAATTCAACAAAAAAATATTGCTTAATATTGCACTCAATACCATCATTTAAATACTATTATTGCACATAATAATTTTTATTATTTAATTTTTTTTTCTTTGATTAATGAGATATGGTTTAACCGGATAAAGATAAGTAATGACACATCTACCCTTCTACAAACAAGTTCGTCCTGAGAGAAGCGAGAATGCTCTAATACAAGCACTATTACAAATCATCCTCACTAATGAGTAATTCAAAAAAAAAATTCAATTAAATAATTTCCTGAAGAACTTAATTTTCTTAACCGTTAAGTTAAGTTACAATAATTTTAATAAGGTTATAAATCTTTATTCAATTTAATGCTTTTACTTAATTGATACACCAAAGAAAAATGATTTCTATAGAGTTAGGATAAAGTTATCAACTACAAAAAATTTAAGGTTCAACAAATTAAGTTAATTCAATCATTTTAACTGCAGAAATCTATAATATTTAACTAACCAAGAATTAATCAAAAAAAAAAAAAAAAGAAAAGGACTTATCTGTTCGCTGAGCAGTGGGAAAACAAACAACAAAAAAAAAAAAAAAATCCATCGAAGCTCATGAGGAATGCTGGCAGTCTGTTGAATGGAAAAAAAAATGTTCGTCGAGTTGTATGGAGTCATTACGGTAGCCTAGAAGTTCTAGTAGATTTTAGGATGAACAAATGAGGTTCCAATACGGTAAGATAAGTGAAATACAGTTCTGGATTTGGAGATACTAGAAGATTATGATGAACAAATGAGGATCTAAACAGGCCAAATAATTGAATGCAGTCCCGGATATGGAGATACGAGGAAATTAACAGGAACTAACTTTCAAACCAATTCCCTGACATCTTCAGCGGGAAATGAGGAATCAAATTCTAACAGGTTCCGAAAGCAACGGTTGTAAATTAACGCTCTGCTTCAGAGTATAGCGACGAATCATATGGGTGAGCTGGGAGCACGCATCATTTAGCGACGAATCATATAGGTGAGCTGGGAGCACGCATCATTTTTCTAGAAATTTACTTCTGTAAATTTTTAGAATATTTTTTTTTGAGATACACAAACACACAACAAAAAAACTGATGAAAGAATTTCGATTTTTTTTCGAAAACATCAAAAAACTCATCGCGCTCAAAGCGCTTAGCCAAGAGGCCCGTAGGTCTATAGGGGCGAAGCTCCATTTTCTTCGTAGGAGTCAACTGTCGCATCCGGCAGATGGAATTCAAAGGGCAAAAGAAGCGTCAAAAAGTGTAAAAAGTGACCTCGTCCCACAAAACAACCCGTTAAAAGGGAGAGCGCCGGACTGCCAAGTTGGCGCAACCCATTAATCGCCGAAAGTTAAAATGGTTGCAACAACAGCATACCCTCATGTTAACAAACTCGCCAAAACCACTACTTTGAAACCTCAACGGAAAATCTATGTCGCCAAACAAACACCACCTGTGACAGGGGGAAATTAGGAATTTCAACAACCCTGCAAGGGTCCCAACGAAAGAACGCTGAAAACTCGCAAAAAGTGACTTTTCAACCGGAAGGAAGGCATTTCATCCCCCTTTAACTGAATCACAAGCGAAACGAAGAAAAATCTACTAATTAAAGCTCATAACTGAAATGCAATTAAAGTTAGAAAAACGAAAGTTATGCCAAATTAAAGAGGTAATTTTTCTGCAACTAATGATATTAAATACTAAGAAATCAAATTAATTTTTTACATGGAAAACTGAGTTTATTACGTGGAAAAAATACTTATCCATTGTTTGCGTGTACAAGATTGAAGACGCAGTTCGCGTAAACTCGAAAAGCCAAAATATATTACACTAGAATTAATAGGCCCAAAAAGAATATAACCAAACTTGTGTAGCTCAAATTTTGAATAATTACAAATTAAAATTTTGATTTTTATGAATCACTTAAATTAAATTCGCTACACAACATCCCTCCGATGAAGCCAAAAAAATTTTAGGACCCACAGACAATGGAAAAGGTTTATAAGTTACTAAATACGAAGAGAAAAAAAAGAGTACATAATGGCACCACATGTTAATCACAAAGAAGGATACATATACCTATTTATAATTAATCCTACCATAAGTCATGGTTAGCAAATATAAATCCTACCAAAACAATGGTTAGCAAATCCAAATCCTACCATAATTGTATGGTTAGCAAATCCAATCCTACCATAATTGTATGGTTAGAAAATCCAATCCTACCATAATTGTATTGTTAGCAAAGATCCCTTAGTGAACCGAGTAAGAGGGTCAAGAAGTGTCCCTGACACACAGCAAGCATACATCAAAACAAAATAAAAGTGTTGTCAAACAACACGTGACACGCCCTAAAATAAAATGTGAAAAGTAAAATGTAAAATCACGAAACCCCCCAAAGGCAAATCAAGTGAAAAGTGTGTAAAACAAAATATATGTAAATAAACAAACACCACTGAGTATACGAGTGTTTAAAGCAAAACAATTCAAGAGCTACTGGCGCTTGACACAAAATGTAAACAAACTAGTTCTTGCAATCACCCATTGAAGTGACAATATCAACTCAAAAGTACGCTTAAGGAAAAAGTGTACCGTATAAATCCTAAGTTTCCCTAACACACAGAATTTCACTTTCCTAAGAACTGACATCCCACCAATACGAGAGGGCAAACGAGTAAACACCGCGACTGTACAGCGCAGACTAAACTACTAATAAATCCTTGGCATAAGAAAACTAAAACGAGTTGCACTAAGAAGAACAGAAGACAATCACCCCGAAGTGTTGGCTGGAAAACTATCTAGTCAAAAATTCTAACCGAAACAAATCCCGACTACCATGGCTAAAGGATTTCAAGAGAGAGAAAAAAAAAATTTTGAACTTAAGAAAAGGAGAAAAGCGGGGACCAGCCCAGCAAAACCTCCAAAAAAAAACAAACCCGGGCTATTGAGACTAGAAAGTTCCAAGCCAAGACAACTTGATCATAACCTCACATGCCAAAACATGTAAAATCCAAATGCAACACTCGACCAATGATAAGCCAAGAAGACTACACAACTATACTAATTGATTAAAAATTTAGCTACAAGAATACAATTACCAGAAACAAATAATAATTTAACCAAAATTGTATACAAAACACACTATTTCTCAAAATGATTTCATTTCACTTTTTCGACACAAAACCATGTGTATCTCTAGGCCTCAGATGGTAAGGTGAATCGTGTGACGAGTTCTTTACATTATCTGTCAAAATTGAGTCATCCTTTTGAAGTGTGGGAAAAATAATTCTCTCTGGTACCTTCGTGAGTCTGTCCACGTGTATCGTCTGAATCCGATCAGGATTTGTAATTGAAGAGATTTTATAGATAACTTTAGTCACTTTCTCAATAACCCTGAAAGGTCCCTGATTCAATTTAGAGAGTTTTCTAGCCATACCTGGCTAAACTACTGGAGTGTATAAATACACCAAATCTCCCACTTTTATGTCCTTATCATGAGAATTCTTTCCACGTAAATTTTCTTGCTTATCAGCAGCCTCTGTTAAATTCTGATTGACTAATTTAAAAGCCTTTTGTAATCTCAAAACCAAATCTTTAGAATAATTGTTTGTGTCATCATAAGTTCTAAAATTGGTTTGCAATAATAAATCAATTGGTAAGCACAAATCCCTGCCATATAAAATAAAAGCTGGACATTCCTGAAGTGCACTATGACGACCAGTTCTGTGTGCCAATAAGGCAAAAGGCAGATGTCTATCCCAATCCTCCTGAGTTTGAGAAACTAAGTGGCTAAGTGAATTAATTAAGGTGGCATTTAATCTTTCTACTACACCATCAGACTGTGGATGATAACTCGTAGTAGTAGGTTTAGTAATCCCCAATTTCTTATAAACTTCCATTATAGCTTGAGAAATAAAATTAGTACCTTTATCTGTAACAATGTGCTGAGGTATACCATGAGTTGAAATAAATTGTTCTAATTTCTCAATTATGGATATGGATGTAATGTCCTGCAAAGGATAAGCTTCAGGCCATCGTGAAAAATAGTCAGTTACGACCAAAATATATCTGTTGCCTGCCGTAGTAACTGGAAGGGGACACACTATATCCATCGCAATTCGCTCAATGGGACGGGTAGCCATAGGCATTCTCATAAGGAGAGCCTTATGAGCAGGTCTATGACCCCTCTTCTGGATACAGGAGTGACAGGACTTAATGTAATTGTGCACCTGTTTATGCATACCCTTCCAGAAAAAAGACTTTTGAACCCTATGAAGTGTTCCGTGATAGCCTGAGTGTGCAGCAGTAGGAGAATCATGATGCTCCTGCAAAATTCTTAATACTAGTGTTTTAGGAACAACTAGTCTATCTTGTTTCTGCCAACGTGACTTTGGTTTCTTGTATTTGCAATACAAAACATCTTCCTTTACAAAAAATATCTGAGAATTAGGTGTAGGAGACTTATTATTCTGAAGATCATTTACAATCTGTTGGCAAGAAGGATCAGAAGCTTGTTCTTTTTTGAATAATTCCAACAATTCAGGAGTAATGGAAGTTTGAATTAACTTTGTAACATTTACTGCTCTAGATAAATAGTCTGCTGTTAAATTTAATCTACCTGGTTTGTGAACAATCTTATAATCAAACTGGGATAAACCCATAATCCAACGTGCAATTCTAGAAGTGGGATCTTTAAGTTTTAAAACATGAGATAATGAAGCTTGATCAGAATATACTGTAAATGGTTTACCAAGAAGATATTGTCTAAAATGTGCTGTGGCCCAAACAACTGCCAAAATTTCCCTCTCTACAGTACTATAACGTGTTTCAGGACCTTTTAATTTTCTACTAGCATAACAAATTGGATGTTGGAAACCGTTAGAATCTTCTTGACACAAGACAGCACCCAGTGCATAATTAGAAGCATCTGTACACAAGGAAAAAGGTTTAAGAAAATTAGGTAAAGCCAAAATGGGTTCATTCAGAAGTTCAGCTTTTAGAATATCAAAAGCATGCTGAGCTTCATGTGACCAATAAAATGGAACTTTATCTTTAGTGAGCTGAGTTAAAGGAAGTGCCTTTTGGGCAAAATTTGGAATGAACCTTCTGTAAAAGCCAATAAGGCCTAAAAATCGCCTAACTTCTTTTCTATTTTTAGGTGCAATAAAACTCTGAATGGTCTTTAAATTTTTATCATCAGGCTGTATAATACCCTTGGTAACTTTATATCCCAAATACGTAATTTGTTCTTTCAGAAACTGACATTTAGAAGGTTTAAGTTTTAAATTATGCTGTTTTAGTCTATCAAAAACTAACTTCAATTTTTCCAAATGTTCATAAAAAGTTTTAGAAGCAATGACAATATCATCAATGTAAATCCCTATTTTTAATGGTGAAAGATTGGCCAAAACTATAGACATCAACCTTTTAAAGGAACTAGGAGCATTTCGCATACCAAAAGGTGTTCGTAACCACTCATAGTGCCCAGAAGGAGTCGAGAAACCACTTTTGAAGGTGTCATCAGGATGAATTTTCATCTGGAAAAACCCTGAAGTTAAATCAAGTGTGGAAAAATAATTCGAATCTCCTAACTGTTCTATCAATTCAATCATGGAAGGCAGAGGAAAACTGTCTTCTATCGTTTTCTCATTCAACTTGCGGAAGTCAGTGACTAAACGGTAGGTGTTATCCGCTTTCTTAACAAATAAAACAGGAGCACTGTAAGGGCTGTCACTTTCTTGAATGATGTTGGCTTCAAGCAGCTCTGCCACCTGTCTATCTAATTCATCCCTGAGATGGTAAGGTACTTGGTAAGGCTTTTGCCTAACAGGAATATTATCACGCAAGTTGATGTTGTGTAAGATGGTGTCACACCCAGTTAACTCAGTGACTGAGGCAGCAAAGATGTTACTATACTGATTGAGAAGGTGTGATAAATGTTGTTGTTGCTGCTCAGGTAAATGTGTAAGATCAAATTCACCACCCCAAGACTCGAAATCCTCACCTGTTTCTATGGTGGTATTGTTTACAAGTTCAGAGTTATGTGTGATGACATTCACAGGTTGGGTACTGGCCAATTTCATTCCTTTATTGAGATGTAGTGTATTCGGTGAAAAATTTGCAATTTTGATATAAAATTCGTTAGATGAAGAAGTCTGATTAACTGACCTGGCTATGGAAAATTGACTTTGAGCATGTTCTATTAAAGGTTCAATTAAGACAGTATCAGTAGTGAAACTTTCAGAACGAGCAGTGAGCTTAATGATATTTTCAGAAAAAGGTGGTAATTTATGTTTGGTTACAGAGTAACAAAATGACTGAGAAACTGAAGTTGAGAAAACATTACTATTCATAGCACTAGGCTGACTTAGATTCCATTTAAGAATTACATTTGATCCTAAGAGTTGAGAAGTGGAGAAATCCAAATGCATATTGTGGTCTGCAAGAAATTTAGTTCCTAATAAGACACCATACTGAGATGAAACAGGTGTGTCAGTAATTAAAAATTCTGTTTCAAAATATTGTTGTTGAAATTCTATTGTTAAATTCATTTTCTTATTTATTTTTACTTTTTCTGCAGCAATACCCTTTAAATATATGTTACATGAATCCAATGAGAGTTTATTTCCAAAACATTGAATGTATTTAGCTTCTATGATGTTTACAGTTGCCCCCGAGTCCAATAAAAACTTTACTTTATTCCCCAAAATAGATCCCTCAACAATAGGCAAAGACGCCTCACTAGTGGATACTGTAAAAACCGATGGCACCTCCAAAAGGGTTTTAGGAGACGAAACGGAGACTGGTTTCTACCCACCCTGAATTAGTTTAAATTAAAACTTGGTGCTTGGGGATTCAAAGCATTTGTAGCCACACTTGTGGTATTTGGAGCACCCGAAACAGCTGGTGTGGTGTTATTAGAATGTCTCCTGGCTGTTTGGTTATTTCGAAATCTCTGTCGACCCTGTCTAGAGTGCTGATTAGGCACAATATTCGCATAGCAGTCCCTGCTAACATGCCCTATTCTGTTGCATCTGTAACAACGAGGCTGTATGGGTCTTGAACGAGTACCTTGTGATATTAAACTCTGCACCTGTGTTTGGAGAGAGCCCATCATTTTTGTAAGCTGAGCTATATTTTCCTGCTGCATCTTAATAGCTGTAGTGAGCTCTGAGTTGTTTACTGATGGTGGTGTAACTGATTTCTCGACTGCTGGCTTAGCAGCATTCACTGCTCTAACCTCAGCTGTTGCAAAATCACTACTAGCATGGCTCTTAGCCCACATGTCTTCCTCAATAATTGCATGCTGTTTAGCAGATGCAAAAGTTTTGTGATTCTGTGGCAGCAACAAGCGTCGCAAATGCAACTGCAATCCTTCGATAAACACTGACAGAAGTAAATCCTGCCTCTGTGCTTCTGCTGCAGGGTCACTGCTTCTTTCCACTGGTACAGTTTTCTACGAAAGAGCCTCTATACGTGCTGCAAATTGTCGCACTGACTCGTGTGGTTTCTGAAAAGCCTGAATAAGAGCACGGATGTTAGAGTGCAAATTGTGCACTGAACTGAACCTCTCTTTCAACGCTTTCACGACATAGTCAAGACTGGCTTCTTTCTTTAACCTAGGATTATTCCTAATTAATTCTGCAGCCTCACCTGCCACCTTGACTCTGATCACTGTTAACTTGTCTTCATCTGACCAACCCACATGAATGGCAATGAGATCAATCCTATCTAAGAAGTCATTCAGACTAATTCCCTTGTCTGCACCTGAGAACAGAGGAACAGAATCCAGAGGATCAGAACCAAAAACTGATAGAGCCATTACTTCTTGACTCTCCTCCCAGTCTATTGCACTATTACTAGCCGCTCTGGCTGCTCGTTTTGACACTTTCTTTGGCATTTTAAACCGCGATCAGCAATTGCCAGCACATAAAGTAGGGATGTATCCCAATGTGTGATTAACACGCGTGCCTTTTAACCTTATGTTGCAAACATACAGTTGCAAAAGTGTGAAACAGTAATCCTCAAAATCAATATGTAAAAATGCAATACAAAATTTTGCACAAAAGAAAATACTTAACTAAACAGGTACTGCGTCAAAATGTTTGTGTTGGATACAATAGTTTTAAAGTCCAAATGTGTATCAGTAGTACATATCTGGTATGCAACCTCAAAAAATAAATATAAAATAAGCACAGTAATACGACCACTGTATAGGCCTGTCACTGTAACTAACTAACGAGTAGGGTTTCAGTAAAACGTCTAGACATGTGGAAGAAAACTTTCACATAAATATGCAATAGTACACATGACAATCACCAGTCTCAAGTCAAAATTAAGTTCCACTATAAGTGCAAGCCAAAGGTGGTGCAAAAATAAACAGCACAACAAAAATTGTTAAGTGCTAAAATTTTGTTCGAAGGTTCACGGCACCAATAATGTTATGGACAAAAAGTCACGGCACCAAAAATGTTATGGTGTATTTTTTTTTTTTTTTTTTTGAATTTTTAAATTTTTACCTTCTAATTTTTTTAAGTTACCAAAGGGTACCCTACTAATTTACCATAACACCAGAATACTCTTACCACAGAAAAATACTAGTAACAAATAAGTTGTAAAAATTTTGCGTTGTGTTTATTCCGGATTAACCCTTAAAATTCATTTTGAGTAAAGACTGGTAAAAATCATGAACACACAAAATAAATTTAACCATTGAATGATCTAGAAAAACTTATTTATTTAACTATTAATGCAAATTATATATATATCCATTAGTTGAAAAAAAATCAAAATATATCCAACAAAATTAGAACTATTGTTTTACACATCCAACATTTCTGAGTAAGTATTTTGTTAACATCCTTGTAATTACTATTAAATTTAATATTTGAAATCTGGTAAAACATACCAAAATAAACTATAAATTTAAGAACACTACCCTCCCCGGGGAGAAAATAATAAAAAAAATATAAATTTAACAAATTACACTTTGCACTTCACACAGAATTCATCAATTCAACAAAAAAATATTGCTTAATATTGCACTCAATACCATCATTTAAATACTATTATTGCACATAATAATTTTTATTATTTAATTTTTTTCTTTGATTAATTAGATATGGTTTAAACGGATAAAGATGAGTAATGACACATCTACCCTTCTACAAACAAGTTCGTCCTGAGAGAAGCGAGAATGCTCTAATACAAGCACTATTACAAATCATCCTCACTAATGAGTAATTCAAAAAAAAAATTCAATTCAATAATTTTCTGGAGAACTTAATTTTCTTAACCATTAAGTTAAGTTACAATAATTTTAATAAGGTTATAAATCTTTATTCAATTTAATGCTTTTACTTAATTGATACACCAAAGAAAAATGATTTCTATAGAGTTAGGATAAAGTTATCAACTACAAAAAATTTAAGGTTCAACAAATTAAGTTAATTCAATCATTTTAACTGAAGAAATCTATAATATTTAACTAACCAAGAATTAACCAAAAAAAAAAAAAAGAAAAGGACTTATCTGTTCGCTGAGCAGTGGGAAAACAAACAACAAAAAAAAAAAAAAAAATCCATCGAAGCTCATGAGGAATGCTGGCAGTCTGTTGAATGGAAAAAAAAATGTTCGTCGAGTTGTATGGAGTCATTACGGTAGCCTAGAAGTTCTAGTAGATTTTAGGATGAACAAATGAGGTTCCAATACGGTAAGATAAGTGAAATACAGTTCTGGATTTGGAGACGTTAGAAGATTATGATGAACAAATGAGGATCTAAACAGGCCAAATAATTGAATACAGTCCCGGATATGGAGATACGAGGAAATTAACAGGAACTAACTTTCAAACCAATTCCCTGACATCTTCAGCGGGAAATGAGGAATCAAATTCTAACAGGTTCCGAAAGCAACGGTTGTAAATTAACGCTCTGTTTCAGAGTATAGCGACGAATCATATGGGTGAGCTGGGAGCACGCATCATTTAGCGACGAATCATATAGGTGAGCTGGGAGCACGCATCATTTTTCTAGAAATTTACTTCTGTATATTTTTTTTTGAGATACACAAACACACAACAAAAAAACTGATGAAAGAATTTCGATTTTTTTTCGAAAACATCAAAAAAATCATCGCGCTCAAAGCGCTTAGCCAAGAGGCCCGTAGGTCTATAGGGGCGAAGCTCCATTTTCTTCGTAGGAGTCAACTGTCGCATCCGGCAGATGGAATTCAAGGGGCAAAAGAAGCGTCAAAAAGTGTAAAAAGTGACCTCGTCCCACAAAACAACCCGTTAAAAGGGAGAGCGCCGGACTGCCAAGTTGGCGCAACCCATTAATCGCCGAAAGTTAAAATGGTTGCAACAACAGCATACCCTCATGTTAACAAACTCGCCAAAACCACTACTTTGAAACCTCAACGGAAAATCTATGTCGCCAAACAAACACCACCTGTGACAGGGGGAAATTAGGAATTTCAACAACCCTGCAAGGGTCCCAACGAAAGAACGCTGAAAACTCGCAAAAAGTGACTTTTCAACCGGAAGGAAGGCATTTCATCCCCCTTTAACTAAATCACAAGCGAAACGAAGAAAAATCTACTAATTAAAGCTCATAACTGAAATGCAATTAAAGTTAGAAAAACGAAAGTTATGCCAAATTAAAGAGCTAATTTTTCTGCAACTAATGATATTAAATACTAAGAAATCAAATTAATTTTTGACATGGAAAACTGAGTTTATTACGTGGAAAAAATACTTATCCATTGTTTGCGTGTACAAGATTGAAGACGCAGTTCGCGTAAACTCGAAAAGCCAAAATATATTACATTAGAATTAATAGGCCCAAAAAGAATATAACCAAACTTGTGTAGCTCAAATTTTGAATAATTACAAATTAAAATTTTGATTTTTATGAATCACTTAAATTAAATTCGCTACACAACATCCCTCCGATGAAGCCAAAAAAATTTTAGGACCCACAGACAATGGAAAAGGTTTATAAGTTACTAAATACGAAGAGAAAAAAAAAGAGTACATAATGGCACCACATGTTAATCACAAAGAAGGATACATATACCTATTTATAATTAATCCTACCATAAGTCATGGTTAGCAAATATAAATCCTACCAAAACAATGGTTAGCAAATCCAAATCCTACCATAATTGTATGGTTAGCAAATCCAATCCTACCATAATTGTATGGTTAGAAAATCCAATCCTACCATAATTGTATGGTTAGCAAAGATCCCTTAGTGAACCGAGTAAGAGGGTCAAGAAGTGTCCCTGACACACAGCAAGCATACATCAAAACAAAATAAAAGTGTTGTCGAACAACACGTGACACGCCCTAAAATAAAATGTGAAAAGTAAAATGTAAAATCACGAAACCCCCCAAAGGCAAATCAAGTGAAAAGTGTGTAAAACAAAATATATGTAAATAAACAAACACCACTGAGTATACGAGTGTTTAAAGCAAAACAATTCAAGAGCTACTGGCGCTTGACACAAAATGTAAACAAACTAGTTCTTGCAATCACCCATTGAAGTGACAATATCAACTCAAAAGTACGCTTAAGGAAAAAGTGTACCGTATAAATCCTAAGTTTCCCTAACACACAGAATTTCACTTTCCTAAGAACTGACATCCCACCAATACGAGAGGGCAAACGAGTAAACACCGCGACTGTACAGCGCAGACTAAACTACTAATAAATCCTTGGCATAAGAAAACTAAAACGAGTTGCACTAAGAAGAACAGAAGACAATCACCCCGAAGTGTTGGCTGGAAAACTATCTAGTCAAAAATTCTAACCGAAACAAATCCCGACTACCATGGCTAAAGGATTTCAAGAGAGAGAAAAAAAAATTTTTGAACTTAAGAAAAGGAGAAAAGCGGGGACCAGCCCAGCAAAACCTCCAAAAAAAAACAAACCCGGGCTATTGAGACTAGAAAGTTCCAAGCCAAGACAACTTGATCATAACCTCACATGCCAAAACATGTAAAATCCAAATGCAACACTCGACCAATGATAAGCCAAGAAGACTACACAACTATACTAATTGATTAAAAATTCAGCTACAAGAATACAATTACCAGAAACAAATAATAATTTAACCAAAATTGTATACAAAACACACTATTTCTCAAAATGATTTCATTTCACTTTTTCGACACAAAACCATGTGTATCTCTAGGCCTCAGATGGTAAGGTGAATCGTGTGACGAGTTCTTTACATTATCTGTCAAAATTGAGTCATCCTTTTGAAGTGTGGGAAAAATAATTCTCTCTGGTACCTTTGTGAGTCTGTCCACGTGTATCGTCTGAATCCGATCAGGATTTGTAATTGAAGAGATTTTATAGATAACTTTAGTCACTTTCTCAATAACCCTGAAAGGTCCCTGATTCAATTTAGAGAGTTTTCTAGCCATACCTGGCTAAACTACTGGAGTGTATAAATACACCAAATCTCCCACTTTTATGTCCTTATCATGAGAATTCTTTCCACGTAAATTTTCTTGCTTATCAGCAGCCTCTGTTAAATTCTGATTGACTAATTTAAAAGCCTTTTGTAATCTCAAAACCAAATCTTTAGAATAATTGTTTGTGTCATCATAAGTTCTAAAATTGGTTTGCAATAATAAATCAATTGGTAAGCACAAATCCCTGCCATATAAAATAAAAGCTGGACATTCCTGAAGTGCACTATGACGACCAGTTCTGTGTGCCAATAAGGCAAAAGGCAGATGTCTATCCCAATCCTCCTGAGTTTGAGAAACTAAGTGGCTAAGTGAATTAATTAAGGTGGCATTTAATCTTTCTACTACACCATCAGACTGTGGATGATAACTCGTAGTAGTAGGTTTAGTAATCCCCAATTTCTTATAAACTTCCATTATAGCTTGAGAAATAAAATTAGTACCTTTATCTGTAACAATGTGCTGAGGTATACCATGAGTTGAAATAAATTGTTCTAATTTCTCAATTATGGATATGGATGTAATGTCCTGCAAAGGATAAGCTTCAGGCCATCGTGAAAAATAGTCAGTTACGACCAAAATATATCTGTTGCCTGCCGTAGTAACTGGAAGGGGACACACTATATCCATCGCAATTCGCTCAATGGGACGGGTAGCCATAGGCATTCTCATAAGGAGAGCCTTATGAGCAGGTCTATGACCCCTCCTCTGGATACAGGAGTGACAGGACTTAATGTAATTGTGCACCTGTTTATGCATACCCTTCCAGAAAAAAGACTTTTGAACCCTATGAAGTGTTCTGTGATAGCCTGAGTGTGCAGCAGTAGGAGAATCATGATGCTCCTGCAAAATTCTTAATACTAGTGTTTTAGGAACAACTAGTCTATCTTGTTTCTGCCAACGTGACTTTGGTTTCTTGTATTTGCAATACAAAACATCTTCCTTTACAAAAAATATCTGAGAATTAGGTGTAGGAGACTTATTATTCTGAAGATCATTTACAATCTGTTGGCAAGAAGGATCAGAAGCTTGTTCTTTTTTGAATAATTCCAACAATTCAGGAGTAATGGAAGTTTGAATTAACTTTGTAACATTTACTGCTCTAGATAAATAGTCTGCTGTTAAATTTAATCTACCTGGTTTGTGAACAATCTTATAATCAAACTGGGATAAACCCATAATCCAACGTGCAATTCTAGAAGTGGGATCTTTAAGTTTTAAAACATGAGATAATGAAGCTTGATCAGAATATACTGTAAATGGTTTACCAAGAAGATATTGTCTAAAATGTGCTGTGGCCCAAACAACTGCCAAAATTTCCCTCTCTACAGTACTATAACGTGTTTCAGGACCTTTTAATTTTCTACTAGCATAACAAATTGGATGTTGGAAACCGTTAGAATCTTCTTGACACAAGACAGCACCCAGTGCATAATTAGAAGCATCTGTACACAAGGAAAAAGGTTTAAGAAAATTAGGTAAAGCCAAAATGGGTTCATTCAGAAGTTCAGCTTTTAGAATATCAAAAGCATGCTGAGCTTCATGTGACCAATAAAATGGAACTTTATCTTTAGTGAGCTGAGTTAAAGGAAGTGCCTTTTGGGCAAAATTTGGAATGAACCTTCTGTAAAAGCCAATAAGGCCTAAAAATCGCCTAACTTCTTTTCTATTTTTAGGTGCAATAAAACTCTGAATGGTCTTTAAATTTTTATCATCAGGCTGTATAATACCCTTGGTAACTTTATATCCCAAATACGTAATTTGTTCTTTCAGAAACTGACATTTAGAAGGTTTAAGTTTTAAATTATGCTGTTTTAGTCTATCAAAAACTAACTTCAATTTTTCCAAATGTTCATAAAAAGTTTTAGAAGCAATGACAATATCATCAATGTAAATCCCTATTTTTAATGGTGAAAGATTGGCCAAAACTATAGACATCAACCTTTTAAAGGAACTAGGAGCATTTCGCATACCAAAAGGTGTTCGTAACCACTCATAGTGCCCAGAAGGAGTCGAGAAACCACTTTTGAAGGTGTCATCAGGATGAATTTTCATCTGGAAAAACCCTGAAGTTAAATCAAGTGTGGAAAAATAATTCGAATCTCCTAACTGTTCTATCAATTCAATCATGGAAGGCAGAGGAAAACTGTCTTCTATCGTTTTCTCATTCAACTTGCGGAAGTCAGTGACTAAACGGTAGGTGTTATCCGCTTTCTTAACAAATAAAACAGGAGCACTGTAAGGGCTGTCACTTTCTTGAATGATGTTGGCTTCAAGTAGCTCTGCCACCTGTCTATCTAATTCATCCCTGAGATGGTAAGGTACTTGGTAAGGCTTTTGCCTAACAGGAATATTATCACGCAAGTTGATGTTGTGTAAGATGGTGTCACACCCAGTTAACTCAGTGACTGAGGCAGCAAAGATGTTACTATACTGATTGAGAAGGTGTGATAAATGTTGTTGTTGCTGCTCAGGTAAATGTGTAAGATCAAATTCACCACCCCAAGACTCGGAAATCCTCACCTGTTTCTATGGTGGTATTGTTTACAAGTTCAGAGTTATGTGTGATGACATTCACAGGTTGGGTACTGGCCAATTTCATTCCTTTATTGAGATGTAGTGTATTCGGTGAAAAATTTGCAATTTTGATATAAAATTCGTTAGATGAAGAAGTCTGATTAACTGACCTGGCTATGGAAAATTGACTTTGAGCATGTTCTATTAAAGGTTCAATTAAGACAGTATCAGTAGTGAAACTTTCAGAACGAGCAGTGAGCTTAATGATATTTTCAGAAAAAGGTGGTAATTTATGTTTGGTTACAGAGTAACAAAATGACTGAGAAACTGAAGTTGAGAAAACATTACTATTCATAGCACTAGGCTGACTTAGATTCCATTTAAGAATTACATTTGATCCTAAGAGTTGAGAAGTGGAGAAATCCAAATGCATATTGTGGTCTGCAAGAAATTTAGTTCCTAATAAGACACCATACTGAGATGAAAGAGGTGTGTCAGTAATTAAAAATTCTGTTTCAAAATATTGTTGTTGAAATTCTATTGTTAAATTCATTTTCTTATTTATTTTTACTTTTTCTGCAGCAATACCCTTTAAATATATGTTACATGAATCCAATGAGAGTTTATTTCCAAAACATTGAATGTATTTAGCTTCTATGGTGTTTACAGTTGCCCCCGAGTCCAATAAAAACTTTACTTTATTCCCCAAAATAGATCCCTCAACAATAGGCAAAGACGCCTCACTAGTGGATACTGTAAAAACCGATGGCACCTCCAAAAGGGTTTTAGGAGACGAAACGGAGACTGGTTTCTACCCACCCTGAATTAGTTTAAATTAAAACTTGGTGCTTGGGGATTCAAAGCATTTGTAGCCACACTTGTGGTATATGGAGCACCCGAAACAGCTGGTGTGGTGTTATTAGAATGTCTCCTGGCTGTTTGGTTATTTCGAAATCTCTGTCGACCCTGTCTAGAGTGCTGATTAGGCACAATATTCGCATAGCAGTCCCTGCTAACATGCCCTATTCTGTTGCATCTGTAACAACGAGGCTGTATGGGTCTTGAACGAGTACCTTGTGATATTAAACTCTGCACCTGTGTTTGGAGAGAGCCCATCATTTTTGTAAGCTGAGCTATATTTTCCTGCTGCATCTTAATAGCTGTAGTGAGCTCTGAGTTGTTTACTGATGGTGGTGTAACTGATTTCTCGACTGCTGGCTTAGCAGCATTCACTGCTCTAACCTCAGCTGTTGCAAAATCACTACTAGCATGGCTCTTAGCCCACATGTCTTCCTCAATAATTGCATGCTGTTTAGCAGATGCAAAAGTTTTGTGATTCTGTGGCAGCAACAAGCGTCGCAAATGCAACTGCAATCCTTCGATAAACACTGACAGAAGTAAATCCTGCCTCTGTGCTTCTGCTGCAGGGTCACTGCTTCTTTCCACTGGTACAGTTTTCTACGAAAGAGCCTCTATACGTGCTGCAAATTGTCGCACTGACTCGTGTGGTTTCTGAAAAGCCTGAATAAGAGCACGGATGTTAGAGTGCAAATTGTGCACTGAACTGAACCTCTCTTTCAACGCTTTCACGACATAGTCAAGACTGGCTTCTTTCTTTAACCTAGGATTATTCCTAATTAATTCTGCAGCCTCACCTGCCACCTTGACTCTGATCACTGTTAACTTGTCTTCATCTGACCAACCCACATGAGTGGCAATGAGATCAATCCTATCTAAGAAGTCATTCAGACTAATTCCCTTGTCTGCACCTGAGAACAGAGGAACAGAATCCAGAGGATCAGAACCAAAAACTGATAGAGCCATTACTTCTTGACTCTCCTCCCAGTCTATTGCACTATTACTAGCCGCTCTGGCTGCTCGTTTTGACACTTTCTTTGGCATTTTAAACCGCGATCAGCAATTGCCAGCACATAAAGTAGGGATGTATCCCAATGTGTGATTAACACGCGTGCCTTTTAACCTTATGTTGCAAACATACAGTTGCAAAAGTGTGAAACAGTAATCCTCAAAATCAATATGTAAAAATGCAATACAAAATTTTGCACAAAAGAAAATACTTAACTAAACAGGTACTGCGTCAAAATGTTTGTGTTGGATACAATAGTTTTAAAGTCCAAATGTGTATCAGTAGTACATATCTGGTATGCAACCTCAAAAAATAAATATAAAATAAGCACAGTAATACGACCACTGTATAGGCCTGTCACTGTAACTAACTAACGAGTAGGGTTTCAGTAAAACGTCTAGACATGTGGAAGAAAACTTTCACATAAATATGCAATAGTACACATGACAATCACCAGTCTCAAGTCAAAATTAAGTTCCACGATAAGTGCAAGCCAAAGGTGGTGCAAAAATAAACAGCACAACAAAAATTGTTAAGTGCTAAAATTTTGTTCGAAGGTTCACGGCACCAATAATGTTATGGACAAAAAGTCACGGCACCAAAAATGTTATGGTGTTTTTTTTTTTTTTTTTTTTTTTTTTTGAATTTTTAAATTTTTACCTTCTAATTTTCCTAAGTTACCAAAGGGTACCCTACTAATTAACCATAACACCAGAATACTCTTACCACAGAAAAATACTAGTAACAAATAAGTTGTAAAAATTTTGCGTTGTGTTTATTCCGGATTAACCCTTAAAATTCATTTTGAGTAAAGACTGGTAAAAATCATGAACACACAAAATAAATTTAACCATTGAATGATCTAGAAAAACTTATTTATTTAACTATTAATGCAAATTATATATATATCCATTAGTTGAAAAAAAATCAAAATATATCCAACAAAATTAGAACTATTGTTTTACACATCCAACATTTCTGAGTAATTATTTTGTTAACATCCTTGTAATTACTATTAAATTTAATATTTGAAATCTGGTAAAACATACCAAAATAAACTATAAATTTAAGAACACTACCCTCCCCGGGGAGAAAATAATAAAAAAAAATATAAATTTAACAAATTACACTTTCCACTTCACACAGAATTCATCAATTCAACAAAAAAATATTGCTTAATATTGCACTCAATACCATCATTTAAATACTATTATTGCACATAATAATTTTTATTATTTAATTTTTTTTCTTTGATTAATTAGATATGGTTTAAACGGATAAAGATGAGTAATGACACATCTACCCTTCTACAAACAAGTTCGTCCTGAGAGAAGCGAGAATGCTCTAATACAAGCACTATTACAAATCATCCTCACTAATGAGTAATTCAAAAAAAAAAATTCAATTCAATAATTTTCTGGAGAACTTAATTTTCTTAACCATTAAGTTAAGTTACAATAATTTTAATAAGGTTATAAATCTTTATTCAATTTACTGCTTTTACTTAATTGATACACCAAAGAAAAATGATTTCTATAGAGTTAGGATAAAGTTATCAACTACAAAAAATTTAAGGTTCAACAAATTAAGTTAATTCAATCATTTTAACTGAAGAAATCTATAATATTTAACTAACCAAGAATTAACCAAAAAAAAAAAAAAAAGAAAAGAACTTATCTGTTCGCTGAGCAGAGGGAAAACAAACAACAAAAAAAAATCCATCGAAGCTCATGAGGAATGCTGGCAGTCTGTTGAATGGAAAAAAAATGTTCGTCGAGTTGTATGGAGTCATTACGGTAGCCTAGAAGTTCTAGTAGATTTTAGGATGAACAAATGAGGTTCCAATACGGTAAGATAAGTGAAATACAGTTCTGGATTTGGAGATGTTAGAAGATTATGATGAACAAATGAGGATCTAAACAGGCCAAATAATTGAATACAGTCCCGGATATGGAGATACGAGGAAATTAACAGGAACTAACTTTCAAACCAATTCCCTGACATCTTCAGCGGGAAATGAGGAATCAAATTCTAACAGGTTCCGAAAGCAACGGTTGTAAATTAACGCTCTGTTTCAGAGTATAGCGACGAATCATATGGGTGAGCTGGGAGCACGCATCATTTAGCGACGAATCATATAGGTGAGCTGGGAGCACGCATCATTTTTCTAGAAATTTACTTCTGTATATTTTTTTTTGAGATACACAAACACACAACAAAAAAACTGATGAAAGAATTTCGATTTTTTTTCGAAAACATCAAAAAAATCATCGCGCTCAAAGCGCTTAGCCAAGAGGCCCGTAGGTCTATAGGGGCGAAGCTCCATTTTCTTCGTAGGAGTCAACTGTCGCATCCGGCAGATGGAATTCAAAGGGCAAAAGAAGCGTCAAAAAGTGTAAAAAGTGACCTCGTCCCACAAAACAACCCGTTAAAAGGGAGAGCGCCGGACTGCCAAGTTGGCGCAACCCATTAATCGCCGAAAGTTAAAATGGTTGCAACAACAGCATACCCTCATGTTAACAAACTCGCCAAAACCACTACTTTGAAACCTCAACGGAAAATCTATGTCGCCAAACAAACACCACCTGTGACAGGGAGAAATTAGGAATTTCAACAACCCTGCAAGGGTCCCAACGAAAGAACGCTGAAAACTCGCAAAAAGTGACTTTTCAACCGGAAGGAAGGCATTTCATCCCCCTTTAACTAAATCACAAGCGAAACGAAGAAAAATCTACTAATTAAAGCTCATAACTGAAATGCAATTAAAGTTAGAAAAACGAAAGTTATGCCAAATTAAAGAGCTAATTTTTCTGCAACTAATGATATTAAATACTAAGAAATCAAATTAATTTTTGACATGGGAAACTGAGTTTATTACGTGGAAAAAATACTTATCCATTGTTTGCGTGTACAAGATTGAAGACGCAGTTCGCGTAAACTCGAAAAGCCAAAATATATTACACTAGAATTAATAGGCCCAAAAAGAATATAACCAAACTTGTGTAGCTCAAATTTTGAATAATTACAAATTAAAATTTTGATTTTTATGAATCACTTAAATTAAATTCGCTACACAACATCCCTCCGATGAAGCCAAAAAAATTTTAGGACCCACAGACAATGGAAAAGGTTTATAAGTTACTAAATACGAAGAGAAAAAAAAAAGAGTACATAATGGCACCACATGTTAATCACAAAGAAGGATACATATACCTATTTATAATTAATCCTACCATAAGTCATGGTTAGCAAATATAAATCCTACCAAAACAATGGTTAGCAAATCCAAATCCTACCATAATTGTATGGTTAGCAAATCCAATCCTACCATAATTGTATGGTTAGAAAATCCAATCCTACCATAATTGTATGGTTAGCAAAGATCCCTTAGTGAACCGAGTAAGAGGGTCAAGAAGTGTCCCTGACACACAGCAAGCATACATCAAAACAAAATAAAAGTGTTGTCGAACAACACGTGACACGCCCTAAAATAAAATGTGAAAAGTAAAATGTAAAATCACGAAACCCCCCAAAGGCAAATCAAGTGAAAAGTGTGTAAAACAAAATATATGTAAATAAACAAACACCACTGAGTATACGAGTGTTTAAAGCAAAACAATTCAAGAGCTACTGGCGCTTGACACAAAATGTAAACAAACTAGTTCTTGCAATCACCCATTGAAGTGACAATATCAACTCAAAAGTACGCTTAAGGAAAAAGTGTACCGTATAAATCCTAAGTTTCCCTAACACACAGAATTTCACTTTCCTAAGAACTGACATCCCACCAATACGAGAGGGCAAACGAGTAAACACCGCGACTGTACAGCGCAGACTAAACTACTAATAAATCCTTGGCATAAGAAAACTAAAACGAGTTGCACTAAGAAGAACAGAAGACAATCACCCCGAAGTGTTGGCTGGAAAACTATCTAGTCAAAAATTCTAACCGAAACAAATCCCGACTACCATGGCTAAAGGATTTCAAGAGAGAGAAAAAAAAAATTTTTGAACTTAAGAAAAGGAGAAAAGCGGGGACCAGCCCAGCAAAACCTCCAAAAAAAAAACAAACCCGGGCTATTGAGACTAGAAAGTTCCAAGCCAAGACAACTTGATCATAACCTCACATGCCAAAACATGTAAAATCCAAATGCAACACTCGACCAATGATAAGCCAAGAAGACTACACAACTATACTAATTGATTAAAAATTCAGCTACAAGAATACAATTACCAGAAACAAATAATAATTTAACCAAAATTGTATACAAAACACACTATTTCTCAAAATGATTTCATTTCACTTTTTCGACACAAAACCATGTGTATCTCTAGGCCTCAGATGGTAAGGTGAATCGTGTGACGAGTTCTTTACATTATCTGTCAAAATTGAGTCATCCTTTTGAAGTGTGGGAAAAATAATTCTCTCTGGTACCTTTGTGAGTCTGTCCACGTGTATCGTCTGAATCCGATCAGGATTTGTAATTGAAGAGATTTTATAGATAACTTTAATCACTTTCTCAATAACCCTGAAAGGTCCCTGATTCAATTTAGAGAGTTTTCTAGCCATACCTGGCTAAACTACTGGAGTGTATAAATACACCAAATCTCCCACTTTTATGTCCTTATCATGAGAATTCTTTCCACGTAAATTTTCTTGCTTATCAGCAGCCTCTGTTAAATTCTGATTGACTAATTTAAAAGCCTTTTGTAATCTCAAAACCAAATCTTTAGAATAATTGTTTGTGTCATCATAAGTTCTAAAATTGGTTTGCAATAATAAATCAATTGGTAAGCACAAATCCCTGCCATATAAAATAAAAGCTGGACATTCCTGAAGTGCACTATGACGACCAGTTCTGTGTGCCAATAAGGCAAAAGGCAGATGTCTATCCCAATCCTCCTGAGTTTGAGAAACTAAGTGGCTAAGTGAATTAATTAAGGTGGCATTTAATCTTTCTACTACACCATCAGACTGTGGATGATAACTCGTAGTAGTAGGTTTAGTAATCCCCAATTTCTTATAAACTTCCATTATAGCTTGAGAAATAAAATTAGTACCTTTATCTGTAACAATGTGCTGAGGTATACCATGAGTTGAAATAAATTGTTCTAATTTCTCAATTATGGATATGGATGTAATGTCCTGCAAAGGATAAGCTTCAGGCCATCGTGAAAAATAGTCAGTTACGACCAAAATATATCTGTTGCCTGCCGTAGTAACTGGAAGGGGACGCACTATATCCATCGCAATTCGCTCAATGGAACGGGTAGCCATAGGCATTCTCATAAGGAGAGCCTTATGAGCAGGTCTATGACCCCTCCTCTGGATACAGGAGTGACAGGACTTAATGTAATTGTGCACCTGTTTATGCATACCCTTCCAGAAAAAAGACTTTTGAACCCTATGGAGTGTTCTGTGATAGCCTGAGTGTGCAGCAATAGGAGAATCATGATGCTCCTGCAAAATTCTTAATACTAGTGTTTTAGGAACAACTAGTCTATCTTGTTTCTGCCAACGTGACTTTGGTTTCTTGTATTTGCAATACAAAACATCTTCCTTTACAAAAAATATCTGAGAATTAGGTGTAGGAGACTTATTATTCTGAAGATCATTTACAATCTGTTGGCAAGAAGGATCAGAAGCTTGTTCTTTTTTGAATAATTCCAACGATTCAGGAGTAATGGAAGTTTGAATTAACTGTGTAACATTTACTGCTCTAGATAAATAGTCTGCTGTTAAATTTAATCTACCTGGTTTGTGAACAATCTTATAATCAAACTGGGATAAACCCATAATCCAACGTGCAATTCTAGAAGTGGGGTCTTGAAGTTTTAAAACATGAGATAATGAAGCTTGATCAGAATATACTGTAAATGGTTTACCAAGAAGATATTGTCTAAAATGTGCTGTGGCCCAAACAACTGCCAAAATTTCCCTCTCTACAGTACTATAACGTGTTTCAGGACCTTTTAATTTTCTACTAGCATAACAAATTGGATGTTGGAAACCGTTAGAATCTTCTTGACACAAGACAGCACCCAGTGCATAATTAGAAGCATCTGTACACAAGGAAAAAGGTTTAAGAAAATTAGGTAAAGCCAAAATGGGTTCATTCAGAAGTTCAGCTTTTAGAATATCAAAAGCATGCTGAGCTTCATGTGACCAATAAAATGGAACTTTATCTTTAGTGAGCTGAGTTAAAGGAAGTGCCTTTTGGGCAAAATTTGGAATGAACCTTCTGTAAAAGCCAATAAGGCCTAAAAATCGCCTAACTTCTTTTCTATTTTTAGGTGCAATAAAACTCTGAATGGTCTTTAAATTTTTATCATCAGGCTGTATAATACCCTTGGTAACTTTATATCCCAAATACGTAATTTGTTCTTTCAGAAACTGACATTTAGAAGGTTTAAGTTTTAAATTATGCTGTTTTAGTCTATCAAAAACTAACTTCAATTTTTCCAAATGTTCATAAAAAGTTTTAGAAGCAATGACAATATCATCAATGTAAATCCCTATTTTTAATGGTGAAAGATTGGCCAAAACTATAGACATCAACCTTTTAAAGGAACTAGGAGCATTTCGCATACCAAAAGGTGTTCGTAACCACTCATAGTGCCCAGAAGGAGTCGAGAAACCACTTTTGAAGGTGTCATCAGGATGAATTTTCATCTGGAAAAACCCTGAAGTTAAATCAAGTGTGGAAAAATAATTCGAATCTCCTAACTGTTCTATCAATTCAATCATGGAAGGCAGAGGAAAACTGTCTTCTATCGTTTTCTCATTCAACTTGCGGAAGTCAGTGACTAAACGGTAGGTGTTATCCGCTTTCTTAACAAATAAAACAGGAGCACTGTAAGGGCTGTCACTTTCTTGAATGATGTTGGCTTCAAGCAGCTCTGCCACCTGTCTATCTAATTCATCCCTGAGATGGTAAGGTACTTGGTAAGGCTTTTGCCTAACAGGAATATTATCACGCAAGTTGATGTTGTGTAAGATGGTGTCACACCCAGTTAACTCAGTGACTGAGGCAGCAAAGATGTTACTATACTGATTGAGAAGGTGTGATAAATGTTGTTGTTGCTGCTCAGGTAAATGTGTAAGATCAAATTCACCACCCCAAGACTCGAAATCCTCACCTGTTTCTATGGTGGTATTGTTTACAAGTTCAGAGTTATGTGTGATGACATTCACAGGTTGGGTACTGGCCAATTTCATTCCTTTATTGAGATGTAGTGTATTCGGTGAAAAATTTGCAATTTTGATATAAAATTCGTTAGATGAAGAAGTCTGATTAACTGACCTGGCTATGGAAAATTGACTTTGAGCATGTTCTATTAAAGGTTCAATTAAGACAGTATCAGTAGTGAAACTTTCAGAACGAGCAGTGAGCTTAATGATATTTTCAGAAAAAGGTGGTAATTTATGTTTGGTTACAGAGTAACAAAATGACTGAGAAACTGAAGTTGAGAAAACATTACTATTCATAGCACTAGGCTGACTTAGATTCCATTTAAGAATTACATTTGATCCTAAGAGTTGAGAAGTGGAGAAATCCAAATGCATATTGTGGTCTGCAAGAAATTTAGTTCCTAATAAGGCACCATACTAAGATGAAAGAGGTGTGTCAGTAATTAAAAATTCTGTTTCAAAATATTGTTGTTGAAATTCTATTGTTAAATTCATTTTCTTATTTATTTTTACTTTTTCTGCAGCAATACCCTTTAAATATATGTTACATGAATCCAATGAGAGTTTATTTCCAAAACATTGAATGTATTTAGCTTCTATGGTGTTTACAGTTGCCCCCGAGTCCAATAAAACTTTACTTTATTCCCCAAAATAGATCCCTCAACAATAGGCAAAGACGCCTCACTAGTGGATACTGTAAAAACCGATGGCACCTCCAAAAGGGTTTTAGGAGACGAAACGGAGACTGGTTTCTCCCCACCCTGAATTAGTTTAAATTAAAACTTGGTGCTTGGGGATTCAAAGCATTTGTAGCCACACTTGTGGTATTTGGAGCACCCGAAACAGCTGGTGTGGTGTTATTAGAATGTCTCCTGGCTGTTTGGTTATTTCGAAATCTCTGTCGACCCTGTCTAGAATGCTGATTAGGCACAATATTCGCATAGCAGTCCCTGCTAACATGCCCTATTCTGTTGCATCTGTAACAACGAGGCTGTATGGGTCTTGAACGAGTACCTTGTGATATTAAACTCTGCACCTGTGTTTGGAGAGAGCCCATCATTTTTGTAAGCTGAGCTATATTTTCCTGCTGCATCTTAATAGCTGTGGTGAGCTCTGAGTTGTTTACTGATGGTGGTGTAACTGATTTCTCGACTGCTGGCTTAGCAGCATTCACTGCTCTAACCTCAGCTGTTGCAAAATCACTACTAGCATGGCTCTTAGCCCACATGTCTTCCTCAATAATTGCATGCTGTTTAGCAGATGCAAAAGTTTTGTGATTCTGTGGCAGCAACAAGCGTCGCAAATGCAACTGCAATCCTTCGATAAACACTGACAGAAGTAAATCCTGCCTCTGTGCTTCTGCTGCAGGGTCACTGCTTCTTTCCACTGGTACAGTTTTCTACGAAAGAGCCTCTATACGTGCTGCAAATTGTCGCACTGACTCGTGTGGTTTCTGAAAAGCCTGAATAAGAGCACGGATGTTAGAGTGCAAATTGTGCACTGAACTGAACCTCTCTTTCAACGCTTTCACGACATAGTCAAGACTGGCTTCTTTCTTTAACCTAGGATTATTCCTAATTAATTCTGCAGCCTCACCTGCCACCTTGACTCTGATCACTGTTAACTTGTCTTCATCTGACCAACCCACATGAGTGGCAATGAGATCAATCCTATCTAAGAAGTCATTCAGACTAATTCCCTTGTCTGCACCTGAGAACAGAGGAACAGAATCCAGAGGATCAGAACCAAAAACTGATAGAGCCATTACTTCTTGACTCTCCTCCCAGTCTATTGCACTATTACTAGCCGCTCTGGCTGCTCGTTTTGACACTTTCTTTGGCATTTTAAACCGCGATCAGCAATTGCCAGCACATAAAGTAGGGATGTATCCCAATGTGTGATTAACACGCGTGCCTTTTAACCTTATGTTGCAAACATACAGTTGCAAAAGTATGAAACAGTAATCCTCAAAATCAATATGTAAAAATGCAATACAAAATTTTGCACAAAAGAAAATACTTAACTAAACAGGTACTGCGTGAAAATGTTTGTGTTGGATACAATAGTTTTAAAGTCCAAATGTGTATCAGTAGTACATATCTGGTATGCAACCTCAAAAAATAAATATAAAATAAGCACAGTAATACGACCACTGTATAGGCCTGTCACTGTAACTAACTAACGAGTAGGGTTTCAGTAAAACGTCTAGACATGTGGAAGAAAACTTTCACATAAATATGCAATAGTACACATGACAATCACCAGTCTCAAGTCAAAATTAAGTTCCACTATAAGTGCAAGCCAAATGTGGTGCAAAAATAAACAGCACAACAAAAATTGTTAAGTGCTAAAATTTTGTTCGAAGGTTCACGGCACCAATAATGTTATGGACAAAAAGTCACGGCACCAAAAATGTTATGGTGATTTTTTTTTTTTTTTTGAATTTTTAAATTTTTACCTTCTAATTTTCCTAAGTTACCAAAGGGTACCCTACTAATTTACCATAACACCAGAATACTCTTACCACAGAAAAATACTAGTAACAAATAAGTTGTAAAAATTTTGCGTTGTGTTTATTCCGGATTAACCCTTAAAATTCATTTTGAGTAAAGACTGGTAAAAATCATGAACACACAAAATAAATTTAACCATTGAATGATCTAGAAAAACTTATTTATTTAACTATTAATGCAAATTATATATATATCCATTAGTTGAAAAAAAATCAAAATATATCCAACAAAATTAGAACTATTGTTTTACACATCCAACATTTCTGAGTAATTATTTTGTTAACATCCTTGTAATTACTATTAAATTTAATAATTGAAATCTGGTAAAACATACCAAAATAAACTATAAATTTAAGAACACTACCCTCCCCGGGGGGAAAATAATAAAAAAAAAATATAAATTTAACAAATTACACTTTCCACTTCACACAGAATTCATCAAGTCAACAAAAAAATATTGCTTAATATTGCACTCAATACCATCATTTAAATACTATTATTGCACATAATAATTTTTATTATTTAATTTTTTTTTCTTTGATTAATGAGATATGGTTTAACCGGATAAAGATAAGTAATGACACATCTACCCTTCTACAAACAAGTTCGTCCTGAGAGAAGCGAGAATGCTCTAATACAAGCACTATTACAAATCATCCTCACTAATGAGTAATTCAAAAAAAAATTCAATTAAATAATTTCCTGAAGAACTTAATTTTCTTAACCGTTAAGTTAAGTTACAATAATTTTAATAAGGTTATAAATCTTTATTCAATTTAATGCTTTTACTTAATTGATACACCAAAGAAAAATTATTTCTATAGAGTTAGGATAAAGTTATCAACTACAAAAAATTTAAGGTTCAACAAATTAAGTTAATTCAATCATTTTAACTGCAGAAATCTATAATATTTAACTAACCAAGAATTAATCAAAAAAAAAAAAAAGAAAAGAAAAGAACTTATCTGTTCGCTGAGCAGTGGGAAAACAAACAACAAAAAAAAAAAAATCCATCGAAGCTCATGAGGAATGCTGGCAGTCTGTTGAATGGAAAAAAAAATGTTCGTCGAGTTGTATGGAGTCATTACGGTAGCTTAGAAGTTCTAGTAGATTTTAGAATGAACAAATGAGGTTCCAATACGGTAAGATAAGTGAAATACAGTTCTGGATTTGGAGATACTAGAAGATTATGATGAACAAATGAGGATCTAAACAGGCCAAATAATTGAATACAGTCCCGGATATGGAGATACGAGGAAATTAACAGGAACTAACTTTCAAACCAATTCCCTGACATCTTCAGCGGGAAATGAGGAATCAAATTCTAACAGGTTCCGAAAGCAACGGTTGTAAATTAACGCTCTGCTTCAGAGTATAGCGACGAATCATATGGGTGAGCTGGGAGCACGCATCATTTAGCGACGAATCATATAGGTGAGCTGGGAGCACGCATCATTTTTCTAGAAATTTACTTCTGTATATTTTTCTTGAGATACACAAACACACAACAAAAAAACTGATGAAAGAATTTCGATTTTTTTTTCGAAAACATCAAAAAAATCATCGCGCTCAAAGCGCTTAGCCAAGAGGCCCGTAGGTCTATCGGGGCGAAGCTCCATTTTCTTCGTAGGAGTCAACTGTCGCCTCCGGCAGATGGAATTCAAAGGGCAAAAGAAGCGTCAAAAAGTGTAAAAAGTGACCTCGTCCCACAAAACAACCCGTTAAAAAGGAGAGCGCCGGACTGCCAAGTTGGCGCAACCCATTAATCGCCGAAAGTTAAAATAGATGCTACAACAGCATACCCTCATGTTAACAAACTCGCCAAAACCACTACTTTGAAACCTCAACGGAAAATCTATGTCGCCAAACCCTCGCCAAACAAACACCACCTGTGACAGGGGGAAATTAGGAATTTCAACAACCCTGCAAGGGTCCCAACGAAAGAACGCTGAAAACTCGCAAAAAGTGACTTTTCAACCGGAAGGAAGGCATTTCACCCCCCTTTAACTAAATCACAAGCGAAACGAAGAAAAATCTACTAATTAAAGCTCATAACTGAAATGCAATTAAAGTTAGAAAAACGAAAGTTATGCCAAATTAAAGAGCTAATTTTTCTGCAACTAATGATATTAAATACTAAGAAATCAAATTAATTTTTGACATGAAAAACTGAGTTTATTACGTGGAAAAAAATTCTTATCCATTGTTTGCGTGTACAAGATTGAAGACGGAGTTCGCGTAAACTCGGAAAGCCAAAATATATTACACTAGAATTAATAGGCCCAAAAAGAATATAACCAAACTTGTGTAGCTCAAATTTTGAATAATTACAAATTAAAATTTTGATTTTTATGAATCACTTAAATTAAATTCGCTACACAACAGTATCAGTATTCATTCGCAATTGCATCGCATTGTAAAGAGGTTAGCATTAATCCTCAAATTTGTAAGCTATAACATTATTATTTCCGAAGTTATTAAATACTATACCGACGCTGTTCACACCAATGTCGTTTGGCTTTCTTTTTTTTTTTTTTTTCATTATAATTAATTTACATCAGAAGTTTTAGAGTGCAATTCCTTGCAAAATTCACTATGCCAACACTGAATTGAACACAATTACCGGACTGAAATGTCCGCTCATTGCACTATAGGACAGTGGTCTTCGAACTTCATCGGCTTACGACATCCCTTAAACTTATAAAGATTTTTGGAGGAAGTCTATCCGATCCTTAGAAAAATGTATCTTAAAGTAATATTTAAAGTAGATTATTATGTTACAGGTATTTTATACAAAGGCAATTAAAGAAAAGTATTGTATTTTTATTAAAATCTTTAACATAAAATTAATGTAATTCACTCATTAAGAGCATTAACTAGGGCTCCAGGTGTCACCTATGATTACATTTAATGACAAGGGTGTGCTTGCAATTTTTTAAACAAATTGTCAAAATCGAGCTCTATTGATGTTATCTGCAGTCACATTTCATATTCTGCATTTATTTTCTTTCTATAAATTTTATTTGTTGTCACATATGTTGAAAAAGATTTTTCACTTCAGTTCCGAATGGCGTTAAAATATTTATAGCTACGTGAGAGACATCTTTGCGTATACATCGACTGAACAAGCAAAAGTCCGAAGCCACTCTCGCACGTGCATCACTTTTGACGTCACTTTACGAACGTAGGGAGCTCTCACACGAAACTTCTAATTAATGTTCTAAAGATAACTAAATGTATATTTATATTTTTTGGTTAATAAACACTAGTGAACTAGTGTGAGTGCCTTATAATTTTCTTATCGAATTTTTATTTTAACTCCGGGAACCTAGTGATACCGCGGAATACAGTTTGAAGACCATTAGAATAGAAGCGCCTTTCATCCTAACCTTAGTATCTATTTCAGAATTTCTCTTATTCAAATTAGCTGCGGCAGAACTGTTTATAAAAGAAAAAATATGTTGCATAAATATTGGTTAGGCTCCTTTTCATATCAAATTTACAAATGCCTCATTATATTTTAACGCATTATTTACGACAACAATTTAATTTTTGAACATATTTTGTATTAAATAAGCTTAAATCTCAATTTTAATTTTTTTTATTTTGATTAACATCACGTGAACGAAATACTATGCACCGATAATTATAAGCTAAAAATATTAAATTTTGATCTTTATTAAGTTAACTTCTTTAAAAGCTATGCCTTAGAAATAAGCATGGAAAAGCTCCTGATGAAAATTAATAATTTTGAAGTTAAAATGCATAAGTATTCCTAACAAACCCAACTTATGAAAAACTTATACCTTTTTTCATTTGATACCTCTGCTTTTTTTTTTAATATATTCAGTTTCAGGCGTCTCATTTGTATATAAAAAAATTAATTGGTCGATACATCGATGGATAGACACAATTGAAAGGCTTCGCCTGAATGTATTATTGCAAGGTATGGGTTCGTGGAGATCTCTTCAAATAATTATTCCAGAGAAGCAGGAACAAACTGACAATTTATTGCATTTAACAATAGTACATATCAACAATGATATCTGTAAATAACTCAAGGAGAATTCAGAGATAAGGCAAATTCTCCTTAACGTAAGAGAAATATCACAGATTTCTGATCTCGCACAGTAAATTCACAAGTCACGATTCATGAACCACAGTCTTTGAAATAACTCAGAACTAAACTGACTATTGATTATTAGAGTCGTAATTGTATATTATTGACCGGCCTTCTAGAAGCTTCGGAAACAATTGCTCCTATCGCTTCAAGAACATTTCCGTAAACATCCGAAAAATCTCAGGTTAAAGAAGAATCTTTTTTAAGTTTAATGATGGGGATGTCGCGCTTCATATTTTGAATATTAAAATCTTTTGAAAATATTATTTAGTATTATAAAAAGTATAATGAAGGAAAATTTGAAATTAAAACCTATCTCACAAAACTTACCTAAAATATTTTTACAGTTTATCTCGAATATTCTTTGCCATGCAATTCCTCTTCTAGGCTAGCCCACTAATTCGCATATCTCTTCCCTAAATTATTTTTCTGCTATATAATGCTAGTGCAATGAGCGGGCATTTCAGTCCGGTAATTGTGTTGAATTCCCAGTGTTGGCATAGTGAATTTTGCAAGGAATTGCACTCTAAAACTTCTCATGTAAATAAATTAATTATAATGAAAAAATGAAAAAAGTAAAAAATAGGAATGTCAATTAAATTTACACAGAAATACATTTTTTACGGCAAAATCGCTAAAGGAACAATGCTTTGAATTCTTTCTCAAAGAGATAGCTACGAAATTTTCACCACAACGAAAAGCAAAATCCCATTTGTAACTAGGTTTATTGATGTATTTTTGAATAAATATATCGTTGGAATGTAGAATATGTGTGTATGTAATAGCTAATTTTTTACAATAAAAGTAATTTTTCTCTTCCTGCCGTAAAATTCATAAGTGATTGCGATAATATCTAAGTACCGGATATGATTTTCCTCTTAAAAGTTACTATATTCCATATTTCTCTTGATAACTATCGTCAACCTTGAGTAATTTCTTCAAATAATGGACCCATATTTCATAGTTATTCGTAAAAATTGTCTATTCCTTAATTGTGTGGTTATGTATCTGTTCTTGGATTATCCACGGACATTAATAGGAACTGCAAGGTCCATGGGACTGGCTTAATGGCTTCAAATAATTCGTCGTAGCTTTTACTATGGATCCTTGTAGCAGCCTTGATATTCACAGGAAATTAGAAATGGGATTTTTCCATTTTAGGAGAACAATCAATCAGACTTGTTCCTATCCCCATAATTTTATTCTGTACTACTTGAAATTTGTGGAAGTCTGGCTTTGAGGCTGACGCCCAGACTACAGATGCGTAGCACAGAATTGGCCTTATGATGCATAGGTATATCCTTCTCTTTTTGTTGAGAGACAGTCCAGAGAAATTTCCTAGGAGTACAGAAACTTGATTGCCAATACCACAGTTTAATATGAGAAGTCAACGTGTTCCGTTGGTTAATGGTAATTTACATTACTTACACGGTTTATAATTTCCCCGAAGAGGTTGTTAGATGCTGTATTCCGAATCTTGTGCCTCCTTACCAGCAGAAGCTTAGACTTTATACTGATATCCATTTACTGCACTAGTCCTCAGTATCTAAAACAAAATCCTGGAGTTTGGAGATGGTATTATTGGGTTGGATAGAAGGCGTAGCAAGTTAACCTCGAGTTATAATCCAGTTTACCTCCGGGAAAATCGATTACGTAAAAAAGCTAAAGAATGAGCGCAAAACCGAATCCCAGTGATGTTTTTGAAGGTTGTAAAATAAATTCCTTAACAGACACTACCAGTGCGCGCGATAAGAAAGGAATTGAGAAAAAAAAATAATTTCCCCGACTAAAATTCATCTTGATCGGTTTATAGATCAACCTCTAAGGCCAGACGCAATCGAATGTTTTCCATGTATTGGGAGTACTGTTCATTTCTTACGGTGTAAAGCTGCCGTGGTGAATTCCACCACCCTGATTAGCTGCTTTGAAGTGGACAGTTGCTTCCTGAATCCGTACGTATCGGACAGATGTAGCTGAAGATATGGATTCCTCCTTAAGATAATTCATTCTTAAATTTTGATCAAAGTGAAAAGCAAACTTATATGGCGAAACTTCTTCATTTTGGCCTAACTCTAAAACACTCGAACTATCATCTTATACACACAATAACTAATTTGCGTTCTGGTGAGGCCTACAGGACGAAGAAGTTATAGTAAAGGTTTTAAATCATAATAATTGGTTAATCAACATAAACTTTACAAGTGAAAATATTAAAAGTAACATAATTAATGTAAACAAAATAAAATGTTCATGAAAATAACTAGCACCCATTCTTTTCACCGCCAGATTTCATGTGTAAAGGCTCATCACAAGCTGTCATGGAAGAAGTAAAATAAATATTATAACGATGGCAGTTTGACCCTTTAGTCATCTATGAGATCGGACACGTAAAGTGAACTAAAATTCCCAGAAGAACAAAGTAATGTAAATAAAACATTGATCATGAATTCTTAATTCATATGACGAAATTTGTGGAAATTTGATGCCAAGAGCAAGCTAAATAACATAGATACCAAGAACTTTTATAGCTATGATTAAAATAGTATCTTGTGTTCTGTTCAAAACAAAAGCAACAATCCCCCTATCGACCCAGCCAACTGCCAATTCTGAAAGCTATTTCCATTTCATCTGGCATCAGATTTTAATTTATATTTCACATTTATATCAGCGTAACAAATCATCAAAGTTTCATGTTTATCAATGTAACAAAAAGAGATTTAAAAACAAAATTTACACATAAAGAATTTTTATTTATTTGTGGTATTCTTTAATGATTAATTTAATTCTTAGGTTTTACAAGTATGCGTATTGTTAATTTAAATACAAAAATACATTTCTAAAACCATGCATTTATATAGCTCAATAACAATATAATTGTTTATATGTCGTCTAGTAATGAATCTTCTACAATTTCTTTTTTAATTGTGATTATTTATAGAAGATATTAAAATAGTTATTCAAAAATTCTATTGTATATTTTTGGACTTTTACAATATTTCTCTCTCTTTCATAAATTTCGCGATTTCTCGAGAAATGAGAAATAAAATAAAACATTTTTGTCGAGAGGAAGCACTATCGAATCTTGCGTTTTAAGGGAGAAAATCAAATTCTTTTTCTCAATATAATGTCTTTTTTTTTTTTTTTTGTTGTTGTTGTTGTTGTTGTTGTTGTTGCTAATTCAACAGACTGGAATTAACATATTATTATATAAGAAGAAGTAAATAAAAAAATTCTTTCTCTCTCTAGACCATTTTCTTTAACTTAGATTAAAAGGCAATTTCTTTTATACTTCACATTTTAGTTATCATACTCTTAAGTTTTTATTATGCACTGAACTAACTGATAATTTTTTCTTTGTTTTCCTTTTACTGAAGTTTAACATTCAAACGATGTTTACTTTTACGGAAAAATTAAAAAATGATCCTCAGGGTAGAAGTTTACCGCAATGCGAATTTTTGCGTTTACTTTCACAAATTCTAGAGTATAATTCCTTTCTGCGAATGTAATATCAGAAGCATCAAATAAATTCCCAAATTTCAAATTAGTATTATTATTTTATAATTTTTATTATAATTTCTATATTATTTCTCTCATTGAAACAGTTTTAATCTTATCTTTATTAGAGTTTATTCAACTATAAATTTATAAGGAACCCCAGCTTTACGAACTAAACTTTATTCCGTGTGAGACTGTCAGGAAACTTACCTCCTCGTCTTAGTATGACAACTCTATTCTCAGAAGATTTAAACAACCTTTTTTGTTAAAACAACAAATTTAACAATTTGCATAACTCGTGCTTTCAAAACAATTTTTGCTCTTTGTGGGATTTTCAGTGGAAAATGTAAATCAAAGCTTAAAGTAATTTACGCCGAAAAGTCAAAAAGCAAAACTTACCAAACTTTTTCTCAAAAATATTTATAATAAAAGCATACGAGAAACAGTAAAACATATTAAAAAGCATACTGAAACTCGGCTAGCAAAAGGCTAACTACGACTAAAATAATTCTCAGAGCTGGGCGAGGAAATATGATGCAGGTCAGCTTTATTGCCTAAGTTCTCTGTTAATTTTCGAGAACTGTGTTCTTATATACACGTAGCATCCCAGTGTTCATCCATTTCCCATAATGAAATTGCAATCGCGTAAGCATCTGCAGGTTATAATAATTTTGAATGTATTAAACAGAATATTTCATTTAGATGTAATGATTATTGAATACCAATAAAGTTTCAGTTCGCCATTTTAGAATTATTTGGTCCAAAATTCAGCAACGCAGTTTCCAGAAAGAACTGCGTCATGAACAAAGGCCCTGAAGATATGCTAATAAAAAGGGAAGTCCCAACTAATATTAAGCAGTTAGCGAAATTTTATCTTATTTGTCTGAAAGTTATCAGGTATGTTGGGGAGAAGATGTAATCACTTCAAATATATTCAAACTGAATACTTCTCATTAAAATTTCTGCCTTCAGATCTTATCGCTTAGTTGACAGTTCGCCATTTTATAAACCTAAATGTCAAGTACGTTTCGTGATTCAGAATTTTAAACAGATTTGGAAGACAACAGTTCAAATCTTTTTGTAACCTAACTTTTTTGAAAAATTACTGCAAAAATAAAGCTTTGTATATTGTTATTTATTTTATAGGATAGTAAGCTGTTTCTTGAATAGAAGGTTTTATGATTTTTATTTCTTATCAGGCACGTACATAATGCAAAAAAAATATGCTTTGGGGAAACATTAAAAAATATGTGCACTTTTTTTTATTGCTTATTATGATTTTTTAAAATTTTGAAGATGTAAAGATCTTGTTGCTAGTGGGTACACAAATAATGCTGTCTGGAACAGTGCATAATAAATGACGGAATGAATGCTGTTTATTAATTACACTAATAATGTAATAGTTTACTAAAATATTAATTAGATACGTTATAAATTGCTTCAAACAAATATATGAAAGTAAAATATTGAGAAATACGTATATGGGGTTTTTTCTAATCGCTTATTTCGTTAAGTTTTGGGTTTGGTTTATTCGATGATGGCAAAGCATAATCATAACTCCGAAAGCTATTTGCCTTCGGAGGGATGCCTTTGTGGAGGACTTTCAAAGGAAATATGGCTCGTATCCATATTACACATGGGAAAAACCACGAAAGCTTCCACGTAGTCAGCCCATAACATGATCAAATAAATGATCGTCTTGTAATATTATAATAATTTTATAAACCACTGCCTGGAAATGCTCATAAAATTTAAATATATATATATCAGATCTTGTTTAATTTTGCTTTATTTGTTCCAAAGCTTCATGTACTATCAATCTTATTTAATTTTACGTTATTCGTACACAAAATTAAGTTCGTAAATTTTGCGCTTAGAGTTTTTAACGTTTTACCAAAGTAAACATGTTTGTACACGAATTACCCGTGAAAAAAATGCGCGAAATGCAGTAGAAAGTGCTTTAATGAGATATATTAAATCCTATTTGGAAAAAACTGTGGCTTTCATAATCTCATCACTATACAACGTATCAGATTTAATAATTAAAAAGAGTTATGTGATACAAACGCCATAGGTTTCAGTGTTAAAGTAAACCAGATCGTCCCTACTCTTTCTTGCCGACATGTCGGTGACGCGCGCCCCTCCCACTGGGTTAGTCTATCTCTTATAAGGTCCATGGTAGTCTCCATGGACCTTATAAGAAATAGACTAACCCAAACGGGTTTTCTCCTTCGTCTGAGGCGTTGCCGGCTGTCACCTTGATTACATCCAAAGGAGTAGGGACGACTTGCACAAATTTAACAGTGGTTGCCTATTGCAGCGTGTATAATTGTCAAGAAAAAGCTGGTTGTAGCGCCTCATTTCACGAATTAGAATTTCTACATATTTTTATTTTTGAAATTGAGATTGATTTTTAAAAATTTAGCATATTTATCAAGCATAATTAACGTTCCAAATAATTATAAAGCTATTGCATGCTTTCAGGGCTGGATATTTTTTTAGCTTTTCCTATGCTGTAAGGAAATTTGTAACTACTTCTTTTAGAAAACAATATTTTATAACTGAACTAACAAAACATTTCAAACAAACAATTTTCTCTTGCAATTTTTATGCTTTTTATTGGTGTAAATAAGTCAAAAATACCAAAATATTTAAAAACGAACTTTTGAAAGTTTTGTTTAAAATTCTAAATTTTGCTACTTTTTTAAAATTATGAGATTATGAGATGAGTATTATAGCACAATTTCTATAAAGAAATTTTTTTTTTCAAATATATTTCATAATACATCACAGTGATAAGCACGTGTGACATCTTAATTTTTATGCATTTAATTCTAATGTATTTAACCGTAATAATTAATTTTGCTTGTATTTTATAGTGATTATTTTTTTTAATTTATTTTTAGTTCTGCATAAGATTTTTTTATTTACTGTTAATTTAATTTATTAATTCAAAGCGGCGGTAGACTAGAACGGCTGTTAGTTTCGACGCGGCATTTTGCGCTGTTTTACTGTCCGTGTCTCCTTGAAAATTGTTGTTACCAAATATTATTGCCCTGTAATATATGTAAAGAAATTAAATAATGTAGAATCTGCATGATTACATGTATGTTTCTTGCACTGTGACAAAAACGACGGTATCTAGAGCCATCAAATTTTGAATAATGTAATCCTCCACCCGAACATGGGCATCTGGACGGCCGAATTTCGAATTTCTCTTAATCTATTTCACATTTTGTAAAACTTTAACGAATTTTTGATTAACAAATTCAACGAGTTCAGAGCGAGCATTGTACGGAAAATAACAGTTTTATCTCGAGTGCGGAAATTCTAAAGATATGCTGTTTTCAAATGTATGTGGTTTACGGGCGAAGAACACGATATTCAATAAATATAGGTAATACACAAAACTTTAAAAAAAGGTTCCTTTTGTGCGTAATATAAAATGTGAGTGCTTCTATATTATATTTTATCTTTTTTCACCCCGTCATTACGCTCAGAAAATTTTATGTTCGAATTTTATGAATTATTAAAATAACTAATCCACTTTAATGTTAATAATTTAATGATCATGTAATCAAATAAATATGATCGTTTTGTAATGTTATTATAGCTTGGAAAATCACTGCCTTAAAATGTTCATTAAATTAAAAAAACATTTTTATAAGATCTTGTTTAATTTTACCTTATTTATTTCAAACCATCACGTACTATCAATCTTATTTAATTTTACTTTATTTTTACGCAACATTAAGTTTATAAATTTTGTGCTTAGAGTTTTACCGTTTTACCAAAGTAAAGATGTTTGTACAAGAATTACGCGTGAAAAAACTGCGCGAAACGCAGTAAAAAGTGCTTTAATGAGATATATTAAATCCTATTTGGAAAAAACTGTGGCTTTCATAATCTCATCATTATACAACGTATCACATTTAATAATTAAAAAGAGTTATGTGTTTCAGTGTTAAAGTAAACCAGATCGTCTCTACTCTTTCTTGCCGACATGTCGGTGACGCGCGTCCCGCCCACTGGGTTAGTCTATCTCTTACAAGGTCCATGGTTTCAAATTGCCCATCTGGTGCTAATTGTCAGAGTAACAAATAAAATGGCAAATATTTCCTTTTCTGCGAATTACTAATTAATGCCATATTACTTTTAGACGAGGTAATGCCAGAAACAGAACAAAATGCATCTGAAAGTCATTTAAAAATAATGCAATCAGATTTTTCATCTTAGGTTTCTTTTATTTTAGGTAGTATCCTCCCAGTCCTTTCAATCAGTCTCCCAGTTTCTCAACACCCGAAACAAGGAGGTTTACTGCTCCTTGTAGGATATTACTTTTTAGGTAAGCGATGAAGAAACCTCCTTCAGGAAAATTAAATGCTAAATAATAAATACTCCATGCAGCAACTCCTTGAATATGAAGAAAAATTTGAAGTCTGGTGGACTCTTGTACAGATTTTGCCAACTGAGGTAAAATTTCCTGTTCATATTTGGACTTATCTCAACATTCTTACATACGGATGTTCTTTAATGTTCGGAATGAATTTCCCATATTTAAGCAAGTCAGGTTGCTTTTGTAACGTATTTTGCACAATCTTCGCAATGACTCACAGTAATATGTTAGTCACTTTTCTTCGCACATAATTTTATTTTTGTAATAAATATTTAGCAATGCTAGCCATCATCCAAAGATAACCAGTCATATAATTTATGATAGCGTATCTCGAATTTTTTGGATTTTGCCTGGTGGGAGGATTTCTCCACCGGCTTGGTAGCAGTTTGAGCTTTGTAAAAGAAAATCTTCGTTTTAAAAAAGCTGCATCAGTAAATGAAGGATTCGTGGCCATTAAAATTTCTTTCCTACGAAATTTCAAGCAAAATATGATGTACAAATACTGGTGAAATTGCTGCAGATTGTGATATTTTCTTGCACGCTGCTTCATAATCTTCTTACGACATATGTATCTCTTAAGGTATAAGGTATTGTCCCGCTCCTTTCTGCATGCCAATATAATTTTCCTGTATAAATATCTATCTGAACTTAATTACACAATCTTATTAAATACCAATTATGATATTAGATTCTTTATTATTTGTATTATTAACATACATGTATTTTAATGAATTTAATGCAACCGTCTGTGTTTTGTCAAATGTGATAAAAACCTAATCAATCGGTTTTTCGGATCGTTTCCTAGCACTTTAGGCAGGACAAGAATGGTAATGAATAGTCGTAAGACAAGATATGATGGTTCTAGAATATAATTACGAAGACAATTTAGTACACATCCCATGCATACAGTAAAAATAACTGGACTGTAATATTGTCAGAACCAGGTATGAAACCAGTATACAAGAAATGAAAGTAAATGTACATTTCTCAAATGTGTAAAAGGTTTCTAAACTTCTTGTCTCAGTGGAAAACTATTTGGTATTTACTGTTTTATATACTTCTTTCATTTTCAACTGCATCTTAACAAAAAAAAAAGTATGAAAGCTTTCAGATTTTATATTACGCCCAAAGGGGCGTTTTACTTAACGTTTTGTGTGTTACCTTTATTTATTAAATATCATGTTCTTCGCATTTAAACCATAAAATTCAATTTTATAGCAATATCACAAAATATTTAAAAGAGCATATCTTTTGAATTTCCGATACACAATCTCGCTCTCTGGAAATAAAAATGTTTTCCATTGCTCGCTTTGAAATTGTTGAGTTTATTAATAAAAAACTCATAAATGCTTCACAAAATATGAAATAGATTATAAAACAAATTCCAAATTTGGGCTTCCATGTTCGGGTGGAGACGTATGTTATTCAAAATATTTGACTATATTATTTGACTGCTAACGTTTACTTGTTTTCTTACGCTGCGTGATTTTTGGCTCGTCGCTTTCCATTACACATGCAGTAGAGGGGACAATGGTTTCCTCACATTTGCCTTACTTTCTTGACCATTCCTGGAGTTTCACCTGCTAGCTCATCAAAGTCGTGTGCCCTCAGTGTCTTAATCTTCTTATTCAGCATTTTAAGGCCCTTTCTGGGGCCACATAAGCAACTTCATACTCAGCATCAGCAATCAGTACCTTAGAAAGAGAGTTTCTGGCACTCCCACTGCGGCGTTAAAATTTCGCCAGCTCTATCTAAAAGTGATTATCCCGGCTACGAAATTCTCTTGCAGAAAATACTTTAATCTCATGCACCAGTTAAATTAATTGAGCCCGCGTAGACCTTATTTATTTGCCTGTGTAGTCTTAGACTATTTTATCACCATTTTAAATTTATTTGACTGTTTTTGTTTAATTTAACCATAAGTAGTGTTTTTGTCAGTAGCACAAGTCGTCCCTAATATTGCCTAGCAAGACTACCTAGTAGCCTAGCAGCTACTTCAACTTCCACATCAAAAACGAGCAGCTTACAGCCTTCTCTGATAAAATTAGAATTTCTTTCTCAGAGTAATCGTTTTTATAATTCCATTCACTAAAAAAGTATTATATCTTCTTTAATTATGTTAAATGCTTTTAGTAGTTTGATGGATTTTATAATTCTTTCTGCATGAATACTTTTTTTTTATACGTAAGTTTCATTTCTTATGCATTTTAGGCTTGATAGAGAGAGAAAATAAGGTAACAATATTTAGAAATAAAAATTTTAAGTTACTGTTTTATTAAAATATTAAGTAATTATGTGTATTTAATTTTTTATTATATTTGAACATGCGTATCTAGAATTAGGTGCTTAAACACTTTCTCAGGGCTCTATAAATTTTATAACCAGGAATACCGAATGGCTTAATCTGTGCCTGGCCAAGAATGCCAACAGAAAATATTAATACTCTTTTTAATCGTTCAAAAACTTTAGTGTTAAAAGCACTGTATTTGACAGCTATATTTTACCTGTATTTGACAATTCACAGTATTCATTTATTGTTCACGTTGTAGATGCCTATTGTAACCACCCATCTATAACTCTGTAAATGTGAAACTGAAATTGTTCTCCCCACCTGCAATGCCCTCTTCTTCCATTCATTGCACCATTGATTCGCCTAGCACTGCCGCCAGCACTCGTCTTGAGCACAATACGCAACAAAGTGTGTTATGTGGACCAAGTTAATTCCGTAAGTGGGGCTATCTGGCCGATATGCCAATTTCCCCATAGGATCGGCTGCCTCGCCGTCGGTGGAAAGAAAGAAAAGAAAGTGTTAAAAGCAACGAAAGATTAAATTGGGAGACTTAAGCCGTTCGATCCATTGGTTTGGTTTGATTTTGTTGATTACGGCAAAGCACACAAGGGATATCTGCCTAAAGGAAGGGATGCCTTCGTGGAGGACTTAAGAAGAAATGGCTAGTATATGCTTTACACACGGGAAAAACTACGAAAATGCTTATGCAGCAGCCCATTCGCCGTGATTCGAACCCCGAACTGGACTACTAGTGTTCAGGCGACTTTACCGCTCGGTCGCTGGTGGGCCCATTCGATCTATCCAAATACAGTACTAGTAAATGCTGGAGATGCAATCAATGACTGTATTCTGTGAATTAATTACAAAACAAAAATTCTCCCAAAAGGCTGTAAGGAAATAATACAGTAGCCGTCACAAGTGGTTGCCATATAGAGAAAATGTCTCATTCAACATGTTTCAACTGCCACTTTACTCTGGAGATCACGGATGCGTGTTGAAGAAGTTAACCGTGTTCTTTTGCGTTCTTATTCTCTTGTGTATCCATGAACAGTCTTGTGTATCCATAAACTTGAATTTATAAGGAAGTTTTGACTTTGCCTACCAAAATAAATAAATAATAACGAATACCATATGCGTCCCCCGAGATATGATAATATTCGGACCTAAAAGCAAGGACGACAGCTGTTGTTGCTAAGCCTAATCAAATGACATGAACATGAAATGTAATTATACTTATATAAAAAGTGATTAAATGCCTCTGAAGTACATATGTTAATATATATTTTAGTTTAGCTACTATATATATGTATATACGAGTATGTATAATATGCTTTACATTCTATCTCCCCTCTTTAGTTATGCTAATATATATATATATATACGTACGTATATATGAATAATATGCTTTGTATGCTATCTCCCCGCAACCAAATTTTGCTGTTATTACAACAGCCTTGATTTAAAGCAAGACTAAGGAAGACTTTTTTTTTTTTTTTCTTACAACATCGCATACTACAGAGTCTGAGTTCTATAAAACCTGAAATGTCACTGTGAGCAGTAACTAAACCAAGTTCAGACGTCACACCGAGTAATAACGAGTCCAAGTTCAGTCCCGACCCTTACCTTGTCTTACGGTTACAAAAAAAAAAAAAAAAAAAAAAAAAAAAAAAAAAAAACAAGTACTTTCACCAGCTTTAGAGTTAACAGACCTGTTTACCTGCCCAATGCTTCCAATGTATTTCCCACACACATTCCACAAGTAACCAACCAATCGGAAAGCTCATCTGATGTTCCCCCACTCCCTTGCCTCCTTTCCTCTAGTCGCTTCCTCAGGATGTTTTAAGAATTTCCCCGAAAAAGCGAAATCATTTCGCTGCCGCACGAAACTGGAAGCAGAACTTCATTTGAGGTCAAAGACAACCGCATCTTTTTTACCACGAATATAAAGTATCTTCTCCCTTTCCCGCTTATATAGAAGAATGGATCGCTGTGTAGCGATTACGCTTTGCTGCATATTAACAGCTACAGTAGTTTCTGGTAAGTATAATTGTATAAAATTACGTATGCTCTTTCAGAAAGCTGTGGTTAGGGTCAGCGACACTGGCCCCCTCCGCCGTGCTATCGAAAACCCGATAGTACATTTTGATTCTCTAAATTCTTCCCTGCGGAAGAGCACAATAATCCAGATCAGCTTAAGATTTCAGCCCTCCTTCCGGATATTAAAAAATATAAGAAATTAAGTTTTCTCTTCTTTTTTTTCTTTCTTTTTCATCCGTTTCCGTTTTACCTCTCTTCCTCTGCAGATCAAATGCATGTTCTTAATACAGTTAACGTAGATGACAGAATTTTACTTTTTCGCTTGTCTATCACATACTTTATTTAAAGAAATATTATGTAATTGAAAACATATCAAATAATTTTATTTTTGTTAAACAAGTTATGAATTACACTTTTCGATCGAAATTGAACAATCAAGTTACTTTTTATTTGCCAGTTTCAAATGCAGAATTTATTTTTATTTTAACTCAAATGAAACTCTCAAATTAGTTATCATTTATCCTAAAACTAAATAAGAAGTTCGTTTTCATTTTTACTCTACTAAAATTTAACAATACACATAATTTTTTCCCCTGCAAATCGAAACATATACTCTATTTTTTCTCAATTCAAATTAAATTTATAAACTTAACTTTTCACGTTAGGTTATACAGAATGCCATATCCGTTAATGTTAATACCCATTAGCCGCCGACCGGTAAAATCGTTGGACACTGGTAGTTCGGACCTGGATTTGATTCCAGGCAAATGGGCTGGCTGTATGGACGTTTTCGTGGTGTATAAAACCAGTTTCCCTTAGAAAGGTGTTCTACGAAGGCATCCCTCTCCTTAGATATTGCAGATAGCCTTAGTATGCTTTGAAATAATCAACTAAATTAAACCAAACTTTAAATGTTAATAGGCTAGACAGTTTTCGAAAGTTGTAGGCCACTTGAGTTTTATATATATTTATCAAACCTATTTTCATAGTTTATTAAAAGTACTCACTGTACGATCATATCTTCTTTTACTATTCTTATGAAGAATTAAATTCAAAACAAATAAATTTGCACCAAAAGAAACTTTACTTGACCACACAAGTGGTTCGGATAACAGAATTTCAGATAATGAAGTTCTACTGCCCTAATAGCTAGTTATCAGTCATAAGCCTTACCCAAAACATAAATAGTAGATAACATATGCGATAGATTTTTATTACACAGAGTTTATCCCAGTTATTCGATCTCTGGATATTCTTAAATTTCGGCTATTATGCATCTTTCACCTGAAACTAGCTATTTAAATAACATGTTTTCGTAATAACATTCTTCCAAGCAAAACAGGTTTTCTTTAACAAATAGGTTAACTTTTCTTATAAATAATATAGTTTTAAAATAAGCCACCTAGAAGTTCAAAATATGGACGCCATTTAAATTGCGTAGTTATCCTCAGAACGTTTTATAACTTAAACTATTATCAAGAATTAATTTTATTGAAAAAACATGAATAAACTACAGCTCAAAATCTCAGAAATACTTCTGAAGAAAAATAAAAATAATTTTATACACTACGCACAGGACACCATGTACAGGATATCATTTAAATTCATATGATAGATACACGATGCACATACCAAAAAATTGTTTGCATTTATTATTTACAAACTGTGCTTTGCCTTTTCTTCTTTTTACTTTTCTTATTATTATTTGACTATATATTACAAATTGAATCAAACGCAGATAGTTACTTTGAGGTTGACTATTAAATAAGTACGTGCTTAATTTGTCTTTTATTGAAGAATTGTAATATTTAATTTAGGAACACGTCAGTTTTATTATAAAAGCTGACAATACAACTTATTTTTTCCTCTCGTTCCGTAACCACACGTAATTAGACAGCATTGTGTATGTTACGGTCAAAGTTCGAAATTCGGCATTTTAAATAGAATGCCTAAAACTAACCGGCAAAGTATGAAAAGATTCGTATTTCATACATTTCCTAGGCAGTGTATAGAATGCTATATGAGAAACCGGCAAAGTATGAAATACATCTTCCATTCGTTTCGAATATCACATGTATATCAATTCGTCCAGTATTTCACACATTCCGTTTCTAAAACCTTTTGTGTGTGTTTAAAGGAAACGAGTGATGCATTTGCATGGAAAAAATGTGAAAAAAAAAAAAAAAATCTGAAATCTTTCAGATTTTAAACTACGTCCAAAGGGCAGTTTTTTTTTTTTTTCTTTTACGTTTTGTGTGTTACCTTTATTTATTAAATATCATGTTCTTTGCACTTACATCATAAAATTTAGTTCAATAGCAATGTCGCAAAATAATTTTAAAATGAGCATATCTTTCGAATTTCCGATACACAGTTCAACGCGCTGGAGATAAAAAGAATTTTTTCCCTCGTAGAGTGTTGCTAAGCGTGAATTTTTTAAAACATTTAACGAATTTTTTATACCGAATTTTTGAGTAACACTCGAAAACTTTAACTCAAAAACTTTAACGATTTTTTGAGTAACACTCAAAAATTCGTTAAAGTTTTACAAAATATGAAATCGATAATAAAACAAATTCCAAATTTCAAATTTGGGATTTCAGATGCCCATATTCGCAGTAGGATTACGTCATTCAAAATTGGATGGCTCTAGACACCGTTGTTTTATCACAATACGAGAAATATACATACATTTACGCAGATTTTTCATTATTTAATTTCTTCAAATATAATGCAGGACTCTTAACATTTTTTGGCAACAGTTTGAAATGTGAACTGACATTTATAGGAGTCCGAGCAAAATGCCAAAACAAAAGTAATAGATCCTTCGGAACTCAAATCCCTTTGGACTAAAAAATTCATACCTTCTTGTGGGCACGTTAGTAAAGATGATGAAATGGATATTTTGTGCACCCTTTGGTTCAAAACTGAAAATGCTATTCAAGGTAAAATAAATTCTAAAATCAATCTGCCAAAAAATAAGCAAATAAATAAATAAATAAAAAACAAAATCTGAAATGTTTCAGATTTTAAATTACGTCCAAAGGGGCGTTTTTTAACATTTTGTGTGTTACCTTTCTTAATTAAATATCATGTTCCTCGCACTTAAACCATAAGATCCAGTGCAACAGCAATATCGCAAAATAGTTTTAAAACGAGCATATCTTTAGAATTTCCGATACAGAGACTCACGCGCTGGAGATAAAAATGTTTTTTCGGCACAACGTTGCCATTGCTCGCTGTGAAATCCTTGAGTTTGTTAATCAAAAATTCGTCAAAGTTTTAAAAAATAGGAAATCGATCATAAAACAAATTTCAAATTTCAAATTTGGTCTTCCACATGCTCATATTCGTTGGAGGATTACGTTATTCAAAATTCGATGACTCTATGTACCGTTGTTTTATCACAATACGAGAAATATCCATACATTTATGCAGATTTTTCATTATTTAATTTCTTCAAATATAGTGCAGGACTCTAACATTTTATGGCAACAGTTTGAAAAGTGAACCGACATTTATGAGTCCGACGCAAAATGCCAAAACGAAACTAATAGTCCTTCGGGATTCAAATCCCTTTGGATTAATAAATAAATAAATAAATAAAAATAAAAATAAAAAGGAATTCGTAAAAACAATTTCCCGCTTCTTCTTTAGAAACTACTGTGCGAGTTACTATTCTTGACGTCGACAAAGGGCGAGATGAATCGCGCAATATATTAGCATATTTTTTATGTTTTGTATTCTATAAAATGCCGGCGTTTCATACTTTGCCGGTAACATATATATTAGCCTTATCAGGACTTATTTCATACTTTGCCAAAATAAGTATTTATCACTCTATACAATGCCTAGGTATTATATGATTTTCCTAAAGAAATTATGTAATATTTGCCACATTTCATTTGCCTAAAACGTCCGGCATTTTATACAATTCCTAGGCATTCTTAGAAATATCGGCTTTTCCTACTTTGCCGATAACATATATAAACGTTAGAAATGTGTGTTATGTTTTCTAACCTGTTTGGTGTTGCATTAAGTTACGCTACGTTACGTGGCCAAGCGGTAATATTGTTGACCCCTGTTAGGGTTCATATCCCAGCAAATGAGCAGGTTGTATGAGATGTTTCGATATGAAGTAAATATCAGATAGCTTTTTTCAAAAATAAGTTTGTTAAAGATGGTTAAAGAGGCATAAATCCGCAACAAAAATGTAAGCCACATGAAACCGTCTTAAAATTTTCTGTTAAGAGTAATTTTCTAAAATTTTCATATATGATGTAATTTTTATTTGCATATACATACGTGTACACCAACGTATGTATATTTAGTGTATGCATATTAATCTATTTTATTTTAAGCCCACCAGCGGCCGAGCGGTAAAGGTGCTAAACACTGGTAGTTTGGTCCGAGGTTCGAATCCCGCAAACGGGCTGGCTGCATGGGCGTTTTCGTGGTTTTCCCCGTGTGTAACGTGTATACGAGCCAGTTTCCCTTAGAAAGTCCTCCACGAAGGCATCCCACCCCTTAGGCAGATAGCCCTCGAGGCTTTGCCGTAATTAAATAACCTAACCTATTTTATTTTGTGCTTTCTTGTTTTCCTTTTTCTTTTCGCCTTGTTTTTAAAATGTCGACTAAAATGCTTAGGAACAGTTTGTAAAGTTCGTTGTAAAATGCATAAAAACATACGGCATAAATATTTGAGTTTTATTCGAGGAACTCTTCATCATGCCATCAAAACTCAGATGTAATTCTGGTTTCCACAGTACTCTTGTTTAGGTATTTTAGTCTAAAAAAGCTATTAATCTTGAAACATGATTTTACGTTGTTTCACTTTACATTCGAGACTGTTGTTATTCCGCAAATAGTAAGATACTTATCTTTCAAATTTAATTTATCTGTGACTTAATAAAAGGTTAAACTCTTTAAAAGCAATAGATGCAGCTACTGAGAATATTATTTTGTTGCTTTTTAACCTGACTGATTTAAATAAAAATGCATTTAATTCATTATGTAGCTAATTAAAAACATTAAATATTTTATAGAATTGCATTATATATTTTCCACTTTTCAAATACACAGGAGATGTATTAAATGCATATTCATCCAGTACCCCATAAAATATTTCGCTATTCCACCTAGGCCATCTCTACTGCAGTTTTACTCAACAACTCTTATCTGTTGGTAATCTCTGTTGAGGCACCACGTTAAAATTTAAAAGAGCCCTTTTGGGAGACAGTTAAAATCGGAACCTTTCGGATATTTATTTTTATTAATTATTTTTATTATTATATTTATTTTCGTACTTTCCTTAATTTCCCAAATTACAAATTTCGGAATTTAAAAAACAGGAAGAAACACCGACCTTGAATTATATTTTTTTCTTTGCCTTTTGGTCAATGATTTACCACTACAATTTCCGCTATCAAACGTATACGCAATAATAAGTATGTATGTAAGGAAGCAGAGAATGCAAATTCAGTTATTATTGAAGAGCCATAAAAGGACAGTTTTCCAGTTCTAAAATTTATCGTACCTGATACATAAACTCTTTGTCTGTTCTGTAGTGCAAAAAATAATTTTCATAAGTTATTTTTCGTTATAAGGAAAAATATACAGGGAATCGTTATATGGATCATTAATAGAGAATATATTTCGTTTAAAAATAGGAAGTGATTTATCAGACATCTTGCTATGTTAAATTTAAGCTTTCTTTCTTTTAAAATACGCATGCATGTCATATGTTATATTCCTATATTTAAAAAATTCGTGAGAAATGTTCGTAAGGTAAGCTCTATTCGAAAAGGAAAAAAATATTTTTTAGGTATTTTCGAAGCGTCTGTCAGATAGCACCTTGAAGTACCATTTATACCCGCTCCAGGTAGTTTTGGAATATTAGTAGAATGTGTTTCGTTGTTTGTCATAGACTAACCTTCGCATCATTTGGGTAACTTGAATTGACTGGAAATGCTGGCTCTGCACACCCATTTTTAAAAGCTGGTTGAGGCATGCAAGGGTTTATTTCTATTGAATGAAATTCAGGCTTCTTTACTCAACTCGCATTGTTCAAAGTACAGCATTGCGTCGTAAGGTCGAAAACTACACTAGTTCCCAAAAATTAAGGAAAAATCACAAAAATAGCGATAACTTGTCCAAAATAATAAGCCAGTCTGTATAAATTTTGAATATCTTGTTAAATAAGAGTTGCTGAGTAAAACTGCAGAATGAAAATTGATCGCACAGGGCTCTCTAGACCTCCCAGGGCACACAACATGCGCGGTTATCTTCAGCAGCAAACAATTCTGCGCTAAGAGCGGCCAGGTAGATCCCCGCATGTGAATCCTATCGAGCATGTTTGAGATGCTCTAGGAAAACGTACAGCTCCTTTCCATCCTGCTCTTCAGACCCTTGTCACGCTTGGAAATGCTTTGCAAGAGCAATGGCTTTTACTTCATACAGAACTGATTGACCGGATAATTGACAGCACCATACATCGCTGTATGTGCTGTACTGCAGAAGCATGCTAATTTATACAACCCCATAATTGTCTGGTAATTTCTTTTCATTTAATTTTATACTAATCATGTGTTGTTCAGTTTCATTAAAGTCTACGTGTAACGTTTTGAGTAATTGTCATTTTTGTGATTTTTCCTTAATTAATGATACCCACTGTATTTCAATTTCATTTGTGTTAGAACATAGACTATGCTCTATCAGAGCATGCCACGACATGCATTTCTTCTAAAGAAAGAATGTTAACTCTCCCTTACAGCCAGATTGAGCTATTGCAAATTTCGTGTCCGTCAGTGTCCCTTCTGCGAAATTTTTGAACAGTATACCTAGTATTAATTAGTATATATAATTATAAGAGTATGTAATACGAAGATCATAGTCTTTTATTATTGCTATTTGTATTTTTAGCTCAAAGAAGAGTTAAACCTCCGGTTGTAAAGGTCCCAGAAGTGGATCAACGATGCCTGGATTGTATATGTCAAGTGAGTTTAAATTTTGTTTACTTATTTAGTCAAATACGGCAAAACACGCAAGAATTATCTGTAAAAGACCTTCAAAAGCACGCTAGCGTAATCTAATTTTGCGAAATACTTCCTAAAGGAAATTGACTCGTATTCATGTCACACATGGTAAAAACCTCAATTCTAATGCTGCTATGCCGTTCGCCAGGATAAAAGCGCATTTCAATTAGTGTTCAGCAGTCTTATCTAATTAAAAACTTGTGGAATAGTTTATTCTTTTTCGAATAACTTGAGTTGTCTAAAAGTAAAACTAATGTAGTTTAAATCCATATTCAAATTTCTTTAACCGAAGAACGCTATAGATTCAAATTTTTATTATTATACGCTCATAGTAATAATATATATACATTTAATTTTTTTTTTTTTTTTCAAAATAAGCCACTTAACATCGTTTATTCATTTAGAGAGCGTCATCAATTACATGAAGCTGCCCAGCGATAGTTTTAATGCCTTAAAGCATTATACAAAATAATATGTACACTCGAAATGGAGGTACATATTAATTTGTATAATGCTTAAATTTCATTAAAGCGTTTTTTATAATGTTTATTTAGTTTTTGAAGTTCACTTCGTTTTCGAGATGATATAGTACAGATCAGATATCACATATAAGAGAATTTCACTTTCTTGAAGGCATTTCAGAAAGAAAAATATCTTGCATATATTTGGTTTATGACTTGGCGTGTTGTTAACATAGCACGTTGAAGTTATTTTAGAAAAAAGGTAACTAAACAGTCTAGTTATCAATTACACTCTGAACAACAATTAAATTTTTTAAAATTGAAGTTAAGGTTGTAAAGGATGAATTATTTTATTGCATGCTCTTTCATATTAAGCGCATATATAGGACGAGTACAGAACATCATTTTAAACCTCTCAAAGCTATGAAATTATACAGAAGGAACCAAACACTGTATCGTGATATATTTACACTAATAGATATTTTATAATCTGGTTTATTTAGCTTATATTGGTGTATAATGGAAAAAATGTGTAATGAAAAATGGTGTGAAAAAATGATGTATATAGGAAAAAAGCGCTTAAGTGTGATAACTAAAGGCATTGCAGTAATAACCGTCTTCAGAATACGTGCATAAAAGTCTTGAAACTAAATTCATAAAGAACCAAGGTTTATTATTGTTGTTACTAATCTCAATTGTCTGAATCAGAACAAGCCTACGATTTATTATCGTGGCAAGCGTCTATTAGATTGCGTCTGCCATTGGCCAGAGGCTTGAGTACCATGGTGGTGACTGTTCGACTTTGCTGAGTTTTGCCCCAGATTTGAAGGAGAGGTAACACCCGGGTGACAGGGTGAGCAGGGCTTGATCTGGGTGACAGGTCCGAGAATCTCCCACCCGTCTTCTCTTAACACCAACCTCTCGAGAGACCTCTCTCATATTATGAGTGTCCCATGCCTCACCAGACACTATAATTTTACAAACATCCATACCTTCTCCGGGACTTGAACATGGGCCTCAGAATTTTCCTCTTTTCTCTCTCTCTCTTTTTTCTTTATCTTACTTTCGGGAACAGAAAAACGGGTGGTTTACAATATCCGCTGTTAAATCTCGGCGAACGGTTTAGCAACAACTTCAACTTCATGACATTATATTTCCAGGGAGAACATAATACGATAAAAACCAGCTACCTGGCTGAGATTTTTCAAATTTTAACAAGCAGAATTCTGTTACATTGCCGTAGAATATGTAGTTTATTATGTACTCTTTAGTCACAAATTCATCGTTAAGTAATCCTTGCCAGAAATTTAAGGACCTATGATCAGTGAATGAATGGATAAAATCTCTAAACACTAATAGTTCAATCCGGTTTCAGATCTTTACGAGTAGCCTGGCCTCATGCGTGTTCGTAGCTTTCCCACGTATAACGTAAATATGAGTAAATTACCCTATGAAAGTCTTTCGAGAAAACATCCTCCTTCTTAGGCAAATAGTTCCCTGAGTTTTGTATTAATCAATTAACAAACTAATCAATTTTATTATTTATCATTAGTGAAACTGAAAAGCCTAACGAATACTCACGGGAAAGTTCATTTGCATTATCATAGTAATTTACATCTGTCCTTGAACAGTCAGAATCATTATCTCCACTGGCATCTTGGGCAACAAAGGTGATAGTAAAAAAACGATTCTGCCCACTTCATGTCTAATTTCAGTACAGAATACAATACTATTGTACTTTAAGGATGGAATACTTCGCACCTCTTACAGATGTCCAGATTCTATTGAGGTTTACAACACATCGCCATTGGTGTAGTACTCAGCTTATAACATTTGTTATCCTTTCTTGAATTTCTTAAATGTTCTCAGAATTTTCAACGACGTTCCATTTTCATCATCGCATATAAGAGTATGCAGCTATAGCGTAATACATGTTGCTATAAATAAGGTTTTAGAATTTACAGAACTACAAAATGAATTTTTATTTTTGACACCCCAAACGAGAGTGTATAGGTAGTAGTACTTTTATTTTACTTATTTATTACATATTCCGCCTTTAGGCACAATAAGGAAAAGGAGGCATGCCCCATGGAGTACGTTTTAAGGAAAATTGGCTCGTAGTCACATTACACATTGGAAAAACGATGAAAAAGCCTATGCAGTTAGCTCCATAGCTGACTCGAATCTCGAACCGAACTACCAGTGTATAAAAACTTGTCACGATTATGCTCACGAATTCACGATTCTATTTTTCACGAGTTGGGAGAGCATCAAATTAATCAAGAATATACTAGTATAATCAAGAGTCAATATACCATTTCCACGTAAAGACTCAACTTGAAAATAAGAACTTCCAGTTGAAACACAGAAATATTTAATGAAGAGCTTTTGTACATTATTTACATTATTCAAAACACAAAATTTGCATATAATATAAATTTCCCATCATAGAGCCAAGATTAGTTTATCAAGAACAATTATTATAATTGTTGATTACCGCTATGCGGCCAAGAACAGATCATTTCAAGCGTCGCACTCAAGCTTAACTAAAAGAGTTATTGCATTCTTTCTCTGCCGCCAGTCATGTGACCTAGTCGGCGACAGACGATAAATAATAAAAGAAAAATTGGTTCCATCGGAGGGAAAAAGAAATAATTTCAACAACCAGTGTTCAGCAGCTGGTAGAGCTCAGGTCCTGGTGGGCAAGTGGTGGTGTTAGAGAGATTTCTGCAGTGAAAAAATATAATATAGTGGATCAAAAATTTTTTTAACTGTATTAAGAGTATAAACACTAATTAAGCTTGTTTTAAATCATTATTGAAATAAATAATACGTATTGATTTTGAATTGCCCCTTTTTTGTGCTGATATATGTTACGTGTTTTTACTCGGAGCATAAATGAAAGACCTTAATGTCTCGCAAACTGGCGGCATTTCGCTTTTTTCTTCCCTCTAGTCTAGATATTAGCTGAGCGAAATGAAAACAGCAATGTTATTTAGTTTTTAAAACGGTTAATTTCCTTAAGCTAGTAAGCAATATATACTTTCATGATACGTAAAATCTTATTACCTCTGGATTGGCAGGGTGTACGCTTTCGATCACGGACTTGTTTTAAGCATTTAAAATTAACATAAATTGCTTAAAAATAAATTAAATATATATTATTAAAGTTTTTTATTATTAGCCCAAATGGGCGTTAGCCCAGAAGGGCTATTACTCTCAAAACGGCATTTTGCGTCGAATTATTTTAAATGTCCGAATCACTGTTCAAAATTGTTGTCACCAAATATTATAGCCCTGCATTATATTTAAAGAAACTTTTAAAAAAATGTAAAAAAAAAAACAACTCTGAATGCTTTCAGATTTTATATTATGCCCAAAGGGGCGCTTTTTTAGCGTTTTGTGTGTTGCTTTTATTCCTTAAATACCATGTTCTTCGCACTTAAACAATAAAATTCAATTCAACAGCACACAAAATATTTAAAAGAGTATATCTTTAGAATTTCCTATACACAGTCTCGCGCGCTGGAGATAAAAATATTTTTTTTTTTTTTTTTCGTACAGTGTGTTGCCATTGCTCGTTTTGAAATCGTTGAGGTTCTTAATCAAAAACTACTAAATGCTTTACAAAATATGAAACAGATAATAAAAGAAATCCCAAATTCCAAATGTGGGCTTCCAGATGTACATATTCGAATGGAGACGCACGTTATTCAAAATTTGATGGCTGTAGGTACCGTTGTTTTATCACAATTCGAGAAACATCCATCCATCCATTTATGCAGATTCTTCATTATTTAATTTCTTTAAATGTAATACAGGGCTCTAATATTTGATGGCAACAATTTAAAAAGTGATTCTGCGTTTATAGTGAAATGCCATATAAGGTATTTCTCCCGCCTTCCTAACGTGCCTTCGTGGTGTAGTGGTTCTGCACACTGGGCCGGTATTCTAGAGGTTCGTGGTTCGATTCCCGGCGAAGGCGTCTGCTAATTTTTCATCTTGCCTGCTTCCCCCCCCCCAAAAAAAATCTGAAATGTTTCAGATTTTAAATTACGTCCAAAGGGGCGTTTTTTAACATTTTGTGTGTTACCTTTCTTTATTAAATATCATGTTCCTCGCACTTAAACCATAAGATCCAGTGCAACAGCAATATCGCAAAATAGTTTTGAAACGAGCATATCTTTAGAATTTCCGATACAGAGACTCACGCGCTGGAGATAAAAATGTTTTTTCTGCACAACGTTGCCATTGCTCGCTTTGAAATCCTTGAGTTTGTTAATCAAAAATTCGTCAAAGTTTTAAAAAATACGAAATCGATCATAAAACAAATTTCAAATTTCAAATTTGGTCTTCCACATGCTCATATTCGTTGGAGGATTACGTTATTCAAAATTCGATGACTCTATGTACCGTTGTTTTATCACAATACGAGAAATATCCATACATTTATGCAGATTTTTCATTATTTAATTTCTTCAAATATAATGCAGGACTCTAACATTTTGTGGCAACAGTTTGAAAAGTGAACCGACATTTATGAGTCCGACGCAAAATGCCAAAACGAAACTAATAGTCCTTCGGGATTCAAATCCCTTTGGACTAAAAAAAAAAAAAAAAAAAAAAAAAAAAAAAAAAAAATTGTCTCTACAGCCAAAACGAAATTAATAGCCCTTCTGGGAAAATTGCCACTTTGGCCTAATAACTAAATTACTAAATAAGCCTAATCACTTAAAATTAGATGTTTTTACCCCTCCTTTTCTTATCAATCTATTTTTAAATTTGCAGCTCAACGTGCAATTTTTGACCAACTAGGTCTCACATTTTTATGATTTACTACTTATATATATATAAGATATAACAAAATACAATAGCTGCTTTAAAAAAAAATAATTGGCGACCTCAAAACTAGCATTCTAAATTTGGTGATCTGCCCCTAATCATCTGTTCTCCCAAATTCGAGATTTTTCGACATGACGTAACGCTGCTTGAAAAGGGTAATCAAAACTAATAACTAACCAATTATAGCTTGTTTACAGAAAAATATAACGATTTCACATATAATTTCAATAAAATTATCCGTAAATGTACAAAATTCGTAACATTACTAATTTTGCTCAACTCACTTTACAATAAATGGAAATCAAATTGAGTTGTGTATAAATTGCTCAACACCTTGATATATTTCTTTCTCCCCCCCTTTAAATTTTCTATTTTTCAATACTTCTTTAAAACCTTTCCTTCGTTTCTCTTCCGGTAAACCGTGAAAGAAGTGAAATGTTAAGGCCATTTGTTTTGTTTGAAAGAACCTTGAATCATTTCAGTTTGCTTGGTATATATTTAGTGCAGTCAATACACCTACTTATTCAAAGAGATAATTACCTTGTGGCTAGAAAGTAAAGTGGGTGCTTCCTCCTAACAGTCGGGAGGGGGCGAACGATTAATCAGCTTGCTATCTATGAAAGGAAGCAAATATTTATCCCAGTATAACAGGGTTTAGTTTTGTATAGTTATTGTACAATTGTAAATTATTATTATTTTACTTTTCCCCTTGGAGATTTTCCTTCAAAGTAATTAAAAAAAAAATGTATTCATCTGTGGTGTTCTGATTCATCTTGAATATTATTGATCTACTGCTCGTCAACATAAAATCATTCATATTCTGCAGCGTACGTTACTATCTAATAACTGTGTTTACCTCATCATTTGGCTTTCTGGCAATTTGAGAATTCTTAAATTTTTAATTAATTTAGTGCTCAGCATCTGACTTCCCTTTTGGAAATAAATCCCCGAGAATCTCAAGATTCTGTAAAAATTATTAATATAAAAATTTGTTATTTTAATAAGAATATAAAGTAATTATGGCAAAAAAATTTTAGTTAGAAAATATTTAACGTATTTTATATTTGAATGCCAAAATTTCAGAACCTAGAATTTTTTTTCCTTTTCGCATTGAAGTGAAACAAATTATCATAGGCAGTTTTGGTATTTACATTGTTCATTTCTTTAACTGGGGTTAATCAATTAAGGTAAAAATTAGAAATTAATATCTAAAATTTTTTGGGGGGTAATATGAACGAGAATTTGGTACATGATAGGTCAGACATACACACGATTTAATCTATGAGATGATACGAAAATCGCGGACATAAAAATTGTGGAAATTCCAAAATGGATAGAAATGCCAAATTGTTTCGATGGATCATACCTCTGTACAACGGCAAATAGTATATCATTTTAAATTTCAGTTGTAGCTGATACTGTTAGCTTTAAAAACCATACGTGTGGTGCAAGATGGCGATACGTTTCCTCAGGTAGAACTAAGTTTTAATTATGCAATTTTTATTGATCTGGGTATGTATAAAATCCCTCTTGCAAGAAGGAGTATGTACTACATTATATTTTTTTTATATTAAGAGACAGTGTTTTAATTTTTCTCCTTTTCAAGAAGAAATTTTTCCCACTTTTATGAATTTTTCCAGCATATTATGTGTCTTCAGGAAATATTTTCTGTACTTCTTTTTCTTTCCACACAAAGGACGGTATACTATTAATAAAAAATAAAAAAATAAGTTTAATTTTTCCCTATATACAATTAAGATATATTCTACATGACATAGAAATGCAACACATCTAACAGAAACAAGATATAGCAGATTTAACAGAAAAAAATTATATACCTCATATTTCAGTTATTAAAATCTCACATCAAGCTCTCATGCCACTGACGGAACTGCTGAGAAATATTTGGAAAATTAAATCAAACTGTCCCATAAGAAGGAATTTAATTGATGGAAGATTCTCAAAAGAATTCACGTATTCAACGACCTTCCGTAGAGGGGCACTGCATGGATCATCTCGTGGCCAGCCAGATTTTCTGATATAACACTCCTAAGTTTTTTTAATCTAGGGGATCGTGAAAAACCGCATTTTAGCATTCAAACTGGGGGGCCATTCTTGAACCAAAATAAAATATTTCACAAGTCATTAATATAATAGAGCCCACCAGCGGCCGAGCGGTAAAGTCGCTGAACACTGGTAGTTCGGTCCGAGGTTCGAATCCCGCTAACGGGCTGGCTGCATGGGTTTTTCATGGTTTTCCCCCCATGTGTAACGTATATACGAGGCCAGTTTCCCTTAGAAAGTCCTCCACGAAGGCATCCCTCCCCTTAAGCAGATAGCCCTAGTGTGCTTTGCCATAATTAAATACACCACCATTAATATAATAGCTACATAAATGAAGAACAGGGTGTCGCTCTCAATTTAAATTCTCTGCTTGTGAAATGTCTAAGATGTGTAGGCGAGCTATCGTTTGCAGCAGAATGGAAAATTGACGAAAATTGAATAGCTCGCCCGGAGTTCAAACCTCAGAGGATGGGCTAGCTGCACGAGTGCTTTGACCATTTGTAACATGAATGTGAATCAAACTCCCCTAGAAGATTCCTTCACAAAGAAAACAATCCCTTAAGCACATAGCTCTCGTGTGCTTTGCCATAATCTACATGATTCGATCCAATTGAATCTAAGCCAAGAATTCAAACTAATTTCCGGTTAACAGTACAGCGACAACCTCCTAAGAGCGACGTGCCCTTTCATTATTGTTTACGAATCTCGATAGGATTAAGCATAAATGGAAGTTTAGGAATTGAATATTTAACCTCATTCTCGCACAATTGATATTTGTATAAATATCTGAATTGCTTGAATTGTTATGCTGGAAGCTGGGAAGAAGTGTGAAAATGTAAAAAACTAGAAACTGTAAATTAGCACAATAGTAACAACATGATTAGAGATTGAAATATCGGTTGGGATGTATTTATGCGCCGCAGAAGATGCCCTTAATGAAGTGTTTTGATCTAGTACAATAAGCTGTAATTATCCAGATTCCATTTATCTAGATCGTTTATTTTTTATCACATAAATGAAAACAAAATGTTAATTTATTTGCATTTTACTAATTTCTTAAGATAACATAGTTCACTATATATTTTCAAAAATCAATTCATTTAATTTGTGTCAAAGTTTACGACACACGGACTGGCTTGCAGATTTTAGTAATTGACTACTTTATAAATGTTGATAAACGGTGTACTGTAATTGGATTACGATTTATTATTCAGTTTTACGACGAAAATGAAAAAAATCAGTTCATTTTCTCTCTTTTAGTTAAAATCAAAATGGGTTGTGCTCTCAAATAAATAGAAAATTATTTTATTGTTTGGTGAAAAAAATTTTTAAAAGAGTTAAAAAAAATACATTTATAGCCATATAATATCCGTCTCAGACTGCGTAGTGGTTAGGGGAGTTGACTACAATACTAAAGGGCTCGGAGTCGAATTCAGGTCGAACTACCAGTGTTCAACGAATTTTACTCCTCGGGCACTGGTGAGCTATTTTACATAAGCAAATAAACTTAAAGGAAAAAGTTAAGAGACCTCTGGAATTAACGCCTCTAATTGGAAAATTTTAAACTCCAAAGCGTTGAGGAGGCTTAAAAATACTGATTAACTTAACACCCGTTTACAGCATCTTAGTACAGCAATTTTTGTATAAGAACTCATGTTTGAACTAGTAAAACCTCTTAAATGCAAAGAGCTAAGCGAAAATTACACGTGTTATGAAAAAACGTTTATTATATAGTATTGGCATGCTGAGTACTGTATGATACAAGTGGACGTTTCTGTCAGTTAATTCTGTAATAACAGTTTTAATGCTTCTTCACTTAGATTTCTTCACCATCGTATTTCCTTACATTACAAGTTTGCTATGATTCAGGCTCGGTTGGGAAAGTACAGGTCATTATTGGAAAATTTCTATTCTGATGGATCTAAATCTAAATGAACCTAAATTTGTCTAAGTAAATTTTTCTTTTAAAAAAAATAGTTATGTATTTGTGCATATAGACCGCAGATTTTATTAAATTAACGAATTATAACCATTTTCTTATTCAAATATTCGAGAAATAATCTATAAAACGACGAATAAAGAAAATAGTATTTGTAAATCAAACTCAATTAAGAAAGAGTTTCTTTCAAATACTTTTTGAAATACAGCAACTCTTTGCAATGTGGCATTTAGATTATTATTGTGTAGAGAAGCACGTAACATATAACTTTGATTAGCAATACATCTTAGAATTGGCAGAAACCAGAAATGTAAATACAAGATCATCTGCGGAAAAATTGGCAACTGCTTTCAGAATTAATAATTTGACCCTCTCCAGTACAATTAATACTGTGTTATCTTACCTTAAAATAGCCTAACGTAGTTTAATATTATTTAAACTGATGTGAAAGATGGAAAGACTTGCCTGCAGACATTTCTAAGATTACTAAATATAAAAGATATTAAGAAAATGTAACCTATTTCCTATTTATATTTTAAATCAGTGGTCTTTAAACTGTTTTTCGTAGAACTCTGAGGCTCCGTGAGTCAAACACCAGGGTTTCGAGAATCAAAATAAAAATTCGAACATTAGTTAACGAATACGAATAGAGGAAGTATAATGATTTTATTAACTAAAAAACATAAGGATACATTTAGTTACAGATTAGTTTTAAAACTTAGCATGTGGTCATCACATGTCAAAGAGAATAACGTGCAATGCTTTGCCAAAATAAATAAATAAATAAAAATAAAAGTTTTCCAATAGAAAATTAATTGAATTTAGATGACAGGTTTAAAAATTATACAACGAAGCATCTTTTTTAGTTGAAAAAACTGCAGGAGAATATTTCCCAGAAGAAAAAACTAAATATGACTGGCTAAAATATAAGTTCCAGTAGTATGATAAATAAGAAGGTTTGAAAATGAAAGGAACAACTTATTGACATACTAACAAATTCGACGTTAAAAATATAAATTTGTGGAAGGGCAGCTTCTAAATTTTTATTTATAGATACATGCAGAATAACTAGAAGTTTCTCACACAACTATAAGCATTTTAATGTCATTCGGAACAACGCATTTAAATGGAAGAATATCATTCTAAACGTATTTAACGATTTAATTTTGCTTAGTATAAAATGCGTTTACGACATATGGTACATGACGTTTATTTTTAATAACCCTTTATATTAATAATTTGATTTAAAAATGCGAAAAGATGCTGCAGCTGTTTCTACTGTCAAAACAGCATTTTCGGCTTTAATTTCAACATAATAAAAAAAAATTCGAAAGTGTAAGGTCCGCAGTACAGTTTCCTTCATTTCTCTTCTTCTGCAATTAATATGATAACTGCTTTAAGTTTCTTCTTGGTTCTTGTTTTTTCTTGATTAAGTTTATTCTACTTTTAGTAAAATTATGCTATTGAAAACAAAGTATTAAGTAATTGGTTTATTTATTACAGGCAAGTAGCAACTGCGACGAAACTTTGAAGTGTCATAATGCTGGAGGTGATGCGTACTTCTGTGGACCGTACGTGATTTCGTGGGCATATTGGCATGATGGAGGAAGACCTGGAGACAAAGGCCGTGCACATGGTAATCCTGATTTACGATTTTTTAATAAGTTTATGGGGAAATATCATTTCTGTCTCTTCTTACCTTGTAAATTTATAATATCCGATTTCTTTTCATTGTATAGTTGTTTTTATTTGCTTAGTATTATTAATTATTTGTTTAATCTGTATAAGCTCTAATGTATGTTTAATTAAACACATGAAACATTAATTATCTAAAATTCACATTGTGAATTTTAATTAATTTGTTGGGATTTTTTAAATATCAAATTACTGAGAACGTTTCTAAGGCACTTGAAAGGCATTCTACGGCACTTGATGAAAGCAAATCGTTAATGCTTATTTTGTACAAAATCAAGAGAAGATCATTGTAAAATTTCTCGAAGAAATTATTGTAAAAATTTCTGAAAGATCGTCAAGCAGTGTTTTTGTCCCCTAACTCAATTCAACTGCTGACTTTTGTTCTAAATATATATATTTTTTGGCCCTGTAAAATATCGCTTTCGTTTTATTATCATTTGTATTTGGAAATAAATTTCGAAGCTTTTACTTCTTAGAAGGTAGGATATGTACAAAGCACTCGTAAAACATTTGTTGAGACATTAAATTTTCTTAAAGTTAGTAATGCTCATTTGCTCACAACCTTCATGTGAAACAGTAAACCTTCCTACCTCTGCTGCCTCTTTAACAAGTGAAACAGTATATTGTCTTGTCCAGTTGATTTGAACAGCGATTAATTTTAAATCATCACAAAGATTCCATTTATTTTTTTATACTGATCTCTAGTAGAAGATTTTCAGAATTTGCATAGTTTTCTTTCAAGCTGACAGAGGGTGTAATGATGACAAGATTATACTTAAGTTATGGGTTTATTGTTAGAGTTGATTGATTACTTTAAAAGCGATATAAATATTAAAGTATTAGGCGTGCTCATAAATAAAAATATTCCTCTTAATTTAAATTTCAATATATCCATACACCTGCACATGCATTAATTTAAACTTCAAAAACTCATGCATTCTTAGGAGGCATTTACGTACTCTTCAACAAGTGACAACACCAAATATTTTTCAGTGATAAAAAAGAACTGACTGTATATTTGAAATCAACATACATGAATGCACATAAATTACACCCTGTTGCATTGTTGTTGTAATTTTTCTTTCTCATCTGAGCATTGTCTCCATGAAATTATCGAAGCCAAAATGGTAAGGATTGTGCCTTGCCGTTGACTTAGGCCTTGAACACCTTACAGGTAACAAACAGTTCGGGTTTGTTAAGCTTCTTTACAGTTTCGATGAATAGTACCCTGTTGAACGGGTACTGTTCTCCTTCTTTCTTTCCTACCACCAATTTCTTGACAGGCCTTTCGACTCGACAGGATTTTAACTGCCCATAGGCCGCAAAGACATTTACAAACATCCATGTTTTTTCTTAGATTTGAATCCTGGTTCAAAGCTATAGTAGCCAGCTTCCTTAACGCCATGCCAGTAGGGTGGCAAATAAACCTTTCTTGTTCTGCAACAAAATATTCGTTGTATGTAATAAGCTCCATTAATTTTATTTCTTAAAAACTGCTTTTATTTTTTGCAGATTTCGAGACCTGTCTGAATAACAAAACATGCGCAGAAGAAGCTGTGAGGGGTTATATGCGTAAGTATGGTCAAGATTGTGATGGCAGCGGAAACATTGATTGTTTTGATTTCGCCCGTATCCACAAGCTGGGATTCGGAGCCTGCGGTGGAAATGCCATTCACAATTCAGATTACTGGGAAAAATTCGAGATCTGCTACGCTGGTTATAATCCTGGTGACCAAGGAGGATATGGTACCGGTAACTTAGGAGGATATGCAGCTGGTGGGCAACCTGACTACGATTATGGAGACACTGTTCTGCAAGCTCGCAATGCACATATGACATAAAGTACTGCCTAGTTTTGCAAAACTCCTCGAACAATTCTTTGAATTTCAGATTCATTTGAGAACATTTAATTTTCGGAAAAAATCAGAATTTTTTAATGAAATATGGAATCTTTAATTCACCTTTGTTAGTGTTTCTGTTCATCAGTTATGACAATTTTACAAATGAAAGGATACGGAAGAATGAAGTCTGGGGAAACTTGAAATTATTTTCTTTGCTAATAATACATTATTTAAATAAAACAATGAGTAAATATAATATGCGTTTCATAATATGCCTAAATACGATTTCCAAGAAGCTTAGTTACGTGCTGGAAAGGGTGCAGTCATATCTAAGGGAGGTATATTATTTTCATGTAGTCCTACACATCATTAATATTTAAACAGCGTTCTAAAGGTAACATGTTTTTCCGGTTCTGCAGTTTTATGCAAATTTAGGTATTTTTTGTTATAGCATTTTATAAAAGTTTCTTAAGCTCTTTGATATTCAAAAATGTCTCTAAATTTATGTTTTAGATAAATCTGAAAATAAACGCATGCACATTTTTCAACCAGAAACAATACTGATATAAAATAATTAAAGGTAGAAAGCTATGAAATTCAAAGTTTCATCAAACTGAATATAAGAGAATATTCTATTTTATTCTTAAATTGGATTTTATTGATGCGAATTGTGAGTCTTATACTAATATACCAGAATTTTCAAAACAGAGAAACATTTGAATAACTGTTAAGAGCGGAAGGATACTGCACAATTAAATAAAAGCTTATATTTTAATTACTTGGATGCAATGCGATTGGGAAGTTCTTATACCCTACCATATAAATCTTTGCTGCAAGAGCTCCATAGATGCTGCCTCAAGTTGGATACACAAGCTTGTGTACTTTTAAGTCCTTTGTGACCTTCTTTCCTGAATTTTCAAGCAGTCAGTGTGAAGGGACCACAGTCTGCCTCTTCAGAGTATTCTATAATATACTATTCCGTATCGCAAGTGCCACAAGAGGCAGTGCCAGTGTTGTTGCAGATGTTTCCTAGTATCTTTTCATGTGACAAGTTGACAGACGAGTTGCTCAGTTTTTATGATTACCATGCAGCATTCACAGTTCCGTTATTAAGGGAACGTTAAAATAATAAGAAGAAAACAGCAAGAATAATAATAATGCAGAACAAACGTTATGATAACATCATCGTATGAGGTGGGTTATTTATCATGCACCCTTTTGTTATAATTCACCTTATTATGTTAAATAATTAAATCACCTTTAATTGCATTAAATATCATTTGTGAGTATAATGTAAGAGTATTTGAACTTCCCAGATACATTGCATGATTATTTCTTAAGGGAGATGGAAGAATGCATTTGCTTTGCCTATAACGTAAATTATTCTACTAGAGCGTACATATACCAGTTTATTAAGGAGTAAGAAATGCTTTTTTCGGTTATGGATTCATTATTCATTACACCATGTTTATTCCAATTATTTGTTCTTCAAATGAATCTGACTTTCATGTGCTTTTATTTTTTCTCCATTGGTATTATCAGTTTTCCTTAACTATAAGTTCATAACCATATGCAATAGTATTTATTTCCTTAGATAATTTCCGAAGTTTTCTTTGGGAAAAAAATAATAATTAAATAATAATAAAAAATCTTTAATTAATAATGAAAATTAATAAATAAGCAAAACTTCGTATGACTGTAGGCCAGTTAGTTTAAGTTTCATTTCATAATACTTTATTAAAAATCTCTCGAGCTTAAGATCCTAGTTACAATCAATATGTTTAAAGAGCTATCAGTTTAAAATAACAATTTGCAAAAGAATAATGCAATACAGAACCTATTTCGGAGTGAGATTTTTATCCATAAAGTCTTTTTAAAGCACCAATTTTACGAATGTGTAAAAATAATTCTTTTCAAATGCATAGGTAAACAAAAATTTCTTTCGTAAAGTAAAAGACAATTTATTTTACGAAAGATTATTTAAATAAAGTAAGTGCACTACTTAATAATTTTTCAAATTCTAAACTGGTGTTAAAATAAAATATGCATAAAATTTTCTTTTGTCAAATTTAAAAGAGAGAAATCATTTTTTACCTTTGCGTAAAAAACTGATATTCTCCTATAACTTTCATATTGATTGTTGATGCTTAAATGCACATAAAAATTGTGTTTAAATAAAAACTATGTTTAACTGGATGTATGTGCCAAAAATGTCACAAATAAATAATTTCGAAGATACTGTGTTTCGTTTCTTTATTTCTGTCTCACCCGTCTTTATTATACACAAATATTATGAGTCAAATGCATAATAAATGCATTTTGTAAAGCAAACGCTAATGTAATAAATAACACGCAAATGTTTTTCGTCTTGGTTTTACAAAATGCAAGAATAATTTTAAAAATGCCAACTTTGTTAAAAATGTCTGTTTATTTAATGGAAAAAAAAATATCGGTACTTGTTGGCAATCCGGTACCCATCAGAATGCATCGTCAAAAATACTACCCGTGACTCTGTTCCTTGCGAGGATTCTGCAACTCTAAAATCTGTTCCAGATTCTTCTATAAAGTTGATATTTTTATTCTTTTTTTCTTTTTTTTTTTTCTTATTAATGTTCTTTCTTTTTTGGAAGGGTAAGAGAGGATAGGTATGCCTCCTTTTTAAATTCAACTTCGGTTTAAAGCCTGGCGTTTACCCGCAAACAAAGAAACGCGTGGGGATCAGCAAAACCGAGGCAAACAAGTGGTAAAATCATCATTTGTCTTCTTCCAGTTTATCAGAGTTTGTATGAAGGCAGAGACTAACAGCACAGAACAGCAATCCGTTTGAAGCCATTTTGGACGCGGCTGCTAAACAATACCCGTCGGAAATCAATAAACCAGATTTCATCACCAAAACGAGCCAATAGATTGTTATGGTATCAGATAACTAACAAGTACCACAATTTTTTATGGGCAAAAGTACGTTGATACTTTAGCAAATTCATGTAAAAGTAAAGTGACCAGATTTTTGGAAGGTAGTTTGGGACAAAACCAAAACCTAATATTATTATTTTAGAAAGTTAAATAAATTTTCTTATTCTATATAAGCCAAGATAACCAAACAGTAAGGTACTCAAAAACGATATTGTACTCTAAAAATACTTGCACAATACTTATTCCTGTTGCAGATCTTTTCTACATAAATCTTTAAGATAATTCTACTAAAATTAATCTTAGGAAATAATATAATCAATATTCTTTAGTAAATAAATGATTATTAACTTACTTTGCAGCAATTACGGAAGTACTAGAATAACTCTATTTCGCAGTAAGTGAATTTAAGATCATACAATATTTTTTTTTAATGTGTATAATTCAGTAATAGTACATTTTTAAATAACAAAATCTCAGTCAATTAACCTTGCGATTTCATAATTGAACCAAAGTTCATTCAAATAAGAGTTTCACATCTTTTTTGATAAACTATTTAATTTAATGTTTTATTATCTGATAACATTTCTTCAGTCAATCTGTTTCTGCAATTTTACATTTTCCTCCATAATTTTCTAATCCATAGAATGTTTTTAAATGATCCATTAAAAAGTCTACAGATGATTTAACTATGTTGTCCATTTTTACGATCAATTTAAAATTATACAAATGATTTAAACGTATCGTCTATTTTTGAAAGGTCCGAAATGATAGAATAGAATTCGAATAACTTTTCGAAGTATATTACTCTGCCCAAGAGCATGATTTTCCAAAATCGTTTTTCTGTCGAAAGTGGTGTTAGTAAAAGTGTCACTAAGATTATAGCTATTGAGAATTAAAAGTATATATAGTCAGCATGAAAAGTATTCATACACTTGTCAAAAAAGTTGAAAAACCTCCGTTATTTGCAAGGAAAATGATATAATGAACATTTAATATTATTTTCATATACTGAAATTATTAAACAATAAAAGGAAAAGGTAAAAAACATAAGTTACTTTTATTTACACTTGAAGTAGAAAAATATCTTGGTTTCACCTAAATGCATAGAAAATACTCATAACTAGATTCAAAACAATTAAATGCACAGAATTTCTAGATTTTTAATTTAATTAATATTTGATCGGATAGCTTTTTGCTTTCATGGGTGCTGCTAATCTTTAGGGCAATGAATTAATTTTTTTTTTTTTTTTTTTTTTCAGTAAATTTTTCCCATTCCTCTTGTAAAGCATTTTTAATTGTATCTTGTAAAGAATTCAGTAAAATTTTATTTTTTATTGTAAATGTGCTCATTTGTATTCTGTAACATTTATATCTGGTTCTGACGAAGTATATTTAACTGACTGCGCACATTATGCAAAAGCCACAGCTTGGTATCCAAAGAAGTGTGCTTCAGATCGTTATCGTGATGAACTAAAAATCCCATTTTTTTAGCATTCTGTTTGAGATTTAAGTAAGTCTATGTATTTAAATCTATCCATTTTCCTTCCATAAATCTTAATTTGCCGACTCTGTAAGCAGACATATATCCCCAAACAAAAATATTGCCGTTACTATACTTTACTGCGGTTAGTAAGCATTTTCTTTGAAGCGTGGTTCCTACCTTACGTCATATTTTAAAATTTCCATCAGGTACAAAAATATTAAATTTAGATTTATCACTAAATATAAATTTACTTCAAAATTCGTGGCGTTAATTTAGGTATTTGTTTGTAAAAGATAAACCTTCCTTTTTTTTTTTTTTTTTTTTTTCTTTTTTTTTGTTCATTAAGAGCAGACGCATAGAATTTTTTCCGAGCAGGTTACAGGTGACGGAGGACGGGGACGCCTGAAGTTTAACAGAGGTTAACAGGCATATGTCCCGCGTCCTCCCCTGGAGTTTATTTAATAGTTATAAGTGTGGATACATGGCCATACAGGAGCAACTGTTTAACATCTGGAATTTGAAGTACATTTGAATTAATATACAGACACGGTAAAAAAAAAAAAAAAAAAAAAAAAAAACACTTAATAGGTTATAACAAAAGAAGAAAATTAAACACCTAAAAATGGTGTTCAATTTTCTTCTGCTCCCTATGCAGTCAGAGATTAGATGGTAGAGCATTAGAGTGCATATGTCAGTGCAAGTAATGCATGTAAGCCCTATTACTCTGGTTGACAGAGGTCCTGGCCATATGCTGCAATGGTGGTTATTATTTTGCAGATTTTATTTATGGCCGCTCTGTTTTTGGCTAGGAACTTGTGAAATGCTGAGATATTGGCTGGTATCGGGAAGTGGAACTGTTCCGTGAGTGGGCACTAAAAGATATAATGGTCCGGTGACCCCTCACCCCCGCAAACACAGCGATCCGTAGGCGCTCCGTGGTTACTTTTGGCAAAAAGCTATGCGCTCTCCTTCCCGTGTCGCCCTGATCCCATTCTCTTTGCCACCACTGGATAGCAGCATTTCGCAGTTGACTTTTGAGGAAAGATGGTGGTGCTGATACTGATATCGGTCTGGCATTTTGGTTCGAAGCAGCTTCTTTAGCGAGTTCATCCGCTGTCTCATTACCCATGTTACCTGCATGGGCTTTAATCCATACTAGGTCAACATGTGCGTGCCGATTATCTTTTAGGATATGCTGCAGTCGTATGATCAGCGGGGAGGCGTGACTATGTTTGTCAAGAGCAAGCAGTGTCGACATACTGTCTGTATAAAGCTGCACATGTGTGATGTTGTTGAGCGCCACGTATTTTTTTTTTTTTTTTTTTTTTTTCCCGAGCAGATAGACGTTTGAAAAATCTTGTTCATTTAATGTCATTCTGATTATTGAACTAGAAACTACAATGCCCGATTCTTGTTCTACATCGCTGTCAGAACTAGAGCTTAAAAAAGTTTTTTTTTTAGTCCAAAGGGGCTTTGTTCCTGAAAAACTATTGTTTTCGTTTTGCGATTTTACGTTGAATCACTATAAATGTCCGTTTCACTTTTCAAACTGTTGCCACAAGATGCTAGAGTCCTGCATTATATTTGAAGAAATTAAATAATGAAAAATCTACATAAATGTATGTATATTTCTCGCATTGTGATAAAACAACGGTACCTAGAGCCATCGAATATTGAATGACGTAATCCTACTGCGAATATAGGCATGTGGAAGCCCAAATTTGAAATTTGGAATTTGTTTTATTATCGATTTCATATTTGTAAAACTTTAACGAATTTTTGAATAACAAACTCAACGATTTGAAAGCGAGCAATGGCAACAATCTACGAAAGGAAAAAAAACCTTTTTGTCTCCAGCGCGCGGAAATGTATCGGAAATTATAAAGATAGGCTTATTTTAAAATTATTTTGCGACATTGCTATTGTACTGAAATTTATGGTTTAAGTGAGAAGAGCATGATATTTAATAAATAAAGGTATACACAAAACGTTAAAAAGAAGCCCCTTTGGACGTAATTTAAAATCTGGAAAACCTTTCAGATTCTCCTTCCCCCCCCTTCCTTTTTTTCCCAGAATAAGTCTTCACGTCTCGGCGTTAGTTATTGAAGACGTCCGTTGCGAGGTTTATTTGGAAGAGTTGTGTATATCATACTTATTTTAATTAAACTTTAAATTGTAGCAAAACTTTAAATGTTTCCTTTCCACTGTAGCTTTTTCTTTCGCCATCTTAAAAACTCATTTTCTTTCTTCTAATATTTATCTTTTATTTTAGTCATAACTGACAAAATCAAAATGTAACTACATTCAGATATAAATACTTCCAAACAGTTTATTGCATTAGGAAAGTGCAATTACATCTCGCTTCAAGTCACTTTATATTACAACAAAAGGCATATGAATAATTTTAGTACTTGCCTAACCAGTTAACATAATTTTGCGTATTTTATGCAATATATGAATTGTAGAGACTTTCATTTAAATTTCTTAAATCAATAGAAATAACAATTAACCGTATTTAAATGCATTTTCTTGAAAATTAGGAACGATTTTTTTTCCCATTAACTTTACAGCTGTTTGGAGAGGCACTGAAAAATTCATACTGGCTACATATAAAACTGAAAATACAGGTCATTAAACTACAATAAAGTCCCGGACCCATTTTGATGTTTAATAACTCATAAAATAATGAAGATATAAACAAACTTATGGCATTTATTGATGGAATAACTTATATATTTTTCTTTTTAGGTTTGGATATCTTTACTTTTGTAAATATCGTGTGCGCGTGTGGTTAATTTCAGATAATTTCATTTTCCAGTCTAAATATCTATACTTTTCTAAATATCGTCTGCTTATTAATTGCATTTTTCTCTCTTGTTTTTAGCATCATTCTGGCATTGTTAATCACCATAATGTGTGCATATGGGGATCTGAAAACCCCCATGAATACCGTTGAGGCACAAAGGGATTCCCCAAAGGTTAATGTGTGCTGTGGACTATTGCACGACCGAGTCATTGGCCTTTCTTTTTTACAGAAAAGACGGTCTCATCAGTCGTATACTTAGACATGTTGGAAAACTTTGTATTTCCACAATTAGAAGAGCTTCAGCCACATGTCTTTTTGCAACAAGATGGTGCACCACCTTCATTGGGATACCATCGTTCGTAGTTCTTTGAATGACCATTTTACAGGAAGATGGATTGGACGAGGAGGTCCAATTCCTTAGCCACCCAGATCACCTGATATAACGCCGCTGGACTTTTTCCTTTGGGGATTTGTAAAGGACAACGTTTACAGGAGGAGAGTGTCGAACATTGATGACCTAAAAACCAGAATTACAACCGCAATAGCCTCTGTGGATGCCGAAATGCTTGCCGGTACCTGGCGTGAAATTGAATATCGATTTGATATTCTCTGTGAGATGAAGGAGGCACACGTGGAAATTCATTGACCAGAGTCATGAAACGTTTTGAGTCTATCTAACCATTTATGTTATTAATTTTAATCTATCTTTATTATTTTATGAGTTATTAAACATCAAAATGGGTCCGGGACTTTATAAACACCCTGTATTTATAGAATCCGAGAAAGTATTTATAGACATACTCTGCAGGTACACATAGAAGTGGGCTGAACATCAAAATTTCACCATTTGTCATGCAGGTACAACCGAACCGTCTTAACTGTGCAAGAATTCGAACCCAGATCCAAAGAAAGGTATGGCAACCATCATTGTTAATTTCTACAGCGATCAAGGATGTGCTATATATTCTGTAGCGGAACACTGCAGTAAAGTTCTGTACGTCTCTTCACTTGATGCTAAAGAACACTGGTAAAGAGAAATGCTGCAGATTTCTTTGTGCTGAGCATTGTTTTGCATTGGATTCCATTGTTTAGAATGCGACAAATCATGCTAGGGATGCTATCTGACTAAGGAAAGAGATGCCTTTGTAGAAAGATATTAAAAGGAAAGTAGGTCATATTCCCGTGGTACATGGGGATGGCAACGAAACTTTTAGCATCACAAACCACGAAGCAATTACGCATCATGATGTTTGAAGTCAATACAAATATTTAAGCAATACACATCATGAAGTAATTTTATGATGTGTAATCTTTATATAAGTTATATAAGCGGCTAAAGTGTGGGTCGCCGATAGTTTATTGTTGCCACTCGGAAAAGTGAGCTCGGAAATTGACGTTTCCGCAGTTTTTAATTAATATCTCCACCGATTAAAGTCGTACGAAAATTAGAACGATATCGATGGATTCGGAGAATTTTTTGGAAACCGAGGGTACGCATCTCGAAGTTCAACTCGGCGCCGTTCCGTAGATATTCGAGAAAAAAGAATTTGGCAAGTAGCCAAATCCCTCTAATAGGGAAAACCCAAGAAAGAAAGTGGAAAATGTAGGTAAAATTAGTTTTTAATTAATATCTCGGCTAATCGTTCCAAAAAGACGCGAATGGTCGAAATGGCGAGCCACGACCTGCGCAATCCAAAGGTGTGCTTCGCTATGCCCGGGAGCTAGCCGTTTCGGAGGAGATGATGTTACTTCACCCCATATATATATGCGGCTTAAGTGTCTGTTTGTCGCCGATAGTTTATTGGTTGCTTTCGTAGCTGTACTAGCCAATGGGGTGAAGTTGCCACAGCACAGGGTTGCTGCTTCAATTGAGACTTAGACAATTTCATGTAAAACTTGCCTTTGCTATGACCATCAATAAGTCTCAGGGCCAAACGCTTAAGCGTGTTGGCATTTTTTTACCTGAGCCTGCATTTGGGCACGGGCAACTTTATGTTGCCTGTTCGTGAAAGAACGGGCGTAGAATTAAAAATAATGAATGGTCCTCTGCAAGGCGAGCTTAAAAGTGATATAAAGATCTACGCAAGAAATATTGTGTACAAAGAGATCTTTGACATGTGAATTAACATTTCATTATTTAAATCACCTTTACTGATTGAGCTAGCGGTGGCTCTTAAGAAATGTACCGCCAGTGGTTTCCTTCATTGTACTCTACTTTAAGAAATTAAGCAAGTAGAAGGGGGAAACCCCGTGGAGCAGTAAGCAAAGGGGCGTCCTCGCCGCCTGCCCTGGGTAATTCAGTTTAAATTAGGAGACACCTTGCACAAATCATTTTAATTACAATTTATAATATCCAGAACAGCGGTCATTTCGTATGACCGCCAGGCTTTCTAGTACTTAAATATTTGTACTGATTTCATTTTTACATCTGTACCGGTATCTACATCCTAGCCTTATTACATTTATATGCCTAACTTATACAGTAATAGCAGTATCCCCACCATGTACTGTCCTTCCTTGTTCCAGTTCTTCTTTCACTGTTCCTCACTTTACATAGTCAGGTCTCGGAGGCCTATTGTACTTTCTTTAATTCCACCGAGAAGATACAATAGGCCTGATGAGCACCTAACACAATGAACAAACTTTAGGAAACACTGTATAGTAAATGATCAATCTGCATTCCAGCTGAAGCTGGATCCTTAGCTGGAATGCAAGCTAAGGGTACCACAGCGTCGCCTGTCCTGTCAGTCCACACTAGAAAAATGGAGGGCTTTGCTTTTCTACGGGGAGCGTGAGTGTGTTTCAATGGGAATGTCATTCGTGTTAGATTACTAGTACGGGAGATGTGACTGTATGACCTGTGGTGACTAACGGGTGTCCCCCAAACTTCAATAAACTAAAGAAAGCAAGAAAAATTCGTATGCAACCAGCTCATTGTGCCAGGATTTTTATTGAGTCGATTTCTGCTGCCTTTTTAGCATGTCTTCGTGGTGTAGTGGTCAGCACTCTCGACGCGAATTCGAGAGGTCCGTGGTTCGAGTCCCGGCGAGGGCACTGCTAATTTTTCACATCTACTGCTTTCATAAAAACCTAATGTCTTTACATTGGCGCCCAAACTAAAAAAGGGGGTGGATGATGATTCTCCACCACCAGGATTTTGTGATTGAGGCCCCTAATCCCCAGTCGCCCTTTAAAAGGGAGCGTATATAAGGTATTTCTCCCGTCTTTTTAGCATGTCTTCGTAGTGTAGTGGTCAGCACGCTCGGCGTGTATTCGAGAGGTCCGTGACTCGATTCCCGGAGAAGGCATTGCTCATTTTTCATGTCTCTACTAACTGATGTACTGTCTTTGTTTTGGATTACGGCAGAGTATCATAGGACTATTTGCCTAAAGGGATGAAAACCTTCATAGAGGACTTTCTAAGGGAAGCTGGTTCGTATTTACATTTCACACAGGAAAAACCATGAAAGCTCCCAAGCACCGCCTGCCAGCGGCCGAGTGGTAAAATCACTGAACATTGGTAGTTTAATCATTCAATTCATGTTCAGATCGCTTTATTCTTCTTTCCGCCCCCTTTCCAAATCGAAATTTATTGCCTTGATGTTCAATATACTATTCAGAATTAAAAGATAAATATTTTCTTTCTGAACTCTGGTCACAGCTCTCAAATTTGACAGTTTCCCAGTCCGCACGAATCCTTTCCGTCCGTCATCTTCCAGAATACTAGTAACGACTCCAAGAATTAGAAGTTTTTACCAATAGAATCCTTATAGTTGAATAATATTACGTTAGCATAACTAAACGCAACGTTACTTGAAGAAGTTTTGTCCACACTGTAAATGTTTCTCATACCAAAAAGGTCTTTTTTACATGAAAAATAGAAATCGAAAAACTTCACACCATTTCCGTGCTACTTCAAGAAATTTTCTGCTTTTAAATTACCGAAGCGTTTAAGAAAAACCTTGAGGAAAAAGTAATCTACAGTCAGTGAACCAAAACCAGCCACTGTAAAAGAACAAGCTAGCTGTGTTATATTGCAGAAAATAGTATTTAAGACATTCATTTATGATTTTAGAAAAATGTTGTTATATATATATATTCTGAAGCTAGTTCAAAATTTCAAAATATATTTTGCCCACCGTGAACTCGTTAATATTGAATGTTAAGCTTTTGATTAAAATTAAAACAGATCATTTCTAGGCATCAATTTAAGGCAGCTAATAAAAATAATATTTACGCATTGAAATGTGCTTTTATTACAAAAACAGAATGGACATTTATGAAGTAATACAACTGTTGTTATAAATTTGTGGAAGATTTTAAAATGATATTTATTTTCGTTTTCCCATTCATAAATAGTTTAATAAAAATAGTTCAGAAATAAAATTAATCCAAGGGACAGGACCATTGGTTCACCGTAACTTATGAGTTAATGGAGTTCGGTGTGACTCTGCGTACAAAATTTAGATAGATTATTACAATAAAAGTAAACTGAACAGAACCGCTAAGGCCATTGATCATAGATTAATGTCGAACGGTACAGGGCGCAGCACAAAATTTAAGTAGATTAATAAAATAAACCGATAGCATAGGTGATCATCAAAGACGTTGGTAATTTTTTGATGACCTATGGTTGACGGCCACCGGCAAATAGGCAAAACTGGGGTGAATAGCAGTGTAATAAATAAGGAGAGTTTATTAAAATAAAATTAAAATGAAAGACATAAAAGTATCAAGACTATTGCTCACTGGCAGAATGACCATCCAGCAGAGGGAAAAAAATTAATATTATCCAATTATTATTAGCTCGAGGGTTTTTTTTTTTTTTATTATTCCATTTATTTTATGTCTAATGGCAAACAAGTTAAAACTTTGCCCTTGTAATTTTAAATTTAAGTCATTTAACTTTCCAAAAATATCAGCTAAATATGCTAAACACGCTAACCATAATTCACTAAATATTTTTGCTATTCAAATTTTGAATCACAGAGGAAAATGTGAACTTCTGATCGAAGTTTAAAAAGATGATTTAAAACTTTGGCTCTGGATAACCACCTTACTTCGGAATATAACAGAAGCGTTTCCTGTTCACTGCCCATCTTATCATAAAATCGTAAATATTCTTGAATTTAAAGCTCCGCTTTTAATAAAATTATCAATTTTCATAACTTGATTCAAAACGATTTTCAAGTCTCCGGATATTGTTTTGGCTACTTTAGCTTCACGATGAATGGAGCAGTGAGTAAATTTAGTTTCAGATGCGACCTTTCTTTATGTCAGCAATAACACCGGAACGTTTTCCTGTTTAAGCCCGAGATCCGTCGCTGCATACACTTATTCTATGGTATATCATTCTCAGACGCAAAATTGTCAGTTACTTTGAAAATTTCATTTGCAGTTGCTCTATCATGAAGAGCTTCACAAAATAAATACTCTTTGGCAATTTGTTTATCTTTTTCTAAACGTATGTAAATTAATAATTGACCAAAGTTCGTTAAATCAGTACTTTCAAAGAACTGTAATGCGAAATACTCACTGTGTTTTATTTTTTTGAATAAGTCTCTTTTTTTTTTTTTTTTTTTTTTTTTTTTATGGAATTTGTCATTTTATGGATTGGTCTACTTACTGAATCATTTGATAACGGAATATTATCAAGTTTATTGGCCGTTTTTTTCATTGAATAAGTTAAAACGATATCTTTACCTGCTGGTAATATAAGGTTTTCTCCAATAGTGTTAGCCTACCTAGTCTTGGCAATTCTTAGGCTTACTAGGTAACTGATTTTCAAAGCTTTTTCACTTAAGTAACAAAACCTTTCACTACTTGTTAACTCCGATTATTTACTCTTAAAATATTCTTCAGATTTATTCTTTAAATTAACATATTTAGATTAAAGGTGTCTTTTAAGAAACGATGATTTCATACTTTGATTGGATAATAGCTTACCGCAAACAAGACACTGAGGTTGAGGGTCCATTTCATCTCCATTTTAAATAAACTCAAATGATCAATAAGTTTCTTTATATTTTCTATAAACAATCTTTCTTTTCTTTTCAATATCTTAGTTCTAGAAGATTGTGCTGGATCCATCACCTGTGAATCATCACTTTTCCGTTTAGACAATCCTAGCCATTTTTCCATTTTGAAAAAGCGAGGTTTTCTTTATCATGTTTTCACTAATATTTAAATGCACACTATATTACGAGTTCTTCAAAAACAAACGCCGATATCCTCAAATCGCGTAGAAAAGTAAGGAACGCAAAGCAACCAGAAGACAAAATACCTGCTGTTAGAGACAGCAATTCGACTTCAAAAATTATTCTAATTGAAAATACAGCAATATAAGTCCAGAAATGGTCTGGACATAAAGTGTAGACATGCTAATAAATTAATCAACTCTAAAAGAATTAATGAGACACTATTATGTTTTTATAGAAACTTATTTTTATTTCCTACTAAACATAACATCCATCATTTATGACAAATTTTGTTATGTCTATGTCTAAAACAATATTTGAGGGGAGAAAAAGGATTATTTTTCTAAAATCTATAAGCGGCTATTGACCATAAGAAAAGCTCAGATCACATAAATTTACAAGTGTTAGAGAAAAAACAAACAGGTTGTTGTGGTATTTAAGTTTTGAATTTAATAGTTAAAAATACTTTATTTCTTTGCGTACCACCTATTTTTCTCTTGCGTACCACCGGTTGAGAATCGCTGCCCTATATACATCTCATACAACTGCAGTAAGTAAAGTAAAACGAAGAAACATTTTCCAGCAAGCCAAGGTAAAAAAAGGAAAGTTTATAGCGATTCTTCAACAAAAAATCTACGATGATAACACATCCTGTGTTTACATAGACAGATGAGTGATATAGAGAACTTTGAAATCGCATCTAGCAATTTATTCTTTAGATATCGGTCACAGCAGTTTATGACTGTCTAAAAATCCCCGCACCGTAGCGCAATGTACAAGAAAGAAAGCTGAGGTTTTTAACTGCGGATATTTCAAGATTAATTCTTATTTATCATTATCGTAATAACTTCCAGTGTTACTTTCATTACTCTTTGTGTGTATTTTAAGTACAACCAAATTCCAGTTATCCGGATTTATGATATCCGAATCGTTGTTCCTTTCCTGACCAAGTAAAGTTAAATTTCTTGTTATTTTATTTATTTAATTTTTGATTCATTTATTTTATTTTAAATAGTGTAAATACATAATATAGTGCAATGCATATCTTTAAGACAATATTAGTTTCGATTAGTATGATATTTACCTACTGACGTATGTTCAGCAAATGTATGACATGTAGTTTACATACTGTATTGCTGTTTTTTTTTCCTTGAGTAGTTCTATTATATCAGTAAAAAATAGTAACTAATTTAATTATTTTAAGCAGAAACGCATAAATTGTTAATCATGTTGTTTTGTGAAAATAAAAAATGATTTCATGATCTAATTTTAGCACATTAAAATGTAAAATATATAGGTTATACATTTAGTTCTAGGCCTTACGTTAAAAAATATATGTATTCAATTGAAACAGAACACACGGCAAGCAAATGGTTACACGTGTAGGTAAATAAAAAGTAATTACATTGCTTAATTTGGTCGCAAAATAATACATAAATACTTTTACAGAAATAAGAATTGTTTAACTGTAAAGTCTTTTTAAAAATAAATGAGATAACCGAAAAAGTAAATTTAACCTTTTGCTTTATAATAAATATGCACTGACTGAAAAGGACAATACAAATAGATAAGCCACCATCTGAACATTTGGAAGTTCTTTAGTACTTGTTAAATAACTCTTTCTTAGTTTTTAATATAATTCTAGCTCTAACACAGAAGTAAATGAAATTTTGCAAAAAATTTCGAAACACATTGCTAATCTTCGAAAAAAATATATGAAATAAAAAAAATGGTGTATTAAATTTCATGTATGGTTTCCTTTAGGTGATTTATTTTCATGAAATTAACAAAAATAATTCTATCAGCCGTTACAAAAAATAAACCAAGTGCAATCAAATGAAGTCAAACAGAAGTATATTTTCATTAATAAATTACGGTTCGTAAAGTTTTAGATATTTCATCATTCAAATTTACAATTTAATATACTTGTTTTTAAAATCATTCTAACAATATTCAGTTAAATGCAATAGTATGTATGATGAAGTTTTCAAAAACTTAATTCAGGATTAAAACATATTTCGTATTAATTCAGAAGTCAAACAACAAAAATCAGCGTTAATTTACAAAATTAACGCTGATTTTTGTTGTTTGACTTCTGAATTAGTATTTATTCGGCGTGTTATTGTGTCTTAATTATATTTCGTATTAGTTAGTGTGTACATGTGATTAAGAAATAACTAGCAATTCTTTAGCAATAATTATAATAAACGATAAAACAACTTTTCTCTTAGTTCCTTTGTGCCTGTAAAATTAAGGATATAAATTAGATTTTATTCAGCTTCATTGTTTTTAAAATTATTAACAAAATAATTTTGAATTCAGTTATTTTAAATCTGATTTTTGTGCATGCTCAAGTTCTTCGAAAACTTCATTCAAACGTTTTTCATTCAAGCCAGTTTCACAATTTTTTATTCTTCTCTCTGCCTTTTAATTTTATAATACAAATATCATTCTTTTCAAAGGCGATACTTTACGCTTTTAAGTAAGACTTATATTACTATCTCTCTTAATTAATTTTAAAGATTCCGAGCATTTAATTGAAAGCATTATATGGGGAGTTTCAGCTTTCATAAAAAAGTTAGAAAGTGCCTGATTTTACTTAGAAAACACACAATATACAGGTTTATGGTAACTTTTCAGGTAAAGTTCTTATAAATAACTGATAAATAAAAGGCTATGTCTAAGCTGTTCAAATTAAATTAGTGTAAGTCAAATATGTTACGTTTCACCGCTTCCACATCAGTTGCAGCAAATTACAAATTTCGATCTTATCGAAGCAGGCAGAGATAGAAGTTTTAAACGGAAAGATCTAAGAGTTCCATAGCATAAAATAATAACTGATGATCCCATAAGCATTAGAGGAATATTTAAGAATCGCCAAAAAAATCCAAAGATTTATCATTAAAAGAAATATTTCTTCTTAGCCTTTAAAAGAACATTTCATATTTATATAGTTTTCATATATATTACGTATTTTTGCAATAAAAATATAATATAGGTTTTTAAAGAATAAGGTTTAGGAAACAATAATAAAAGAATATTAACTGATGTTGCCACTCAGCAAATCATAATAATTACACAAAAACATTAAATTATGTTGTCTTTACATTACTCCTCCTCAACTAGTTACGTTGCTATGATTTAAAATGTCCTGGTAGTGAAAAAAATCTAGCGTAAGCTAACATTAGAGTTTAAAAAATGTTAAATTTAACAAATAAATATATGCAGTTGGTTAGGTTATTTAATTACGGCAAAGCCTCGAGGGTTATCTTCTTAAGGGGAGGGATGGCTTCGTGGAGAACTTTCTAAGGGAACTGGCTCGTATGCACGTTACACATGGGGAAAACCACGAAAACGTCCATGCATCCAGCCCGTTCGCGAGATTCGAACCTCGGACCGAACTACCAGTGTTCAGCGACTTTACCGCTCGGCCGCTGGTGAGTCGAGATATGTTTTGTAGTTGTAGCCTTTGTATTGGTGATGTTTTTTTTTTTTTTTTTCTGTCTTGTCTAAAACCAAATACTAATGGTTTATGGTCAGAAATTGCGACCTTCTGTCGTGTGTTTAAAATGGCTAATTGCTAGATTATATTCCTAATAACTGGTAGTCGTAAGTACTCTACTTTTCTGACTGTAACTTAATTTTTTTTAACAAAATGCTATAGATTTCCATGCTTCATTTTCAGACTGTTGGAGAAATGCTGCAATAGTTCAATGAGATGCATCTGTGCATAGGTTGCGACAATCCTGAATATAGCACGGCAAAATCACCTGTCGTGACACCGGGTGGAAATCATTATGCAAAATGTCAACACAAATACATAATTAACATTTATTTAAATAAAATTAAGTAATTAAAATGATTTGAAAAACAAAAACTCTTAAGATTAAAAATAAACTTGCATCTAGAAAACAAACATATATTTAAAGAAGCTTAGAAATCTGCAAATTTGGTGATTAAAAAAATATTTTTTTACTTTCTGTCGATAAAAAAGCTAAAACTGCTTTGACTTCTAAATTTTTTTATGACTTCATCCAAATTAATGTTTTTAGATACTGTATTTTCGATGGAAAGGATTTCCAAACCATTAAGTCTTACTTGGTTCATTGTTGACTGAATATAGCTTTGAATCAATTTCAACTTCGAGAAGCTTCTCTCACAAGAAGAAAAACGGAAATACACATTGTCAAAAAAGTCTTTAGTGCTAAATATAAGTTCGAGGCTTCTTTTTTGAAATCCATTTCTACAATAAATTTTAACATTTTCAATGCAGACCACTTTATAGCTTCGTCCTTTTTATACTCCTATATATAAGTACATATACTTAAAAATTTAAGGCTGTTAGAAGGGCCTTCCCCCTGATCAGAGTCAAATGCCACTCGGTCTCTTGGGAGAGGTAATGGGCCTTGGTAAATAGACTTGGCATTTAACATGATAATCCACTAAATGATGGAGTATTTCTTCGTCTTCTTTCAAGAACTCTCCTGAGTATGCAATTTGAATGTTCTCGAGTTTGTATTTGATGTAAGTTTCGAGAGAACTCAGTAATGATAGGAGGTGAAGTGAATTGCATAACGTAATAATGAAGAAATTACGTTCTTCCACTTTATGTACAATACGATATTAATATTTATCCTAGAAAAACTGATATTATTTTATGAATGAAAATATATCGCCCTTTATTCTGTATTTTTTGGTAGAACGGTGTCTGGATATCTTTTGACTAAGAGTACTAAAGTAAATCCTAGTTTTCCAATTCTTTAGTGTGAAACAATTTTAGATTGCATATGGTGTCCTTTGATCAAGAAATACAACTTGATTTGCGACATTTTACCCGTTGAGTAATGCATTTTATCACTTGTGTTTTATTGTAGTAGAAATAATGACACATAAAAACCGCAATCATTGCACCGGAACATTACGCTATGCGCCATACACACATAAAAATTAAACAAACAATGAAATCTTGTTAGTTACATGAAAGGCTTTAGTGTCTTCATCAAAACTAGGAAGTTACAGAGCAAAAAGACTACTTTTTTAATTCTAAGGCAACTTGTGTGTGCTTCAGTGCGTACGAATCGAGTCACTTGAGCTTTGAATAGCAGTCATATTAACTGACCTGTTGCAGTTGCAAAGAAGTTAGTAATGTGTTTACCTTATGCGAAAAGTAATTCACATAATTGTTAACGGTTTAGGAGTTTCTAGCCAGAAAGTTAGAATTATTCGATATCAAATTATGTACTTCAAGAATTGGTGATTTTTCGATGCGTGCAGATACACAATATCAAAAACAGACAATTAAATGGCCAGTCAAACAAAAGCATTTTCTCCGTATTTGTGACATATCTCCATGATGGTATTCCTGCTGATAACCCTTGAGTGCATTTCCATAATAAAATAAATCAAATACCAAACAATAAATATCTTTACATGTTTTTAAACGTGTATTCATTGACTGAGTTTCAATCCTTAGCATCTTCCTACATCCATCAGTTCACTGGTTTTTAACTAAACAAAATTGATATATAACTTGTGATCGGCGCAATGTAATCATTTTTGGTTTTGTGCCACTAATTATTCTAACTAACGAAGCAGCCACGCACAAAATCTGCGCTTTCGTTTGATGTAACTCTGACGTATTGAGCCAAGTTTTTGTTTTTATGAATAAAGATATACATTAACTCTTACTGTTGAATTTTTCCCTTGATTTTGGGGAAAAAAAAACACAAGAGAGAGATTCAAATCTGGGAATGCCTGCTGCAGAACAAAAGAACTAGCTTATCCTCAAAGTTATGGGGTCTTATCAGAAAATTGGGGACACGATTCGGCTTGTTCAACATGCAGACAAAACAATAATAAATTGGAACAATTACCTGTGGGAAGTTCTAAACAGAGCTTCTGGCAAAATTAAAGGGTCTAACAAAATACAGCAAATGGAAGAAAGTTTTTTTACGAATCGCAAAAACGGAGCGAGTCGAATATTGACTGTTTGTAACTTATTTTCTCCCTCTTTTCCGCTTATCTTCCTGATGTAATTGGAGGCACACTCGACGCGTATTTGAGAAGTCTAGGGTTCGAGTACTGGCGAGGGCATTGCACAATCTTCTTGTCTCCAACATCAAAACATTCTAATGCCTCTACTTCTTCATTAAATAAAGAGGCAAATTTCCTTCAGAATTCTGTACAAACGATTGGCGCAGCTTTGACAGTATCTAAGCCAATTTTCATGGTTAGATGGTAGCCAACTTTCGCAATTGATAAGATCCTACTTTTACGAAACTTGTGCATATGTAGATAATTTGAGTGAAATTGTTGTATTTTTTATCTGTATAATGTAACATAAAAATCCAATGAAACGATGCTGTGCCGGTAAAATAAGAATATAGGTCCAAATCTCTTTAACATTGTGTAAACGGTTATCTTGGCAAATTGGCGAGGTAGCCGTTTACTCAATAATAGCTGAAGATTGTATCAGAATACCAGCAAGCACAGAATTTTTACTTCCTGGATCCATAGCCGAAAACAGAAATTTCCGGTACGGTATAATGGAATATCCCCAGAACTGTTAACAGCCCAAAAGGACTACTAGTCCAAAGGAGCTTCGACACTCGTCGGCCTATCGAGGACCGTTATCCTTAAGAATTGTTAATGTCAGAGATAAAGCGAAAATCATTAGAAAAGTGGTAGCAGCATGTATTCCAGTGACCTGTATTAAATGACCCAATAGTCCACCAATCATTGTGGCTTCGAGTCGGAAAGGACCGAAGAAACGCAGCCGAGGCAAGCTGCAATGTTACAGTGTAGGACCACCTTTCGAACGTATCGCTTTTCACATCCTGGGACCTCTGCCACGAACTGCTAATGGCAATAAATACATCCTGGTTGTCACTGATTACTTCATCAAGTGGCCTGAAGCGTATACTATTCTTGATCAAGAGGCTTTCACTGTGGTAATGATAAGCACTGGATTTCCAGATTGAGTACCTCTTCAGTTACATTCCGATCAAGGAAGAAATTTTACCTCGGCTGTAATTAAAGAACTCTGAAAGCTACTAGGCATCGATAAACCGCAAGTTCATATTTACATCCCCAGTCAGACGGCATGGTAGACAGCTGTATTCGAACCATCCTTATTAATCCTCGCTGGACTAGGACAAGACGTTATCTCTGGTTTTGCTGTCCTATCGTAGTACTATTCCCCATCCCAGATGCTCTTCGATCGAGACCTTTGTCTCTTGTTTTATCGCCCTTCGGATCAGCCTTCATCGGAGAAGTATATCTAAGATTTCCGGGCATGGTTTGAAGTGATGCACAGTTTTTCACGGAAGCGAGCCAACTTGGCGACGGAGAAGATGAAGACCCGATACGACACAAGAGCTACAGGACATCGATTCAACGAAGGAGACAAGGTGTTTGAGAAATCCGATTCGATGGAAAAAAATTCTTTCCTAAACTACAGTCGCCTTGGGACGGTCCTTAGACACCCCTAAACAAGCTGAACGACGTCGTAGTTCGCATCCATAAGTCATCAAATTCTAAGCCTAAAGTGGTTCCTTAGGACAGGCTAGCACTTACTATTGCCATTTATCCCCATTGCGTATAATTTAAATAGAATACTAAGGCCACATTTGTGTATAAATTTGTAACTTTATGCATTTGTTTATTGGTTTAGCATATGATTTGTTTTATTTCATTTATTACAATTAATCGTTTAAGTATTTCATTGATTTTCTTTAGCTGTAAGCACGGCGTCCTGTCCAGGGAATGTTCTGCACAGGACATGCAGTCTTTGGGAAGGGGGCAATTTAACGAATTTTGTACATATAAATAGATAATTTGAGCGAAATTATGCGTGAAATTGTTGTATTCTTTTCTGCATAATGTAACAGGAAAAGCTGGAGAAACAATGCTCTTCCGGTAAAAATAAGAATACAAGTCTAACATTGAGTAAATTGCTATTTTAGCGAGATATTGCCAAGCTGGCGATGATTTGGGCAACTAATTTTTGTCGCCAAATTTCACTAGAAATGGCCAAACTTGGTGTTCATTTCGCAACATTTTGGTCCGGTCCCTATGTAATTGTGTATTGTAATTAAATAACTATAGTTCATCTTCTATGTGATTATAATCTTATCCGCCGTATTATGCCTTCAGTAATTTCGAGAATTAATAAAAATTTATCGGCGGCCGGGATAAAACTATATAAACCCAGACAGAACATCAGTTTCTCAGTTGTTAGTTCAGCGTAACTTTGGAGTATTGAGATATCCGTGATAGCTTCATCTTTAAATGCGCTTTGCATTGCATTGCGTTTAACGTTCTTAGTAGTTTGAAGTGTAACAACTAAGCGTCGCCTGAGATAACTACTGACCTCATTTTGTTGTATGTGTGTGTGATTATGGCAAAGCCTCGAGGGGTATCCATTTTGTTGTAAAAGTCTTAGGTACTTACGTATTATCGCAACCAGGTTGGCGCGATTTGTAAGTTTGAGTAAAAAAGTATGAATAGAAAGAAAATGTACATTTATTAATTACAGATAATTTTTAATACAGTTTTTTTATATTATTTTTGTTTTAAAATATAAAATAGCAATTAAACCCTTCCGGTTTCGAATTTAAATAAGTTGCAGAATTATTTTTTCGGCGGAAATCTTTTGGCTATTGCTTTTAGCACTGATTGAAAACCGTCTTCGCCATTAACAGCTTGAGCTTGGCGCCATATAAATTCGATAAGGTATGAGTCAAGATGATGACGGGCTGTTCCTCTCTGTTTTTTGTTGCGCCATTTGGCTGAGCCCCACATGCGCTCTACATGTTCTGTGTGAACGCCCGTGTTGGGATCCACAAAGTTATATTTGTGATTAACAGTTCCATGCAGAAATCCAGCATTTTCGAACTCACTTGTATTGTATCCTTTCCAGCAATCCGAATAAATGATGCTTCCTTCCTTGATATTTTCGCAAATTTTTTCCATGAGGGTAACGGCGCTTCTGTTAGGTACAGTAACCAAAAAAGTCTCTTTCTTTTCTCGGCAAATTCCGCCGAAAACCCATTGCTGTGGTAGTACACGCCCAGTGTTATTTTTTCTTTTTACAAATAAATTCTTTTTACAAAACTACGTATAACACGTAGGGTTGCCGTAAGTAGGGTCGCCAAATTTGGCGATTTATGCGAATTTTGGCCTGGTTGCGTTAATACATAAGTACCAAGTCTTATAGCTATAAGGTATTTCTCCCACTTCCCTAGCGTGCCTTCGTGGTGTAACGGTAACACGCGGGCCGGTATTCCGGAGGTCCGTGATTCGATTCCCGGCGAAGGCGGTTGCTAATTTTTCATCTCTCCAGCTTCCAAAAAATGTCACCTAGTGCTCTACATATTCCTGACTTATGTGTGTTTATTTATTTATGTATATATGTATGTATCATTATAGAACTGGCCTGTAACCAAGAGTAAAATGTTTAATTATTAGTGTGGAATGTTTATGTACGTGCAATAACGTACGCATGTGCAAAACAAATATTATTGCAACAATTTATTCCCAGTGTTTAAACCTAGGTGCACATAAAATGCACCACGTTAACGTTTAATTATTAATGTATAATATTTATGCAATAGCTGCACTGTGGGCATCAGTATACAATTATTGTATTTTAAATTACAATTATTGTAAAATGTTTAAATATCAGTTTAAAATGCTCAAATTTCAATATACAGCACCAACAAAAGTTTCGATTAAGCTCCTGACGCCGGGCTTCTGGGGCGCCAAAGAATTATCGCGTTGTACAGTTGCGGATTCCGGATGATACTCGAATAGTGCTAGTAAGCCGCCCGAGTGTCCGGATCCGCTCTCACCTGTCACCTGAGCATAGCTTGACCTCTATCTTAATTTTCGCGTGTTGTTGCCGCAGGTATTCTCCGCCCATTGCGGCCGGTATTCACTGCTTGGTAAGTGTAACTACTGATTTTAACTTTGTGATGCTGTGAAAACCTGTACGATCTGCATTCAATCTGTTACGAACCCGTACGCACGCAACAATACATACCTTAACTATGCATTTCTAAATATCATTTCGCAATTCTCGGCTCACATACATAAATATTAGAATTTTCATATTTTGCATCTGTAGACTCCAATTTAACAAGTATGAAGTTCTGAATAAAAATATAAAAGCATTAAGCAAAAACATTAGAAATCATATACTCGTACTTTTTCGAGTTGCTGGATAGTAAGCAACGCTGCAAAATACAAAAACTATCCCGTTTTTGAACGGCATTACGTATCTTAGAAATACCCTAACACAATTGTGCTAACTTAAAATTCAGTTATCTTAAAAAGCAAAAGAAATTTGCATTGAAGTCTATGTCCTTTGGCGTGAAAACACCGTATATTTTACGCATAAACTTTCAAGAACCGAGACAACAATAGATTGTACAGAGTTTATGACAAACATTATCACAAGAAGTACGAAAATTTCAGTTCCTAGAACAAATATTCAAAGCAATAATGTTCGTGCCGCTTATCTCGTTTCAATAAGCGCGTATGCATTTTGTTTCCATTTGTTTAACAACGTTTCCGACAAAAAAATAAAAGAAAATACACAAAATAAAATAAATATCCAAAACCTCCGTAATGAAATGAAAAATGAGTCGTTCTGAATGGGATTTTGAAGGTCAGTTAATCCGGTTTTTTTACAGCCGTTTCGGATTATTCAAGGCAAAAATCGCCATCGTTAATATAGCGTGCTGAGAATTGTTAAATTATTCTGTTGCAATTCGTAATTATTGACAATTCTCTACAGAATGATTTCCTTTAGCTTTCATATTTGAAAAGCCTAGATAACAGTATGAAAGGCAACTGAAACTTGCTGAGCAATTTCTGGTCATGAACACTTTTATCTTGCATTAATAAATGTGAAATTAAAGGATTCTCTTTGACAATGGATAAAGTTTGAAAATTTTTCAATATGAGAAACTAATAAAGCGAAGAATATCTTTTCATAATTTCTAAGAATAATTTCAGCCTCATCAAAGGCCGTGTTGTAACAGGCCATGTTGTGCCTTGTAAAAAGGTTGGATTTTATGTTTTATCCCATGTGTAATTTGAAAACGAATTAGTTTCCCTTAAACAGTCTTCCAAGAAGTCATTACTGTTAAAGTTAGGTTAAGTTAATCGATTAAGGCAAAGCAACTCGAGAACCATCTGCCCATGAGGGATGCCTTCGTGAAGGATTTTCTAAAGTAATTTGGCTCGAATTTACCTTACACATGGAGAAAAACCACGAAAAACAACCATGCAGCCTTTCCATTCACCGGTATTCGATCTCAGATCGAACTACCAGTGTTTAGCGACGTTACCGCTGATGGGCTTCATTCCTTGTTAAGACAAATAGCTCTTGCTAACTGTATCATAATTAACTAACTTGTCAATGGCAGATAACAATCTCCAAAACCTTACTGGCTTGTTCAGTGCTTAACTGCCTGCTCAAGACTTTCCATTTTCATGTTTCGTAATCTTGAGAAAGTCCTCCAGAGGCATCTAGCCCTTTAAGCAGAAAGCTCTAGTGTGCTTTGTTATTAATCTAATAAACCCTGTCTCTATTTTATCATACTATTGTAACCAAATATACATATATATTCGCTTCCAAAAATTAATTCTTTGATGAAGTATATCGTCAACATTGGGATTTAAAATTGATTTGAAGAAAAATAAGATTTTCCGCTTAAAACTTTTCGCGATGTTCAGCACATCTCAAAGATATCCCTAAGATTTTTTTTTTTTTTTTTTTTTTTTTTTTTTTTAAAGAGGGATTAAACATATTTATAAGTAGCTTATCGAATTTGTCGGCAAGTTAAATTTATTAACGACATAAACATTTTAGTTGTTTATTAGTAAGTCTTCTGGTAAAGAGCGGATTATTAATATCTAATGTTTTAGAAATCAAAGTATTATACATGGATTTGTGGCAATGCTTTTAATCCTACTTTGGTCAAACAGCAGTTACTTTACCAAGAAATAAAGAGCTAAGTTTTAATCGCTTCCATCCAGTAACCAACAATGAAGAGGGAGTGCCATTTTGCTGTTCACGGCTGTGTTGATTAAAAACGTTTACCGCATTGAAACGACTTATATTACTATGCCATTATGCCCACCGACTTAAAATTAAATCCAATTAAAACTTCCATTTTTATTTGTCGATTCTGAATAAGATGCTGTTAAGCTCTGAATAAATTCAAAGAAGCATGAAAGCATGCAAGCAAAGAGGGTTGAGAGTTGCTTCTGTTATTCAGAGAACTGAACTATTTGTAATAGCTACAAGTGAGAGCGCGCAACGGCCGTGGAAAGAGGAAATGATTGCAGTCGAATAAGCGGCTCTTAAGTACAGGCGAAGCGTGAGAGCGGTTCTTCATTTGCCTGCCAGTGGCCGATAGTCGTCCGCAGGCTCAGAGTTACCTTCGCGGTAAGTTATTTTATAGTTATTTCTCTCGCGTGGTTTGTTCTGGACTTTCTTCGCCTTAAGTGTGTGGCTTTGATGCCTGAATGATAGCATATTTATTTATTTATTTAAGGACATTTTTAGAAGAGTTTATATCGCGATATGATATATTAATTTTAAGCAGTCCAGACTAGGGGGGACAAGTACTTTTAACGTCGGACCAAAAAGGTCTTTTTTAGTGTATATCATGCGGACAATGCTGTCGCAAGGTGAGTGGCGCTTGCATTACGAGCTTTTGCGGTGCTCTTATTGTTTGCCAGGATGCGAGGATGATAAAGAAATTAGAATTTAAAACAGCATTTTACGCATTTAATTTCATTTTTTTTAAAATAAAATAACCCCCAGATGGTAAATCCAATGTTACGACTGTCCTGCATGCGGATCAACCAATGAAATTAAAAATGTACAAGTAAATTTCAAGGACTATGAAGCAAAAAGAAAAAGCATCGATGATTAATCAAAGATTTTTATAAATTTATAGCTTTTCATACGTTTTTATTACAAACACTGCTTTGTAAAATAAGTTATTAATTAAAAGATACTTAATCTAAGACGTAAAATCTGCAATGTTAGTTTACGATTATTTCATCCAAATTAGATTCTAATTCACTTGCAGCAATCCTTGAAAGCGAATGTAAATTTTCTTCAGCGCTTTGTGATCAATGTTTTTGTGCACTTCTCAAACGAAAAACTTCTTACACATAAATATATCGATCGAAATAAAATTAAATCCTTTTTGACACAACCCAGGAAATTTTTGAATTCATCAGCATTCAGGGAAGGATAAAAAAAACCATTAATTCTCTTGAAGGGAATTTTTCCTCTGATCAGACCGCCGGACGATCGGTCCTAATTAAATTTGAATTGGAGCATCCTACACATTAAAATCAAACGGCGTACTTATTAATAACAAATCTTTTTAAATTTGTTTAAAATCTTCACATGTTCTTCCAATTTCAGCATGTAACTCCTTTTAATATTATTCCATAATTAACAAAGTCATCATTTCTCAATTTTTCTCGTTTTGATTCCAATATTAAAAAGTAATTTATCTGCTTCTCATTTAAATTTTCAGCAAATAAATTACGTTTTGCCATAAATGCTTTGATTTTTGAGTACATATTATAAACGCATTCCATTTTTATTGCAGTGTAACATTTACTCCTCTCAGATAAGTTAGTATATCAACAGAACATGAAAAATCGGTACTATTCGGTTTTGAGGGCCGTAAAAAATTGCCAAACTATTGTTGATGCCAATGCTGCCAAAAATAATTGCGGCAACCCTAATAATTGCGGCAAGAAAGGAAGTATAATAGTAAATAACTATTTGTGATTGATGTTTTAATTTAGATGAAAGGTTTATTTCATATAATACTTTTTAATTATTATAATTTATATGAAATAGGCTAAACATGACTGAATGGAAGCATAAGAGTAAATAACTATTTCAGATCATTATTATAATTTATATAAAAATTGCTAAACATAACTGAATGGATGGCTGCATCGCTATTACGCTACCGACTTATCGCTAAAGCATAATTTCATCTCGTTGGTTGTTCAAACGTAATTTTCTATAATGAATGATGCCTTTTCTTTGAAATATTCTCGGTAAAATGCAGAATCGCTCACTTAGAAAAGCTCACTTGCCGCTTTTTACAAGGGTTAAAAACAATTGGATTTTTGTCAATTTTCTTTTACTTTTTAAGTGAAAATAGGTCGATGTGCACATAGATAAAGTCAAGGATGTGCGCAGTGCCATTTTTGTGCAATTCTAGGATTTTTTTAAAGTGAAAATAGGTCGATGTGCGCACATGGATACCGAGTATGTACAATTCTTAAAAACGCATCAAAAAGGGGGTGATTCTGCACTTTACCCAAAATTCTATTGCCGAGTTTTCGTCATGGGCAATTCCCAAATTGTTAAGTCCATAGGATATCAAAAAAGGATTTAAAAATTAAACTAGTATTTCAATAGCGTCTTAAGAAATATAGAACTATACAAACTTACGCAATCTGAAATCAGCGCGTACGCTAGATTTGGCGCGCTGTTAAATGGGCGCGGTTGCTAGATTTGGCGCTTTTGCACGTACATTTTCGCTGCAATTTTTTAACGGCCCTCGAAACCGAATAGTAGCGAAAAATCATTTAACTATTCCCCATGTAGAAATTCAGGAAAGTCATTAATGTTGTCTTTAATCCACAAGGAAATTACTATTTCATTAAACAAATTATTAAGGTTTAATCCTAGTATCCGGTGCACACGGGATTTGGCTACTTCTGGCGACTTTTATGATAAGCAGTAAAAACGGAACATATACGACAAGTAGAAACGGGTATTCAAGGAATATATATAGTTATACATAGTATATAGTGTATAGTAAATATATAGACGTTCTTTGGGTCATTTTTTGGTGTTGGCGATAATTTTCAAAATCGCGCCAAGGCTGCACCGTATACTAGGATTTTACCATTATTAAATCTCTTCAAAACTTTTCCGACGCTAAGCCATCACACGTCTATATGATATGGTAGCATATTTACTGCTTTTAGCTCAGGCTGGGCTCTGTTGCCTAAGCTGCATTTCCCAGAGCAATTAGCGTTCCTTACCGAACTTGAGTAGGAATGGTACATGAAATGTGTCACTCGTAGGAGGTCTTGAATGGTGAAATCAGATTGATCATTAGGATATATGGATACATATACTCCGATAGTTTGAGTATGAAATCAATTGGGAAAGAACTGAATGTGCTGCACAGGATTTCATAACGCACTGGATTAAGCGATTAAAAGAGAGGCATTGCTTGACTGAAGCGTAGAGATAGTTGTGATCATGGTTGCCAGAGTTTGGCTCATTTGAAAATTTGGCGACTTCTACTTAAGATGTACCGTATTTAGTACTGTTTACTTTCCTTGTTTCTGTATTTATGCATTTTGTTAATCATACTTTTTTGTTACTCATTCTTATCATAACTCTGACTTAATTCTAGTCCATCAATCCGCATTTAAAATTTTGATTATAAATTTACTAATTTTATTCAAAAATTTTTCAACAACAACAACAAAAAAAAAAAACCGCTGATTTGCATTTGCGGAAATATTATCTGGCTGAGATAAGATCTTACTAATCCATGATGCATACTAGATTCCAAATTAGGAAGTAACCGTAATGAACTTCATAGTTAACTAAGTAAAGTCAAAACTTTCATGAGCCGAAACTGAAGTTATCAAGTAAGAAACCGGTGAATCGAAAAATCGATTCCGTTTAATCATTGGACCTATCTCGGGAATGCCAACAGTTCTCAAAGTAGACGATTTGTGATGCCATATGGATACTTCTGTGGTACCTTAACATAACGTAACACCATGAATATGTAAAATACTGCAACCAAAAAAAAAAAAAAAAAAAAAAAAAAAAAAAAAAGAGAGAGAGAGAAAAAGTAACGGTAAAGTGACTTACTTGATTCGATGCCTTGCCGTGTTTCGGCTTGTATAGCTGCCAGAGGTGGCTATACTATTTACTGATTTGTAATTTTGCATGACATAACTTCTTAATAAAACGATCTTTTGTTCTGAATTTATAATCATTTGTTTATCTTCTCATACGCTACACGCATCTTACGTTTCGTGATAGTAGTTCGTTTCCTTCTGGGTGCATATAATGTTTTGTGACGGAGTGTACTTAAAGACAACATAAGAATTTCCAATAGTTATTCTCGCACTCTGGAGATACAAATGTTTTTTCCCATACAGTGTTGCCACTGCTCTCTTTGAAATCGGTGAGTTTTTTAATCAAAAATTTGCTACAGTTTTACAAAATATGAAACGGATAATAAAACTAATTCGAAATTCAAAATTCCGGCTTCCAAGTGCCGATATTCGGATAGAGGACTACGTTATTCAAGATTTAAAGGTTCTAGGTACCGTTGGATTTTCACAGTGTGAGAAACATGCATACATTCATGTAAATTCTTCATTATTTAATATCTTTAAATATAATGCAGGACGATATTATTTGGTGGCAACAATTTGGAAAGTGATACAGTTTACAGTGGTTCAACACAAAATGCCGTTTCGAGACTAATATCTCGTGCGGGAGTAACCTCCCTTTTGGGCTAACAAGAAAGATTGTTCAAAAATAAAAGTGGAAAAAAAAAAAAGAAAAATTCTGAACCTAGTTGCAAAAAGAAAAGTACTAGAAGAAAGGTCAAGCTGAGTCCAAATGCCATTAAACTTGTTATAGAAACCTCTGCAACCATTGACAGGCGTATATAAGCCCAACAGTATGAAATGTCAGCAGAAAAGGAGATTATAGCGGTTGAGTAGCGAGAAAGAAGCCGTTCAAAAGTTTGCGAAATCAAAGCAAGCGTATAGAATTTCCTAAATCACACCAATTAAGACATAAAACTGTTGGAAGATCATTTCAGCGATGAAAGCACATTTAATATTTTGGTCATCGTATTTTTAGAGAAAGCCAAATACTACTCTCAGTCCTAAGGAACTTAAGGTTAACAGTGAAACATGGTTTGGGATTGTATGGTCGCAAGTAGAGTTGGGAAGCTTGTTTTCATTGATCGTATTGCGAACCACATGATGCATTTAGATATACTTTAAAAGAATCTGAAGGAAAGTGTTATTAAGTTAGGCTTGGCTGCAGGTTTCATATTTCAGAAAGACGGTGACCCCCAAATATAGCGCATAATGTAAAAATGAGATTTATTCTTCCTCTGAAAGCAGCTATTATATACTAATTCCCAAGCTTTAGAATTTCAATGTAATTGAAATTCTGTGGTCCATGCTCGAAAACCCTGTGCTGGAACATAAAATAACAGGCAGAGATCATATGAAGCGTGTTCTGGAAGAAGAATGGAACAAAATGTGTCCAGATAGAACAAAAAATTTAGTCGGTTATGCCACCACGACGTATGGAAGTAATAATATAGCCTAATAAGCATGCAATAAAATATCGACACTTCCTTATTTATTAAAAACAGCAGAAGATTTTTAATTTATCTTAAATTTTTTAAAGTATAAATTTGCTAAGATTCAATTTAAATGCTGCGTGTAATATCATTTTCAAGGAATTTTCTTTCAGTCTTTTGTATTGTTATTAGAAATGAAATTGTTGAATAAGTATATGGAATAAAAACATCGTTATAATCGCAATATTAATAATTATTTAATTGCTTTGAAAAGCATGTCCTCAATAAACCTTTTTAATAAGTCTTCACACGACGTTAATTTGCGATGACATAATGTCATATAAATTTTTTTCCTAAGTTTTCTATTTTAAACAGTTCTTTTAAAATATGAGATTTTACGCTTTAAATCTTTAATGCCTGAAGGACTTGGCGTTTCTGAAGATTAAATTTTAATCCGAAATTTTCAGATTAATTATTTTTTTAATTAAATGACAGATGAATGGTTTCTATAGTTAAATAAATATTTTATATTTTTAATTTTTTAAATATTTAAGCTGTTTTTAATTCAGATTTAATAACAATCATTTTCGTAAAAGACAGAAGCATATTCTAACATAATTAACTATACCTCTGCCGGGATAAACTTTAATTTTCATAAGTACATAACATTGAAGTTGTATTTGAGTAAAAATTATTAAAATTGTTATCCATTAAGTCGTATTTTTTTTTTAAATGTGTTATATGAAGTATATTATTTAACGATTTTTTATAAACTAATTTTTGAACAAATCGACAAATAAGTATTATAATTATACTTGCTTGACTCCTGAAAAACTGAGTAGATGAATGTAATAATCAAAAGTTAAAAGAAGGAATTGTTCTTCCGTAGGATTTTAAAAAAAGTGCTGGCATAACAGTAATCGCTATGATCTAAGAATGTACCCATTATTGTGGACGTGGAAATATTAGCGTGTTTTGTTTCATATTGTTATACATTTATGCACATTATTATTACATTATAAAATATTAGAGAAAATTTTTACCTAATTTAAGACGTAAATACAAAAGTTTTACTATATTTTCAGGTCAGAAATTTTACGCACATAAGCATTCAAAACGTGTTAATAATGAGAAGTTTCTTGGGCTAGGTACTCAGTCTGAAGACATTTAATAAAATGACTCTGAAATCAGCCATTTTCCAAAGTTTTGCAAATCTTCCATATGGTGATTTTACCAAGCGCATGAAAATCAAAATGAGAACATTTTTGGAAATCACTCATCGCCATTGCCCTATAGAATAAAGAAAACGGAATATTGGACTTCCCTATTATCTTTACATAGTTAATCCTTGCTCATAAGTCTGTGCATTTAATGTGTGATCTTAATACAATTTTTGTCGTACAACATTTACTATATTTCAGTGTACGTTTTTGAGTAGTGCAGGTTCTTGACATATAAGGCGTATTTTCAAAGAGAAAGCAGACCTATTGTCTGTTTCAAGGAGAATTTTCTGGCGATATCTTTACTGATTCTAAAACTAACGACTTTATCTACTGATTGCATGCGAGTTTGTTTAAAGTTTTCGGTAATGGTCAAATTTTTATCGTATATAGAGACTATTAAGTTTTATGGAGTTTATAAGTTTTTTATTTTTTAACAAACTCAGCGATTTCAAAGCGATCAGTTGCTGTACGGGGGGGGGGAAACTTATCTCCAGCGCGCGAGACCATGTATCGGAAATTCTAAAGATATGCTGATTTTAAAATTATTTTACGATATTGCTGTTGAACTGAATTTTATGATTTAAGTGCGAAGAACATGATACTTCATAAATAAAGTAACACACAAAACGTTAAAAAAAGCCTGTTTGGGCGTAATGTGAAATATGGAAGCTTTCAGACTTTTTTATTTATTTTTTACAGGACCAGCTGGATGAAAAGTATGGCAGCTGGGAATAAGACTTTCTTATTGCCCGCTTTTCTTTTCCTGCAGCTTTCATTCTTCAGCAACGGTGCTACTTTCGGAAGAATTTTTAAAAGAGGTATACGCTTAATTTAACCGAATTGCTGTATTTATAACATATTCAGTGTAAAAATTAATGCAGGCAAGAGATGCCTACCAGCTTGGTTTGAATTCCCTTTAACTTGGAAAATTAAACCTTTGTTTGATGGTGATTTCAAGAGAAGGGATGCTCTTTTCTTTGAAATCAACCCCAAAAATGAAGTTTAACTTTTGACAGTTTAATTTTATGCCGAATATTATACAAATCAGTTTGAGGCAATTTTTCTAAAGAAATAATTCATATTAAAAGACACAGAAATTTTCAGATTAAGTCTCGCAGATATTTAATATTGGATTTGTAATTAGCTAAGTTTTAAAGTACAGGGTGATCAAAAAGTCAGTATAAATTTGAAAACTTAATAAATCACGGAATAATGTAGATAGAGAGGTAAAAATTGACACACATACTTAGAATGACATGGGGTTTTATTAGAACCAAAAAAAAAAAAAAAAAGTTTAAAAAATGTATGATTTTATGCAGGATGGCGTTCCACCCCATATTGCTAGACGCGTGAAAGATCTCTTGCGCGCGTCGTTTGGTGATGATCGTGTGCTCAGCCGCCACTTTCGCCATGCTTGGCCTCCCAGGTCTCCAGACCTCAGTCCGTGCGATTATTGGCTTTGGGGTTACCTGAAGTCGCAAGTGTATCGTGATCGACCGATTCTGAAAGACAACATCCGACGCCAATGCCTCACCATAACTCCGGACATGCTCTACAGTGCTGTTCACAACATTATTCCTCGACTACAGCTATTGTTGAGGAATGATGGTGAACATATTGAGAATTTCCTGTAAAGAACATCATCTTTGCTTTGTCTTAATTTGTTATGCTAATTATTGCTTTTCTGATCAAATTATTGCTTTTCTAATAAAACCCCATGTTATTCTAAGTATGTGTGTCAATTTTTACCTCTCTATCTACAATATTCCGTGATTTATTAAGTTTTCAAATTTATACTGACTTTTTGATCACCCTGTATTTGAGAGTACTGATTCTTTTATTGAATCTTTAGTGTTCATTTATCACCTCTTCACATGAAACACGAAAAATATGTAAATTAAAATTCTATCTTTAATTTGAAGTAAACTTAACATTTTAAATTTAATAAATCTAATTTGGTCATAAACATTTTAAGTTTAATAACTTTAATTTAATTTGAATGTTTCAATTTTACCTCCTTTTCTGCCGAACTTCTCAAATAGTTCTCTATCTCGGATTACGTTATAAGGTATTTTCTCCCCCTTCCAGCTTGGCTTGATGTAAAGGTAGCACACTCAGCGCGTATTCGAGGGGTTCAGATTCGAGTCCCGGTGAGGGCATTGCACATTTTCCCTTATCACCTGCTTAAAATAACCTAACGACGCTACAACGTCACATATCGCTCTGATTCTGTCGCTAAATAGCCTGCTGCATCTTGCTTGCTCTCTTCAAAATTATATCTTTAACATTTAATTTTTAAGAGATAGGCCCGCTTATGAAGGCCAATTTATTAATGTTGGCTTATTGAAAGGTTTGGTCAGTTAAAATAAAAAGGAATATGTAAATATACCACAACTTTAAGTTTTTTAATTGCGCCTCTATTCGATTATGCTTCAGCATCTATTTTAAACAATTCCTGAATTCTGCCATACATAGTGTTACGGATTTTGTATTTAGTTGGCTATTTTTAGTAGGATTATAATTAAAATTGTTTTATATCCCCGTGTAGTACAGCACGATACTTATTTTAAGTAAAAATACAGGAACTCGCGTATTTAACATTTTAATAAATAGTATATCGTAATTGTAGTCTTTTGCTTTCCAGAAAACTCAAGAAAACAGAAATTACGAGAGCCTTCTCGCGACTAATTAAAAAGCTTATAAAAGCCGGAGAAAAACGTTTCAGTTCAGTTGTTTTATTGAGCTGTTGTTGTTTACTTAGTTGCTGTAATTTTGATTGGATTAGCTTTCTCTGCGCTTTGAATTGTGTTCTGTTTAACGTTTTAGTAGTTTAAAATATAACTACTGTGTGATATTGTACGAATATCTGTGAGGAAAAATTTCAGCTTTTTGTTTTATTTCTTGTGATAAAAATTAATTTTATTGACTTTTAATCAAACTTGTGCATACAATCGATTACGAACCCTTACGCACGCAACATTATATTCATAACCGGACTTAGGAAGTACACATTTGTAATATAGTGGATGATATAAAAATTGTAGTGAAATGCGCAAAATCAGCAAGCTTTAGTTGATACTTAAACCGCGTGATCGATATTAACTGAAAATTGTAGCGAACTTAGTTTGCCCGAGAAATGCCAGATATGCTAGGATAAAATATAGTTTTCCAATGCATTTGGCTCACCAATGGCCGAGTGGATCAGAATGCTGAACAGATGTATCTCAAAGGAGGTTCAAATCTCGGCGAACGGCTACCTGCGTTTAGTTTCGTGGGTTTCCTCATATGTAACGTAAATGTGACCCAGCTTCCTTTAGTAAAACCTTTATAATAGCCACTTCTTCTTTAAATAGCTAGTCCTTGTGTTTTGGAACCATTTCTTCCCTTAGAAAGTCCTCCACAAAGGCATCTCTTCCCTTAGGCAGATAGCCCTCGTGTGCTTTGCCGTAATCAAATAAACGAAACCAAAAAACCTTCTGCGTTTGTTCTTATTTTATTAGCCAACCAACTTCCAAAGTGTCTATTAAGTGATTGTTGAGAGTCTTGTGTTATAAATATGCTGTTAAATGTAAATAAATAAAATAAATATGCTGTTATATATTATTTTAAAAAAGGAATCGTAGTTTCATATTTCCTTTCTCAAACCGTAATAATTTGCTATTACATTGATTGATGACCAATGAGAGCCACCAGTGGCTAAGCAGTTACCACCGATGAATACTGGGAGTTTGAACCAGTGTTCATCGGTGGAATACTGGGAGTTTGAACCAGGTTCAATCCCAGCTGAACGGGAAGCTGCATGGTGAATTTTCACCGTTTATCCTATGTATAAGATGAACATGAGGCGCTTTTCTGTAGTAAGTCCTCCACGAAAGAATCCTCCCTCTCAAGCAGAAAGCTCTAATTGGCTTTGCTATATTCAGATAACCTAACCTATGAGGACCAATAAAGTGGATTATTTTTCGGCTTCATTTGACATAGATTTGCTGCGTTTTTATGCTAGAAAAGTAGATTTATGGCAGTTCTTGATGTGATCTGGGAAAATGTATTGTTTTGGGAGCAATAATCTTAATAGTTAGCTGAAATGAGAGGCTATAAGTCGCCCCTTAAGTTCTTAGCCATTTACTAAATTAGAGTGTTAAGAAGTTAATCTGCAGCATTAATAATGTTACCATCATTTCAATTTATGATTTTCGTGAATGCTAACCCGATTCCCTTCATTAGTATTCGACCAAAGGCATCTCTTTCGTTAGAAAAGCAGATTATGACCAAGCAAGTAAGAGCTATCCTCCCTCTCAAGCAGAAAGCTCTAATTGGCTTTGCTATATTCAGATAACCTAACCTATGAGGACCAATAAAGTGGATTATTTTTCGGCTTCATTTGACATAGATTTGCTGCGTTTTTATGCTAGAAAAGTAGATTTATGGCAGTTCTTGATGTGATCTGGGAAAATGTATTATAGGATTTTGTTTCTAAGTATGTCCATGATAATATTTCATGGAATGTATTGTTCTTATTTTACATACTCATAAATGATAATTTCAATATTTTTACAGACACTGAAAGCCACGAAACGGACGCAAACGGAGTCAAGCCTTTGGTTTTCCTTACCGTATCTTCTTTAGCTTCACGCACTCGCAATGAAGAACCACGTACACTTGAACTCAATTGGGACCACATACCACATAATCTTTCAGAGAATGGTGATGTCTGGATAGGATTGTATGATCGCGACCCAGTTGATGACACTAGTAACCCATTAGTATCTACGAGACCAAATCCACAAGGATATTTCAGGTAGTGAATTTTTTTCTTATTATCTATTTCTTTAGTTTTAGTACTTGTAATGAGAAAATACTATTACATATCAATACTATTGAAGAAAATACCATTTCCTGTCAGAGTAAAAATTAATTAGAATCTTGCTCTATAAAATTGCGAGAGGAGGAGAAATACAAAAATGGGTAAATCATTTTTGGAAAAGATTAAATTTTCGTATTATGATTTACTTAAATACCGATGATGTCCTTTTCGGAAGCTTAACCGAAATGGAATTAAATGCCATTTATTAATGAATAATATTTTAATTATGAATGCACATAACGGAAATATTGTAAAACATATTTATAAGCTATAAAAGAACATCTCCAAGTAGCACATGACGTAGCAAAGACGTTGCAAACTGGTACGAGAGGTTGCAAAGTGGTCGGGGTAACGTTTTTGCTACGTCATGTGCTATATGGGTCTGAACACTAATTAGTATCCATGTAGCATTTGTTATAATTTAACTCGCTGACATCTAATTCTTTGTTTCCCAGGTAACTGGCAGGCTGCATTCAGAGCTATTCGCGGTTTCCTCCATGTGCTACATGGATATGAGCTGGTTTCACTTAGAAAAGTCCCCCACGAAAGCCACCCTCTTAGTTCAGACCACTCCCAAGTTTTCGCTCGATTATGCATATGAATGAAGATGACCAACACATCATTTGCTTTTAGTATTTCTCGCAAAGACTTTTAGGTGCATTTTAAGAAAGAAATGATTCTTATAGAAGCACAAGCTCATTTGAGAGGGAATGACGTGGTTCAGTTCTTAGATTTAAGGCTGGACCGATTTCCAGACTAAAACAAAAGGCAGTTCAAAAGCGAACCAACTTTTCCAAATTCTACATGTAAGCGTCGTTCCTACATCAATATTTAATTCAAAACTAATTAGTACGCCATTCCCGTCTAGCGTTTAGCATCCATCTGACGTTTCTTTTCTTTCACGCTATGATTGATTTATGAAATTATAGTTCTTTACACTCCCCACTTAAACTTGTAGAGTTCACACTGTAAAGAAAAAGATTAATTAAATCTAAATATATGAAAATACTTATGATTACTGTTACAAATTTTTTAAAAAATTCTAAAAATATAAAATAAAGCAAATTAATCAACTAAACAAATAAATTACTGAATAATCAATAAGTTCAAAAATTATTCTGATTAAATGCTGGAACAAGTCAACTGTTTAAGATTGTTTATAATTTGGAATGGATATAAGAGTTGCGCGGGTCTTTTCAACTATCCTTTGGACGTTTTAATAAAACGCGAAGGAGCATATTGACCTCGTCCTCTATATAACTCTACTATCACACCAAGCTTCCATAATATTTTGGATTTTCTATATCCCTCTAAAAGAATGACATGTCCAACTTTTAATTCTTTACTAAGACTGGGAATGGTGGGCTGTTCGTAAGTCAATCCAGAGACGTTCCAGAAGTCTGGTTTGGTGCACTTGATTCTCGAATTCTTGTGAATCAGCTCGATAAAATTAAATGGATAATTATGATTTTTTTTTTTTGTTCAAAGTTAAAAAATTATATTGGTGTGAGAAGCTCTGATTCTCTCAAGTCGTTGTAAGCGAAGGGTCTTTGATTTATTACATATTCAACCTCTGTCAAAATAGTAGTCAACTTGCAGAGACATAAGTTAACTGGAAACAGGCAAGATGAAAAATGAGCAATCGCCTTCGCCGGGAATCGAACCACGGACCTCTGCAATACCGGACCAGTTTGCAGAGCCACTACACCAAGAAGGCAGCTGGGAAGGCGGACGAAATACCTTATAAACTCTTCAAAATTTAGTAGGTATTTTTTGCAAACAATCTTTCACTAACTTCACTAAACATTCGTAAAAAACCTTCCTACCACGCGGCACTTTCTGAGAATAAATTTCCAGCTTATATTTTTACAGGCAATAAATTCTTGGAATTTGGGATCCTTCAATATTTTTGAAAAAAATGTCTATTTATCTTTTGAAAGTGTTATGGCATAAATTGTGTGAAAATGTCTACGTCTTGAAACGAATCGTTTAAAGGCCATTAAAAAAATTCTGTTGACAAATTGAAGACCAGCTTTAAATGAAGGCTGTAGTTACAGCGCAGATGAAAAAAGCTGTATACGATTTATTAATTCGGGTTGCAAATCTAACCAAAATCGGACCAGTAAAGTCGATTACAGAGACAATAAATAGCCAAGTTTCAATTATTCTGTCTTTTGGTTGCTGAGCGAACATCTGTTGTGCAGATTTTACTACTGTATATTTTTTATAAATAAGATTGTTTATAAGAATTTTCTTAACAAGCTGTCGGCCTTTTCGTATCCAGTATTAGTTTCCAAGTCTGGTCAAAGTGACTGTAACTTTACATTACATAAAATTATAATGTTCTATTTTAATAATCAGTTCTGCAAATTTTGAATTTCGAAGCAAGAAGATACAATTCTTCAAATCCAAGATTCTTCTTCATCTTTAAATTCTGCTGAAGAGGGAATATTTGATAAGTTTGTAAGTTTACTAGTTTTCAAAGTAAAACGTTTAATTCAAGCTGTTATTTTTTATATTTTCATAAGATTGCTGTAATTGGAAATTTCACATAATTAGTCCTTCTTTTGTACGATACATTTATATGTGGGGCACTAGCAAAATTCTTTCTGCATTTCAAATTTTCTACTTCAATAGTGTCTACATTAGGAGCAACTGCAATCTTCTAGGTAATAAAAACTGTTTGAAAAGTTACATTGTTCGTAATTATTCTCAGATATTCTACACATCCATAAGCTTTCAAACAGAAAAGCTATGGAGTTATATTTGTTTTAAATCTTCATCTAATACTCCCACTAAATAGTACCGGGGAATCCTGAGGTGGCTCAGCTTTCCAATTTCTTCATACCAAGCTTTCCATTTACAATTAAGATCAGATGTAATTCATCGTCAGAATCGATTTTAGCAAACTAGATGTCTTAAATCAAGTATTTTATTACATTCAAAGGAACTTCGAATCCGACAGGATCGAAATTACAGCCAGCGGTTTGCAATAGAAAACGTTTTGAATTACTTGGCAAACAGAAGAAATTTGTTAAATACTGAGTGCCAAAATAAAAATGAATGTTATGCATATTCCAGGAAATTCCTAACACTTTGATCGGAACAATTTCAGAAGATTCTTGTATCTAAAAGTTTTGCTAATGCCTAATGTCTTTCAGTTCTTTTGAATTAGTATGCTACCTATGTAAATATCTGTTAGCTTCGTCGAAAATGTTCATTCTTTCTAAACTTATTTTCAATGCTTCTTTTAAATTTTGTTATCTTACAAGCAGCTGTTTAAGAGTTCTGCTGTTTCAGGATATATTTCTAAGGTGGTGTTTAATGGTAACAGCAAGCAGAGAGGGACTAGATTTTACTTCGAAGAAAACTTTTGTAAGTCTAAAAGTTTTCAATTTTCATTACTGACATAAGGACCATCTTCCCAAAAGAATGTGTAATGTCTCGTATCTTTTTAATTTAACTTTATCTCCAAAAACGTTTGTGTAGATAGTCGAAAAGGTTATCAAATTTTGGTTAAATTTTATCAGTAAATTAAAAGTATCAGGATATGAGTTCTAAGCAGCATATAAACAATCTTTTAAAAAACGTCTATCTGGTTTATGACCTGAAGCATCATAAACTTTTCTCAATGTACTTGTTGCTCTCATTTCTGATGACTGACGTATGAGGTAAATGAGGGTCTTATCATTTAGATTGATAAGACCCCTCTTTACCTCATAGGACTTAACATATTATTGAACTACTTTAGAAAGAATAATCTTTCTAAAGTAGTTCAATAATATGTTTTAACCGTTATCTCTTAAAGCCTCTTTTTATTGAACAAATAAAGGATTGTCAATTTTAAATTTGCTGTTTAATTTCTTAAATCATTATCTACCGTTTTAATACTTAATAGCTGATTCTAAAAATTTCATAACTTCTAAATCAAAACTCTTTTCCATTTTGACTGTCACTTTTTTAAATCTAAGTTTTCTAACTTGAAAAACTTTTGTAATTGATCGTATATCAAGTTTTCATTTTCCATTACTTAATAGTTCGCTAAAATTATTTACTTTATTCTGCAAACACCACCCAAATGATGATTCTGTAAATACTACAATTTTTAAATTCTTTTAATGTTTATCTCTAGTTATCGACTAGTAAAAATCTACATCTATGAGGATGTTAAATTTGGCGTTTTGTTTACAACAGTCAGCTAATTTAAATTTTTTTTTAACTTTGTTTTCTTTAACAAAATTTAAATCTAAAGGGAAGATGGCAGTATTGAGATACTTGATGTTTCTAGTAGTTCATCATTATATGCTAAGTTTGGGATCTCTGATATTTTCTTGTTTTGTTTTAACAGCATTAAATGCCATTTCTAGCTCAGCTTTACCACGAAGTGAATAAATAGAAAGTGATTTTTTCTAATAATCAGAAGATTAATTTCACTAGGTACACCTTTAGTTACGAAAGTTCTCATTGAGACATTATCAAAATAATTCTCACATTTTCCATTGTTTAGAATCGAAGCAAAAGCAATTTGTAGTAAAATTTTATTGTATTTATTTTCATTGGGATTATATGACGAAATTGCAGGAAATAACATTCAAATCCGACATTTTCTTTCAATTTTATCCCCATCTTTTTTTCTTATGAAATGAATAATAAATGGCTTTCGAATGTTTATTATTATAAAACTGCATTTTCTATCCAAACACACACACACACACACACACACACACAAAAAAAAAAAAAAAAAAAAAAAAAACCCTACACATCTGCCTTGATTTTTCAGAGGCTCTTTGCTCTTTTTCAAAATTAAAACTTCGCAGTCCGCCGATTCATGGCATCCCGCGCAACAGACACTGAGAATCGATTGACGCCGCTAAAAATTCAACTGTCGGCGACTTCTTTGTATCGACTGGGGAAAGTTTCGGCTTGAATAGTGTTATGAGTTTTTCTAATCGCTAGAACTTATCTTTTTAATCACCCTCCTGCTGAAAAAATAAACAACAAAGGCAAAACAGGGAATAAAACAAATTATTTAATGGATATGCGTGAAATTGATTGAAATCGTGAATTCGAGAGGTTGTGAGGCATTACTAGACCACATAGCATAGCAAACAAGAAAGCAAAGGCATACAAAAACACATGTATTACGACCATCACATCGCGAAAGACCAAATGGATCGGAAGAATGTAGAATGGGCATACCACGCTAATAACGGGTATGATACCCTCTAGCTAAAATGCATGCTTGACATCGGCGAGGCAAGCTGGCAATAGTGTTGTTGATCGTTTGCTGTGGCAGTAGCGCCCATTCTTGTAGTAATGCATATCGGATTTGTCGCAATATTGGGCGGCTATGATGGAACGTCCGGGAATCACTTACAGGTCGTTGCGGCTGTTCGTTAAATATTAAAGCCTATACAAATAAGCCTCTTCCTCTGTAATGGTCTCTTTCGACGATGTTTGTCGTCCGGTAGTGTGTCCCTAGTTTACTAGCTCTCGCCATATCATAGCATTTAGAGAATCGTTCTGTATTTTAAAACGAGACTCATCCGTGTAAAAGTGCGTAACACCACTGCTTTGGTGCCCAACTGCGATGTTCACAGATCCAATTCAACCGCGCTCTGACAAGCGGTGGGAACAAAGGCACACAAACCACAGGTCTTCGGGTGTACAGTCCACCTCCATGCAGTCAACGCGTCACTTTGACAGGATAAGGACCGTCCTGCAACAGCAGAGAGATGAGATGACAGCTGTCGTGCTGTTGTGATCTACGACGTCTTGCACATAGCAACAGAAAACGATCATCTGCCGCTCTGGTAATCCTCCGACATCCAGATCCACGTCTTCTACAGCGGTTTTGATCGCTTTGGTAACGATTCCACAGCCTGTTGATGACACTACGGTGGACATTCATCCCTTTTGCAACAGCGAATGATCTTGCCACAGCTAGCAAAATCCCAAAAAATCATTTCGTCATGCAAATAGTGTCTTTGGCTCTTGCTTTCCGCTTTGGCTATCTCGGATTACACGGAACTATCTCCGCTTGTGAACTGACTCATAGGTCCTGCATGCCCTTTTTAAGGCGTTGCGGTGTAACTGCGAGATTGCGTTTAATACCAATTTCGGTTGTCTGTTTGCATCTGACGATGCAACCTCTGTCTCATATGTAAACTGTATGTTTTTAATTCCCCTTTTCACATTCGTACCTTTTCTTTTAGCATATGTTGCTTATTTTTTGAACACGAGTATACAATTGATAGAAGTCACGCGTTCTTTATTGTGTATTTTGTTTTTCAAAAAATGTATAATAAACCTTTTAAATATCAATTTCCGTCTTTAATTCTCCTGCTGTAATTCTGAACGGATTCATCAGGAAACAGTTTTAAAATTAAAGGCGTTAAAATATTTCTGTAGGAACTACTCTTTTTAATGTTTCAAGACATCTGCACTTTGGTGCGGTCGAAAAGTTTTCTTAATCCGTTTACATCATTAGAATTTCTAACAAGGAAAACGCTTCAGAATTGTTCTAAATGCGAATTAATTAAGATATTCGTATGTCCAAATCTAACGATTCAAAAGCAGTTTTGTAATTATTTTCAGTAAGAGGGAAATCAGAAATAGCTTTGGCGGCAGAGCCGCCAAGTAAACTTTTGAAGTAAATTATTTTTTTTATGTTCGGAGTTTTATCAATCACATTTTTAAATTGACCGATAAATTCTAATTAATTCAAAGGATCACCATAAAATTTATTTAAAGTCAATTTAGGTAATTAATTTTATAGGAAGTTCATACTTCAATGCGGAATATAATTAAAACTGGACACTTTTATTGATTCATTGTAATTACATCTCTGGTGCTTTTTGATAATTCCTATATTTTGACAATTAGCTTACTCTTGTATTCTAATAGATTATTGCGATACTCTTATGGGGAACGAATTTCCGCATCAAAATTCTTTAAATCTATTTCTTTCAGTGGTATCAATTATTAGCTATCAGTTAATTTAAGTTTTAGTGTTCAGGAATCACTCACGAGCTTTTTTTTCTTCAATAATTGTATCTTTTTTACTGATACGCTTTGGAATAGGGCCTCTATCACTAGCTCTTATTTTACATGATGTTGTATTTTCAGATGTATATCCAACTAGATAATAAAATTCAAATCTTAACACCTACGATTCCTTAAAAAAAAATTGTCGAATAATCATTAAATCATTTCTTAAAAGTTTAATTTTACGGCTCACAGGATGCGCCATAAAACAAAAGGCAGTTCAAAAAGAGGAACAACTTGTTCCATTCCAAATTGTAACTCTCTTTTTCCAAATTCTACATGTAAGCAGGGGTCCTACTTTTAATTCAAAACTTAGTTCAGATAAAATATTTATTTATACATTATATGCAAATTAATAATCAAATAAATCCACATATATGATGTCTATAAATCAAAGATATGGCTTAGTACGGCATTGGTCTTAAATTTTTTCAATGATTTAATCTTCTAAAATTTAATACATAATCTAATTTCACTAAAGGAACTTTTTGTTGCAGAAATTCGATGAAGTTATTAATCATTGAAAATCCTGCATACTAATTTTAGTATACCATTACACTTTATTGTGTAATGCGTTTAATAATCAGATGTAAAAATTCTATACACATTTTTAAGCAAATATACATTTCGTGCATTGGTTTCTAATGAATGATAAAATTTCATTTTTGGTGGAAAAACGTTGTGTTCGAAATAATGGTCTATAAACTTATTATTTCGTTCAATGCCCTTAAACATATTGATCCCTTTAGGTAACGTAAGCCTAATTTCCAGATCCATTATACTTTGTAAAAGATTTCAGCCATGCTTGTGTGAAAAATACATTTTTGGTTAGGTATATGTTCAGTTTTCCCTCGATTTTTTAAATAATTTGCGATGCAGGTTTTGAAATAAATACGTAATACCAGCTCTTAATATTGAACCATACATCGTGACCTGAAAACAATCCTTCGTCTGTGCCGTTATGCAGGAATAGCTGTTAAACTTTTTGTGATGTGACTATATTCATGCTGTACATGATGTTGCTAAATTCATGGTTCGTAGTACATTGTTTCTTTAGTGGTCAGAAATTTCCCACCAGTGGTCTACGGGGACAAATCATAGCGCTGAAGTCAGTGGAATGATCTCCAGTCTACTTCTTGATATCCAAAGATTGATGAAAAATTACGTTATCTTCCTGAAAAATTTCATTATTAGGGTACTCAAGAATCTTAAATTGTATGCAGATGAACTATGAGAATGTTATTATGTCGAATACCTATCATCGATTGCTTCAGGCGATAGAAAGAAGTCAAGGTAGACAACATGAGCGTTCCTATGGACTTACAGAACCACTCTGAGCTTGAAAAATGAGAATGAAGAGTCCTTAGCTTTCACCAAATTACTCCGGAAGTACAGCTATTCTGTATGCAAAATTACCCTAAAAGTAAGACGAGGTTGGTAGGCTACTTGAAAGCCATATCAAATAAATCTTCTAGATGTAAGGAGCGCTAGTTTTAGCTTAAATATTATCCACATGATACTTTGCCTTTCAGTTTATATCACAATATAAGCTTCTGCTCCATAATTATTCTTCAGGATTATAGCTTAGACGACGCATTCCCAAGCCTTTTCTTGCATCTTCCCCTTTTAAATGAATGATCTTCTCCGTCAATTCCCCTTATTTTTTCCTCTATAATACACAGCGTATAACATAATCATAATGCAATTAATTGCATATAAATATCTTAAATATCTTTAAAATGAGGCTGAGAATATGAACAAATGTTTTTAAAAAATATTTTATTAAATTATGTTTTGTTATTTTTCATATTATTATTATTCATATTACAAATGTAAACAAGTTTTCAGAAACAAAATCACAGACTCTAGTTGCATAAAAGTTCTATTTCAATTAATGTGATAGTGTGATAGCTGCGTTTGATGTATTGATACAGTGTTTTTTTTTTTTTTTTTTTAAGAATTGTTTAAGAATGTTTAATTCCTAAATCATTTCGTTCAAAAATATCCTATAGTAAATGATTTACTTGACTAAAGCTGCTTCTACTAAGTAAGTAGAGGAAAAAGTCAGTAATGTTGGTTCGATAACAACTTTTATTTTCGAATCTTTCTCATATGATTTTAGATTCCAAAATTTAGCATACGCATATATTTCTGAATAAGAATTTATTGATGTAAAGTATGATATAGCTTTATATCAAGAAATAATTAACTACCTATTTTATTCATATTTTTTGTGTAAATGGAATCTTGATTATGCCGATCAATTGCCGGTACCTATAAGTTCCGCTATCGACCACCTAGTCGACCCCTTGATCATCACTGACAAACTTTAAAATGTCATCGCCCTCCACAGGGTTAATACCAACTAGGCTGGTAACCCGTGATTTAGACCTTGGGCTTAAATATCTTAGATACATATTCTCAGCATTTCATACGGGCACCTTTTAAAATATGAAGATTTTGCCTCTTCATGTTAGGTATTTTAAAATAATCGGCTTCAATATAATTAATATAAGTGTATGAAACAAAATATTCTCTGTAATGGGATAGCAAGACGAATCTGGTAAATGACTGAAGGGTTGTTAGATACGATAGAATGCCTCTATTTAAAATATAGCATAGTCATAGTGTGATCAAGAACGAAGAAAATTAACTGCAAGACTGATAACTTGTATAAGTATCAATTCACAAGTCAAACAACAAAAATAAGTGTTAATTTTCAAAATTTTCACAGGACTACTTTCGATGGTTTTACCGAATCACCATCCTCAGCTGCAAAACAGCAAATGAACAAGATAGGAAATAATGAGTAGATAAGATAAGAAAGCCTGGACAAGAATAAGCAAGTGGCGCCATCTGTTGGTGAAATCAGAACTAAAACATAATTTCTTTAAAGGCCGAAGGCAAATTTGGATTGGAATTAGGATCGTTAACTAGAACAGAAAGATTTTTATGAATGTGAAATACCTCTAGAAAATCCAGTTCTCCAATGGAAGATGTTTTTTGAATAATTTTGGCAGCAGAAAAATTGAAAGTGTGATTTTCAAACCAACAATGTTGAGCAAAAGAAGATTTCTGTGTTTCCTTTTTTCTAACATATGCCTCATGTTCCTCGACGCGAAATTTTAAGGTTCTCTTAGTTTGGCCAATGTAAATTAAACCACGCTGGCAAGGAATCCTATAAATACCCCAAGAATTCCTATCCGGAATGGGATCCTTGAGTATGGAACTCGGAATTTTATTGATGGGAGAACAAACAACACGAAAGTTAAATTTTTGCAAAATATGTGCAACTTTATAGCTAATTGATGGAAAGAAGGGAATGACAACAGAATTTTTATAATATCCTAAAACAAGAGTGTGCCTTTTAGTGTGTTGAGATGAGAATTTTTTAACTGCTTGATTAATAATGTTGGGTGAAAAGCCCTGTCTATAGCTATTGCTTTTAAATAATTTAGTTCTTCATCAAAGGCTAGTTTGGAGGAGCAAACTTGAAGAGCACGGAAAACATAGGAATAAAATGAAGCTAACTTTAACTCAAGTTTAGTCGGATGACATGATTTAAAGTGTGGTGGAAGGCAAACCGATGAAGGTTTACGGTAAACCGTAGTACTGAAGTTGGATGTGTTACGTGTGACCAGAATGTCGAGAAACGGAAGAGAATTGCAAGTCTCAAGTTCAAAAGTGAACTGAATAGCAGGATCAATAGAATTCATTGTTGAAAGAACTTTATTTAAATCATCTTATTACCTTCAAACAGGGTAAAAGTATCGTCTACGTAGCGGAATTATGCCGGGAAGTTTAAAGTTTCAAACAATTTTGATTTATAATAATGCATGTAGATATCAGCCAGGATGGGACTGAGGGGGCTTCCCATGGCTAATCCCTCAGTTTGCTTGTAATATTTATTTTGGAAAACAAAGTGTGTTTGTTGCAAACAAAGTTGAGTGAGAGAAATTAGTTCATCAATTTCGATACAAGAGAAATGAAATTCGCGAAGTCTTGTTTCTAGACATCTTAATGCACCCTCCACTAAAACATTGGTGAATAATGATTTTACATCAAAAGAAACCATGAGTAAATTTCCAGGAGAAATGTTTCTAACCTTTTTTACAAACTCTATTGGATTTTTATGGTGTAAATGTTATTGTCTAATAGAGTTGAAAATCTAGAAACTAAATATTTAGCTAAGGGATACGAGGCAGTACCTAAATTTGATACAATAGGGCGAAAAGGAATACCACTTTTATGAATTTTGGGAAGAGCATATAATCTGGCACAATTCGCAACAGATGGGATAAGGGAATGTTTTAAGTTGCTTGAAATGATTTGTGAAGATTTGATCGCAGTTTTTATTTTTGACAAGTCCGAAGGTGAAGGATCTTTAGGGATCGGATTATATGGTCCTTCGTTTAAGAGTTTAAAAAAGGTTAAAAACATTTCTTCTGGAAATTTACTCATGGTTTCTTTTGATGTAAAATCATTATTCACCAATGTTCCAGTGGAGGGTGCATTAAGATGTCTAGAAACAAGACTTCGCGAATTTCATTTCTCTTGTATCGAAATTGATGAACTAATTTCTCTCACTCAACTTTGTTTGAAACAAACACACTTTGTTTTCCAAAACAAATATTACAAGCAAACTGAGGGATTAGCCATGGGAAGCCCCCTCAGTCCCATCCTGGCTGATATCTACATGCATTATTATGAATCAAAATTGTTTGAAACTTTAAACTTCCCGGCATAATTCCGCTACGTAGACGATACATTTACCCTGTTTGAAGGTAATAAAGATGATTTAAATAAAGTTCTTTCAACAATGAATTCTATTGATCCTGCTATTCAGTTCACTTTTGAACTTGAGACTTGCAATTCTCTTCCGTTTCTCGATATTCTGGTCACACGTGACACATCCAACTTCAGTACTACGGTTTACCGTAAACCTTCATCGTAAACCGTAAACCTTCCGCCACACTTTAAATCATGTCATCCGACTAAACTTGAGTTAAAGTTAGCTTCATTTTATTCCTATGTTTTCCGTGCTCTTCAAGTTTGCTCCTCCAAACTAGCCCTTGATGAAGAACTAAATTATTTAAAAGCAATAGCTATAGACAGGGCTTTTCACCCAACATTATTAATCAAGCAGTTAAAAAATTCTCATCTCAACACACTAAAAGGCACACTCTTGTTTTAGGATATTATAAAAATTCTATTGTCATTCCCTTCTTTCCATCAATTAGCTATAAAGTTGCACATATTTTGCAAAAATTTAACTTTCGAGTTGTTTGTTCTCCCATCAATAAAATTCCGAGTTCCATACTCAAGGATCCCATTCCGGATAGGAATTCTTGGGGTATTTATAGGATTCCTTGCCAGCGTGGTTTAATTTACATTGGCCAAACTAAGAGAGCCTTAAAATTTCGCGTCGAGGAACATGAGGCATATGTTTGAAAAAAGGAAACACAGAAATCTTCTTTTGCTCAACATTGTTGGTTTGAAAATCACACTTTCAATTTTTCTGCTGCCAAAATTATTCAAAAAACATCTTCCATTGGAGAACTGGATTTTCTAGAGGTATTTCACATTCATAAAAATCTTTCTGTTCTAGTTAACGATCCTAATTCCAATCCAAATTTGCCTTCGGCCTTTAAAGAAATTATGTTTTAGTTCTGATTTCACCAACAGATGGCGCCACTTGCTTATTCTTGTCCAGGCTTTCTTATCTTATCTACTCATTATTTCCTATCTTGTTCATTTGCTGTTTTGCAGCTGAGGATGGTGATTCGGTAAAACCATCGAAAGTAGTCCTGTGAAAATTTTGAAAATTAACGCTGATTTTTGTTGTTTGACTTGTGAATTGGTACTTATTCGGCGTGTGTTTGTGTCTTAATTGTATAAGTATGTTGAGAATTGTTATACATTTACTTCATTTAGTACTTGACCATGATTTTTTTCCCCTTCAATAGAACATCAATACGATTTCCAGTCCAGACTTTCAAGGGTGATAGTCTTACAGATGCTTGCCTTGGTTTCTGGATTGCATTAATACACAACAGTGAAATTTTATCATCAAACTGCATTAGAGCAAGGCCTAACTGGATGTTCCAAGCCCAGTCTCTTATAGGAAATGTCGCCTTGATAGATCTAATGATACCTGGCACCCACAATGCTGGATGTTATGCTGATTTTAATCCCAGAGAGGATACATTAGTCAACAGATATTTGCTTACTCAAGAAGAAACTATTTGGAATCAGTTAGTTTATGGAATTAGATACTTAGATTTGAGAGTAGCATACTACAGATCAAAAAGTTCTCCTGAACGTTTCTGGATAACTCACAGCAATTTCCGAACAGAGGTACCAGTGAGGGAAGTCATTAACCAAGTGAAACAATTTTTAAACGCCACCAACGAAATTGTTATAATGGACTTTCATAGATTTGTAACAGGTTTCCAAGGGTCACGAGCGACTGCCAGGCACAGAGAACTAGTCCAGATGCTCGAAAACGAATTAGGAGATTACATGATTCCAATACATTTTACTTCTTGGGCAACATTAAATCAGTTGTGGACTGAAGACAAGAGACTTTATGTAGGTTATGCAGATGAAACCTCAAGAAAACAGAGGTTCCTCCTATTTCCCGCCGTTAGACATCTTTGGGGAGACGTAGATACAGTAAACGGTCTTAAAGCATATTTAAACGAAACAGTTTGTTTTCAGACAGCAAGGAGGTTAACATCCGCAATGGCGCAGCTTACCCCTACTACAGCTGGCGCTCTTTTCGATATTTACGGTGGTCTTCGGAGCATGGCCAATGATGTCAATCATCATGTTACGAGATGGTTTCGAGATTCATGGAATCATTGTGCAAATATCGTCTCAACCGATTTCTTCCTTGGGAATAATATGATAGAAGTGGCAATTGAAACGAATAAAAATAGAATTTCATCCGTAAACTAAGTATTTTTAAAGAACTGAATATATTTAAGCACATATTTCATGATTAAGATCATTGTAAAAATTTGAAGTTTTTACCATCAAAGTTGTTTTTACCAATGTTATTAAAATATTTATAAATAAGTCTGTCTTATTTGTGCTTTCATACATTCATTTACTGAGTTTTAGAACTGTACACATATAGATATCAGCCAGGATGGGACTGAGGGGGCTTCCCATGGCTAATCCCTCAGTTTGCTTGTAATATTTATTTTGGAAAACAAAGTGTGTTTGTTGCAAACAAAGTTGAGTGAGAGAAATTAGTTCATCAATTTCGATACAAGAGAAATGAAATTCGCGAAGTCTTGTTTCTAGACATCTTAATGCACCCTCCACTAAAACATTGGTGAATAATGATTTTACATCAAAAGAAACCATGAGTAAATTTCCAGGAGAAATGTTTCTAACCTTTTTTACAAACTCTATTGGATTTTTATGGTGTAAATGTTATTGTCTAATAGAGTTGAAAATCTAGAAACTAAATATTTAGCTAAGGGATACGAGGCAGTACCTAAATTTGATACAATAGGGCGAAAAGGAATACCACTTTTATGAATTTTGGGAAGAGCATATAATCTGGCACAATTCGCAACAGATGGGATAAGGGAATGTTTTAAGTTGCTTGAAATGATTTGTGAAGATTTGATCGCAGTTTTTATTTTTGACAAGTCCGAAGGTGAAGGATCTTTAGGGATCGGATTATATGGTCCTTCGTTTAAGAGTTTAAAAAAGGTTAAAAACATTTCTTCTGGAAATTTACTCATGGTTTCTTTTGATGTAAAATCATTATTCACCAATGTTCCAGTGGAGGGTGCATTAAGATGTCTAGAAACAAGACTTCGCGAATTTCATTTCTCTTGTATCGAAATTGATGAACTAATTTCTCTCACTCAACTTTGTTTGAAACAAACACACTTTGTTTTCCAAAACAAATATTACAAGCAAACTGAGGGATTAGCCATGGGAAGCCCCCTCAGTCCCATCCTGGCTGATATCTACATGCATTATTATGAATCAAAATTGTTTGAAACTTTAAACTTCCCGGCATAATTCCGCTACGTAGACGATACATTTACCCTGTTTGAAGGTAATAAAGATGATTTAAATAAAGTTCTTTCAACAATGAATTCTATTGATCCTGCTATTCAGTTCACTTTTGAACTTGAGACTTGCAATTCTCTTCCGTTTCTCGACATTCTGGTCACACGTGACACATCCAACTTCAGTACTACGGTTTACCGTAAACCTTCATCGTAAACCGTAAACCTTCCGCCACACTTTAAATCATGTCATCCGACTAAACTTGAGTTAAAGTTAGCTTCATTTTATTCCTATGTTTTCCGTGCTCTTCAAGTTTGCTCCTCCAAACTAGCCCTTGATGAAGAACTAAATTATTTAAAAGCAATAGCTATAGACAGGGCTTTTCACCCAACATTATTAATCAAGCAGTTAAAAAATTCTCATCTCAACACACTAAAAGGCACACTCTTGTTTTAGGATATTATAAAAATTCTATTGTCATTCCCTTCTTTCCATCAATTAGCTATAAAGTTGCACATATTTTGCAAAAATTTAACTTTCGAGTTGTTTGTTCTCCCATCAATAAAATTCCGAGTTCCATACTCAAGGATCCCATTCCGGATAGGAATTCTTGGGGTATTTATAGGATTCCTTGCCAGCGTGGTTTAATTTACATTGGCCAAACTAAGAGAGCCTTAAAATTTCGCGTCGAGGAACATGAGGCATATGTTTGAAAAAAGGAAACACAGAAATCTTCTTTTGCTCAACATTGTTGGTTTGAAAATCACACTTTCAATTTTTCTGCTGCCAAAATTATTCAAAAAACATCTTCCATTGGAGAACTGGATTTTCTAGAGGTATTTCACATTCATAAAAATCTTTCTGTTCTAGTTAACGATCCTAATTCCAATCCAAATTTGCCTTCGGCCTTTAAAGAAATTATGTTTTAGTTCTGATTTCACCAACAGATGGCGCCACTTGCTTATTCTTGTCCAGGCTTTCTTATCTTATCTACTCATTATTTCCTATCTTGTTCATTTGCTGTTTTGCAGCTGAGGATGGTGATTCGGTAAAACCATCGAAAGTAGTCCTGTGAAAATTTTGAAAATTAACGCTGATTTTTGTTGTTTGACTTGTGAATTGGTACTTATTCGGCGTGTGTTTGTGTCTTAATTGTATAAGTATGTTGAGAATTGTTATACATTTACTTCATTTAGTACTTGACCATGATTTTTTTCCCCTTCAATAGAACATCAATACGATTTCCAGTCCAGACTTTCAAGGGTGATAGTCTTACAGATGCTTGCCTTGGTTTCTGGATTGCATTAATACACAACAGTGAAATTTTATCATCAAACTGCATTAGAGCAAGGCCTAACTGGATGTTCCAAGCCCAGTCTCTTATAGGAAATGTCGCCTTGATAGATCTAATGATACCTGGCACCCACAATGCTGGATGTTATGCTGATTTTAATCCCAGAGAGGATACATTAGTCAACAGATATTTGCTTACTCAAGAAGAAACTATTTGGAATCAGTTAGTTTATGGAATTAGATACTTAGATTTGAGAGTAGCATACTACAGATCAAAAAGTTCTCCTGAACGTTTCTGGATAACTCACAGCAATTTCCGAACAGAGGTACCAGTGAGGGAAGTCATTAACCAAGTGAAACAATTTTTAAACGCCACCAACGAAATTGTTATAATGGACTTTCATAGATTTGTAACAGGTTTCCAAGGGTCACGAGCGACTGCCAGGCACAGAGAACTAGTCCAGATGCTCGAAAACGAATTAGGAGATTACATGATTCCAATACATTTTACTTCTTGGGCAACATTAAATCAGTTGTGGACTGAAGACAAGAGACTTTATGTAGGTTATGCAGATGAAACCTCAAGAAAACAGAGGTTCCTCCTATTTCCCGCCGTTAGACATCTTTGGGGAGACGTAGATACAGTAAACGGTCTTAAAGCATATTTAAACGAAACAGTTTGTTTTCAGACAGCAAGGAGGTTAACATCCGCAATGGCGCAGCTTACCCCTACTACAGCTGGCGCTCTTTTCGATATTTACGGTGGTCTTCGGAGCATGGCCAATGATGTCAATCATCATACCATTATTAAGTATACGAATTAATTTGTGGCATTAGAAATTAATCAACTGTAAACTTTATTTTAATTCAAATTTTAACTGAAGTTCCGCTGTTTCAACTCTTTTGTATGTGAAAACACCACTGCGTAACTGTGCTGATTCTATAACCTCACAAAATAGTATTGAGCGCAGTGTTAAGACGAAGGAATTTTTTTGTGGGGGAGAAGGTAAAGATGTGTCGTTGAAAAATCGCATGATAGCAGTGGAATAAGGCTGCATGATAACGTTCTGTTGAATACGGCGAAAGGAACTTAAAGTTGAGAATTTTTCACTGAACTACTTATTTGTCAGATCTAGCCCGTTAAGATTATCAATTTCCTTCACTTAATGTTTTGCGGTCATTCCGCCCTTGGCGAACATACCCGAAAAATATGAAAAAAAAAAAAAAAAAAAAAAAAATTACAGACTTTACTAGCTCAAATGCTACCACCTCCGTCCCTCCCACAAAGAGGCGATTTTCAAGTTGCCAGGTAGCGAGTAAATGTGTAGAAAGTGAGGATTATTTTTGAGATTAGAATATATTTTGATTTTGGGAAACAAATTTACGAAAAAACGTCCATGAATTAATTTGTGCACTTGATGGTCCATGTGCTAAAATCTATGAAAAACATATATTGCGTCATGAAAATTGAATAAGTCACTCCTTTAATTTCAGATTTAAGATAGAAATTTTCTGATATTATAATTTAGGAGTAATATCTCATTTTTAAGACGGTGTTGTTTGAATAAAAAATAACGATAAACCTTGTACAACAGAAAGTTCAAATTTTACTTTGTGCATTGATACAATTGCATCACATTGATTATTTTAAACACGGTTGAAAAATAAAATGTAATGACATTATGCTTTTTTATTACATATGAACTGAGTGTATAGTAAATACATTAATGGCTTATACAGCAGTTGCTCTTACAAGAATAATAATATTTTTAAAAAAAGGTTATATTTAAAACATGAATATGTAATAACCAAAAATTATCTTTTCAGAATTCTCACTTACTATGGCTTTATTTTATTGCCAGGAAATCTTAAGATAACTTAAGTGCACAAAAATTGCGTAAAAACATGTGTATATATTTATATAAATTAAATAGTTAAATATCAGAAATCAACTTTTTGTTGCATTAAAACGTTTAATGAAAACTGATAACGAAAAACTCTTAACTGAGAAATGGTTGAAATCGCAAACTGTGAAACCTGAATGCATGAATAAAAGTGTCCGTATGATAGTAATTTTCCGTTTGATTTGAATTTATTTCAAGCGAAGAGATTTATTTTTTATAACTCACGATAAACTTTTGATGCCTCTTCAGTATTCTCTAATTCAATAAAACTTTGAGTTTAGGCTTATGTTATAATCACGGTATGCATTTGTACATAATGTCCTCGATTTACGCGGCCATACTTCAAGAAGTTTTAGTATGGGAGCTAATAATGTTCAACAAGTTATAGAATTTGCTTATTAATAACAGGCATGATGCAAAACAAAGCTACCTGAAACCCATACAAAAAAAGATACCGGCTGGGTACGAAGCATTTACAAGTCCCCCCCCCCCAAAAAAAGGACAAGTCAAGTCATACACAAAAGCATGACTTCCGGCTCCCAGAAGGGTTACTGTTGCTAAAGAGCAACATGTAGAATCATATCCATAGTGCGCCGTGGAATAACTGTCGTAAGAAGTAGACATCGAAGGCTCTGGCTGCGACCTTCATAGTATTTTACTATTGACACATAAATCAAGCTGATATAAACTTTATTTATGGACGAGAGAATGGCAATTATAAGGAAACACGATGCTGTATCATGGAATTCTTCTAAACGAAGAAGCTCTTGCTAATGTTATATTTCCATCTCTACTTCCAGTTCCTTTTAGTCACAAGATCAGATCGTGATGTGAAAGCCATTGTTAAAGGCAAAATTTGTCAATACAGACTCAGATTATTCCGAAAGAAATAATCTGATGAAGGACAATCAGAGTCCCTACCATACCAGAACCTCTGAATGGTGCAACTGAAGACAAGAAGAAGAATGCTTTTCACTTTGCCATTGTCTAGAACACAACTACTAGTTGCAACTAGTTGCAACGCTCTGCTTAATACCGCAATATCAGGGGTATAATTTGTGCCTTTCAGTTTGACACATTCTGAACGCTCAGTTGTTAAACAACTTCTTTGTGGACTCAAAATATTTTTCATGTGAGAAAAGATTTGTTAACATAGATATGTAGAACCAAAAGTGGAAAGCAGAGCACATGCACTTTTTTTCGAACAATTTAATCTCTTTGGCAATGACATCCAGCAATTTAAAACAGCTGTCGATTTGTCGTTAGAGTTAACTTCCAAATTTTTTCGTAATTCGGTAAATTTTGCTTTCCATAATTCTGAAGATGTTAGCTCAATAGGTTCCATTTCAAAATTATCAACTTCTATCCATTCAAAAATTGACAAATCGGATGGAATTATTAATAGGTCTGTTAAATCTGGTTTGATTAGGAAAGAAAATATAGGCATACAAGCTTCAAAGTCTTTGCATCTTTTGAAAAATTTCTGCTTAAGTGCTTCAACGTAGGTTTGAAGTTATCTTTGTCTATGGTCGACGTATTTGAAAGCGCTTTAATATTTGGAAGGTATTTGTAGGTACTAGTATTAATATCAAGGGAAAATATATTTAATTTTGTTGCAAAGCCTTTCCAATATTCAAAAAGCTTAAGCCCTGTTTGGCCCTTTCCTTGTATCATTAGCTCCCTGAGATTTTTAGTTATATCAGTAAGAAACATCAATTTACATAACCATTCTTATCATTCAATCCGGAAAAATTCTGTTCCTTCTCATTAAAAAACTTTAATGTGTTCCATGCGTAACGCAAATTTATTCAAGACATTAGCTTGACTAAGTCAACGGACATGGCTATATAAGGGGAGATCCATATATTCGCTTTCCATTTCTTCTAAAAGAGATTTAAATTGCCTGTGTACCAATGAAGAATGAAAGGCTATGAAATTAGCTATTTTAACAAACGAAATTTTGGCAACTAAACTTTCGAGATGCATTATGCAATGGAATTCAGTACTTTATTTCCAATATGATTTTCAAGAAAAGTTTGTCAAATCCTCTTCCCTTGCCCACCATTGCAACAGCGTCATCGGTAGTTACAAAAGATATTGTTTTATATTAATGCTTTTACTTTTAAAATAATTTATAAATGAAGCAAGAACATTCTGTCCCTTATTTGTTCCAGATAGAGGACTCGAAGCTGTATAGCTGTGTGCTTCATAAACACACGATCTTTATCACAATATCATACACAACAGTTCTTGTAATCCAGAATTCTGTTTTGCTGTTCGCTTTCTGCCATTTAAATTATTCGTCTTTCAATAGTTCGCGCTGAGGCCGGTATTTCTTGAATTCGGGATAATGGTAAATTGTTGAACAATATTTCAACACTTTAAAAAAAATGTGTCCTTTATGTATGTGAAAGATTTTCCTTTAGCATGAAATTAGGAAACTATATTCAGTCGCTTTAGGTTTGGTTCCAATTGTTTGACACAAAAATACAATTTGTTTCTTATATCCAGTAACAGATCTTTCTATAACTTCACGTTTCTCATCCGAATTCTGAAAAATAAATTGATGTTTGAAATGTTGAAAATGTCTTTGTGCACTTAATGTGCAACATACGACGTTTTCGCGTACACGATCCTTCTGTTATACGAATCCATATTCATTCGTCCAAGAGTCTTGAAAACCACGAACCATAAAGCTTTCTTTTTTTTAGTGCCCATTCGATTTATGTAGGTATGAGTTGTCACAATATTTTGATATAAAGTATAAGTTTTCACAATAAAACTAAGAACATGACGTTAACAGTAACGCACGTTCGTGCATCAAACTAAATTCTACTTTCGACTGAACTCATACTCGTGTATCGGTGGGACGAGCCGAACGGAAGGAGAGAAAATGCATGAGGCGTGAGGTGGGAAAGCGTAGAGAGGAGACAAAGGGCGATTTATATTTATCTAATAACTTTGTAGAGTGCCACTGAGAATTGTACTGCATGCCACAGGTTGCCGACACCTGGTCTAAAGCAACATCAAGCACATTTCCACCCGAATATGTGGCATAGCATAATCAGGAATATCCTTATCAAACGTTTCTTCTTACCATCTGTGCTCCACATCAAGTTTATGTTTTTTGTACAAAAATAATTGGTGTTAGTGGTAACCGTGCTCTTATCCAAAGGTCAACGCATGTATTACATGCATGATGGAGCCCTTGCCATTTCGCACCCAATGTTCTCAGTCGCAAATACGGCAGCAAACGAACTGGACGAGGATTCAACTCATGATGTACTCGATTACCCGATATGAGTCTGCTGGAATTTTTTTCTGGTATGATTCCTTTGGAGGATTATGAAGGCTCTTTTACTATGCCAAATGAACTGAGTAATAGCCGACTGAAAGAACATACAAGGTATGACACCAAAAAAAAGGGACTGGTCCAATAGATCATTGTACTTACAGAATCAGTTCTCCGTGATATTATTACAGTGCAGTAGCGAGCATAACTGGCGCCCGGGGCAAAATACATTTTTGGCGCCCCCCCTCGAAAAAAACACAGTGATATGATTAAAATCTTGTTTGGAGACCATTTGGCGCCCCCCTGCGAGCGGCGCCCGGGCCATCATATACCCCCTTGCCTCCCACAATCACTGAATTATTACCTTCAAAGTAGTTCCCTTCAGCGTTCATACATTTCTGCATTCGGTGCTGCCATTGCTGGTAACAGTTCTGGAACTAGGTTTTTGGAAGACCGTTCAGGAGATTCTCCATTTTTGCCTGAACCTTTTTAGCTGAGATAAAATGGGTTCCCTTTAAGTAAGATTTAACTTTAGGAAACAAAAACAAAAGTCGCATGGAGCCAAATCAGGTGAATAAGGAGGATGCCCCATCACAGTCATAAAGATGTGTATTATAAATGCCATCACGAGTAAAGGTGCATTCATCTGTGCAAAACACATATATTATTTATTTATTTATCATATTATTTCTAATGTAACGAATCTAGAAACCATACATTTTTGAAAATTAGCTGGCTGTGAAACATTATGAACCAAAATTTGTTCGATGATGCTCGAGCAAATTTACGCATTAGAGAGTATAAGGCGCGAACTCATTAAAATTTTAGATAGATATCAGCGAAGATATCCTACGTATTCAGAATAAGATCCCCCTTTTTTTTATTTTGAACACATAAAATGTTGCTTCATACTTTCATGCCTAATGGTTTGATTTTCTTTCATTTGTTTTTTAAAATAACGCGCTAATCAGACTTAAATTTTTAAAATTTAAATGCTGATGCATAACAGTTTCTGTATTTACAGACATTTTGTCAAAACCATCCTATTTTTGACTGCAACCTTTCCTGTGATGGAGAAATCTGCCCTCATGATATTTCTTAATTCGAGACTTATTTGCCTACCAGTTGTTTTTTAAAGCTCTGAATTTTAAAGAATTCCACACAGCATTCGTGAATCGAGTGTTGAACAATTCTCTTCTAGACCTCGAGGAATTCTTAAGAGCCAGATTCATTTAACATTCTATGAATCATACAGATTGAAAGTTTTCTTTTTTTCAGCACACCGATATGTTTCAAAAGGTTTTCCATAACATATGTTCATCTACGTAATTTATTTTCAATTCATGCACAAAATTTTCATACACACTGTCTAAGTTGAATTCTAGAACTCTGGGAGGGCACTCTACGCGTTAAGGTAGCAAAATTTTGTGTCCAACATGCGAAGCCTTTAATAAAGAACTGCATAGAATGAAATGCATGACATGAAATATTACAAAAAATATTTATAAAACGAGAGATCAGCAAAGATATAAGATAAACAACGTCGTACCACAGAGTAGTGTATATACTCAAAGTGTTCAGAAATGATACGTATATGTATGACAGCATCCTCAATCTAGAGAATGGAAAATTTGTACTTCCAGTCCGCTACTGGACTTCGATTGGTGTAGCAACGAGATGCATTCAAACTTTGGTTTTCATATAATTCCTTTAAAAATATTCTCAGTGATTCGTATCAAAGAATGTAGCAGGTTATGAGATGGAACTATCTCATTCAATCCATTTATTGTCATATTTGCAAGTGAGAGCATTCAGCGCAAAATATTCCGCTCTTCATCATGCACCAACAACAACCGCACGCTTTGACCGGCGGCTAGGAGCCCATTTTCTCATAACATTAGTTGAAATTTTGTTCCAAAATGCCAGTGGTCTATAGGGTGTTTCGAAACTCATGGACAAAAATTTAAGGGATGATAGAAAAGATTTAAACAAGCAATTTTCACCATACAATATATATGCAGAGAGCAAGAGCTGAATCGCTAGACGGCGCTGTAATGGGAAGCATAAAACGCAAGTTTTCTTACTCATCATCATTTCCATCCTGAATTTCAGAAGTACGACGTACAGTAATCAGAAAAAGACTGATATGCATTTTATATATGGTATATTTATATTGCGAATGGGAATGCTCTGGAAGGCGAAAGACTGTACAGGCAGCGTTCCCCGAGAAGACACGTGCCAGACTGAAAAATATTCGAGCCATTCCATCGGTGCCTGTGTCACCGGCATGCAGGTTACAGGGCGTAGAAGGAGTGTGCGGACTATGGAGGTAGGAAGTTAGGTGGAGTGGCCCTAAGCCGGTTTCCCCATACCCTGCGTTGAAGCACTGCCGATCCCTTTTTTGGTGACCAAAACATTGGGTAATTTACCATTGAGTTCAATGGGTTTTGACAGGATCGGATGTAAATATTTTATAATTACGTCGTAAATATGCATATAAATGTATATATTTTCTTTTTCTACAATACTTCAGAGTTCTAAGTATATGAAAAGAATACATTTTTAAACAATATTTCATTCTGAACGGAATTAAATGCTATACTTTTCACAGAACAGTTTGTTCAGAATGGTTTAATTTTAAATATTTTTAAAAGTTTTCGTTAATTAAATTAGAAAAAAAATTAAGGTAATTCGATTTGATTCGGTTAAGGATTACAAAAATTAAGATCAAAGTTTATTCTATTATTAAAATTATGCATTATTTCTTTTCTATTTATAGAGCTTCTTCCTAAAATACTCAAATATGACATGATTTTTTAGCTTCTAAAGCATCTTTTAAATCGAAAACTGTCAGTCAGTTTATAATTAATGCTCTATTCAGTCCATTTCAAATTAGAGCACCTTTTAATTTAATAGCGAAATACTTTAAATAGTACTTAACTTTCTCTGAATGTTTCTGAAAGGGAATAAAGTAAGGATTATTTTTTAAATATTATTTAAAACTTTTAACTGACTTATTATAAAATGTAAGGGAAATAATTCTTTTAATTATACTTATTAGATTTTTTTACCCTTAATTTCAACAATACATATTCCAAAACTCTTCTTTATTACTTTCTTAAATACGCATCTCATAGAAATTGCTTTATAATACCTTTTAACAGATTGCTTTCCAGTACGGACAATTCTTGCTTAAATAGTTTTATAAAGTATATGTCAACAGGATATCAATTTATGTTTACAATTCAATGTTAAGGTTATTATACATTTAGATAATATTTATAATCATTATAAATTTAGATACATTTAATAATTAGATTTCTTCACAGTAACTTTCACAGTTATTTATGAATGAATAAATCCTTCATTTCAAATACATTTATAAATAATTTAATAAATATTTACGTATTTTGTTAAAGGCAGATACATGCTTTTTGGAAGCACATGTATAAATACCTATACATATTTTATATTTTTCATTTCCGGCATGTAGAAATCTTTAATTTCTGTGCATTCACTGTATTTTTCGAGTAAAATAATTTACACTAATTTTAAAAATTACATGTTACAATAATATGTGGATGTGAAAACAATTTATTTTATTTAAAACATTTTGGCGTCTGGGAACATAAAATAAAAGTAGCGAATACTGTATTAAGGGTATCAAAATATGTATACAATTTTAAAGGTACGGTGAGGGTTTTTTCTTTTTTTAAGCATAACTTTATTGCTAAAATCTATATTTTTATAGTTCAACAGCTTAGAATTTTATGAAACAAATTCGTAATCAAAATCGCTATTGTTATAGTTATCGAAAAATAACCCAGATGTGATTTTTGCGTAAATGTCGCTAAACTATACAAAGTGCTATTATCCATCATACTAAAAATGTTTCGTTTATGCGGAAGTGTCCCGTTTTTCGATTTGTATGGAACTGTCGTGAGTCGAAATACTATCAGAGCGCTGTCAAGAGAGCGTCTGAATGTAAACAAAAAACACCCATCTAGTGACCGAAGCTTCGGAGCAGTGCTTCACTTCTAATACCGATTTGGCCACTCCTTCCTTTCTTACCTCTATGGTAGGAAGTAAGAGGAGCAGGAAGGAGGACCATGGAGGTAGGAAGTCCTTTCTTACCTCCATGGTGCGGATGCCACAAGTTGTAGACGACATGCTGCAAAGAGGGGGAAGACTCTCCGGATATTATCACGCGAGAGGTTTCTCTTGGCATAAATGTGCCCCACTCAATTGTTTGACGACTATTACGGGACGAAAGATTACATCCCTACCATGTATGAAAAGTGCAAGCCTTGATACCTTCAGATTATGCACCACGTTTCGAGTTTGCACTTTTGTAACAGCTAACAGCGCAGCCTGATTTCGGTGCACATGTGTTATTCACGGAAGAATGCACCTTTACTCGTGAAGGCATTTCTAATACCCATCTTTTTTATCACTCCTCAAATTTTTGCCCATGAGTTTCAAAGCACTCTGTATTTCATCTTGTAGTGCTAAGGGCACAAAAAGGTGCTTTCCTTTACCATAGATTGCATTCCGAGTCTTTCCTCTCTATTAAAGTATTTCATTTTTTATCGGGTCACGGTAAATTTGCAAGTTACCTGTTTCGTTTCAGTCTAAGATCAAATCATTTATGTGAGTGTTCAAAAAAGGTTCCTTAAGATGTGGAACGTTTAATTTTTTCCTTCCCAACTTTCGATGATCCTAGATTATGCTCTTAGAACCATTTGAATACGTTCGGCGAGTCTTGGCCAGTGAACTTACCCGTTTACGTTTTCGTGACTGCTGTTCTCTGCTTTTGTTCATTTTATTTATGCATGTAATATTTAATGTTTTAGTTAATTTACTTTTGTAAGCCTCGTGTTTTTTACATTGGTGGTGCACGGGGAGATTGTGTGTGTTCAAAATAAAAAAAAAAAATGGAGGTCTTATTCCAAAAAGTCAGATATCTTCGCTGATACTTTTATAAAATTTTAATGAGTTCTCGCCTAATAGTCTCTAATACGAAAATTTATGTTGGTTCATAATGTTTTTGTTTATACGCAGAAATGTTTCACAGTCAGTTAATTTTCAAGAATGTATGTTTTCTCGATTCGTTACATTAATAAAATTATGATTGCAATATAATTACAGTACGTACAAGATTATTTTTAACAGCCTTTTTAAAATTTTATTTTTCGTAATTAATCTCTAATCAGTTAAATTTCGGTTTCCCTTCCTACGGATACCATAATGTTCTTGCCAGATTTCAAAGTGTTTCTTTCCCTATTTGTTCGCGCACATTTTTTATTTATGTGCTATTTATGAAGCACAAATTAATTACGAACGCCTACTTAACGAAAACGGCATTGCTAAATATCAGTTTTAAATCTACCTTTTTTTAAAAAGCATGATGGAATAGGAATGAAAAGTATGTTTACTTTTAGTTTTGCTGTCATTATATAAAACGGGTTACAGCTCGTAGTTCTCAAAGGGGAGGGAATAAAACAGGCTTCTCATCAAGTTCCGAGTTTAGATTTAATATCAAATTTTTGATAACGATTTTTCATTTTTGATGTTCTGAAGGAAGAACGTGCTCTGCATCAATGTTAGATTTTAGTATAATGCGCAGCTATATACGTCTCTAACCTTGGTCGGGCTAAATTTATTGGTCTTACGGAGAAAGTTAAATTTAACCGAATTTGTAATTTAAATGTAAATTGAGTTAAATATTTTATTTGCAAGTTAAATATAAATTCAGTTAAATACTTTATTTACCAACATTCTGCTGGTAACCGGGAAATTATGTTGCAGAGTACAGAGCTATCTGTAATTCTTTTAATTTCGTATTAGACTACCGTTGGTTGCCAAATTAAAATTTTGGCTTACAGCCAAACAGTACTAGCAAAGAGACTAATTTTTCTCTGAACATTAAACGGAATCATCATTTTTAAGTAATCATTATCATCCCGCAAAAAAGATGGGAATCTGCGGGTATCTGTTACAAATAGAGATGTTTATAATTATTTACATATAAATGCACTTTTTCTGTACTCGTCAAAAAACAACTTAATAAATAAAAGAAAACAGGCTGTCATTATTTATTCTCAAGTCTTTTTCTCAATTAGAAAGTTTTCGTAATTTGTTATTTTTAGTTTCATTTAAAAGTAAGTTAACAGTGGTTTACTCAACACATTAGAGTTATTTGAAATATAAATTTCGGCCCATTAGCTACTTTCTGATCGTATATTCGGTCGTCATGTCATTCAGGCCAATGATATAGATAATGCGCTTCATCTAGATATTCGCTGGTGTAGATAATGCGTTGCAAATCAGAACTTCATGAAAATGCTGTCAATCAATCAGCGCCATTTTTCCAACGACAATCTTTCCCTTCATGTCTCTGTAATACATTCTGATTAAAAAATAATTCAAACTTTCATTATTCTTTTTATTATAATTATATTGAGATTAAACTAATTAATAGTCAATGCATAGCCTCTATTTGTTCAGTGAAATGCTATGTTAATTATTTAAGTCTTCGAAAGAAATTACTCTCGAGCTTTTTTTATAACTATTATATTTTATGAATTCTATTTAGCGAACTGTTTGCTGGGAGGTAGACAAAAGTAAGAATTTCTTTATCAAAACAAAATTGATTGCATATTTTGAAACTTGAAATCTACAATTATCAAGATTGTGCTAAGATAATTAAGAGTGATAACCTTCAATTTTGCTGAAGTTATCTTTAGCTGTCTTCATTATTTGTAATATCTGTTATCACTTGAATATGAGACGTTAGATACAAATTGTCCTCCTTTCCCTGCCTAAAATCAGACAATTAATAAGAAACGTTAAACATAGCAAATGATCTTAGAAATTAGGATTCACTTGAATGCAAGAACAACTGGAAGTGCTAATAAATGTGACTGTTGCCACCAACGAAAAAACGAAACTGAGATAAAAAAAAAGGTGGTATTTAGTAGAATGAAAGATCATTTTATGTGTCTAAAGTAACAAAACTGTAGACAGAAATTAAAATTAAAAAAAAAAAAAAAAAAAAACTGCGACTGCCTAGCTCTTAAGCGAGAAAACGGGAGATGAAGAAATTGAAGCAGGATGACAGAGGCTCAATGAATGAGAAAATGTCAGCTACATGTGAAAATTTCGTGAAGAGCTAGAGCATATTACAGTCGCTATCCAAAAATAAATCACTTCCGTTAATAAACGAGTTAAAAACTTAGCAAAAGAATTGTTACTATCATTATATTTTGGGGAAACCTCCTGGAGTACATACAAAATGGAATTTCAAATAATATTGCAGGAGAACTAACAAAATTGCATTTCAAAAGCTTTACATCTGAGTGGGTTGCAAGGCAGATAAACTAAAGATGCTCTCGTCCGGAAAATTAGCAACTGCGAATGCCTCAGGGGATGCCTTAAGAGTATAGCGGTGGCATACCAGTAGAAGGCTGGAGAATCTCTTGAGCAGGGAAACTTATTCAGCTCGCATCCCCAGTTTTGCTTCTGAAATTGTGACATTTCATCTGAGTTTAACCAATAGTTAAAAGTTTACATATTAGTGGTCCAGATTTGGTTGCAACCAGAACCGGATTTACATTTGACAAAATTCTAAGCTTCTTGAGATGTGGGGCCCTTTATGAAGTCAATTTATTTTATATGAGATAGGGTACAATTTTGGGAGGGGTCCCAAGAAAGTGGGGGCACTAAGCTATAGCTTGTGTAGCTTATATGTAAATCCGGCACTGGTTGCAAGCGAAAAAGTTTGAACCTTTGGTTCCCAAACTTGAACAAACCTTCGACCCCAAATGAAATAACTCTACATAAATGCATAGTAGAAAAATTACAAATTTAACTTTGATGTCTTGAATGGTAAATGCTGGTGTAAAACAAAAAACAAAAAAAAACAAAAAACAAAAAAAAAAAAAAAAAATGATATTTACAGTAGTATTTATTAATATTATAATTTTTGTTTTAAAATACAAAAACACATTATTATTATTATTATTATTTCCAATGAGATGGGTAAATCTCATGGGAAGATATGAGATTATTTATGTTTAGCTGTATGTTTCTGAATAACATTCGTAAGTCTCCATAAGCACTAATTTCAAACCGGTTTCTTTTTTTCGTGATAAGGCTCATAGCTGCATTAAACCCATCTACTAGACAGTAAAATATGGGAAAGCAATCAACAGCTTTGCTACAGAGAATCGTAATGCAGGATATGAAATCTGTTCTTCATATCTGTTTTTACAATCAGAAATTGTAGTATTCTTGTCAAATATTATTTTCAGTTCCTCATTTGTAAATAATTCAATAAATTTCTCCTCTATCAGTATGGATTCATCTGAGTTTGTGAGTCAACTTGCAATAGGGTCCAACAACCAAATGAGGAATAACCAAGTGTCTTCAAATCTTTGGCTGATGTCAGAACGAAGAGCCGTTAAGTGATGGCAATAATCAAGCAAATCTTCATCTCGTGTTTCCAACTCTGAAAAATTTCGAAATTGAGAGCATTCTCCTCTCCCCAAGTATTGTTATTCTAAGAAAAGTTTGCCAAAAAATGGGGATATTACGCTTTTCAAATGACATAATATAGGGAGCCATGCAAGCGTTCACTACGTTTTTTAGCAAAGAAATGTTGTCAATGAATGCTCCAATGTACATATCCTTTCCGTATAGCTTGTTTTAGTATGCCAAAAATCCTCAGTGTCGTCCACCCATTGCCGGAGCAGTGTCAGTAGCAACGGAGAGTTTGTAGGGTTTATATTTATTTTAACTAACATTTATTTTAAGTTTAAACTATCTTTCCTGTCAAGCCTTACTTTCCCCTGGAATTGCCAATGCCAGAGTATGTAAATTTTAGTAGAACGCGCAAAGTATTCAAAATTGTCAGCGGAAGTAATCTGAGTTAAATAGAAGGGAAACGAATTCGAAAGTGTGCTTTCTTGCTTCACGAGCGTGGAGGTGGCTATTTAGAAATTGAAGAACCACGCGTTTCGGCCTGTGTGCTTGCCTCGGTAGATAGCTAAATCTTTCAACGTAATATTCAGAAGTTTGCTGAATTGTCAGCGGTATCTTAGAACGCGGTTAGGTAAGTTACGTTTTAGAGAGCCTCGTAGGTAGTCACTTGTTATTATTCATTTTTAGTTTCTTATTTTTATTTTACCGCCGGGTAGGCGTAGTTTGTGAGCGTCAAGAGCACGCATCTGTAATTTCTAAAGTTGAATAAAAAAGGATTTAAACCCTTCTCAAGACTTTTTATAATTTCCAGTTCATAGCAGTCACCACTATTGTTGCGTGCAGGTTGGGAGCGCGCAACATTACATTGGCGCCCGAACACTTGTCGAATTGAAATGGCCGAAAACTGGATGGAAGCTGCTGGACAACAACAAGAAATGGTAAGCCAATTGGAAGGATTTGGATACCTGGTCCAGACGATGAGAGCGTCAATCAAGCCAAACGTCAATTTCGACGGAAAAAATTCGGTGGCGATATTTCTAGAAGGCCTCGAAAATCACTTCCAGCTCTACCCTGTGCCTAAAAGACAAAAAGTTGCCATCGCCACATCTTCACTAAGAGGACAGGCCTCGCTATGGTGGAAAAATATAGGAAAATTTTTATTAGGGGAATTCGGAGGCCAGACATATACATTTGAAAATTTCAAAAAATCGTTATTAAAGGCTTTCCCCATGGTGAAAGACCGAGCAAGGCTAGAAGCCGAACTGTATAGTTTTTATCAACGGAATATAGAAGAGTTGACGGACTTTATTCTGCGAAAAATTAAGCTGACGGATATGCTGTATGGGAAGAAACCCGAAGGTAAGAAATAATCTTACCAAGATTGCTACTTGCTGCTCAAGATTACTTCGAAATTAGAAACCCAAGCACATTGCAGGAGTTCTTCGAATTGGCGGTCAAGTTCCAAAATCACAGAACAGCAGAAAAAGCAAGAGGGGCATCGTATTCTCAAAGTATCCGAGGGCAATCTTCAAATGAGCAGACCAGAAATGCAAACCGCTCTTATGGGGAAAAGAGGTATCAAGCTAACTCATCGAAGCTCGAAGGTCAAGGCCCAAAAAGGAAATTTGAAAACAACAGTCCGCGTACCCAGAAGGCAAAAGTTGAAAGGAAAGCTTTAAACAAGTAGAGGGGCCTGTAAAAGCGAGGGTCCAGACCCCGGAAGTTTTGAAAAAATCCTCAAGAATATACTTAAATACGGTCATCGTAAAAAAATTAACAATTACAAATTATACAAGTCCTGGTTGGCGATGTACCAGTAGAAGCCCTCATCGATACAGGAGCAGAAGGTAATTTTATGAGTGATATTTTTTTAAGAAGAATTTTAATAGGTTACGATTATTTAAAAATAAAAACACAGAAATCATAGCAGCGCAAGGACAAGCTTGTCACTGTATTGGAAAACTATCTTTAAAAATACAGGTTCAAAACGAAAGCCTTAAAGTATTAATTTTTGTAGTAAAAAACTTGCAAAGTACACTTATTTTAGGTATGGAGTTTTTAAAAGCCGCGAAGGCCAAACTGAATTTTCAGGAACGTTCTATCGTGCTGGAGATGGATCGGAGAGTGGTGGAAACAGTGTAACAACCGCAAGTCGACCTTAGCCATTTGAATGACCATGAAAGTCAAGCCATCCAGCAAGTGGTGAGTACTTTTTCAAACTTGTTTTCAGAACGGCCTGGTAGTTGTCAAACAGTTACGCATGAGATATAGTTAACTGCCGACAAACCCTGTAGGACTAAACCTTACCGCTGTGATAAACAGAAAGAGCAAATCATAGAAGAACACATTCAGGAAATGTTAAAGAACCAAATAATAACGCCCATAAATAGTGAGTACGCGAATCCAGTCGTACTATGTAGGAAAAAGAACGAGTTTCCTCCTTCGGTTAAAAGGGCTTGGAGGTTTGCTATCGATTACAGAAAACTTAATAGTGTTAATAAATTCCCAGTTTACCCTTTGCCGGTTATAGAGGAAATTATTAGAAAGATTAATTCTACAAGATACATGACTACGTTGGACTTAACGTCTGGCTACTATCAAATAGCTATGAGACCCGAAAACATACATAAAACCGCGTTTATAACAAAATCAGGCACTTACGCATCTTTACTCATGCCCTTTGGGTTGTGTGGGGCCCCGTCAACATTCCAGAGAGCTATGGACATTGTTCTAAAGCCTGTCCTAGGAAAATCGACTTTAATCTATCTACATGATATAATTGTAACGAGTAGTACGTTGGAACAACATATTAAAGACCTAGAAAAGTTTTTAAATTATTAAAAGAGGCCGATCTTACAATTAACGACTCAAAATGCAAGTTCGCAACTAAAGAACTTAAATATCTGGGTTATAAAATTTCGCAAAAGGGTATAGAAACTCAAGATTCAAAAATAAAAGCCATCAAGAATTTCCCACCTCCCAATACCGCCAAGAAACTTTCTTCTTTCCTTGGGTTATGTTCTTATTATCGGTCATTCATAAGAGATTTTGCTAATATTGTTGAATCCTTGTTAGTAATTAAAAGAAAGAAAAGTAAATTCACGTGGACAGCAGAAGCAAATACCGTATTTGAAAGGTTAAAAGAAGCGCTCATCAATGCCCCTGTTTTGAAATTCCCGGAGGAGGACGAAAACCTGGAAATTGCAGCAGATGCGTCGGACTATGCTGTAGGTGCTGTTCTCATGCAAAATGGCCATCCTTTGGCATTTTTTAGTAAAACGTTGAATCCTACACAAAGGAATTATACAGCTACAGAGAGAGAAACATTAGCCGTATTAATGGCTGTACACAAATTTCGAGTTTATTTCGGCAAAGCGCCAGTAACAGTCTTTTCGGATCATGCGGCTGTTGGTAGACTTTACTCGGGGAAAAACCTAACGCCCAGGTTAATAAGATGGGCTTTAAAACTTCAAGAATATAATCTCATAATTAAATATAAACCAGGTAAGGAAAACAATGTAGCTGACGCACTTTCTCGTATAAAACTGGACGATGAAGGACATGAACTCAAATGCGCTGTGTTGACTGCAAAAATTTTAGATTCTAGAGATACAATTATTGCTGAATTGAAAGCAGATTCTGAATTTGGAAGTATCTATGCATATTTGAAAGACCCCGAAAGCTTTGAGCACACAGATATCGATGCGATAAGAAATAGAGCAGAAAACTATGAAATAATAGATAATTTATTATTTTATACGAAAACAATAAACGAAAATCTCGAGTACAAACCAGTCATCCCAGTCTCGCTTCCATTAAGCATTTTGAAGGAATTACACGACGCGAAAACAGCGGGTCATTTAGGGGTCAGAAAGACTTTTAAAAGGGTACGCGAGGCGGTATATTTCCCGCAATTATACAAAATAGTAACTGCGTATGTCAGGTCCTGCAATCAATGTCAGTTAATAAATGATATTAATTACAGCCGCCCGGGTACTTAAATAGCATTCGCGCTACATTTCCGAATGAAATTTTAGGCATAGATCTTCTTGGTCCTTTCCCCCAGAGTGAGTTAAATAAAAATCGTTTTCTTTTAGTAATTGTAGATCATTTTTGAAAATGGACAGAAATTGTTCCACTTAAACGCGCGTCAGCCAAAACAGTCGCAGATGCATTCTTACACAGATCCATTTTAAAATACGGTGCACCGATAAAAGTCATTAGCGATAACGGTAAACAATTCCTTAGCCAAATATTTGAAAATATTTTCACTGGACTTGGCATACGCCATATCAAAATGGTTCAGTATAGACCACGGGCAAACATAGCAGAAAGAGTTAATAAAAATATTGTAAAAATAATTCTAAGTTATGTTAGCACACATCACAAGCGCTGGGATGGCTACATAAATGAGTTAGCTTATGCTTTAAGAACGGCAAATCACGATACTACGGGAAAAACTCCAGCAGAATTATTTTTAGGACGGAAGTTAATTACGCCATTAGATAAATTATTCTTTGTGCAACAAAGAGAGCAAGAATTTAAACAAAAAGATGTACAAAAACTCATTGACCAGGCGGTTAAAAGCTCGGATACGGCAATATACAAAAATTATACTATGATAGAAAACGCCGTGAAGCAGATTTTAAAGTTGGATATAAAGTGTTGAAGCGGAAATTTTCTTTATCAAGTGCCCCAGACAATTTTACTGCAAAGTTAGCTCCAAAATTTGAAGGCCCCTATGTAATTCAGGAAATGAAGGGAGTCGTATTGTACTTTAAGAACGAGAGCGGGGAAATCTGTAAAGCAAGTCCCGATCAGGTGAAAAAATATTATAATCAAAATGATTTTGAAATCCTTAAAAGTTTCTTGCAGGACTCCAGCGTAAAAGAAGTGGAAGGTCAAGAAGTAACGTCACCCGCTCAACCACCCAAGAAGCAGAGAACTGAAGAGAAACCTAGCCCTTCTACAAGTCATGCGACGGTACCGAAAAGAAGAAATGAAAACGTTCAGACTCCAGCAATTAAGAAATACAAGAAAGCAAAGCCGCCGCGTAAAGAAGCTTTGGTAAAGAGGAAAAGACCACTTACAACGTATGGCAGTAGAAATTCTGCATCGAGGAAAACGCTTCCAGGGCCAAAGTGTCAGGTGCAAACAAGGCCGCCGTTCCCGACAACGAAACGACAGCAGGAGGAACGAAAAGACCAACACCAACAGAAGAAATTCAAGCATGATTCCAGACCGGAAGACTCCAAGACCAGCCGTCCAGGGCAAAACGGAAAAGACAGCAACCCGACGACTACCACTCCAAGAGGCCAGCATGCAGAGGGCGAAAAAGAAATATCAACATGGACGACACTCGAAGGACACAAAGCAGACGACTGACATCGATGAATACCATATCGTGGGAGCAGTTCTGCCAGAAGAGGATGTCGGAGTTCCAATCATCAAAAACTCAAAGATAAGTTAAAATCTTCTATAAATTTTTTTTTCTTTTGTTCCGAAATGTTATGCGTAAATACGAAGTTCTATGTTTTGACGGAAGTCAATTTGTCTCGGTTGAGACTTAGTTTTGTTTTACTTTGTAGGGTTTATATTTATTTTAACTAACATTTATTTTAAGTTTAAACTATCTTTCCTGTCAAGCCTTACTTTCCCCTGGAACTGCCAATGCCAGAGTATGTAAATTTTAGTAGAACGCGCAAGGATTCAAATTATCAGCGGAAGTATTCTGAGTTAAATAGAAAGGAAACGAGTTCGAAGGTGTGCTTTTCTTACTTCATGAGCGCGGAAGTAGTTAGTCAGAAATTGAAGAACCACGCGTTTCGGCCTGTGTACTTGCCTAGGCAAATTGTTAATCTTTCAAAGTAATATTCAGAGTTTGCTGAATTATCAGCGGTACTTTAGAACGCGGTGAGGTTAGTTACGTTTAGAGAGCCTCGTAGTTAGTTACTTGTTAGTATCTCTTTTTAGTTTCTTATCTTTATTTTACCGCCGGGTGGGCGTAGTTTGTGAGCGTCAAGAGCACGCATTTGTAATTTCTAAAGTTGAATAAAAAGGGACTTAAACCCTTCTCAAGACTCTGTCTAATTTCCAGTTTCAGCAGTCACCACTTTGTTGCGTGCAGGTTGGAGGCGCGCAACTTTACATTGGCGCCCGAACACTTGTCGAACTCAAATGGCCGAAAATCGGATGGAAGCCGAGGGACAACAACAAGAAATGGCAACCCAATTGGAAGGATTTGGATACCTGGTCCAGACGTTGAGAGCGTCAATCAAGCCAAACGTCAATTTCGACGGAAAAAATTCGGTGGCGATATTTCTAGAAAACCTCGACAATCACTTTCAGCTCTACCCTGTGCCTGAAAGACAAAAAGTTGCTATCGCCACATCTGCACTAAGAGGAAAGGCGCGCTATGGTGGAAGATTATATAGGCAAATTTTTATTAGGGGAATTTGGAAGCCAGACATATACATTTGAAAATTTCAAAAAATCGTTATTAAAGGCCTTCCCCATAGTGAAAGATCGAGCAAGGCTAGAAGCCGAACTATATAGTTTCTATCAACGGGATATAGAAGAGTTATTCTGCGAAAAATTTAAACTGACGGATATGCTGTATGGGAAGAAACCCGACGCGGAGATTATTGAAATAATCTTACCAAGATTGTTACCTGCTGTTCAAGACTACTTGGAAATTAGAAACCCAAGCACATTGCAGGAGCTCTTCGAATTGGCGGTGAAGTTTCAAAATCGCAGAATAGCGGAAAAAGCTAGAAGGGCATCGTATTCTTAAAGTACCCGAAGGCAATCTTCAAATGAGCAGACCAGAAATGCAAACCGCTCTTATGGGGGAAAGAGCTATCAAGCTAACTCATCGAACCTCGAAGGTCAAGGCCCAAAAAGGAAATTCGAAAACATACGTCCGCGTACCCAGAAGGCAGATGTTGAAAGGAAAGCTTTACACGAGTAGAGGGGCCTGTGAAAGCGAGGGTCCAGACCCCGGAAGTTTTTAAAAAACCCTCAAAAAGACACTTAAATACGGTCATCGTAAAGAACTCACATCTACCAATTATACAAGTCCTGGTTGGCGATGTACCAGTAGAAGCCCTCATCGATATAGGAGCAGAAGGTAATTTTATGAGCGAAACATTTTTCAAAAAGAAATTTTATAGGTTATGATTATTTAAAAACAAAAACACAGAAATTATAGCGGCGCAAGGAAAAACCTGTCACTGCATCGAGAAATTATCATTAAACATACAGGTAAAAGAGGAAAGCCTCAAAGTATTAATTTTTGTAGTAAAACATTTGCAAAATCCTCTTATTTTAGGTATGGAGTTTTTAACCCCTTAACTGCCGCGGCCATATATATACGCCTTGTTCAGCCGATGCGTTAACTGCCCCAGATGCGCAGCCGATGCGTTAACTTTGCGAATAATTTTAGTTGTAGCAGCGCAAAGCAAATGATAGCAGTTTGGAAGGACGTATATATACGCCTGGGGCAGTTAACGCATCGGCTGAGCAAGGCGTATATATACGCCCGCGGCAGTTAAGGGGTTAAGGGCCGCGAGGGCCAAATTGAATTTTCAGGACAGTTCTATTGTGCTGGAGATGGACCAGAGGGTGTTGGAACCCGTGGAACAACCGCAAGTTGACCTTAGCCATTTGAATGACCATGAAAGTCAAGCCATCCAGCAAGTGGTGAGTAATTTTTCAAACTTGTTTTGAGAAAGGCCTGGTAGCTGTCAAATAGTTACGCATGAGATACAGTTAACTGCTGAAAAACCTTGTAGGACTAAACCGTATCGTTATGATAAACAAAAACACCTAATCATCGAAGAACATATTCAGGAAATGTTAAAGAACAAAATAATAACGCCCATAAATAGTGACTACGCAAGTCCAGTCGTACTATGTAGGAAAAAGAACGAGTTTCCTCCTTCGGATAGAAGGGTTTAGAGGTTTGCTATCGATTACAGAAAACTTAATAGTGTTAATAAATTCCCAGTTTACCCTTTGACGGTTATAGAGGAAATTATTAGAAAGATTAATTCTACAAGATACATGACTACGTTGGACTTAACGTCTGGCTACTATCAAATAGCTATGAGACCCGAAAACATACATAAAACCGCGTTTATAAGAAAATCGGGCACTTATGCATCTTTACTCATGCCCTTTGGGTTGTGTGGGGCCCCGTCAACATTTCAGAGAGCTATGGACATTGTTCTAAAGCCTGTCCTAGGAAAATCGACTTTAATCTATCTACATGATATAATTGTAACGAGTAGTACGTTGGAACAACATATTAAAGACCTAGAAAAGTTTTTAAATTATTAAAAGAGGCCGATCTTACAATTAACGACTCAAAATGCAAGTTCGCAACTAAAGAACTTAAATATCTGGGTTATAAAATTTCGCAAAAGGGTATAGAAACTCAAGATTCAAAAATAAAAGCCATCAAGAATTTCCCACCTTCCAATACCGCCAAGAAACTTTCTTCTTTCCTTGGGTTATGTTCTTATTATCGGTCATTCATAAAAGATTTTGCTAATATTGTTGAACCCTTGTTAGTAATTAAAAGAAAGAAAAGTAAATTCACGTGGACAGCAGAAGCAAATACCGCATTTGAAAGGTTAAAAGAAGCGCTCATCAATGCCCCTGTTTTGAAATTCCCGGAGGAGGACGAAAACCTGGATATTGCAGCAGATGCGTCGGACTATGCTGTAGGTGCTGTTCTCATGCAAAATGGCCATCCTTTGGCATTTTTTAGTAAAACGTTGAATCCTACACAAAGGAATTATACAGCTACAGAGAGAGAAACATTAGCCGTATTAATGGCTGTACACAAATTTCGAGTTTATTTCGGCAAAGCGCCAGTAACAGTCTTTTCGGATCATGCGGCTGTTGGTAGACTTTACTCGGGGAAAAACCTAACGCCCAGGTTAATAAGATGGACTTTAAAACTCCAAGAATATAATCTCATAATTAAATATAAACCAGGTAAGGAAAACAATGTAGCTGACGCACTTTCTCGTATAAAACTGGACGATGAAGGACATGAACTCAAATGCGCAGTGTTGACTGCAAAAATTTTAGATTCTAGAGATACAATTATTGCTGAATTGAAAGCAGATTCTGAATTTGGAAGTATCTATGCATATTTGAAAGACCCCGAAAGCTTTGAGCACACAGATATCGATGCGATAAGAAATAGAGCAGAAAACTATGAAATAATAGATAATTTATTATTTTATACGAAAACAATAAACGAAAATCTCGAGTACAAACCAGTCATCCCAGTCTCGCTTCCATTAAGCATTTTGAAGGAATTACACGACGCGAAAACAGCGGGTCATTTAGGGGTCAGAAAGACTTTTAAAAGGGTACGCGAGGCGGTATATTTCCCGCAATTATACAAAATAGTAACTGCGTATGTCAGGTCCTGCAATCAATGTCAGTTAATAAATGATATTAATTACAGCCGCCCGGGTACTTAAATAGCATTCGCGCTACATTTCCGACTGAAATTTTAGGCATAGATCTTCTTGGTCCTTTCCCCCAAAGTGAGTTAAATAAAAATCGTTTTCTTTTAGTAATTGTAGATCATTTTTGAAAATGGACAGAAATTGTTCCACTTAAACGCGCGTCAGCCAAAACAGTCGCAGATGCATTCTTACACAGATCCATTTTAAAATACGGTGCACCGATAAAAGTCATTAGCGATAACGGTAAACAATTCCTTAGCCAAATATTTGAAAATATTTTCACTGGACTTGGCATACGCCATATCAAAATGGTTCAGTATAGACCACGGGCAAACATAGCAGAAAGAGTTAATAAAAATATTGTAAAAATAATTCTAAGTTATGTTAGCACACATCACAAGCGCTGGGATGGCTACATAAATGAGTTAGCTTATGCTTTAAGAACGGCAAATCACGATACTACGGGAAAAACTCCAGCAGAATTATTTTTAGGACGGAAGTTAATTACGCCATTAGATAAATTATTCTTTGTGCAACAAAGAGAGCAAGAATTTAAACAAAAAGATGTACAAAAACTCATTGACCAGGCGGTTAAAAGCTCGGATACGGCAATATACAAAAATTATACTATGATAGAAAACGCCGTGAAGCAGATTTTAAAGTTGGATATAAAGTGTTGAAGCGGAAATTTTCTTTATCAAGTGCCCCAGACAATTTTACTGCAAAGTTAGCTCCAAAATTTGAAGGCCCCTATGTAATTCAGGAAATGAAGGGAGTCGTATTGTACTTTAAGAACGAGAGCGGGGAAATCTGTAAAGCAAGTCCCGATCAGGTGAAAAAATATTATAATCAAAATGATTTTGAAATCCTTAAAAGTTTCTTGCAGGACTCCAGCGTAAAAGAAGTGGAAGGTCAAGAAGTAACGTCACCCGCTCAACCACCCAAGAAGCAGAGAACTGAAGAGAAACCTAGCCCTTCTACAAGTCATGCGACGGTACCGAAAAGAAGAAATGAAAACGTTCAGACTCCAGCAATTAAGAAATACAAGAAAGCAAAGCCGCCGCGTAAAGAAGCTTTGGTAAAGAGGAAAAGACCACTTACAACGTATGGCAGTAGAAATTCTGCATCGAGGAAAACGCTTCCAGGGCCAAAGTGTCAGGTGCAAACAAGGCCGCCGTTCCCGACAACGAAACGACAGCAGGAGGAACGAAAAGACCAACACCAACAGAAGAAATTCAAGCATGATTCCAGACCGGAAGACTCCAAGACCAGCCGTCCAGGGCAAAACGGAAAAGACAGCAACCCGACGACTACCACTTCAAGAGGCCAGCATGCAGAGGTCGAAAAAGAAAAAGTAACGTGGACGACACTCAAAGGACTCTAAGGAGACGACTGACGTCGATGAAACCTATAACGTGGGAGCAGTTCTGCCAGAAGAGGATGTCGGAATTCCAATCATCGAAAACTCAAAGATAAGTTAAAATCTTCTATAAAATTGTTTTCTTTTGTTCCGAAATGTTATGCGTAAATACGAAGTTCTATGTTTTGACGGAAGTCAATTTGTCTCGGTTGAGACTTAGTTTTGTTTTACTTTGTAGGGTTTATATTTATTTTAACTAACATTTATTTTAAGTTTAAACTATCTTTCCTGTCAAGCCTTACTTTCCCCTGGAACTGCCAATGCCAGAGTATGTAAATTTTAGTAGAACGCGCAAGGATTCAAATTATCAGCGGAAGTATTCTGAGTTAAATAGAAAGGAAACGAGTTCGAAGGTGTGCTTTTCTTACTTTACGAGCGCGGAAGTAGTTAGTCAGAAATTGAAGAACCACGCGTTTCGGCCTGTGTACTTGCCTAGGCAAATTGTTAATCTTTCAAAGTAATATTCAGAGTTTGCTGAATTATCAGCGGTACTTTAGAACGCGGTGAGGTTAGTTACGTTTAGAGAGCCTCGTAGTTAGTTACTTGTTAGTATCTCTTTTTAGTTTCTTATCTTTATTTTACCGCCGGGTGGGCGTAGTTTGTGAGCGTCAAGAGCACGCATTTGTATTTTCTAAAGTTGAATAAAAAGGGACTTAAACCCTTCTCAAGACTCTGTCTAATTTCCAGTTTCAGCAGTCACCACTTTGTTGCGTGCAGGTTGGAGGCGCGCAACTTTACATTGGCGCCCGAACACTTGTCGAACACAAATGGCCGAAAATCGGATGGAAGCCGCGGGACAACAACAAGAAATGGCAACCCAATTGGAAGGATTTGGATACCTGGTCCAGACGTTGAGAGCGTCAATCAAGCCAAACGTCAATTTCGACGGAAAAAATTCGGTGACGATATTTCTAGAAAACCTCGACAATCACTTTCAGCTCTACCCTGTGCCTGAAAGACAAAAAGTTGCTATCGCCACATCTGCACTAAGAGGAAAGGCGCGCTATGGTGGAAGAATATAGGCAAATTTTTATTAGGGGAATTTGGAAGCCAGACATATACATTTGAAAATTTCAAAAAATCGTTATTAAAGGCCTTCCCCATAGTGAAAGATCGAGCAAGGCTAGAAGCCGAACTATATAGTTTCTATCAACGGGATATAGAAGAGTTATTCTGCGAAAAATTTAAACTGACGGATATGCTGTATGGGAAGAAACCCGACGCGGAGATTATTGAAATAATCTTACCAAGATTGTTACCTGCTGTTCAAGACTACTTGGAAATTAGAAACCCAAGCACATTGCAGGAGCTCTTCGAATTGGCGGTGAAGTTTCAAAATCGCAGAATAGCGGAAAAAGCTAGAGGGGCATCGTATTCTTAAAGTACCCGAAGACAATCTTCAAATGAGCAGACCAGAAATGCAAACCGCTCTTATGGGGGAAAGAGCTATCAAGCTAACTCATCGAACCTCGAAGGTCAAGGCCCAAAAAGGAAATTCGAAAACATACGTCCGCGTACCCAGAAGGCAGATGTTGAAAGGAAAGCTTTACACGAGTAGAGGGGCCTGTGAAAGCGAGGGTCCAGACCCCGGAAGTTTTTAAAAAACCCTCAAAAAGACACTTAAATACGGTCATCGTAAAGAACTCACATCTACCAATTATACAAGTCCTGGTTGGCGATGTACCAGTAGAAGCCCTCATCGATATAGGAGCAGAAGGTAATTTTATGAGCGAAACATTTTTCAAAAAGAAATTTTATAGGTTATGATTATTTAAAAACAAAAACACAGAAATTATAGCGGCGCAAGGAAAAACCTGTCACTGCATCGAGAAATTATCATTAAACATACAGGTAAAAGAGGAAAGCCTCAAAGTATTAATTTTTGTAGTAAAACATTTGCAAAATCCTCTTATTTTAGGTATGGAGTTTTTAACCCCTTAACTGCCGCGGGCGTATATATACGCCTTGCTCAGCCGATGCGTTAACTGCCCCAGATGCGCAGCCCATGCGTTAACTTTGCGAATAATTTTAGGTATAGCAGCGCAAAGCAAATGATAGCAGTTTGGAAGGACGTATATATACGCCTGGGGCAGTTAACGCATCGGCTGAGCAAGGCGTATATATACGCCTGCGGCTGTTAAGGGGTTAAGGGCCGCGAGGGCCAAATTGAATTTTCAGGACAGTTCTATTGTGCTGGAGATGGACCAGAGGGTGTTGGAACCCGTGGAACAACCGCAAGTTGACCTTAGCCATTTGAATGACCATGAAAGTCAAGTCATCCAGCAAGTGGTGAGTAATTTTTCAAACTTGTTTTGAGAAAGGCCTGGTAGCTGTCAAATAGTTACGCATGAGATACAGTTAACTGCTGAAAAACCTTGTAGGACTAAACCGTATCGTTATGATAAACAAAAACACCTAATCATCGAAGAACATATTCAGGAAATGTTAAAGTACAAAATAATAACGCCCATAAATAGTGACTACGCGAGTCCAGTCGTACTATGTAGGAAAAAGATCGAGTTTCCACCTTCGGATAGAAGGGTTTAGAGGTTTGCTATCGATTACAGAAAACTTAATAGTGTTAATAAATTCCCAGTTTACCCTTTGACGGTTATAGAGGAAATTATTAGAAAGATTAATTCTACAAGATACATGACTACCTTGGACTTAACGTCTGGCTACTATCAAATAGCTATGAGACCCGAAAACATACATAAAACCGCGTTTATAACAAAATCGGGCACTTATGCATCTTTACTCATGCCCTTTGGGTTGTGTGGGGCCCCGTCAACATTTCAGAGAGCTATGGACATTGTTCTAAAGCCTGTCCTAGGAAAATCGACTTTAATCTATCTACATGATATAATTGTAACGAGTAGTACGTTGTAACAACATATTAAAGACCTAGAAAAGTTTTTAAATTATTAAAAGAGGCCGATCTTACAATTAACGACTCAAAATGCAAGTTCGCAACTAAACTTAAATATCTGGGTTATAAAATTTCGCAAAAGGGTATAGAAACTCAAGATTCAAAAATAAAAGCCATCAAGAATTTCCCACCTCCCAATACCGCCAAGAAACTTTCTTCTTTCCTTGGGTTATGTTCTTATTATCGGTCATTCATAAAAGATTTTGCTAATATTGTTGAATCCTTGTTAGTAATTAAAAGAAAGAAAAGTAAATTCACGTGGACAGCAGAAGCAAATACCGCATTTGAAAGGTTAAAAGAAGCGCTCATCAATGCCCCTGTTTTGAAATTCCCGGAGGAGGACGAAAACCTGGAAATTGCAGCAGATGCGTCGGACTATGCTGTAGGTGCTGTTCTCATGCAAAATGGCCATCCTTTGGCATTTTTTAGTAAAACGTTGAATCCTACACAAAGGAATTATACAGCTACAGAGAGAGAAACATTAGCCGTATTAATGGCTGTACACAAATTTCGAGTTTATTTCGGCAAAGCGCCAGTAACAGTCTTTTCGGATCATGCGGCTGTTGGTAGACTTTACTCGGGGAAAAACCTAACGCCCAGGTTAATAAGATGGGCTTTAAAACTTCAAGAATATAATCTCATAATTAAATATAAACCAGGTAAGGAAAACAATGTAGCTGACGCACTTTCTCGTATAAAACTGGACGATGAAGGACATGAACTCAAATGCGCTGTGTTGACTTCAAAAATTTTAATTCTAGAGATACAATTATTGCTGAATTGAAAGCAGATTCTGAATTTGGAAGTATCTATGCATATTTGAAAGACCCCGAAAGCTTTGAGCACACAGATATCGATGCGATAAGAAATAGAGCAGAAAACTATGAAATAATAGATAATTTATTATTTTATACGAAAACAACAAACGAAAATCTCGAGTACAAACCAGTCATCCCAGTCTCGCTTCCATTAAGCATTTTGAAGGAATTACACGACGCGAAAACAGCGGGTCATTTAGGGGTCAGAAAGACTTTAAAAAGGGTACGCGAGGCGGTATATTTCCCGCAATTATACAAAATAGTAACTGCGTATGTCAGGTCCTGCAATCAATGTCAGTTAATAAATGATATTAATTACAGCCGCCCGGGTACTTAAATAGCATTCGCGCTACATTTCCGAATGAAATTTTAGGCATAGATCTTCTTGGTCCTTTCCCCCAGAGTGAGTTAAATAAAAATCGTTTTCTTTTAGTAATTGTAGATCATTTTTGAAAATGGACAGAAATTGTTCCACTTAAACGCGCGTCAGCCAAAACAGTTGCAGATGCATTCTTACACAGATCCATTTTAAAATACGGTGCACCGATAAAAGTCATTAGCGATAACGGTAAACAATTCCTTAGCCAAATATTTGAAAATATTTTCACTGGACTTGGCATACGCCATATCAAAATGGTTCAGTATAGACCACAGGCAAACATAGCAGAAAGAGTTAATAAAAATATTGTAAAAATAATTCTAAGTTATGTTAGCACACATCACAAGCGCTGGGATGGCTACATAAATGAGTTAGCTTATGCTTTAAGAACGGCAAATCACGATACTACGGGAAAAACTCCAGCAGAATTATTTTTAGGACGGAAGTTAATTACGCCATTAGATAAATTATTCTTTGTGCAACAAAGAGAGCAAGAATTTAAACAAAAAGATGTACAAAAACTCATTGACCAGGCGGTTAAAAGCTCGGATACGGCAAGAAATAGACAAAAATTATTCTATGATAGAAAACGCCGTGAAGCAGATTTTAAAGTTGGATATAAAGTGTTGAAGCGGAAATTTTCTTTATCAAGTGCCCCAGACAATTTTACTGCAAAGTTAGCTCCAAAATTTGAAGGCCCCTATGTAATTCAGGAAATGAAGGGAGTCGTATTGTACTTTAAGAACGAGAGCGGGGAAATCTGTAAAGCAAGTCCCGATCAGGTGAAAAAATATTATAATCAAAATGATTTTGAAATCCTTAAAAGTTTCTTGCAGGACTCCAGCGTAAAAGAAGTGGAAGGTCAAGAAGTAACGTCACCCGCTCAACCACCCAAGAAGCAGAGAACTGAAGAGAAACCTAGCCCTTCTACAAGTCATGCGACGGTACCGAAAAGAAGAAATGAAAACGTTCAGACTCCAGCAATTAAGAAATACAAGAAAGCAAAGCCGCCGCGTAAAGAAGCTTTGGTAAAGAGGAAAAGACCACTTACAACGTATGGCAGTAGAAATTCTGCATCGAGGAAAACGCTTCCAGGGCCAAAGTGTCAGGTGCAAACAAGGCCGCCGTTCCCGACAACGAAACGACAGCAGGAGGAACGAAAAGACCAACACCAACAGAAGAAATTCAAGCATGATTCCAGACCGGAAGACTCCAAGACCAGCCGTCCAGGGCAAAACGGAAAAGACAGCAACCCGACGACTACCACTCCAAGAGGCCAGCATGCAGAGGGCGAAAAAGAAATATCAACATGGACGACACTCGAAGGACACAAAGCAGACGACTGACATCGATGAATACCATATCGTGGGAGCAGTTCTGCCAGAAGAGGATGTCGGAGTTCCAATCATCAAAAACTCAAAGATAAGTTAAAATCTTCTATAAATTTTTTTTTCTTTTGTTCCGAAATGTTATGCGTAAATACGAAGTTCTATGTTTTGACGGAAGTCAATTTGTCTCGGTTGAGACTTAGTTTTGTTTTACTTTGTAGGGTTTATATTTATTTTAACTAACATTTATTTTAAGTTTAAACTATCTTTCCTGTCAAGCCTTACTTTCCCCTGGAACTGCCAATGCCAGAGTATGTAAATTTTAGTAGAACGCGCAAGGATTCAAATTATCAGCGGAAGTATTCTGAGTTAAATAGAAAGGAAACGAGTTCGAAGGTGTGCTTTTCTTACTTCATGAGCGCGGAAGTAGTTAGTCAGAAATTGAAGAACCACGCGTTTCGGCCTGTGTACTTGCCTAGGCAAATTGTTAATCTTTCAAAGTAATATTCAGAGTTTGCTGAATTATCAGCGGTACTTTAGAACGCGGTGAGGTTAGTTACGTTTAGAGAGCCTCGTAGTTAGTTACTTGTTAGTATCTCTTTTTAGTTTCTTATCTTTATTTTACCGCCGGGTGGGCGTAGTTTGTGAGCGTCAAGAGCACGCATTTGTAATTTCTAAAGTTGAATAAAAAGGGACTTAAACCCTTCTCAAGACTCTGTCTAATTTCCAGTTTCAGCAGTCACCACTTTGTTGCGTGCAGGTTGGAGGCGCGCAACTTTACATTGGCGCCCGAACACTTGTCGAACTCAAATGGCCGAAAATCGGATGGAAGCCGAGGGACAACAACAAGAAATGGCAACCCAATTGGAAGGATTTGGATACCTGGTCCAGACGTTGAGAGCGTCAATCAAGCCAAACGTCAATTTCGACGGAAAAAATTCGGTGGCGATATTTCTAGAAAACCTCGACAATCACTTTCAGCTCTACCCTGTGCCTGAAAGACAAAAAGTTGCTATCGCCACATCTGCACTAAGAGGAAAGGCGCGCTATGGTGGAAGATTATATAGGCAAATTTTTATTAGGGGAATTTGGAAGCCAGACATATACATTTGAAAATTTCAAAAAATCGTTATTAAAGGCCTTCCCCATAGTGAAAGATCGAGCAAGGCTAGAAGCCGAACTATATAGTTTCTATCAACGGGATATAGAAGAGTTATTCTGCGAAAAATTTAAACTGACGGATATGCTGTATGGGAAGAAACCCGACGCGGAGATTATTGAAATAATCTTACCAAGATTGTTACCTGCTGTTCAAGACTACTTGGAAATTAGAAACCCAAGCACATTGCAGGAGCTCTTCGAATTGGCGGTGAAGTTTCAAAATCGCAGAATAGCGGAAAAAGCTAGAAGGGCATCGTATTCTTAAAGTACCCGAAGGCAATCTTCAAATGAGCAGACCAGAAATGCAAACCGCTCTTATGGGGGAAAGAGCTATCAAGCTAACTCATCGAACCTCGAAGGTCAAGGCCCAAAAAGGAAATTCGAAAACATACGTCCGCGTACCCAGAAGGCAGATGTTGAAAGGAAAGCTTTACACGAGTAGAGGGGCCTGTGAAAGCGAGGGTCCAGACCCCGGAAGTTTTTAAAAAACCCTCAAAAAGACACTTAAATACGGTCATCGTAAAGAACTCACATCTACCAATTATACAAGTCCTGGTTGGCGATGTACCAGTAGAAGCCCTCATCGATATAGGAGCAGAAGGTAATTTTATGAGCGAAACATTTTTCAAAAAGAAATTTTATAGGTTATGATTATTTAAAAACAAAAACACAGAAATTATAGCGGCGCAAGGAAAAACCTGTCACTGCATCGAGAAATTATCATTAAACATACAGGTAAAAGAGGAAAGCCTCAAAGTATTAATTTTTGTAGTAAAACATTTGCAAAATCCTCTTATTTTAGGTATGGAGTTTTTAACCCCTTAACTGCCGCGGCCATATATATACGCCTTGTTCAGCCGATGCGTTAACTGCCCCAGATGCGCAGCCGATGCGTTAACTTTGCGAATAATTTTAGTTGTAGCAGCGCAAAGCAAATGATAGCAGTTTGGAAGGACGTATATATACGCCTGGGGCAGTTAACGCATCGGCTGAGCAAGGCGTATATATACGCCCGCGGCAGTTAAGGGGTTAAGGGCCGCGAGGGCCAAATTGAATTTTCAGGACAGTTCTATTGTGCTGGAGATGGACCAGAGGGTGTTGGAACCCGTGGAACAACCGCAAGTTGACCTTAGCCATTTGAATGACCATGAAAGTCAAGCCATCCAGCAAGTGGTGAGTAATTTTTCAAACTTGTTTTGAGAAAGGCCTGGTAGCTGTCAAATAGTTACGCATGAGATACAGTTAACTGCTGAAAAACCTTGTAGGACTAAACCGTATCGTTATGATAAACAAAAACACCTAATCATCGAAGAACATATTCAGGAAATGTTAAAGAACAAAATAATAACGCCCATAAATAGTGACTACGCAAGTCCAGTCGTACTATGTAGGAAAAAGAACGAGTTTCCTCCTTCGGATAGAAGGGTTTAGAGGTTTGCTATCGATTACAGAAAACTTAATAGTGTTAATAAATTCCCAGTTTACCCTTTGACGGTTATAGAGGAAATTATTAGAAAGATTAATTCTACAAGATACATGACTACGTTGGACTTAACGTCTGGCTACTATCAAATAGCTATGAGACCCGAAAACATACATAAAACCGCGTTTATAAGAAAATCGGGCACTTATGCATCTTTACTCATGCCCTTTGGGTTGTGTGGGGCCCCGTCAACATTTCAGAGAGCTATGGACATTGTTCTAAAGCCTGTCCTAGGAAAATCGACTTTAATCTATCTACATGATATAATTGTAACGAGTAGTACGTTGGAACAACATATTAAAGACCTAGAAAAGTTTTTAAATTATTAAAAGAGGCCGATCTTACAATTAACGACTCAAAATGCAAGTTCGCAACTAAAGAACTTAAATATCTGGGTTATAAAATTTCGCAAAAGGGTATAGAAACTCAAGATTCAAAAATAAAAGCCATCAAGAATTTCCCACCTCCCAATACCGCCAAGAAACTTTCTTCTTTCCTTGGGTTATGTTCTTATTATCGGTCATTCATAAAAGATTTTGCTAATATTGTTGAACCCTTGTTAGTAATTAAAAGAAAGAAAAGTAAATTCACGTGGACAGCAGAAGCAAATACCGCATTTGAAAGGTTAAAAGAAGCGCTCATCAATGCCCCTGTTTTGAAATTCCCGGAGGAGGACGAAAACCTGGATATTGCAGCAGATGCGTCGGACTATGCTGTAGGTGCTGTTCTCATGCAAAATGGCCATCCTTTGGCATTTTTTAGTAAAACGTTGAATCCTACACAAAGGAATTATACAGCTACAGAGAGAGAAACATTAGCCGTATTAATGGCTGTACACAAATTTCGAGTTTATTTCGGCAAAGCGCCAGTAACAGTCTTTTCGGATCATGCGGCTGTTGGTAGACTTTATTCGGGGAAAAACCTAACGCCCAGGTTAATAAGATGGACTTTAAAACTCCAAGAATATAATCTCATAATCAAATATAAACCGGGTAAGGAAAACAATGTAGCTGACGCACTTTCTCGTATAAAACTGGACGATGAAGGCAATGAACTTAAATGCGCTGTGTTCACTTCAAAAATTTTGGATTCTAGAGATGCAATTATTTCTGAATTGAAAGCTGATCCTGAATTTGGAAGTATCTATGCATATTTGAAAGATCTCGAAAGCTTTGAGCACACAGATATCGATGCGATAAGAAATAGAACAGAAAACTATGAAATAATAGATAATTTATTATTTTATACGAAAACAACAAACGAAAATCTCGAGTACAAACCAGTCATCCCAGCCTCGCTTCGATTAAGCATTTTGAAGGAATTACACGACGCGAAAACAGCGGGTCATTTAGGGGTTAGAAAGACTTTAAAAAGGGTACGCGAGGCGGTATATTTCCCGCAATTATACAAAATAGTAACTGCGTATGTCAGGTCCTGCAATCAATGTCAGTTAATAAATGATATTAATTACAGCCCGGCCGGGTATTTAAATAGCATTCGCGCTACATTTCCGAATGAAATTTTAGGCATAGATCTTCTTGGTCCTTTCCTCCAGAGTGAGTTAAATAAAAATCGTTTTCTTTTAGTAATTGTAGATCATTTTTCAAAATGGACAGAAATTGTTCCACTTAAACGCGCGTCAGCCAAAACAGTCGCAGATGCATTCTTACACAGATCCATTTTAAAATACGGTGCACCGATAAAAGTCATTAGCGATAACGGTAAACAATTCCTTAGCCAAATATTTGAAAATATTTTCACTGGACTTGGCATACGCCATATCAAAATGGTTCCGTATAGACCACAGGCAAACATAGCAGAAAGATTTAATAAAAATATTGTAAAAATAATTCTAAGTTTTGTTAGCACACATCACAAGCGCTGGGATGGCTATATAAATGAGTTAGCTTATGCTTTAAGAACGGCAAATCACGATACTACGGGAAAAACCCCAGCAGAATTATTTTTAGGACGGAAGTTAATTACGCCATTAGATAAATTATTCTTTGTGCTACAAAGAGAGCAAGAATTTAAACAGAAAGATGTGCAAACACTTATTGACCAGGCAGTTAAATGCTCGGATACGGCAAGAAATAGACAAAAGTTATATTATGATAGAAAACGCCGTGAAGCAGATTTTAAAGTTGGGGATAAAGTGTTGAAGCGGAAATTTTCTTTATCAAGTGCCCCAGACAATTTTACTGCAAAGTTAGCTCCAAAATTTGAAGGCCCCTATGTAATTCAGGAAATGAAGGGAGTCGTATTGTACTTTAAGAACGAGAGCGGGGAAATCTGTAAAGCAAGTCCCGATCAGGTGAAAAAATATTATAATCAAAATGATTTTGAAATCCTTAAAAGTTTCTTGCAGGACTCCAGCGTAAAAGAAGTGGAAGGTCAAGAAGTAACGTCACCCGCTCAACCACCCAAGAAGCAGAGAACTGAAGAGAAACCTAGCCCTTCTACAAGTCATGCGACGGTACCGAAAAGAAGAAATGAAAACGTTCAGACTCCAGCAATTAAGAAATACAAGAAAGCAAAGCCGCCGCGTAAAGAAGCTTTGGTAAAGAGGAAAAGACCACTTACAACGTATGGCAGTAGAAATTCTGCATCGAGGAAAACGCTTCCAGGGCCAAAGTGTCAGGTGCAAACAAGGCCGCCGTTCCCGACAACGAAACGACAGCAGGAGGAACGAAAAGACCAACACCAACAGAAGAAATTCAAGCATGATTCCAGACCGGAAGACTCCAAGACCAGCCGTCCAGGGCAAAACGGAAAAGACAGCAACCCGACGACTACCACTCCAAGAGGCCAGCATGCAGAGGGCGAAAAAGAAATATCAACATGGACGACACTCGAAGGACACAAAGCAGACGACTGACATCGATGAATACCATATCGTGGGAGCAGTTCTGCCAGAAGAGGATGTCGGAGTTCCAATCATCAAAAACTCAAAGATAAGTTAAAATCTTCTATAAATTTTTTTTTCTTTTGTTCCGAAATGTTATGCGTAAATACGAAGTTCTATGTTTTGACGGAAGTCAATTTGTCTCGGTTGAGACTTAGTTTTGTTTTACTTTGTAGGGTTTATATTTATTTTAACTAACATTTATTTTAAGTTTAAACTATCTTTCCTGTCAAGCCTTACTTTCCCCTGGAACTGCCAATGCCAGAGTATGTAAATTTTAGTAGAACGCGCAAGGATTCAAATTATCAGCGGAAGTATTCTGAGTTAAATAGAAAGGAAACGAGTTCGAAGGTGTGCTTTTCTTACTTCATGAGCGCGGAAGTAGTTAGTCAGAAATTGAAGAACCACGCGTTTCGGCCTGTGTACTTGCCTAGGCAAATTGTTAATCTTTCAAAGTAATATTCAGAGTTTGCTGAATTATCAGCGGTACTTTAGAACGCGGTGAGGTTAGTTACGTTTAGAGAGCCTCGTAGTTAGTTACTTGTTAGTATCTCTTTTTAGTTTCTTATCTTTATTTTACCGCCGGGTGGGCGTAGTTTGTGAGCGTCAAGAGCACGCATTTGTAATTTCTAAAGTTGAATAAAAAGGGACTTAAACCCTTCTCAAGACTCTGTCTAATTTCCAGTTTCAGCAGTCACCACTTTGTTGCGTGCAGGTTGGAGGCGCGCAACTTTACATTGGCGCCCGAACACTTGTCGAACTCAAATGGCCGAAAATCGGATGGAAGCCGAGGGACAACAACAAGAAATGGCAACCCAATTGGAAGGATTTGGATACCTGGTCCAGACGTTGAGAGCGTCAATCAAGCCAAACGTCAATTTCGACGGAAAAAATTCGGTGGCGATATTTCTAGAAAACCTCGACAATCACTTTCAGCTCTACCCTGTGCCTGAAAGACAAAAAGTTGCTATCGCCACATCTGCACTAAGAGGAAAGGCGCGCTATGGTGGAAGATTATATAGGCAAATTTTTATTAGGGGAATTTGGAAGCCAGACATATACATTTGAAAATTTCAAAAAATCGTTATTAAAGGCCTTCCCCATAGTGAAAGATCGAGCAAGGCTAGAAGCCGAACTATATAGTTTCTATCAACGGGATATAGAAGAGTTATTCTGCGAAAAATTTAAACTGACGGATATGCTGTATGGGAAGAAACCCGACGCGGAGATTATTGAAATAATCTTACCAAGATTGTTACCTGCTGTTCAAGACTACTTGGAAATTAGAAACCCAAGCACATTGCAGGAGCTCTTCGAATTGGCGGTGAAGTTTCAAAATCGCAGAATAGCGGAAAAAGCTAGAAGGGCATCGTATTCTTAAAGTACCCGAAGGCAATCTTCAAATGAGCAGACCAGAAATGCAAACCGCTCTTATGGGGGAAAGAGCTATCAAGCTAACTCATCGAACCTCGAAGGTCAAGGCCCAAAAAGGAAATTCGAAAACATACGTCCGCGTACCCAGAAGGCAGATGTTGAAAGGAAAGCTTTACACGAGTAGAGGGGCCTGTGAAAGCGAGGGTCCAGACCCCGGAAGTTTTTAAAAAACCCTCAAAAAGACACTTAAATACGGTCATCGTAAAGAACTCACATCTACCAATTATACAAGTCCTGGTTGGCGATGTACCAGTAGAAGCCCTCATCGATATAGGAGCAGAAGGTAATTTTATGAGCGAAACATTTTTCAAAAAGAAATTTTATAGGTTATGATTATTTAAAAACAAAAACACAGAAATTATAGCGGCGCAAGGAAAAACCTGTCACTGCATCGAGAAATTATCATTAAACATACAGGTAAAAGAGGAAAGCCTCAAAGTATTAATTTTTGTAGTAAAACATTTGCAAAATCCTCTTATTTTAGGTATGGAGTTTTTAACCCCTTAACTGCCGCGGCCATATATATACGCCTTGTTCAGCCGATGCGTTAACTGCCCCAGATGCGCAGCCGATGCGTTAACTTTGCGAATAATTTTAGTTGTAGCAGCGCAAAGCAAATGATAGCAGTTTGGAAGGACGTATATATACGCCTGGGGCAGTTAACGCATCGGCTGAGCAAGGCGTATATATACGCCCGCGGCAGTTAAGGGGTTAAGGGCCGCGAGGGCCAAATTGAATTTTCAGGACAGTTCTATTGTGCTGGAGATGGACCAGAGGGTGTTGGAACCCGTGGAACAACCGCAAGTTGACCTTAGCCATTTGAATGACCATGAAAGTCAAGCCATCCAGCAAGTGGTGAGTAATTTTTCAAACTTGTTTTGAGAAAGGCCTGGTAGCTGTCAAATAGTTACGCATGAGATACAGTTAACTGCTGAAAAACCTTGTAGGACTAAACCGTATCGTTATGATAAACAAAAACACCTAATCATCGAAGAACATATTCAGGAAATGTTAAAGAACAAAATAATAACGCCCATAAATAGTGACTACGCAAGTCCAGTCGTACTATGTAGGAAAAAGAACGAGTTTCCTCCTTCGGATAGAAGGGTTTAGAGGTTTGCTATCGATTACAGAAAACTTAATAGTGTTAATAAATTCCCAGTTTACCCTTTGACGGTTATAGAGGAAATTATTAGAAAGATTAATTCTACAAGATACATGACTACGTTGGACTTAACGTCTGGCTACTATCAAATAGCTATGAGACCCGAAAACATACATAAAACCGCGTTTATAAGAAAATCGGGCACTTATGCATCTTTACTCATGCCCTTTGGGTTGTGTGGGGCCCCGTCAACATTTCAGAGAGCTATGGACATTGTTCTAAAGCCTGTCCTAGGAAAATCGACTTTAATCTATCTACATGATATAATTGTAACGAGTAGTACGTTGGAACAACATATTAAAGACCTAGAAAAGTTTTTAAATTATTAAAAGAGGCCGATCTTACAATTAACGACTCAAAATGCAAGTTCGCAACTAAAGAACTTAAATATCTGGGTTATAAAATTTCGCAAAAGGGTATAGAAACTCAAGATTCAAAAATAAAAGCCATCAAGAATTTCCCACCTCCCAATACCGCCAAGAAACTTTCTTCTTTCCTTGGGTTATGTTCTTATTATCGGTCATTCATAAAAGATTTTGCTAATATTGTTGAACCCTTGTTAGTAATTAAAAGAAAGAAAAGTAAATTCACGTGGACAGCAGAAGCAAATACCGCATTTGAAAGGTTAAAAGAAGCGCTCATCAATGCCCCTGTTTTGAAATTCCCGGAGGAGGACGAAAACCTGGATATTGCAGCAGATGCGTCGGACTATGCTGTAGGTGCTGTTCTCATGCAAAATGGCCATCCTTTGGCATTTTTTAGTAAAACGTTGAATCCTACACAAAGGAATTATACAGCTACAGAGAGAGAAACATTAGCCGTATTAATGGCTGTACACAAATTTCGAGTTTATTTCGGCAAAGCGCCAGTAACAGTCTTTTCGGATCATGCGGCTGTTGGTAGACTTTATTCAGGGAAAAACCTAACGCCCAGGTTAATAAGATGGACTTTAAAACTCCAAGAATATAATCTCATAATCAAATATAAACCGGGTAAGGAAAACAATGTAGCTGACGCACTTTCTCGTATAAAACTGGACGATGAAGGCAATGAACTTAAATGCGCTGTGTTCACTTCAAAAATTTTGGATTCTAGAGATGCAATTATTTCTGAATTGAAAGCTGATCCTGAATTTGGAAGTATCTATGCATATTTGAAAGATCTCGAAAGCTTTGAGCACACAGATATCGATGCGATAAGAAATAGAACAGAAAACTATGAAATAATAGATAATTTATTATTTTATACGAAAACAACAAACGAAAATCTCGAGTACAAACCAGTCATCCCAGCCTCGCTTCGATTAAGCATTTTGAAGGAATTACACGACGCGAAAACAGCGGGTCATTTAGGGGTTAGAAAGACTTTAAAAAGGGTACGCGAGGCGGTATATTTCCCGCAATTATACAAAATAGTAACTGCGTATGTCAGGTCCTGCAATCAATGTCAGTTAATAAATGATATTAATTACAGCCCGGCCGGGTATTTAAATAGCATTCGCGCTACATTTCCGAATGAAATTTTAGGCATAGATCTTCTTGGTCCTTTCCTCCAGAGTGAGTTAAATAAAAATCGTTTTCTTTTAGTAATTGTAGATCATTTTTCAAAATGGACAGAAATTGTTCCACTTAAACGCGCGTCAGCCAAAACAGTCGCAGATGCATTCTTACACAGATCCATTTTAAAATACGGTGCACCGATAAAAGTCATTAGCGATAACGGTAAACAATTCCTTAGCCAAATATTTGAAAATATTTTCACTGGACTTGGCATACGCCATATCAAAATGGTTCCGTATAGACCACAGGCAAACATAGCAGAAAGATTTAATAAAAATATTGTAAAAATAATTCTAAGTTTTGTTAGCACACATCACAAGCGCTGGGATGGCTATATAAATGAGTTAGCTTATGCTTTAAGAACGGCAAATCACGATACTACGGGAAAAACCCCAGCAGAATTATTTTTAGGACGGAAGTTAATTACGCCATTAGATAAATTATTCTTTGTGCTACAAAGAGAGCAAGAATTTAAACAGAAAGATGTGCAAACACTTATTGACCAGGCAGTTAAATGCTCGGATACGGCAAGAAATAGACAAAAGTTATATTATGATAGAAAACGCCGTGAAGCAGATTTTAAAGTTGGGGATAAAGTGTTAAAGCGGAAATTTTTTTTATCAAGTGCCGCAGACAATTTTACTGCAAAGTTAGCTCCAAAATTTGAAGGCCCCTATGTAATTCAGGAAATCAAAGGAGTCATATTGTATCTTAAGAACGAGAGAGGAGAAATGTGTAAAGCAAGTCCCGACCAGGTGAAAAAATATTATAATCAAAATGATTTTGAAATCCTTAAAAGTTTCTTGCAGGACTCAAGCGTAAAAGAAGTAGAAGGTCCAGAAGTAACGTCGCCCGTTCCACCACCCAAGAAGCAGAGAACTGAAGAGAGATCTAGCCCTTCTACAACCCAGGCGACGGTACCGAAAAGAAAAAACAAAAACTTTCAGACTCCAGCATTTAAGAAATACAAGAAAGCAAAGCCGCCGCGTAAAGAAACTTTGGTAAAGAGGAAAAGACCACTTACAACGTATCGCAGTAGAAATTCTACATCGAGGAAAACGCTTCTAGGGCCAGAGAGTCAGGTGCAAACAAGGCCGCCTTTCCCGAGAACGAAAAGACAGCAGGAGGAGCGAAAAGACGAACATCAACAGAAGAAATTCAAGCATGATTCCAGACCGGAAGACTCCAAGACCAGCCGTCCAGGGTAAAACGGAAAAGACAGCAACCCGACGACTACCACTTCAAGAGGCCAGCATGCAGAGGTCGAAAAAGAAAAAGTAACGTGGACGACACTCAAAGGACTCTAAGGAGACGACTGACGTCGATGAAACCTATAACGTGGGAGCAGTTCTGCCAGAAGAGGATGTCGGAATTCCAATCATCGAAAACTCAAAGATAAGTTAAAATCTTCTATAAAATTGTTTTCTTTTGTTCCGAAATGTTATGCGTAAATACGAAGTTCTATGTTTTGACGGAAGTCAATTTGTCTCGGTTGAGACTTAGTTTTGTTTTACTTTATTTAGCTTTAGCTAAGGCAAAAGTATTATTTTCTTTAAGTATAAAATCTAAGAACAAGCAGTTTCTGTTGGTCGAAAGACTAATTCTGTTATGTTAAAGCCAAAATTTGGCCGAAGATAAAAATAACTTCGTATTCTTGTATTAATAAGAAATTTAGTTTCAGTGCCGCCAGCTTGGCGAAGAATGCGTAAAGTACAAAATTATTTTTCTCTTATTCATTTTATGGTAAATTGTAAACAATCATATGTATTAGAATTTTTTAAATATACGTAAATACTTGAAAGTTATGTAAAAGTAGAATTTAGTCTGGAAGCATAAAGTTTTAGATGCTAAAAGTAAATGCTCAAAAGCAATGAATTCAAATTTAAGTATTAAACTGTAGATAAAATCATGCTTTAGAGCGAAAGCCTGCATGTCTAAAGATGAATGAGGGAGAATTTAGAATGAATGTGTTTTGTAGGGTTTTCCACCTACACTTGAATTTTAAGAATGTTAAAATAGCTCATCGAGTTGTAGAATGTCGAGTAAGGTGTGTCTATTTGGTCGTTGAATTCTAACAAATCATTGTGGTTAGGGGAAGTGTTGCAATACTAAAACACGAATATTCCCGTTTGACACCACACATGGTGGAGAGCCAGGGTAAAGTTAAATTCACGTTTGAATACTTGAATGAATGTGAATTAAGCAGTAACTAAGGAAAATAAATCGTTGAAAAACAAAAACTTATTCAGTGTCAAGAAAGTGTAAATTATATAGTATTTAGAAAGATACTGATACTTATTCCTTCCAGATGCTGGAAGGACAGATTGATTGCGGAAGTCCAGGAAAGATTGCTGTAAGAAGAGAGAATTAAATAAGTATCTACAGAAATTTATTCTACCTTTTGTGAGATAACAGATTTTTTTTATGTAAACGAGGCTCTTAAAATTTAGTTCAGAATTGTGGAAACTTTTCAACAGGTCGTTTCTAGTACCTGCTTCCAAGTTTACCAAATTCTGGCAGCGGCAAATGTAGGGTTTATATTTATTTTAAGTTTAAACTATCTCTCCTGTCAAGCCTTACTTTCCCCTGGAATTGCCAATGCCAGAGTATGTAAATTTTAGTATTTACATTAATAGATAAATAGTATTCAAAATTGTCAGCGGCAGTAATCTGAGTTAAATAGAAGGGAAACGAGTTCGAAAGAGTGCTTTCTTGATTCACGAGCGTGGAGGTGGCTAGTTAGAAATTGAAGAACCACGCATTTCGGTAAATGTGCTTGCCTCGGCAGATTGTTAATCTTTCAACGTAATATTCAGAAGTTTGCTGAATTATCAGCGGTATCTTAGAACGCGGTGAGGTTAGTTACGTTTAGAGAGCCTCGTAGTTGATCACTTGTTACTATTCTTTTCTTAGTTTCTTATTTTTATTTGATCGCAGGGTCGGCGTAGTTTGTGAGCGTCAAGAGCACGCATTTGTAATTTCTAAAGTTGAATAAAAAGGGATTTAAACCCTCCTCAAGACTTTGTCTACTTTCCAGTTCTTAGCAGTCACCACTATTGTTGCGTGCAGGTTGGAAGCGCGCAACATTACACGGTAAAAACTCTAAACAAAAAATTTATGAATTTACTTTTGCCTACAAATAAAGTAAAATTAAGTAAGATTGATAGTACATTTCATTTTTAATTTTATGAACATTTTCAGGCAGTAGTAGCAAATATTTATCATTTCAAATGTTTATAGAAACCAAGGATTGTTTTATTTATTTTTTCTCTTTTCAAAATTATTATGGTATTAAAAGATGATCATTTATGACAATATTAATAACTCATAAAATTCGGAGCATAAACTTTTCTGAGTGTAAAGAAAAATTTAAAAAAAAATTCGCAGTAAATAAAAAAATCTTATGCGGAACTAGAAATAAATTTAAAAAAATCATTACTATAAAATACAAGATATTATATGTCCAATCTTAAATTTTTATTAATGCGCCTAAAGTAACCTTGTAATTTTATATACCTGTAAACATATACATCCATAAATACATATGTATGAAAGTAAACAATTTATGATATTTGTTGCATTGAAAAATTCGCTTACTTCACTTTTTATTTCAAATATTTGTGAAAACAAGATTATATCTATTAATCTATTAATGTAAATACACACACCTATATACTATATATATTTAGAGAGAGAGAGAGGAAGAGAAAGAGATAATATGGTTTATTGATGCTTAAATAAAATTAATTTAGTAAATCTGCTTCGAATATTTTCTCTCTGTTTAGATTCATTGTAACATACAACTGCATGATGCATTCTGATTTTTAAATATTGAAATATCACTGCTTTAATTAATTTAATCAGGTGGTTTTTATCTGGATCATCATCATAAATATGGTCTTGAAGAGAAGGAAATATATGTGTTCCTACGCTTTTTAAGACTTTTAGAGTCATGAAATTTATAATATTTTTTTTATTCAATTTAAACTCCTCTTCAGTCTGCCTAAAAATTATTTCTGCATTTTTGCAGATCATTCGGACGTCACTGGAAGAAGTCAAACCTTTACATCCAGATTTATAATATTTGAAACCTAGCAAACCATCATATGGTTCTGTTGAAACAAAGGCTGAGAATCAGATATTACATTTTACTTTATAAGCTAAGCTTTTTAACAACAAAACCAGCTATATAAGATGTATACTTTTCGTTCTTAAATATTCTTATTTTTGATTAGTTATAATGCTAGGAATTAAAATTTACCTATAATTTAAAAAAGCAGCAAAAAATTATAAATTTTAAAGAAAAACTTTCAAAAATTCATTTTTAGGCATTTTAATATTTAGCTATAGTTTAGTATTAGTTATACTTTTAGTAATTGTAAGAGAACATTACTTGGTTGAATTTTTCTGTTAGTTCAGATTTAAAATATTATTTTCTAAAAGAAGAAGTTACAAATTCGCTTACATCATAAGAAAAGCTAAAAATATATACAAGCCTGAAAGCATGCAACAGCTTTATAATTATTTAGAACGTTAATTATGCTTGAAAAACATACTAAGTATTTAAAAAGCAATCTCAGTATCAAAAATAAAAATAATTAAAAATTCTTACTTGTGAAATGAGGCACTACCACTAGCTTTTTCGTGACAATTGTACGCGCTGCAATAGCCAACCATTGCTAATTTCTGGAAGTCGTCCCTACTCCTCCGGATGTGATCAAGGTGACAGCCGGGAACGCGCCAGACAAGGGAGAAAACACAACTGGGTTAGTCTATTTCTTATAAGGTTCATGCTCCTGCCCTTCTGGACTCACTTCTTTGCTCACACTTCGAACTTATTCTCTTTTCAGCGCCCAAAGAGCAAACATCTGATGACAGCCGGAACACATCAAGCAGAATGCTTGATAATCTCAGCATAAGTGTAACTTGGAACATCTCGGTTCAGTTTGTTTAGAAAACTGTGGTTGTTTACTGTAGCGAATTCGCGGTGAAATCGGATTAGTTTTCTTCGTTTTGAATTAAGTTCTGTTGAACATTTGAGTAGCTTAAAAGATAACTACTGTGACATACTGCAATACTGTACGAATATCTGAGGAAATTTAAGAATTTTGTTTTATTTGTTGTGATAATAATAAATTTTATTCACTTTTCATCGGACTTGTGCATTCAATTTATTACGAACCCGTTTGCATACAACTATATGTTCCTGATTATATGTGGAGTTGACCTTAACAGTTTTCTGTACTGTCTTTAAATTTTATTTGCCGTTATATCGAGAACCAGCAATCAAAAGTTCTTTCGAAAAACTTTCTTTAAATTCTTTGAACAAGTTCTAGGATTTTATTTTATTTTATTTATTTATTTATTTATTTATTTATTGGATGAAAATAAATGCATCTTCTTTTATTGCAGTTATTTAAATATACCCAAGATTCATCTATTGTAACAATATTTTTAAAATTTTTATTCGAATAATAGTTTCTCGTAGAGAATTCTGCAGCGATATGTCATGGATAAAGACGATGCACATTGCGTTTTTCCACCTTTTTAAGATTCAAATCAGCATTAATCATTTTGTTTACAGCTGACACTGAGCATTTTAATAATTACACAACGGTCCTTTGCGGATTTTCTTTTAAAGTTCTTACCTTTGCAACATTCGAAACATTCCTCTTTTTAATTGGATACGTAATTTGGGGTGTACTTCAACTGCGCGAATGAGCCCCCCCCCCGGTCTTGCTATAGTCCAACTGCGCGAATGAAAATTCCTTACCCCTGTAACCTACAGGGTTATAATTTAACTTTTCGAAGCCAATTGTAGCCAAGAGGAAAATAAAATAAAGAAATAGAATTACATATCACAAGAACAAGTAAAAAATATTTAACAAGCAGGCTAATTACTTGAATAACAGCAATAAATGCGAGAGCTAATAAAGAAAGTAAAAGATATTGGCAAACATACATATTAGCATTACAAAACTGTTTCATTTATTATAATAACATCATAAATTAATTAATTATAAAGCATACCAATTATATTTTTTATAAAGTACATCAATAATAGTCAAGATATCTGAACTAGACTGGAAAATTTAATAGAGCTCACTGACGTGCAAAAGATTATTCCATATCAAAGTGTGTTAAAGTTTGCTAAAAGATATTTTTTGTTAATTAAAGTAATCATGTAAATGTTTGCAGAAATTAATAGTTAAATTTAAAAAATGCTTAGCATGAAATCTATTATAACAACATTACTATGCGTTTGGAACACTGACGTATAAATTGTAAATTTAAATTATTATGCTAAGAAGTTTTTTCTAGAATTTATCTAGAAGAAAATAATTAGATAAACGATACTACAAATTAATATAATCAATCAGCCCTTTCAATAAATAAAAGTTTATTTTTTGAACCAAAAATTAAAAATTGGGATGCAAAAGTTTGTGTAATATACTTGGAAATATCTGAACATATAATTAATTAGAAATGTATAATTAAATTAATAACAAGGTAATTAACAGTAACATTAAGCTTAATTTCATTCAAAACAAGCTAATTAACAGTAACATTAAGCTTAATTTCATTCAATCTAAAACAAGCAATCGATTAGGAGCTCTGAATAACTGAAGTTTTATTGCTACTTTATGTAGATTTGAGTATAAAATAAATATTTGCACTTATGAAACAAGTGAATAATGTATTGATAGTCAACAGGAATTAACATACAGTGGTTAAAAATATAACTACAGTCAAAAGTCGTTAATCCGGACTCGTCGGGCGATTCCGGATTATAGATCATCAGTTTAAATCTGGTAAGATGGCATGCAGAAATTATAAAATTAAAAATATTAAACCGTAATTTATGAAATAAAGAACAATTATGATTTAAAAGGTATCAAAATTTACAAAAAAAAAAAAAAAGCCTAATATTTATTTGTTTACTTTATTAAACATTTCTTTCAATGTAAGTTGTTTAAGTTGCTTCATTTTTTATGTGATAATACATTCTCTTTAATTCTATAAACAGACATAATTTCTTGTTCAGTTACAAAGTTCCGCTGTTCAAGTCCTATAATTGCTGTGTCGAGAATACCGACTAATTTGTCAATCGAAATTTTTTCGTTTTCAATAACCTCTGTCACTTTCTTCGCTATCGGAAGCGAATTATAATGATGAGGAATTTGATTTAAATCATATCAAAGACGGAGTACATCGAGATGAAATACTACATTTAGTAAGGAATTATAAGCCAAATAAAATAAAAACATCTGCCCTGAAGATAAGGATAGTGCTGGCAGATCAACTTCCAATTTATTGTGCGCTGCGGCGTTAAAGATAAACAAAGTTTAGATAAAACAAACGTTAAAGTTTAGATAAACAAAGGATATGACTTTATCCGTTTTTTGCAGCAATTCCACTTTTTCTTTAATGGACTTCGAAACATACTTTCGCTTTGTAGATCCTTTACATATTAGTAAATATATATCAGAAATTCTATTTGACATAATCGAAAGTTCAAGCTTACTTTTATAAAATTGCTTTAACAGTCTGCAAAAAATAATAAGCCGAATCCAATTCGAAGATTAAGGAACAACGCAATCTGAAACATTAACTGAATTAGGTAATTTTAGCTTACCTTATACCTTCCGTTATACATAAAACGCGCATTCGTGAACGTATTTTGCGCACGCGCACACGCATATTAGCAGCCTTGAAGGTCTTACGCGCCTGCGCCAACGCGACGCATGCGCAGAAAGTTTGTAGCTTTGAGGTCCGGGTTATAGATCATTCCGAATTTTGGGTGTCCGAATTAACGACTTTTGACAGTACTTATCAGAAGGTATGCAAAGTTGCCATGGCTATAGAAATTGAATGATTATAGAAAACTCATAAAGTTAAGCGCTACGGTGTGAAAAAAAAATTCTGGAATAAACATGTTAAGAAAATTAGATGGAGAAATAATCCTTAATTTGTTGATATCCATATAAACTCTATGCTTTTGGAAAACGTTACATATAATTTGCACCGAGTAATCAATCACCGAAAACGAGTTAATTTCTTTCCTTATTTTTTCTTAGTAGAGGGATTTGTAAAAAGGTATGCCAAGGTGAAAATTTTTGAAATATTTTTTAAAGAATAAATTTAAAGAGTATTGTTACTTCATAAACTGAAATTTTTACAATACATTTTTACACAGTAAATAAGTACAAAAAAAGAAAGAGCTGGGAGATCTCTGGGATTAGAAACTCGGGTCAAACTACTAATGTTTAGTGACTTTCTGCTTGATCATAAGACCTTTTGAAATTCGGCTGAACAATATACAGTCAAAAGTTGTTAATCCGGACTCGTCGGGACTTCGGCGATTCCGGATTATCGATTTTTCCGGATTATAGATCATCAGTTTAAATCTGGTAAAATGACATGCAGAAATTATAAAATTAAAAATATGAAACCGTAATTTACGAAATAAAGAACCATTATGATCTAAAGGGTATCAAAATTTACAAAAAAAAAAAAAAAAAAAAAAGCTTAATATTTATTTGTTTACTTTATTAAACATTTCTTTTAATGTAAGTTGTTTAAGTTGCTTCGTTTTTTATGTGATAATACATTCTCTTTAATTCTATAAACAGACATAATTTCTTGTTCAGATACAAAGTTCTGCTGTTCAAGTCCTATAATTGCTGTGTCGAGAATACCGACTAATTTGTCAATCGAAATTTTTTCGTTTTCAATAACCTCTGTCACTTCCTTCGCTATCGGAAGCGAATTATAATGACGAGGCATTTGATTTAAATCATATCAAAGACGGAGTACATCGAGATGAAATACTACATTGAGTAAGGAATTATAAGCCAAATAAAATAAAAACATCTGCCCTTAAGATAAGGATAGTGCTGACAGACCAACTTCCAATTCATTGCACACCGCCGCGGCGTTAAAGATAAACAAAGTTTAAATAAACAAACGTTAAAGTTTAGATAACCAAAGGATATGCCTTTATCCATTTTTTGCAGCAATTCCACTTTTTGTTTAATGGACTCCGAAAGATATTTTCGCTTTGTATATCCTTTACATATTAGTAAATATATATCGGAAATTCTATTTGACATAATCGAAAGTTCAAGCTTACTTTTATAAAATTGCTCTAACAGTCTGCAAAAAATAATAATCCGGATCCAATTCGAAGATTAAGGAACAACGCAATCTGCAACATTAACTGAAATAGATAATTAGTTAATTTTAGCTTAGTTTATCCCGTCCGTTATACATTAAACGCGCATTCGTAAACGTATTTTGCGCACGCGCACACGCAAATTCGCAGCGGTAAAGGTCTTACGCGCATGCGTCAACGCGACGCATGCGCAGAAAGTTTGTAGCTTTGAGGTCCGAATTATAGATTATTCCGGATTATGGGTGTCCGAATTAACGACTTTTGACTGTATTAAGGAAAATAGAAGATACAGCACAGATAAGAACAAAAGTGGGCTGAATTAGAGAGTTACATGTTTGGTGAATGAGTTAAACTTATCTGTATGCCATTATGAAATATTAGGAATGTAGCTTAAAGCATCAGTGAAGAAGGCAATGACAATCTACATCATTGTAATTTAAATATATAACATTATCAGTATCTGCTATTAATTTCAATACTGCTGAAAAAAATTATACATGAATTATATTATAAATCACATGAACTCATTGTATTAGAAATATTATTAGCGTGATTTAGCGACTATCTTTGCTAACAAATAATGTCAAATAATTAATTTTACAAATAATTCAGCCTGAAACTGGGCTAGAAAATAAGCTGCATGATAAAGTTTAAGCTTTATCAAGGTGTTAAAAACATCTTCTGTAAACTAGAGTTATGATGCAAGAATTTGTAAAAATTATCATTTAAATATAAATTGGCATAAATACAAAATATATAAATTCTTCATACAGAAAACTTGAATACAGTGCAACAATATGTGAAAAAGGAATGGATTAAAAGGGAACTGAAAATCCCAAGATATTAATATAATATAAGGGAGTCCGAGATTTTTTTTTTTTTTTTTTTTTTTTTTTTGTTAATTATGAAAATTCTGCAGATGCTCATAATTATCAATTTATTAATTAAATGTGTATTAGAAATTAAATGTATGCCAAAGTACATCAGGTAATTGGAGAACAGAATAAATATTTAAACGTTTCTAGTATTAAAATATGGAATTTGTAAGAAAGTTAAATACCTTAAAATAACTTCAATGACTAAAAATGGAAAGCTTAATACGGCATGTATTGCAATAATATTAGTATGAATTTAAAACCACTTAAGAAATCCAATTTTTAGATTTAATAAAGATAATCTTTTAAATTAAATTAGAACTGTTTACCTAAAATGGTAAATTTCAAAGTTAAAACCATTCTGCTATCTAAGATTTTTTAATATTTATCTACACACGAAAAAACTTATTTAAGTTGCGGTACAAATCCGATATTTGATAGATTGATTATGTATCCGTTTTATGTATGTCATTAATCTATCAATTTTATTATTCAAACTGATATAAATCATTTATAATATATATATATATATATATATATATATATATATATCACAGCAGCTAAAATCTACAACTTGGAAAGTTTTTAATTCTTTCAGAGAATAAAAAATATCTGGCTCATTATTCTTTTAAGCATCATAAAACTTTAAAAATGAGTGTAAAAGAAATTCATTTTTACTTTAGCACATGCCAGATTTTAAATTAGTATTTATTTTGTATGCACAATTTTTACAATATTGGTAAACGAAAATGGAGGCTTGATGTCTCAATAAAATGTCCCATTAATGGCGATAAAAGACTTTTTGTACCACCCATCTTCTTGGGAATCCAAGTTCTTAGAAAGAGGTGACAGGAAAACGTCACGCAATTCGTGGATTAGATAAGGGGGGGGATCTTTGATCAAATTTCGTGCAGTTCGTACCCTGTTGTATTTTGAACAATTTTTCGCCTTAAAGACAAACTTTGACTTCCCCCCCCCTTTTACTGAAAATATTATCTATCGTTGCTTTAAATACTAGAAAATTATGGCTTTCACAGCATTTTTTAATAACTAGATAGGAATAATTTTCTTCGGAAGGAGCACAAGCATTGCCTTCCGCCCATTGGTTCTGTAAAAGTGGTATTTTGCATAAAAATAAAACTGTCAAGCAGCAGATGATAATGTTGTATACTTCCAAAAATATAGTTGCAGTTTTAATTTTTTTTTTTTTTTTTTTTTTTTTTTTTGTAGCAAAGCAAACAGGTGCGAACAGCCTTAGTAATTTTATAACACATCAAAATTTTCAACTTACAGAGTATACGTACAGTATTTATTGACTTACAAAAAAATAAAAATCTGAGTATTCGGAAAATTAAGTTTATAATTTATGCTTTTATTATATATATGTATAAGGTTTTTCTTCTTTATACCATACCTAGAGAAAGTATTTACCTATGGACATCCATTTTGCAAAATATTTTTTCCTCCTCAAGATGATCTGGTTGCCTTAGTTCTATTTATTTATTTGCAAAATTTATGCTGAATTAAAGTTGCTCTTTTCTGATTTTAGATTTCACTCTGGTGTGTTTTTCTTCCTAGTGATTTTGGTTTAAAATTTTTCAAGTGTTTGGTTACATCAGTCTTTCTTGCATATTTTAAGATATTTAACCCATTCTTCACGGGATGTTACATGGCCTCCTGCTCAGATAGTATATTTATCTGGACATTTTTCCTTAGTTATTTTACAAGTATGAATCACATGTGGAACTGCATACTGCATGCATTATCCCTTACTAGAAACACTTAAAGCAATAGTACCCATATGTTTGATACCAATGGTACTGTGTGAAGCCAGGCTTAGTTTTATAAGACTTTATAAGTATGGTCAAAATATGCAGAATGTTTACATAATTTCAGAATGATTTCAATAGAAATTTTAAAAAAGCAAATTTTGGGAAATAAAAATTTCTTGGAACAGCTTATTATTTGAAAAGAGGAATGTTACATGCAAACAAGTTAAGGATTGAAAATATGTTTTTGTGCTTTTCAATGAGAATAGTTAAAAAATGTTGTTAAGTGCATGGTATTAAAATTTTGAAGTGCAAAATAAGCAACATTATTAATTGGAAGGAGAAAATCCATCAATCATTACTTCTACATGGAAAGAAGACTTCAAAAGAATGCCCAAAAAAGATAAGCATTGTTTCTAATGTTTCTAAAGTTAAATTGTTGGTAACAACAGATAACCCACTGAAGCAGATATCAATTACAAAGTCTTTAAATACATCTGTAAATACAGTAAATAAATAATAGTAGAGCAAATAAAATAATAAACCAAGATTTACAACTTAAAGAAACTAAAAAAAAAAAAAAAAAAATTATGTTCACCAGCTTTTGTCAAGGGATCTGGATCAACGTACAGCAATTTGTAGAATTCTGTATGAAAACTATTTCGCAGGAGATAAATAGAAATATATTTTGACCCCTGATGAAGCATGAGCATAGACTCCAACCTTCAGCAAACCTTGTCAGTAGTCAACGCGCGAATGACATTTTTACAACTTTGAAAATGTGCGCGTAGCGTATGTTGTAATTAACCATTCATTAATTTTAAATTAATAATTAATTGTAATCAATTTTATTACATTTAAAATCCATATACATATAAAACTGAATAATTAAAAATATACCTTGTAAATTATATGCACATTTAATTAGAAATTTTCTTTTAACTCCTCAAGCATTCACTAATAAAAAGTACTTCAAATCACTACTAATCATAGAAAAAATCAGAAGCTATAAATCATATCTTTATTCTGGATATGATTTCTATAGGGAAATAAAATTTAAATAACCAAGAATGATACATATAAGTATTAAACAAAATACGCATAATTTATGAATGCAAAGATTTATATGTAGCATGCTTAGCAAGCTTAAGTTCTGATTTTGAGAATGTTTTTTTTATAACACAGTTCTTCATATTTGCCTGCATATTTATTTTTTCAATCAAAACTGCTTCAAGAGTTTTAAGACCTAAATTTGGTCGAAATTCCGTCTGATTTTTTTTAACAATAGAAAAAATTCTTTCGCAAGCTGCATTTGAATGAGGTATTATTAAGACAGCAAGCATTACAGAAGGCAATACTTTATATTTAATACACCCATTCATATTTTTTAATTTGGCAATTTCTCCCCATGCTATATCAATACGCAAATCTACAATTTCTTTCAAATCATCTACTTGATACATGGAAAATTCAATTTCTACTTGATTAAGACATTTTTCATCAATAATGGATGGAAAAGTATTCATCAAGTAAAGAACAGATGAAAATGAGACTTCAGTTCTCAAGTTGATGTCAGCAACTTCAGCATGTTTTAGAAATGGATCACTCAGTGGAAATTTATCAATTATATATGAACATGCAGTTACAAAAAAAGCTCGCACAGAATTGAAAAATGATTTCACTTCACTTTCATTCAACTTGGCATTTTTAAATATAGTCTTGTTTCCGCACCAATCACTAAATTTTCATTTTCTTTTTGTTTACTATACTTCTGAAATGGAATAGACGTTAGAGTAACATCTTCATTTTCTTTAGAAATTACTGATGGTTTTACGAATCTAACAAATAAATTCATTAAAAGTTCAAAAAGTTCTCTTCTCAATTTATGTATATAAGGAGCTTGTTGTTGCAAATTAATATTTACTGTTATAAACAAAGGCAAAGTATTTTTCAAAAATAACAAGTACAATTTGGTGGTCGGTGACTGTAAAATTTTTTTAATGTTTTGCAATCTCTTTCCTTCATTCTCACTGTTATCTGGTTTATCTCCAAAAAAATTTATCACAGCATCCCACTGTTCCAAAATCCTTGTTATAGATTCTAAAAGAGACAACCATCTCGTACTGCAATATTTCAAAATTTTATGAGATTTTGCATTCTGTCCCAAAATTTGTTGAGCAACTTTGAAGCTATGCTTCCGTTTCGAACTTTTCTCCAAGTAAAAATATATATCTATTATCAACATTTCAATTTCTGAGCCAATTAATTTTTCAGTAGCTTTTTTTGCAGCTATATGCAAGAGGTGGCACGGACAACCTCGGGTGATTATACTTGGTTGATGCATTTTGATAAATGATGCTACACCTTTAAACTTTCCAATCATATTACTAGCATTATCTGAAGAAAATGATAAGCAATTTTTCCATTCTAAACCTTTGTTTTTAAAGTTTTCATTTATACAATTAAAAATACCTTCTCCTGTATTATTCGTGCATTCTAAAATAGAAATCAATGAAGTAATTATCACTCCCTTTTCTTTACTGTAGTATGTTATAACCAATGGGTACAGTTTGTTATCATTGTTATCATTACTTCCATCAGTACTTAGAGAAAATGATGTACTGCACACTGATTTTATAATATCAGCAACAGTATTTTCTGCAAGCGTTTTCACAATAGCAGCAGTTTTGGTTTGACCGCAGCTAAATTTTTTTGCTATGGCAGAATCTGGAAACATTGCTTTGGAATGATCCGAAACAGAAAGCGGTAGATTATGTTCAATTAAAAAACGAACAAAATAGCATTCGGCTTTTATAGGATCTGTTTCATCATCTTTTATTAAGAAATTTGTTATTTCTTTAGATTTTACGGTGCCAAGTTCTATATGCTTTTGAGAAAACACATGCCGTTTACAGTCATCTTTTCCGCCATGAGCAACTGAGAAGTCTTTGTTGCATACACTGCAGTGTGCGTGATTCACAGAAATTTCGGATGCTTTAATGCATGGAAATTCTGAAGAATATGAATCTTTAAACTTCTGCTTTGATAATTTTGGCTTCTTCGTTCGAGGCAGCATTATGATTAAAAATCTTTCACCTGATTCACAGTTCATAAGACACATGCTAAGCTCTCGCCGTAAACTACACAATGCAGCCGAATGCAGCCTAAACACGCATCAGCGAGGAACCTGGGAGACAGACAATTGGGTGAAACTATTGATAAGTCGTTAACGGTTGGAGTTACTGATCTACGATTGGCTAATTCTTCAAAACTAGGAACGCACTCAACACGTGATATATGATAACACGAGTATTCATCCAATCATCGGATGAATTAGTTGGTTCCATTTTGCATACTGGTTCTCCTGCTCTTGTTTCTGTAAAATCCGTAGTTTTTTCCATACTTTTCGTAGCTCGTAGTTTTTCATGAATTTCCGTAGAAACTACGGAGAATCCGTAGTAGTTGGAGTCTATGCATTTATGTCTAACCTTTTTTTCTCTAGATTGTTCAAGTTTCGAAACCGTGGAAGCTAGGCTATTAGTCTGAACCACATTCATCAGTTTTAACCTTTCCAATTCAAAAATTCGCTCCCATTCCCGTTCCCGCTCTGCTCTCTCTTGTTCGGCTATTTCTTCTGCTTTTCTCTGCTCAGCCGCAGCCCAAATTCTTGCCACGTATTCTTTCGTAGCTTCTTCTTCATAGTCCTTGGCATTTAGAATAGCCTGCCTAATTTCTCTTACTCTATTTGCCTGAGACACATTTGTTTCAAACTCCTCTAACTCCAATAGCAGAGCTTTAGTAAATTTCCTCATAAACTCACCCATTATGGAAAATTAAAAAAAAAAAAAAAAAAATACCCTACTCCGAAAAACAATAACACAAAAACAACAACAGGTCTATCTCTCCAAAACTGAATAATTCCCTAACAATTCTGAACACAAATTGCCTTACAACACTTAATGATAATACCTATGCCTACAAACAAAGCGTATATAAAAAAAAAAATGCTAATTAAGAGGCAACCTTTTCCTGCTCTATATCCAAAATAAGCCTAGTCTCGAATAACTGGCATAACCTCTCCAAAATCACAAAAATGGTACTCACCAATTTTGAAGACGCCTTCGATTGACTCTCCTCGCACTACTTGGATATTCTTCCAGGAAATTTCACTATTTTGCGGCACTAGATCACGCTTCCTCCGGCGTTCCTTTCTGACACACTGTCACTGAAGAGGCTTCACCACGCGAACTGTCCTTGCACGCAAAATTAGATCGTTCTTGAAGAGAAGAAAGTCTTGACTGTTAACATAAAACTCAAGTTAACAGGCGAAAAAGTCCATTCCTAAATTTACTCTCAGAAACAATCCCTAAAAGCTGCCACCAACTTTTAATATTTACTGCTGCGGTGTAGTGGCCGAAACCGCTATGCAAACCCTGGGTTGTGACATCAGGTTGAAAACAAAACACAGCATAATAAAATTTATTGAATGCTAAAAAAAAAATGGCTACATACAATTCTGCAGAGAAAAACCTATCTCTAAAAAAAAAATCAAATTCTATACATTTTACGTGCGAGATTAATTCGTGGCTCTCGAGCTTGCGTTTTTAACATTGCCAACGATTTAATTAATTTAATAAGGACTATTTTAACAACTATTGAAAACCTGTTTGTAAGTTAAAAAAAATAATAATTTTCAGCTTATTCTCACGAGACATCCTTGTCCATATTAATCTTCAGTCTCTTCTTCTTTTATGTGACCTTATCACAGTTCACTCTTTTTTGGTATTTAGCTCATTGTACTTGATACAAATTTCACACAAACTAGAAACAGCTAACACACCTCTTTGTTGTTGTTCCATGATGAGCACATAGAAAAAAGCAAAAGCCATTGGGAATTAAGAGGTAAATGCTCTACTAAAGCACACATCTCACCAAGTAAAATTCCCACAAGATCACACTTTCTGGATATAAACCAAGCCCTCTGACCCAAGCCTTAATTTGAAATAACCTTAGCTAAATTAAAATCCACAGAGTACAAACTTGCATCAGAAGACTTACTTGTATACCTAGAAGTGTACTTGGTGGCAATAACATCAAAATGATATAAATTTAGTTAGCAGTATAAAAAGAGTACAAAATAAATATATAGTATATTCAATACTTACAAAACCTGAAAATATCATTATTTTTAAAACTTTCAGAACACTAACAGATATACTCAACTATCTGCAGATCAAACTTTGAAAAATTTATTTTCAGCATGAGCACATACATTGCCATTGTGAAATGATGTTTCAATAATTCTTCGTTCTTTTATGCATGCTTTTAATGCAGCTGTGAATTTTAACTCTTGTCAAGCAATGGATTATTGAAGGACAGTGATCAAAACATAAACTAAATAATACACAGAACAATACAATGAATACCAGTATAGTTTTCTTGACCAAATTCTGTAGCCTTTTTCTTTTTAACGAATTAATAAATAATATACAGTATGTTATTTTTAACAGTTTTTTATTATTATCACTGATATTTTTAAAAAAGAGAGAGAGACCTTAAACCTCATAGATCAAAAACTACTCTTTATCAGACAACTAAAAATTTTTAATAAATATGTTAGACATGTAATTAATAATTTATATGTAATACCATATATTTCTAAAGAAAAATATGTTTACATTTCTTTTGAATACTTATTGGCTTATCAAAAACATATTTTCCTTATTTTGTTGATTATTTTACATGCAAGATGCCCCTTAAGTCAGCAATCACAGGAATTAATGTATAACTTTTCTAAAACTACATTATATTTTCTAAATGAGATTAACATAGGAACTTTTTTCATAAATTCTATTACATTATATATATATATATATATTATAATGTAAATAATTCCAGTACTCTCTTTACCTATACACATAAATACTACACACAATTACATTAAAAATTAGGTGGGGAAATGTCATTACATTAATTTATGAACATAAAAATCAACAAATAAACATATACATTATGGAAGTGATATGAAAGGAGGAAAACTGGCTTATTGCTTCAATTTCTACAAAAATTTTAACGAAATTCTAGTCTGTCATCTGTAAACATATAATGTACAATCTGTGAGAGTTTAAAAAACTCATACAATAAAAAAGCAGTTTGATTATTTTACTTACATACTGAAACTGACAAAGCAGGCACATATTTAGTGTCCAGTAAATATAATTCATCAAATGTTTATTAAAACGAGAAGGAATTTTATTAACACACAAATGAAAAATTTAGTAACAATGTTTAGATGTTTACATCTTACAAGAAAATAAGATTTTATGGAATTTATAAACATTAATTGGTACTTTCTGATTATCACACACCCATGAAAATTTGCCTTTTTGGAGCGGATATAATAAGAAAGTATCAAACTTACTTTCTTAATGCATGATCACAATTTCTAAGAAGTTATTTTTTCTAGCATTAATAGTGCAATCCCAGTTATCTGACACACTATGAAAACTTGACTCATATTAAGAATTATTATTACTATTATTCAAGAATAACATAATAATACACTCATATCCAAAATTTAAGTAAGTGATGAAAGCAGATAGAAAGAAAAGTATTTGTCTGGTAATATAAAAATATAAGCTCATTCACTGGGGAGGGTGAGATTAGATTGGATTATCTGATTGTGGCAAAGCATACAAGGTTTATGCGTCTATGAACAGGAATACCTTTATGGAGAACTGGCCAATGGAAACTGGTTTTTAATCATGTTATGTATGAGAAAAATCATAAAAATTCCCATGTAGCTGACCCTTTTCCCAAGATTTGGACCCATGTCAAATCATCATTGTTCAGTGATTTTAACTGCTCGGTTGCTAATGGGCCAATTTACAACAGGATACATAAACTAATGCACAAAGTCTGATCATCCTTTTCTGAAAACTCTACACCAAATGCCTACAGCTTTCCACTTTGCTAGATTACATAGTTGACCAAATAGTGCTTTTCACAAAGAAGTACAAAAAGTTTTCCAACCCCAAAGCATACTCTCCCATTACATTTCCCGCTATTAATATGCAAACTAGTTTAAATTCAATTATTCTGCTTTACCAAAGACTATTCAAAAATATATAACTAACTTCATCCAATACAATAATGCTACCATAGCAACACAGCAACAAAGAGAATGCCCTCAAAACTCCTGCATGTACAGATCTTTGAAATTTAACATTTAACTTCATCACATCATACAAATGGCCATCCATATAACAATGACTGCATTTGAAGATGGCATACATTTCATGTCAATGAATTGAATCTGATACATTCTGACACAATCTAATACATTATACAAGATAAATACAGACCATAAATACCTTCAGCAACTTTTGCAAGGAACTAAAATTCCAAGGAAAAAAAAAAATCTCAAGCAAATCTATTCCATACGGCATGACAACAAATCACTCAGAAGCCAACATTTATAATAACAAGGAAAATAATCAAGATTCATAATAAAATTCAAAAATTAGGAGTGATACGCAAAAGAAGTTTTCATGGGTTTTCTAAATTAATTGATAAGATAAACTACTATCATAAGATTTTGAAGAATGCAGAGCTCAAGCTGGGGATTAAAATCAGCAATTCAAAAACTATATACAGCACCATAGAAGAAAAAATGGCCACTCACAGGCCAACAGCTAGGATAATTCCTATGACAGAAAAAAATATATATTTGTTAAGAATATACAATGAACATTTGATCTCAGTAACATATCGAACTATCTCCACATTGCCAACACTAAAAAAATATAATGCCACTTTATATCAAAGTGCATGGTGAAGCAAATAGAGCCGTCCCGACAAACACATTTGGTATCAGTTTCAACTCAGCCTACTAAGAAACCAAGATTTCATGTACTGATTGTCACCCAGCTATGAAAGAACATCCATACCACATCATCACCTCGGCCAGAGTTTCTTAAACAATAGGGTGTAAACTGCAGTAGGGGGTCATCAAAAATTTTAGCAATTTTGATATTTCTTTAGCTTATAATAATTTTACTATTACCAAATATTTTTACATAATGTATCTGCAAACAGATAAAGATAAGACAATACAGACAAAGAAAAAACGAAAACATTTTGGTGCATTATTTTATAATAGAAACGTTAATTTTACTTTAAAAATTTAAATTAATGACCTAAAACTGCAATATTACATTACAGGACAAGTGAAGAAGCCGATAGTTTCACTCATGCATGCGTCGGATTTGCACAATGCTTATTGGGGTTCCACAACATTTTCGGAAATATTATGGGGTCCCCACACCAAAAAGTTTAAGAAACCCTGACCTAGGCATTAATGACACTACCATGATACCATTTAGATAATTCTAAGATACAAGGCAAAACAAGCTGTTAATATATCCTCAAAATGGATAACAGAATTAGTAAACAATGGAAAAGTCTTCTGGTGAGTGAAAACAATAATTCCAAGTACAGTTAACAGCAAGATACTGTAATATATAAAAACAGCCAATATCAACTAACTGCATATTCATTCTTATCCTAATCAGCCCAATGCAGCATCAGAAACAAACAGCACAGCTGACTGATACTAAATGGAATTCAACAGAAACTAAGCAGCTGCAAACATCTGCACATTATTATTTCATGGATTATAGGAAACGAACACATTCCTGTAATCCATGAACTTAATACTAGCAAAAGAAGCTGTTCAAGGCATGGCAACAATCAAATGCAATATGCTGTTCACAGCATGACCAAGAAGGCATCTTGCTACAATTGCTATTAAAAAGCAATAGCAACAGGGAATAGGATGCAATATAAAATGGTAAGATGACTTTCAATATATTACCAAAATGTGATACCAGTAGATTAACAGCCATACCTATACATAATAGCAACACAGCAACTAGGAATAGGATGCAATATAAAATGGCAAGATGACTTTCAATATATTACCAGAATGTGATACCAGTAGATTAACAGCCATGCCTATACATAATAAATGCAATGGCTTCTCCCAGATCACATGCCATTTTCTGTCTGCTTCTGCTGCAGAAACACTTAATCAAAAGATATTCACATCTATGGATAAATAGGAGATGGTTCCCATTATCTCTTCAAACAGGCAATAAGAAAGGATCTCTATCTTCATTACCCATCACAAATAATTCCAAAATATGGACTTTTCTCGGAAAAAGGAAACTTTAAAATACACATCATCAAAATAATGATTATTCTAGTAAGACATACACAGATTTGAGTCACCTGAATGAAGAATGCTCTCATTCAACTTCAAATTCCAGCAAGCAGAGCAGTTTACACCTTCGTGTTCTTGCATTTTTTGTACATGCAAAGTCACATTAAATTAAGCCATTAGCTTCCATTTTAGAAGTTACATCACAGGTTATTAATAATCAAAGTGAATCCTCACAACCACCGAGTCTTCAAATATACAGAAACTGTGCATATGCAAATAATTCATTGTTAAAAATATGCTCAAACTCTAAAGAAGTGCTGCACTCTGAAACTAAAGGATACTCACAGAAGGTCAAGTTAAAGTATAACACCTATACCACTTTGCCTAATTTCAACTGTCATGCATGCAAACTTGACAGAGACACATTTAACTTAATATACTAACTTTCCATTCATTGTTGAACTTTTGAACACTAGTTTATTATTATTGGCAAACATTGTCACTGTTCTAAAATAAAAAAACTTAATGCATTCCAAAAAGGCTTCATTTGTTTCTCTCACAATCAAGAATATAGGTCATCTCATCTGAAATCTAGGCCAAACTAAAATTAAATTCTGTCATCTTCCAAAATGCATAAATGAAGTTTTTTAATTATGAATCATAATATAAGTAACTGGATATATGTAATACAAGTAAATGTATATCTGTGCAAAGCAATAGATTATACATAATTTCAAAGCATATTTTGAAACAAATTCTTTATATCACAGTTCATGACAATTATTCGCAACAATTCTGAAACTCCTTTGATCTGTAATGTGCATGCCTTTTTGAGTTTTAATTATAATAAGAAATGAGAAAATTCATATTGAAACAAAGTAAATTGTGTGTGTGTACACAGATACAAATACACATAAATTAACAAAACAGATATTTTGTAAAGTTACAATTTATATGTCCATTATCTTATATGATTCATAAAAGTCATCATACAGTCAAAAGTCGTTAATTCGGACACCCATAATCCGGAATGATCTATAATCCGGACCTCAAAGCTAAAAACTTTCTACACATGCGCCGCGTTGACGCATGCGCATAGGCGTTTACGCGTGCGCGTAAGATCTGTATGACTGCACATATGCGTGTGCACAAGCGCAGAATACGTTTTCGCGTGCGCGTTTTATGTATAACTGACGGTATAAGCTCTAATTATCTATTTCAGTTAATGTTGATGATTGCGTTGTTCCTTAATCTTCAAATTGGATCCGGCTTATTATTTTTTGCAGGCTGTAGGAGCAATTTTATAAAAGTAAGATTGAACTTTCGATTATGTCAAATAGAATTTCCGATGCTGGAACTCCCAAAGGATCTACAAAACGAAAGTATGTTTCGATGTCCATCAAACAAAAAGTGGAATTGCTCCAAAAAATGGATAAAGGCATATCCTTTGTTTATCTAACCGTTCCGAAATCTGTTTATCAATTTCACGTTGCTCTGCGCAGGGGGGGGGGATGTCGCAGCGCGCAATGAACTGGAAGTTGATCACTATCGTTTTCTTCCGGGCAGATGTTTTTTATTTTATTCGGCTTATAATTCCTTATTAAATGTAGTATTTCATCTCGATGTACTCCATCTTTGGTATGATTTAAATCAAATTCCTCGTCATTATAAATATCACGAATACAAATCAAATAGTTTTCTGGTTGCAATTTTCTAATTTCGGCTATGCATAATGTATGCTTTACGCATGCTCACGTTGAAAGAAATGTTTAATAAAGTAAACAAATAAATATTAAGCTTTTTTTTTTTTGTAAATTTTGATACCCTTTAGATCATAATTGCTCATTATTTAAGAAATTACGGTTTCATATTTTTAATTTTATAATTTCTGAATGCCATCTTACCAGATTTAAACTGATGATCTATAATCCGGAATCGCCGAAGTCCCGACGAGTCCGGATTAAAGACTTTTGACTGTACTTATATTCATTTATGTACGTGTTTCTGAGACTCCTTCCCCTTTATTTTCTTCTTTCTAGGTATTTCTTTCTCCTGATGAGGAGGGACCTTTAGCTGCCCTCGAAATCGATTGATTGTTTCATTATACTTACACTAAATACAAGGTTGTTTCTATGATTTTGATCATAAATACTCAGTTTCAAATATCTATACCATTTGCAGATTTCAAAATTTATTTTTATATTATTCTAAATAATTGAGAAGCCTAATTTTACCTTTCTTAGCATCCTAAATATTAAAATAATTGAATAAATTTAATGTTGAATTAAATTTAATAATTCATAAATTAACCAATTAAATAAATAAAAATAAAAAAATTATCACATATTAGGTATAATTTTAAGGCCATGAAGAATTTGTATTCTCAAACACAAAAGTAAAAAAAACTATTGAGCTAAAGAACATACTTCTTGCTATTTAATATTTACTTATCAACAGCCATGCATTTCAAATAGATAATATCAACTGGTATTCCCTACAGCTTGTGATACATTAACTAAATCGCCCAAAGAATATATATTAGAAATAGGAACATGTATATTATTTTGTTGCAAGATATTCACTAGTTCACTATTTTGATTTGTGAGGTGAATAATGTTTTGGCACAGTTCTTTAATTTTAATTTCAGACTTTGCTATCAAGTCATCCACCTCTTCTTTCCATCTATTGTTTATCTTCAACTCAGCTTCTAATAATGCCTGTAGTTCACCACATATTTTTTGATAATGCTCTTCAGTAAGGCGTAATTGTTCAGTGTACGTCTGTTGCTTTTGACGAGAACTTTCTTCGAGCGATGAAAGTTCGTTTGCATGCTTTGATTTTGCTACCCTTAATTCTTTCTCTAGCTCCATACATTTCTTCTTTAACTTTGTCACTTCATCACAAAGTTTGATTCTATCACCAGATGCTTGATTGAAGTCTTTTAACAAATTATCTAACCGTTCTTTAAAATTATTCTGTTCTCCTTGAAGATATTGTAATTCGTCTTCTTTAGCAGATTTTAATTCTTGTAAAGCTGTCTCAAGAAATGCAGCTTTGAGTTCAAATTCATCCCTAGCCCTTTCAGCCATCGTTAAGCGCTTGCAAATGTCATCAAAGACACTACCGGACACAGGTATACCACTTGCACTCTCTGAATATAACTGTTCTAATTTTGATTCCAGTGCTTGCCTTTCTCGGACAGCTCTCTCAAACATGCTTTGTTTCTCACTGTTTTCACGATGCAAAGACTGTATTTCTTCCATTAAATCATGAATTTTTGCAGATGCTTGCTTTTCAGTTTCTTTCATTTCTGATTTATATCTCCTACTAACTTTCTCAATTTCTAAATCTATAGATAATTTGAGCTGCTCAATTTCTTTTGCATACTGTTCTTCTCTGTAAGCCATTTCCTTTTTCTGCAGAACAGCTTCCTGAGCAGTAAGCAAACTTTCCTTTGCATTTCCTTCTTTTATTGATATCTCACATTGCAAATTCTTATTTTGTTCCTCAAGCTGCAATACATATGTTGACAATTCTGATTTGCTAATTTTTAAAGCAGAAATTTCTTCTTTGCTAGAAGAAATTATCTTTTCACAATTGTTGAATTCTAACTGAAGATTTTCAACTTTCTTTTCCATTTCTGTTTTTTCAGCAGAAAGCTCAGCTACATGTTTCCTGCTTTTATTTAATTCATCATTAGTAGAATCAGAATTTTTTTTAAGTTTTTCAAATTCACTACTTTTTAGTTCAAGTTCTTTTTTTACTTTATGCAATTCATTTCTAGTATTAGAGAGTTCTTCTGATAATATATTTAAACCTCTATTATATTCTTCCTTAATTAAATCAATTCGTTTACCAACTTCATCTCTCTCAGCTGCAACAAGACTTTTTTTACCAACAAGCAATTCTTCTTGTTTTTCCAACTGATGCAATGCAGCTTGCCACATTTCGACAGCAGCATCTTTCGCTGCAACTGCAGCTTGCAGTTTGTGCTCAAGATGTCCAATGTCACTCTCCGAGAACTGCTGAAGTCTGAGCTGAACATTTTCTTTTAACTCACTTGCAAGTCTTCTATTTTCTTCAAAAAGTTTAGAAATTTCACCTTTCAGCTTAATCTGTTCTGTTTTAAAAGCTTGCATCTCTTCTTTCAATAATGTAAATGTATGAAAGTATTCCTTTGATGCTGGATCCATAATTTAAAAAATAAAATATTCTGAAACCATATATCGGAAACAGAGAATTAATTGTTTTAAAACATTTGTACGAAATCAAAATAATTGAATATAAATTACTTAACTATTTTCTAACTCTTTTGAAGTCAATACAACCCACAGATGTTCAGAAAAGGTCATGTAATCCTGTAAAAGGTAAAAGAAATTTCTTATAACCACATAATAATAACAACAACCATGAATTAATGCATATGGCACAAATAAATTTTGAAAATTATTTACTACAATGATCTGTTGAAAAGGTTCCTAAAGTAAAAACTTAAAACACATTCTTTTAAATTTCAAAATGATTTATTCATTTAGTAATAAAATAATTAATATTAATGATATACAGCACAAAGTTTGAAATCCGGATACCCATTATCCGGAATGATCTAAAACTCGGACCTCAAAACCACCAACAAAGTTTTTCTTGTAGGCTTTATGCATACACATTTGATTTCCCCCTCCATGCATAATAAAACACCTGGAGAGTCTCGATTCTTAATTTCACTTAAATAAAATACAGTACAAAGTCCGAAATCCGGACATCCATTAACAGGAATGATCTAAAATCGGGACCTCAAAACTACCAACATTTTTTCTTGTAGGCTTTACACATGGACATTTGATTCTCCACGCACAATAAAACACCTGGAGAGTCCCGATTATTAATTTCACTTTGACACTAAATAAAATACCTTGTTATTGAAGAAACAATAATTTTAGCATAAATTTGTACGATCAGTAAGTTGGCTCCGTTGCTGCATATCTGCTTGACACATATCTCAAACCGAAACATTCTACATAGATACATCATTGATTTGATGCCAATCTGGCTAATCATTACTTATTATACTTTCATTACAGCATGTTAACATCACCGCATGTTTATCAAAATATGACAACTTTGTGCAGGCACTCTATAAGGCTTAAGTACATGTGGGAATCTATTTATTCAGAACTCTGATAAGCCTTAAACATGTGCAAGAAATAGACATAAGTATAATAAATAACTAATACAATTCAGGCTTTATTGTCTCTGTGCGATAGAAGCTAGATAAAATTTAATGGAAGAACTTGTCATAAGTCGTCAAGCTCATGATGCATAGCCAAATACGTATTGAACGATAGCTAATGATAATTTGATGATGATAGCCGCTAATTTTAAAGGTTTTTGGATATCGCAAAACAAAGATGAAATTTTCCAATTAACGGATTTTGTAAAGAATAAGTAATAAATGAAGAAGACAAGTAATAAATGAAGATGATATAAAAGAAGTTTTTCATTGTGATGACAATGCTTCTCAATCATCAATGAATTAATGAATGGCAAAATTTGTAGTATGGTTCTAGATCCGTAAAATATTTCTACCGTTTAGTGAAGAAAGTGACAGAAAAGTCACTGAAAACGAGAAAATTTCGATTGACAAGTTAGTCGGAATGCTCCAAACAGCGGTTCCAAGACTTCAACAATGTAACTGAAAAAGAGATTATGTCTGTCTATGGAATTAAAAAGAAAGTATTATCACAAAAAACAAAGCAACTTAAACAACATACATTGAACGAAATGTTTAAAAAGGTAAACAAATAAATATTAAGCTTTGTTTTGTAATTTTGATACCCTTTAGATCATAAATATTTCATGATTTCATAAATCCCGATTTCATATTTTTAATTTTATAATTTTTACATGCCATCTTACTAGATTGAAACTGACGATCCAATATCCGGAAAAATCCCAAATCCGGAATCGCCAAAGTCCCGACGAGTCCGGATTTCGGACTTTGTACTGTACTTTGTTATTGAAGAAACAATCATTTTAGCATAAATTTATACGATCAGCAATTTGGCTCTGTTGCTGCATATCTGCTTGGCACACATCTCAAACCGAAACATTCCATACAGATACATCTTTGATCTGACGCCAACCTGCCGAATCATTATTTATTATACTTTTCTTTTATAACCGCATGTTTATCAACACATGACAACTTGAGTAATGACTGATGTAGCGATGCCTAAACAATTTTTAATGTTAGTTATTGAATAACAAAAGAGTATGGTAACCTTTTATGTTGACATTATGCTTGGTGATGATTACAGATTTAAGTTAAATGCACTAAAAAATGTTAGACAAGGAAAAATTTACCAAACTTTTCTCTCCATGTGTCAAAAATAGATTTTGTTTATGATACTCATAGACCCAAAGATTACATTTAGGGCTATTTGAATTAAGAATAACTGATTTGTTATTCACATAAACCGAGAACCAACGACAGTGCTCATAAGGTGGCAACAGGTTGCAGAATTTAGGACCTACAGAGATTGCATCAGGCGGAAAGATATCTAGCGCAAGACCTCAATAAGGCTTAAGTATATGTGGGAATTTACTTATTCAGAACTCTGATAAGCCTTAAGCATGTGCAAGAAATAAATATAAGTATAATAAGTAACTAATACAATCCATGCTTAATTGTCTCAGTGTGCGACAGAAGCAAGATAAAATTTAATGGAATTTGTCATTAGTCGCCAAGATCATGATGCATAGCAAAATATGTATACTGAACGATTGAATGATGATAGCCATGAATTTTAAAGGTTTTCAGATATCGCAAAACAAAGGTGAAATTTTCCAATTAATGGATTTTGTAAAGAAATGTGGAGAAGCAATAATAAATGAAGATGATATAAAAGAAGTTTTTCATTGTGATGACAATGCTCCTCAATATCAATGAATTAATGAATGGCGAAATCTGTAGTATGGTTCTAGATCAAGAAAATACCGCTACCAATAGTAAAGAAAGCGACAGAGAAGTTACTGAAAATGAAAAAATTTTGATTGACAAATTAGTTGGAATTGTCGACACAGCAGTTACAGGACTTTAACAATGTAACTAAACAAGAGATTATGGCTGTCTACAGAATTAAAGAGAAAGTATTAGCACAAAAAATGAAGCAACTTAAACAAATTACATTGAAAAAATTTTTAATAAGGTAAACAAATAAATATTATGCTTTTTTTGTACACTTTGACACCCTTTAGATCATAAATACTTCATTATTTCATAAATTATGATTTCATATTTTTAATTTGATAATTTCTGCGTGCCATCCTACTAGATTTAAACTAATGATCTAATACCTGGAATCGCCCAAGTCCTGACAAGTCCAGATTTTGTAACATTGTAATAATAATCAACAATCACGATTATTGATACAGTCAAATACAAAAAATCCACCGACCTGAAATCTGCCAACTCCTGAAATCCGCGTTGCCTCTCAAAATATAAACATTCAGTTTATAGGTTCCAGAAACTGCAACATTGAGCATGAAATATCGAAGAAAAAATACTTACCAAATTAATGAGTCATGACGGAAATACCAAATTATTGACATCATGACAAAAGTTTTTTCCCCTCTAATCAGCATCAAGGTAAAAAAGCAGACAATTCACTCTTCTTTTAAGTTCACGATTCATGTTGTTGTATTTTCTGAGCTTTGTTATTTCACGAGATTATTTAGTGCTACCTTTTTTTTTATCTGGATATTTTGTAGATAAATTTAAATATTTTAAATTTCAGCCCTTTTTAATACAATGACAGATAAGAAATGCACTCATGATTTTACTGCTTGCAATGTTGAAAAATGTAAAATTGAAGGTAATGAAAAAAGTGCAAATTCTGCAAAAGATGGAGGCAGGTTCCACTCCTCGGTTTATAGCAGAATCGTATGGAATTGTGACACAATTGTGCATGATATACAGAAAAATAAAGAAAAGCTGTTGAAATTTTAGCAACAGTGATTCTAACACTGGAACCCGAAACCGGAAATCTTTGCATGAGGCAAAATCGGCAAACCTGGATGCTGTGTACATATAATACAATGAATAATACAAGGTCCGGCTATTAATTTCCAGGACTGACGTAACTGCAGGAGAGCAAAAAGTCAGAAAATGGCACTAATGATTGCATATTGAAGAGTGTTTTCTTGCACATGTGCAGTGCAATTGGCGCCATTCTGAAGTAAGTGGTTCTCGTGGAAAGGTGCATTAAAACGTAGCTCTTAAATTCCTAGTGTCGAAGTGAAAATGGAGCAAAGAATCAACATTAAATTTTGCTTCAAATTGGGCAAGACAGCTGCGTAAACCTACGAAATGTTAAAACAAGTTTACAGCGAGGACGCATTATCCCGCTCAAGAACTTTTGAATGGTTTAACCCTTTGCGGCATGGTGGGTCAATATATGTCCCACCTAATTAATATTTGTTTTCTCAGTTAGCAATTTCCATTAAAAATTTTCTAATCTTTTAAAAATAATCTATTTTAGTTATTATTTTTCTCAGTAGATGTTACTACTATACCAGGGCTTAAGTTTATAAGCAAAAAATATTCAAAATAGGATCACAAGAGTGATATCCCTGTATCTCGCATTTTTTAATATTTTAAAAATTTTGGTATACAATTTATGATATGTATGATACTTTTTAATATTCAAAAGTACTTTATTTTCAAAAATCTTAATTGTATTCAATATTTTATAACATTAATTTTGCAGTTGAAATAAGTGGGTTAAAATTTGTCCCACCACACACTTGAATTTCCGCTCAATAGATGGCAGCACTCACGATTATTTTTTCTTTTCTTTTTTGTATCTACTTTTTCGTGATTGCGCGCGCTTTTACATCCGTTGTATGCTCTGATGTGCTAAAATGTCTAGGAAAAAATTAACAACTCAGGAAGCTTTGGATCTTTTTGCTGAATTGCCATCCGATTGCGACTCAAATGCTTCAGATGTCAGTTCTGATTCCGATGAAATTGAAATCCAGGAGAGAATAACTGAGGTTGAAGTTATTACTGAAGAAGAAAGGGAAGTAGTTATAATTTGTTTCGCTTTTTAAAGACACAGACCCATCTATGCATGTGGCACTGTAAATATGGATCGGAAGTATCTACCCAAAAATTTAAAAGACAAATTTATGTCAAGAGAATATACACTTTTCAGTTAGCGATGATTCAATTTATTGCATAAAATGGAAGGATAAAAGATCCGTTTCTATCCTGTCTTGCTTGGAAAAGGCAACTGAAATGAAAGAAATTAATAGAAAGGAACGAGATGGAAAGACAAAAAAAAAGTACTGTGCCCAAACAGCATTATTTCATACAATAAGAATATGGGATATGTCGACTGATTGATCAACTGAAAGGACTATATGAAATAGACCGCAAAAGCAAGAAATGGTGGCACATGATTTTTTTTTTTTTTTTTTACTTTTTAGATGCGAGTATAGTAAACACATTTATTCAAGTTTGTTCGCGAATCTGATCATGATGTAAAAACAATGAAAGATTTTCTTCTCTCAGTTACAGAAGGTCTAATGGCACTTGCAGACAAGAAAGAGCTGAAAAGAAAACTGAAATCCCTAGTTCAAATAAAAACTAAAAACCCTATCGTATAACCAGAAAAGACACTAAAAAATGTAAGGACACTGATGCTGACTCTGCCAAAGAGAACGAGCAGGAGAAGATGTGCATATTGCAGCATATCGAAAGAAGAACGACGAACATTTTGCATGTGTGAAACATGTGAAGTGCTTCTATGCTTACAAAAGAATGAAACAACATGTTTTTCAAAGTTTCATGAAAAATGACTTTTTTTCAATTTTAGTCATATATAAATGTTTTTGAATCAAGTACCAATTTAAATATTTTCTTTAGTATCATATGTACGAGTATCAAATTTTAATCTTAAAATAATATTCAAGAAAATATTTTCTTTTGTTCCTAAAATTTAAAAATATTAAATATATACTACATGCAAAATGTGCATATGCAAAATTTTACAAGTCATGTATATATGCAATAAGTACAAAATGCATTTTAGTGTGTTTATTATGAATATTTTAGAATGCACGCTTTATTTTGTTTATTCATTCCACATATAATTTTTTTTTCCTGCATTACACCAATATGCTATAAGACATGTGCTAGTTGCATGCTGGGACAAACGGTATCCCACCTTCCACCGTAAAAAATAAAAGCGCAGAATTTTTTTCAAGACTTAAAGGCACTTAAGTAAGTCCATCTGACTTATTCTAAGGCATTTTTTAAAAGATTAAAATATATTTTAAATATGCGTGTCACAAAGGGTTAAACACTTTCGAGAAGGGTGCGGAGGCGTCAAAGATGATCCACACACAGGTTTCGGCCGCAGTCCGTACGCATGCCGGAAGCAATTGAAAAAGCTTGCAATATGGTGAACTGTGATTGTTGATTGACTATTCGAGTACTCGCCAATGAATTCAACATAGACAAAGAGATGGTTCGGAAAATTTTGATGAAAGACCTAGGCAAAGGCAAGATTTGTTCCAGATTCGTTCCTCACGATTTAAGGGACAGACAAAGCGACTGAGACTGGACGCATGTGGCGAACTTATCAACAACACTGATGCTGACTCTGCCTTCCTGGATAGGACAATCATGGAAGATGAGTCTTGGTGTTATCAATATGACCCTGAAACTAAGTGTCAAAGCTCCAAATGGCGGTCTCCAAGTTCACCAAGGCAAAAAAAATTTTGATTTGAAAAGTCCAAAATCAAGGTCATGTTAATCGCTTTCTTCGATTGCGATGGACTTATTCATCATGAATTTCTTCCTCCTAACATGACTATCAATGGACAGTTCTACGCAGAAGTTCTTGACTGACTTCGAAAACAAATTCGTAGAGCGAGGCCTCATTTTCAACAAAATGGAAGTTGGCTGCTGCTACATGACAATGCCCGCCCACACTGTAGCAAAAAATATGAGGTGTGTGATCTGGAAGAAATATAAAATTAAAGTAACTTACCCCCAAAGGATGACAATTCAAATAATATAAATCAATTAATATTTATTATATCTTGACATCATTAAATTTTGAATCAGTACCAGCATAACTTAAGTAAATATCGCCAGACAGAAGAATATCAGTCATAATCGTATAGTGGCCGAATAAATAGAAGACTATCAGTCCTACCATTTTGAATCCTAATCTCTCGTACGATATGTGTGTAATATTCCAGTCAAAGTAGATCTCCTTCCATCAACGTAAAGCAAAGTTTCGTGATAAAAAAAAGTCAAATTTTTTAAAGGTGGAAATTAAGTTAGCTGCTTATTCCAATATATTTTTGAAGAAGCACAAGGCGAATACTTATATCATCTGGAAAGTTCTAGCACGTGCACATGAAGTCTTTTCGAAGATTTTTAACTTGTAGAACATTATTAATTATCGGCAGATGTTATGTATATAAATCATTTTGTAGCTTCAGTTCCAATTTCTTTACAAGAAGGAATACCATGGCTCTACATACAGCAACGGAAATGGCAGACCAAGAAAGGAACGAAAAATAACAAAAAATGGCGCACACGTCAGCCAGGGTGAGAACAGCCAGAAGAACGTCCTACACACACATTATGTTGCATGTGAGGCAATTCTTAGCCCAGCATGGTGTCGTTGAAATGCAGCAGCCACCATACTCTCCAGACCTAGCAACTGCAGACTTTTTCCTGTTTCCTAAGTTAAAAAATTTTCTGAAGGGAACAAGATTTCAGGATGTTGAAGCCATCAGGAAAGCAGTAACGTCACTATTAAAGAGAATTCCAAAAGAGAACTTTAAAACTTCTTTCCGAAATTTGTACAGCCGAGCACAGATGTGCATTACGGCTGATGGGGATTACTTTGAATCATATTAAATGGCTATGTGTTTAACCTTTTTTTCTTCTGAGTTATTCCACGAGTCCTGGAAATTTATAGCCGGACCTTGTATAATCAATTTATATATGTAATAATAATTTAACACATATAATAAATTATTGCAATAATGAATATAATAATTCAATTAAATGTATCTAATATGCCTTATTTATTTTGCACTTTGAGTCTGAATATTACGATTTATCTTTTCTGTCTTGAAATTCGCAAAATCCTAAAAACTGCACAACCTCTGGTCCCAAGCTTCGCGGATTTCTGGATTTCTACTGTATAATAATTCATAGCTTTTTGGGATCATCTACCCTATGGATTTGTTCAGCACATCCTATCCTTGCAACAATGATACATCAGATATTTTAAAGTAACCTATAGGCATTTTATATGCACTGACATTTTTAGGTACTTATTTATTGCATTTGATCTACATCAAACTGTTTATTATACATTACCACAAAATTTGAAACAAGATTAGTAATGATTGAAAGCTTTTTACTTATTTTAATTTTTTGCAATGAAATAAATTCGACAACGTAAATCCGAAAATATATCTGTAAAGCCTGTACACATATTTTTCTTTAGATAGATATAAATGTACAGGCTGACATTAAGAATGAGGTCATTGATAATCTGGCTAACTCAGATTCCCAGCACACCTTCTGCAGTGAATTTTCAGATTTACCGTGTTGGTGTGCTGCTGTTCTCTGGGGGCATGGTTTATCTTTTGATAGTGCTGTACTCTGATGTTGCCTGCATGAGCTAAGAGACATAACTGTCTAATCCTTTTCCTTTTATCATTCATTTGCTGCAGTATAGCCTCATTATGGATTCAGCAAATAAATAACAGGTGGTATAAAATGTACATATTATGTGTTGTCGATTGTAGAGAAAGAGGAAATGCTAAAATACCTGATAGCAGAGTGTCTATGCGAACGATTTGTTATACATATGACACAAGTTCTTTAATAGTGTATGATATTAAAAATCTGCTAGTTTTTTCTGAGAGCAGATCAAAAAATAAATGTTCATAAGGAAGTCAATGACAGACTTAGAATACCGTTTTTGTAATTTGTACGAATAAAATCAATTTATAAGTAGGATGCATTATTATTAAACATAATGTAATATTTAACTTAATTATAAAGCAAATTCAAGAATAAAATTACCTTCAAAATTCTTTTTCAACTAATTAGCATGAAATTAATTAATTTACAATATTAAATTGCTTCCTGAAGCATCTTTATATTTTGCTTACAATATTCTCACATATTTTAAAGAACATTAGTAGTCTTTGGTAAAAGAGTAGTTTAGGGTACCCCTCGGAAAAACTTGGCGATTTTTGGCGGTACATGGATACCGATTTTGTGCAATTCTTTGACTCGTTATTTTGGCTTGCGAAGCGGAGGTTTTTGCGCCAAAAATCACTGCTACACAAAGCCAAAATAACAAGACAAACAATTGCACAAACTCGGTATCCATGTACACATCGACTTATTTTCACTTAACGCCCACCCCCAAATTGAACAAAAATGGCATTGCGCACTCTTTTAACTTTATCCATGTATACGTCGACCTATTTTTCCTTTAAAAAAAATCCCAGAATTGCACAAACTTGCATAGCGCACTCCCTTTACTTTGTCCATGACCACATCGATATATTTTCACTTAAAAAGTCAAAGGAGCGCCAAATTCTACGATATAGGCAAACAAAAAATACATAATCTCGATAAAATACATTTTAAACCAAACAATAAAATAACATAAAAAAGGATAAACATGTTATACATTTAGACACTACCAAAAGTAAGTATTCACTTACCATGATTTTCAAGTTTGCTTCGTACACCCAGAGCCACGTAAAAATCAAAATATCAGTCATATTCAAATGATTTTTTTCAAACCAGGTACTCTTTCTGATCGAGCACTTCACATAGCGACCATCTGAACCTTTCTTCCAACAAACCCCTTCAAATCCATCTAAATGGTTTTTACGTTCGACTAGATGCATATCCCCTCCTACATACAGGACAGTTATAATGGCTACTAATTAAATATTCATTTACACACCAGTCAATTAAAGCTCTTTTCTTTCCCCTTTCGCTCCAAATCGTACAAAAACTTCAAATTAATCTTACTACATTCGGCCATTCTACCGTCTAAAGAATCAAACCAACACACACCACAAAAACGCTTACAAAACATCTCATGATTCAAAATTTCCCAGAATCATGCACCCAATTACATCACAATACGGTTTTCGTAACATTCAACTACTCAGGCTACCATAAATGAAACAACAACTTTGCGATAAATCAAACAACAACTTCACCATAATACAAGGGGTACCTTAAAGTCTACTCTACCCGTAGTCTTTTTATCAGGTTTTTAATGAAAGTTTCTCACCACCACAAATTTTGCCTACGCAAACAGTTCGTGTTGGAATGTTTAATCATATTTTGTCAAATAATTTTTGGCATTTGAAAGAAAAAAACTTGCGGCTAATCTTTGGAATATGGTAACAGGTAGTTTGGCGACATTTTGGTAAGGCGATAAAGGTTACTAACTAGGGCTTTACTACATAGATAAAGTCAAGAGTGTGCGCAATGTTATTTTTGTGCACTTCTGGGATGTTTTTTATGTGAAAATAGATCGACGTGTACGTGCAATTCTTAAAAATGCGGCAAGCAGTTTGCGATTCTGCACTTTCTCCCAATTTCATACCTAATCTTTGTCATGATTAAGCACTTTTGTTCCATAAAAGTTCTAGCATAAGCGTAATTCGGCTAGCAGATTGTTGGAAAAAATGCTGAGTAAAAAAAAACATGCCTTTACTTCGTGAAAACAAAATGGCGTCCAAACAAAAACTAGCAGGTTGCTGTAGCAGGGTTGGTCGCCAAATTTTCGCCAAAAAATCACCAAGTTACCATAATCCAAAGATTAACCAAACTTGCTTTAGAACACTGTGTTGTGAAATCTGTAAAAGAATATTGTTCTCATTAAGTACAAGGTGTCTGAAATGAAACTATCCCACTACCAAATTAGAACCATCATTTACTTCCAATTCAGTTGCAAAAAGTCAGCTACAGAATGTCACCAAATCATGTATACAGCTTCAGGTACTAATGTGGTATCATATAACACTATGAAGGTTTGGTACAAAAAATTCAAAACTATATGACATTCAAGAAGTTGAGTTGGCTGGCCTACTTATGTTGATGAGGCTCATCCGTAAGAACTTCTGGAAGATGATCAGTATGCAACCACTCAAAAGATTGCTAAGGAGATAAACATTCGTGCCATGTCCAGTAGTCGTGCTATGCATTGCATAAACTTCATGTACAAATTCAATACCTGAGTGCTGCATGAGCTGACTCAAGCAGATAACGATAGACGTGTTCAGGCCTGCACTAATCTGCTCAAATATCAATGCAAAACTCTGTACCAGATCGTCACCTGTGATAAAAATGGATTTACTTCCCAGGCCAAATAGGGTGTTGGTCTGCACCCAGTGAGCCCGCTGGCAGCATCACAAAACACAATTTGACTAACAAAAAAGTCATGCTTTATATCTGGTGGGATTGCCGTGGTATTACTCACAGAGTATCTGGAAAAAGGTAAAGCTCTCAAAAGTAAGGCGTACGGTGACATGTTAGTCCGTGTTGAAGCTGCTGGATAGGAAAAATATTGAACTGAGTTCCGATGCAAAAAGGTAATGCTCCATCAAGATAATGCAAAGCCACATGTATCTGCATTCACAGGCTGGACTCTGTATGGACTTGAATGGGATTTTTTGTCACACCCACCATGTAGCCCTAATAACACTCCTTCGAACTTCTACCTTTTTCACACCTGCAGTTACATCTTACTGGTGCTCTCTTCCACTTTGCACAGGATATCTAAAATGAGGTTGATCTGATTTTGGACTCGCGGCCACTAAGTTTCTGGGCAGAAGGCTTTGAAAAACTACCAAAACATTGACAGAAAACCATAGATTTGGGTAGTGATTGCTAACCACACTAAAGGTACTGCTTTCCTGTTTTTTTTTTTTTTTTTTTTCTAACTTTATTAAGAGAATTTTCATTGGCAGAGACCTTTTGTTACAACCAGATATTTAAATTTCACTAACAGATAGTTTACATTGATTCGTTCTTTAATGCCTTATTTTGTCACCTACTCATTCAGTTCATATGCAAATTTTATATCAAGAGGCATGAGTTAAATTGTGAAGTAAAATAATAATCAGCTTGACTCATAACAGAAGCTTGGCTGTTGCCACTGCAGCAGCTTGCTTAGAGACAAAGAGCCACTGATCAGAACAGACATGCATGCCTGAAGTTGGCATGATTGGTAAGTATTGAAAGTCAGCTGTACTTTGTCTAAGGCAGTTAATGTTATAGCTTCATGTAGACTTTCTGGAATTGTAACCCATTTAATCAGAATAATAGAAATGAAATATGATATATAAAAATGGCAATACTGGCAAAATGAATATACAGTATTTAATAAAAAGTTTTAATAAGCCACCGAAACACTAAACATGATAGGTTATTTTGTATTATTTTAAGTCTCTGTAGCTGTAAGGAATAAAGTTTTATGTTAATTTTTTTTTTTTTTTTTTTAAATCTCGCATCTACAATAAGGATTAAGGGAGAAGATAATTCACCTTAACGTGAAGAGATAACTTCTAAGGGTTAGAGCACTTAGTTACAAATAATTACATTACATAGTTAGATACTCTTAGTTACAATAACATTTTTCTTTTTTTTAATTTCAAGAAAATATCCATTAAAAGTGCACTAAGAACATTTTTCAGCAATTATAATTTATGATATTGATTCTGAAACGGGTTAAAATTTATTCTACGGTACCTCTTGGCAAATCGTTTCGTTTTTGACGCCAAGAATGGCACCAGGAATGATCAGCACCAATTTCAGGATGGCACCGATCCTTCCGCCCGCTATACAAAACCAAAACAAGATGCCAAAGACTTACACAAACTCGGTGTCCATGTACACATCTACCTATTTTAATGTAAAAAAAATCAGAGAATTGCACAAACTAGGCATTGCGCACAGCCTTAACTTTTTAATGACAACTAAAAAAAATCACAATTTTCTCCCAAGGCTAGTTTCGCCAACATTATCAACAGTAGGGTTAGTGAAAAACCTATTTCATACAGCGGACTTCCAGATTTCCCGAACAAACAATACCACTTGTTGATTTTTTCACACAGAGACCAGGGGGTATTATACAGTGAAGATCAGCCCTAAAATGTTGGGGAATGTGCAGAATTACCCACTAACTTCAGGCATTTCTCAAAACTGCCAACTTGAAAATAACAAATCAAAGAATTGCACAGACTTGGTATCCATGCACACATCGGCCGCCTAATTTGACTTAATAAAAAATCGAAGAATTGCACAAACTTTGCATTGCACACTCCCTTGACTTTGTCATTGTACACATCGATATGTGCAATATAAGTGGGCGATTCTGCATCAACTTGAAAATAACAAGTCAAAGAATTGCACAAACTCGGTATCCATGCACACATCGACCTATTTTCATTTTTAAAAAAAATCGGAGAATTGCACAAACTTGGCATTGCAAAGTCCCTTGACTTTGTCCATGTGCACATCGATACTCGCCATATAAGTGAGCGATTCTGCACTTTACCGAAAATGTTATTGGTATAACTATACATTAAAAGCTACAAAACATATTTTGTAGCACGAACAAACTCCTGTTTGGTACTCTTCTGGGAAGCACTTCCGCAGAGAACCCGGTAAATGTAAACATTGCCAACTTTGGCGATAATAGTTCAAACCTGGTAACCCAGCGAATTTATCCTATTCGCTTGTTCAAAGTTTGCAACCATTCCTCTTGCGTTCATTTTCTTGAATTAAAGCTGTCGTTGTTCGCATTTGCAGATTTATATTATTCTTCTCTTATTTAATATTATTTTTTAACAACGAATAGACAGAAATATTTTCGTAGATAGATGCCGGTTCTCGGTTCAGGATGAAAGGAAGAAAATACACCGGGAGGGGTGAATGCTAATTTGTAACATGGCTGTTCACGTTGTGTTCTTAATTATTATCAGCTCTAAGAACCATGAGGTTTCCAACCTTTAAAATAATTTGTTTCCGTAGGCCGCAAAAATGTACATGTGCATTTTAAGTAATTAAGTAATGCTTTTATTTTTATTATTGGTTATTGTCATCTAAAATTATGAGAAAATTTTTATGGTGTAAAATTTTAACAAGATAATATATTGTTAATGCTTTTCTAACAATAACCTTTCAGAGGATGGCAGGTGTGACATAAATAGATGATTAAATTGAAATAAAAAATATTACTGATCATCTAAACCGTGGTCATCAAAATTAGCAAACCACTGCTGGTGTAAGGAATATATTGTATTCTGTGTTAACTGGAATTTAAGACAATTTTTTTTCGTTCATCACGTTTAACCAGTTAATTTCAGTACATTAATACTAATTAATATTTTTTAATGAATTTTTATTTCCGTTACAAATACTTATACATTGTCAGTTGATCTTTGGATTATGGTAACTTGGCGATTTTTTGGCGACCAACTCTGCTACAGCAACCCTCTATTTTTTTTTCGCCGCCATTTTGTCTTCACGAAGTAAAGACATGTTTCTTTTCTTTTTATTTACTCAACACTTTTTCCAACAATCTACTAGTCAAATTATACTTATGCTACAAATTTTATGTAACAAAACTGCTTAATCATGACAAATATTAACTGCAAAATTGGGAAAAAGTGCACAATCGCACACTCCTTGCACGTTTTTCAGAATAGCACATACACATAAACCATTTACACGTCGACTTATTTTTACTTAAAAAAAATCCCAGAATTGCACAAAAATGGCATTGCACACACTCTTAACTTTATCCATCTACACTGCTATTTTCTCATAAATTACAAAAATTTGCACGAAAATGCAGGAAAATTTTGTGAACCTTTAAACTCGGTAAAAAGCACATATATGAAATTACCGGATCGCGAAAAAGTACATACCCTTTCCAAGGATTAACATTTCCACGTATAAAATAAATAAAATATCCAAAAACGTTTACCTCTAAATTATCTATTATATTATAAATGTCACCAACGAATTCAGACCGCAAACATTAAAAATAGTTACAAATACAGTCAAAAGTCGTTAATCCGGACTCGTCGGGACTTCGGCGGTTCCGGATTATCGATTTTTCCGGATTATAGATCATCAGTTTAAATCTAGTAAAATGGCATGCAGAAATTATAAAATTAAAAATATGAAACCGTAATTTACGAAATAAAGAACAATTATGATCTAAAGGGTATCAAAATTTACAAAAAAAAAGCTTAATATTTATTTGTTTACTTTATTAAACATTTCAATGTAAGTTGTTTAAGTTGCTTCGTTTTTTATGTGATAATACATTCTCTTTAATTCTATAAACAGACATAATTTCTTGTTCAGTTACAAAGTTCCGCTGTTCAAGTCCTATAATTGCTGTGTCGAGAATACCGACTAATTTGTCAATCGAAATTTTTTGTTTTCAATAACCTCTGTAACTTTCTTCGCTATCGGAAGCGAATTATAATGACGAGGCATTTGATTTAAATCATATCAAAGACCGAGTACATCGAGATGAAATACTACATTGAGTAAGCAATTATAAGCCAAATAAAATAAAAACATCTGCCCTTAAGATAAGGATAGTGCTGACAGATCAACTTCCAATTCATTGCACACCGCTGCGGCGTTAAAGATAAACAAAGTTTAGATAAACAAAGGATATGCCTTTATCCATTTTTTGCAGCAATTCCACTTTTTGTTTAATGGACTCCAAAAGATACTTTCGCTTTGTATATCCTTTACATATTAGTAAATATATATTGGAAATTCTATTTGATATAATCGAGAGTTCAAGCTTACTTTTATAAAATTGCTCTAACAGTCTCCAAAAAATAATAATCCGGATCCAATTCAAAGATTAAGGAACAACGCAATCTGCAACATTAACTGAAATAGATAATTAGATAATTTTAGCTTAGCTTATCCCGTCCGTTATACATTAAAGGCGCTTTCGTAAACGTATTTTGCGCACGCGCACACGCAAATTCGCAGCGGTAAAGCTCTTATGCGCATGCGTCAATGCGACGCATGCACAGAAAGTTTGTAGCTTTGAGGTTCGGATTATGGGTGTCCGAATTAACGACTTTTGACTGTACTTAGTGTCAAATATTTAAATTATTTCCATACACGTTTACTTCAACTGAAACATATACCAAATTGCTACAAACATAAAATTCACAAAATAACTATCATTTAATTAAAATATCACTAAACCATGTACACGTTTACTTATTTTTACTTAAAAAAACATCCCAGAATTGCACAAAAATGGCATTGCGCACACTCTTCACTATATCCATGTACACTGCTTTTTTGTCATAAATTAGAAAAATTTCACAAAAATGCATGAAAATTTTGTGAATCTTTAAATCCGGTAAAAAGAACATATATGAAATTACCGGATCGCGAAAAAGTATATACCCTTTCCAAGGATGAACATTTCCACGTATAAAATAAATAAAATATCCAAAAACTTTTACCTCTAAATTATCTATTATATTATAAATGTCACCAACGAATTTATACCGCAAACATTAAAAATGGTTACAAATACTTAGTGTCAAATATTTAAATTATTTCCATGCACGTTTAATTCAACTGAAACGTATACCAAATTGCTACAAACATAAAATTCAAAAAATAACTATCATTTAATTAAAATATAACTAAACCATGTACATGTCGACTTATTTTTACTTAAAAAAAATATCCCAGAATTGCACAAAATTGGCATTGCGCACACTCTTCACTATATCCATGTACACTGTTTTTGTCTCATAAATTAGAAAAATTTCACGAAAATGCATGAAAATACTCAACGTATACTACTCAAACGTATTCCAAAATACTACAAACATATAACTCACAAAATCACGATCATTAAATTAAAATATAATTAAATTAAAAACACTACTTAAAATATAAATAAGCACATACATTAAATTAATAAAAATTAGATTACAATCCTAATTACTTTAAACTTAATCATTGCTAATAACAATTTTCCAATAATACCATATTAATTTACTTACTAATTACATTTAGAACAATGCATAAAAATAATATCCTCAAATGATTAAAAATACTAACTTACGTAATCTTCTTCAGAATCTTCATTACGTGGCACGCACACTTCCCTACAGAAAGAATTCCAATCGGCTGCAGTACTACTGCTAATTTCTAAATCCGAAATCCAGTAGTCAACTGGCAGTCTATTCACCCAGTAATAAGAAATTAATGAAATTTCACCCATACTCAAACTACTTTCAGCAAACCACATACACTTCCTTACACTCCATTTCACAAAATGTCCATTTTCACCAGATTTCTTGCACCGCCATTCACACATTCTCATTTCACACAATCTCATTTCATTCCCACATTTTGGACATTCATACTTATCCACAATTAAACCTACACTCATACACCATTCAACCAATTCTTTTGAATTATCAGATAAACGCATTAAAAATTTAGAATTCACTTTACATAGCGCCATGCAATCCGAAAATTAATCAACACTATTTCACACAACACACAATGAAGCTTAATACAAAATAATATAGTACTACAGATATTTTTCCAAATTTTTACCCCCTTTTCCGATTAAAGAACTGTAATTCGTCCATTAATGTCACATGACATATCTCATGATCTCTCATTTCCCTCACACAAAATAATGCGTAATCGGAACTGAGGACTTCTCACATTATTACCAAAATCCTAGGTAGTAACCTTTATCGCCTCCAAAATGTCACCAAACTACTTGTTACCATATTCCAAAGATCAGCCATATTGTCTTATGCTTAATATAGTATTCTTTTCTGTGCTAACTTGAATTTAACACAAATTTATTTTCGTATATCACGTTTAACCGGTTAGTTTTACATCTACATGCTTATTATCTGTGAATTTTTACTACCATATGCTTAATATATTGTTTTGTCTGCTAATTTGAATTTACATGCAAAAATCATGTTTACGGTTCGGCTTATCCTGAACTTGGCGAGTAAAAATGCAACGGCGCCAACTGATTCTCTGCGGATGAAAACCCCTCTTCTGTTATCGGGATTAGGATTCAGAAATGTATGTATATACAGTGTCTCACAAAAGTGATGGGACACTTGTGCTTTACAAAAGGAAACTGTAATAAAATAAATTTAAAAAACATGTAAAAATTTTTGTGGGTGTGTTTCATACTTAAATTTAGTAACAATTATTACATAAGATACATTTTCTCAAAATATTAAAATATTAATTTAATAAAAATACAATTGTTCAGAACGGAGCAAAAAATGGCTCACATACGTGATGGGACACCATTAGATACTACTACGTACTACGATAAAAATATTTTGGTGGGTTTTTATTTTTACTCAAAAGCAATTGGCAATAATTTATAAAATCGTCTGCAGTATTTCTCTTCAGTTTGTTTTGGAAATTTTGCGTTTTTTAGCTCTGTGCAGCCATGAATGCTAATTGAAAAGAAACTTTCCCTGAAATTCAAAAATTAGTTATTAATTTGCATATTGAATGTGGAAAATCTATTAGAGAAACTGCTGAAACAGTTAACTTGAGTCATTCAACAGTTTTCAATATCATTAAACGATATAAAAAGAATCATATGATTCAGGATAAAAGAAGACCTGGCCAACCATCAAAGCTATCCAACAGAATAAAGCGAATTATCGTTCGAAATATTAAAAAAAAATCCAAGAATGAGTGCTCCTAAAGTTGCTGCTGATTTACAAGCATTATATGGAATAATTGTTAATCCTGAGACTATCAGAAGAGTAATTCGATCTGCTAGATAGAGTAGAGCAGCCAAGAAACTGTAGAGCAGCCAAGAAAAAATTCTTCGTAAGTGAAAAGAATAGAAAACTCAGACTGGCTTTTGCAAAATCCAACATAAATAAGAATTCTGATTACTGGAATGAAGTTATATTTGTTGATGAGAGTAAATTTAGTATATTTGGTTCTGACGGTAGAATCTTGGTGTGGAGAAAACCCAGGGAAGAATTTCGCAAACAGAACTTGGTGCAACAGTAAAACATAATGAAGAAGGAGTTATGGTATGGGGGTGTATGTCGTCCGCTGGAGTTGGTAATCTCGTTTTTATTGACAGTATAATAGATCAATACAAGTATATTGACATTTTAAATCAAAATTTGAAATCTTCAGCACAAAAATTGAACCTTCATAACAATTTTAAATTTTACCAAGACAATGGCCCCAAGCACACTGCTTTGAACGTTAGACTGTGGCTGCTGTATAAATGTCCTGAAATAATACAAACACTACCACAATCTCCAGACTTAAATCCCATAGAGAATATTTGGCAAGAATTAGAATCAAGAATTCGCAAACATACCATTTATTCAAAGCAACAATTAAAATTGGTGCTTCAAAAAGAATGAGGTAAAATCGCTCCAGAAATCATAAAAAAATTAGTCGAATCCATACCAAGAAGATTAAATCATATTTTAAAAGGAAATCCAACAAAATATTAAAACCTTTTAAAAAGTAAAATTTTTGGATAAATATTTGATGGAAAAGTAAGTGTCCCATCACTTATGTGAGCCATTTTTTGCTCCGTTCTAAACAATTGTATTTTTATTAAATTAATATTTTGAGAAAATGTACGTTATGTAATAATTGTTACTAAATTTAAGTATGAAACACACCCACAAAAAATTTTCACATGTTTTTTTAATTTATTTTACTACAGTTTCCTTTTGTAAAGCACAAGTGTCCCATCACTTTTGTGACACACTGTATGAGTGTGTGTGTATGGAGAAATATTTTCATGCATGCATGTATACATGTACTTACATAAATATGTGTTTGTATACACACACATACCGTATTTAGGAATCACTTGCAATAACTTGCAAAGTGCTAATTACAGAAACATACCTACGAATTTAAACAAAATGTTTTAAAACGTTGTGCCATTCATCGTACACATTACATTCATGAATAGAATTAAAATATATAATACATAGTATATCTATTTAAAAAGCTTCCCATTTTTTATAGATTCGCTCTCTATTATACCAAAATTGCATAGTTTGTCTTAAATAATACCGAAAGAAACCTACTTTCTGCAGTTTTTAGCAAAAAATACTAACCAGAGAACCATCAACATCATTTCAAAACTAATTCGCGCAATTTTTACTTATTGCCAGATTCAATACTAAAGGATTTAAGAAACTTCTTTGTTCGATGAGGCTCACCGATTCTCCACCACCAAAAAAAAAAAAAATAAATAAATAAATAAATAAATAAATAAAAAATAAAAAATAAAACCAAATCTCAGACTTAAAAAATAGGACATTTGCGCAAGAAAATATGATTATTTAGGATGATATTTAATGTTACGTATCAAATTGTTTTAAGGAATACAGATTATTGCATCGTCAAATAAAGCAACGCTTTGTGTCGGGTTGGTAATAGAACACCAGGGTGCCTGGGTCTAAGGCCCTACGAAATATATTTTACAATGATAAGGCAAAATCCAATGTAAAGTTTTCCAATCCCTACCCCACATTTCAAATTTTTGACGTCATGGAAAAATCGAGTAGTTTCGCCTGGATGGTTATTCTTGAGCATGCGCTGAAGGGCAAGATTGAACCTGACGTAATATTCATACAAGAGACTCACCTTAGACCAGCACTCAAAGTACTTTATGCTAATTATAACACCTATCGTACGGATCGTGAATCAGGAAGAGGCGGTGGCATCATCACATTTGTTAAAAGGAGCATAAAGCACTCCCAAATTCCAAATCCCAACAAAATTTTCGAAAGTAACACAAGAAATTGCAACAGAACACAAAAAATTCAAAATTTCTAATATATACATCCCACCAAATAATAATCCCAGCACACAAGAATTGATTCACCTCCTTAATGCTAAACACTCCTTCAACGCCAAACACTCCTGCTGGAACCAAGGACCTGCTAACAAAAAAGGAAATTACATATTTAAACTCATTCAATCAAATAATTATAATATTCATGCCCCAGACGAGCCCACCCATTACGGGTACAATAGCGCCAACACAATTCTTCATCTCAAATAACATTACTAACAGATGCAATATCTCTGTAATTCAAGCCCTCTCTTCCGACCACAACCCCATTGCATTTGAAATCCCTACTAAAAAATACCTCTCCTCACTTGACAGAAGTATAGGAGTTACAAATTGGATCAAATACTCTGAAATTCTGAATAACTCCCTACAAGGAAACCCATGCATCAACAATAAAAAAGATTTAGAACATGAAGTCTCCAAATTTACCAACTGCATCAATTCTGCTTTAAAAGAAGCGACCAATACTTTTTATGTGAACAAGCCTTTCCTCCGCTGCCTGCCGATATAAGAAATAGTATTAAAGAGAAAAACCGGATCCGTAAAAGATGGCAAAACACGAGGGAGGTTCACAACTCAAACTATGCAAAGAACTTAACTCTATGCAAAAAGAAATCAACAGAAGAATCAAGAACTCCAAAAACCAAAAATGGACCAATTTCCTAAATAACCTAGCTATAGAAGACAATTCCCTATTTGACATTTCCCGCAAATTCAAGAAACCTTATAAACTTATCCCACCTAGCCATGGACCTAGTGGAATTTTATATGCAGAAGAAGATAAAGCTAAATCTTTTGCGAACTATATGGAAGATATATTCACTCCGTACGACAATCAGTGGCGTAAATAAGGGTATGCAAGGAATGCCGTCGCATAGGGGCCAATTAAATGTCCTGCTGAACTACATTCCATTATATATATATAAAGAAGGTTTAATTCATTTCCCCTTGATGAGTTCGGAATTAGAATTTCAATAAAAGAAAATTAACTATTATTTTTATATTTTTTATCTTGTATTTTTTTTTCCCTTATGCTTTTCATTTTTATGTTTAGAATTTGTACTACTATAAATTCTTATTTTAATTTTGATATGTTTTGATTTTGTGTTAAACCCTTTTTACACGATTGTTAATATTAATATAGTTGAGGAATAGTCTTGATTTGACTCCAATTTACTTTTAACTTTAGAATCTTTAGAGTATATGTAGATAATAGAATTCGTTTTCTTTTAAGTTTTTAAGTTCCCCCTACCTATATGGTGCCGTAACGCAATTCTCTGTATGGACGCAGATAGGAGGCCCTTGGAAGCACCTGAAATAGCTAAATTCAAGTGTTTGCAAAAGTTAAAATTCCAGCATTCGACTATGAAATAATAACTTCATGACCTACCCCAGTTTAGGAATAGCAGTGAGAGGAAAATAGGAAAAGTTTCTTTGTATTCCTTAGTCTCAAACCTGAAAATTATTAAAGGCGACCCCCTAAAGGAAAGGTTTCTCTTTTTGCAATCCCAAATCAAAAAGCGGCGAAAGTGGAAATTAATTGTAACTATTTATTATAAAGTACTTATTTTATATATTAATTTGTTTCTGTATAATTCGCATTATGATCGAATAATCAGTAGACATATTTTCTAAGTATAAATCAAAGAAGTAACTAGGCAGGATTTTGGTACTTTGAAATGAACTTTGCAAGTTAAGAGAAATCGTGGTGTATTATTTGCAGTTCGTAATTTTCATAATATGTCATTACGTAGCGTTTAATTTTGTTCATATAGTGAATCTCTTACTAGCTTTTACATTAAACGCAAGTCTAAAAATCAGTCCTAATATTCAATTTGAAATTGAATTTATTAATGTGAATGATTCTTAGAATTTAATATGACATGTATTTCGTTGGTTCGCTATAAACGGTGTATAACTTTTCAAACTGTTGCCACTAAATAACCTCACCCTGTATTATTTTTAAAGAAATTAAATAAGGAAGAATCTGCATGTTTGAATGTATAGTTCTCACAATGTATGAAACGATGGTACTTGCAACTTAAACAGTCGCACCAAGAGGCAAGAAACATTTTGAATTTAGAAGCACGATTGACATTACAAAATGGAGGATCGAGTTAAGTTAAAGTTAAAGGCGGATCGATTTTTTTCCTCTGTTTTTTACATTAATAAGCTGGAGTGGAGAATCATTCGTAAGTATCAATTGATAACTCCAGAATACATGCTTTTCTTTCTTAAGCACAGAAAATCATTAACGTAAGTTGAGCAGTTGTAGCATGAAAGGACTTTGCCCCACTCCCATGTCGAAATGCTGTTCTAAGGAAACGCTAAGAATTTATGACACCACATTTGGAAAGGAGAGATTTCCCGTTCGGCTTAGGGATCTTTGAATGAATTCAAGGTCCGAAAAAAAGAAGGAAAGTTTTACGACAGGCTACGAACACACAGATGCTCAAACATTAAGCGGCCAAATATTTCAGTTAATTTCCGGCGTAAATTTAATGAAATTTTTTTTCATTAAATTTATCGAAATTCATTACTTTTTCACTCATGGGGATAGGAAATGGGAATGGATGAATATTTTTACTTGAAATAATGAGTAAATAAATATTTATCCAATTTTTCATATCAAAATTTTCAAAATATTCGCACATTGCAGATAAAATGCAGGTTAGGAATTCTTTCAAATCCCTAATCGAGAATTAAATCTGAAAGCACTGTTAAGGAATATTCTTTGATATCGCCAAGAGATGGCGTTAGGAGTCCATCTATTGGCTTACTTGACCTTTCCCCTTCTGAACACGTGACTTGAAAAAATATTCTTCTTCTTGAAGGTAGAATTTCGATGCACTGCGCAATAGAATTCGATTTAGATTCAAACTGGAACTATTCCGTTCTTGCCTTTTGAGCATTAAATATTCGATTCAGGCATTCTAGCCTACATTGTATATATGTAAATATTAAGTTTAATTAAAATTTATGGAAAACCCTCCAGGCCATGCATCTCGTCTTTTGGATTATGAGTGATTCGACTTTGATCTAGAACATTCGTTACATAATGGTGCATCGGCCGGGAAAGAATCTGATTAATTTGAAAATTTGGAATTTTTTGCCTTTTGGATTAGCTTTGTAAGCGAAGACTTCTCACGGTAAGTCTCCTTTGATAATTTATTAAAATCGAACAGAAGACACTAATTAAGAATCGAGCACATATACGTGCTTCTGTAACTCAAATTATTAAAAATGTAGATGAATATTTAAAAGAACAAAAACAAGAAGAGTTAGAAAATTGTTTGGAATTGTTAAATAGTAAAGAAACGGAACTACATGATTTAAATGAAAAAATACAAAATTTGATTGAAGATGAATCAAAATTAGATTCAGATATTAACACTTCTATGGAATATAACGATAAAATAATAATAGCGAAGTCTAAAATCAACCGTTATTTAAGGAAATACAATACTCAAAATATCAACACGAATTTAAATAATTCATCTACAGAAGTTGAAACCAAAAGACAGATTGAAGGCAATGTGAAATTGCCCAAACTCTTAATTCACAAATTTTCCGGAGACTATAACGATTGAATGAATTTTTGGAATTCATTCAAGGTCACTATTCATGACAATGTTACACTTTCGAAGATAGAAAAATTTAATTATTTGAGAACTTATTTATGTGGAAACGCAGCATCAGCCATAGAAGGTCTCTCAATCTCAGAGGCTAATTATGACTCTGCTATAGACATTCTTAAAAATAGATTCGGTCAAAGTGACCTTATTATCAATACACACATTTCTAATCTCTTAAATTTAAATCCCGTTCAAAGTTCAAGTGAAGTGACAAAATTGCGAAAACTTTATGATACAATTAACGTTCAAGTCAGAAGCCTTTTAGCATTCGGTGTGAAACCAGAAACATATTCCAACATGTTTATTCCAATTTTGATGAAAATTGTCCCGAACGATATAACTTTAGAATTTCATTGTACAAGTACTGAAAATCCTTCAATCTATGATTTAAACAAATTTCTAGACTTTCTCCGATTAGAAATAGAATCGCGAGAAAAGATTAATTCGTTATCCTTTCCACGCAAATCAAACCCGGAAATGAAAGGTATTAACAGATATCCACCGACGCCGAAACATAAACAAACTGTCACCACACATGAATTTATGGCAGCCGCGTCATCAAATGGAAACTGCATTTTTTGTTTTCAAAACCATGACTCAGAGTCCTGTTTATGCCTTACAGTTAATGAGAAGAGAGATATTTTGAAAAAACAAGCGCGTTGTTGGCTTTGTTTTTCACCTAAACACAAAATCTCACAGTGCCGGCAACGCCAAACTAAAGTTTGTAAAATTTGCAAATGTAAACATTCAGAAGCCATATGTTTTAAATCCAGTTGGATAGTTAAAAATACACCAAGTGATAAAAAGGATAGTATATTAATTTCGAAAAATGATACACAAACTAAGGAACAGAAAGAAGAAATTGTTTCGGCCGTTTCACATAATGCAAATAATACAATTCTTTTACAGACCTGCACGATAAAAGTTAAAACAGCTAAGGAAAAGGTGTTTGCCAGACTACTCTTGGATATTGGAAGTATGAAAAGTTTTTGTGCTCGCGAGTTAGCGGACAGGTTAAACCTCGAAGTCATAAGAAAAGAAAAATTGACTGTCTACACTTTTGGGAATACTTCTCCCATCCAAAAAAATTATGACGTAGTTAAATTAACTTTAGAACATAGAAGTTCTCCCGATTCTAGAATAGAAGTTGAATTATTAGTAACTGATCATATATCAGGTACAGATATTCCACCTCCTAAATCAGAAGAAATTAAGCAAAACAGACAATTAAAAAATTTGATGCTCGCAGATTTTCCAGATTGTAAAAAACCCATTGCCATTCTAATTGGTGCAGATTATTATTACAACATAGTAATGGGACACGTTAAATACTTAAGCAAAAATCTTGTTGCAGTGGAAACTATTTTCGGCTGGTGCCTACATGGACGAAAAGGTGATGATGATGTCTCTTTAGATTTCAATGTAGTTGTAGGGAAAGATTTGATTTCCAAACAAATAACAAAATTTTGGGACTTGGAAAACTCAGGACTTATTGATAAGAGGGAAAACTTCGATTCAACTGAAAATGAAGTCGTCGAATATTTCGAATCAAATATAACATATGAAAATTCTCGCTGTAAAGTTAGATTGCCTTGGAAACATGACACATCAAATCTAAATAGTAATAGGGAAATCGCAGAACAAAGATTTCATCGACTTAGAAAACAATTTAAAAAGAATCCTAATCTATTTTACGAATACAGGAACGTATTAAGACATCAGTTAAAACAAAATATTATCGAACCAGTTTCAGAAATTTCAAATGAAGAGGATGTCGTGTTTTACTTGCCACATAGGGAAGTTATACGCGAGGATCGAGCTACAAGTAAATTACGTATTGTTTATGATGCATCATCGCATGCCCCAGGATCCATTTCTTTAAATGACTGTCTACATGTTGGGCCAAATTTATACCCTGAAATATTCGAAATATTGTTAAGATTTCGGTATAATCTAATAGCCTTCACCGCAGATATAAAACAAGCCTTTTTACAGACTCTCATACATGAAAAAGATCGAGACGCAACCAGGTTTCTGTTTTCCGATTTCCCTAATGATGAAACCATTTCTCCTGACATATGTAGGTTCACTAGAGTTTTATTCGGAATAAATAGTAGTCCATTTCTATTAGCCGATACCATTAAACATCATCTGAAAAAATATAATAAACTTTATCCTACAACGGTTAACTTTTTGAATGAGAACGTATATGTAGATGATGTGATTGGAAGCCAACCAACGATCAATGAAGCATTAACTACGAGTCTAGAATCGGTCCAAATATTTAAGGAAGCAAGCATGCAGCTTCACAAATGGCATAGTAACTCGATACAATTACATGAATTGTGGGTAAAAAAGGGTATCGTTCCAGATGAAAATCCTGAAGATTTTAATAAAGAAAATTTCCCATTTAAAGTCTTAGGTATGGCATGGGATAATTCAAAGGACTTACTATATTTTGATGTTCGGAACTTATTGTCTTTCACATCTAAACCAATAGAAACAAAACGATTTCTTCTACAAGTGTTGGGTCGGATATTCGATCCGATTGGAATTTTAGGACCTTTCACTGTTAGAATAAAGTGCTTAATACAGAAGATTTGGTTGTCACAAATAGATTGGGATGAACCGTTACCTGAAGATTTGTCCTCTGAATGGAGAAAGTGGTGTGAAGAGCTACCTCAAATGGCTGAATTCTCCATCTCTCGTTACCTTTTCATGCACTCGAACATTAATGTCTAAAATCTCGAACTACATTGCTTTTCAGATGCAAGTGTCAAAGCCTATGGTACAGTCGCATATTTACGTTTCACGACAGAAAATAAAGAAATCAAAACGGCCTTTGTCTCTTCTAAAAATAGGGTAGCCCCACTAAAATCCCTTACTTTACCGAGGTTAGAATTAATGAGGGCATTGTTATCAGTTAAGTTAGTCAGCAATATTCTGAAAGCACTGAAATTGAGAATTTCGTGCTATTTTTGGACAGACTCAACAATTACTTATTTTTCGATCCAGAAACAACCCGAAGCCTTCAAACCCTTTGTCAGGAATCGTGTCGAAGAAATACAAAAATTGAGTTCACCTCAAGATTGGCATTATTGCCCAGGTGTCGACAACCCTGCAGATCTCGTATCTCGGGGAACGAAGATTTCCAAATTAATAAATGAGACCATTTGGACGCAAGGTCCCCAGTGGCTTCAACTCCCTCACGAACTTTGGCCAAGATTAGATATTAAAGAAACAATAGATGAAAACAAATTAGAATACCGAAAGAGATCCGGTGATATACATCAACTTGAATGTGCAATCGAAAAAAGTGCAGATGATCTTTTCGACATATCAAAATATAGCAAATTAGAGAAGGTGTTAAGAGTCACTGCTTGCACAACACGTTTCATTAAAAAATTAAGAAAAACTAGCGACATTCAAGGAACTCTCACAGCTGAAGAGTTGCAAGAAGCAGAAAATTTCTGGATAATATCAGAGCAAAAGAAGTTTTTTGCAGAAGAATATGAATCCCTCAAAGAAGGTAATTCGGTTGGAAAAAATTCTCCTTTGTATAATTTTCTTCCTTACATTGATGAAAAGGAAATCATGAGGTTGAGAGGAAGACTGGAATTTTCTGACTTCTCACTAGATAATAATTATCCAATAATCTTACCTAAAAATTCTCGACTAACGATTCTAATTGTATGCAAAGAACATGAGAAGATAATGCATGGAGGAATTGCTGCGACTTTAGCTAAAGTCAGATCACGCTTCTGGATTCCTAAAGGACGACAGTTAGTCAAAAAAGCATTAAAAGGTTGTATAATTTGTCAAAAATATTTAGCTAAACCAGCAGACCAGATGACAGCACCCTTACCAAAGGATAAAATCCAAGAATCGCCTCCATTTGCAGTCTGTGGAATTGATTTCGCCGGACCAGTTTACGTAAAGAGTTCTAAAGACATTCGAAAATCCTATATTGTTTTGTTCGTTTGTGCAGTAACCCGAGCTGTACACTTAGAACTTGTATCAGATATGTCAACAGAATCCTTTTTACTTGCATTTCGCAGATTTTTGAGCAGAAGAGGAAACTGCGTAATCATCTACTCTGACAACGCCAAGACCTTTAAGAGGACAAAGAAAGAACTTGAGAATTTTTCAAAAGTTTTAAAAGATGACAAATTCAAGAATTTCATTGCCAAAGAAAGAATCCATTGGAAATTTATAATCGAACGAGCCCCATGGTGGGGAGGGTTTTATGAGAGACTTGTTAGATCTGTTAAAGAATGCTTAAGAAAAATAGTAGGAAAAGCATTGTTGACTTTCGGAGAAATGTCTACACTACTTGTCGAAGTGGAGTCAGTTCTTAATTCACGACCTCTAAGTTACGTTTACAACGACAATGACGAGCCACAACCGTTGACTCCAATGCACTTCTTAAACATTGGACAAACTGATTTGAAGTGTCCTTTGACCTTTGCTAGAATCATCGTTAGCGAAACGACAAGAGAAACGCTGTTAAAAAGAAAGCGTTATCAAGAATTGCTGTTAAAACAGTTGTGGTGGAAATGGAAGCAACAATATTTATTAGATCTTACAACTGCCCATTTCTTGAAGAATCCGCAACTTCAACCAGAACTAAAAGTAGGAGATGTTGTTTTAGTCGAAGGAGATAATAAAAACAAATTCTTATGGAAACTTGGTAGAATCATAAAAATTATTCCTGGACGTGATGGTAAAGTCCGATCATTCGAATTAAAAACTGGTAATGGGACTTTAAAACGTACTGTTCAACATCTATATCCTCTTGAACTTTAGATATTTTGAACTTTAACGATTTAGTTATGCTTTTTTCCTTTTTTGTCTATTAATGATTAAATTGAATATCCTTAGTTAAGTTTGTTCAGTTAAGTGGAAAATATTTTAAAATTTAGTTCATTTATTAGTTATAACATTTATTATTTGATACATGAAGTGTATAACCTGTATTGGAATTGAAGTGTTTGACTAATTAGTATTTTTTAATATTTTTATAGAATAGTGATTTATGTACTTGATTGTATGTATAACTGAGTTAGATGAACTCTTGTCAGAGTTCAGGTGGGGAGTGTGTTAAGGAATATTCTTTGATATCGCCAAGAGATGGCGTTAGGAGTCCATCTATTGGCTTACTTGACCTTTCCCCTTCTGAACACGTGACTTGAAAAAATATTCTTCTTCTTGAAGGTAGAATTTCGATGCACTGCGCAATAGAATTCGATTTAGATTCAAACTGGAACTATTCCGTTCTTGCCTTTTGAGCATTAAATATTCGATTCAGGCATTCTAGCCTACATTGTATATATGTAAATATTAAGTTTAATTAAAATTTATGGAAAACCCTCCAGGCCATGCATCTCGTCTTTTGGATTATGAGTGATTCGACTTTGATCTAGAACATTCGTTACAAGCACAGAACTCGTTTGAGGATTTACTTGATTTGCTTTAGAAAAGAGAAGAGCTGTAGTGTTTCTTAACCTGTAAATTACCCATCTACCAAAAATTCACACTTATCTGTAAAAGATAATTCTGAAGGCATTAAATTTGTTTTGAAAGTAATATATTAATCTCTCTTCGTTTGAAAAAATATCATAAATTACAATTTTTTTTAACAGCGTGAAACATTTAAGCGTACAATTGAGTAATGCGTAATAATTTGTACGTTATTTAAACGGAATTGAATTGAATTATTATATAATAATAAAGCACTCCAGGACTATTTGCCTAAAGGGAAGAACGCCTTCATGGAGTACTTTCTAATCGTTATTTGAAATGAAATTTTACAATTTACTTTACTTTTGCTTTTAATTTACTTTCCACAGCATTCAGTGAAATCATCTACGTGATTCTACGTGAAATCATCAATAATAATATAATAATGAAAATAAAAATGGCATCATACAACTAAAAGTATATACTACTTCGTAAATTTCGATAAATTAATTACTGAAAATATTAAACATATCAATGGCAGCGTTGCCCTAATAGTTTTAAGTTGCCTTTCAACATTTGAAAGAACGCGAATTACATTGCTATTTTCACTACACAAACGAATGGAATATTTCAGAAAAGAATGCTCCCCTCGTTATTGCAATATTTCAATAATTTTTGCAAATTAAAAAATTTAATTAACACGTTTTAATAGTAAATGATGCGATTTTCACTTATAAAATCTCTTTGTACATTATTCTCTTTCATTTCGGCATCATTGCCTAACTTTTCTAAGACATAAATAGCTTCCGTTAATATATGTTCCCACACATTATATTTATTTTTTATATTTTTATCATTAATAAATTAATGATTAAGATAAAAAAATTGATACTGCTTAATTTATAACCAATGTAAAGACTGGAAATCTGAGGTCATTAATTTCTGAGACATAGGCTTTCTAAGATGCAAATAAAACATAACAATAATCATAAATATTAATGCTCCTAAAATAAATCCGCTTTTCCTAACTGATTTTTGCTTTCTGATCCACCTGGAGTACAACAAACCTATTTTCATAAATGAAGTTTTGCGCATTTCTCTACGAAGTACGCAAAACTTGTTTCATACAATTTTATTTTTACTAATTATGAAGAAACTTTCTACTTGTTTCCTAAACAAATATTTATGTTTACTACTTTTGGAATCCATTCGACAGAGTGTGAGTACTCATCTTCAAATATACGTTAGTATCAATAAGCTTAACTCTAAATTGTTAAACATTTCTGGGACCTTGAAACTTGGAAGGGAATCGTCATATTTTGCTACAGTGGGTATTTAAATTTAGATTAATTTTAAAATTTCCATTTCGTATTACACAATCAGTTTCAAAGCTCTTTGGATACATATCAATTAAATTTGTTTCTACCTGTTTATGATTTCACCGTAAACTTGCGAAGAATTTCCTAAAAATATTCGAATATCCATAATTTTCACTGTTAAATATTTAAAAATTATACATTAACTGAAATGCATTTATAGTACAGAGGAAATGTAGAAAGATATTGCAGGTGATGTTGTAAGGATCTTAAGTTTTACTAACGTTTATTTTTATTTTAAATCTTTACTATCACTTCTTATTTTCTACTTCCGGCCAGAATTAAAAGCTTTAACTTATTTATGCAAATTTGTCTGGCGAACGCCAAGTACTTAAGTTGTGGCTTTTTGCCAAGCGAGAAGAGAGGAAGGAGTTAGTCGAAGCAGGCCGCTTGCCTTAGCAGTTTTACTCGGTTGCTGGTTGCCTTCCAGGCCAGAGGTTTAATTCTCTTGATAATTTTAAACGTATTGTAGTGTTAACAGTTCTCTGTACTACATACGGCTTCCTGTTAATATACGGCCAATCTTCCACGTAGGCCCTTGTTTATTATTCCAAATTTAAGTTAGAGTTTAGTTAATATTTTTATATTCTTACGTTCAGACCACAAGTAGTTGGTCTCTGTATTCCGAAGTACGGAAATTATTGTAAAGAGTGAAAAATAAAGGGTTTCGTATACCCTTCCTGTGTATCTTGTCTACTTCCCACATTTATTGGACACAGCTTTAGTAAGCTCCCTGTTCCGAGTCAGGTTCTGGAATGTTCCCCAAGCAAGTAAGGCGGAACACTGAACCTGATAATGTATTATGTATCATTTGAATATGACAATAATAATAGTACAATTTGACTGAAGGGAAAGAGAAAAAGAAAACAAAACAAAACAAACAACAACAACAACAACAACAACAACAAAAAAAAAAAAAAAAAAAAAAAACAGATGTTTCAGCGTTTTAAAAAGGAAATGGACAATGGACATCTTTACAGTAAAGGCTTGGCTGAAAGTTTTACTGTGACTCAACTTGGGGAGACACTGGAAATTTATAGTGGAGGCGGGGTCCCTTTTTTTGTTAAACAGCTGCATTGAAGTGTAATACGCTACCTCCTCAAGTATACTTGTAAATTGGCTGATGACTCAGAACAGTAAACTGAACTTAAACTTGCTCTTATTCTAATGCCGAGTCTATGGCGAGAACAAACAAAAGTTTTTCTTTAAAATTAAATTTTAAAGTGATTTCAAATATAATTCTTCATTATAAAGGTAAGTTATTGATTTGTAATATTTAAATTAATCATAAACTAAACTCTTATAATTTAAAACTTGCTAAAACTTCAATTCAGCTAAACTTTTAATCCATTTATCTGAAAAATCCAAAATTATCACCATTACCAATGCAAATGTCTACTAATATTAATAACGTATTGTTATATTAACATGAAATATTTTTATGATAAATATGAAATATAAATATAATCTATGTTTCCATACATTAAGAAACATCATAACGGGCCAAAATTAAAAACAAAAATTTTTAAACACGTCCTGCGCTATAGTGCAGGATCGATCAACCCATCAATCGGCTCGACAATCGAAAATCAATCGACTTGAATGGAGTTCGTCAACATTTAAAAAGAATTTCTATTAATATGCAAGATATGAGAAACAAGTTTGAAGACATTATGAAAGAAGCTGAGTTTACTGCAAATAAATGGGGCATAGAAATTAAATTTGAAAAATAAAAGAGAAATAAAGAACCTAAAACACTGTCATTGTTAACAAATACGGAAATTATTAATAATGTTTCAAAAATACAGAAAACATATAAAGAAGACTTGCACTGGAAGTACAACTTTTATTATTTATAAATACTTTCAGAATAGAAATCCAAAATTTAAAATCCTTTAAGGATTTAGCTAAATTAGCAATGGTAAAATATTATGACATGATAAGCAGTTATTCGGGAGTGTGCAATTTACTTATATTGTATTTATCATTACCTGTAACCACAACAAAGAGTGAAAGGTCATTTTCACTACTGAAACTAATAAAAACGTATTTAAGAAACATATATAAGAAACAGCATGACACAAGATCGGTTGTCAAACCTTTCACTATTGAGTGTTGAAGCTGAGATAATGGACATCCAATTATTGATAAAAATTTTGCGGAAATGAAAGTTATAAGACGCAAATTTTAAAAGAAGGATTTTTTCTTTATGATGAATTTTGGCCACCAATGTTATCATTACAGTTATTGAGGGAGGAAAAAATTAGAGAAGAAGAGCAGAACGGACTGAGGAAAATGAAAAGGAAACAGTAAAAAACTTTATCATTCTTTTAGCATTTTTTATAAAAATCATGTATTCAAGTAGTTTAGTGTACCAAAAGGTTTTTTAAAAAGACAGAAAAAAACTTTACCATACATATTTTCTACAAAAATTGTATGTTCAAATAGTTTTCTTTATGAAGTTTATGATAAATATGTTTTATATTTAACAAATGTATCATTTACATTATAAAAGTTCTTATTTATTACTTGTATATTTTTGCATAAATCATGTTCGAAAGGTAGGGTACGAACTGCGCCAAATATGATATCACAGAGAACGTACTATACATTAATGTAATAGCCTTTCTGTACGTTTATCAATTATCTTGTCTGTCAGTTTATAATATAACTCATTATTTATAAGTTTGCTAACTTAAGCGAAAAAACTTAGATAGGCGCAGATTTTACATAAAAATTTAAAACATTAGTATGTAAAACTTCTTGGATTTTTTATAAAAATCTCCGCAAATCTAGGCTTTCTACCTTTTCTTAATGCTATACATCGACATGTTCCTTTTTTTATATAGACTTATTCATTTATTATCAGTATGCATCTCAGTGAAAGGAGAGAAAAATCTGTCTCTCGCACTCGCACAAAAAGTCTTAAGTAACTGAATTAAAATCATCTGACGTCAAATACCCAGACTAAAGCAAATTTTCACTTCACCAGTTGGTCAAGGGAAATTATTTTCCTTTATATTCTTTCTTCATGTTACGTACCTTTCAACTGGTTCCCTAAGAACGTGCTTTTATTTTTTAACAATTAATCCAGATGTGATAAAAATCAAACATTGGCAACAATCAAACAAACAATAAAAAACAATGGCTCCTGGAATCTTTGATTTTTTTTTTTTTTTTGTAAAACTTTTCGCTTTTTTTAAGCACATTAAATTTACTGGGAAAGGAGCCCAGGAAATTTTTTTGCATAGGGGCCCAAGAGTTCTTTGCCAACACCATCAGCTCCTTACAAACGAAGAAAGCCCCAGGGCACGATGGCATCTCGACCAAAGCACTGAAACATCTTCCGATCAACGCTCTTACCCGCCTAACTAAGATAATCAACAACATTATCAAATCTGCCCATTTTCCTAACTCATGGAAGCAAGCTATAATAATTGTTTTTGCTAAACCGCCACAAAATTCGAACTTCCCACAGAACTATCGCCCTATCAGCTTACTTAGCCATCTGTCTAAAGTAACTGAGAAAATTCTACTTTTCCACATCCAAAAAATTCATCCTTCCATGAATTTTCTCCCAGAAGAACAATTCGGTTTTCGTAGTCATCATAGAACTTGCCACCACAAACTTCTTAGAGTTATCAACATTATCACTGAAGGCTACAACTGCAAGTTTCCGACCAGTGCTATATTCCTAGATATCGCGAAAACTTTTGACAGGGTATGGCACCGAGGCCTTATTTACAAACTAATCACTCTCAATTTTCTAGATCATTTTATTCGCTTAACAGCCTCTTTTCTCAGCAACAGAACATTCAGAATCAAAATCAGTACTGCTTACTCAACTACCAGAGTAATAAATGCTGGTGTCCCACAGGGGTCGGCAATTTCGCCGTACCTTTTTAATATTTATACACAAGACATCCCTAAAGACCCTTCTGTTCATCTTGCACTCTTTGCCGATGACACCGCCAATACTTACTAAAGCCTGCACAGTTATCGCTGTAAGAAATCAACTCCAAAACTATCTCATAAAACTGGAAAACTAGCTCACCCTTTGGAGGACTAAAATTGACACTGATAATACCAAGGCAATAATTTTCCGTAAGGGAAACATGAAATACTATCCTCCACCCCCTGAAATATTTGACGAAGAAATAGACTGGATTAATGAAACCAAATACCTTGGAGTCCCCCTTGATCAAAAACTTGCCTTCAGAACCCACTTCCGCTCAGTAGTGCAAAAATTTAAAATCACTACAGCTACTATGCGACTTCTTCTTGCTAGAAGAAGCAACTTATCTACTACAAACAAATTAATTTTATACCGCTCCATACTTCGTCCAGCCCTCCTTTATGCAGCTCCGATCTAGGGACATGCAGCTAAAACCTATATTAAACAATTACAAATTCTGCAAAATAATATTTTACGAGAAATTATCAGTGCTCCTTGGTATATTCCAAACATCTATATTCACAGAGACTTACAAATCGACCTTATTCAAGAATATATTAAACGATTAGCGGTCAACTTCTTTTATTCATTACAAACCCACAGTAATAGTCTTATTAGCACTCTCAGACACTCCCCGCATCCCAGTGAAAAACATCGGCACCCAATGTGACATCTTACCCACATAAGAATTACAACCTTAATTGACTCATAGACCCGGAGCAGTTCTCCGGCACTTAATTTAATTTTATCTACTGTTTTAAGTACTGCTTTTTTGCATTTCCATAGCTATTTAATGTTTGCATACCTTCACCGTACATATGCAACTCTTAAAAGCACATGCTCATGTGTCGCCATCTATCTTGCAGATTAAGAATCACTAATTTATCTCACCAACACTTTGTACAGTAAGACCCCGCTTAACGCGGGGGATACGTTCCATCAAAGTAGAGCGTAATGCGAAACAGCGCTAAACGAGGCTATCTTTACATGTAAATATTGGGGTTAGGGGAAGATGGCTAGGAAATTGGTTAGGTATTAAATTTAAAAAGTATGTTTTTTTAATAAAAATAAAACCAAACATTTATTTCTTAAAGCCCAAATTAATACCACATTATTATTTCTTGCAAAAATAAAAACAAAATATAAATAACAAAACGAATATTCTTAAAAAAAAAACAAATAAAATTCTCAGTCAGTCATATTTAGTTAGCCTTCCGCGTTTTCAGTGTTCTGCCTTTTTGTGACAAAAGCATCTAATGTTGTTTGCCTTTTTCTTTTGCGTTGTTCTCTTAAAAGTTCTTCATAAACGGATTGAGCATCTCTAACACCACGCCTTACTTTTGAGCTCCTGTCAAAATTCGAATCATTTTCAATGAATTATTGATCCATTATTTCAGTTATGGTAGACAAACTCCTTTTTACAAACGCCATCGAAAGTTCTTTTTGCTCTTCTTCTGAATCACTGCTGTCAACATTTTTGTTTTCTTCTTGTTCAGTTAATTCCTTGAGCTCATCATTAGAAAGACTAGCCGCTGCTTCTTGAATTATTTCTTCGACATCTTCCACATTTACCCCTTCAAAATATGTCTGTACAATACCGCACCAAACAAGAAATACAAGTACACTCTTTCGGATATGTATTTGAAACCTATCGCTGCATAATATTTCGTGGAATCCCCGGGTTGAAATAAAAGAGCGCTAAACCAAAACAGCGCTAAACGAAACAGCGTTAAGCGGGGTCTTACTGTATGTTACAATATATCTTATTTTAATACTTAGTTCAGAATGCATTAAAATTAGGCCAACTTATTTCAGTCCAGGATCCCTTTACTTCACATTATTGTATTGTACCTTGATAACTCTCTTTTTATTATATCAAATTAATGTACTCAGGATTTCAACCAAGTTTAAACTTTAAAATTTTTCCCCACCAATGCCTGTCGAGCAAGAAAATGCACTCTCTTTCCAGGACTCCCATTGGATCACATGACCAGTAGCTCCTCCCACCCAGCCATGGACCTGCCCTGTTACCCGTTTCCCACTCATTTGAGCGCCGGACGTCGAAGCAGTAACTGTTACGCTTATCTCTCTTGACGGACGTTCTGACTTTACGATTTGTATATACGCAAGGCTCACGAATTGACTATCGTACGAAATTGCTTATCTTTACTTATGCCATGATACAACAATCACTGAACTCTCTTGAGGAAAAATTATTCTTCCTCTGTTATACTCTCCAATATGTTATGCCAGGAAAGATATGCCTATCTACAATGAATTCTGCACAGGATATGGCTGTCCCAGCCTAGGAGCCTGCTGAAGTGCTCAGCACCTGAGCCTCACGCTAAACTGACTCTGCGGTTTACCACCCGCGGCTACATTTTATAACGACACTGAACTTACCCCCCTTTTTTTTCGCCGCTGCTAGCGCGGACCTGACTCTTTTTCCGCCTCCCACACTTCCTTCCACACTACTCTTTCTCTTCCTACCTGATTCTGATCAGAAGTCGAGTAAAAAGAGGTTTCTACATCTTGACACTCGAGAATAAAATACGATCTGCATGTATGTGTGTGTGAAGGGCAAGACAGAACTTTGGCTTGCACTTGTAAACAGTATCAAGTATATAGTCTGAAAGTGCATTCCTTTATGTAATTGCATAATTTGACTGTTTCTGTAATAAGAAAATTTCATTCAGATAAAATTAATTTTAATGTTATGATACGAAATGCCGAATACTGTAGGTACTATCGTAACCATCACATAACCTTTCACATTGGATTTTGCCTTATCACTGTAAAATATATTGTATTATGAAGATTAAATCAAAGCAAATTACTTTGTTAGAGATGTGAATGTTCTAACTGAATTTTCTTTTTATCACTTATTATTTATTTTCGCTTTGAAAACACATTCATATTTAACAAATAATTATCTCCGTTGAAAATTTTTTGTTTGCTTAAAAACTATATTTGTCAAAATAATGTAATAAAAACTCACTACTGTAGTTCATCGTAGATCAGTATGACAGCGAATTGAGAATGTTTTATAGTTTGTAATAGATGCAACTAAATAGCACACAGAAAAAGTATTTCAATTAAAAAAATTCTCCATATTAATTCAATAGCAAAATTATTTCTATTTCAGTGAGAAATCCACTTTCAATGCTTATATAACAGAGAAATGTAACATAAGCATTTTGGAAACTTTAAAATATAAGCTAAAGGTTTACTATACAGTTTTATGTAAGAAACGTAATAATTTTTACTTTCATTCCTTTTAAATCGGCATATTCTTTTCCAATAGATAACTAAAATTCTGGCAAGTTAGAGACTTAATTTTAACACACAGTATTCCGTCACTTAAAATATCAATTAATTGTTCTTTTTCATTTAGAGATACATTGGAATTGAAAATACCAAAGGAAAATGGGTCACGGATCCAACCTAATCCCTTATTTGGAAATTTTTCAAAACGTTTTCTATCAATTTTATCATATGTTGTTTTAAACAAGAAATCGGTATTATTTTATTTAGTAAATTCTGAAAAACATGTTTCTGGTCAATTTTTTCTTGCGAAAATATTAGCTTAGTTTTAAAAGCTTCAATATTGGTGCTCAGTATTAAAATGTTTAGGTTTTTAGAAAACGTCTACTGTGTAACTGAGTTTTCCTAACCGATGATTATTAAAGAATAAACTTGCTGATGTATATTTCTTTTCTTTCAAAAATATATAAACTGTATTTCTCAAATCAAAAATATGTCGCAGTATTTTTCTGTGTGAAAGCCAACTGACTTTGGTAATAATGTCTCATACACAGAACTTATCTCATGACAGCGCATTTAAAAGAGACGACTGTTTAGGATCTTGCCTTTTAATGTTATTAATTGCAGTAATAATTGCAATATCTTGTGCAATTCTTCAGCAATGTATTTTGCAAGAAGAGGTTGTCTATGTGTCATACAATGGTTGAATAATATTATGGGGAGAAATTTTCATTATTAATTCTCTTAATCCTTTATAATTGCCTGTTAATGTTACTTCATCAGTACAAACTACGACACAGTGTGTCTGGGTAAGATTATTCTTTTCAAAATATCCGTTAATAATTTCAAATATTTTCTCTCCACTGGAGAGAACTGGAAAAGCAACTGGAGAGTCTCCAGTTGCTTTTCCTTACCAAATATTACAACATAAAAAATATTCTACTGTGTCATCTTCAAAAACATATCTCAGATAAACAATGAATTGAGAGATTTTAGTAATGTTGGCAGTTTCATCAAGTTGTATAGTAAAGACAGAATTTTGTATTTACTGCCAACTTTTAGGCGTTACGAAAAATTGGTTCTAAATTTCTTTCTTTATATATTTACTGATCAATTTTTAGCAACATAATGCTACATAAAATATACATGTATGTACAAAATAACTAAATAAATTGTAAAGGAAGCCAGAATAAAAAATATCCTGTTATGTTCGCTTATATAGCAACTATGAAATCTTAAAAGTAGTATGAAATTTATAATGAAAAAAAAATAAATAAATGAAAGTAAATAAAATTTGAATTATAGAATGTACTTTATAAAATTAATAACAAGTGGTTAAAAATATATATTTTAATTACTTAAAACATGGAAGTTATTTGGCAGAGATTGTTGGATATAAATTTACTACTTCAAATTTTCAGATTACTATTGTTCACATTTAAAGTCTCAACTTGCAGTCTTAATCCATATAACAACCACTGCAAAAATCACCCGTTATCATATTTCAAAGATCAGCAGCATACATTTTTTTTTTTTTTTTAAATCTTGCATTATACTATAGATTGGCTTTTGAGAGTCAAGTTGATACAAATAAGATGAACTGTTTTTATGATTTTAGACTAGAAGTTTATTCCAGTAAAGTGCAGAATCGCCCACTTTTCTACAAGAGTAAGAAGAATTGGATTTTTGTTAATTTTCTTTTAGATCGATGTGTACATGGATAAAGTCAAGGGAGTGTGCAATGCCATATTTGTGCAATTCTGAGATTTTTTTTTACGTGAAAATAGGTCGATGTGTACATGGATACCGAGTATGTGCAATTCTTAAAAATGCGCCAAGCAGTGGATGATACTGTTTCCCCGTTTATTCTTCCATTCACTTACTTTCCTACAGTAATTCGTTTTTATATGCTAGACTATCCAAAATTTCAAGTGCTTTCTGGATATTTTTAGTTGAGTTTTTACTCCATTTACATCAGTATTTACAGTATTTGTTTCAGTATTTACATCGTCAAAAGTTCACAGACACATACTTGAAGTTAATTTACAGCTAAACAAAGGAACTGGAAAAAAGTACTTATTCGGAGACTGCATTTCTTTTTCTTTCATGAAAATCAAAGTTCATTACACAAACATGCAAACACACTGCACAAACATGTATGGAAATTCTTAACACATTTAAAAATCCTGAGAATTACGCTAAATAAATCAGAAAATATTTTATCGTATAACAAATGAATAAAGTAGTTAAGCTTTTCTCAAACAGAACATAATACTACAGCTACGAAGATTTTTAATGTTATAAAGTTAGGTAATTTAATAAATTTCAGTTTTTCACCAAAGCGATGAAGTATTTTAATAATTATGAAGTTCCTTGTATATATTTATAGATAAACTTTATTGCTGTTTTAAGCAATTAAACAACCGTGCAAGTTATTTTAATAATTTTGAAATATATACACTAAAAGAAACATTAAAATGGGTAAAAGTTTACAATTGGGTGCCCCTTGTTTATCGGCTGTTATGCCATCCATTGCTCGCCGAAAGAGCGCGCTCCTGCTATTCGTAAAAAGCTAAAAATAATTTATTTCTTCTTTTAAATGAATGAAGTTTTTTGTGATTGTGTTTCAGAGATGTGGCAACACGCGATATTTTTTATTGTATAATTGTGTTCTAAAGATATAAGTGAGTGGTGTTTCCAGTTTGTACGTTGGAGAAAAAGTAAAATATTTATGATATTTATTGTGTAGAGTTTTGATTTTCAGCCCATTCCACAAAGAGGTGAACATAACATTTTTGGTGTCAGGAAGTGGAGTAAAGTGAAAATGTGGTAGTAATAATGTGCATCAAAAAATTTTGTGAGAAAAAATAATGTGGTGATATGGGAATATGTGTTGCGCGGAAATCAACAGTGAAGATGATGGTTCCCTTGTGTAGATTATGGTGAGTAGTTATTTCGATTTGTTGTAATAATGTTTAGTGTTAAATTCTGTTTATTATTGTTGTGTATTGAGGTGTTCCTACTTGATAATTTGAGTTAATAGTGTCTGTGTTGAGTTTGTTTGTTTTGTACCTCCTACCACACTACTCCTTTTCCTACTCCTTCCAGATTCTTATCAGAAGTCGAGTAAAAAGATGTTTCTACATCTTGACACTCGATAATAAAATATGATCTCTGTGTGTATGTTCGTTGTGTTCGTTTTTGTGCTTATTGTGTTCTAGTTGTTAATTCAGGGTTGTTGTATTTTTCTTTGAATTAAGATGAGTCTAAAGTCGCTTAAGTCATTAAAAAAAGACGAGTTGACGCTCGTGGCGGAGTAGTTGGGATTGGTAATTACGAGCGGGGCGAAAATTGTTACTTTGAAAACTTTAAAGTAGAAAGTTTAGAAGTTTATGCAAATGATTCTGAATTTGTGCAAAATGTTATTGATAATATTCTAGAGGAAAAGAAAATACAAATTGAGAAACAAAAATCAGAAAACGAAATTAGATTAGAGAAAATACAAATTGAAAAACAAAAATCGGAATACGAAATTAGATTAGAGTTAGAGAAAATAAAACTTTCTCAGTTAGAGGCGGAATTAGCTTTAGTTAACAAAAGTGAAGACTTGCTACAAAATCCAAATGTTGAGACGGACACCTCAAATCGAAATATGGAAAATTTAATTAAAAGTGTAAAAATATTAACAATTTCTGTACCTACTAAAGCAGAATCCTTTAATCTCCTTTTCCAGTCAATTGAAAGGGCTTTTAGGACAAAACAAGTACCCGAAGACTTAAAAGTAGAAATCCTATTAAATATTTTGGGAGAGAAGGTCACTAATTTAATGGTATATGTGAAGGAAGAAGATATTAATAATTACGATAAACTACTAAATTAATACTTACGATAAGTCCACAATTTTAAAGGAATTTCAGCTAACTCCTCAAGAGTGTTTAAATCATTTTCGTTCTACGCAAAAATTGTCATCTGAGAATTTTGTACACTTTGCATAAAATTTAAGTGCAAATTTTGAATATTATTGTCAGTTGAGAAATGTAAAAGATTTTAAATCGTTATGTGATCCTATGGTTTCGGATAAAATATTCAGTGAACTTGATCGCGAATTAAAGACCCATATAGCAGTTAAACAGGGAGAGGCATTGTTCGAACCCCAAACTTTAGGTCGTGAATGCGATATTTTTTGTCATCACAAGGTAAACAGAAACCAGAACCCCTTTTGGCAAAATCATTTACAGGTAACGATAATAAAAGAGGCGATGGAAATAATGTTAATAAACTTCGGAATTATAATTACAAAAATATATCTAAATGTATCTGGAGCAAATGTTTAAATATGTATTTTGTGTAAAACTTATAAGATATTTCTCCAGTTTTCCTAGCGTGCTTTCGTGGTGTAGTGGTTCTGCACGCTGGGCCAGTATTCAGAGGTCAGTGGTTCGATTCCCGGTGAAGGCGGTTGCTAATTTTTCATCTGGTCTGCCTCCAAATAAACCTAATGTCTCTACAGTGGCACCCGAACTAAAAGGGTGATTGATGGATGACTCTTCACACCCAGGATTTGGCGACTGGGTACCTTAAAAACCCCAGTCGCCCTTTGATAGGGGGAGTATATAAGGTATTTCTCCAGTTTTCCGAGCGCGCTTCGGGGTGTAGTGGTTCTGCACCCTGGGCCGGTATCCAGAGGGCCGTGGTTCGATTCCCGGTGAAGGTGGTTGCTAATTTTTCATCTGATCTGCCTCCAAATAAACCTAATGTCTCTACAAACTAGTCTAAACCACTCGATACAAAATTGTCCTAATTTTAAAAGGCTTTCAGTAAATGAGCGTTTTGAAATTATTAAGCAAAATAACCTTTGTTTTAAATGTTTTTCTTCGGAGAGTAATGCAAAAAAGTGTGAAATTGTTTCTGGACAAACAAAATGGAGTTAAACAAAAGAGTTATTGAGGAATATGAGAGAGATGAGCATGAGTATTTTATGCCTCATAGAGCAGTTGCTAGAGAAGATAAAGAAACAACCAAAGTTCGTATAGTCTTTAACTGTAGTTCAAAATCTAAAGATAATCTTTCTTTAAACGATTGTTTGGAAATTGGCCAAAATTTAAACCCAAATAGTCTTGATGTGATTCTAAAATTTCGTAATTATAAAATAGTGTTTAATGGTGATATAGAGGAGGCTTTCTTAATGATAAAAATTTCTGAAAGAGATAGATAATTCTTAAAATTTCTTTGGTGTTCCGATAACCCTGGTGAAGAATATAAATTTATGAGAATGAAAAGACTACCCTTTGGATGTAAAAGTTCCCCTTTCATTTTGAGTGCTATGATAACGCATCATATAAAAAATATAAGAAAAGTAAACCGAAGTCATTTGAAATGTTAAATTCATCACTTTACGTAGACGATTTATATTTTGGTGGATACAGTGTTTCTGTTTGCCAGGTGAAACTAGTCGATATTTCCGTGACGTCAAAAATTCGAAAAGGTTTGGGTTTGGAAATACGCCGCCTGGCGTGTGCTATCCTTGGGAAGGGGACAGTGTTACGGTTTTCATATTTAGGTTGCTATTTTTTTTAGTAGAATTGCAAATAAAATTGTTTTATTTCGCCCATGCAATGCGTGACGAGTTTTAAGTGAAAGCTACGCCGAAAAAGTAAAAATACAGGAGCACACGCATTTAATAAACACATATCTCGTAATTGTTTCTGGTTTCCAGAAACCTGGAGAAAATACCAGAAGCTTCTCGTGACTGATTAAAAAGCCGGACAGAAACTTCTCAGTTCAGTTGTTTACTAAGTTGTTGTGATTTTAGCTGCTGTAATTTTGAGATCGGATTAGCTTTCTCTGCGCTTTGAATAGTGTTCTATTTAACGTTTTTAGTAGTTTAATAACTACTGTGTGATATTGTACGACTATCTGTGAGGAAAATTTTCAGCATTTGTTTTATTTCTTGTGATTAGAATACATTTTATTAACTTTTCATCAGACTTTGCATTCTGTCGTGAACATTGTGAGTTTAAGAGAAAATAATGAGCGGTTTGTTAAAATTTAGATCAGATGAAAGATCTTTTAATATATAGCATTTTAATACTATTTAGCACAGTGTAATAAGTTCATTTTACAGTACGCAACATCCTCAAAAATGATCGTTACAACGCAGTTCAATCATCCATCTTTAGAACAACAATCTCTCTCGTTGCCATTCAGTAACAGAGAAACTTACCTCTCATGGAGTTCGATAGTGGCGCGACATTCTCCCCACCTTGAGTTTGGAGATACAAACTCAAAACAGTAAAATAATGATAATACATACATACAATTTTGAGATAACAATAACGTGCATAATAATAATAGAAATATTTCAAAATATTAGAATGCAAATTGAAATCAATATTTTAGAGTTCAAACACAGAAAGTTCAAAAGTTTGTTTAGAAGTTTATAAATCCAGTCTTTTAACTGTTTTTATTTTTCGTCCTGAGCGAGACACGCGAACAGTTTCATTAGAGTCAGTATTAAGCTCAGGATTTTCAGCTACCACTTCCGGAACCTTCTGAGGTTCCGATACGACTTGCTCGTAATTTGGGGTCAATTCCAAAGGATACAGTCGTTGGATTGGTCTTAATATGTTTCCCTTTTCAGTTCGCAGTTTCACAAGTCTGATGATTCCATCTTTTCCTGGAAAGAGTTCCAGTACTCTCCTTAGCAGCCAATGGAGCCTTTTTTTATCATCTGTACCAATTAACACTATGTCACCTACATTTATTTTATCTTCTCTTTTGTTAACTGAAGAACGAAGGAAACCCAGATACTCCCTTTTAAACCTTCGTTTTAGATTTTCACGAACCTTTTGAATATGTCTCCATCTCAAAACAATATTAGTCTTTTCAATTTGATCCAAATCAGGAACATCATTTAATGGAATGTCCTGAAGAAACATTGAGGGGGTCAAGGTCTTCAGATCTTGTTCCTCGGATAGGTAAGTTAACGGTCTGCTGTTCATGATAGATTCGCTTTCACAGACGAGAGTCTGCAATTCCTCGTAAGACAAACAGAAGCGTCCAAGATTTTTTCTCAAAAGATCTTTCAAAATCCCAATCAAGCGTTCCCAGAAGCCTCCCCACCATGAAGAGGAGGGTGGGTTAAACTTCCAACGCATTTCGTTGAATCTAAATTCACTTTCAATTGTAGTCCAATCTAATTGTTTCAGAGCATTATTTAGTCCTGTAAAATTAGTACCATTGTCTGAATACATCACAGAAATTCGTCCTCTTCTGGCTATAAACCTACGCATAGCTTGGATGAAGTCATTGGTACTCAGTGAAAATATTAGCTCAAGATGGACAGCTCTAAATACGGCGCAAGTAAAAAATACTATCCACACCTTTTGTTTAGATTTAGTCAACAGAGGTCCAGCTATATCTACACCTGATACTTGAAAAACTGCTTCTACTTCTGTTCGGTTGTTTGGAAGAGGCGGAAAAGGTACCTCAAGATGTTTTACCTTTTGCCTTGTACATGTTAAGCATTCTTTGATAACACTCCGGACAGTTCTTTTCCCTTTCACTATCCAAAATCTTTCCCGTAAAATAGTCAGTAGAGTTAATGTTCCAGCATGCTTGTTAGCAATATGTTCTTGGGCTATAAATCTTCTCATTGCCAGGTGTTTCGATGGTAGAATTATTGGAGAAATAAAATCTTTCGATTCTTCCTCATTTATCAATCTGGACTTCAGTTGTAAAATTCCTTCTTCATCTTCAAATATTAGACCTTTCAAATTTTTTCGTGTTTCTTCATTAGAGTAACATTCCTTTTGTATTACACGGAAAATAGTCCTTTGTGCATTTAACAATTCTTCATTTTGAAGTTCCTTACATTTTCTTAAGTCCTTGGCCTTTGGTTGAAAACGCAGTATCCAAGCCATAACCCTAATCATCTTTGAAAATCTAGAGAATCTTCTGGCTAACTGTAATGAAATTGACTCTAGTTCTGTGTTACTAGCAGAGATGACTGACTTTCGTTTCTCTATCTCTACTTCTTTTTCGTTAATATTTACAGCTGACTTTGGCCACTGCTCCTTCGGATTCTTCAACCAAGCTGGCCCTTGCCACCACTTGCGTTTCTGAAGTTGCCTAGGTCCACAACCTCTTGGCAAAATGTCTGCTGGATTCTGGTCAGTTGAAATATGGAACCAATCTTCCGAAATTGTCAATTTTCTAATTTCACTTATTCTGTTTGTAACGAATACCGACCACTGTTCTCGACGAGTTATCCACACAAGAACTGTGGAAGAATCTGTCCAAAAGTAAGTCTTGATGTTGGGAAGTTTTAGAGCTTGCTTCACAGAACTAAACAGCCTAGCACCTATGGTAGCAGCCATTAGTTCAAGTCGTGGTATAGTAATAGTCTTCGTTGGAGTTATTCGTGATTTGACTTGAAGTAATTGAACAGTCACTGAACCCATACTGGATTCACTTCTTAAGAAAATGCATGCCGCATAAGCTGTCTTGCTGGCATCGACAAAAGTATGGATACTTAAATTGGATTCCTTCATCACACCTAACCATCTTGGAATTTTTATATTTTTGAGGTATTTCAGTTGTTTTCCCCATTTGAAAAAATTCTTCTTTATTTCATCATTCACTTCATCATCCCATGATTCTTTGCTCTTCCAAGCGGCCTGCAGCAAAATCTTAGGCTGAATCATAACAGGTGCAAGGAAACCTATGGGATCAAATACTCGACTAACTAGTGAAAGCATTTTCCTTTTAGTTACTTTTTCTCTTTCATCAAATTTCAAAAATTCGGTGTCTATTTCTAAGGTATCTAAATCTTTGTCCCAAACCAGTCCTAATACCGGTGATGTTTTACTTTCTGAAAATGCAGGAATGCCAGAACTTTCCCATCCTCTGAGATCAAACATTCCTTCTTTCATTACATTAGTTGCAGATTCTATGAATATTTCTAGTTCGTCATTATTTTGTACACTAGTTACGCAATTATCGACATAAAAACTATCTTGTAATTTTTTAAGAAATTCTTCAGAATATTTTTCTTTCCACGTTTCTTTGGATAAATGATGGTCAATAACCGCCATCAGCAAAAATGGACTACAAGTAATGCCAAATACCACACGGGTGTGACGAAATGTCTTCACTCTACCATCATCACCATACCAAAGAAATCGTAAAAAATCTCGATCTCTTTCATTTAGAGATATCTGTAAAAAAGCTCGTCTGATGTCTGAAATCACACCAATTTCATGTAAGCGAAATCTTGCTAGAATAGACGGAATAGTTTCAATCAAATTAATTCCAGTCTCTAAGCAATCATTTAGAGATGGCTGATTAGAAAGCTTTGCCGAAGCATCAAAAACGGGTCTAATTTTCATGGAAGATAGTGAGGACGTTTCCTTAATGACTGGACGATGTGGGAAGTAATGAACAACGGGTAAAGACAACTCCTTTTGGGGAACTTCTTCAATCACTCCTTCCTGCAGCCATTCATTAAAGACTTCATGATACCTTTCACGATATCCGATTTTTTCCAACTTCTTCGTAGTAGATTCGAGTCTTTTCAAAGATAGGTCATAATTGCCAGGTAAGACTGCATGCTCAATCTTCCAAGGCATATCAACCTCGTATCTACCATTTTCTAATTGACGAACTGTTTCTTGGAAATGAACCATAATAGCTCTTCTTGACTCTTCTTTAGTTTTTTGTTCAACAGGATCTCGGATACCCAATAATTCTAAGTCCCACAACGATGAAATAGGCAGGTCTTCTTGAGATAACATAGAAACTATAGTCATATTTACATTGTGCTGATGTTCGGATTGAGGTACTTTACCCATCAAAGTCCAACCCAATTTTGTTTCTATAGCCACTAAACCTGTTCTTAGTTCTTCTCGTTTGCCAGTAAATAACTTCCCTGCAACATCTGCCCCTAACAGTATTTCAATAGGGCCTGGATTCCCTTGGGTATCGGTTAAGCGTATTCCCTTATTTCCTAATTCGCGAATCCAAAAACCGTATCTTATGCTTGAAATATCATTACAAATAACATCATGGTCTACAGCATCTAATTTACACGAATATTTACCATCAAGGCTACTCAAATAAATCTTGTAACATTGATGTTTATAAATTTCAGTTTTCTTTCCACCAAATAAAGAGTGACTAAATTCTTCCTCCAATTGCAAGTCAAAACCCATTTCTTCTGCAGTAGACTTTAAAACAACTTTTTGAGCTACCCGTATCAATCATTAATCTAACTTTACGCCTTTTATTCTTACCCTCTATGTTCACAACTAGGGTCTGAAGGAAAACTTCATTCGTAGCACGTGAATGCAAAGAATCGATTGTTTTCTCTTTTTTCTCATCATTTTCCTGGTTATGCATTTCACTAGACTTGTTACATTGAAGACTAGGACAAAAAAATTTCAAATGCCTTTTTGAACAAATCTGACACTTAACACTTGATCGACACTGGTTACTGAGGTGACCTTTAACCAAGCATATTCTGCATAAACCTTTCTTTTTTATCGCAGACATTTTTTCATCTAACGGAATATAAAACGCCTTTTTACAATTACGCGTTTCATGATCTTTTAAACAAAACGAACAAGAAGGTATTGCTTCATGATTCATCAAATCCGACGCGGAAGGAATATTTTGGCTAGTTGCCAAGTGCTTACGATCAGACTTCGAAAAAATATCCGCTCTGCTTAATTTTATTTTTTCTTCTGACTGAACTTCGCTTTTCAGAAATTCAATTATTGCATCAAGACTCGAAATGTTTCGTTCAGATTCAGTAATTTTTCGTTGTCTTTCAAACGATCGCAATACGTGAATAGGAATAGCACTTTCCACAAGAGGATAAAAAATTGTTCTACACTGATCAGTCGTTACACCAAGACTGCTCAGGGCTCTAAGTTGTGTTGAAAGTTTGTTATACAAACTACTCACAGAATCCTGCTTCCTTTTCGCTGCGTTATCCAAAACAAGTTTTATTAACTCTCGAACATAAAAATCAATTAAAAGTTCTTTACGGCCATATCTCTCAGTAAGGCTTTCTATAGCCAAAGGATAATTTTCGTTCGTTACCGGAAAAGATTCTACAATATCGCTAGCTTCTGATTTAATTTTTGTTGACTGTATCAAATAATGGAATTTGTCTGCATTCGTTAAATTATTATTTTCATGTATGTTTTTAAACTGATTCCAAAACGTAAGCCAATTTTTTAAATCACCCGCGAACTTATAAAGTTCTACTTTCGGTAGGCGTTGGCACAAAGTTTTACATGTATTTTCATCAGTAACTAATTTCTGACTACTCTCTGACGATGTATTTTGGATTTCGTTTAATTTACTCTTAATATTATCTAGAAATCGTTCCGATTTTAACTGTATCCTAACAGCCTTCTCTCGATAGTCCTCTGTTATTTCAAATTCTGTTTCGAATTCTTTATCATCAGTTATAGTATCTAAATAAGCACTGTGCGTCAATTCTAATGTTTCTGCCTTTTTCTTGAACAAATAAAAACACATTTCTGCTTCTTCATAATCAACATTATCATCATTTAAAAGTTCATCTAGTCTTTTATATGCTTTAGTAAAAGCTGAACGTTGCTCAGTTTTGTTTCTTTTCATCACTTCCATTTTGTCATAAAAGTTTAAAATATTCAGATAAAAATTAGGCAAGAAAAGTATTTTAAACTTCAGTAAAACAATAATCAATAACTTCAAAACGGAAGTATAAGGTAATCAACTTACCCTATCTATTCTTTCATCCAACATGTTTCCAACAAACACGCCCACCCGGGGGCGCCAGAAATGTCGTGAACATTGTGAGTTTAAGAGAAAATAATGAGCGGTTTGTTAAAATTTAGATCAGATGAAAGATCTTTTAATATATAGCATTTTAATACTATTTAGCACAGTGTAATAAGTTCATTTTACAGTACGCAACATCCTCAAAAATGATCGTTACAACGCAGTTCAATCATCCATCTTTAGAACAACAATCTCTCTCGTTGCCATTCCGTAACAGAGAAACTTACCTCTCATGGAGTTCGATAGTGGCGCGACACATTCAGTCTATTACGAACCCGTACGCATGCAACAATATATATCAAATTCAGTTAACATTGAGGAGCTAAATTTTGGGCAGTTAATTTTTCAAAAAGTACTTGTGCGATTTTTACAAAACTTGGCATAATTTGAGTCATAGAATCAAAGATTGAACACAATTGGCATGTCATTTCAGAAAACGTCAAAATACCTATACTAGACACAATGCTATATGTAAACTCGAGCGTACATAAGCTAAGTCGCTTTTTCGAGACATGAATAACGCAATTTGAATTTCGTCAATCGGCCCAGTAGAACTGGAGACATAGAACTGTCCTTTTTTTTTCGCAGTATACCTGAATATTCTGGAAAACTGGCTATAACTCATAGATGGGAACATGGTTTTATTTTCTAACAACACGGCCTCCACAAAATTGACATCAGGAAGTTTGGGATTACATCAGTGATGCCTATTTTATGGATTAACCGGCTTTGGGGCCCACAGATAGCTTCTGCAAATAGTCACTTTGCTTACTGTGTCCCACAGTATGTGGACTCTTTCTGTGGGGTTTCATCAAGGACAATATTTATGCCCCTTCACTTTCCTCAACACTGTCAGAATTGAGAAGGCACTGCATTATTACCAACATGAAAGACATGCTCCAAAGGAGAAAACTGCCTGGAATTTGCTGTGTCACATGTAAAACAGACGTAGAATAGAATGCATTTGAGATAACATGTTTCTTTTCTCCTATTATTTAAAAATAGGGTCATGCAGTTTTGTTTAAAATTGTAACATAATGTTAATTTATAAAATAAAACAAAGAAAAATAAAATTTCCAATAATTTGTAAAAATGACAAAAATTAATTCGAATACAATTGTTGCATTTTCGCAATTAGGCACACTGTGCAAGAAAAAAAGACGGGGACAGTTCCAAGGAGGTTAGAATGACATACTAATTTTTTTTCCATATTTCGATTCTAAGACGCAAATTATGCCTTAAAGTTTGTAAAATCTGGTGTGAAATTTACGGAGAAATTCAAAAATTTATCTTGGCGCAATTTTTTTCAGTTTTCGCCAAGAATAATTCACTTGGCGAACTTCTTAATACATGGCAGCCTAATTTCCTTTCCCTTTTTACATTATGGAAAAATAGTCACTTCGTTCTTACTTTCAAATCATTTTAACGAAGTGCCTAAACCATATTTTATGTTATTATCGCTTTCATCACATATGCCAAATTTCTAAACGCGCCAATATATAAAATCACGTATATCTTCAGAAATTTTGAATAAGAAACTCTAATTTTTTGCAGATGAACCTAGAAATACATCTACTTTTAAAATTTTTAACCACATCATAGAGATGAGGTTAAAAATTTTATCGGCTATAATACAAAAATATTTTCGAGAATTAAAAAATACAAATTAAATTAAATCACAAAAAATGGGTGAATTATTTTTGGAATGAACCTAAATTTTGAAATGTGAAACGAAGAATCAAATAAGTTTAATAAAAAAAGGGATATTAATAAATATATGTATATCAAATTCAATTAACAAGGAGGAGTTAACATTTTGAGAGCTATTTTTTTAAAAATTACACGTGCGATTTTTACAAAACTTGGCAGTTTAGTATAATTTGAGTCGTAGAATCGAAACATGGAAAAAAAATTGCCATATCATTTCAGAAAAAGTCCGATTTTGTGTCAAAATACCTATATTTAAACACTACTGAATAAGAACCTAGTATATTAGAACATTGCTAATGTATAAACCTAAATCTATATCCTAAGTCGCGCTTTCGAGACATGAAAAACGCAAGTTACATTTCGTCAATCAGCTCAGTAGGACAGGAGATATAGAACTGTCTTTTTTTTTTAGATAATGTCAAAAAGACCCGGCACTTGGTGCATGCAGCAAAAATTTTCATAATATGACTGCTGGCAATACTTTAGAGTGCAGTTCGGGAAGTCCTGTCACACACAAAGGTTAGAGTTCAGCCAGGCTTGCTGCCCAGGTACCAGAGATGGGTGGGAAGGGGCACTAACTGCACCATGATTTGTGATATTTTCAGAGAATACAATTCCAGATAAGGAAGGGTGGAAGAGGCAGGGCCGTTCCTAGGCCTTTGGCTGCCTGCATATTTTCCTAGGATTGCTGCCTCCAAATAAAAAAAAAAAAGCTCAATGATTAATAACATTTTTATTTCATATTCAATAAGTACTTACAATGAAATTAATGAATTTAAAATATTTGGTCATGGTATCGTAAGAGTCCTGCCGCCCCTTATTTTCGCCACCCGTGTGCTTTTAGCCACTGCACCACTGCTATGAACGGTCCTCAGAAGAGGAGGCAGTTAAAAGGCTAGTTTGCATGCCATTTTGTTGCCATAAAGATCCACATGGGATGGTATCCACTGAAATTACCATAAGTAAATTAATTCCTCTTTAATTACCATAAGTAATACTGTACTTAAAAAATCTGATGTGTACACCACATGACTTCCTTTTACGGAATATTAAATTATACGCATTTTTTCTTGCATTTCATTTAAACTTATTGGATTGAATTAAATCTACTTTGCCGACAGCGCACAAACCACAATAGAATAAATGCATTCTTTAAAATTCACTCTAGTATTTGTTTATCATAGCAACACTCTGGCGCTAGATTCACTTAACAGTATTAATAATTATATAAGAGTTAACTTATATATTTCGTTCATATTATAACTCATAATGCACAAAATTTATATCATTTAAAGAATAGAATTATCTAATCGTTGCCACATGTTCTATTCAAATACTACAATAAAGCTAAAAGAAATAAGCAAACAAAACAAAAAATAAACAGTTTTTCACAGACGATTGAGTATTTCTCATTTAATTAATTCAGTTCTCATTTCGCGAGAAGGCAAAAAATAAAAACTCAAAATATCTATATTAAAAATTACGAAGTAAATCTTAAACACTTATTTCCTCGAAAAAATTCCAGAAAGAATTAAGCATGATCTAATTGGCAATAATAAATGAATGCGTTATCTTTGTTGTTGCGAAGCTAAGCTTCTCTAGATTGGCAACAAATCCACTAGTCTCCTGTTTCAAATGTAAACATCAATGGCCGCCATAAAAAAAAAGGCTTAGCGGCACTTAGACAACTTTAAAATTGTTGATAATTTTAAAAATATTGCATACAGATTTACTAAAGGCATAAAAATTTAACCGGAAGATGAAAACAACATAATTCAATCATTTTTAAAGCAAAAAATGTACAATTTACAAACATATAAGAGTAAAGAAACTGAGATCACTGAGCTGGGTAATAAAGTGGATATATATATAAATATATTTATATAAGTTTGGTGCGGCCGATTGCAACCAAAATACGAGAAGCACATCTACATGTTATAGCAGTCCTATATACAAAATTTCAACTTTCTGAGGCTACTCGTTTTTGAATTATGCGAGATACGTACAGATGCCACGAAAAATTCTCTTCAGAATTAATTTTAAAGCATTTTATAATTTTTTTGGAGGAAAAGAGTATTTTATTCTGTCCTTACCTACAGATATCACGCAAAAACATCGTTAAATTGCATTCGATAGCGGTCAAAATGGATATTTTCGTTGAAATATGCTGCCTGAAACTTTTCGCGATTACAATACTTCCTTTTTACTTCGTACAAGGAAGTAAAAAGAGTGGAACAAATCTAATAAATATTTTACGTATATAATAACTTACTTTTTTCTCTTCAAAATAATTACAAATATAATGACTGCCTTTGTATATTGAAAAAAAAAAAAAAAAAAAAAAAAAAAAAAAAAAAATCTGATGTGTACACCACATGACTTCCTTGTATGGAATATTAAATTATACGCATTTTTTCTTGCATTTCATTTAACTTATTAGATTAAATTAAACCTACTTCGCCGACAGCGCATAAACCACAATAGAACAAATGCATTCTTTAAAATTCACTTTGTTTACCATAGCGACAGTCTGGCGCTAGGTTTACTTAACAGTATTATATTTCGTTCACATTATAACTCAGAATGCACAAAATTTATATCATTTAAAGAATTATCTAATCGTTGCCACATGTTCTATTCAAATACTATAACAAAGCTAGAACGATGTATAAAAGAAATATTATTAAGCAAACAAAACGAAAAAGAAATAGTTTTTCACAGACGATTGAGTACTACTCATTCAATTAATTCAGTTTTCACTTCGCGACAAGGCAAAAATATATAAAAACTCAAAATATCTGTATTAAAAATTATGAAGTAAATCTTAAATACTTATTTCCTCGAAAAAATTCCAGAAAGGATTAAGCATGATTTAATTCGCAATAATCAATGTAGGCGTTATTTTTATTGTTGCAAAGCTTAGTCTCTCTAGATTGGCAACAAATCTACTATTCTGCTGTTTCAAATGTAGGAATTCGTTGTTGACAGGTTATCTTCACGAGAAAAAAGGGGGAAAAAATGGGAGGAGTTACGAGATTCTCTGGGTTGCATGAAGATCTACTAATAACTTTCTTGCCAAGTAATTTGGCGTTATTGGCTCATTCTTATTTCTGGAACTGTGGTTGAAGAGTGGTATGTTTTTGATCCGTAAGTATGCTAAAATTCTATCGTAAATTTTTAATACCTTGTTTTCCAAATTTACACATTTTGCTTGATTAATTTGAAGTTGTTTGTTTTTAGATGTGCGCAATGGCAAATTTCAGATTATTCGTCAAATACCCAAGGTTTCTATTTCTCTGGTAAGTGTTTGCTTTATATCTTATATTTATTATTAAATATGAAAAGTAATTTTTGCATGCGTATATTTTTTCATGCTCATTTTCTGTTTTATGTGCTGGTAGATTTCTGGCCTATTACCGTGTTTTTAGATAAATGCGCCATTTTATTCTTGTTTTTTCTTTTTTTTTCCCTCCATGTCTCTTTTTATTGTGCTAGTAAATTTCTGACTGAACTCATTTCAAGTTGAATGTGGTATTTTCTTTAGCTCATGTAGAGATTCATCAAGTTTTTGCTGGTAAATTTTTGACAAAATTTCAAGTAAATGTGCCGTTTTTACTTAGTTTGCATAAAAATTGTTCTTCTTTATGCCTCTTTTGAATAAATATGTCAATTCTTGTTTGTATTATTTAATATCTTGTTTTGCATATTAATACAGTTTATTTAACAGATTGAGATGCAAGAATATTCATTAAAACTAATGCGGGTAAGTTCTTGGCCTAACAGATTGGTAAAAGATTTTCTGATCTTAATTGCTGAATTTTATTATATTCTAGGATAAAAGTCTGCTTTTTACGTGTGGAAATTTTTATTTTATCTGATTATGTGCCAAATTTGATGATTCAAGAAAAATGCCATTTCTGTGTGTAGCTAGTTCGTTGTTGCTGTTCGTCATGCAGTTCTTTTGAATATGTATCAGTTTGAAAATTTATTCATACATGTGTATTTTTCTCATCCATTTTTGCTGTGCACTTTTCCTGTGAATATTATTTTTATTTAGTCTATATAGAATTTCCTCTTTGTATTTTTTTGAATAAGTATGATAATTAGTTCTTGTTTGTGTTATTTTAATGCCCAACAATTCACTTTCGAATGTTTGTTAATTATAGAAGCTAATTTTACTTTCTGCTTGCAGTTTTTAACTCTCTACCTTTTATCCAGACATTAATAACATCTGCCTTTTCATTTCTAAACTTAAAATATCGCAGTCGGGAAAAGGTTTCAATTTGAAAAGTAATGGCTTTTCTAATTGCAAGAATTTCTCTTCAGAATTATAATTAACATAAGCTGTGCATTCTCTGCTGAGTATTTCATTTCTCGAAAAGTCTAGTAGACCTTTTAAATCGCAATTTTAATCTTTAATTTTTTGGATATAATTAAGAACGAATTCATTTGGAAGCAATTTAAAAAATAAAGGCATTAAAATATTTCTGTATAAGTCGGTATATTTTTAATGTTGCCGTGCAGCGTAAAAGCATCTCTACTTTCTCCCAGAAGTCTTGCTGTTTTTCAGATTTCAAGGTTGACTTCTGTGCCTTGTTTTGCAGATTAACATGCTTTATTTGATTGCATAGAAGTTAACTTTTCGTAAAAAGGCCTTAATTATAGTATCATTATTGGTAAATTCAATGCTTAAACAGATTGGTGAAATGTTTGACCTTAACTACTGAATTCTGCTAATTATATGGGATATGTCCATAATTTAAATTTTCTCCTAGTAAATCGATCAGTTGGAACAAAATGTGAAATGAATTTATTAAAGAGTATGTCATTTGCTGTATTTATAAATTTCCAGCCATGCATATCATTTAATAATTATTTATTTTTAGGATGAAAAAAAGTAGTAGCAGATGGTCCTACCAATTTGAATAAATATGGAATTTAGTTTTTAATAGTTTTATTTATTTCATGTAATTTATGGTATTAAAGTATAAAGGCTATGCTCGTGGATTTTCTAGTAAAGGCAAGTTTCCAATCAATAGCAGTTTTAGTGGTTGAGCTATGTATCCAGCATTTTTTTACTATGAAGACTAATCATACTAAAAAAATTTGAGCATTTTTTTCAAGTAAAAATTAGTATGTTATAGCTGTGCCAGTATCATTCTGCATAATGACAAAAGTTCATTAAATATGTTAGTGACATTTAAGTGTTGGTTTTGATTATCATGCAATACTGAAACTAAATTCAGAATTTCATTATTGACAAAAAAATTTTTTTTTAAATTCTGGGTATGAATGTCTGAGCATGTGTGTAAATTTTAAGTCATAAGAAACGAAATTAATTTGTTAAATTTGTTTCTTTCATTTGATTAATTCGTTAAACTTGCTGTTGTCTGTGAAAAATTTTCCTATTGAACTTTACCTTTCATTTTAGTGGCACATGTGATAATAGATTTTTAACCCCCCAAAAATGAAAATTTCCAAGTGTGGCTATAGAGAGTATGCTCAAGTTCATAAAATAACTTAGTTTTTCTTTATCATGACCTTTCTGTTCGAGAAGCTTTTCTGCAGCATACATTGACCACCCCTTTTCTATTATAAGAATACAGTCAGAAGTCTTTAATCTGGACGTCCATAATCCGGAATGATCTATAATCTGGACCTCAAAGCTACAAACTTTCTGCGCATGCTCGTTTAATGTATAACGGACGGTATAAGCTAAGCTAAAATTATCTTATTCAGTTAATGTTGCAGATTGCGTTGTTCCTTAATCTTCTAATTGGATCTGGCTTATTTTTTGCGGACTGTTGGAGCAATTTTATAAAAGTAAGCTTGAACTTTAGTTTATGTCAAAAAGAATTTCCGATTCTGGAGCTGCCAAAGGATCTACAAAGCGAAAGCATGTTTTGATGTCCATCAAACAAAAAGTGGAATTGCTGCAAAAAATGTATAAAGGCATATCCTTTGTTTCTCTAACCTTTCCAAAATCTGTTTATCAATTTTACACTGCTCTGCGGGGGGAGGAACATCACGGCGCAATGAACTGGAAGTTGATCTGTCAGCACTATATTATATTCAGGGCAGATGTTTTTATTTTATTCGGCTTGTAATTCCTTGCTAAATGTAGTATTTCATCTCAATGTACTCCGTTTTTGATATGATTTAAATCAAATTTCTCGTCATTATATTACGGATACACATCAAATAGTTTTCTGATTGCAATTTTCTAATTTCGACTATGCGTAATGTATTCTTTACGCATGCATGCGTTGAAAGAAATGTTTAATAAAGTAAACAAATAAATATTAAGTTTTTTTTGTATATTTTGATATCCTTTAGATCATAATTGCTCTTTATTTCATAAATTATGTTTTCAAATTTTTAATTTTATGTTTTCTGCATGCCATCTTACCAGATTTAAATTGATGATCTGTAATCCGGAAGTCCCAACGAGTCCGGATTAAAGACTTTTGAGTGTAGTAATTTTAGAAATTTATCTGCATGTCTCCTGTGGACTTTCATTTAATAGATAACTAAAGCCAGTATGGAAATTAGGACATTTTTATATTGAAGAATAATTCATTGCTGCCTACTGTCCTTTTTTAAATTTTTAGTCTTAACAAAGGAAAATGTTTCTCAGAAATAAATGGAATGTATTTAATTAAACTTAAATTAGGCAAATTCCATTCCCTCAATCTCTAATGATTTTCAAAATTTTTAAATTCTATTTCATTTGAATTGTACTTTTTCTTGTTACATTTTATTAAATTTCATTTGGTCAGAGTTGTCTTAATCTGTAGTCATTTCTAAATTTTTATATAAAGATTTAAAAAATGGAATTAGCCAGAGAATATAAGAATTAAATGTTAATATATTTTACAACAGAATTGAGTTTCAAATAGTTCAATAATCTAGTCCATGTAAATTTGAACTGAATTTTAATTTGATTTTTCTATTAATTCATTACATTTATTTAGGCGCCTAGAATGTGAACATGGTAAATAAAATGGCAAGTACCCATTCCTCAGTATATTTTGGTGGGAAAAAACTTCTGAAATTTATGTTCAGTTTGTAGTAATATTATTCAGTTAACTTCATATTTGTTTAGGAATTTCACAGGGTGGGTGATCTTCTGTGCTGAGAAAATTTTGATATTCTTTATGCTAAGAATAATTTCAAGAATTAATAAATTTCAGTTTTTTTATATGATAGACTGATTATTCAAAGTAATATACACCAAGGTCACCTTGGATGATCAAGAGCTTGTATCATACATGCATATTAACTGTTATAGGATAGCTATGGACTTTGGTCCTTCAAATTGTTTTATTAATATATATACAGTATTCAAAGAACTACAAAAGGGTGGAATGTAGTGAATAAAACATTTTTGCTTCTGATAGAAGTGTACAACTGACTGAAAAATGAAACAGCCATCGTTAAAATTCAACATCATTTGAAAGATCTTTCTTAAGTATAGTACATATTTTTAAAAAATGAAACTGTATACAGTCAAAAGTCGTTAATTCGGACACCCATAATCCGGAATGATCTATAATCTGCACCTCAAAGCTAAAAACTTTCTGCGCACAAGCCGCGTTGGCACATGCGCACAGGCGTTTTACGCGTGCGCGTAAGACCTTGACTACAGCGCATATGCGTGTGCACAAGTGCAGAATACGTTTTCGCCTGCGCGTTTAATGTATAACGGACGGTGTAAGCTAAAATTATCTAATTATCTATTTCAGTTAATGATTGCGTTGTTTCTTAATCTTCGAATTGGATACCGCTTATTATTTTTTGCAGACTGTAAGAGCAATTTTATAAAAGTAAACTTGAACTTTCGATTATGTCAAATAGAATTTCCGATGCTGGAACTTCCAAAGGATCTACAAAACGAAAGTATGTTTCGATGTCCAACAAACAAAAAGTGGAATTGCTGCAAAAAATGGATAAAGACATGAAGAATGTGACAGAGAGGTTAGTGAAAACGAAAAAATTTCGATTGACAAGTTAGTCGGCATTCTCGGCACAGCAATTAACGGGACTTGAACAGCGGAACTTTGTAACTGAACAAGAAATTATGTCTGTTTATAGAATTAAAGAGAAAGTATTATCACATAAAACGAAGCAACCTAAACAACTTACATTGAAAGAAATGTTTAATAAAGTAAACAAATAAATATTAAACTTTTTTTTTTTTTTTTTTTGTAAATTTTGATACCCTTTATAATAATTATCATAATTGTTCTTTATTTCATAAATTACAGTTTCATATTTTTAATTTTAGAATTTCTGCATGCCATCTTACGAGATTTAAACTGATGATCTATAATCCGGAATCGTCGAAGTCCCGATGAGTCCGGATTAACGACTTTTGACTGTATATGAATTTCTGGAATAATGTAACATATTAAAAGAAGATAAATTATGTATTGAAGTGAATTATGCATTCAGTATTTCAATAAATTTTCCATTTTATACATTCTTAAATCAATATAAGAATTATCAGTATTTTTAAAATCATTAGTGTAGTTGTTTTAGGAAAACTTTGGTTTAAATTCAGGCTTAGATACTAAGAGTTCTGTTTTATGAAGCAAAAGTATCTAATATTTGTTTTGCAATTAAGTTGAGCTCAAATCATTAAATGTGAATGACATAATAGAAAAAAAAAATCAGAGTTATTTTAATGACTGTGATGATGATATGTTATCTCTTATCACAGGAAAATACTTGGTATTTTATTTCAAGAAAAAAAAAACCAGCTGGGATGTTCTGTGGAGCAAGGTTTTTAAATTTTTAAATCCTGTTCCTAGAGCAGACTTGCTAGTTCTTGGTTGTAGGTAAAGTTCAAATGGTATTTTAAGAACCTGAGGCTTAAAAAAAGCGGGGAATAAATAAAGGTTTATTTTTTATAGAAAAATTCATTTATATTTCAGTAGTAGTTATTATATTGTGTGGCTATTCAATTTCTTCACTAAAACATTCTCCAGTACTTACATATTATCTCATCGACTGTAAAAGTTAGGGAGATGCTACCAAATTTCTGTTAGTTGTTCCTGTGGAACTCTGAAAACCTGACGCATCTTTATTTAACAAAAAATCAGTGTTCAACCTGCTTTGTAAAAAAGCTTTCATCAATTTCTATTAGTTTGTTTTGCCTTCCTGATTTTACTTGAAGCTCTGTATAGAATGCTATGAGTGCAGACTTTCTGCAGGTAGTTTACTGTTTTGTTGAACATATTGTATAGATTACACTTTTTTATGTCAGATTTCATAACTTTGAAAGCAATCTGCTGCTTGCTGTTCTGTAGAAATGTTTCCTAATTAAATTTTTTTTAGCTTAAAATCTTACTGCATACTGTCAGGGTCGAATTTATGTATAAGCTACACGAGCTATAGCTGAGAGCCCCCACTTTCTTGGGTGGGGGCCCAAAAATTAAGATATAGTATAAATAATATTAAAATATATTACAGTACAAAGTCCATTATCCGGAATGATCCATAATCCCGACCTCAAAGCCACAAACTTACGCATGCGCTTAAAGCCAGTAAAGCGTTTACCCACGCGCAACTTCCGATAGCGAAGAAAGTAACAAAGAACGTTATTGAAAATGAAAAAATTTCGATTGACAAGTTAGTCGGTATTCTCGACACAGCAATTACAGGACTTAAACAATGGAACTTTGTATCTGAACAAGAAGTTATGTCTGTTTATAGAATTATAGAGAAAGTATTAGCACAAAAAAATGAAGCAACTTAAACAACTTACATTGAAAGAAATGTTTAATAAAGTAAACAAATAAATATTAAGCTTATTCTTTTTGTAAATTTTGATATGAATTAGATCATAATTGCTCTTTATTCCATAAATTAAGGTTTCATATTTTTAATTGTATAATTTCTGCATGCCATCATACCAGATTTAAATTGATGATCTATAATCCGGAATAACCAAAGTCCTGATGAGTCCAGATTACAGATTTTGTACTGTATAACAGACTTATAAAGGGCCCCGTATCTCAAATAGCTTAGGACCTTATTAAGTCTAAATATGGTTCTGCATACTGTTAAGCACGAAGTTGGAAGCAAAATGGTTTGTATATTTCTCGCTGCTCCTGGAATGGGAAATTTACTTTTGTAGGGTTTTTTTTTTTTTTTTTTTTTTTTTTTAATTTTAAACAGCTTTCCTGTATTTTCTTGTTTCCCACCTACAACTCCCTACCAAAATGATTTTTCAAAATCCCGTTTTATATAAACGAGGTGGAACCAGTATTTAATAAGAAGTCTCAGGAATGACCACATCAATTTTTTTTCTTCTACTTTCTAGTTACTTCCGTGGAAGAGCTTAGTAATGCGTGTCTTCCTTTCTGGCCACGTCATTGCTTTAAGCTAAATCTTACTACGTTCAGCCGTATTGTTACGTGCCTGTTTGTATTCACCAGTGAGGTTTAATTAAGGGCCAACTCTATTAGTTATTTCTGTACAGCTTTTTCTAGTTTTTAGTTAGTTAGCATTAGTTTCTTATTTTCTATCTTAAGTTAAAGCCCAAGTGGAGACTTCATGTAAGCCCAGGATTGGCCAACTGTAAATGGTCTCAAGTTAAATAAAAGGATATTTAAACCCTACTTTGGACTTGTTGCTCTAGACTTTTAGAAGTCAATGAATAGTCGCTACACAATTCTCAAGTATTCTAGATACCAAGGGCAACCAATTTTACTAGAATCTTGTATCATTTATAGTGGAAAATTATATAGATCAGTATATAACTATTATGAAAATTTGAAACCATCAGCAAGAAAATTGGAATGCAAAATACATTCATGTTTTATCAGGATAACGATTCTAAACATGCAGCCCTAAATGTTCACATGTGGTTTTAACTGTCCAGAAGTTATCACAACTTCTTCCTTCATTTAGTCTTCAGACTTAAATCAAATTGAACATGTATTGAGTGAGTTGGAGAAAAGAATAAGTAAAGTAACATTTCTTCAAAAGTTCTATTTAAAGCTATTCTTGTGAAGGAATGGAACAACAGTTACTCAAAAAATATAGATAAATGCCTGTGAAAAGTGTAACTTTAGCTAAAAGATATCTAACCATTATGAGTATTGAATGTCCCATTATTTTATTAATTTATTTTATTTTTTTATTGACTCTTTCTTCAAAGTATTCGAATACTTATATGAGTTCATTTTCAAAACATTTTGAATATCTTTTCTTAACCAAAAACGCTCAGACCTTTTTTTTTTTTTTTTTTTTTTTTTTTTTCCAAAATAAGGAACAATAGTACATGTGAAAGAAAAGACATTTTACTGATTATTATTAACTGATATTTGGAAATAAAATCAAAGAATGCAAGTGTTACAAAATTAATTTCATAGGTTTTATAATTTCATGAGTTAAAACTGATATTTTAAATTTAAAAATACGAAAACATGAATATTTGTCTTATTCAAAACATGTTTGTAAGTGCAAGTATATATGTCTAAATGGCTGGCAGTTACATAAGGCATAAGAACTTTTAAAGACATACGATATGTTAAACTTCATATCTTAAAATAATTTACATTAATGTCATAGTAGAAAGACAATTTGACTGCACTATATGTGATTTCTTTAGGGTAATTAAAGAAAATTACACCACATGTGCTCTTTCCCACCTTTCCATCTTATTTTGCAAATAAATTGAGCAGAACGTAATTTTTTTGGCCATATGAAACCTTCGGTATGACATACCAGGTTCTATCTAGTAATGCTGAAGTGGCACTTGTAGTAGTTCATTCAGGAGAAGGAAAGATTGAGAAGATTGAAGGGGGAAAATTGATCGCAATCAGGCATACTGGTGGTCCTGGTACGTACGATGAGACAACAGTTCAGTGATTCTTAACATAAGTTGATTTTTATGTTATAATGTAACCTGCTTGTAAACAAGATTTTTCTGAAACACAAAATAAATATAACAGCACAGAAGGGCTATTTTAGTCCCAGAAGTATGTTGATAAGTATGTTTTTCATTCAATCTTAGCCATTTGGTTAAGTGAACGGATCAACAGATTATCATGGAGGGAGAGGAGGCTTTTAGAAGGACCGAGCAATGGTGTTTAAATCATACTATAGAATTACATCCATCTAATCTTATGCTTATTATGCAAAAACTAGAGGAAGAATATTACTCACTTAGAGATGTTCCCAATCAGTCCGAGGAATAATTAGCTTATCTTAATGATCTCAAAAATCAAATCGCAGCACTAAGCCAGTACGTTATTGAACTCAAACTGAGGATGAACCCACTAATTACTCCCAGCTACTATGGAAACTCAATCTACCGAATCTCATCAATAAATCTACTCAATCAATAAATCTACCGAATCTCATCAATAAATCTACTCAATCAATAAATCTACCGAATCTACTAACGCTAAAATTAAGCGTAAGAAAAACATAACGGATAAAGAAGGTTTTACTACACCTCGCATAACACATAAACGCACTCTTTCAAACGCAGAGATTAATGAACCAGCACAGAAAAACAAATTCCAAGAATTAAATCTCGAAGACAATATGTGTTCTACTAACGAGCAGGGTGATTTTATAGCCCCAACAAAAACGGCAGGGCATATCTCCCTCCCACTGTCCTAGCCGATTTCAGGCGACTGGGACAAATTAAAAGATGCTATTGAAGAAAAGTTACGAATTAAAAAATTCCGCGGAAATTTATCCGGTGGAACTCTTACCATCAGAGTTTACGACTCTGAACATTACAGAATGCTCACTGATTTTTTAGATAAACTTGAACTCCCCTACCATACTTTTAAAATGAACATCGAGAAACCGATTAAAGCTATAATCGAGAAACTGCCAAAGACTACTAATATTGAACGTATCAAATCTGAAATAAAAGAAATGGAAATACCCTTCCAAAAAAACCGTCAAATCACTCATGTTATTGAGGGGAAAATTATCCATTTACCTGTATACTTAGCTGAATGCACCCGCAATAAAGAAGGCAAAGCTATATATGACATAAAGAAATTAAGAGGACTCGACGTGTTCGTGGAAACCTTACAAATCTCGCCCTGGCCCCATGCAATGCCATAAGTGCCAACAATCCGGACAATACACGGGATCGCCGCAAATACAAAGCATGCTGTTTAAAATGTACAAAACCTCACGAGACCTATACTTGCTCCCAAACAAAAAATGATGAAGATAAACCTCCAGTCTGTGTCCTCTGCGGAGCAGATCACATTTCTTCTTTTAAAGGTTGCCCTAAGCACCCACTTAATATACAGAAACAGATTGAAGAAATTAAAGCCAAAATAGAAGCGACGAAGAATCAATTCCATTACGACAAAAATGAATTCCCGGCCTCAATCCGAAGGAGATCCCTAAACGTAGTCCTGCCTGGCAACAGCCATCCAGAGATGAAAGCCAACCGAAAGGATCAAAAACTAGCCAATTAGGATTTTATGAGAGGTTAAAGTTACAAATTAAAGATTTATTCTAAAAATTTTAAAATGCTAAAGGAATATTTGAAAAATTAGAGGTCGGCATGGCCGTTTTTGATTATCTGTCAAATATTGATTATGAATTTTAAGCCGATTCATAATATTCCTAATCTTATTTCAGCTACCAAAAGCTTTATAAAAATTAATTTCTTCAATGCTAACGGTATCCGTAAGCAACAACCTCAGCTCATCTCTTATTAGGGTATGGATAAACATGTAGTGGTAAAGGCTATCGGGTTGAACATCACTTAACGAATGATGATCTCCGATCTCCGACTTCCAAAAACATGACATTGATGTCATGTTAGTCAATGAAACACATCTTCGAGCTTGTGACAGATTCAGAATTCATGGCTATCAGAGAGGATAGACCCCCCACAACAGAGGAGGCGAAAATGCTATCATAATTAAAAGCCATAATAAAGCCACTAAATTATCAACAACGTAAAGCCAAGGCTTTGATAATATCTCAAATGAAGGGCTACAAGCACTGCCTAACAGATGTATAGTACTTATCACTAATATTTTCAACGCATGCATTCGTCACTGCTATTTTCCCTCTCAGTGGAAGCATTCAATAATTATTAACATCTTGAAACCTGGAAAAGACCTTAAATATGCCAAAAATTATAGACCCATCAGCCTGTTACCGGCTCTCTGCAAAGTTTTTGAACGTGTCATCAGTACAAGACTTACCAAATTGGCATTGATAGGAACAAATTTGGTTTCCGAAAGGGACATTGTACTACTCATCAGATACTCCACCTGGTAGAATTTATCGCCCAAGAATTTAGAAAAAAGAATGGAGTAGCAGCATGCTTTCTCGATTTTGAGAAGGCATTTGACCGAGTCTGGCATGCTTGGCTTACTCCACAAATTGTCAAATTTCCTTCTGCCTAATAGCTTCATTAAACTTACCTACTCTTATCTCTAGTGTCGCACGTTTCAAGTAAAGATGTGGAGAAATTCTCTCATCAAGAAAGAGATTTTCCGAGGCGTCCCTCAAGGGTCTGTTTTAGGACCGAACTATTTTAATATTTTTATAAATGACATGCCTTTCCCACTACACTCAAGTATTTATAAATATGCGGACAATACAGTTATCTTAACCAACTCTAGAAATCCACAAAAATGGTCTTGACAAACTCCAAATGCAAGCTAATCTAATCAACAAATATTGTGAAATTTGGAAAATTAAACTTAACGCAGAAAAATGTTGTGTTGTTTTATATCGCAGATACAGAAAAAAATTTCCAGTTAATTCCAATATTAAAATAGATAATTCACCTGTTCCAGTAGCAAGCTCATATAAATACCTAGGAGTGTACGTCGACAAAGCTTTAAATTTCAAGGACCAGTTTCAAGGACTGGTATCCAGTATACCATCAATAAAGCTAATGCAGCGTTTATGTCTCTTTACTCCCTGCTTGGAAGGAAATCTAAATTAAATCTGAATACTAAGAGAAATCTTTATATCACCCTCATCAGACCAATTCTACTCTATGGAGTTCCTGCATGGGCAGCTGCCGGATAAATTGAACGCTAGAAAAAAAACGTCTTACCTAATAAGATTCTCCGTAGCATAACAAATGCACCTTGGTTTGTGCGGAACGCGCAAATCCATAAGGGTTTAAAAATTCTCCCGATTCATGATCAAATACTAACTACAGCACACAACTTCTTTGAAAAACTGAAAAACTCACAATACCTAGCCATTAAAGAACCCACAGATAAAAGACTGCGAACTATACATCATAATGCATTATGGGTGGTAGTGTACAGTGTATATCTTTTATTTCTACTTATTTTACGTATCTTATTACTCTTCATTACTCAAGATCAGTTTACGTTATGGACTATGCTCTGACAAAGCTTATGGACTTTGATTGCAACTTATATTTCTTACCTTTTATTTTTATTTAACCAAGAATTTATTTAGTACTGTGTAGTGTTTTAAAGCAAAGACTTTGCTTTCAGTGAAAATTTGAGTTCGCGGTCTTATGACTCCTTCACTCGCTATTGGCCACCTCGCATCACGTGGTGTTTACTGTGCAACTTTAAAGAAATTAATTTTCTAGCATGATTACTTAATTTTACTGTACCCAAATTGTGTTTCTGAAGAATAAGGACATTATTAAATCTTCAAATTCATCTTTTTTTTTTTTTTTTTTTTTTTTTTTTTAACTCTACAGACTTATTTGGGCTACAATGAACCTCTGGTTGAGGGGATACCCCCATTTTAATGGATAATAAAGAACGAAATAATGAAATATATCATTATTTCGCTCTTGGGGACTCGCATGCCATGGCTGAAGCTATGGCAGCGGTATTATAAATATAACAAATAAAATACTTCACGGACATAATTAATGTTTTCTAAAATCAAAGTTTTTTAGGGTACTTGAAAAGAATCTTTATTTAACACGTGGGTGTGTAATCTTTATTTAACACAGTGCCACAGAAAAATCTGGTAAAATAGTCTGTCGGATCATTTTTTTTAATTCTAGTGGTTTCGTGTCTTTTTTATCCTAAAAATCAGTTCAGTACCTAATCTGAATAGATTTTTATGAATATTTAATAAATAGATAAACAAATAACAGGTTTAAAATATAAATCCTATTTATATTTTAAACAATAAATTTATTACATTTCAGTTCATTGTAAATTAACACAAGAGTTCTATGTCTCAATAGGAAAAATTGGTAAAATTAGACAAATACTGTATTACAATACAAATAATAAAACATAATACATAACCAAAAATAAATAACTTAGTGAATGTGTAAACATCTTAAAAAATATCGCTAGTCTTGTATTCTTTCAATAAACAACACAATGTGTAAACTGTTTCACTTGACTTATGAATAATTTAATGGGCAGTTTTTTTATTACGCACATTGGTGCTACATAAACTGCCATAAAAAATCAGCAAGACTAAGCTAATGTTTGGTCTTCATGACAGCTGGACGTGCTAGTCATGAGAACAGGCAAAGGCCAAATGCGACAATTCTTTATATCATGACCTGCATTCTCAAATATAATTTTTTAAAACTGTTTTCGATAATTCGAATAATGTTATATACCAAGCTCGCAATGCCAAAAATGAAAAAAGTGCCAAGCATATTAAAAAAAAGTGTTTAAATTATAGCGATTTAAAAATCTGGTTAACTGATAAATGTACGAATTATTCAAAGTTATTTAAAATTTATGAAAAGTATTGTCAGTCTGTTATTGAACAGTTATATTATTTATTATATTTTTGAGACGAAAATGCATAGTTTCTAGAGATTCTTAGATTCAATAACGGTAACTGTTAAAAGTTAGCTGTGGATATTGTCTTTAAATATGGTTAAAAAATGGCATAACATTTGCATCATATTCAAATATCACACGAAATAATTTTAAAAAAGTTTCCCTTTATTTAATTATAATTAACAGGGCATAACATAAAATCATTCACAAATATTCAAACGTGATGAAATCGTTCATCACCTTATTTGTGACGGAATAAAACAAAATGCAGTAAACTCTCTAGTTGCGTCCATCTCTGAAAAGAACAAAATATTTCTAAGTCTAATATCGGTACTGAAAATCACTTTCGCACAAGATCGAAATCATATGGAACCTTGAGAAGTAGAGAGGATCACCTCAAAAACAGGTAAGATCCTGAATACTGTTAATTTTTTAAAAAGTTGAAATAATTTTTTAGAACTATCCTGAAACTGAAAGCGAAACTAACGATATATTATTTCAGTTAGGTGTTGCGTTGTTTAGAATAAAGACATAAATACAGGAGAACTTCATTAATGTTTCTTAAACTTTCTATTTACACAGGAGTTCATCTGTCAAATTTATTGTAAATCACTTAAAATCGCTGAATATGAATTATTTTAAAATTACGCTATGAATATACATTTATAACAGAGAAAGGAATGTGACATTCCAAGTCATTTTATGTCTCATGATTATCAATGAAGCTCTAAATAAACATCGGTAAAATAAATTAACATCTCTCTAAGATCTAATATGAGGTATGGTCTTTTCTATAGCCAGACAGGTCGTGTAGCGTGACGGCATACTAGACAGGACGCAGATGAAGAACCCTTATGGCAGTCGGTCTCATTCCTGCAACAAGACAGTTTTCAACTCCAGGATGGTTCTTGGAAGAAGGAAAATTGCCCTTCTAAGAGCGTCCCAGACATGCTTTATAGGGATATATTATTTCAGTTAGGTGTTGCGTTGTTTAGCCAGGTGGCGAATATCCTCACTTTCCAGGTTACTGTTGACCAGCTGAGCCCTATGTGGACGAGCTTTGTCATCCATTAACAGGAACACCGGACCAACTGCGCTCCTGAAACATACGATCTAAGATTGCCTCTCTATACCTCATAGAAATGAGAAAGCCTTTGTCAAACACATGAAGGGAGGTGTGGGGCCGTTCAGCATAATACCTACCCAATTATTACACCTCCACCACCGTAATGATCCTTTCTCATGATGAGGGAGGGATGGTATCGTGTTCCAGGCTCTTTCCAGATGCAGGCACAATAAGAATCAATGGCCAGGCATATCTCGGCTCGTGTAAAAAGCACGCACTGAAGTCTGTGTATTGAAGTGAGCGGAACGCAAATAGCAGGTCTTTTGGCATACAGCCCTATCTCATGAAGCCTTCAGACAACTGTAAACCGTGAAACTCGGATTTCAGCGGCAGCACAGAGCTCAGGTGAGAATTGTGAATCTGTAGCAGTTCTGTGTCGCAGCGCTGAAAGAGGCAAATAGTGAGCTTCAATCGTCGTTGTGGATTTTGGTCGGCTTTGGACCTTGGTTGTGGATCTTGGTTGAACTTTTCAAAGTCCTGAAACTGTTTCCATAAATTGCTGACGACACTGGGTGTCACATTGAGCTCTTTAACTACCTGCGCTTCTGATTGATCTGGCGACAATCTACCGTTAATCGCCGAGCGTGGCTTTGAAACAGGCATGTAACTAACTGGCTTTTACCCGAATCTGGGAGAACTCTTCTGGGCCATTGGCTTTATACATACACACCGTAATCGGCGAAATCTATAGCAAATTACTGTGGCTACCATTGCATTTAACTCTTTGATTCCATCGCAAAAGTGGATGCTAGTCCGAACTGGTGATAAAAAATTTTCCAACATGCAGATAGGTGATTTACTGTAATGTGGTGCCAACTAGTGGTTATAGAACACATGAAATGGAGGGATGAAAAAATCCTCGAAGTCTCTGATATACACAGCAAAGGGACAATGAAATAAGAATACAAATGAAGTGTAATACAATTTAGATATTAAAAAAGGAGATATCAAATATACATAAATACATACAGGTGCAATCACAATGCAGATTAATATCCAGTATTGTTGATAACCCCTCGTGCGCTGACATTCTTTTCACGATCATAGCTCCGCAGATACGCACATGTACGGTTACGTATTCGACTCTGAATATTTGCATAATTCTTTGGCGGCATAATTAGTACCTTAGATTCAAAACTTTTCTTAAAAATAAACATAATTTGCAAATTCTCTTAATTTTGCACACGAGTGACTTAATGAAAAGTTCATTGAATTAAATTCAGTAATTTTTTTAAAATTCCCTGTGCTATAGTCATTAAGTTTGTCAATTAAGGATGCAAAAATATCATTTCAAACAATTAAGAGTAATCAAAGTGTGACATAATTCATGAAATTTTTCATTAAATCAGGATATTGTAAAGTCGAGTTTATTTTTACTTAATCATATTTTAGGAAAATGCTAAAACTTTAGTGTATGTTTCCAAACTGCCAACTGTATGGTGTCTAAAACACAGGACTAGTCACCTGGTGAAGTACAGGTGACGTAATTTTTAGAATTCAGGAAGTTACTTGATGGCAAAATCTTGAAGATATTTAGATTACATTGGGAAGCCAGTCAGAACGTTCTCTTCCTTTTTTAAGCCTCTTGCTACTGAACAAGGACCAAAATTCTTATGCATATATGACATGTTCTTGTATTGCCTTCTTTATAGATCTTAATAAATTTTAAAACAAATTGCAGTTATATTCCTTTGAAGACTTCTATCTCTTAATTATTATAAAAATCAAAATGAAATAAAGATATAAAAAAGGATGCTCATTATTTTTGAAGTTTTAATGTGAAAGATAAATTAAATATTACACTACACTGAATTATAACTTCTGAAAACTGGCAATTACAGTCAAAAGTCGTTAATTCGGACACCCATAATCCGGAATGATCTATAATCCGAACCTCAAAGCTAAAAACTTTCTTCGTATGCGTCGCGTTCACGCATGCGCATAGGCGTTTACGCGTGCGCGTAAGACTTTTACGGCTGCGAATATACATGTGCGCATGCGTATAATACGTTTACGCATGCGCGTTTAATGTATAACGGACGGTATACGCTAAAATTATCTAATTATCTATTTCAGTTAATGTTGCAGATTGCGTTGTTCTTTAATCTTCGAATTGAATCCTGCTTATTATTTTTTGCAGACTGTTAGAGCAATTTTATAAAAGTAAGCTTGAACTTCGATTATGTCAAATAAAATTTCCGATATATATTTACTAATATGTAAAGGATCTACAAAGCAAAAGTATGTTTCGAAGTCCATTAGACAGAAAGTGGAATTGCTGCAAAAAATGGATAAAGACATATCCTTTGATTATCTAATCATTCCGAAATATGTTTATCACTTTCACGCTGCTCTGCGGGGGAAAGGAAACGACACGGCGCGTAATGAATTGGAAGTTGATCTGTCAGCACTATCCTTATCTTCAGGGCAGATGTTTTTATTTTATTTGGCTTATAATTCTTTACTAAATGTAGTATTTCATCTCGATGTACTTGGTCTTTGATATGATTTAAATCAAGTTCCTCGTCATTATAATTCGCTTCCGATAGTGAAGAAAGTGACTCAGAGGTTATTGAAAACGAAAAAATTTCGATTGACAAATTAGTCGGTATTCTCGACACAGCAATTATAGGACTTGAACAGCGGAACTTTGTAATTAAACAAGAAATTATGTCTGTTTAATAGCATTAAAGAGAAAGTATTATCACATGAAACGAAGCATATTAAACAACTTACATTGAAAGAAATGTTTAATAAAGTTAACAAATAAATATTTAGCTTTTTCTTTTTGTAAATTTTGATCCCTTTAGATAATAATTGCTCTTTATTTCATAAATTACGGTTTCATATTTTTAATTTTATAATTTCTGCATGCCATCTTACCAGATTTAAACTGATGATCTATAATCCGAAAAAATCGATAATCCGGAATCGTCGAAGTCCCGACGAGTCCGGATTAACGACTTTTGACTGTATTATGCAGCAAGGATGATAAATACTTCAATAGAATAACAAAATGTAGCCCAATGAAGATTCAAGAAAAAGATTAAGAAATTCTCATGTTTTTTATTACATTGTTCCTTAAGCTAAAAAAAATTTAGAACTACCACGAGTGATTTGTTTTCTAATAAGCTCAAGATTTGATTATCTCTGAAAACAATCATCTTGCAGAGGTAAAATGGCAGTATCGAATTAAAGATTTTAGTGAATCCAAAGTAAAATGAAATAAGTTTTGTACACACACTGCAGTTAAAAAAAAAAAAAAAAAAAGTTGTGGTTGGATAAAAATGCACTTGAGTTACATACGCGGCATTAAACTGACTTTTCAAGTTTAATAATTAAACGCAAAAACAAATTTAGATGGAAAAATCAAAATTTTATGCATGCATACACACACACACAGGGGGGAGGGTAAAGATGAAACTTATTTGTTTATTTTTATTAACAACAATTTATCCTTGCACTGTAATACATAAGAATTATAACTATCTCTGCCATATTCACTAAATGGAAAAAAATGAATAAAAGTTTAGATTAGGATATTTGAATACAGCAAAGAACACGAGGGCTATCTGCCTTCCCTAAGGAAAAACGGCTCACATTTACGTTACACACAGGAAAAACCATACAGCCAGTACTTTCACCTATGATCAAACTTCCAGCATTCAGCAGTCTTAACTACTCAGCTACGTGTGGGACTAAATCAATAATCAGAATTAATATTTAGATATTCTATGACTTGAACCTAAGTATAATATATAGTGTTCATTAAAATGTTTTAAATAAATCTAATATATATATATATATAAAAACTTAAATGTGTCATTTACTGATATTTTATGTATGAAATATATGTCTTTTAAAAAAATTTTAATTGCTTAGATAAGGAGAAGTCTTTTGAGCAAAAAAAAAAAAAAAAAAATCAGTATGTTGGGGTTCTCCATCCACACATTAATAGTTCAAATCATTGAAATCATTAGAAATGGGCTAGCCGTAAAGGTGGCTTTGTGGTTTTTCTAAATCCTAAATAGAATACCAGCCATAAAGGTAATTTTTATCTTTAGATAGTTAAGTCACTGTGTGCTTTTTCATAATCATTAAATGTTATGTTACAGAAATTTAGGTCAGTTATTTAATTTGTGATTATATTGCTCAAATGTGTAAAGCTTAGTTCAAATTTTGATGTAAGCACAATGTCAAGATACCACACTATCTTGAACTTTTAATTATATCAGTCTTTGGAAGTTTTAAGGTATTTATTTTTTAAATGTGTGAGTAGTAAACTAATACATATCCATGTCATAATACATTTTAAGCTAATAATGAAATGCAAGATCATCACAAAGAAATTGGATTATTTTTATAATTTAACTCAGACACATTAAATCATTATTTAGCATTTTAATGTACATTTTTGAATAAGAAACTTGATTGTACACAGATCTAATGCTTTTTTAGAATGAATTATAAATAATTAAGGACATCAGCATCTCCTCAGCTGGAAATGGAACCAAAATTAACGAAACCACAGCACTAACAATTCTGTTATTAAATCAGCTATTAAATAGCAAATATAATTACTAATTTTTCAATAATATAAAGTGATTATAAAAATATTTCATATTATAATATAAATGTTTCTCCCTACAAAATGGCAAAAAGCATTAAAATTATTGACTAGCTTTTGAACAATTAAGTACTATGTGACATCATTAGATTATTTTGAAGCAGGCGGTGTGAAAAATGTGCAATGTTCTCACAGGAACCCTGAAACTCTAGAATATGCATCGAGTCTGTTTTCAATTACACCATGAAGACATGTGGAAGGACAGGAGAAAATACTTTATTTCATAACTATCTTACAAGTAAATGATCAATAAACATTTTGAAAGGAACAGAATACATCTACAAAGAATATATCAGGACAAACTGGTAATATTTGAGTTGATCTTCATTACTAAAATAACCTTAAAATACAAGTTCTAGTAACCCAGTAGAAACATAAAATCATTATTTACCATCTTAATGTACATTTTTTAAAAAGAAAATTAACTATACAAAGATCTAATGCTTCCTTAGAATGAATTATAAATAGCTAAGGATGTCAGCATTTTCTCGCCTAGCACAGGAACCCATAATTTCAAGAAATCAGTGTTACCTACTCTGCTATTAAATCAGTTGCACGTTAAAGTTTTAATCTTTAATTTGCACACATTTAATCAATATATATACTAATTTTTCAATAACTGGAATAAAATCTTTAAATCTGTTTATTTTTATGGAGTCAATCAACAGTTTATTTTTGTATTTCTTATATCAAGTGCCCAGAAAATACCCAGTATGATCATTATGTATTAGTTTCTATACTATATTAACTTATTAGTTGTATTTTTCTGTTTAACTTGAAGAGAAAAATTAAAATAAATGATAATTAGCTTTTAGTTGCCTTTCATTTTTTAATTAATCTCAAATCAAACATAGTTCAGTTTGCTTTATAAATGAAGCTAGCTATTCAACAGAAAATTCTTCAGCATGTGAGTGCATAATTCAAGCATGTGAGTGCTATTTGTCAAAAGTGAGGAGTGCTTTTGTGGAGGACTTTCTAGAGTGGTATCCAAGTTACACATTGGAAATTTGCAAAAATGCTCATGTAGCCAACCCTTTCGATTGGAATCCAACTCAGGTCAAACTATTAGTATTCAGTAACTTTACTGCTTGGCCACTGATGGGATCCAAATCAAACATATGTTTAATTATTAAAATGAGCTATTGAACAGAAAATTCTAAAAGAAACGATAATTACTTATCCAAAACAAAAGTAACATAAATTTATCCAAACCATTTTAATTTGCTAATTAAAGGAGATTTAAACAGTTTATTTATAATTTGAAACCATGCAATATGATTTCTTAATTTTTTACAAAGTTTAACCATATACAACATGATACACCATTTACTTATTATTAACTAGTTGTATGAGGTGCATAGAAATTTGATGAAAATCTCAATTATAAAGTATAATTTATATATCACAATGACAAGTTTACATAAGTAAGTTGAATCAAGGATATTTTGTTGTTGCAAATCTGTTACAATATAAAAACAGATCAAATTAAATTAAGATAAATTAAAATTATTAAACATTTATTATTATACTTATTTTGTGTTATAAAAACCTCCTGAAATCGGTGTAGAGTAATAGCTATTCTGATCATTCACAATTTACGAATTTTATTTGAGAAAAGATAACGTAAGTTCAAAATTATAAAAGATCTAACTATGAGATGTTAGAAAATAAAATTACGACTAATATTTTGAAACTACATTTGTTCAAAGATTAATAAACCATGCTTCATATCGAAAGACTTTTGATGATCCTGATAAAAACTTAATTCAGGAAATACTGAAAAATTATTTCAGTGATACGAATTATTGTTATAATATTAAGTGATTAAAAAATATTTCAGAGTATATTGTAAATGCTTCTCCTTATAAAATAGCGTTTAATACGTTAAAGCATTAAAATTAGTGATTAGCTTATGGAAAATTTCTGTCTGCATACGAACAAAAAATTTCAGTAAAGAACAAAGAAAATGCGCGAAGATCCCAAAATCACGACAAATTGGCGATATTTGAGTTGCTCTTCATTACTATGACATACATAAAGTACTTCTTCTAGTAACCCGGAGCCCAAACTCTTCATCTCAACGTCATGCCTGATTGACTTTCATTATAACCAATGAGAGGGTTCATTTAGTGGGAGGAGCGAGAAGAGGTCCGGTTAATAACGTGTCCCCAAATGTAAACAAATATGTCCGCCATGTTATTTAAAACTTAACCGCACTTAAACAGCTTTTAAATTGTTGATAATTGTACAAATATTGCTTTCAGAATTACGAAAGGCATAAAAACTTTAACCGGAAGATAAAAACAACATAATTGAATCATTTTTAAAGCAAAAAATGTACAATTTACAAACATATAAGAGTAAAGAAGCTGAGATCACTGAACCATTAACAGAGTGGATAAATTTATAAATATATTTATATACGTTTGGCGCGGCCGATTGAAACCAAAATACGAGGTGCACATCTACATGTTATAGTAGTCTTATATACAAAATTTCAACGTTCTGAAGCTACTCGTTTTTGAGTTATGCGAGATACGTTCGTACAGATGCCACGAAAAATTCTCTTCAGAATTCATTTTACAGCAGTTTTTTAGTTTTTTTGGAGGAAAAGAGTCTTTTATTCTGTCCTTACGTATAGATATCACGCAAAAACATCGTTAAATTGCATTCGAAAGCGGTCAAAGTAGATATTTTCGTTGAAATATGCTGCCTGAAGCTTTTCGCGATTACAATACTTCCTTTTTACTTCGTACAAGGAAGTAAAAAAAAAGCAACTAATTAAATTACTTTGATTAAATTTGACAACTAATTAAATTGCCTTGCTTTTATAAGACATAAATATGGTTTTATATCATAATAACAGGTATTACACTTTTCTAATAAACATCTGATTTCAAAAATGATAGTTTTGCAGTAGCCATACGAGGGTCACCCTGAAATTTTTTAGATACACATGGGTTTTTATAGTAATACTACTTATGAAATTTTAGGAGTGTTTAAAGTAGTCAGCATCGATGCAGTTCTATAGGCAGATTTTCCAAAGATTAAATGCCTCAAGCCATTCATTTCTTGGAAACAATGAAAGAAATATATTTATACAATCATAAGTCTCATCTTTGGAATGAAAATGACATCCACATAAGTTCTTTTTTAGATTAAAAAAATAGCCAAAAGTCACACATTGCTAGATCAGGTGAATAGGGTGGATATTCTATCACTTTGATGTTTTTTGTTCAATAAACTCTACTGTCAATCTTGCTAAATAAGATGACGCACTGTCATGGTGAAGCATGAGTCCTCTAACATTTACTTCTTGAAGAATTTCTGCAAAATATTTAGTGGCGTACCAGTTAGCTGTGACTGTAGTTATCTGTCCTTAGGACCACTCCTCTACTTCTAAAGAAACTGGCATACGTTACCTTTTTCATGACATGTTGTTTATTTAACATTGTGGGCATGAGATCATCTTTAAAGACCCATAATTTACTTTCTTAATCTGTTAAAACATCAAAAATGGTAAGAATAATTTTATGTTGTTATTATTTTTATCATTACTTCATGAATAATTTTATGCATGGCGGCGGATTCAATATTACGTTTCTTCTGTATCATTTGGTAGGTGAAACGAATATCATCGATTAATATTTTCCGCATGCCAGACACATTATACGGGATCACTAATGACAACGGCCTTGCTGTGTGTTCTTCAATATGAAAAGAGTTGTGACCTTTGTGAAATTCTGTAAACCAGCTGAATATACTGATGCAAGATGGATCTTCATTTCCAAATGCTAACTCTAGATGTTGAACACATTCTTTTTGATTTATTCCCACTTTAAAATAATAGCATGTAATCAGCATTTGCATCAGCTTCATTTTTTTCTTCTGCCTAAAATTTATTCTACGCTAAACTACTAACAATAGGCCAATAAAAAAACCGTCTGCTAGGCTAAAATAGCTCATATTATTAAATCTAACAATTAAATCGTCTGGGCTTATCTCAAAAATATTAAAGTAACCTTTATATAAACAGTATTGTTACAAAATGTACAGGTACGGTAAGATAGCTTCCCTGCAAAGCAGTTTTAGGGTTGCCATAAAATAGTAAGGAAGGCAGGGTTGCCACATATGGCAGGAAATCGCGCATTTGGTGACAAAATTGGTGATATACCATTGACGGTTGAAGAACCTTCTGGAACAAATTCTTACCAGTTTAGCCCAGAATGTTCTCGAACAGAACCCAAAAGCTATATAAACCCTGCTGGTCTGCAGACAGTTAGTGTGTGCCTCATCTAGCCTAGTTTAGTCAATCATTGAGCGAGTGTCTTGAAGTCTAGCGGTGAGTTGGTCGTCGAGTTTTGTCTTAGACTGTGCTGAGTCAAGAGCTATACTCTTGTGTATCGTCGAGTGCATCACGTGGAGAGTCTCGAGAGTACATGGAGTTCCGAGAATGACCAAGCAGAGTTGGGAGCTGCACTCGGGTGTTTAGCAGTGAAGCTGTCTCCACCATTATTGCCTGACAGTGTGAAGGCTATGTCGCTGAACGTGTCAATAACAGTTCGTCAACTGTAAAACGTGTTTCAGAGCTGTCCTGACAATACTGGCTAATAAAATGTGTTTTGATACTTCATCAAGTGTCGTCATTATTCACTCCAAATCTACGAACCCTGTACGAGCGTGAAGGAAAAAAATAACGTAACAACTGGTGTCAGAAAAAGAAAGACTTAACAGTCGGTGTCAGAAGTGGGGTTTGCGAGTGAATGAGTCCGACTGCAGAGGAAAGCCATGGTGGAAGAAACGAAGACTTTGATGAACTTCTTAGCCAAGATAAAAGCTGGATATGAAGAGATGAGAGCTGAGATCAAAGCCGCACTGAAAGAGATGGAAGCCGGACAGAAAGGGAAGAAAGCTGGACGAGAAGAAATAAATGTCTGCCAAGAAAGGTTGCGAGGGTAACTCTTACAGATGAAAGTGGAGCTTATAGAAGAAACTGGAGCTATAAAAAAAGGATGTGAAAATGACAGTAGTAACATCTGGAGAATCCAAGAATGAAGAAATGAAGGAAGTAGCTAACGAACTGCCTGAGAAAGATCCAGAAATGATTGATGAAATATCTAACGGGTTTAAAGAAAAAGAACGAAAACATGAAGGAATAAAAGACGGGAAGGAAGATCTTGATTCTCACGTGCTTGAAGTAGAGATAGAAGAAAGTGAAAATGCGACTGTCAAGTTCATAGAAACTGATAATGAAGTTATAAAAACGCAGTCAGCAAGTGTTGAACCATCTGAAAATTCATGTGTTGCAGAGATGGAGGAAGCTGATTTGCAGCTTAAGCAGTGTGCTCCAGTATTGCAAGAAAATTCACCCACCTCACAAACTGGTTGTATGTGTCATAGTGTAGATTTTGCAGATAAGGACTTGATTCTAAAACTGAATACTTGTGTTTGTAAAGAATCGGGTTCCGTTCATGACTCTGATGCAGAATTTAAAGCTGGTTCCTAGAAAACAGTGAAAAATGAGTATGTACTAGCTGCTAAAAATACCGAGGTGAACTGTATGCATGCTGCGAATGAACTACAGAGTGGTGAACAAACTGTTTCACATCTTCCTGTGGATGAAAAGTCTGAAAGGACTATATCTTCAGACTGTGATATGCAAAACAAAAATGCGTCTGAGAACTGCAGTGGAAAAGTGTTTGAACCGGGTATAAATTAATTAAAAGACTAAGACTGAATTTCATTATGAATTTTAATTTAAAAATTTTTAAATTGTTGTGTTTAATTTGTGTGTATAACTTATACATAATGTAAATATTTGTTTCTTTAGTTATGGTACGTGTATGTTTTAAAATGTTTTGTTTGTATCGAATTTGGCTTCTGACTGAAAAATTTGACTGAAAAGTGTTTGAACCGGGTATAAATTAATTAAAAGACTAAGACTGAATTTCATTATGAATTTTAATTTATAAATTTTTAAATTGTTATGTGTTTAATTTGTGTGTATAACTTATACATAATGTAAATATTTGTTTCTTTAGTTATGGTACGTGTATGTTTTAAAATGTTTTGTTTGTATCGAATTTGGCTTCTGACCAAGGGTTGTACTGCCCGGGACTTGCAATCCTTGGGAAGGGGCAGTGTTACGAAATGTACAGGCTCAGTAAGATGGCTTCCCTGCAAAGCAGTTTTAGGGTTGCCATAAAATGGCAAGGGAAAGCAGGGTTGCCACATTTGGCGATATGTCATGGACAGATGGAGAACCTTCTGGAATGAATTCTTACCGGTTTAGCCCAGAATGTTCTCGAGCACAAGCCAAAAGCTATATAAACCCTGCTGGTCCGCAATCAGTTAGTGTGTGCCTCACATGGAGCGTGAGAGTGAATGTCTTGCTTAGCGAGCTGAAAGAGAGTGTGTCTTGCCAGATTGCAGGTTAGTTAGTATTGAGTTGGTGTCCCGTCTAGCGGAGCCGATCGAGTTGACAGCCGGGCAGCGAGTGCCGAGTGCACCGAAAGCGTCTCGTAGTGTATCGTGATTAGTGCATCGTCGAGAGAGCGTGTTGAGCTCCGGGAATGACTGAACCGAAGAGTCGGGAGCTGTGCTTTGTGTGTCGTCGAGTGCATCGCGAGTTGTAGTGTGGAGTATCTCGAGAGTACGACCAAGCAAGATTCCGAGAACGACCAAGCAGAGTCGGGAGCTGTACTCTAGTGCTTTGCCGTGAAGCTGTCTCTACCATGATAGCCTGATAACCTGGAAGCTGTGTTGCTGATCATGTCAGCGTGTTTATAGTGGTTCATTGACGACTGTAAAAACGTGTTTTGGGGATGTCCTGACAATACTGGCAAATAAAGTGTATTTCGATATTCTATCAAGTGCAGTCGTTGTTATTCACTCCAAATCCAAATGAACCCCGTACGAACATGAAGGAAGAAAATAATAACTGGTGTCAGAAAAGAAAAAAAAAATGCATCAATATTTAATATTTATATTAGGCGCAAACTGTACTGACTAGGTAGGGTGACAAATTGCTGAATTACAAAGTCTGTCTATTGTACTGAAATTTTGGAAAAGATGTTAGAAATGACCTGGAAGCACAAAAGTTTTGGGTCCAAAATGAGGCAGTTTTATATTCATTACACCAAATTATGAGAGTTCATGATGGAGAAGGAGATATATGAGAATTTCTCAGATGCAATCTATAAAAGTTCCTATATGTTATAAAATTAATTTTCAATTATTTATCTACCAGCTAACCTCTGTTTCTTTCAGATCGTACTTAAAAATATAAAAGTTTATGGCATATGAACATGTACGAACACACACACACACACACACACACACACAAAAAAAAAAAAAAAAAAAAAAAGGTTCATTTTAGTTGAAACTAAGCATTTTCAACTTTTAATTATATGCTTTTAATTTTTATATATCTTTTTAAAGGACAGAATTGGTAAATAGAGCTAACAAAATTCTTATTCTTGAAAGAAAATTTATTATTTAGTATTCAGACGAAGAGCAGAAAATTATTATCTATTTCAAATGCTGTAAAACTAAACATGCATTTTAATAACAAAATTTTAAAATAATCTGAAACAGAAATGAAATTAAAATTGCATAAGATTGATTTTATTAATTTGACCAATCTGTAGTCATTAAAAACAAAATTTTTCTACACAGTTATAAACTATAGTGCAAAATAATTCATAATATTGGCCTAGTTTTGTCACAAAACTCATTTTTCCTTTTTTTTTTTTTTTTTTTTTTTTTTAAATAAATGAACTGATCAACATGCATTTAAAAATTTTCTGTATAGCAGCAAATAGAAAATGTATAAATATTCATTGGCTATTCGCTTCATCAGTTTAAAATCTTTTTATTGTGTTCTCTGATTCTCATCCTACTATATCTTCAGCAATTTCTTTATAATTACATAATGTAACTAAGCATCTGATAGTATGACATTTAAGCACTAAGAGCGAGATTCTGTCAACATGGAATGTTGTAAATTGACATACATTTCCTTTAATATTATTTTAAATGAACATATTTATATGCACCATTACTTAATATTTTATTTTGTAAAATTTGAGTACCTCTAATAATACTACAGTCAAAAGCCATAATCACCCATAATCCAGACCTCAAAGCTACAAACTTTCTGACAAACTTTTTCGTCTTTTACAAACTTTTCCGTCTTACACGCATGCGTCGCATTGACGCATGCGTGTAAGACGCATTGACGCATGCGTGTAGACGGACGGTATAAGCTAAGCTAAAATGATCTAATTCAGTTAATGTTGCAGATTGCGTTGTTCCTTAATCTTGGAATTGGATTCGGCTTATTATTTTTTGCAGACTGTTAGAGAAATTTTATAAAAGTAAGCTTGAACTTTCGATTATGTCAAATAGAATTTCTGATATATATTTACTAATATGTAAAGGATCTACAAAGCGAAAGTATGTTTCGAAGTCCATTAAACAAAAAGTGGAATTGCTGCAAAAAATGGGTAAAGGCATATCCTTTGTTTATCTAAACTTTAATGTTTGTTTATCTAAACTTTGTTTATCTTTAATGCCGCGGCGGTGTGCAATGAATTGGAAGTTGTTGTAAATTTTGATACCTTTACATCATAATTGTTCTTTATTTCATAAATTACGGTTTCATATTTTTAATTTTATAATTTCTACATGCCATCTTACCAGGTTTAAACTGATCATCTATAATCCGGAAAAATCGATAATCCGGAATCGCCCAAGTCCCGACGAGTCCGGATTAACTACTTTAATTACACCCATAATCCGGAATGATCTATAATCCGGACCTCAAAGCTACAAACTTTCTGCATCTTACACGCATGTGTCGCTTTGACGCATGCGCGTAAGACCTTTACGGCTGCGAATATGCGTGTGCGCAAAATGCGTTTACAAATGCGTGTTTAATGTATAACGGACGGTATAAGCTAAGCTAAAATGATCTAATTCAGTTAATGTTGCAGATTGCGTTGTTCCTTAATCTTGGAATTGGATTCGGCTTATTATTTTTTGCAGACTGTTAGAGAAATTTTATAAAAGTAAGCTTGAACTTTCGATTATGTCAAATAGAATTTCTGATATATATTTACTAATATGTAAAGGATCTACAAAGCGAAAGTATGTTTCGAAGTCCATTAAACAAAAAGTGGAATTGCTGCAAAAAATGGGTAAAGGCATATCCTTTGTTTATCTAAACTTTAATGTTTGTTTATCTAAACTTTGTTTATCTTTAATGCCGCGGCGGTGTGCAATGAATTGGAAGTTGATCTGTCAGCACTATCCTTATCTTAAGGGCAGATGTTTTTATTTTATTTGGCTTATAATTCCTTACTCAATGTAGTATTTCATCTCAACGTACTCCGTCTTTGATATGATTTAAATCAAATGCCTTGTCATTATAATTCGCTTCCGATAGCGAAGAAAGTAACAGAGGTTATTGAAAATGAGAAACTTTCGATTGACAAATTAGTCGGTATTCTCGACACAGCAATTGTAGGACTTGAACAGCGGAACTTTGTAAATGAACAAGAAATTATGTCTGTTTATAGAATTAAAGAGAATATATTATCACATAAAAAACGAAGCAACTTAAACAACTTACATTGAAAGAAATGCTTAATAAAGTAAACAAATAAATATCAAGCTTTTTTTTTTTTTTTTTGTAAATTTTGATACCCTTTAGATCATAATTGTTCTTTATTTCATAAATTACGGTTTCATATTTTTAATTTTATAATTTCTACATGCCATCTTTACACTGATGATTTATAATCAGGAATCGCCGAAGTCCTGACGAGTCCGGATTAATGACTTTTGACTGTATGCACATCTTCACTTTCTCAGTATTTGATTAAAAATAAACTTTCTTGCTTTCAAAGAAGAGGGATCTGTATCTGATCACTCTTAAAATTAAGTTTTATTCAAAATTTAGGTCAAATGAAGGAGTTTAATTGCCTAATTTCAGATAATGATATTTATTTCTGAAATTTAGTCAATTCTAAGAAATTAACTAATGCTCTAAATGAAAAATACTTGGCATACTATAGAGCGATGCTAAAAGAATTCTACTACTATTCTACTACTTTAAGGTACCTGAACTGATGTTCAGGTACCTTAAAGTTACAAATACATATTCAGCATCATATTGGTGCATTTGTGTCCCTATGTTTTTGGCTCAATACTAAATGAAATTAAACGAGAAACAATAGTAAGAACCCTTCTATAATTCCACAACAAAATTATCCAAAAATGTTCTGTGGCAGGGGGAGGAGCATATGGCCAACGTTATTTTTTTTCTCCATTTTACGAATAAGTTTTCTGCATTTTCCAGAATTTTGTTGCATTCATCAATTTAACATTAGGACGAGATAACAAGCATATCTTTGTTATGTAATTATTTCAATCAACAATTATATGATGATTCATTTGAAGTAAGCTTTGCTTTGCTAAACTCAACAGGCGTTAATTCTTGACACCACAAAGCCCAGTTCACATCAATGTGGTCACGCATTCGGGTGTAAAGTGTTGATTAATCAGAAGCGATCTCAGACGCGGCATTTTCCGGATGACCAGAGAACACATGAGGCGACTTAACTTTCTTTTTGACACTTGACACCTCAGTTTCAAGCATCTCGCTTCAAATATCCAGTTTATACCAGGGTTTTTAAATGATTTCACTTGACAATTGAAATCATTTAAAATTCTTCAAATTTAATCATTTAAAATTATTCAAAAATTCTTCTTGATCTGAAAAAAGTCAAATGGAGGTTGATCTTTACATTATGGTAACTTGGCGATTTTTTGGTGAAAATTTGGCGACTAACTCTCCTACAGCAACCCTCTATTTTTTTTTTCCCCGCCGCCATTTTGTCTTCACGAAGTAAAGACATGTTTCTTTTCTTTTTATCTCCTGAACACTTCTTCCAACAATCTACTAGCCGAATTACACTTATGCTAGAAATTTTATCAAACAAAACTGCTTAATCATGACAAATATTCACTGCAAAATTAGGAAAAACTGCACAATACCATTCTCCTTACGCATTTTTCAAAATAACACATAAACCATGTACACGCCGACTTATTTTTACTTAAAAAAACATCCCAGAATTGCACAAAAATGGCATTGCACACACTCTTCACTATATCCATGTACACTGCTTTTTTCTCATAAATGACAAAAATTTCACGAAAATACATGACAATTTTCTCAATCTTTAAACCCGGTAAAAAGAACATATATGAAACTACCTGATCACGAAAAAGTATTTACCATTTACAAATATGAACATTTCCACATACAAAATAAATAAAATATCCAAAAACTTTTACCTCTAAATCATCTATTACATTATACACGTCACCAACGAATTCATACCACAAGCATTACAAATACTTAGTATCAAATATTTAAATTATTTCCATGCACGTTTATTTCAACTTAAACGTATACCAAATTCCTACAAGCATAAAATTCACAAAATAACTATCATTTCATTAAAATATCACTAAACCATGTACACGTCGACTTATTTTTACTTAAAAAAACATCCCAGAATTGCACAAAAATGGCATTGCGCACACTCTTCACTATATCCATGTACACTGCTTTTTTCTCATAAATTAAAAAAATTTCACGAAAATACATGACAATTTTCTCAATCTTTAAACCCGGTAAAAAGAACATATATGAAATTACATGATCGCGAAAAAGTATTTACCTTTTACAAATATGAACATTTCCACATATAAAATAAATAGAATATCCAAAAACTTTTACCTCTAAATCATCTATTACATTATACACGTCACCAACGAATTCATACCTCAAGCATTACAAATACTTAATATCAAATATTTAAATTATTTCCATGCACGTTTATTTCAACTTAAACGTATACCAAATTCCTACAAACATAAAATTCACAAAATAACTATCATTTCATTAAAATATAATTAAATTTAAAAACACTACTTAAAATATAAATGAGCACATACATTAAATTAATAAAAATTACCTTACAATCCTAATTACTTTAAACTAAATCATTGCTAATAACAATTTTCCGAATAATACAAATTCCTTTCCACCTTACATTTACAACAATGCATAAAAATAATATCCTCAAATAATTAAAAATACTAACTTACCTAATCTTCAGAATCTTGATTACGTGGCGGATACACTTTTCTTACTTCTGTTTCAGAATCTTTAAAATCATACTTATCTTTCAAAGCAAGATACCAGGTAAAATAAATAACATAATAAAACATCTTTATTTCTCTCTCGCACAACCTTAAAAAACATTTATTACTATCCTCTTCAATACCACTAAATACCCATTTCGAATTCACTTTAGTTACGGCCATGGGATCCAAAAATTCACAAACACTATTTCACACAACACAGAATAAAGCCAAATACAAAATTGCCAGATTTTTTCCCGATTAAAGAACAGTAATTCGTCTATTAATATCACATAACATATCCCATGATCTCTCATTTCCCTCACACAAATAATGCGTAATCAGAACTGAATACTACTCACATTCTTAACAAAGTCGCACTAACCTAATCTTCTTCCGAATCTTCCTTACATGGTGGATACACTTTTATTATGGATTCAATAAAATTACTGAACGATTTTTTTTCCGAATTTGATAGAATTTCATAAAAAAAGAATTCCCTTTATCACATCTACAATTCACTTTAGACAGCGCCATACAATCCCAAAATTATTCAACCCTACTTCACACAACACACAATGAAGCTTAATACAAAATAATATACATCCACAGATACTTGTCCAAATTCCCCCCTTTTCCGATTAAAGAACCGTAATTCGTCCATTAATATCACATGACATATCCCATGATCTCTCATTTTCCCCACACAAAATAATGCGTAATCGGAACTGAGTACTGCTCACATTATTACCAAAGTCCCAGGTAGTAACCTTTATCACCTCCAAAGTGTCGCCAAACTACCAGTTACCTATTGTAAAGATCAACCCAAATGGACTAATCTTAATAAAAATTTCAGATAGTAATAATAAAAAAATGCATATGCTAATAGAATAAATAGCTTTATAAATTATTTAAAGGAAAATTCTCAAGTTTATTAGCAGTAATAAACCTTAATAATCAACCATAAATTATATATTTTTGATAATTTTTACAGAATAATCTAAAGTAATAGATTGTTGCAAGAAAATAGTAATGGATTTCAAAATCCCAGATTTTGAATTTTTTTAAAAATATATCTATATTCATTTAAGGTTGCTCTTGTTGCCTGGTGGATAAAACGTTAGCTTCTAGAGTTAGAGATTTTGGATTCAAGCGTCACTAGGAGTGGTGTTGTAATGGAGTTGGTATTTTTTAAAAATATTTACAGAAAAAATATTATCGCTAGTTTTAGAGTAGCCCAGATGCTTCTTCAGTTTCCTGAAGGTGAAGTATGAAAATCATACTTACCCCCAAGATACCTTAGCGCAGAAGTAGCACGCTCAAGTAGAACATTCAGCTTTTACTAAGGACTTGTATTGTGGGTTCTGGCCTTACTTTTTCCTACTTTTGATGATGGCACAAATATACCAATTTTTTTTTATTTACCGCGACTTTTTTTTGCGGGGGTGGGGGTGGGGACGTAAAAGGCTTGCATTTATTTTTCATTTCATTTCATTCATCATTCATATAAACCTAATTTTCGCTCGTCATTGTGTGCATTATCCTTCTTTTGACAACAAGCCTTTGGTATAATTCATAAGAAGATCTCACTACTATGATCTGATTCTATTTCGGCTGACACGAGACTTGCAAAAGCAATACTGGTATTAGTATAAAGTTGCTGTTTTATCTTATAAAAAAAAAAAAAAAAAAAAAAAAAAAATAGTGAGTTTTGAATTTTAAATGAGGGGTGATGAGTAAACCATTTGTTTAAAAAAAATTAAGAAAACTGTTATTTATACAGAAAAGAAGCTTATTAGTATGTAGTTGATTTTATGGAATACTTCTATGCATTTTAATGACTTTGTGTGCATTTTTTTTTTAAACATGCATGACCACTTTTTGAACAATATACCTATGAACTTAACCAGAAGTTTAATCTTGATGATAATTTTTCATTAATTTAAAGATTTTTTGCATGAGCACTAGCAAATCTGTTAATTGTGGAATTCAATTTAATATGCAGTTACTTCAATGAGTGTTAGATAAAAGCGACTTTATAAAATAAAGCTTTAGATAGTGGCTATTCATTAATATATGAATGAATAATTGAAGTAATTACTGTTACATTTAAGGTAAAAAATTAGTACATAAGGCAGAAACTAAAACAATAAAAAAAATTGCTGTTGTTTATTAGCTTAAAAATAAATGCTTTTTTAAATTGTGATATTCAATTTAGTAATGCTGTAAATCCTACATATAGTTAAACAAAATACACTTTTTTATTGCATTATTTAAACCAATTAAGGGAATTTCATTTAAGGAAGTATTTAAGGGAAGTTCATACATCATGCAAAAACATTTATGGTATTCTACACCATGAACAATTTACTCTCCAAAGAATCATGCAAATAGGATTTTTTAATTTTCATTCAGCAAAATTCCTAAATAAATTAAATTAGATATATACAACAATCCTTTTCTGGAATATCCTATTTCTACCTTCTAAACAATTCTTTTCTGCCATATTCTAACAAAAATTATTCTGCTTTTGAACAAAAAGTTCAATGAGGGCTAGTAATTCATCAAATTGATGAGGTGTCATGAGATTAAAATTTCTTTCAAGCAATTAAAAGAAATTTCGTTTCATTCAAGTGCATTTTTTCAATTCAATTATTTGCATCTCCTTGCTGCAGTCATCTCTCACATATTAATATAAACCACTGCATTCTGCTTCTTTTACACAAAGCAAGAAGTAAATAAGTTTTAATTGAGCAGAAAATAAATCCATTTTAATTAAAAAATGGGTACTCACGGAAAATCCCGTTGAGCACAAAAGACGGTGCCAATGGCACCAAACAAACAAACAAAAAACAAAACAAAACAAAACAAACAAAAAAAAGAAAAAAAAAAAAAAAAAAATCTATTCTTATTTTACTTAAAGTTGCAATGCCATTGCTTCTCAGTTTTAAAAAAAGTGTCATTTCGTGGCCATTAATACATTTTTTTTTAGGCCAACAAGATTACATAACTTTGGAAATACTATTCAACAGCATGCTCTTCTGTAGTAGGCAGGTCCCAAATTTTAATAATCTTTTTTTCAAAAACGCGTGATAGAGGAAAAAAAAAGGAGTCTTTACTCAAGAATAATAACTAACACATGTAATCAAGGTTACATCAAACCCAGTGTGTTTGAAGAAAACTTTTCCATTTTTTTTTTTTTTTTGGCAAAAATTGTGTAGTTTGGAGTCTTTTTTTTTAAATAGGCAAAAATGATTGACAGGATTTTTGGTAAGTACCAAAAAAGGTAATCATAAAAAATTAAAATACCACACAAAAATTTCACATTTTCTTTCAAGTTTCCTATATGAAGAACCATCTAAAGTAAGCATATAACAACTTTTAAAGCAAAAGTTGCCCCGCTGGTATGAAATGAAGTATACGTGTGATGTACCAGTGTGAACGAAGCTTCAGTAAATTAATCACATAGCGGTAATGAAAGGAATCTTTGTGTTTGGATACACTTTTCTTCTTGGTATGAGTACCAGCATGCCAAAACAAGAACAGCAGTAAGTAATATGGCTTTAATGAAACAGTACTTCAATTCACAGTCAGAAAATTAAACACAATTTATTAAACAATTATTTAAATTGTAACTAGTATTTAAGAAACTTCAATTTAAGTCACAAAACTATTTAAAAACTTTTATTAAAAATGTTGTAACACAGGTACACACTATATAAGCATTGATCAGCTTTGTGCTGCTACGCAATGAAAACTTTAGGCAGTAGAGGGTATTTCAGCTGGTTCCAAACTTTGCATTTAGCAAAGTTTAAACATGCCACTAAGACCACTAGAGTACTAAACACTAGAGTGTTTCAAATTTATATTTTCAGGCTTGTTAAAGGATTAAAATGTTAATAGAATAATTATTGCATGCATTAAAATCTAGAAAAATTAATGGAAATTGTAGTGCGGTACTTACATTTTACTGCAACCACCTTAGTAGGAGCCACCAAATTTTTAGAATGTGCCAGATCTGGTAATCATGAATATAACTGTTCATCAGGCAACCCTGCTGATATCAATCCTTCAGTTAAGCAACGTCACATTTTGATACATGTTCTTGTATTCCAAGTTCTTTCTGTTTGAAACAAATCATATTTTTTGCATTAAACTCGATTAAAAAATATGTGTTTGTGGAATTTTCAGCAATAGAAGAAAATGTGGTAAAACTTCTGCAGGAATACAATATCTTGCTGCAAAATCACTTAAGGGAACAACTATTTTGAATCTGCTGTGAAAATGATTACAACTAAATTTACACCAGAATAAAAGGAAAACAAACCAGCTTCTAAGTAGATTATTATTATTATTTTTTTTCTTCTCAGATATCTAATTAGAATGTAATATATAGATGTAATAAGTAAATTTCTCCTCTTGCACTGAATGATGACTTATGCCATCATTCTTTTTCGCTAGCAAAATTTGCCATGGTTGTGTTAAAGTACCTATTCATAAAATTTCAAAATTTATTACCACAAATATCTATCTATCTCTGTATATAAGGGCAGGTTTAAGTTCTTTTTTCCATATAAAAGTATTTACTTACTTCCTACTGAATAAATAAATAAATAAAATTTAAGTACCCAATTGAAATAAAAGATCTAACCCACTGATTACATGCAGTTCCTAAATAATTATTATGAGTAAGGTTTACATTAGATTGTCTGAAGGTTCTATGCTGCTTTAAGAAATTATTACACTGATTAATGTTTAATAATAAATAATTTTATTTCATAAAATAGTACTAACAGTATTTTTAAATTATCAAATGTGACCAACAATGGAAGAAAATGTTTATTAAATAAGTGAAATTTTGAGATACTTGACAGTATAATATGGCCACATTCTTCTCAAATTACATTTTTTTTTTACAAGGATAATGCATTTCATTTATATTATACAACATACATTGTACTAAAGAAATGTGAAAATATAAATAAAAAATATATTCATATACAAGAAAATCATGAATTTAAAAAATATTTATGAATTAAATAATACGAATAATTACAAATTAATATTTACAAATATGAGATTATAATAACTTTTTAGTATTTACAACACTTGCGTACACAATTTGGCTTCACATTTCTACAATAAAGACAGGAAAACCAACAATAATACTCTAGCCTTAAATCCTCCAAAAATAATATTAATCAATACACCTCCATAGCATTTCATTTATGACATGGTAACAATTTAAAAAAATACGAGGTGAGATCTCTAGTCCACTCAATAACAACCTACATTTTTTGCATAGTCATAAGCATTTCATAAAAAAGAAATTATACATGTTATTGCTAATTTAACTTATTTACCTTTTTATACTTACATCTTTATGGCATAAAGGTACTTTAAAGACAATGTATATTCAATTAACTGTATCAGCTATTACATTACAGCTATAAAAGTTTTCAGTATAATCTTTTCAAACTATATTTTACAAAATATTACTCAACAAAATGTTAACAGCAAAGTTTCCATATATATTAATCACAATACTGGATTTTATAAATATTTTCATAATATTTTCTAATCACTGTTAAATATCAGCATGAAAAAACATCAGTTAAATCTTGTGTAAATACGCACAAATTTTACAGTACTGTACTTGAATTTTAAACCAAAGCACAAATTGATTTAATATGTAGAATGGAAAAACAGAAGATTTCAATGCAGCAAATGATTAACAGTGGAATTTAACATATTTTCTTGTATGCAATTGCAAACAAAGTTCTTATATTAATTCATAACTTCTGAAAAGTAAATGGGATAATCTTCAACATGACACACTGGGAAGCTTTAGAAATAATAACAGATTTTTTTTTTTTTAACTTTTTTAAAACCAATGGTCAGACATTTTATATTTATGGATTCACTAAAGAATGGCCTAACAATTAGGGCTATGGAGTTGGAATCGGGCAGATTTTGGGGTAAAAGGAGTCAAAGCTGGAGTCCCTAAAAACAGGTCGACTTCAACTCCAGTTTTTGTTGGACAGTTTGAATTTGAAATGAAATTAAAATGCCTTGAAAAAAATTAATCACAAGCTGAGTTATTATTTTTATTTATGAACTGTATACTACATTAATAAATAGTTTTTTCTATTTTATTGACATATTAATAAATAAATATAAGGGAAGAGGATGGATGTGATATTTGCCATTAGTGATTAAACTGATTCATTTAACTACTTCATTTAGTTACAAATCTCTCACTGGTAAATTTAGGTAAGCAGCAATAGCAGCAAGAACTCTCAAAATTGATGCCATTCTTAGGAAGCGAGCAGGAAAAAAGAGTAATTATTGATCAAGCAACGTGAAAAAGAAGTACATATTTGATGATAAAGAGGTTTTTAGAATTAAGAACTTTTTTAGAAGATGTAGATAACCCTAATGTTTCACTAACAGAAAGACTGGAATGATCTTGCAGAATTGGAAACTTTTCTTTCTACACCGTATATAGCCACAAAAAAGCTGCAATCTGAAGAACTGACAGGAGGCGAGAATGGAAGAACAGGATGTTTGTTCTTTTTGAAATGGAGACAAGGAATCATTTCTTCAATGAAGAAAAGAGAAACTAGTTTGTTAGATAATGATATCTTGCTGGGTCCAATATATGTAGATCCGAAACACCGAATTTTCTTCGATGACGAACAAATTAAAAAGGCAAAGAAAGCCATCTATGAACTTTCATTATGAATGAAATTGTTTCAAATCAGAACAGTCAAACTGCAGACATTGCAATTGAGTCTCTATCACCCTCTTCCAGTGATGAATTAGATTTTGAGAAATATTTTTGGATAATACTGAAAAGGCTAAGGCAAAGCAAATGAAAATAAAGAACCAAGAGCCTTTATGTATAAAAATGAAAAAATACAAACAAGATTTCTACACGGCCTTTAAAGAAATAGAGAAATATGATTGCACTTGCAAGACACCTCTTTTAGAACTTATAAAAATCTACTCTGAAAAGTTAAAAGAAGTAGCCCTAACAGTAACAGCTCTTCCTCCTACTCAAGTTAGTGTGGAAAGACTCTTTTCAGCTCTCAAGTTTATCAAATCAGATCTATGGGCCTCCAACAAAGAAGATCTTGCCGAAGCTATACTGTTTCTTAGAAATAACTAAAGACAGTTTTTCCATTTCATAATAAATGCTACTTAATATATGCCATAAATTTTTTTCTGTAGGATCTATTACTTCTTTTATATTAAAAAATAAGCTGTAACCCATGTGTATATGTTTACATATTTATATATATGAGAGAGTCGGAGTCTTTAAAATTCCAGGAGTCAGAGTCGGTCATTTTCCCTACCGATTTCATAGCCCTGCTAACAATCATGTGAACATTAAGAATATTGTCTCAAATCTTACAAAAATCCAGCAGCATTTATACTATACCTGTAGCAAACTGGCTCCACTAAGTAATATTAGACACCATTAATGGGGTTATCACAGCTAGTAACATGTGAGGGTAAGAGAAATTTTCCAAGAAACAAAGATCTTCTATCATTGAAGGTTCCTATCCAAAACATGTTTCCCTGGAACTCATGTCCCAGCTAGCTATGTCGGTTATTCTGCAACTGAGATGGTAATGTTTCACTTGAAGCTATGTGCCTCATTTTTTTTTTTTTTTTCAAAGGGGTCTTTTAAGTCAATTGATATTCCAGAAATATGAAGGCAAAAATTCCCAGAAATATTTTGATTGATGTACTGTTGACATAGGTAGTAGATATAATACTGGATTTACAAAACCAAAAAATCCCCCTGAATGGAACCAAACTGTCAAAATATTTGGTAATATATAACTGGGATATTAGCCAGAAAACTATATCAGGGGGAGTAATTAGAATGTTATCCTTACCGTACAGGCATGCTCTTCCATATAATTTATTAAATAAATTGATCTCAATGGCCAACATATGCTTATGATCAGTCGCACAAATTTTGAATTTACTTCTGAAAAAATAATGTTCTTCCAGAACTCTAGGCTTTCATTCATGTATTTTTTGGTGAAAGATAATAGTAACTTCCAACTGCTCTCACTCACAAGGAATTTTTGTTTTGTAACAAGGCATGGAAACTTTGTTTTCTGCATGTATTTCAAATTGTACTTACAGATACTGCTGTTCTCATGTTTCTTAATTCTGCTGGAACAAAGTCGTAGCTAGGGTTTTCAGCGCCCAGGGACAACTGAAGATTTCGCGCCCCCTACTGCTTGCCAAGGATGTAAACAATTTAATTCTAAAATGTTGTAACATCAGTTTGGCGCCCCTTGGATTCTACGCCTGGGGACAGATGTCCCCCCTAGCTACGCCCCTGTGCTGGAAGCTTAGCAGCACTTGCTTTCGGATCTCTCTTCAACGGAAATGGCAGAAATTGTCTCTCATCGCATGCAAGTAGATATGAACGTCCTTGAATAAAATAGTACTTATCCTGAATGAGCACTATTGTGCACTGTTCTAGACGTAATAAACTTTTGAATAATCGACTGCACAGCTGCAAGTGGTATGCTGACAAAAACTGAAACCTTCATTTTACAGTTTACCGCCTTTAAGAAGCATTAAGATTAATTTTTTTTTGGAAACACGTTTCTTTAGCATATTAAAATTTTACAATTTTTATCACATTTACAGTTAAACCCATCCATTTTGGGTTATCCACAGATAAATGATGTAAGTTATCAATGAAAAACTGACTAAATCAATTAGAAAATGCTACCAAAATTTTACATTTGTTTGAATGTACGAATACATTTTACATGACAATAAATCCCAATTTTTAGTTCCCCATATATTTAAAAGCTAATTCAATATCTTTTCCATATCGTTTTTTTCATTTGTATTTGGTGAACTTTTAAAATTAATAATTACCTTTTGAAGAAGTTTTACTAGGATTAGCAAGCTAAAACAATAGTTTCTTTTACAAAACCACTCTTGTACAAATAATTTCTACACTCACTGTATTTGATCATGTTATTGAAATGAATTATCCGCACAGAGCGCTGTGGAATCATGCATAAAAATATTCATATTATTAGAAGACTTTTTAAATGGTATGCCATAATGATTTGTATTTACGAAGCAGATAAAACTCAGGAGGAAAAACATCAAGGTAAAATACAAAACTATGCATATCTTGTATAAGGTTCCAGAATCTTTACACGCCTTGAATGATTCGAGACAGCATATTTTTTTTTAAGACTACCCCCCAAAGCTGAAATTTGTTTTTTCTTTAGATTGACCATTTTTAATAAAGAAACATGTTTGCAATAGAAATCAGTCACTTTGTATAAATACAATGATTGAATACCATGTGTGCAATGCAAAATAAAATAAAAAGATATCATTAAAAGGGAATAATACATATTCCAAACATAGTCAGATAATATTAAATCATTACTTTAGGTCCAGTAATAAATAAATTTTTTAGGAAATTGTACAGAAGACCTTTAGGAGACCCATGTTGCCCTCTAAAATATATTTTTTTTTAAATCACCATCATCTGCCCATCTCTCAGTATCTTTACTAACTTCAATTTCACTTTCATTATAAGATTTCCAATCAGTTTCCTCAAAAATCTCCGGTGTATCATCTAACAGTTCAATATTCATATTCCAGAGATCACTATGCATTATAACAACATTTCGGTTCTTTTTTCCTATTTTCTGCATGTAATATATGATCACTTTCACTATCATTGCTCATTTTCCTGATGTTCTTAACTTTGGGGGTCACTCAATTTTAAGGACTAAAACAAATACACAATTTTATGTTTACACACTTCTAAGAAACTTTTTATTTTAATCCAGTCTTATCCTGATGGCTGCTTTTTCCATACTGACTGATAATTACAATTTAATATCATTGGTGTGCAATCTGTCACGAATGGGTTAATTATTATTGATACTTGAGAGTAAGATTTTCAACCATCTTTATTTTTATCATAATTACAAAAATGATAGTGAAATACACATAACTGCATTTCACTGTCATTTTTCCTACTTATGATAAAAAAAAAATGCTTGAAAATCTTATGAAATAACTTGAATAAATGCCTGTTTGCAAAAGTACTGATAGCTGGCCAACAGATTGATTGAGTGTATGGCAAAGTATAATAAACATGTTACTAAAATAAGTTGGAAATAATAAGTGAAATGTATTTAAAAAAAAAAGTATAAATGACATTAAGAAAAATTTCAGCACCTCGAAAACAGTATACATTTAACTAAACAGTTTTTGAAAACAATATTGCAGAAACAATAAAGCACACTTGGCACTAATGCCAACATTAGTAGGCATATTAGGTAGAAATCTTCTAGATCAGATGTTAATACATTACGGATGTCTCACAGACTAAGGCCAAAGCTGCACTAGGTTTTGTCTAGCTTAAGAATCCAGGATAATGACAAAGATGATGTAATAACAAAACAGGCAATAAATGATACTGCCAGCTAGAAAACTCAAAGACAATTTCCTAGTTCATTTTTTAAATACATAACATAACAACCATTAATAGACAATTGACAGGATCAATGGATTCAGCCTCAACAAGGTTCTTCACTAAAACATCATGGTGTCCCCCTCAAATAGTTTCGGTACAGGAATATGGACAGATGCCAGTGTGAAGAAAAGGTCTTTTGACTCCTATGTATTTTACTGCATTACAACGCAGTAATACCATGTCAAAAGATTAGCCCTAACCAACTCAGGACTATGGGCGAATAAAATTATAGTTGCCACTGGTAAGTGTTCTGATTTAAATAGATATTTTTTGACTTTAGTGAATGGCCACATAACAAATGGTAAAAGTGCATTTGACTTATATGATTGATACATGGCAGCAAAAATATATACAGCTGTCAAACTTGAAATATAAGAAACCAGAAGTTTCTATGAGGTCATTTGACTCTGTGGCCACACCATTTTAAAAAAGAAAAATTCAAAACAAGACTTCAATTAACTTTATAATGCATGACTTAAAGTTATAAACTATTTATAACATGATTTCGATGTTAAAATATTAATATTTTATTAGATATTCTAAATCTTATGTTGTTTGGCTAATTTTATTATGAAATTTTCTCAATACTGAGAAAATATTGAGCTTTCATTTATCTAAGTACTGTTAAATATGATGAAAAAATTAATAATTAATGTACATATTGTTATTAGGATAAACTTACTAAAACACCATTTAAGATAATTTCAATCAAATATAATTTAAATGAAAGATTCTAAAGATTATGCTGAATATCAATAGGGAAGAAGGATGCAATTTGCATAATACAAGTTTCATTTGTTGTTAGGACACATTTTTCTTAATAAAAGGTAAAAATAAAAAATAGGGAGAATTGACACCTATGCAAAAAGAATGTTCTTGTTCTTTTCTAGCTTAGAAGGCTAGATATTCGATTTGTTTGTATTTCTGATAAATCCTTTCTTAAATAGAAATTAATTACTTACTGATATTGATTCATTGCTGAACTACTTGATGTAGAATTAGATGCAACTAATCTTATTCAGCTTTTTATTATTATATTCAAAGACAGCCATCTTTTATAATAAGTTTCGTAAATACTGTAAAATAAAATGCAGACTCTCCAGCAGTCCTACATCAAAAGATGCAAAAAATATGAACGATATCATTATAATTTTAATAGCCTCAGCTTTTAACATTCCCACAAGGATCAATACATAAAAGTAAAGAACTTTTATGCTTAACACTTCAGCAATTAACCAAACTAGTACTGATGGGGGGGGGAAAGGAAAATAAAAGATTCAAAACGATAAAAAAATTTCATCACTGTCTATTTTTAAAAGTATACTATGAAAGCAAAGGGACAACATTTTTCTTAAAATAGGCAAATGATGTTATAGGGCCTTAAATAACATGACATTTTCAACAATATTTCTTGCCTATAAATGATTAAATAATCCATGGTTTATTATTTCAAAGTCCATAACTAGCATCTCTAAATTAATAATATGATTATCATTCAGATTTTTTCAAAAAAATTAAACTGATAAGTGTGTCTTCATAAAAAAATTGCTTAATGTACTTTGAATTTAAATAGGTTAGCCTATATTTTTAGGGTGTCTCTTAGATTATCGCCAAATTGTTTCATTTACGGTAACCTGAGTAGTTGAATGTTATGGAAACCCTATTATGACATGATTGCGGTGAATTTGACTAATGGGACAATATTTGTAAGGGCTTATTTCTGAGTTGGATTATCAGTTAGGAAGTGGGTTGCTTATTTTGTGCTGTATATTGTAAAATGGTGGTATGTTACAAGGTTAATGTGAAGTTTCTGTACAATTTGGAGTGAAAGGGAAAGAAAGCATTAATTGACTGGTGTGCAAATGAAGGTTTATGTAGTGGTCATTATAAGTGTCCTGTTCGTACGAAGGAAATGCATATGGTGGAATGTAAAGATCATTCAGGGTTTTTCGCAAGAAATGCCATTGAAGAGTCCGGCACTACTGAGGATATTTTTTACTCTTATTTTTTGTGAATTTATATAGTGACGACAGTATTTTTGGATGTTGTTAAGGAATTTGGTGTGCCATAGACTGAAAACCCAGAAATTTCTAAATATGGTAGGTCGGTATTTCCTTTTTTATGTTATTTCATTGGGAAACGTGGCGGCGTGCAATGAAATGGAAGTTGATCTGTCAGCACTATCCTTACCTTCAGGGCAGATGTTTTTATTTTATTCAGCTTATAATTCCTTACTGAATGTAGTATTTCATCTCGATGTACTTCGTCTTTGATATGATTTAAATCAAATTCCTTATCATTATAAATATCACAAATACACATCAAATAGTTTTCTAGTTGCAATTTCCTAATTTTGACTACGTGTAATGTATGCTTTACGCATGCGCACGTTGAAAGAAATGTTTAATAAAGTAAACAAATAAATATAAAGCATTTTTTTTTGTTAATTTTTATACCTTTTAGATCATAATTGCTTTTTATTTCATAAATTATAGTTTCATATTTTTAATTTTATAATTTCTGCATGCCATCATACCAGATTTAAATTGATGATCTATAATCCGGAATCGCAGGAGTTTCGACGAGTCTGGATTAAAGACTTTTGACTGTACTATATATTTTCTGTGCTTAGAATTCTAGGCCGAAATACAAAATTTTCTTCATTGATGATACTTCAGGATGTGATGAAATGTGTGGATACATATTAAGTCCTGAAACTTTTACAGGAAATGATCATAAACTATTTGTGTAGAACTTAGCATTTTTTATCAATTTTTTTTAGTCATGCCTCAGCTAGCAGAAGATTTTTCCAAGACGGCAAACTAAAAGTTTGAGATGGTTATTACTGCAATTCTATGTAATTTCTCAGCATTTTGCTGAAATTGCACATTTATATCGTGTGTGTATATATATATATGTCATATTTTGGCAGTCGAGCACACACATAACGCTTGGCATGAAATGATGACACAGAGGAGGTTAGCTTTTTTGGTTCCACATGTTTATTCAGTTCAAATGGTAAATCATTATTCTTTTAGATTCCTCAAGATTACATATGCGATAGTAATTTAGACTAAATTGCGATTAACTTTAAGTTTGCTGCGTTATACTATTCAAACAAAGAAGACAAATGGGAAAAGTGGCAGCGAAAGCGTCTTACAGTAGCAGACGGAGAAAAGCAATATGTTGAAAAATGGTGTGAACTCTTTATTTACAGCAGCAGTTATGTAACACGTTCGGATGTTCTCAAAAGTACTGGTCTAGGGGGAAGATCCTGAAATTGTGGACAGTTAATTAGAGGTTGCCTGTTCGCATAGAGCAAAGGCGGCAGTTTTCGGATAACCGGCTCTTGGCGACCTCGCTACGGCGGCCGATGGTGGCAATTTCCGCCAAACCCGGCTACCCACCCCAACAACTTTCTGCTGACGTTTAGGTTACTGTAGAATCCGGAGTATCGGGAGGGATTTAGGGAAAACTTCTGCGTGCTCATATTGAAGGTCATGTGACCATTTTTCTTCGCTTCTGCTGCGTGGTTAGAAGTTGAGAAGTTTGTCTCCTACTTGATGGGAGCGTAGGTAAATAAATAATAGTGTTAAATGCGAATTAAAACCGATAATTATAAATAAATAATAATGTTAAATGCGAATTAAAACCGATAATTATAAATAAATAATAATGTTAAATGCGAATTAAAACCGATAATTATAAATAAATAATAATGTAATTAATTATTATTTTTATATGTTTTTTTCCCTTTTGCTTTTCATTTCTTACATATATATGGATAATTAAATATAATAAGAAGATTAATTATTATTTTTATGTTTTTCCCTTTTGCTTTTCATTTTTTACATATATTGTTCGTAATTGGAGTTTCAATAAAAAAAATTTAAATTCCCTTTTGCTTTTCATTTTTATTTTTAGAATTAAAACGGATAATTAAATAAATGATAAATTATTAATGTAAATAATAAATTAATGTATGTAAATTCGGTGTCTCCTACTTGATCGGAGCGTATGCAAATAAAAAGGCGACCCACCCTTTAAGGAAATGTTCCTCTTTTTGCAATCACAACTCGGCATATTACAAATACCTTAATAAATGTTCTAATTTTTCATTTCTCATCCATATATATCATGTTTAACTATCATACACTTACCTGCATAACATAATTAATTTAAATATAAATTCATTATTAATTTAAATGCCAAATAATATAATGCCGAAATTACATGCAAGTCAAATTTTTAGGTTGAAAGCTTTCTTTTAAATCGATTGTTTACAGTTTGAGCATAAGTACTTCTTCGCCCTATAGCGTTTCATGCAAAACATTTCACTCGTTAAAGTACACGTTAATTAAAATTTCTTGTTCTATTACTTTAGACTGAATTACAATTAGTAAGTTATCATATCGTGCTTAGTAATATAACATTAACTATGTTGTACAACATTGAAGAAATAGGGAATGTCAGGCGTCATCATGTCAACATGAACAAGGGTAAGTTCAATTTTTCCTTTTGGCAGTTCCGAATTGTTTTCCCTGTCTACTTCCCTCGGATACGGAAAACAATATTTGGCCGCCATCTTGGATTTCGAAATGCGCTTTTTGGCGCATTTCTGAAATCCAAGATGGCGGCCAAAAACTCGCCAAATTCAGCCAAGAGCCGGGTATCCGAAATGAGCCGCAAAGGCATCATATTTTTTATATTTTACACATATATATATAAATTGAACAAATATTATGACGCTTGGAATAATTTTGCTTTTCCTAGTTCAGTGATGAAGAGATAACTCTACATCATAATCTGAAAATTCATATACTTCACACTCTTTCAATACTACATTGAAATTAGGCCAACTAACAATCATATAATGGATTGATTATAAGACAAATATCTAAATTTTCAAAAAAGTGTTAACTTTTCTCTAGCTAACATTTTGATAATTTTTTTCTCAGAATTTATAGTATTACATAATTTTGATGTACTTAATAGATATAGTATCACTTTTTGCACACAATTTTTCAAATACTTTACAATTACTAACTACATGGTTACCTGAAGTGAAGAGTCACCCATCTCTTTTGCCAAATTAAGAGGCGTAAATGATTAATTGGTTAATCTTTGGATTATGGTAACTTGTCGATTTTTTGGCGAAAATTCGGCGACCAACCCTGCAGCAGCAACCTGCTAGTTTTTGTTTGGATGCCACTTTGTTTTCACGAAGTAAAGGCAATTTTTTTTTTTTTTTTTAATACTCAACATTTTTTTCCAACAATGTGCTAGCCGAATTAGGCGTATGCTAGAACTTTTAAGGAACAAAAGTGCTTAATCATGATGAAGATTACGTGCGAAATTTGGAGAAAGTGCAGAATTGCAAACTGCTTGCCGCGTTTTTAAGAATTGCACATACACGGTATCCATGTACACGTTGACCTATTTTCACTTAAAAAAAATCCCAGAATTGCATAAAAATGGCACTGCACACACTCTTGACTTTATCCATGTATACTGCTAAAGTCCTAGATAGTAACCTTTATCGCCTTGCCAAAATGTCGCCAAACTACCTGTTACCATATTCCAAAGATTAGCCAATATTTTTTATGTAAGATAAAATATTACACATATTTGGTCATGTGAAAAATTTTTAAGCCATATAATCTGTTTATTAATCTTTTAAAACATAGCAAGACAAAATACTTGGCATAATTAAATTAAGATTAATGAACATCATCTGAACATAATACAGGCTTAATGTAAATAATGATTTTCCTAACCTTTTTAATAGCATATAAACCAATTTTAATTGAATAAATATGAATGCAATAATAAAACCTTAAATGTATTCATAATTACAAGAATGGATATTTCTACAAAATGAAAGCATGTTAAAACACAAATTTAACACATAAGTAATTGATACTTACTACCTAAATATACTTATAGCATCATCAAACATTCCATGATTAGGTCAAGATAGAAAGAAAAATAGATCGTATTTTTTCTTAATACTATTACCGTTATATATCACTAGCACATTTATTACTTGCATAGTTTTTTTCCATTTTTTTAAACTGCACCAGCTACTCCCAAACAATCCTAATCTGCAATATTTTCTAAAGTCATAACAGCACTTCATATATAAATACTACATATTAAGTTGCACATGATCATGAAATAAAAAAAAGTGGGGGGGGGGCAGTTTCCAAGCAAATAGAAACTCTTCAACAAAAAAAATAAAATTTCATGAGATGATGGAAAACTTGCAGCACTGTACACTGTTTCATGATGGCCTTTACCTTACCTGTTCACAATGCATATTTGAGTATCATGTTTTTATTCAAAGATTCCAATGATAAATTATCCTATAAAACTAGAAAATGTAAGCATTTTCATGACCTTAAATTAGAAAACAATGTCTTTTCACAGAGGAACTCTAGCAGTCTTTGCATAATTTAATTTGAACATGACAACAATACTAATCTTAAATAATGAGTTAAAGTTCAGTAGTAAGGATTTTTTACTTAAATCGAATTAAATGTTTCATTAGAATAACTAGCATTTGTAATAAAAGTTCATTTAACTACAAACTGTACAAAAATGACTCATGATTCTTAACAGAGTATACTACACTAAAATATATCAAATAAGTCCCCTCATTTTTTTGTATTCTTCAAGGTTCAGAGAACGTTTTGGAGCACTAGGTGGAGTTGCTTGTGACCGCGATACTTGAGTTGATAAAGAAATGTTTGGCATTTGCAAATCAATTTTTATGTCAAAATCATGAGCACTGAACAAATCCTCATCTTGAGGATTAGCTGCAGACGAGTTGTTTGTATTTGCCTTTTGCTTTTCCAGTTCTTTTTGCTTTTTTTCTTCTTCAATTTTTTTCTTGCGCTCTAATTCTTTTTGCTTTACCAATTCCATAAGCACAGCTGTAGTAGAGACAGTTGGCTCTCTACTCTTAGTAACTAATTGAGGAGCACAACGTCTTCTAGTAAATGGGTCATCTCCAGTTTCTTTCTCGTTTGCTGCTTCAAGGATGGCCTTTTCAGCTTCTATGATATTTTTTTGTCGATTACGCACATTAATATAGCTTATTCCACTGATGGTACTAGTTCGCATCTTATCTAATTCTTTAGCACGTTCTTCAAGCCGCTCCAGTTCTGCTTGCCATTTCTGAATTTCTTCCTCATCCCCATTAATTTCTGCCATTTCTTTATTCTTAAGAAGCTGAGTTTTTTTCATTGCATAGTTGTGGGGATTCTTTTTAAATCGTTCTTTTTCTTTAACAATTGTTTCTACATCATCTTCTTTATATTGATAATTCAGAGCTACTTGTATGTCTTTAATCTTACGATCTATATCATCTAAAGTGGGTAACGATATGCCATCAAGCATTAGAGTTTCTTTCCATTTAAGAAATTCTGAATCAGTAAAATCTGAATTAGATACAAATTCTAATCGGAAAACACGATCTTGCATACCATGTTTTAATCTCAATCCTTTATTAGTTCTGGTATTACCTAGCTGATAAATCTTTGCTGTTTCAACAACATCAACAATTTCAGCAACCCTGTAAACTGGTCGTCCTTCATTAGAACCTATTCCAATTCTCACAAAACAGCCTGTTACAGTTTTAGTAAAGAATGGTGCATGAACCCATCTTTCTAGCTTATACCTAGATAGCCGAATTTTTGAAAGTTCTTCTTTTGTACCAACATATTCTGATTTTTTATTTGGAATTTCATCTTCATCTTCACTTCTTGAGTGATAGGAAGCTTCACTTTGATTATCTCGCTCATTACCACTGGCATCATCATCATCATCATCTGAATAAATATCACTTACTTTCAGTTTCTTCTGAGGTTGCTCGGAATCCTTTTCATCAGAACCAATATCTTCTTCATCTTTTTGATCATCAGCTTCAGACTTCTGTTGTTGTAATTCTGCAAGCTTTCGTTTTTTCTCTCTCTGTTCTCTTAAATCTTTTATGGCTTGGGCTTTTTTATCCAATTTATCTTTCTTTTCCTCAACAGTACGCCGTCGCTCTTTACTCCGGGAACTAGCATCTGTCTTTTGCTTCATTTCTTCTTTTTTTGCTTTCATCTTCTGTTGTTTTTTCTTAGCAAGGCGGAGTTTCTTTTCAATCTCAAACCTAGTTTTTAGCACTTCACGCTTCTCTACACGATTGTAAATTTCCTGTTCTCTTTCTTTTTCTGTCATTTGCATGAGGCGAGCTTTATCCTCCTCATCACCCATTAGATTTTCATCATAACCATCATTAAATTCATCATCACTGTCTGAAGCTTCTCCAGACTCATTATCTGAATCGGAAACTTCACCTTCTTCGGGTTCTGAGCTTTGAGCATCATCGTCGCTTCCTGAAGATTCATCTTGAGACTTTTTAGATGGAACAGTTTTTTTCGTTTTCTTTTTCTTCTTACCACCTTTACCATCCACAGTCCAATCATCATCACTTTCTGATGTTTCTGAATCCGAATCAGAACGTTTTGAGGATTCTTGCTTATTACTGTCCGTGTTCTCTTTATCTGCTCTACTTGGGGATTCACCAGAATCAACATCAGGGCTATCGCTGTCATCACTGCTAGAGTCATACACAACTCTGTTTTTCCTTTTCACCATTGTTAAACTAGATGTATAGTAATATTAAAAAGAAATCGAATTAATAACTTAAACAGAACTCATTTACAATGAAATAAAAACCCCACTAGTGTAGTTACAGCATATGGCGACAAACATAGCTCAAATACTGACATGACACCATCGGAACTTTGAAAAGTCGGGCGGTAAATGCAAGGCCCTCCAGCTAGAGTTATTTATTTTTTAAACGAAAAGTTATTATTTTAGAATATGAATAAAAATTAATAGTAAAAATTTTTATTGGAGAAAAATTATTTAAGGAGAAGAAGTTTAAAAGTTTATTTTTAAATATGATTTGCAAATTTTAAAATAAAATTTCTTCGAGAATCACACTTACAAATACGAAAATATTTGTGAGATTAATTTAAAAATGAAATACTATTTAAAAAGGAGGTGAATTAAAAAATGAAATACTATTTAAAAAGGTCGTGAATCGATGAATCCCTCATTTTATTTTCAGTAGAATTTTGTAAGAAAATATTAGCAACATAAAACATGACGTGGCGTCTGTCATGCTTTGGTGTTTACATGCTGTTGACGTAGCGGTAAGTCGACGTGGTTTAAATTAAGATTTTAGAATTTTGATTTGTTTTTTTGTACCAGTTAATTGTAGTTTTGCATATTTTAATACTTTTATTTATTCGGTTAGTTTGCGTGAATAAGTTTTTTTTTCTGCGCGGTTAATTACTTTTGAAATTATTTCAAAATACCGGTTGTTTTAGAAACTATTTTAAAATACCGGTTGTTCAGTAGTGATTCTCATTAATTTCTAATTTGCGTGATTCTACTAGGTATTTTTCACTCTTTAATTCGAAATTTAAAATCCTGCAGTATTTTAGATTTGGAAATCATTTTCTGAAATATGCAGTTTAACGAATATGTATATAATATCCCGATTATTAAAATAACTTGTCAAAATTGTTGCTTTTGCGAGTTCAGCTATTAGATTTGATTAAAAATTCCTGCTCTGATCAGATAACCTTAATGGGAACACTGTTAAGGTTCACATTTGCTTAAAAATTTTCATTATATGTCAAGAGTTTATTTCAAAATTTGCACATTCGAAATTACATCTAGAAATACTTCATAATCTTCTGAAATTATAGTTTTATGCTTTAAAAATGTCAGACACAAATTATCAGATTTATATAACTTATTGTTTAGGAATATTCAACGTTTCCACCATATTTTATAAAAACTAATTAATGTTTCAAAAGCATCCAAATTCAGTTATTTTCTTTTTATTTTTTGCTTAATCAAAAGTGTGTCCTATCCCCATTTGTTCTGTGATATTTCAAAATTACTTTTTTTATAAAAAAAAAAAAATGTAGATACTTTAATAAATTGAATCTCCAAAAGTTAAGTTTATATTACAAAAGGAATTCTGTAAATTAAAAAGCTCATAATACAGTAATTTCTTTAGTATCTGATTTAAAACAAGTTAACCCGGCGTTACTCATGCTGATTGTACGTACGTAGGTGCTAGCGTCGTACCTGCGAGGCCCGTTTATAGATTTATATTTTATACAGATCATTAAACATCATATTAAGCATTTACTAACAACATAATTTAAGATAATTTAGTGTAAACTAATTTTAGTCATTTAGTTTGCACTTCAGTATTAAGTGGTAGGATTTACAGAGCTTTAACAAATTGATTGGGCCTCAGAAGTCCGGCACAAGTAACGTAAGGTTAAAAATCTTACCTTATGAAGCATAAGTTCTTAGGTTAAACTTTTGGTAGTTATTCATACTGAAGAGGGAAGTGAACAATTTTTATCTATGCAGTCTTTACAAATGCCACCTGAAAAGTTAATAGGAATAAAATGGAAGGTAAACCATAGTCAGTTTTAAAATAAGAATTTGCATTGATAATTAAATGTTTTCCTCCCTTAAACTCTTATTGTTTAAAAGCTTAAATGAAACTAAAAAAAAAAATATATATATATGTATATATTTCTGATGGTCTGTTGGGTTGTTTTTTGCTACATGGGATTTGAAAATGTGCTCAAGCTATAAGCTATTAAATAGTTTTCTTTTTTTAAGACTGTTTTTAGACCAACATGCTACTGCATAATTACAAGCTTAACCTTTATTGAACCATAATAATAACGGTTTATATTCGTATGAAGCACATATGTGTTATCAAGGACCCAATTTTAAAGATTGCATTTATAAAGCAAATTTCTTATTATGTATTTTGTGTGTAAACTTTTTTAGTCTTGTTCTTAACCAATTTATACCTTTTAGTACTTTATATCGCAGAATTGAATTTATATTCAAGTGCAGTATGAAATAAGGAGTTTGTATATATCTTAATTTTGCTAGCTATCAGAAAGAAAATGAAGGCTCTTATATTGGTCGGTGGTTATGGTACCAGACTTCGGCCGTTAACTCTTACCAAACCCAAACCATTGGTGGAATTTTGCAACAAGCCTATGATGTTGCATCAAGTTGAAGCTCTTGTTGAGGTAAGGTGGTGCTTTTAATTTTCTTGAAAAATTTTTTTTTTCCTGTTTCCATCATTTTCTTGTTATATTTCATGAAATGTATATTTCGTTTCTGAAGAAACACGAGTTCTTGGAGCTTAACCGAAAAAATTTCATCTGTACTGCATGCTTAAGGGATACATATAATCTAATTTTCCTTATTCACAAACTTAATCATGATTGGTACTATCTGATTATCTGCCTAACTCTGAAAAGAAATCCATCTGTTAGCAATTAATTTTTTGTCAAGCTAAAATGTGAGAGATAACACCCAAAAATAGCAGAGCATTAAGAATTTAAGAAGCATCCATAATATTTACCTTTTATTTTTGTGTTGTTTTGCCCATGTACACAGCAATCTGTTTTTGCTTAAACATCAGAAAATTGTGCAAATTTGGTAGTGCACTTATTTTTGTTTTTTTCCTTGTACACTGTGATTTGCTTTCCCTTAAAAAAAAATCAGAAAATCAAATTTTGATCCATAAAATTTTATTGCTTACAGATTTTATGGAATGTGAATTCTCTTAATCTGTATTCTCTTAACTGTTTAAAAAATGTCATATTTCTGAAGAAAGGCAACACTTTCTTTTTCATTTCCTGGCAAATGCCGAAGCCCCTCAACTTTTTCTTACAAGAGGAAAAAAAAAGTAAATAAATAAAATCTGAATGCTTTCAGATTTTACATTACGCCCAAAGGGTCTTTTTTTTTAAACATTTTATGTGTTACTTTATTTATTAAAATTCATGTTCTTTGCACTGAAACCACAAAATTCAATTCAACAGCAATATTGCAAAATAATTTTAAAATGAGCAAATCTTTAGAATTTCCGATATACACCCTAACACGGAGATAAAAATATTTTTTCGTACAGTGTTGCCATTCCTCGCTTTGAAATCGAGTTTGTTAATCAAAAATTCTTTAGTCTCTGACAAAATATGAACTAGATAATAAAACAAATTCCAAATTTGCCTATTTTGATGCTATAGTGTGATGCCTAGTAAATTCTTTTCAGGGTTGGGTGAATAATTAGAAAGTACCACAACTTTAATTTTAATCATAATCTCATTTGACAGATTATTAGAAGTCTCTTCTATTAAGTTTTGAGTATGAAAGTAATGCAGGAACTGTGCATTGCAGAAGATGCAAGGTAAGTGGACAAATGAATAAGATCTCTAAACACTGGTTGTTTGACTTAAGTTCATATTATGGTGAACGGGCTGCAAATTTGTTAATTTCATTTCCCATTTGAAATATGAATAAAAGCCAGTTTTTCTGAGAAAGTCAGTCATAAAGACATTTCTTCATTTGAAGCAGATAGACTACAGTACAAAGTCTTGAATCCGGACGTCTAAAATCCGGAATGATCTATAATCTGGATCTCAAAGCTACAAACTTTCTGCACATACTTAGCGTTTATGCATGCATGCACATAATATGTTTATGCATGTGCATATGCGTTTACGCATGTGCATAATAAGTTTATGCATGCGCGTTTAATGTAGAACGGACGGTATAAGCTAGGCTAAAATTATCTAATTATCTATTTCAGTTAATGTTGTAGATTGCGTTGTTCCTTAATCTTCTAATTGGATCCAGCTTATTATTTTTTGCAGACTGTTAGATCAATTTTATAAAAAGTAAGCTTGAACTTTCGATTATGTCAAAAAGAGTTTCTGATTCTGGAGCTACCAAAGGATCTACAAAGCGAAAGCATGTTTCGATGTCCATCAAACAAAAAGCGAAATTGCTGCAAAAAATGGATAAGGGCATGAAGAAAGTGACAGAGAGGTTAGTGAAAACGAAAAAAATTTGATTGACAAGTTCGGTATTCTCCGCACAGCAATTACAGAACTTGAACAGCGGAACTTTGTAACTGAACAAGAAATTATGTCTGTTTGTAGAATTAAAGAGAAAGCATTAGCACATAAAATGAAGCAACTTAAACAACTTGCATTAAAAGAAATGTTTAATGAAATAAACAAATATTAAGCCCCCCCTTTTTTTTTTGTAAATTTTGATACCTCTTAGATCATGATTGCTCTTTATTTCATAAATTACAATTTCATATTTTTAATTTCATAATTTCTGCATGCCGTCGCAAATGATCAAAACATTGTACGACAAAAAATTTGCATGTGCAAGGACAAAAACTGAAGCAATTATTTGTAATGTTTTTTCACTATATTCGTTTTCACAATTGCATAAATTAGATTTAAATGCACATTTATGTCCATATCTTATTATGCTTCCAACCACAAAGATTTAAAATTATTTCCCACAATTGTTAGACTTTTTGATTCGGAAAAAATTAGAATATTAGATTTTGTTTCATTGCTGGGTGAAACTTCATAAATAGTTTTACCAGATTTAAATTGATGATCTATAATCCGGAAAAACCCCTAATCTGGAACCGCCGAAGTCCCGATGAGTACGGATTAAAGAATTTGTACTGTATATGCAAGTTATTTTGTTTTAGGAAACTTGCATTTGCAAGTCTGGAAAATAATTTTAAATCTACTGTGCAACAATTTAACATCATGATAAATTAATATTGTAAATTTGAGTCGGAGGACCAAATGTTAGATTCTACAATAAATAATATAGAAAATACATATTCAAATTATAGAAGTGATTTTGTATATATTCTTGAACATTAAAGATAAAATTTTAGGGATAAAATTTTAATCATTTAAGAAGCTCACTGTGGACAATTATCCTCCAATTAATGCCTCTCAATTTTATGAAACAGTAAAACAAAATTCATGTAAAACTGTTCAGAAACTAGTAATATGTAATCATGTTGTAAACATTGTAAAAATGCTTAAGCAAAATAACTTTGTATAATTTAATCATAAACGGATGAATATATTAAACTAGAATTTACTCAAATGAGCTGAAAAATAATTGCTGACTGTAGTTTCTTTGGAGTTATGTCTCGCTGCATTAAAGTTTTGCTGTTATGGTTAACACATGATTATTTTGTTATTAAGCATTATAATTTTTTTAAATCTGACTACATAACTAATGTGCTATTCTTTTTTTATGTATATAAAGATATCTAAAATAAATTGCCTGCATTGATAAATTTATTTTTATATTTATTAATGGTACTTATTATATTACTTTGAATTTAAGCCACAAAAGATTTTAAAATTAAAGTCAAAATAAATAAATAACAAAGGCCTGCCTTTGAGTTTTAGCCCAGCAGGAATTTGAAATGGAAAGACTAAGAAAGTAATAATTTTATCATATACAGCAAAAAGTCTGTAATTCGGACGTCCATTATCTGGAATGATCTATAATCCAGACCTCAAAGCCAGAAACTTTTTTTTGTGTGTGTGCTTTACGCATGCGCGTTTAGCACAAAAAACAAAGCAACTTAAACAACTTACATTGAAAGAAATGTTTAATAAAATAAACAAATAAATATTAAGTTTTTCTTTTCCTTCTTTTTTTTTTTTTTTTTTTTTTTTGTAAATTTTGATATCCTTTAGATCATAATTGCTCTTTATTTCATAAATTATGGTTTCATATTTTTAATTGTGTAATTTCTGCATGCCATCTTACCAGATTTAAATTGATGATCTATAATCCGGAAACGCTGAAGTCCCGACGAGTCCGGATTACAGATTTTGTACTGTATAATGAAAAATAAGAAAAAAATTTATTTACATAAACAGTTTGTAATATATTTATATATTACAGACTAGCTAACTAATTATATTTATAAATATAATTATATTAATAAATATATAATTATAGTAATAATAATATAATTAGCAAGTTATTATACAGAAAATCTTCAGGCTTATTATCATTTTGAGCATGTTTAATTTTTAGCACATTTTCGCTATTCAACCAGAGCATATCATTTTCAGTGTCATTTAAATTAGTAATATTACATTTTAATCATACGGAGGTTAATCTTTGGATTATGGTAACTTGGCGATTTTTTGGCTAAAATTTGGCGACCAACTCTGCTACAGCAACCTGCTAGTTTTGTTTTGGACGCTACTTTGTTTTCACAAAGTAAAGGCATTTTTTTTTTATTAACTCAACATTTTTTTCCAACAATCTGCTAGCCGAATTACGTTTATGCTAGAACTTTTATGGAACAAAAGTGCTTAATCATGACGAGTCCTAGCTAGTAACCTTTATCGCCTTACCAAAATGTCGCCAAACTACCTGTTACCATATTCCAAAGGTTAGCCCATATGGATTACTTAGATTAATACATATAGATTAATCTAATTATTATATGCAGATTAATTTAATTACTACATGCACATTATAATAGTAACAATATACAAATTAATTTAATTATTAAAGCTTGTTAAAAAGACTAATTACATTAATCTAATTGTTGGGAAAGGAAAGATCGGTAGAAATAAGATGCTAAAATTTATGTTTTAAGATATAGCCTGCACTCTAATTTTATGTCTTAAAAATTTGAAAAATTGCAGTTGAAATTCAAAGTGATACTACATTAAAAAATTTCTGTTTTTGAAATACCTTTAGATTTATTACAGCTATAAATTTTTAAAAATGTTTATTCAAATGTTATTTGGGTACAAACTGCTTATCTTTTATATATATGTTTGATATTAGGCTGGAGTAGATCATGTAATTTTAGCAGTCAGTTATCGAGCTCAAATGTTAGAAGACGTAATCAAGAAAGAAGAAGCAAAGGTAAATCTTAGATAATTATACATTGATCATTAAGAGCACAACATAACTTCAAAATATATGTAAGTTTCTTAATATTTGAGAAAGGATGAATATATAAGACTATATTAAGGAAACAACATCTTGTAAATAAATATTTATAAGTAAATATCAAAGTTTTCTTTTGCTAGATGAATAATATTTTTCTTATAAGATATATGCACAGTCAAAAGATAATTTATTTCTTAAATAACGATGCCTAAAATTAATAAATGTATATATAATTGTACTGAGCAAACATGACCAAAAAATTGTTTCGGAATGGGGATAGTTGCATATTTTGGGGGTTATTGTCGACATGCTTGTATTGTTCTGTTCTTATGTTTTGCTGTCTATATTACTTAGGATTTCATCTTGTATAAATATATTTCATAAATATGTAAGATAAAAAATTGTAACTTTAATTTGTCATGCCCTTGAGTCTCTCTTTTAATTTGGTTATTTTTCTTTTCTATCCTAAACATAATAATAGTAATAAGCTTGTAATTAATCTTTTTGAACTATCCCATTTCAAAATTAATCACTTTCATATGGTTCTTGTGTAACATCAGTGATGTTTGTAATTACAGAAACTCTCAGCCAATATTATTAAATTTGAAAATGAAGACTTATAACTAATCAGTAAAATGAAACTATAACTTTGCTGACTTATTCTAAAATTTCAATATCATAATCTATACACTTTGACTTGCTTGTCTCTGTACTGCTAAATGTCATATCTGTCACTTCTAGCATTAGCTATATTTCTATGAAAATATGTGAAATTATGTGCATATAATACGCTGTTGTGTTATTATGTAATGAAGGTAATATACATAAAATATATATATTTATATATATATATTAAAAGAATTCAAAATACCAATAAAAATACAATTACAAGTTGCCAAATTGTCCTGTTTTTTATTATATCCTCTGGTAGATCACTGAATCTCTCGGTTTTTAATTTTTAGCCTTTACAAAGGAAAATATTTCCCAACAATAAATGAAATTTAAACTATGCGAATTCCATTTCCCTACTCTTAATGATTTTCAAAATAGTTTTTCTTATTAAATTTCATCTGAATTATGTTTTTTTCTTTCTACTTGTTGTTGTTCTTTTTCTTATTAAATTTCATTTGACCTAGGTTATCCCAATCTTCTGTAGGCATTTGCAGATTTTTATATGAAGATTCAAGCAAAGTTTAATCTGTTAATATTTGGATTCGATTTTATTTTATTTCAATATATGGTATATTACTAAATTTATTCAAACAAGTACTACATATATCAATAATAACTTTTTTATTCATCATATTTAAAAGTACTTTGATAAATATAAGTTTTCCTTTCCTACTTGGGATTTTCTCAGTATAAAAGTGTAGAAAAATAAAAAAGTAAATAAGCCAAAGAACATAAAATTTAGAATATCTAATTAAATGTTTAATATATTTTACACCAGAATCATATTACAAATTATTCAGTAACTTGATTCTTGCTGTATAAAGTGAATTTAAGTCAATCTGCATGTTCTTTATATTTTGAAGACTGATGTTGAATTTTATACTTATATATGTGCAGATGTTTTTATTTATTAATAAAATTTGATATTTTTCTCCCTAGTTAGGAATCAAAATTAGTATATCTCAAGAGCATTCACCTTTAGGTACAGCAGGACCACTTGCATTAGCCAGAAAAATTTTAGAAGGTGAAGAACCATTTTTTGTTCTGAATAGCGACATTATTTGTGATTTTCCTTTTAAAGACATGGTTGCATTCCATAAACATCATGGTCGAGAAGGAACGATTGTGGTAAAAATTTTATTGTATTCTATAAACATCATAGATCAATGGTTCTCAACCTGTTTTGCCTCATGCACTTTCACATTACTAGATCCTTTCCTAAACTGAATATATATATATATAATAATTTATTTCCTAAACAATATTGATTAATTGATTATATATATATGTATGTATAACTATTTCAATGAAAATCATTGAGCATGAAACTGAGATATTTTTTTGTATTAAAGAAGGATATTGCAAATATATATATATATATATATATATATATATATATATTCAACAAAATTAAACTTATTAGAGAACATTTTTTTTTTACATACATATGTACATATGCATGTATTTGATAAAAGTCAATGAAGCTATTGTCCACATTGAAGACATCTTTCACTTCATATTCATCAAGTATTGAAGGCAACGTAGACTGAAACCAATTCGCTGTCATAGTGTGTAAAACTTGATTAGTTTCACCACAAACATTTTTTAGTACTAGGCCATTTCTTTCTCAAAACATTCCAATCATTCTGGATTTGCAGAAAATGTAATACCCATTTGTTTAAAATTTCATTGCTTTTTTCTAGCATTAAAAGTCCTGATATGGGAGCATTCTGAGATCTCGCTTATTTGAACCAAACAAGTAAAGCCATCTCTAAATTCTCATGCTTGGCTGTTCTCATCCGTTTTTGCTTAACTTCATTCAAACATTTTCATGATTTGCTTTCTTTTTTTAATTATTGTGGTAATATAGAGTTAGCAATACCAAAATCTTTACAGATTTCTGTTTTCGTCTTCTGTTTTTGATCCTTTTTGATCCTTTGATAAGAAGCTCCATCTTCATTTTAAGCAAAATAGCAGTTTGCTTTACCCCTGAGCTCTTCACCATTGTGCTCGTAAAAAAAATTAGTTAAAATAGAAGAAAGCTTAGAGTGAAAAAATAAAGATAAACGAAATTGGCTCATGTCACAAGCTATTCTGAGGACATTTCAAAGGCAAGTTAGCCTCCTTTCTACGAAACATATGATACCACCTCTCTTTCATTTCACAATCCTCTTAAATTTCACATGCTTGGCTGGTATTTTCCGTATTTTGCTCATTCTCAGAAGGGAAATATTTTCAAGTTAAGAGAAAAAATGCATGAAAATACATTGTAGTTTGTTGGGATCATTGTATTACTTCGTGTTAACCAATATTTTGTCTTCAACGTTTTCGTGCTAAACGTATTTCAGTGTATTAAGATTTAGATAACTTTTTAAGGTGTTATAACAGAAAGTAACAGAAATAACAGAAAGTATAGAAAATGTGGGTAAGTACCAAAGACAATTAAAAGTAATTTTTTACATTTACAGACTAAAACTAAATACTTAACAGCTTAATAAAAGGTGTACTGCATTCCTCCCTGAAACTGGGATCACCAGCAGCCGAACGGTAAAGTCGCTGAACACTGGTAATTCGGTCCGAGGTTCGAATCTCACGAACGGGCTGGCTGCATGGGTGTTTTCGTGGTTTTCCCCATGTGTAACGTGTATACGAGCTAGTTTCCATTAGAAAGTCCTCCACGAAGGCATCCCTCCCCTTAGGCAGATAGCCCTTGAGGCTTTGCTGTAGTTGAATAACCTAACCTAACCTAACCTCCTCCCTGAAACTGTGAAATCCATCCATGGTTGAGATCCCTTGCCTTAGATACTAAATTTTATGATTATTAATATTTCTTCCAAAAATCATAATTTTATTCTAGGTTTTTATTTTTTATAGGTTACTCGTGTTGAAGAACCTGCTAAATATGGTGTTGTAGTATATGATGAACAGGGGAAAATACAACGATTTGTTGAGAAGCCTCAAGAATTTGTCTCAAACAAAATAAATGCTGGGTTGTATATGCTTAATCCTTCTGTTTTAAATAGGATAGAGGTAATTACTTTTTGTATAAAGCTTAGTTGCAAAATATTTGCTAAGTGACAGTGACATTATTTTATAAATCATATTTGTACTATAAGTTTTCCATGTAAATTTTATTAGTATTAGAAATTTTATCTGCTATTTTTTATTGTTCAGTTAAATTACAAAAGTAACACTGTTGAGATACCTATATAGTATTCATAATATATATATTTTAAAAGACAATTTAAAAGAAATTGCAAATAACTTTCACAGAAGCTAAAACTGTGTTTAAGTGTCTAACTCTGATTAGATATAAAAGATTTCTTTGCTTCTCCTTTTCAATCCAACGACTGATATACCATAATGCACTTTTAATTTCGTCAATATATGTCAAATCATATGGATATGGGGTCCACCACAGGCCAAGCAGTAAAGTTTTTTAACACTGATAGTTCCGACCTGTGCTCGATTCCAGGTGAATGGACTGTTGCATGGCCGTTTCATGGTTTTTTCTCTTGTGTAACATGTATACGAGCCAGTTTGCCTAAGAACGTCCTCCATGAAGGCATCCCTCCTGTTAGGCAGATAGCCCTAGTGTGCTTTGATGTGATTTCAGTAAAACCAAACCACACTGACATGCTGTAAATTCCATAAGAATTAAAATCTGAGGTGGAATTTTTGAGAATTGAAGAATGTGTTTTACTTATTTTTGGAAAAATGACCCACAAATTGAACTTGTAAAGAATCCGAGCAGCTATGTAACTGATCAAAAGGTGAAATGTTATGATTACAAGATTGTTAAAATTATTTTAAATAGCAGAAGGTCTTTTCTGATGAAAGGAACATTCTGAAAGGCTTCGTAATTTAACATGGCAGAAAATTCTTCTTAATGGAAACCAATATCAAATAATTAATTTTTCAGAAAACAAGTATTCTGGGAAACAAATTTTGAAAGCATGATATATGCAAGAGTAAAAAGGAGATATTTAATATTTGGCAGAATGACCTGATTTTGCATAAAGGCAAAGGAACTTAAAAAGATTTACATTAAACAGTTTTGGCTGTAGACAAGGAATTATGATTAATGTATGAAAAATTATAACTTGAATTAACAATTTCCACTACCTAAAAATGAAACTTATCTAGTATTATGAAGCGATTAACGATACGAATGTAAAGTTCGAAAGGCGAGTAATAACACTTGACGATTCTTGTTCGAACGTTATTTTTGTTTCGATGTGTTTGCATCAGTCTAATTTTGATCTTGATTTGGTATACAAAAATTCATGATGATATCTTTCATTTATATTAAATGAAAACACCAAAATATATCACAGCAACACAGACACATCGCAACGGCGAACCACAGTTACATAATGTAGACACACAGAAGAATTCTTTTGGCGCAACAGCGCCCTCTATACTATGAAAAGTTCGAACATTTAACAAATGGTGACCCTGTTTGTGAGATCAGAACATGCCTATCAGCCAATGAAACAGTGTTTCTGAGGTATTTTATAAATACATTTTTAATAAATAAGTTATAAAAACTTTCAATAAAATGCGAGGCCATCACTACTCGTGATGAATTCAATGAAATACGCAGAATATACCATCAAGAAAAAATACACAGCACCATATGTAGGAAATTATTAGGAAATACTATGAAGAAAAATATTTAACTTTGGAGAATTTCAAATGATATATGTGCATAATTTTTCAGAAAAGGTTATTCCTTTTACTTTGCTGCTAAAACAGAGCAATATATATATATATATATATATATTTGATAATAACTTGAAGCAGCGGCTGTATAATTAGAAAGATGATACTCGAAGGAGAGACTAGTAGCTGACTGAATATAATCTTTATTGCTAGACATGAACTTATCAAAATCATATTTTTCATTACATATGATCATGAGTACAATAGTCATACCATAATTTTATATAGAATATCACATTTTAAATAGTGACATAGTTAGGAGCACAACAAAGCACAGTGAAAAGAAATAGCATCCAAGCAGCAACAGAGCTGGAATCTAACTGCGCATTTATCCAATATGGCAGTCTGTTGTGAGAAAGGTTGGTTTTTTTGTTTACGTTAGAAAGGTTTAAGTTATTAGAGTTACATCATCAGCATTGGGCAGGCCATGCAAGATGGAATGATCTAGAAATGATGCAATCCAAAAAAGTTATTAGGATTTTTAGGAAATAGAGGGAGAATTAAAGGGTTTCCGTTAATTTAAATTATGATTTTGATTTACATATTTTTATCTTGCATGCACACACACACATACATAAAAGTAAATAGCTCAAATTTGCAGTTACCAGCCTTCTGACAAATCAACAGTACATTACTGTAAATTTACCTGAAAGTTTAATTAAAATAAACTTGGGCATTTATACAATTTTTTAGTTATCTGTTCCAAATGGCCCATCAACGGTGGAGTGATAAAGTCACCAAACGCTGGTGGTTCTAACAGGTTGGTTGCATTGGTATTTTTGTGGTTTTCTCCAAGTGTAATGTGGGTATGAGCCAGTTTCCTTTAGAAAGTTCTCTGCAAAAGCATCCTTCTCCTTAGGTATATAGCCCTCGCATGCTTTGCCGTTATCAAATAAACTAAACCATCTATTCCAAATGTTGAATTTTGATAAATATTATGTTTATTTTTATTCTCAACTTGTATATGTATGTTTATGAAGCTTTAGTATATAATAAGAAAAGTTTTGTAAAACATATTTTAATAAATATTTTTATTAAAAATGTATCGCAAATTATAAAAAAGAAAAAAATGCATAGTGCATGAACATTACTTAATAAGCAACTAAGAAATACCTCTTGTTACCATTAAACGCATTCCGTAATTAGAAATAATCATAACAGCACTTCCATAATATGATTTAATCTTTCCATTAATTACAAAATTGGTCAGATTCTTAATAGTTCAACTTTTATTTTCTCACTTATTAGTAATATTTTTCGTTCAGCTCTTAACACTTTAAAGGGCATCAGTATATAAAATATACCAGATGTTTGTTAATTTTTTAACCTCCTTAAAAATGCTACATCAAAAGCTGTAATCGTAAGATTCTAGTACATACTTTTGATTCTAAATGGCAGCACTACCCTATGAATGCTTGTTTTGCAGTTAGAAAATTAATATACCTCGTTCCAAGGTATCATGTCTGAAATTCATAAATTCTATTGGAGAGAGGGGAAAAATTCAAAATCTGCAAATATATGACATACACATGCTGAATCTTATATATTTATTGCATTTCAGTCAGAAGTGATAATTAACAGAAGATTATTTATACGATTTTAAGACCAGCATATAATATATACTGATACCCATACTGAGGGTACCACACCAATAGATGGCAATATTTATGCGATTTTAAGACCAGCATATAATATATACTGGTGCCATACTGAGGGTACCATGCCAATAGATGGCAGCACCAGTCTTCGCCTTTTCTATTCTGTGAGATGACAGAATTTCTTTGTTTTAATAGTTTGGGATTTAATAATTTTTTATGATTAATTTAGAAGTTTTTTTGGATTCAATATTATGTTTATGGTGGGGATGGGAAGTTTACTGACCCTGTGCTAGGACTGAATACAAGTATATTAGTTTCTTTTTATGCTTTATACCAGCTTTATTTATTCGACTCGAGTTTCTCATTCATCTCTGTTTAGTTAAAATTTTAATTTCAGCACTTCACTTTTTACCAGGAGACAGACTCATCGATTTCAAAATTGTCGTCTGGTGTTAAAACATTACACAATTGTAGGGGTTAAATGTGGCATGATTGTCTCAAAAGACACCCGATGCTTCGTGTTTTCCAAAATTCTGGAATGCAGCGAAAATGAAAAGAGGTGATTGGCAACTAATTTGTCATTAAGGGGTCACAAATTAGTTGCCAATCACCTCTTTCATTTATCCACATTATTATATCATTATGTGTTAATAATACGTATCCACATTATTATCATTATTATATCATTATGCGTGATTTTATCCACAAAGGGAAAGCTCACTTAAAAATATGAGAAACAGAAATGCATTTTAGGTCCATCTGTTAAGGGAATGGGAAAACTGTTGATTTGAAAGCATGCTTTTATTCTTTAGGGTCTATGTTAATTTCAGATGAGAGACTAGGGAACACAAGAGAAATTTTCTGGCTGTGTTAGGATATAAATAGCTTGTTTTCAAAATAAATTTTCACAGTTGGTGAAAGAAGAAAAATATTTCTAAGGCCAGTTTTAGATGCAAACCAGAATTTATCCAAAAGTTGAAAAGGGGTCCCTAGGAGGCCAAAGGAACTGAAAATCGAAATAAGAGGTGTATTAAATAATAAAATCATTTAATGGCGCTTCATCCTGAACAAAATGATATTTTACAACCTATATTTACAAAAGGATATGTTACAACCTATATTTACAAAAAAAAAAAAAAAAAAAAAAAAAAAAAAGGGGGGGGGGCCCTCTTAAAATGGCCAATAACAGAAAGTGTGCCCAGGGGGTGTTCTTTATATCATAGCATGTAGCATGCTCTTTTTTATACATTATCTAAAGCGTAAAATATAATAACTTAAAAAATGCAACATACTTTTTCAGCTGAGTCGTAGTGTTTCATTTTTCAAGTTTTTATTTTTCAGCTGATCTCCTTGTAACATTATACTACTTCAGTTACTGCATGATGCGGTTTCCACATGCAGTGTTATATTTGCTAAATTTTTTTCATAAAATAATATTGAATTTAGATCAATTTCAAAAGCTTTTTATCCATATTTTACATAAATATGTTCAGCTGGGTTGCATCTTTAAAGTGTATAAAAACATAAATTTTATTTTTAAAATTTTAAATTTCTAGCAAAATTTTAAAAGTTTTTATCTTGAGACTTATAGAACTATATTCAAGCACCTATCTCTATAGATGCATATGAACAATTGTCAGCTACCTGGGGGGATATCTTAGAGGGGCATCGGTATAAAATATATACCAGCTCTCAAAATTAAGGATTTTGCTGTAGATATTTTTTAAGTCTCAATTTTGGAGTTTAAATTATTTTATATACCGCTCCTCAGAGGTTTAAAGAGCCCATCTTTGATATTAATTTTTATGGAGTTTTAGCTTGCTATGTCTGTGTGGTTTGATATATATTAGCCAAATTGGAAGAGTATTGAAATTTCTCATCAGCAAACAATCTTATGTTTGAAAAGGAGAAATAAACAAATTTTTGATTGCCAATCACAATTGAACACTTAATCATAATTCTAACATTGGATCTGTAAAAAATATTTCGAAAACTACTTAAGTTAGCAAATTGGATTACTTTGAACCTTTTCATATTAAAAACATTACTTTCTTTAGTTAATGACATTAATTTTCCAACCTAGCTCTTTTCAATGCTTTTAAAATTCTGTTAGCTTAGCTTTTTTGCATTTCATTACTATTTTCCTAAATAGATTATGCTACATTCTTTGTCACTTTCTGCTTTCATTACTTTCCTTATAAAACTGTTTCACTCTGCCTGCTGGAGAAATTTTCTTTCTCTCTTCTGAAGTAGAAGGATCTCGGTCGTATTGCTCTCGAAATAAATTTCAAAATCTACATCAACTTTGGCTGTTGGTTCTTTACACCAGGTTGCTTTTCCATTTAATCTTAAAATCTGCACTCTGTCTAACATTAAAGAGACACAAATGTGATATTTGTCCATTGGCTATCTCATTGTGTACTCTGGGAATGACCTTTTGCCGGAGAAATATAGACAAATTTTACTAAAATATTGTTCTATGTTTTGTCTAAATGTATGCATTGTCAGCTAAATGTGCTGTTGGCTCAACGTTTTATTGGTTAAACATGCTGTCTACTAAATGTACTTGTAATCCAACTGTCTCACTAAGTGTCAGCTAACAGTCAGACCTTAGGGTTTAGTCAAAATAAAAATTCAACATATGATAAATGTCAAAGAGAATGGCATGCTGTGCTTTGGAAAATTAAACAGTTTTGTGATGGAAAATGAATTACATTTTGATGACAGTATTATAAATTATGTAATAGGGAACCTCTTTCGAATGAAAAAATGTATAAGAGAATATTTCACAGAAGGGAAGACTAAGTATGACTGGATGAAAAATCTGTTCAAGTACTATGATAAATCTTGCCTATGAAGGCTTGCCAATGAAGGAAATACAACAATTTATCAACATTTCAATGAATTCAATGCTAAAATCTAAATTTAAGCAGAAGCAGCTCCTAAATTTCTGATATTCATATAAAACATTTTAATATCATTTGGAGCAACATATTCAAGTGAAAAATTTTTATCAACATATGTGGCAACAAAATAAATGAACAAATTAAATGCAGAATATGAAAGTGACTTCATGTAACATGAAGAGCCAGACTGACAGTTTATGGGGGGGGGAAATTTGCAAGCACATCCCAATCACTAAATATAATGCAATGGTAGGTGATTTCTGGAGCATAGTTAAACTATTAATGTGTAGATTATATTAAATTTATGTTAAAATTTTTTAATAAAAAATGCAATATTTTGCCTTAAATGTCTTCATAGAATGTACCTATAATATATTAATCTGCTTTAAATATTATTTTTAAATATATTTTTCTAAGGGTTGGATGAGGTTCCCCGAAAAAGCTTTATAGTTTTAAGGGTTCCATGAATCGACTAAGTTTGAAGACTACTGCTGTAGATGATAGAAATTGGTCAAGCCCAGAAACTTAGAATTGTAATTTTACTGCAACACAAATTTCTGTAATTATTTTCACAAATTAGGGGGAATTTTTAAAAAAAATTTTCAGTTACATAATAAATCCCCATTTTTAGTTGTTTCTTATTTTTCCTTAATTTTTATTTTATTATATCAAATAAAAAGCTAAGCTGTAAAAAGTATTTAATAAGATTTAGTTTAAGAAATATATTTTATATGAAAAATACAAGTAATTAGCAAAGCAACAACCTTGTGTTTGCCATAGATTTATTCAAGATCTCAGTCAATTTTGAGGGCAAACAGGTACAGGTCCCTCTTCATCAGGAGTAAAGAACTCTGCATAATCAGTCTTGCAGTTTTCTTCACTCCTGATGAACAGAGCCCTGTACCTGTTTGTTCTCTGATTAAAGTTGATTAAAGTCTTGATTATCCTTTAAGATTTGATGTATTTAACTAAAGGAATGCTGTCATTGTTCTTCATAATGTTCTTCCTTTAGCCCATATATTGCAGTAAGGACAGGCTTACTATATTTTTTTTGGGGTTCAACCCAGGACATATTTAATAAAAAAAAAAAAAAAAAAAAAAAAAAAAAAAAAAAAAAAAAAACTTAAAAGTCTTAACAGTTTACTGAAGCATTAAATTAAATTTTTTCAATTGTATTTTTTGCTATACATGACTTTTTTAGAATTGGTTTGTGTGTTTTGATTACATTATAAAATTCACAAGACATGACTTTTTTTTAGTAATGGTTTGTTTGTCTTAATTACATCATAAAATTCACAACAAGAAAGTTGTCCTATTACAAACTCAACTATTTTAGAATATTGCAAAATGAAATATCAGTCTTTCGAAACATTTTGAAAATTGCTTTCCACTTCTGTTCAATAGTATCTGGTACTTTTTCAGAACCTGAACCTACCCTTTGGTTTTGAATTATCTCTTTCAACAATGTATGTTCTTTAAATACATCGTCAATATTTATGGAATTTTTTATAATTTCATTAAAAACTTGCACACTTTCTTCTAAATCAGACCAGGCAATTTCAGTTTGTAAATTTATCAAACTTTATTATCTTACTAACTTTCACCACAACTTTTAAGTATTGTATACTAGAATTATAAAAATTGTTTGTGTATGAGAAAAATTTTGGTCTATCATTTTTTTTCTTTTAGAGTGCATAACAATTCTTTGTCAAAAGATGGTTTAAATTTGTGGGTTTTTTTTTTCCTGAAGTTGACAAATTGATTCAGGATATGTCTGAAATGCTTCTATTGCTGTGACAGAATTAGTTTCCAAATTCAGAATTACATTATTAAATAACCACATAAAAATTTTATATTTTCCAAAATATCAAACAATAATTTTGAGCATTTGTCACAAGATAAGTAGAATTTTAGGTCATTAAAAATGGAAAGAATTCTTTGTATTGCAGGTAACAAACTAAGGAACCATGTACTGTTGTGAGATAATACTTTTTTTGTAATCTCTTTCCACAATTCACGGAACTCTTTAAATTTCATTACTATTACTGTATATATATGAAAATATTTATAAATTTTTATAACAACTTCTATTCAGGGGTGGAAAATCACATGCTGTTTGTACTGAATTGTGTACAGTGTGGGCTGAACAACCAGTTCCTAAAATAGGTCTATGTAAATCAATTTGCACTTTTCTGAACACATTTTTATCCCCCCTTTTTCTTCACACCTCTAAAATTACTGTTGGTATTATCAGCAATATAACAAACCAACTTTTCTTCAAGTCTGCACTTTTTTCACTCATTGCAAAAGATGCTGAGTCAAAATTTGAGCAATTTCACCTGACACTTCAATCAAAATTTAGAAGTTTTAACTTGAATTTCCTTCTCCACACTGAAATATCTTACAACAGTCGAAAGAAGTTTTCTGTGTCTGGATCTTCTGTTTGAACTATCTATCATTACTGTTACATAATTAATGTTTCCCAAAGAACACAACACATTATCAAATATAAATGGTGAAACAATGTTAACAGTAACTGCCTTGGGTTTGATTCTAACAGATGAAAATTTGGGGGTCATTGAACTTTTTAACCTGTTTAGATGTACAGTCTGATATTTTGAAACTTAGTTTGTCTCTAGCAGCATTGTATGAAAATGTAGTTTCTTTAGCAGCACACTCCAGATCACTGTTATTGTTATTTCTATCTTTGGCTACAAATCTGATATTTTTTTTTTTTTTTTTTTTAAAGTAGCATTAATAGCACTCCAATGTTTACATGTTTTTCACTTGGTATTCAGTATAACCCTTTCCTTTATGTGCAACAGAAAATTCTCCTTGTACATACTGTGCACTAAACACATTTATTGTTATTATCACTATAATTTCAAAAAGTTATATTCTTGTTGCAGATCACAATAAACACACATTTTCATTGCTAAATGAGACATAAAATGAATAGATATAAAATGATCAAAAACATGTAAACGAGTTACTTTATGCACAGAAACAACGTAAACACTGTCCCTGCTGTGTTGTCAAATGACTAAGTAAAAGTTGCAGTGAGAATGGCAGCCATGCTTCTTTCAAAATTGTCATCAGTACTTACTCCAAGGTCATCTGAGATGCACCTAAGAGAATGCTTAAAAGTATGATATTGAGCATATTGATCTAAAATTTAAAAAAAAAATTCCCCGTAAATCATAAAATTCTGAAACCCTGGACAGCACTAAAAATCCAGAACTGTTTGGGATAATCATGGACATTGGTAAGCCTAAGTGAGGAAGAAAATTTGCATTTTATCAGTGTCACTTATGAAAACAACATAAACTCAGGTGAAAATTCTAATCTTCAGTAGTGGTGTTGATAACATTATACTGGCATTTAACTGATTTATATAAGCAAGTATTGGCTTAAAAAATTGGTGCTTTCTGATTATCCACAGCCATGGTTTTAAAATTTGGTAGAATTGTTGTATTTTTAAGCATACCAGCGACAACCTAACTATGTCTCTGGGTATGGATAATCAGAAAATAAAAAAAATAAATAAATAAAAAATGCATGATATAATACCGGCATAAGTACTTTTTCGGCATAAATTATTTTTAGTTCTTAGATTTTTTTATGCAAGTAGTTGTTTGCTATAGAAGTAGCATTACTTATGTGATTTCAAAATTAAGAAATTGTTAGTATAAATATTAACCTCCAGAATTCTAGAGCTTAATTTGCTATCATCTAATGAATTTTGCCTTTTATTCTGTAATATCTTAATTATTACCACTGTTTTTGTAACCCAATGTTTTCCTTCAATATGAGCCCACCAGCAGCCGGGCGGTAAAGGCACTGAACACTGGTAGTTCGGTCCGAAGTTCGAATCCCATGAATGGGCTGGCTGCATTGGCGTTTTCGTGGTTTTCCCCATGTGTAATGTGTATACGAGCCAGTTTACCTTAGAAAGTCTTCCATGAAAGCATCCCTTCCTTTAGGCATATAGCCCTCGTGTGCTTTGCCATAATTAAATAATCCTTCAATGTGAGTCCCTCAGTGTAAGGCATTTTTTCTGAAACTGTCTTGAAATTTAGGGTAAGACTTGGTCCTTTCTCGTTAAGTAAGAACAGAATAGGTCCTTTGCTATTAATGCTTAGAAAGCTTCTCATTTATATTTTGACCTGATATCTAGAAACTTTTAAGAGATTTGTCACATCTTAAGAATTATTTATAACAGCTGTTTTGTTGACATTGTTGGGGAGTCGGCTGCCATAGCTTAAGCGTTGGGTTCAAATCCTAGAAGAGGCATGTATGTTTGTAAATATATCATATCTTTGTGACATAAGGTCATTTAAAATGCATTAAAGCCAAAAGTCTTCTAAAGAGCTTTGCAACAGAGAAAGAAGTGCAAGAGACTATCATATCTGTCTGGGGGTAGGTGAGGAGTTTTCTATCAAAACTGGAATGGAGCTAAACAAAGTGGGGCTCAGCACCCAGCGTCCTCAAATCCCAGTTGACTGGCTATACTTCTGTCAGTGCACATTGAGTTTAACTCTAATCGTTTAGTATACTCTTATAAATCAGGAATTTTTTTCTTAATAATTTTGTATATACAATGAAAAATTTAATATATCAACAATGTCTGTATTTATTTGCATAATATTTGCTGCATTCTTTAAGCCTAATTGCACAAGTTTTATTCTAACTCATTGCTTTAGTTGAGACCTACATCTATAGAAAAAGAAGTTTTTCCAGAAATGGTTGCAGAAAGCCACCTTTATGCTTTTGAATTAAAAGGATTTTGGATGGATGTTGGACAGCCAAAAGATTATCTGACTGGGATGTGCTTCTATTTGAATTATTTAAAGCAAAAAGATCCTTCATATTTGCATCAAGGCAGCTATGTTGTGGGAAATGTGTTGTTAGTAAGTAATTTTATAAGTAATCTTTTCCTTTTTAATGAATTAAAAGGTAGTTGTTTGATTGTACAAGATGTTTTTTAAAAGTTGACTATTTTTAAAACCACATTTGATTACATATGCAATGTAATTTATAAAAAAATATCTTAAAAAAGTTTAACATTCATTGTTAACTATTATAGGAATATATTTAATTTTATTTTATATAGGCCACATAATTATTTACTGTAGAGAATATCTTCAGATAACAAGGTTATAGACCAGTTTAACCCATTAACCACCAAAACTACAAGGAATGTTTCTTTTCTCATGAAAATAATAATAAATATTAAATTAAGCATTTGTAACATAAATTTACATTGAAAATAAAAAAAAAAAAAAAAAATGCTCTTACCTGTGGAAAACGCGAGTGTTGCATTCGCACAACATCAGCGGAATAAGACTACAGATGTTTAGTGAGTAGGATTGTACTCTGTGATGTTTCTTTTGAGTGGAGCGCAGGATTACTTTTTAGCTGTATAACGTTTTATAAATCTACAAATCACTTTACTTGTAATTAATTTAATATTAAAATATACATTGTATTTCTTTTACAATTACAGATTATTTCAATTGAAAGATTCAAGCATGAAAAGCTTGATTACAATCATGATGTAAAGCTACATTACATACTTTGCATCTGTAAACAGTCTGGATATGGTATTCTTTACAACAAAGTCTTTTGTTATTAATGGACATTACGATAAAATGTATACCATATCTATTTCTGGCTGATTCTACATTCTCAATAGGAGTTTGTAAATGGAATAATGCATTCTGGCGTCTGAAATCTAAAAGAGACTTTATATTTCCAGTAGTAAAAAGTGGTGATATTTAGTAAGTTTAGATACGGTCTCACCTCATATAATTTATCAGTATTGTCAATTTGACTATTGTCAAATGCAAATTCTGCTTCATATTCTTGTACTGCAAACGTGATGTCGATTCTCGTACAACAGGAACAGAAATGTCCTTATCAAAAGACCAATACATAATTTCTTGAGGTAAAAAATGATATCCTGTAAGCAATTATATTCCAATAAATCTTCTCATATAGGCTTAGGATGCAATAAACAGAGTTGCCAACTCTCCCGATTTAAGCGGGAGAGTCCCGATTTTCAACCGCTCTCCCGCCAACCCGATTTACAGTATATTTCTCCCGACTTTTTCTTATTCTTAGAATTTCTCACGAATTTTATGCAACTTGGCTTAATACTTTGTTATATGAATAAAAAAAAAGTGCTTTTGGACGTCTGAAAGCAATTGAATTATTCTACATTATATCTAAAACAAAACCTTACTAATCAGATAGCTTCTGCTTTGTGAGTGAGAGTATTATACGTCGAAAATGTCGTTCTCCAGTTCTCCAATGGGCTTGGAGCTCCATTGCGTGTCAGATGGCATATATTAGCCAATGAGGACAAAGCAAGTTGTTATTTGGACGTGCTTTAGTTATTTTGTTCATTTTGTCTAGAGTTGTGTGAGTACACGTGCCTTAGGGAAATAGTTTTAGAAATTATCATCTTTTGTTACGTCTGCGAGAAAGTGAAATACTCGTGTACGTTTCAAAAATCGTACACAGTTGACTTTCCTTCCATTATTTCCTCAAAGAAATGTAATAAATTTGCGATGTGTACCGCCCGTCGTTGCGATTTTTCGATTTCGCATGGTGGAAGGGCTGATGTTCTCAAACATGTACGTACGCAAAAACACAAGGATAACATGAGTTGTTTTTAGAAAAACGAAAAATTAAATTTTTCTTCGGAAACAAAGGACCAAAAAGTTATTATGCAGAATGTCTGTTCTCTGCCTTTTTACTGGACACAACCTGCCACTGAATGCATCGGATCACGCTGCAGCTTTATTTAGAAAAATGTTTCCCGATAGTGAAATCGCTAAAAAATACTCAAGGTGCAAGAATCAAAACAGGATCAATTGCTAAAGAAATAGGTTTGAAAAATAAATCTTCAGTTATTGATTGCATTAAAACAGCTCCATTCTGCCTTTCTACGGATGGAAGTAATAATACCGATTCAAAACTGTATCCAATTGTTGTTTCTTTTTTTGATCCAGAGTTTTCAGAAATTGAGTGCAGTTTACTTTATGTTCCTACTTTAGAAGGACATTTGACAGGCTTTAATATAGCACAGCTAATTATTAAAACTTTAAAAGAAAATGCAGGCCCTCTGGATAATCGCTTAGCACTTGGTGCCGATAATGCACCAGTATTGGTAGGCTTGGAAGATTGGTGTTGCAGGCATCTTAAGAAAGGAAAATTCAGATTATGAGGTGCACCTGTCACCTCTTAAATTTAGCAGCTGAAAAAAAGGCAGCTTCTTTACCAATAAATGTGGATGAACACATTGTTGATATTTATTATTATCTTGAAAGGAGTTCTAAAAGGAAGGAAAAATTGAAACAATCCATCCAAGTCTTTATTCAAGTTTTCTAATTGTAACAGCTGCATTACAATTAGAAAACTTGGATGAAGTTATAAAATCAGCTAGGATTGACCCAGTGGAGTTTAATTGGAAAACTGAAAGGTGCCGATGGAATTGTAAAATATAGTGAACTGTCTAGAATTGTGTTACCATCTTGACGGTTCCCTATAGTAATGCAGTATGTGAGAGGATTCTCAGTGTTGTGAAAACGAGGACTAAATTTAGATCTAATATTAGTGGTGACACATTCGAAAAACTTTTATTAGCGAAAACAGGCCTACGTGGCAATTGCTGTGAACAAAATTATGAAGTTTCTTTCTTAAAGAAAGCAAAATCTGCCACTGTTTATAACATTTGTACGAAAACTAATTAAAGTGTCTTTTTTTTTCCTTAAACGATGCAAGTAATAAAAATGTTTTTTATGTGTAAGGTATTTTTGTGTTGCTTGCATTTAAGAATTAGTTACTATTTAAAGTTAATTCATTATTAAAATTCATTATTAAATTTTATATTTTTATCATTTAAAAAGTCTTTTTAACATTGTGAAAAATCTCCTGATTTCTTAAAAAAATCTCCTGACTTTTGAGTGTCATAGGTTGGCAAGTATGAATAAATTCCGAGTGCTTTTTTTTCCGCTGAGCGTATATATTTATTTTGCAACGAGAAGAGAGTAAATGTCTAAACCAAAACGAAAATCGAAAATCTGTGCACTAGTTTTACCTTGTATTTTGTCTTTTATAATTTCTTTTCTATCTCTTCCTTCATGTTCTTCCTGAGACATAACTAACAGTTCCTTTTTTATCCACTTCAAGATTTCAGTCTTCTGCTTTTCAAACTTTTTAGTATGATTATAACTGCTTTTAGAAGGCTGAAACTTACTTCTCACGTGAATTTCAACTTCCCCAGCAGTATCAATTGTTAAAATATTATTATCATTATTTAAAACATTGCCATTCCTTTCTTCTTCATCACTAGATTCTGCAATTTCTGGGGGAACAAGAACAATATCAGTTTCATTCTGGTCATTATTAACATTATCATCATCTGTTTCTTCATCAAAAAGTCTTTGAAGGGCTTCTTCTAATATAAGATACCTCGTTCTAGGCATTTTTAAACAACCAGAACATGACCCAGAACATCGAAAGGAATGACTGAAAAGGAGATTGACTACCCGTTTCCTGCTGACGTTGCGTCAGCGCAACACCTGTTTTCTCTTCCTTCCCAACACAAATATAAACATCTGACTGATGTAATGTTCTGATAAACGGTGACCTTGACTAAAAATAGATCACTCACAAAAACAGCGATTCTTTCCTTAAATATTTTCAACGAAAATACCCAGTCGAAAATTTTGCTTAAAGTACGAGATTAATTATTATAAACAAAATGATTGTTGAAGGCAAATATTTTTTTACAGAAATAATCTTCATAATATTCTCTACACAAAATCATCTGCTGGTATAAAATATCTTAGGTAGTTATATTTATATACGCATTTATTTTGACCGTTGCGTCAACGCAACACCAGTGGCTAATGGGTTAAGTGCAAGTCTTTTTTCTTTCTTTTTTTTTTTAAAAAGAGGCACATAGCCATATGATAAATTCTGTATGGCTGATGAAATGGAATTTGTCATGGTATAGGAAAGTGAATTTATGTTTATTTTTGATGTTATATGAGTGATATAATATTGACTAATGATTTCATAATTCTCCAACAGTACTTTTCGCTGCATATGTAGCTTTAATTGTAGATTTGCTTTGGTTAATTGTAAATAAAATAAATCTTTAATTTTCATTTGTGTAAAAGGTGAATTTGAATTCTTATAGATAATATTTAAAATCACAAATTGTAAAATAATTGTGTTAGTGATTTAACATCTTACACTTCACCTACTCTTATTTCAATGTGAAATTTTTGCTTCTTCAATCAGATTTTCAAGTACTGTGAGGAAAATTGCCATTAATCCTAAGGCACATGTTGGGCATAATTTTCCCTTTTTACAATTCCCTTAATCCTACAGTTGTACTGTCACTGTTTTTGTCCCCTTAATTTATTTTGTATTATTTAATATACTACACAAAATCCATTTTATTGATTTTACATGCTTATAAAATATGTATGATATTTTTGAAAAAAATTGTTAGGGTACATATGTGTTATTGCAGCCACGTTATTAGAAGTCTGCAAATTTTCAGAATGTGCCAAACTACCAAACTAACTCAGGCAACCATGCTGATAACAATCCCTCAGTTGAACAACATCATCATATTCACATGTTTACTTTTTGTTGTATTCTGGCTTTTATAAACAAATTGTGATATTTTATACCTTAAAATTTAAAAAAATGCACTTGTGGAGTTTTCCGGCAGGGAAAGAAACTGCAATAAAATTTCTTCAGAAACACATAAGTTTAACACAAAATCTCTAAAGGGAACAATGAGGAGATGCGTTTGGTAGGTAACCGAACTTGCTGAAATTTGCATGATGATATATCTCTGCAATTCTGTGATGTTTTTTTAACTGTAAACACATCGCTGTATGGAAATAATAGCACCCCCCCAAAAATTTAAAGATTTGGAGAATTTTTTTTAATGTATGGCGTAATACTTATTTATTATTATTATTTACGTGTTCAAGGCATTACACAGAATGGAGGGATGTTTTGTGGAGTACTTTCTAAGGGAAACTGTCTCATATTAACATAATACACATGGGGAAAACCACAAAAACACCTATGCAGCCAGCTCCCCCTTTTTTTACAGTGTTCATTGTTTACAGAGCATGAATATTGTGGTTTTTCCTAAATTGAATCTTTCTTCTAAACACATTCTGCATGTATGCTGTTGAATTTATAACACCACTAGCAGTTTACAAGAAGTGCTAGAATTGGAATTTTTGATTTATTAAAAGAAAATTTTTATTTTTTAACCAGATTTTTGTTATTACCAAGTTCTGATTTTTAATGCCTTGCAAGTCTATGAAATTGATAACCACTGGCTATGTAAGCAAATTTTCCTACACTGTGAGGAATGTAAACAAATAAATTGCAAAGTGCATTTCATTTGAAACTCAGCATCTGGGAACTTGTGGATAAATAAATACTTTACACATGTTAACCATATAGACTGCAATGAAATGTGCACTAAAGAGTGATGATTTATCTAAAATAAAAAATTTCAAAGTCATGATCTGCAGTTACATTAAAAGTTATGCTAAAGATGTTGAATAACCAATAATGAAATAAATTAGCTTCTTTAATCAGAATGCACTGTAAATATTGTGTACTTTTGTTAGAATTTTACTTTGTTTACTGTTTTATTTTTGTATATTTGTATTAAAAAATAAATACTGTTAAATTTATCATACTGAATTTTCTGAAAATCAATTTTTTTACTTCCAAAAATGAGTGTAGTAATAGTCATTAATGGATTACGAAGTCACGAATTACTAGAATTCTTCTGTATTTTACTACTGTATCTACTGAATACTTACTGCCCTCATGCCTTTTGTGTTAATTGACTAAACAGTATCAGTTGAAAAATTTGAAAGAAATGGGTGGAATTTTTTAATAGCTCAATGCATAACAATTTGATTGCAGTATTTTCTCTCCAAGAGGTACAGAAAAAGTTAAATTCATTTTATTGAAGTACTCCCACTCTTATAGTTGCCAGTGTTCATCTTATTTTGAAAAATTCTGCAACTTGAAGAATGCATATTGAATCAATTTTTAGATAAAGAAGAACGTACAACACATTCCATGCAAAAATTTATTATATAAAAACTGTATCAAATTTAAATAATTTTTTTCACCCCCAAAATTTCCCAAAAGTAGTTTTCTCTACGTGAATTTCATATCCTGAGAAAAGAAAAATTGTAGCAACTTCGTTTGTAGTAGATACTTGATGCAGGTGATTAAATGAAAAACATGTAGTTATAGTGCTATGTTCTGAATAATTTTATCTTTATTAAATTAGTGCAAAAGTTCTTAATCGCTTTTCTTTAGAATGAAATATTTCAACAGTTTTTAAGATTTTTTCCTACAAGGTATTCAGGAACGAGAGTTTCTAAAGTAAGGTATGATTCAAATTCAGAAATATTATACAACGGTACACTACCAAATAAACATTCTTGGATTCAGTCAAAAATTTGAAACAGATTTTTTTTTTCAAAAAATATGAATGCACTCTGAAATTTTGTGTAGCAATACATAATTAATAAAAAAAGGAGAATGGCAAATTAAATTATCTCTACATTCAATCAATAATAAGAACTAATTCATTTTAGATTGAGCCAACTTGAATAAAACATAAAATTTTATATTGTATGTTAATTCCCTTCTTGGAATTAACACACAAATATAAAATGTAGCAAAAATCAACCTTTCATTGATGTTAGTTCTGTCAATTTCAAAGGAGAAGAGCATTTGTTGAAATAAGCTAATACACATTATAGCTTGTATGTATTATGCTCTGTATGTATTATGTACTTATTCTTGTATGTATTATGTACTATATTAGATGAAAAACATTTTTGTTCTGTTGGTAGAACATTAGAGATTTAATCATTTATTTTCATTTAACAAAAATTTCCAGACATGCATCTATCTCTTACAAAAGTAAAATAGTAGTATATATTTTAGTTTTGAAAATTTTATAATGTGTGCTTAGTTTCATTTAATTTACTTGAATATCAGTGTATCTCATAGTTTTCATTGTGATTGTGTTTCAATGAAATGTTAAAAGTAAGTTTAACTATGGTAATTAAGTTTGTGTATTCTTGTTGAAATTATTTTATTTGCACATCTATTATGATAACAACAATACGTTCTTTAATAGCTAACAACAGTGCATATTCTAACATTTAAATTTTATTTGTAATTTATAATTGTCATATTAAGCAGTTATTTTAGTGAGCTATATTCTTCATATTCATGACAAGATGGATTTAAAGAAGATCTTATTCTGAGAGTAAAATTATATTCATAAATATGTCACAGGCTTCTTCAAATATAGTTTAAACTTGGGTTTGGAAAATCCAGGAGTAGTATTAGAAGAAATGTTAAATCACTGATCATAGTTATTCAAAGATAAAGTCCAAGTGCCATGGGTTAGGATCTGTAGGCAGATGTGTGCTTTCATGCAAGAATGTAGCCTGTCTCTACAATATCACATTGAGAAATTGGAGGAGGGTTATGAGATATAAATAGAAAAATCTTTCTTTAAAATGAAAGAAATTGAGAGTGAAGATTCTGATTTCTTTCACACATTTCTTAATACTGACATTTAATCTGATTTAAAATAATAACAATTAACGAAAGGAAATCTCCTCTTTTTTAGTGAACATACCTAAGTTCTGAAAGATATTGCTTTACATGTTATATCAAGAACAGAAGAGGCTAAAAAATATTTATTTATAACTATAAAAATAATTTATACTTTGATTAAATAACATCCCCGACTTTTTTAATATTGAAACATACGTGTAATTAGTCTTACGCATATAACATTAAAAATGGTTTTTGCTGAACTTCACAATGATGTTTTTCATTTTCACACACATTCATATACACATGTAAAATAAACAAATAAAAATACAATTTTCAAAATAAAAATACAATTTTCAGTCTACTGTTCTGTGCTTTTGTGCGTTTTATTTATGCACGTAACTTTTAATGTTTTAGTTAATTTACTTCTGTAAGCCCCGTGTTGCACATCTATGGTGCATGGGAGAGTCTGTATGTTTTCAAATGAAAAAAAGAAAAAAAGTTACGGCTAGCCACTTGATCAGAAGGCACAATTTTTCGGGGGTGTATAATTAAAGAAAACAAAGTAGTCATAAAAAATTTTAAACAGGCATTTATTTAATTTATTAAACAGACATATTTTAAAACTTTTTATCTCCAGCACGCGAGACCGTGTATCAGATATTCTTAAAGATGTGCTCATTTTAAAATTATTTTGCAATATTGCTTTTGAATTGAATTTTATGGTTTAAGAGCAAAGATGATATTTAATAAATAAAGGTAACACACAAAACGTTAAAAAAAAAAAAAAAAAAAAAAAAACCTTTGAGCGTAATGTAAAATCTGAAGGCTTTCAGATTTTTTAAAAATTGATGGTCCTTAAAAGTACTTAATTTACATGTGTAGAACTGTTTATGAACCCTGAAACCATTTTTAAGATGTAGCTGCACATTTGAGCATATAGATGAAAGCTGCAAATTGCCACTTTTACATAATTCCTGCATGGTTTCTAAGGTATGTCTAGTAAAGAGGTTGTTTTTTAAATTGATTTACAAATTCTATGAATATTATCAAATTTTTTCTTAAAAGCATATAAATTATAATGGTCTTTGATTATCACTTTTGTCTAAAATGTGATTTAATGTGTTATAATAAAATAATCAAGCATACATTTTTCTCAATTTCAGCATCCTAGTGCACAGATAGGTGAAAACTGCCGCATTGGACCAAATGTAGTTATAGGGCCTGGCGTTGTCATTGAAGATGGAGTGTGTATTAAGAGATGTACTCTACTAAAAAATGCTCGTATACAGTCACATTCTTGGTTAGAATCTTGTATAATTGGATGGAAATGTGTAGTTGGTCGTTGGGTAAGTGTGTGCAAAATTTAATATTTTAATTTTTTTGGCCAAAGTTGTATAAATATAGCAATTGTTCTAGGTCATGCAGAGCTATTTCTGTGTTTTTGTTAGTTTAACTTTTTGTCCTATGTAGTCACCGCTGCATTGACACTAAAGGATAATTTAATAACTCTGTTGTCACTGCTGTGATGACATTGAAAGATAAGTTGAAAACTCCGTTGTCCCTGTAACAATTGTAGTACTGTACAAAGTCCGTGATCCGGGCGTCCAATATCCGGAATGATCTAATTCAGAATTCAGACTTGGAATTCTATCCGGAATTCAAACCTTAAAGCCACCAACAACTTTTTTTTTTAATGCTTTATGCATACGCAATTGATTTTTTTCCCCATAAGAAAATATAGAGAATCCTGTTTCTTAATTTCACTTTGGCACTAAATAAAATACCTTGTTATTGAAGAAACAATCATTTTAGCATAAATATGTGTAATCAATAATTTGGTTCCATAACTGTGTATCTCCTTGTGTACATGTCAAACCGAAACATTCTACATAGAAATATTGTTTATTTTACGACTAATATTTTATATACCTGTTGGCAATGTGGCATATCATTATTTACTATATTTTGCTTTCGTCACTGTATGCTTATCAACACATGACAATTTGAGTAATGACTCATGAAGCAATGCCTAAATTTTTTTTTATTTTAGTATTTGAATAACAAAGAGTATGAAAAGCTTTATGTTGACATTACGTTTGGCGATGATTACAGATTTAAGTTAAATGTGCTAAATGTTGATGGAAAAAAATTTAACAAAAATTACTTTCCATATGTAAAACTAGATTTTGTTAATGATACTTATAGGCCAAAAGAGTACATTTAGTGCTATTTGAATTAGGAGTAACTGATTTATTATTCACATAAAACCAGAACTGACATCAGAGTTCGTATGGCTGCACTGGGCAGCAGAACTTAGGGAAGACAAAATTTTTGGCATTTAGAGAAGCACAGAGTAACAAAATTAAGGGATGATAAAAATTTTAGAATTTAGGGAAAGCACTGGAACCCAAAATTGAGGGACGACAAAAATTTAGAACTTAGGAAGGCGCTTAATAGCAGAATTTAGGATCCACAGAGACTGCATCAGGTGGCAAAATATCTAACGCCAGCCCTCAGTAAGCTTAAGTGTATGTGGGAATTATTTATTCAGGACTCAGATAAGCTTTAAGCATATGCAAGAATTAGACGCAAGTATAATAAATAGCTAAATTAATACAATTTAGACTTAGTTTTGTCAGTGCGCAACAGAAGCAAGACAAAATTTAACGGAACATTTTGTCTTTCATCGCCAGTCTCATGCTACATAGCCGATAATGTACAGCAGATGCTGTTAAGCTAAGCTAAAACTATACTTTACTGTTTCCAAAGGATTTCAATTAATATACCAGATTGTGCTGTTTCTTAATTTTCTGATTTGATCGAGCTTATTATATTTTGCAGGCTGTTATAATTACAACAATTGTATGAAAATTAAAGTCTGAACTTTTGATTATATCAAAAAGAGTTTCTAATTCTGGAGCTGCAACAGCATCTACGATATAGGTTATAAATATATATATATATATACAAAAAATGGATATAGGTAAAAATGGATATCCCTCTCAAAATTATGCAAGGAGTATACCATTGGAAAGTCAACCGTATATGACAAAACGGAAAAAGGAATTTTATGAATTTTTTGTGGAGTCTGACACCCCACTAGCAATGAATAATAGAAAAATTATTCGCTATGCTAAGTGATGATCACAACAAAGTGATGATTGAATGGTCATACAGAGACGCAGCAAGGGTGTGCCACTGACAGATCCAATGCTAATGGCTGAAAAAATAAACTTAAAAACTGAGTGCACATATTTGACAGACGAAATTTTAAAAACCGGTATGATGCAGTTCAAAATTTCAGGTGAAAATCCTTCAGCTGCTGAACTATTTACAGATGAACTCATCAATAGTGAAATGTTATCTCGATGAAAAATTTAAAACGTTTATGAAACTGGTATTTTCTGGCAGTATGTACCGTGAAATGCCTTGGCAACCTCTACAGGAAAGGCTCCAACTAGCATCAAAGATTCTAAAGCCAGACTAACAATTTTAAATTGTACAAATGCTCCAGGAACGCACAAGTTTAAACTTATCTGTGTGACCTCAAACATTTAAAGGAGTAAAGGTTTTCCCGTTGTATATCATGCAAATAAAAGAGCATAGATAACACAAGTGTTGTATGATTGGTTTGAAAATCATTTCATACTCGAGGCTCGGCAAAATTTGAACTCGGTTCATTTTACCTGATGACACAAAAATTGTCTTGATTGTAAATAACTGTTCGGTTCATATTTCATTTAAAGTTTTAATGAAAGATAATGTATCCATGTTATTCTTTCTTCCAAACTGTACATCCATCATTCAGCCTATGAATATTGAAATAGTGCGGGTGCTGAAATACAAATATAAAGTATTGTAGTATTTCTAAAATCCATGTTAAATTTCTTGAATAATGGCACAACTGTTCAAGAATTTAAAAAATATTTTAGCATAAAATCTGCTGTGTGGAGTATCGCAAGGTCGTGGAAGGGTGTTTAAAAAATCCGGATACTTTAAAAAGTGCTTGACGTAATTTATGGCCAGCTACCATATTTCGTGGTGAGGATGATGAAGATGATAAGCCTTGAATTTGAAGGCTTTCAGATATCACAAACCACAGGTGGAATTTTCCAATTAATGGATTTTGTAAAGAAATGGGGAGAAGTGCTAATAAATGAAGGTGATATAACAGAAGCTTTACATTGCAATGACAATGCTCCAATCATCAGTCAATTAACAGATGGCAAAATCTGTAGTGTGGTTCTAGATCTAGAAAATACCGCTCCCGATAATGAAGAAAGTTACAGAGAGGTTATTAAAATGAAAAAGTTTCGATTAACAAGTTAGTCGGAATTCTTGACACAACAGCTACAGGACTTCAGTAGTGGAACTTTGGAACTGAACAAGAAATTATATTTGTCTATAGAATTGAAGAGAAAATATTAGCACAAAAAATGAAGCAACTTAAACAATTTATATTCCAAGATATGTTTAATAAAGTAAGCAAATAAATATTAAACTTTTTTTTTTTTTTTTTTTTGTAAATTTTGATACCCTTTATATCATAAATGCTTCATTATTTTATAAATCACGATTTCATATTTTTAATTTTATAATTTCTACATGTCATCTTACTAGATTTAAACTGATGGTCTAATATCTGGAAAAATCCTAAATCTGGAATCGCCGAAGTCCTGATGAAAACTGGTAACTCCACTGTTGTGATACGACAGCATTTAGAAATAACTTTATATATATATATATATATGCTGTTACAGGACTGAGCTTCTTCCAATCAGGCCTTTTCTCAATGTATTCCTCACCTTAAAATGGGTTAGAAAAACAGTTATGGGAAAAAAAAAAAAGGGCACACATTCACCATCGCTCCTGGAGTAGCTGGTACCTTATAGTAAAATGACTGGAAGTTGCTGAAAGATCATATCAGAAATTGTTTTCAGAGTGCAGAGGTTTAATTTATTAATTTTTCTTTTGTTTTGCAGCAGTTTTATTATATTAATTATTTTAGCTGTTTGGATATTCTTAATAGCAGTTTTTATGCTTACATACTAACTGATACCTTAACCCAGGTTGATCCTGCTTAAGTTTAAAGATTGATACCTAAGAGTTTGCTCTTCCATCATCAAACAACTTGTGCATATTTTGATCATTACGTTTTTATAGACATGTGTGTTTAGTCCTGCAAAATGTTTTTGTTAGTGCAAATGATAGTTAGTGTTAAAATACATTATTTAAACCTTCTAAAATCACCTCTTGTATGAGCTTTGGAGATTCACCTAGGAATGGAATTGAAGCCCTGTAATGTTTCCCAAACAAATGGATATTGCAGAATATTCAAGCATGGGCTAATTTTCATCATTTGAAGCTGAGTATATGGGGGGGGAAAAAAAAAAAAAAAAAAAAAAAGCAGCAATTTATAAAAGTGCAACATTGATCAATTTAGGCAAATTGTCAATTTAGGTTTAAGAAATTGTATGATCTTATTGTATCTAAGTTGTATAAAACGATTCTAAAACAAAGGAACATACTAGTGTTCGGTAGGGCCAAAGTTTGTTCCCACCTAATCAATTGGGATGAGAATGTGATTTATTTTATTCATCCAGGGATAAGTCTTTAGCTGATACCAGTAACATGTGAATCAAAACTCCAGAAAATAAAAAGCTGAATTTTTTCCAAAAGCATTCTGAGAAAAGCACAGAGCAATTCCAAGGATTAAGGGTATAAGCTTGTAAATCAGAATAGTAGTAAAATAGAACGTATTTGCTATGTATGCGAGAGTAAGGGTGAGTTGTTTCATTTTGCAAGAAATTGCCCCAAGCTTTTCGAAAAGGAGGAAAGTTTGTCTAAAAAAAAAGTTATCTGAGTTAAAGATTGGGTTGGGTAATGGAGTTAGGAATCAGTTAGAATTTATTGAATTCTTGAATGATGGTAAGAAAATAAAATGTTTAATAGATTCTGGGAGTGAATTGATAGTTGTAAAGAAATATATTTTTCCAGATAAACCAGCATCTGGATTAATAGAAATCAAAAGTTCTTTAGGTCACATGGTTAAAGTGGAAACGGCCAAGTTTATTTTTTCTTTATGCGAAAGCGGAAAACAAATTGAACTAGAGGCAGTGATGGTTTTGAGCTGATAACAGACTGTATTTTGCCACCGTTATTTCTGAAAAGGTTCGCTGGCACCTGCAGTGATCAGGTGATGATTACGCAATATGAAAATGATTCCAGATCTTCGAAAAGGAATTTTTTGTGTTTTATTTCTGCAGGCATTGAGGGAGACAGCGAAATAGATTTATCGCACATTAGGGATACAGGATTATGAAATACTGTTTCCACTCTTATTAAAGAGTATAAACCACTAGAAAAGCTGCACAGTAAAGACTTAAAAATGAAAGTAATATTAAAACATGAAATTCCAATTTCACAGCACTCGAGGAAAATTTCTTTTACTGACGAAAAAATTGTTGATGACCAAATAGAGGAGTGGTTAAAGGATGGAATTATAAAGCCATCTTGTTTAGAATATGCTTCGCCAATATCGTTTTGTGTAAAAAAAAAAAAAAAAAAAAAAATGTGGTAAGACATGAATTTGTGTTGACTTCCGGCAATTATATAAAAAAATAGTTAAGGATTATTTTCCCATGGCACAAGTAGAAGAGGTTTTAGATCATTTGGGTGAAGCAAAGGTTTTTTTTCGACATCAGACTTAAAAAATGTTTTTTTTTCATGTTCCGGTGGAGGAAAATCGCACTAAATATTTGGCATTCATTACACATGCAGATCTGTACGAGTTCCTAAGAGCACCTTTTGGTTTGTGCATGTCACCTAGTGTGTTCCAAAGATTTATTTATAATGTGTTTAGAGATTTAGTTTAGAATGACACTGTTGTTACTTACATGGATGATTTTATTATCCCAGCATGAAACGAGAAAGAAAGTTTGGAAAAGGAGACACATTTTAGAAGTAACCAAAGAATACAGTTTAGAGATCAATTTTAAGAAATGCCAATTTTTGAAAGAAAATAGAATTTCTTGGGTATATTATTGAGGATAGTACAATTTGTCCCGCATCTGTAAAAACCAGGGCTGTTCAAAATTTCCCGGAGCTCAAAAACCTTAAGCAGATTCAGAGCTTCTTGGGTCTTACTGGGTATTTTAGGAAATTTATTGCCAACTATTCAAAAATAGCAAAACCACTAAGTGATCTTTTTCATAACATAGCAGAATTCAAATTTGGGCCCAAGCAAAAAGAGCCATTTAACAAATTGAAAGAGCTTTTAGTCCTGTTCTTCATATTTTCAAACAAGGAGCACCATTAGAATTGCATACAGGCGCAAGCAGTCATGGTTTCGGCGCTGTATTGCTACAAAAATCAGATGATGGATGGTTACACCTTATTTACTTCATGATTAAAAAAACTAGTCTCCAACAAGAGAAGCTATCTAGTTATGAGCTTGATGTTTTAGCTATAGTGGAAGCTCTAAAAAAATTCAGGAATTACCATTTAGGATCTAAGGTCAAAATAATTGCTGATTGTGATGACTTCCAGAAGACTATGTTCAAGAAAGATTTAACTCCTAAAGTGGTGAGATGGACGTTACTTCTCGAAGAATTTGACTATGAAATTATACACAGATCTGGGCAGCAAATGAAGCATGTGGATGCATTGAGCAGAAATGTAGTTATGATGGTTACCTATTCTCAGGGAGAAGTCACAGCCAAAGTTGCAGCTGTGCAAAAAAGTGATGAACGTCTTCATTTGCTAAAATCCTTAGTCGAGCAAGGACTAAAGAAAGATTTCCTTTTGAAGAATGGTATATTATACAAATTTGATAGGGGTTGCGAGTTACTTGTGTTACCCAAAGCATTGGAATTAGAAATCATACGTGGTATCCACAACAAGGGACGCTTCGCAGTGTCTAAAACAGAAAATCTGCTGAAAATGGGTTTTTATGTTCCTAACCTTAGAAAACAAATTGAACAAGTTATCTCAAATTGTGTAGAGTGTATTTTGTGCAACAGAAAATGAGGTAAGGGCGAAGGGTTGCTGGATCCCATACCTAAAGATAGTATTCTTTGAGCACTTTTCAAATTGATTTCATAGGACCATTACCTTCGACAAATAAGAACTACAATCATATCTTAATCATGGTTGACGAATTTACAAAGTTCATGTGGCTCTATCCAGTAAAGTCTATTTCAGCTCAAGAGGCATTGCAGAAGCTGAAACTGCAACAATCAACTTTCGGTAATCCTTTGAGAATAATAAGGGAAAAGGGTACGGCTTTTACCTCTGAAGACTTTGGAGATTCTAGTAATTTCATTCTCCTGATGAGGAGGGATCTTTAGCTGCCCTCAAAACCGATTGAGTATTTTAATATATGTACGCTAAATACAAGTTTGTTATTGCGATTTTGATTGTCACATTGGTGTGTTTCTCTTCTATTCTACTTTGAAGATTACTGTAGTCAAGAGAAGATTCAGCACATATCCCATTTATGCCTACTGTTCCATTTTTGAAACCCCCCTCACATAAAAGTTATTTTTAGATCACAGGTTCAAGGTCGCACACATGGTTTGATTTGTGACGTCAGCCCGTTTGTAAGGACATATGGTTTTGCTTAGAACACAGAGTTTGTCACTCCTGCAGATATTTGGCTGCTGTGATGTTGTGAAATTTTGGTCTTCATTTTCATCAAGGTTTTTGTAGATTCATCTATAAACAGGTAACTATAACTCTGTCACATTATACTTTAAAATTGTAAAAAAAATTGTGTAATTATTCAATTAGTTACCCTTTATTACTGCAAAAAGAAAATAGAAAAGCTAATAGTTTTGAATTAGTTATGGGCTTGAAATTTCCAGTGTTCCATTTTTGAACTCTAGGCAAAACCACTACCACAAGAACTCATATATTTTCTCTTCATATGTTTTTAGTTGAAATAGTTTTCCAAGACACAAGATGTCCGAAATAGCCTTACATGAGTTAACTGATCTTTTAGAGACGTGTGACAACATAGAAGCAAGTGTCATAATCCTAAAACTACCTAAAATGCTACAGCATCTGTTTCTGATGAGGACTCCGGTGAGGAAAATGGGGGAACAATAAATAATCTGCCTGGTTCTTTGCTGCGTGCACCTGCTTATCTTGTTTGGGATGGTTCTTTTGATGCTGACTCTGATCCAGATGATCCTTCATATTTCCCTAAATTTGATTCTCCTGCAGATGGGGTTCCATCAACTTCTTCTACTTTGCAACAATCACCTCTAACAAAGAAGAAAAAGCTCGAAAAAGTTGTACGAAAATGGGAGAAAGCAGATCTAAATGTCCAACCCATATCAGGAAGAATTACTCAGTTACCAATTACCAAAGTAAGAACTCCTACAGAATATATTGTTTTTCTAAATGACGATGTCATGGAACTCATTGTAACATACTCAAATGTACACTGGTGTGCAAAAATTAAGGACGAAGTCAAAAAATTAGCATATGAGCTGAACGAAGAGGCAGAGCGGACAGAAAGACCAATCAGGAGATTAAGTAAGGTGATGTACGGTAGCACATGCACAGATATGCAGGTAGACCTAATGGTGGAGTGTCTGAGTAGTATAAAGCATGTTGTCGGTGTAAGATCAGTATTTCTGGCAAAGAGATTGAACGCCGTATAGCAGTTAAAATCACACCGAGTTGCTGCCTCAGCGAGAAATGGCGAATAATCCATCTGTTAGACGACATCTGGATGCTTTTACCCAAGGTCGAATCATTGGGAAGTTGGAGGAAGGCTGCAGTGTGACAAGTGTGGCTGCAGAGTTCGGAATTGCTCACAGCATCGTTTCACGACTTTGGAGGCAATTTCAAACTACAGGAACAGCTATCCAGGGGTTTAGTAGTGGTCTTCCACGAGGAACCACACCCGCAGATGACCGGTATATTGCCTTACAGGCCAGAAGAAACAGGCGGCAGACAGCGGGAGAAATCGCTAGACACACGACACAGGCGACTGGACGACCGATATCGCGTTTTACCGTGGCCAGAAGACTGCACGGTGGTGGTCTGTTTGCATGCCGCCCTGTACGGTGTGTACCTCTAACGCCTGCCCATCGGAGAAGGCGTTCTCTGTGGTGCCGGGAACACCGGAATTGGAGAGACAATGAATGGGGTCGAGTACTCTTTACAGATGAGAGCAGATTCAGTCTGAGTAGCGATTCTCATCGCATACTCATCTGGAAAGAGCGGGGAAGCCGCAATCATCCCTCGAACATCATTGAAGGGACAGGTATGGAGGTGGCGGTGTTCTTGTTTGGTGAGGCATCATGCTTGGTAGTCGTACAGACCTTCACATCTTCAACGCAGATTCAGTCAACGGGATCCGTTATTGTAACAAGATTCTTCTTCCATATGTGCATCTTTTTAGAGGCGCTATGGGTCCGCAGTTCCTTTTCATGGACGACAATGCACCATGTCATCACACAGTAGCTGCCGAAGAGCTCTTAGAGAGTGAGGATATTGAATGTATGGATTGGCCGGCACGATCTCCGGATCTCAATCCCATCGAGCATGTATGGGATTTTCTAGGCAGACGCTTGGCAGCTCGTACCTTACCACCAGTAACGATTCCGGAGCTTCGGTTGGCGCTGCAAGATGAATGGGCACCAATGCCTCAACAACTCATTGACACCCTCATTCTCAGCATGGACAGACACTGTGAAACCTGCCTAGCAGTCAGGGGAGATCATATCCCCTACTAAAGACCGGATGTTTCTTGCTGGACACCCATCACAGGGATGTTTCGGCCTTCAGTCACATTGCGCTGCATGCTACTTTTTCAATAAAGCTTCTTTTTATCCCTCTGATTTCTCTTTTAGTAAGTGTTGCTTACATTACTCATGTCCTTACGTATTGGGGATCGTACGGTATTAAATGCGTTGATTTGAAAAGCTTTTGTACAAAGTTATATTGAAAAACCGTCTCGTCCTTAATTTTTGCACACCAGTGTATATGCTTCAACTAAGGGTGTAAACCTAAGCTTGACAAACTCTGAATTGAAATGTTTCCTGGGGATTATATTTCTGAATGGATATGTCTCAGTTCCTAGACGGCACATGTTCTGGGAACAAAGAACCGATTCACAAAATGCCCTTGTTAGTAGGGCCATGAGACGTGACCGCTTTGAAACAATATTTTCAAATCTCCATGTTGCAGACAATGCAAATTTAGACCCACTTGACAAGTTTGCTAAATTACGACCTCTTATAAACAAACTAAATGAGCTGTGCATGAAGTTTGTTCCGAATGAAACACATTTCAGCATTGATGAATCCATGGTTCCTTACTTTGGTCAACACGGATGCAAACAATTTATAAGAGGAAAGCCTATTCGTTTTGGATACAAGTTTTGGTGTGCAGCAACTCGTCTAGGTTACATTTGTTGGTTCGAACCCTATCAAGGTAAAAATCTGGCAAACAAATATGAGGAGTATGGTGTTGGTGCTTCTGTTCTCTTATGGTTTACGGATGCACTAACAGAGGAGCACCGCTGGCAATATGATTTTGTTTTTGATAATTTTTTCACAAGTATTGCCCTGCTTGATAAACTCGGTTCAATGCGTCATCAGGCCACAGGCACAGTTAGAAAAGGTCGTATTGATAAACCACCATTGCAATCAGATGTTGCCCAAAGAAAATGGAAAAAGGCTCATTCGATTATCGAGTTGATGGCAAAGGCAATATTGTCTGTAAACGGCATGACAACAGTGTTGTGACTGTTGCATCATCTGATGCTGGTGTAATTCCATTGTGTCTTGTAAATCGTTATTCACAAGAACAAAAAAAAAACAAAAAAAAAAAAAAAAAAAAAAAGAAATCCAAGTTCAGCAGCCAAACATGATAAAAGTATATGACCAATTTATGGGAGGTGTGGATAGAGCAGACGAAAACATTGACAAATATAGAGCATCAATTTGTGGAAAGAAATGGTATTCAAGTCCACTGTTGTTCTGTTTCGAATTGGCCTTACAAAATGCTTGGCAATTACACAAAACTTATGATGCAAAACCAATGGATCTTTTAGAATACCATCATCGTGTAGCATGCCATTATCTTGAGACTCATGGTCATCCTGCAGAACCTGGCAGGAAAGGAAAACCCTCTCAGAAGCGAAACATTGATTCACGCTATGATGGCATAAATCATAGGATTATAAAGCAAGGAAAGCAAACTCGCTGTGCTCAATGTCATAAAAACACCATTTTTCGATGTGGAAAATGTGATGTGGCTTTACATGTTAAGTGTTCTTCCAATTACTATACCGAGTAATGGGAATAACCACATTTTTAGAGGAAACCCACGATTTTATATATTGTAACATTATAGCAATGGTTTTGCCAGTGTTCCATTTTTGGAACACCATATAACTTGTAAACTAATTAAAAAAAAATTCTTCTTCAAATCATTGTTTATTATATTTTTTTACCTAACATATAGAAATTTCATGCAAAAATTCCAATTTTTTAACCTTCGGCATAAATGGGATATTTACAACTACCGGTGATCCTAGAAGAAATGGACAAGTGGAAAGAATTCATCTCACTCTGATTCCAGTACTATCCAGGTTATCCATAGATGATCCTACCAAGGGATACAAATATGTTGGAGATGTACAACGGATTTTGAACAGCACTAGCACAAAGAGTTCTCCATTTGAGCTCCTCACTGGTGTTAAAATGAGAAATCGAGAGGACTTAAAGATTATGGAAATTCTTGAATAAGAAGAAACAAATATTATGATGAAAGATCAAGAAGATATGGGAGAGGAAGTAAGAAAAATTCAGGAAGAAAATAGAAAAATGCACAACAAGAAGAGAAAAGAGGCACAGGTATACAATGTGAACGACCTAGTTAACATAGAAAGAACGCAGTATGGAGATGGTCTAAAGTTAAGGCCAAAGTTCTTCGGTCCATACTGAGTAACAGTGAAGAAAGGCAAACATCTTTCTTCACTGTTACTCGGTACCAGGTGGAAAAAGTAGCAAAACAATGAAGGACCTGGCTGTACCAACTACAGCATCTAATCTCATGAAACCTTGGACTGTTCCTGTTTAGGATTATGTGGCTCTTCTGCACTTGTATCTTTTTGTTTTTCCCTTTTCTTTTGCTTTTTTAATTTATTTTCGGGTGCTGTCTTGATGTACTAGTGTCGTTGATCCGTGTTTTCGAGGGCAAAAACAGAGTCAGGATCATCGAGCTGTGGTATCAGTTAGTTCTACACAGCTACCAAAAGGCATTACCTATGCGCCGACAGTGAGAGCGAGGTGAAATACAATGATGGTAGATGTTAATTCCACATGAAGGTGGTAACAAAAGAATGTTATGATAGCGAGCGCAAGTAGGCGCCGAGTTGCTATTAAAATACTAAAAGTCATGCAGAACTGTATTTGTATCTAACAAGTGCGAGAACGGTACTGTTATTCAATTCCTTTTATTATTCATTAAATGTTTTGTGGTGTGGAAGACGTGTGGAACTGTTATTTACTTAAGGATATCATCTTCAACTCCCCACCCACATATAGTTCAAGGAAACAACCATGGGGTTTTCAAACATTTTCAAACTTGAGTATTTTCTCAACATCCTACAAAATTATATAAGCCACACTGGCTGAAAACCAAACTCAAACTAGGGTGCGAACACCCTACCAAAGTTTTTGCAGACAACTCCTGTCTTCAGTAGTCTCTCTTCCTTGCTGGCGATAAAGAGCCAGCTGATTAGCTAACTGTAGAGAGATATGCGGCACAGGTTTTGGGGAAAACTTAAAGAAAACAAAATTTTCCATATATTGCATGTAGATTTTCAACCAAGCTATCTGACACTAAGGCTTCCATGAAATACTTACATTTCCATTCAAGGTTTTCCCCATGTAATATCTATTTGCTTATCTTCTAAGTGACAGTTGTACATGTAGGAACTACACAGGAGAAAGGTTAAAATTACCCTTTATTAAACTCTTTAAAATTCACAATGCGTCACTTGACACTAATACACTACTCCTAACTTGGGTGGTAACTCAAATAACAAGAACTAAACTAAAAATTCGAAGATGTTAACAAGTAGTAGAAATTACTGTTGTAGTAGAAATCAGATAAATCCTGTTACTTAAAACCATGTCAAAATTTAGTGGTAGCAAAATAATAGCTGTTATGCCACGTAAACCAGCAATAACTGCAGAAATAAAAGCTCACACTACAGAGGTGACGGAATTGCCCAAACTCTCTAATCACTTTCCTTCTAGAACTCGGTACATTCAAAAGCCATTAATTCGGACACCCATAATCCAGAATGATCTATAATCCGGACCTCAAAGTTACAAACTTTCTGCGCATGCGTCGCATTGACGTAAGACCTTTACGGCTGCGAATATGCGTGTGCGCAAAATACGTTTATGAATGCGTGTTTAATGTATAACGGACGGTATAAGCTAAGCTAAAATTATCTAATTCAGTTAATGTTGCAGATTGTGCAGATTGTGTTTGAATTGGATTCAGCTTATTATTTTTTGCAGACTGTTGGAGCAATTTTATAAAAGTAAGCTTGAACTTTCGATTATGTCAAATAGAATTTCTGATATATATTTACTAATATGTAAAGGATCTACAAAGCAAAAATATGTTTTAAAGTCCATTAAACAAAAAGTGGAATTGCTGCAAAAAATGAATAAAGGCATATCCTTTGTTTATCTAAACTTTAATGTTTGTTTATCTAAACTTTGTTTATCTTTAACGCCGCAGCACACAATGAATTAGAAGTTGATCTGTCAGCACTATTCTTATCTTTTGGGAAGATGTTTTTTTTTTATTTGGCTTATAATTCCTTACTAAATGTAGTATTTCATCTCGATGTATTCCGTCTTTGATATGATTTAAATCAAATTCCTCGTCATTATAATTCGCTTCCGATAGCAAAGAAAGTGACAGAGGTTATTGAAAACGAAAAAATTTCGATTGACAAATTACTCGGTATTCTCAACACAGCAATTATAGGCCTTGAACAGTGGAACTTTGTAAATGAACAAGAAATTATGTCTGTTTATAGAGTTAAAGAGAATGTATTATCACATAAAAAAACGAAGAAACTTAAACAACTTACATTGAAAGAAATGTTAATAAAGTAAACAAATAAATATTAAGCTTGCTTTTTTTTTTTTTTTTTTTTTTTTTTTTTTGTAAATTTTGATACCCTTTAGATCATAATTGTTCTTTATTTTATAAATTATGGTTTCATATTTTTAATTTTATAATTTCTGCATGCCATCTTACCAGGTTTAAACTATAATCCGGAAAAATCGATAATCCGGAATCGCCGAAGTCCCAACGAGTCCGGATTAACGACTTTTGACTGTATTTAAACTTTTTCTCCTCGAGGTAGAATTTGCATTCTTTCACATGCGCTATCAAATTCAAATATTCTGACATTGACAGTTAGAGGATTGAAGGCTTATAGGAAAGAACATAAATTAGATTGGTTGTTTAAAATATAGATCCCTACAACCAAAATCATATGAGATTCAAATAAATTAATAAATGGAGATAAGGATTTAACATTGGTAGTAAACACGGTGACATCAAAACTGACTGCTTTTGGAATTTGTGCATGGAATTTGCTCTTCATTATGAAAATGGAGCAAAATTTGGCAAGCTTGTATTCAAATTTCCTGGATGATGCAAGTCTCCAGTTACATCTTTGGTAAAGAGTAGAAACATAAATAACTGATTTCTTTTCTTATTGTGTTTATTTTCATTTTACACATTGTGCAGCTTAAAATAATGGATCCAGACTTTATCATCTCTGATGATTTTGTCTTAAAAAGGCATTTGGTACTATAGTGATGTAAATGTTGTTGACAAATGTATAAGTGTATTTGTTAATGCAATGTTGTGAGTGTTTGTGGAAACCATCTTGCTTATACTTTATGAAATCAAAGTTAGTTGTGGATAATTTCATAGGCAGAATTTTTAACTGGGTTCATAGCAGTCCTTACAAGTGCTTATAAGTCCTTATATTTGAAAATAAAATATAAAAGCCCTTATAGGTGCTTACTTTTTCTTTAAAGCACCTTTTTTTTTTTTTTTTTTTGTTTGTTTTTGTTTTCAGTGCTTATTTTTTTGCTTTTAGTGCTTTTTTTTTTTTTTTTTTTAATGAACACACATTTTGTCCCCATACCAAAGCTGAAACTAAATAAACAACTTTTCTACCTCATATGGAACGTCGACTCGAGCAAACTCGAAGAGGTTCGCTAAAGGGGTCCCCGGTATTTTATCGCTAACCTGGTGTAATATTTAATAAATAAAGGTAAAACACAAAGCGTTAAAAAAGACCCATGGGCGTAACATGGAACGCGAGATGGTGAATCATACTCCCAGAAATATCTCTTCACCCCTTTCTGTGCATTAACATAACCTTTGATGTGCACGAGTACAGACAGGTGCACATTGCTCTATTGGTCAAAGAATTGCGAAAGTGATAGAAAATTCCAATACATCCCGCATTCTTTTGCTCCCACCCAATACTACCAAGTTTGAATTTCTATCAAGATTTTAATAATTTACATTCTCATTCCGCATGGTCAGTTCGTATTTGCATTTATTATGATTGGTATGCTTTGAATTTCTATCAAGATTTTAATAATTTACATTCTCATTCCATGTGTTCAGTTCGTATTCACGTTTATTATGATCGGTATGCTTATATTATGAGCATATATATGAATATTTATAATAATATATTTGCTGAAGTATACATAAACTTAAAAAATGGTTAAGTGTGTTTTAACACAGTTTTCTAAGGAATAATATTCGGAATGGCATAAATAAAATAATCAAATAGTCAATTTTTTTTTAACGAATGCATTATACCATACGGAAGGTGTGTGGGGGGGGTTCTCCCCTTTCTCCGCAAAATCTCGAATATTGAAATCGTTACAGTTCACAGCAAGGCAAGCAACGGACTTTTTTTTTTGGTCACTTTCCAACCTGGATTGAATTGGATTAAAAGTTCTGAGGTCTACCAACCCAAGTGAAGAATGATTTTATTCCAGAAATTTAATGCAGTCTGTTCAAAATTAGAATGAAAAACACCCCAGATTGGCAAATCCCTTTATTAATCAATATGAGTACAGTAGGTATATCGCGTGGAGCGCGACTGTCCTGCTCAATGATAAATATACCACATGGACGCATGGCAGTGAAAACTGGACAAAGCAAAGGGGAGGTTTCCTTTATTTAGTTATTTATTCTCCGAATACCGGCAGCTGTTGATTCCAATTCCACAATATCACGTGCGGAAGAATTAAGGAGCACGTATTGCGCAATAACGTTTGCGATATTTCGGAGAGATAAAAGAGTTTTACTGTGCTTGCTAAGCAGATTATTTTTCAGTACCATTGGGCTATTTTTTATATGATGCACATATCAAAATGTCAAAAGCATTATTTAGCTGAAAAATTTAAAGAACGACTACAATCTATCTCTCTTCCTCTTTTATTCGGAATTTTCAGATATTCAGCAATTTCCGAGTATGCCGGGTAGTTAAGCTTTTATTGTTAAAGAATGACTGCATGAAGCAATTTCCTGTCTTCTGATTTCAGAAAAGTTCGTTTTTTACTTATTTTTACTTAAATTACTTTGCTTGCAATATCTGTTAAAGGAAAAGTGTTATACAATGAAAATTTAAGAAAATGTTCAGAATTTTGATTTAGGTTAAATTATTTGAATATTAATATGAGTGGAAAAATCAATTGTATTTATTTTTAGGTGCCCAGCTAATATAATAAAGAGGGCTTATTATTATTTATTTTCTCTATTTTGAACTGAAATTTCATCATTAAATCTTGTAATATAATTTAGTTCTGCATATTTTTTCCCCCTCTCATTGTAAACTAGTTCTGTAAATTGAACTGTTATTGAAAATTAAAAAAAAAGAATGTAATTGTTTTCCATGGTTGAGTAATAATGCTCATTCTCTCTTAATAAATACTGAATTTCTCATATTTTAAATTCTAATTTTTCTTTTAAAGTCTAATTTTTCTTTTAAGGTTATGCAGTTGCATATAATGTAATTAGACAGGTACTTTTTTTCTTTCTTAAAATGTGCTTGAAATGTGCTTATAGGTGCTTATTTTTTTAACTAAAATGTGGCTACGAACCCTATTTAACTAATTCACAGATAATTTTTCACTTTAGAAATATTCGTTTATCTGACAGAACCATTTTATGTGCATGTTTTTTATTGTAGCTGTGAATAAATATATATATGCCATGTATTTAACACTTTTTTTGTTGTGTATGAAACGTTTTTATATTTCAATCTGTTCGTAGACATTTTATTGCAGCCAAAAATGATTCCTTTTTGTGCTAAAAGTCTTTGATGAATTGTTGCACCTTGTACCCTTTCTGATCAAAGAAAATGGTTAAAAATTGTGCTTTGGTGCAAACAGTGGAGCAATTACGTTCAATTGTAATATAACTATGTAACTGATCGAGCAGCATCAAACTTTTAGAGAAATAATAAGATGAAAATCCTTTAAGGTCATGTTGTACAAACAGTTATGAAAATGCACTGCTAATAAATATTGGCTTTTGTAAAGTGCTGATATGTAAAATATTAAGGGTCAGTCTTGTGAATAATAACTCTATTTATTATTATTATTTTTTTATAGGTAAGAATGGAAAATACTTCAGTGTTAGGAGAAGATGTTATTGTAAAAGATGAAATGTATGTAAATGGTGGAAAAGTACTACCGCACAAAGCAATATCGGAATGTGTAACTGAGCCACAAGTCATTATGTAATATATTTGCATGAGGAATTTTTATACTTAATTTAATAATTTTGTATTCAATTTAAATGTGCCATAGTATTTCTTTTTCATCCAGCTTCATTTGGATGAAATATATTTTTAATAATTGATAGCAATTTAAATTACAAACGATGCATGCGAAATTTTCTAAAACCATAAGTTTATCTGTTTATAAAAGGCATATGAAGGCATTTCTTGAATGGCTTGGCTACCATGCTTTGGTGCAAGTAATGTTAAAACTTAATTTGTGAAAGTAATGTTAAAACTTAAGGTGCAGCTAATGTTAAAACTTAATTTGTTGTGAAAGTCTGCATTTGAAGTCAAAATATCTTTTTGAGTGGATTTCACTGCCTTTAATTTGTGCCTTTGATCTTTATAAGTGTACTTGGATGGTCAAGAATACAAAGTATTTGATCCAAAATCTTGTTTTTGCTTAAATGATCTCTTATAGTAGTGCTGATATAAAAACATTTTATTATCTGTGGAAAATACAACATTTTTAATTAAAATAAAGTATTTTTCAGAGATACTAAAAAACTTTAAATGAAATAAGCTATGTTTCATAGAATGAATTTCCTAATGCTAGAAAAATAATTCTTTAATAATTTTTTTTTAATGCAGGATGATCCTGAAGCTCATAAACTTGGGGTGGGGATGTATTTTGGTAGATTTACAATATAGAGTAATGAAGTTAGCATAAAATACATAAAATCAGTTTTCTAAGGAATTTTGTTACATAACTATTAAAATTATTATGTTTACCAGATGGCATTTCATCCATAAAAGAACACAAAATACTCGTAATAAATGATGATTATGGAGCCATTATTATTGAGATGAGCTTATGGACAATATAAACAGCATTTCTTTAGAAATCATTACTACAAACCTTTGCATAGCACTTTTCTACATTGCCATTGACCTAGGTCTTTAGGTAGCACTAATATAAAAATCATAGTATTTTAAGATCTAGTTTACTGTTCTGTTCATCTTGAAATTGATGGCTTATTATTTTATTTTCAGTTGTTGAGGTTATTTTGGAACTTGAGATTAAGAGAAAAGTAATATGATGCAGTGCTCAATAATGTGAGAAAAATCTCTGAAATTGTTACATAACAGTTCATTATAAATACTAACTTTTTACAGTAATAATTAAGGGATAATTAATTGTACAGTTTTAATTTTACAGTAATAATTAATTGATAACCAAAACCATTCAGAATTCCAAGACCACCATCAAAACAGGATATAATTGCAGTTAAAAATTTACACAGTAAAATTAGTGTCTGAAAATTTTATAATTACTTTTGTTTAATGTGTTAATTGTGTTAGCATCTGTAAATTCACCTGAAACTTTTAAACACTTATTGACATTTGGATCATCTTGTACTTGGATATTGTAGGTATTCTTCAACTGCATGTTTATGTATTTTGGAGAGCATTAGGGAATATAGTTAGCAGTACTTGCATGGAAGTTTCTTAAACTATGTATAATATTTTATAGTTTGAAATTAAGTTATTTGTCTTGCTTAGAAAATATATGAATGTTTAATTTTAAATTTAGCTGATTTCCTGCTGTGTACCCTATCTAAGATATTAATGAATTTGTTTAAGCAAACAATAAATTGGGATGGAAACCACGTGTTAAAGCTATGCAATCACACACCCAGAAGTTAAGCTATTTGAATAATAATTATTTTCACATCCAGAATTAGGGAAAAAGAGGGGAAAATACTCTTACTTTTTTGCATATGCCAAATGAAATTTCATTCATCATTTGTCTCAACATCTAGAAACTTAGACATAAATTTGTCTTCCATCCCTTTCCAAATACAAAATACATTCATCCTTTTTATTTGAAATTATGCCACTTATTAGGGATTTTCTCTCCAGATATCATAGTATTTGTGTTATATTTGTTTAACTTTTGCTTCTTTTATGGATAGATGCATATTAATTTTAATTTTATGTTATTTAAGAAGTTGTATTTCGTTTAAACATCATCTTCCTTTTTATATTGACAAGCTGCTCAGATTTATCATGTTATTGCTATTTTTCTACAACATATTCTTTCTCTTTGTTCACTTATTTAATTTGTGTTTTAATCACACTTCCCTCCCCAACTGTGAATTATTTTGTTGTTCAATGTATCTGTTTACCTATTCATAGTATAATAATGTTAATTATTTTATTGACAAGAAATTTCTGGTAAATTTTATTGAGGTTTTAAAGGTAATAAAATTAGATTGATATATTGAGCAAATGCCTTGTTATTGATTTTGGTATTATTAATGAATTTTATTTGTTAATTTTGCAAATATTAAGGAATACTTTTTGACACTCTTAAAGGAAATATATATATATATATATGCATATTATTTTACTCTTAAAATATGAAAATTTAAATTGATATAATTTTTATGTTTAAATTGAATAATTTTTATGTTTAAGAGATATTAAGTTTTAATTTTGATGTTATTTTTTATTCCATTTTATTTTATTATTTATTCATTTTTTGTCAAGAAATCAACAGAAAAATTATGTATATTTTAATAGTTAAAAGTTTTGTTCAGCAGTAGCTAAAAAGAGCTGTACATATTAAATTGTATTTCTTGTAGGGGACTTGCTAAGATTAACTTATTGGTGTAACAAATAACCTTGTATGTATGGCAAATATTGTTTTCTCATGTATTATATTTAGCCTCAGAACATTTAAAACAAATATTGTTGTGTTGTTTTAAGTTTGAGATGTTTTAATATTCATTCTTTAGTTTTACATATGCATTGTTAATTTTTTAGGGATTTGTCACTTTTAGTTTTACAAACTATTTTTTATTTATTATCATTTATTTTAAATTTTAATGGCTTAAAATAAGATTTTAACATTTCTAAACTTAGATGCAACTAATTTTAAAAATATGAACAGTATTACAAAAAGTTATTGAACTGTTAGCAGTTATTGAACTGCTCATTGTAATGAAATAATTGGCAATATAATCAAATTATAGCATTATATCTGTGTTTTAGTATGAGAAATAATTATACACATATATATATGTAAATTTTATTTTAAATCTTTTTATTTTTATATACCTTAGGCCTCTTATTGTTATGCTTTGATATCAGAGTCTGCCATGTGTTAGGGAAATTATTAAGGAATAAAGTAAGGGCTTATCTGGCATTCACAAATACAATAAACTGATTTTTCTGTAATGAATAATTTTACTGTAAAACAAAAGTCAAACTGAAATAATGTACAGTTTTATCATTTAATTATACATTACTTTTATATATTAACAATTTTTTAATTGCAGCTGAAATGCTATCACTTGGATGTATCCTCTTCTGTCTTTCTTGCTGCTTTCAGGTTAACTCCGGCTGAGCTTCAGTTACAATTTTGTATGATTTGCTAGATATCAAATTGCATCACATTCATTTGGAATAATGTTTTTACCATCTGCAATTAAAACTCTTTTTTTATATAAAAGTTTGAAATATTGCTAATATTAATTGCTTTATGTCATGGTACTTACTGTTAAAATATATATAATATGGTATATAAATTGTGGTATATTGCATTGAATAGTTTCAGTTATAAAGTACAAAGTCTGTAATCCGGACTCGTCGGGACTTCGTCGATTCCAGATTAGGGTTTTTTCTAGATTATAGATCATCAATTTAAATCTGGTAAGATGGCATGCAGAAATTATACAATTAAAAATATGAAACCATAATTTATGAAATAAAGAGCAATTATGATCTAAAGAATATCAAAATTTACAAAAAAAAAAAAAAAAAAAAAAAAAAGGGAAAAGAAAAACTTAATATTTATTTGTTTATTTTATTAAACATTTCTTTCAATGTAAGTTGTTTAAGTTGCTTCATTTTTTGTGCTAATATTTTCTCTTTAATTCTATAAACAGACATAATTTCTTATTCAGTTACAAAGTTCCACTGTTCAAGTCCTGTAATTGCTGTGTCGAGAATACCGACAAACTTGTCAATCGAAATTTTTTTGTTTTCAATAACCTCTCTGTCGCTTTCTTCACTATTGGAAGTGTACATCGAAACATGCTTTTGCTTTGTAGATCCTTTGGCAGCTCCAGAATTGGAAACTCTTTTTCACATAATTGAAATTTCAAGCTTAATTTTTATAAAATTGCTCTAACAGTCTGCAAAAAATAATAAGCTGGATCCAGTAAGAAGATTAAGGAACAGTGCAATCTGCAACGTTAACTAAAATGCCTTAGAATCAGTAAAGATAATTTTAGCCTAGCTTATACCATCTGTTATACATTAAACGTGCATGCGTAAAGCATAAAAAAAAAGTTTATGGTTTGGAGGTCTGGATTATAGATCATTCCGTATAATGGACATCTGGATTATGAACTTTGTACTGTATAATATATAGCAGTAGTGGTCAACTTTCACACCTTTGAGGCTTTGTTTCTTAAATTTTGGGGTCATATGGTATTTTATATTTATTTAGCAAATATTTAGAAATATGTTTTAGTCAAACACTGGTTATTTTAGGGATGTGTGATATTAACTTTGCACAAAGATGGTTCTTAAATAGTTAGGAATTTGGGAATTTATAGAAATTAAGCCAGTAATACTCAATTTTATTAACTTTAGCCACTGCCTACAGAAAGACTTAATGAGCCTTATGTGGTTCATGAAGTCTTACTTTTGTTTTAGATGGCAACTACTGATACAAAGGATATACTTAAGACATTTTAATTCTACATCAATTCTTAAAATTTTAGTGCAGTGTGAAAGAACAAATATCATTGAATTATGAAAGGGAATGTATTGAACAATTTTAAAAGATTGCTGTGCTAGATTCAAGTTTAGTGTAGTGTTGAAGAACAATTATCTATGAACATAAGAATAACATAAGAATGATGAACAAATGCAGTATGATTTTTTTAATAATCTTGAATTTTGTAATATGAGATGATTAACTTGAATTAATAAGACATATTTAAAAAGCGGTAAAAATTCACGTGCTTACATACTTATATGCAAATTGGAAAATTTAGCGATTTTGTGTGCATCAGTTGAATTTTATAAAATATCTAATGAAAATGTTAATTTAAAATCTTGTTTACTCTTATATGGAAAATATATCATGTTTATTTTTAATGAAAGATGAATGTTCATTAAAAAATGAGCTGAGAATGTGTTCATTTACTTATAATTATAAATAAGAAAATGTGATTTTTTTTCAGCTTTATACATTTAAAAAATATTTTGTGTTAAAATTAACTATGCTGATGGTACTGCTGTAAGCTAATCTACTGTTTTAAGGAGGTTTATCATATACAGTAGAATCTCTTTTAACTGGCAGCAACAGAATCTCGCCGATTCTAAATGAGAAGTTTTTTTTTTTTTTTTTTTATAATGGATGTATAGTTCTAGAAATTACCTGCTCTTGTTTTGTGATGCCATCTATCAAAATTGTAGCATGCGAAGTCTATTAATCGTATTTTATGATCTGTTGACAATTATTAAATAAGTAATAAAAAATTGTACAGATTATTTTAAATTAAAATGCATATACAAGATTTTTATATTTCAGGAGAAAAATTAATCTGTTTAGAATTATCGTATAGCTTATTACATGAAAGTTAATGAATTTCTTAGTCTGATGGCATTTAAGTTCGAATGTCTGCTTGCTAACAAGACTGTCACCATATTTACAAAAATCTACTGTGTGTATACAATGAAGCTTCAAAATATCCTTCACAAACATAGATGAACATTTCTCGGCAGATCTAGAGGAAATTTGTATTTCTGCATCAGCTTCTTTTCAAGTAACTCTTTTGCTCTGCATGTAGTCTTTATCTTCCCTTTCCTCCTCATTTTTCTCCTTCCCGAGTACAATTTTGATTATTTCATTGTCATTGCGAGGGAGTGTGACAAGAATAGAATTGTCTGTGTCCATCTCTTCTTCACTAAAGTCAGTCTACTCAAAACATGTAATTAAATACAAGATGTTGCACATAAGCACCATACTTATTTTAAAACCAACAAAATGTTCATCGCTTGATTCGCCATACATAAACACGATCACAGACAGCAGCTTACACCAACAGCAACATAAAGTAATATTCTTTACATTTTTTTTTTCAGCAGGAGACCTAATAAATATGGTGTCTTGAAATATGACTTGTTTTTTAAAGTCTTGAACAGTACTTCAAAGTTCACATATTGATGCATAAAAGAGGTCACAGTTCATCTTTATATTCTGGAAAACTTATTCTTTGCGTAAGGTTTAATACATTCGTCGGAAGAAATAAGAGGCAATTTTTTCCACGTAAAGTCTTCAGGTTTAAATTTAGTCCTTCAAATGTGCTGTTATTTTGATATTGTTAGTTAATTGAGTGCCAGTTACAAGGAATTTTATTGTATATTTAAATTTAGTATTTTTTCTGTTAGCAGGGTACAAAAGGGTTTCATAATGTTTAAGCTATTATCTCAATCAAGCAGTTGCATAGACTAACTTTTCTACTAATTTTACAAAAAAGGCATGCATCTGTTTCCTCCAATATACCAAAAGTTGCAGATTGCTCCATTTTCTAGGAATCACTTATTCCCATCATCATAGTCCAGAATGATAAGTCAAAATCAGCTTATCTGTACATTTAAAAAATTGTGTCAAACTGTTTGGTTGTCACAAACTTCTTAATGTGATATATTGGCTTTAGGAATGCAGAAAATGATAAATTGCCAATCATAGTCTCGTTTTAGGGGAGTTTTATATGAAGATATATATATTCACAATTTCTAAAAGAAGTTATATATTTAAGTAATTTTGTGTGTTCTTTTAAATAAAGTAAGCAATTATAGTTTTCTCTTTGCAGTAAATATGATGATTTTTATTTTTACTTTGATAGGGTTCTTAAGTTAGCAAATTGTAGTGCTTTAAAAAATAGTACACATGTTAATACATGATATATTTTCACCCTGCTAACACTTATCTTCAGGGATATGCCTCCTTGCAAAGTAATTTATAAATACATGATTATGCAATTATTTTAATTTCATCTCATTTTCACTGTCTTATCTGTCTGTACTAAAATTTTATAAGAATAAATATTTTTTTATAAATTATAAGGTGCTCATTTTGAGAGAAATTTTTTATGGATGAAAATTATTAAAACAGTTCTGCATGATTCAGTCAGTATAATAGTGTATTTTATAACAACTTTTTAACAAAAGAAAGTACACGCTTGTAATTAGTTACATGTGAATGTAGATCTATTCATATCTAACAAATTAGAATTGCAATAAATATTTAAAGCCTGTGATGTTCTCCTGTGGCGGTACATATTATCAGATATACATTGTAACATGTCTTTGTGTCAGTACTGGGGACCTATTTAGCCCTTATTTTTAAATATCCCCTCAAAAATCTAACAGCATTAGATCTTGCGATTTGGAAAGCCAGAATCATTTCAAAATGACTCTATCCCTAAAAATTTATTGCATGCCTTCCAGTGACTTGTGAGCTGTGTGTACAGTTGCAGCATCTTTTTGGGAGTACCCTTTATGATACTCTATGTCATCTAACTGCTCCCCAAATTCCTCCCAAAATAGTTCAATACAGTTCATTATTAACTATAATGTCTCTAAAGAATATTAGCCCCAAAATGCATTATCTTCAAAGGGCACACAAAAATCCACCTTTTACATCATGCTTTTGGCAGATTGCATGAGAGTTTTATTAATTCATGTAATCTGTTTATAGAGCCTCTGAGGTGCAACCATGCCTTATCATTGCAAAATATCCTATTCATGGGCATATCCTAAATTTTTTCAAAAGACATACTGTTTAACACTGTTTTTTTTTTAATTACATAAATGTGTGGGAATTAATATACTTGTGTATGTATTTCAAAGTTGGTTGTACTATTTGTGCATTTTCTTGAATACTTGCATAGTATGTAAGATAATGGCATGCACATGATAAAAATTTTAAATTCACCAGCTTTGGGAACTCAGAGTGAAATTTTTTATGCTATTTTAAAATTAGTTAAGCCTGTTAATCAATTTTCTCATAGTCACAATTTAGTTTTTCGTAGCTTAGGATGACAACATTTTAATATTGATTCAGATATAATCAATCTGACATTATAATCAATTAGACAATTATATCAGTTTTTGATAATTTGACATTATAATCATATTTTTGACAATTTCCTAGTGGAAACCATCCATAGAAAGAGACATGTTGCACCAAGCTTTTTGAAATGTATCACTTTGGAGATCATTGTGGCTAGATATCCACATATTCAATCGCTGCACAATTTTACTGATGGTTCTCAGTTTGACTGTCATTTTAAGGGTGTTTTTGAATCTTTTTTTCTTTCTATGCATCTGCATACATTAGTACCTCTTTTGAAAGTGAAGTAGTAGCCATCTGTATAGTCCTACAACAATTATTAGCTATTCATTACAAGTTTGCACAGACATTTTTTCTGATTCTCATGTACGCATTTAATGAATTAGCTCTTTTGAACACCCATTAACATCCGAAATTTTGCAATGTCAAGAATTCCTTAGAACTCTCACTTTAAAGGTGAAACAAATCGTTCTCCAGTGGGCACCTGGTCTTTGGGGCAATGAACAAGAGGACTTAACTTGCAAAAAGAGGTGCCAGCTTAATACAACATCCTAATACAGCCATTTCTTATTGGAGGATTAAACTGTTTTTAAAAATTTTATTTACATCTTTTATCTTACGAGATCTTTAGACTCGTACAGCCTTAAAAGAGACTGATAATTCCTTCTCTTATTCTGGATAGTTCAAGACGAAATGTTGTTGCAGCTTTCCATCTGTCTACAGGATGTGATTGCCTTGCCGGCTACCTGTACCACATTGGCATTTCAAGCGATCCTATTTGCCCACTTTGTAATTTTGGGGAAGAAATGGACAGGGAGCACCTGCTTCGATGTGGGGCTCTTCGTGGTCTTATGGAGAAGTTGAGATACTAAGAGGCAAGAGCACACCTTGGGCAATGACTTCTGTCTTTTTATTTTTAGTTCTGTTGTTTATAACTTGTGTTTGTAAGATTTTTGTTCTTCGTAACATTTTGGCTTTGGAAAAAAGGGGAAAAAAATGACAGTTTTACATTATAATCAGTTAGACAATTATATCAATCAGCTGTAGATTTAACTTAGTTATGAAAAAAGTCTTTACATTCACAATATTTTGAATCTTTGCTGATGTTTATAAATGTGAGGGTGACGTCTTATCATCAAACAGAGATCACACTCACGATTCAAAGTACAGTCAAAAGTCGTTAATCCGGACTCGTCGGGACTTCGGCGATTCCGGATTATCGATTTTTCCGGATTATAGATCATCAGTTTAAATCTCGTAAGATGGCATGCACAAATTCTAAAATTAAAAATATGAAACCGTATTTTAGGAAATAAAGAACAATTATGATCTAAAGGGTATCAAAATTTACAAAAAAAAAGAAGCTTAATATTTATTTGTTTACTTTATTAAACATTTCTTTCAATGTAAGTTGTTTCGTTTTATGTGATAATACTTTCTCTTTAATTCTATAAAGACATAATTTCTTGTTCAGTTAAAAAGCTCTGCTGTTCAAGTCCCGTAATTGCGTAATTGCTGTGCCGAGAATACCGACTAACTTGTCAATCGAAATTTTTTCGTTTTCACTAACCTCTCTGTCACCTTCTTTTGAAATAGATAATTGTATAATTTTAGCTTATACCGTCCGTTATACGTTAAACGCGCACGCGAAAACGTATTCTGCATATGCGCATGCGCGTAAACGCCTATGCGCATGTGTCAACGCGGCGCATGCGCAGAAAGTTTTTAGCTTTGAGGTCCGGATTATAGATCATTCCGGACTAGCGTTAGATGTTGAAAGAGCGTTTTCGACAGCTAGTAATTTTTGCACAAAACTACGTTCCAGGCTTAATGACAGTACAGTTGATCCATTATGTTTTTTAAGATCACATTTCAAAAAATTTATAATAATACCACAGACTGAATAGTGATATTTACACCTTTTCTTTATTTTAAATATGTTCCTTCTTTCTTTACTTTTTGTGATTCTTTATATACTGTTGTAATTTATAAGTTACAAATGATTTTTTTGTGATATTTACTCTCTCTAATAAAACTGGCAAATAAAATAGAAAGACATCTATGTTTTCTTTCTTTTTCTAAAATTCCTACTACCGGTATTAAAACCGGTATTAATATAAAAAAAAATTACCGAATACCGGCATTGAAACGTTTGGACCGAAATTGCAATCCCTACCGCCACCTAATCAGAGCTGCTCAAGTCCGGAACCAGTGCAGCAAGCGACTGCTCGTTTAGACGATTTAACCGGACAAGTCAATGCCTTGAGACGGAATAGGAGTGACAAGAAAACAACCCTAAAGTGTTGGACCTGCGTTGTTGAAGGCCACATACGAAAAAACTGCAGAACACCACAGAGCACGAAAAATAAGACCTCTCCCACCAAGAAGCAGGAAAACTAATTAGTGGCCATCTCGTGGGGCGGAGATCACCAGATAACGAGAAGCGTTATTTTAAAGCGCTTCAGATTTCTGGAATGAGTGGTGGCAGTAATGGACTCTTCATCACGGGACATTTCAGTGGAGTTGCCTGCAATGATGATTAATACAGGAGCCAAAGTTATCATCATCCGAAAAGATTTCACTACACTACTGGAAGGTAAACTTATTTGGACACAGCCCTGCATTACCCTTCAGACTGTATCCGCCGAGAAGATCGACATCGAGGGAAAGTTAAACGTTAGCCTCACGTTTGGAAATGCCGCCTATTATCACACGGCATATATGGCAGAGATTACAGATTCTTACGTGCTCGGATTAGACTTTTCTCAGGAAATGCAATTTTTCCTTAGACCTTTAAAAATAAGGAACTGCATTCTGCCGCTGAGGACAAAGCCTAATTCGGAATTAAGGATGAAGGAGTTAAATCTGTCCACCAAATCATAGCTCAAGACAATATCACAATCTATGGATCCAGGAAGAACCGAATTTTTACTTGGCTCCATAGATGAAAATAGAAATTTCCGCTACGGCGTCATGGAATACCCCAAGAAATCTAACAGGCCGACGGGAGTAATAGCAGCCTGAGCACTCGTCGACCTATCGAGAACCGTTATCCCGGTGAGGGTTGCCAGTGTAACTGACAACGCGAGAGTTATTAAGAAAGGTGAAGTGCTTGCAGCATGTACTCCAGTGACCAGCGTTAAACGTAACAGTAACACTTCAGAATCCGTGTCTTCAGAAAACATTACATTGGAGTAACTGAAGAATGCACAATTAAACGATGAAGAAGGAAATGCTGCTCAACGTGTCATTCAAGAATTTGAAGGTGTTTTCTCCCGCTGTTCTGATGTGGGTTGAACATGTCTGACACAGCATAGAATCGATACCGAGCTTCATCCACCTGTTAAGCAATATCCAAGACGTCTACCGATTGCTAAACAGGAAGAAGTACGAAAACTTCTAAAGGACATGCAAGAAAGCGATGTCATCGAACCTTCAGCAAGTCCATGGCCATCTCCCATCGTCCTGGTCAGAAAGAAAGACGGTTCAACTATATTTGGCAATGCCTATCACCGGTTGAACGAGGTTACGAAGAAAGACAGCTACCTTCTAACTGACCACATTCTGAACACTTCTTCTGGAAGAAAGTGGTTTTCGACACTTGATTTAAAAAGTGGATATTGGCAGGTAGAAAAACATTCTGATGACCGTGAAAAACTTTCTTTTACTACCGGATAATGACTTTGGTAGTTCAAGGTGATGCCGTTTGGATTATGAAATGCACCGGCAACATTCGAACGCGTCATGGAGACTGTTTTGAAAGGTCTTTCCTACGAAGCCTGTCTCATATACCTGTATGACATCATCATTGTCGGGAAGAGTTTTGAAGATCATCTAGAAAATCTTAGAAATGTGCTTCAGAAACTGAAAGAAGCCAATCTAAAGTTGAGTCCTGTAGATGTAAATTATCAGACAAGAAATGACGTAGTTCAGACATGTCATCTCTGCCGAAGGTGTGGGTATAGATCTGGAAAAAGTGTCAGCTGTTAAAGACTGGTCCGAAAATGTTCATCACCTAAGAAGTTTCCTGGGGCTTTGCACCTACTATAAGAGATTCGTGAAGAACTTTTTTTCCATCGCAAGACCCCTTCACAAGCTGACAGAGAGCAAGCAAAATTTCTTGAGGACAAAAAGAATGTGAGGATGAATTAAAAAACCTGAATGAAAATTTAACTTCTGCTCCCAATCCTAATGTATCGTAAGCTCGACAGACCATTTATTCTTGACACTGATGCGAGCTTCCATGTCTCAGTTGCAAGCTGTTTGAGCTTTGATTTTAATGCCGATTGTGGCCAGGGAATGTTTATACCGTCATCAAGTTGATCGAATGCTGCTTCTTTCGCAAGAAAGTCCGCCCTCTCATTACCTTCGCAATTGTTATGGCCTTTTGTTGATTACTGTTTTGAGTAATATTTCCATTATTTTTCTGTTGAGGCCTTTTTTTTTAACCTGCATGTTATAGTTGTAGGATTATCAACAATTTAAATGTTGTTTAAGTGCGATTAAGCCTAATTTTTACCATAACAGCCATATGTATTTACATTTGAAACTTAGCAGAATAGTGGATTTGTTGCCAACCTATAGAAACTAAGCTTCGCAACAACAAAGTTACGTCTTCTTTTATTACTGGGAATTAAATGATGCTTAATCCATTCTGGAATTATCATTTAAGTTATTAAATTATCCCATATAGTGACTCAGCATAGCGTTTTCAACAAATTAAGTCAGTTTCTACGCCTTCAGTGTCAAAAAGGTGTCAGGTATTAAGCTGTAGGTTCAGGTTGCCGAGTGAGACCAAAAGGAAACTTTTAGTTTTGTGCACCGAAAAATATGCCGTCTTGCCCGCTGTTCGAATTACTTGTTTTTGCGTAGAAACTGTAATTTTAATTGTAAAAATTGTTTCTTTAATTGTTTTAACTGTATTTGGTATTTTATGTTTTTCTATATCTTTCAATTTTAATAGAGATATTTTCAGTTTTTGTGTATTTTTGCCTTGTCGCGAAGTGAGAACTGAATTAATTGAATGAGAAATATATCTCTAATGAAATTCGAGGAAATAAGTTTAAATGAAATGCAGGAAAAAATGCGGATAATTTAATATTCCGTACAAGGACATTATATGGTGCACACATCAGATTTTTTACTACTGCTTTTATGGCTTTTTTAACTTTAATTTTAAGGTCGCAATTTGCTTTAACATGTTTAAGATTCCTATACAAACGGCTAACTTATTTTGACACCTTTAATTTCTTAACTACGGCTTTTTCGTTAGACAGGATAAACAGGAGTAATTTTTGCCGAATTTACTCAATATTATATATATATGTAAGATATAATAAAATACGATGGCTGTTTTAAAAAATAATTGGGTGGAGAGCAACCACATCATCATCAAACATATCATATACATCTGTTCTCCCAAATTCGAGATCATTCCAAATTACATAACACTGCTTGATAAAGGTAACTAAAACTAATATTGATCATTCATAGCTTAGAATACACTCTGCACCTACGAAGTATAAATAGTGAGTCACGAGCACTAAGCTTCCCTTTTTTCCTGACTTCCCAGCCATGGAAACAACTTCGCGCCACTTATGCTTCCCTGCCCGAAATGACGTCGTAGCTTTTTATCTGTTTAGATAAAAATTATTTGTGTTCAACTATGATCAAAAAGTAATTTGTCTGCCAAAGAAATCATTTTCAATTTGCCTAAAAATAAAGATAGTGATTCGTCAACGTCTTATTCTTGCCTTATCCACCCAGCCATGTCTACAGCCAGAAGTTAAAAGTACCGGATTCATGACTGCGCATTTAGTATATTACATATTATATATATAATATCTCGAAATTGTTAATTTTTTAGTCATCCATTTCTTTTTAAACCCAAATCATACATTTGTATTCACTGCATATATTGTTGTGTTAGAATTTGTATGTTGTTATATTGTATTCATGTAATTTTTATTTAAATGATAATTTTTATAAAACTGTGCATCGTATTTCTAATTAACAGAAGATGTTTCTAACGCATTGGTAAATATTATTTTTTAATATGCAGCTTGTTTTCTAGCCATCTGAAAGTTATAAATTAGATGAGACAGATCTCATATATTAAAGGTTAGGAAATGCATAAATTTGATGAGGAATATCTCATACATTGAAGGTTTGGAAATACATCCTTGATCAAAACATTAAATACATGGAATTCAATACACTCTTTCAAATACATTTCCTGATTTTGTTCTATTCACTACTGAGCTTTATTTGCTTCGTTAAAAGCTTTTATTATCTTTTGGTTACGTATTTATTAATGTTTAATTAGGAAAACTTAAGTTACAACACCAAAACATAACATTCTTATATAAATTATTTTATTTAATAAAAGTTACCATTTTACAAAAACTGTACATCTTCCACACGGCAAGCTTACAAAAAAGAATGATAATGAGACAAGTCCAATAATACAAGATGATGTTATTGCTGAACTTACACACAATTCTTATGTAGCGATGAAAACAAATTTTTTTCTCACATTGATGAACACGAAGAAGAAGAAATCAATCATCCTGCTTTAAAATAGAGAGCTCTTACTGAATAAGTAAAATTTCAAGCTTATAGCAGAGACTTTTGCGGCAAACTTAGAGAATATTTTCACATATGTTTCTTTGGCACTTGTTATATCCCTCTAAAAATATTCACTCTTCATAAGCATTTCCCAACCAGAAAACTGAAAAATCAGTATTAAGTACTGATTCTCTAAAATATCACAGATTTAAGACTTGGAAAATATTTCTTTTCAGTGGGCCATAAAAATGAAATATCAAACATAATATGTGTCTGATAACCCTATTTTTAAATGAATTTAATTTCCTTATCTGTTAACCGCTTTTGTTGAAAGTGGTGTTATTATATGCCTCGTTAATTGAGGTCTTGTCTGTAAAACTTTTAAAGCGTCGCATACGTTGTAGCATTCTCGATACGTTTTCCTTAAGACTGCTATCATATATTCATTTGTTTTGGACGAACAGCCGTTTCAAACAATATTTCAATCTGATATACCATTGAAAGAAAGACGCACGAGTTATTTCTTCCTTCCGCAAAAAGAGAACCAGTTTTCCTTTTACATGCTGACTTCAAATTTATGTATTGTGATAAGCTGTTTTTATATCATATGAAAAAGCAGAGAAATTGCACTAAATAGTTTTTCTTCTAAAATGTTTTGAATGTATGATACACCTAAAGCCAAACTACCAAAAGCTCGGTGGTCCGCATATTTGTATTTAAAATAGGAGTTAGTACAGAAGTGAGATTTTTATCCATACGTAAACCCTTTGGTTCCCAAAAGATTAAGGCTTTCGTTTTGAGATTTTGGGTAAATATCAGAAGTAGTTAACATAGAACTAATCGTACCAAGCTGTGTGAGCTTGTAACAAATTAAAAAAGATTCGATTCAGCTTTAAAAGTAAATTTTAGAAAGTAGCATTAAGTTGTAATGTTTACTTTGAGTTCTCTGAAAATAAAATACACATTAACTATAATTTCTACAATTCCCTTGAAAAGCAAATGTTAAGAATCAAGGAGCTCTTATATTGGTCCTTTCTGAGAATAAAAGCAAATTCTAAAAAATATCATAATTATATTGACTAGTAACTATTTAATGGATCAAACTACAGTTTATGCAGAACGTTTTAATCTTAAATTTTCCCAACGTCATCCACGATTTGCGGGCAGCATAATGGTGGATGGTCTGGTGACGTGAACAATTGAACCAATTTTTTTCCACTCATAGCATATTTACTCTTTTCTATATTTTCTTTGCCGTATTACAGAAAAATTCTAAGAGAATGCAGTACATAATAACTTTAGTTTCAACGAAACCGTTTACCATATACACAAGTTATAATCATTTAAAATAAGCAGTAACTTATCAGACACTCAGTATTAATGATATGGGAATATATTGCTTAAATTTATTCATTAAATATGTAATTTGACGTATGTCATAAAAATATATTTCCAATCTGCAATGTTGTTATTTATAAAAATCTATACCATTGACTAGTTGGGAAATACCAGACAATTAATGATATGCAGAGTAAATTTAAAAAGAACGTTTATCCTTTAGGAGAATAACAAATCAAATTTCTCAAAACAACCATGTAGAATATTAGAAGGTATTTATAAAAGAGCACTTAAACTCATCAGTTTTGATTGTTTGGAGCTGTGACAAATACTAAAATTTTTAAAGATTTTGAAGCACAAGGAAATATTTTTTTCCTAAATATTAAACCGGGAATTCAATTTGGAGTCTTGGAGAAATCTCTTTGACCTTTCTCCATAAAAGGCAGTGTTAAATATTTCTTTTCTACTAAAGTATCACTTAGTGATTATTAGGTGTACTGTCAAGTGGAACGGTTCTCGTTCTATGGCGTTAGTTACTTGAGCCTTGTTTTCCACAATCCCTAAAATTTTCAGAATATAGAGACCTGGTTGTTTTATTTTTTCCCTTGCATGTAGACCAGCCACGCCTCTTCTGAAAAAGAAATGGGTATTTTAATGAGCCACACATAATATATATATATATATTAGAATAATAAAATAAAAATACAATTTCTGGATACATATTTTACTAAAGGATACACATAATTAAAATTAACATTGGAAAAGTCTTTATACAAGGAATTGTTGGCCAGAATAGTTTCAAATTTTGTGTGAATATTTCAAATAATGGAATTTTGTCTAAACAGAGAAAAAACGATAGTCCAAAATATTCTACCAAAGGATCAGGTGGAGCTTCATTTGAGGGCAGAGAAATTAATTATATTGAAATGCTACTAAAACAAACTGCTACTAGCTGAAATCGCGGAATAGCTTGTTGAAAAACAGACAGTTGAATTTTTTTTTTCGAAATACTATAGGTATGATGTACAATATCAAGCACATTTCAGATCCAACAAATTTGTAATGTGTCCTTTAAAATCTATGTTCTTTAGGTGTTTCTAAAATCAAAATGTCCAGGGAATCCACTGATTACATTGTCGAAACATAGTGGTAGATTATTCTTTAACCTAGGGAAGTGAGTCTAAAAGCAACTACTTTGTACTGTTAAGCTGTGCAAAAAAGTACCATTTCGCATAACAATTGTGTAAATCATGCAATTTTACGTGAGAACCATGAACCGTGTTAGATTTTGGAAAAAGGCTGACTATCACTGGGTATTGACGGAACACACAACGAGATCTGCAGGACAGAATGTTTTTTGGAAAAGAATAGTTCAATGTTGGATGTCACTGTAAACTCACTCCTACAGTGGTGAATATAAGATACTCGGTTACTAAATGTTTGTAATTCTGTGTATCAACAGCATCAGGGAAACAGACCTCGTCCTTCACGAAATTTTCCATTGCTGTTGTTGATTTCTATTTGAGAAAAAAATTGTATTATTCCAGTAGTTCTGAACCTTTTTTGTTCCATGCACCCCTTACACCATTGTTAGATGATCATTCCTCCCACCTCATTCCAAAACTTGAAAAAAATATGCGCATGTATTTAAATTTAGATTATTTTTAATGCGTTTTATAAATTACACGAGAAGAATTATAAAAATGTTGATAAATACAAAAACCTGAATAAAAGTAGCTTTTTATATTCATAAAATAAGTTCTTAACAGGTACATAAAAGGCTGACTGCATCCCCCCTGAAACTATGAAACTCCCCCTAGTTGAGAATCATTTTTTCTATTGCACTAAAATTTCTCGTGCATTATCAAGAACGCAGTTGCTGAACATAGATAGTTTAGTATGAATGACATTTCAGATGCTCGTTTTTCTTTTTAACTTAAAAGACCGTTTTTAAGGTTCCTTCTAAAGACCCAGTAACAGCAGGAATTTTAGAGAAAGGAAAGCATAACATCAATAAAAGAAACAAATGCAATGAAAAACTGGCACAGAGAAAATTGGTTAGTTTCGAAGATTTGAATTAAAGATTATGTTTTGATTAGTGCAGTAACCATATTAATTTGTCAGTAGCCCGAAGAAGGCACAGTTAAATACTACAAAACGTGTCCCATTCTATTTTTCTTTATATGCAACTTTTTCAATTTTTTTTTTTTTTTTTTTTTTTTTCAAATTGGGGTTATTTTTCTTAGCCAGAATGATATTAGTTAAGTCCTGTTCACTTTCTAAATTGTTCCAAAGTAGTTCCCCAAATGGACGTTGTATCGCATTGTTTATTAATTAGCTTCGTTTTTCACTCTATTAGATAACCAAATTTTAAAATTTTACTTTTTCCATATGACGTACTATAGGTTATTAAGGGACAAAGATCAATGCTTTCAAAGAAATTAGTGTATTTAATTAAATAAAGATGCATCAAAAGTACAGAAAATGAATATGTACTAATATCTAATATATATATATATATATATATAGATAGATAAATAACCTTTATATATATATATATATATATATATAGATAAATAACCATTATATATATATATATAGAGAGAGAGAGAGAGCCGTTTTATATCTTCGAGTTTAATGAATATTTGGCCCACCAGCGGCCGAGCGGTAAAGTCGCTGAACACTGGTAGTTCGGTCCGAGGTTCGAATCCCGCGAACGGGCTGGCTGCATGGGCGTTTTCGTGGTTTTCCCCATGTGTAACGTGTATACGAGCCAGTTTCCCTTAGAAAGTCCTCCACGAAGGCATCCCTCCCCTTAGGCAGATAGCCCTCGAGGCTTTGCCATTATCACACACACACACACACACACATTAATGAATATTTGCGATACCGGTAAGTTTTCTTTCTTTTTCAACATTGTTTTTCCTGCATTTAGTTTTTGAAATTGTTTCACTGTCTCATAGTTTCACATAGATTTTCACAAAAAGGTAATTCATTTCAAGTACTTGAGACCGACCTGTTTTGTAACTTTGTAATTCGGCCCTTGACAATTTTATTATTTTATCAGTTACGATATTCCTTGATTTGGAGGCTTTTGATTAATTAATCTTTGTCATTTTATAATTTGTTTTATAACTTAGTTTTTGAGATTTTTTCAATAGTTTTTACTAGTCTTTTACATGTGTGTTTACTAATGCTTGTTTTTTGTGTGTATTTAGTTTTCTTTCACTACGAATGCATGTAGGGGAAAGATCAGAACTCATTAGAGACTCAGTTGAAATATCATTTTAAATTTTATGATTGAAATTTAGCAAAAGCGGTTTTAAGTCTGAGATGGTTCAGAGTAAGAAAACGTGTATTCGGAACTCACTAATCAACTGAGTTTAATACTTCAAAACACTTTTGCCTTGACAAGTTCTGTTTGAAGCGTTAAACAAAGGAGATTAATTTATTCTTTCGTAGATTTGTATCAGAACTTGTAAATTTTAAAGAAATTTTCAAGTATCTTACAATGTAGTTTTTGAGATTTTGTTTGGATTTTTCATTTTTTTTTAACTATTTACCATCCAATAACTGTATTTCGGTGTATGATACTGTTTCACGTAGATGGCAATTAGGTTTCGTCTTTACATTTTTTGGCATTAAATTTGTATTTAATTTATATTCCGACTTTTTACTTAATTTTGAATTGATTATATATGTAAGATAAAAAATGTGAAAGCAAACTTCTAAATTTAATCCACTATAACCTCTTTTATTTTTTATTTCATTTGGAAACTTCATCGCTCTGTCCTAAAAAAAGAAGTGTAAGTCTAAACTGTGTTATTCAAATTAATCATGCGATCTTACGTAACCCTTAATGCAGATGCCTCTTAACCAATCACCGAACTGCTAACCAAAAGTAAAAGCTGAAACTTTTGACTCCCTCCTTTCTTTCTATGAACTGATGCATCACTTTTGCTTGTGCTTTCCTCTTGGCCTTTCTGCAATTATATGTGTGCTGCTACATTCGCTTCTATGGCAATAATATCAAAATTGTAAATGTTCTTTAATAGGCACGAGTAGAGTGCCAAGTGAAATGTGGCCACAAAATGGGAATTTAAATAAATAAAAGGAATTTAAACCGGCTCGACTGCTTCTTCTTCAAAAATGGATGGACGCTCTAAGCATCAAGTATCTACGCAATTAGTATTTCTACGCATCTACGTCCCAGTGTTCTTATTTTAGTGCTTCCAAAACTTGTGCTATCATTACATATATATATGAGACTCACTCAATATAAGATCAATACAATTTTGTAGGCGAACTTTCAACAGATAAAATGATTTAAGCCATCCTTTTCTTAAAATCGATGAAAAATATGCTTCTATAGCCTCATCTGTCTCATCTTTGGAGTGGAAACAAAGGCCCACGTAAATTTGGTTTTGGATTAAAAAATAGCCAAAAGTCACACATAGCAAGATCAGGAGAATAGGGTTAGGGTGTTAAGCTGTTAAGAATCGCTGCGTGAAGCGGACAACACACAACAGCATCCGAACATCCACAGCCGGTAGAATAGGGTACCGAACAGCCGGTAGAATAGGGTGGATGTTTTATCAGTTTAATGCGCTTTTGCTAAAGAAATTCAGTTGCTGAGCTTAGTGCTTGCTCAGCAGAGATGAGAGAAAATGCATTATCATGGCGAAGCGTGAGTCTCCTTAATTTCAATTCTTAGAAGACACTTAGTGGTGAGCCAATTAGCTACAACTTTCTTCGGTACCTTTGAATTGCTGACTGTTATCAATTCTATATTTCTGAAGAAACCAGCATGCATTACTGTTTTCATTTTCTAATCGTTGTGTTTTCACCATCGGCTCACCAGCGGCCGAGCGGTAAAGTCGCTGAACACTGGTAGTTCGGCCCGAGGTTCGAATTCCGCGAACGGGCTGGCTGCATGGGCGTTTTCGTGTTTTCCCCATGTGTAATGTGTATACGAGCCAGTTTCCCTTAGAACGTCTTCCACGAAGGCATCCCTCCCCTTAGGCAGATAGCCCTCGAGGCTTTACCATAATCACACACAAACACACTTTTCACCATTGCTGGTCAGGAGACCATCTTCATACTTCATACTTTATTTTCTTGACTTCTTTTATTATATCATTTATTTTCTTGACGTGCTGTAATGTCAAAAAACGGTATGTACGTTTCATCAACAGTTATGATTTCAGAAATAATGCGGTATAATCATTAAATAATTTTAGGGTTTCTTTAGTGCTTCTGTCATGCTTCGCGTTTTGGTGTTCTGTTAATTTATGGGCAACTGAGCGACAAACTAATTTTCTCATATGCGGTTCTTCATGAATAATTTTATATATAGCTGCAGATCCAATATTAAGTTTCTTTTCTATCATTTGATATGTACAGCGACTGTCACTTATTAACAATTTTTGCATGGCCAACGCATTTTCTGGGACTTGCCATATACTAATTATAGACGTTGACTGCACTTTTCTCAATTTAGCCTTATTTTAAAATAAAAAAAAAACATTAAAAAATAGCACGATAACGCTTTTGCATCAGTTCCATTTCCTTTTCTTTTAATATTTATTCTGCAATATGTAAATTACAAAGCTCCCACAAATTATTGTCTGTGGACATAATAGACAAATATGTTAGTCATTATGTTATGTCGCTATGCAATATCTATATTCTATGTTAGCCAGGGCTTAATTTCTAAAATTAGAAATGCCGAAGCCCTATGAAGACCGTCAGCAAAGAAGAACAAGAGTAAATAAATAAATAAAATTACTATTAAGCTCATTAATAATTTTAAAATTAAATAATAATTATTAAATTAATTAATAGCTATTTAATTAATGTTTATAAACTTTTATTTAATCAATAATTATTATATAATTGAATTAAATGTAAAGAGATAAAATTTAATAAGCGATTTTTAATATAATTTTATTGCTAAAAATAAAATTTTCGAGATAAAATTTCTACTAAAATTGTTATTCAATTACACAAAAGAAATGCCGCAACCTTCTTATTTAGGGCTTCGGTGCGCTCCGGCTAGAATTATGATTTATTACAAAAACTAAGAATCATCGGAGCGGGGATCCGGTAGGCTCCGGCGCAATTTAAGCTCTGATCGTAGGGGTAAAAAAGTTCTTTTATCATCACAAGAATTAAATATACTTAAAATATAGCTGATGAAAATTCAGATAATGCTAAAAAGAGGGCGAAGGTGAATGAGAGAGTGAGGGTATGAGTGGATGGAAATAAAAAATGAGGGAAATCTTGGTGAGAGAGAACATTCTCTTTAACCGCGCCTCTTTGCTGATATAATTATAGCCATCCAGCGAATGCGTGCCAGGGCTAAAATGAGTTCTGAATCTGACTGTTAAGGATGAATATAAAGTTGCTGGTTACGCTTTTCGCCCCCCCCCGTATTTGGTTACTTTAGTGGATACTCTGGGAAGACAATGTATAGGACGTGCTTGAGCAGTTTATCTCAGTATTTCACTCTTACTGTACTCGCTGTCACTTATCGCACATTTAAGAACACAAATTTTCCTTCCTGCGAGGATAATTAACTGTAACTATCGATAACAATACACTAGATACGATGGCATGGCGAGAAATATACGCGTTCCTAAACAAACTCCCCCAAATTTATCGCCCTTCTTAAAGGGAAAGGTTTCCGCATGTGAGTGAGGGGACTTTACTTGAACGTCTCATGTTCTCATGAGCTCGTATTTCTAGGGAAATAGAGTATTGCAAGATCTGCTTATTGTTAAACTAAAACGTTAGGAATTCTAAATTTTCTTGAAATTGTGGCTCAGTTTTATAAAAAGAAGTACCGGAGCTCATCTTATTTAGGGCTCCGGTGCGCTTCGGTTAGAATTTTAATTTATCTTAAAAATTCAGAAGTACCGGAGCAGGGCTCCGATGGGTTCCGGCGCAATTTAAGCACTGATGCTAGGTCATGTCGCAATGCTATGCCATATCATGTCTTTGCTGAGCTATGTTATGTCGTTATGCAATATCTATATTCCATGCTAGGTCATGTCGCAATGCTATGCCATGTCATGTTGCCATCCAAAGTCCAACTGTCGTCTAGGTAATGTTACGCAGGTATTTTATGTTGTAAACATGTTATGTCGCTATGCTATGCTCTGGATGGATGCGGGTCTCGGACTATACCCGATTAGTCTTTGAAAGCCGTCCAGGTGTCCGGCCCTGCTGTCACCTGCCCTGTGGACATAACATGTTTTAAACTGAACAACAATAAAATTAAAATAGTAAAAGAACTAAAATTCCTCGGGCTCATTCTTGACTCAAAACTTTCATGGATACCCCATGTGGCAGAAATTTGCAGACGTACCAACAGTATCTCAAAAACTCTCTCTAGAATGCAAGGATCAACATGGGGACTTTCAAAGCATATTCAAAGAATTATCTATAATACAGTTATTGAAAAAATGGTTTTGTATGGAATCTCCATATGGGCTAATCCCATGACAGCCAGGAAAGAATGCCTCCCTTTATCATTGCAGCGTCCTTTTCTCTTTCAAATTACCAAAGGATTTCGTACCTACCCAAGAGCACTATGTATCCTTTTCAAATATAACGCCCCCTTCATCTTGAAGCACAGGAAGACTATTTTATCACTAGTATTCTCCAATTGAAAAGAAACATCACATTTGAAGACAATGCTTTTTATCCAGAAGAACGTCAATTTTACAGTCAATACCTTCGACATCCGGCTCAAACTTTGTCGATAATAACTTCTATGAAAAGTAATGCAGATCTCCCATTACATTTCCCAAAAGCAATTACAGATGGATCAAAAATTGAAAATAAAGTAGGTTGTGCTCTAATATTATTTATAAAGTCTCCCCATGATTTAAAGTACTGGCAAGGACATCTTAATTCCAATAACAGCGTATATCAAGCTGAAGTCACTGCAATTAGAGAAGCCATAAGAATTGCATTATTAGAGAAATAAAAATCACTTTTCATCTGTACAAATAGTCAAGCAGCACTACAAGCCATTGCAGATAATAATCACAAATTCCTTCTCATTAATGAAATCCAAGAACTCGTACTCCACAATAAAAATATTAAAGTCTTCATTAACTGGATCAGAGGATATGCAGGTCCTCATTTCAATGAAGAAGTAACTACTTCTAAAAAAGCAAAAAGAGGCGGCACTAGATGATACACTTCCCCTACTCAACATAACATTACCATCCACCTTAAAAACACAATTCGTGAAATTTTTTATAAAAAATGGTTATTAGAAAAAGCAGATGAAGGTAGAAGAGTCAAGTTCTCTTTCAAAAACTAGTGCAAGACTGCTCCTTCACAAAGTTCTATACATAACTGGTCATGGATCCTTTCCCACTTATTATTTTAATTGAAACTTAATGTGTGTACATATGGTGAAAGGGGAGCTCCGGATCACTAGGTTCTCCAATGCCAACTAACTTTAGAACTACATTGTAAAATCCGCTGAATTAACAATATAGCAGATATCCGATACGTTCTACGAACCCCACAAACTCGCCAGAAAAATAACCAAAATTATGCAAAATTAATGTCACTTGACAAAGAAGAAATATGCTTCAGTCCTATAACATCCTAACTGCTTTAATACAAATCAAATCTCATAACATTCTCCACTAATTACCAACTGCTATTTATTATGCAAAGCTATTAAATATGAAGAAATAAAGGAAAGACCTTTTAACCCCTGAAAGGACGTTTCAATAATAAAGACTTATTATGAATAAGGGCAAAGATTTTAAGAGCCTGTTTTTAAGAATAAAGGCTATTATATGAACTGTAGATTTCTGTAAAAGAAAAAGATTTAAAAAAGACAAAGACTTTTAGAAAAAAGGAATTTTAATTCGATAAAACTTATGAAAGAAAAGGACACTCAAATGCCAAAGACTTATTAAAAGAAAGAACTTCTCAATTTAAAACTTTTACGTGATAAAGGCTTAAAGAAAGACAAAGACTACAGTATGCAGTTTATTTTACTTTAACTATCATTTCATTTTTATTTAATTTTATTCTTAATTTATGAATTTCTAAGCTGAAATAAGAATCATATAATATATAGATTATATTAACAAAATTATTGTAAACTATATTATATGCAACACTGTAAATGGTACCAAATGTAAACTTTGTACCAAAATTAATAAATGCCGGATATACGGATGAAGGGCCAGATCCCCACCGGAGGGGATGGTCCTGGAGATATGGGCAGCGATCATTCGTTGTTTGTGTTGAAACCACTCGAGTCTCTTGGCCCTGTTGTTGGACTCGTACAGTAGTGCGACGGAGCAGTGCCTGTATGAGCATATGCAAAGTTCTCGTGCTCCGTTCATGTTTCCCTGTCCCTAAGGACATAAAAGAGTTCAAACGAACGCATCTAACAAATAATTTGGTATTGTCCCAAGTGGCGATCTACCGAATTTTGTTACTTAGTAAATTACTTTTATAATAGATAGCGCCACATCTTTTTCAGACTATTTTGTTTGTAAAAGCAATGTTTCTTTCACATTCAATTTTTCGTTGAATTTGTGAAGAGCTTTTAAAATGTTGTCTTCGAATGTTTGTGATCAATTTACTCTCAAATAAATTTTACGTTTACGTTACAAACAGTTGAAATAAGAAGCATATTAAATAACTGATATCTTAAGCTGTAATTTTTTTATTTCTGTCTCTTAAATTCATTATCTCTCTTCTTTCAACACTGTACTTACAATAAATTGTTTGTAAATAATACGTTTTGAAACAGCTAAATACAACATTACAAAATAAGGTGCACTTTATCTTATTCATTACCTGTTTCATTTTTTATGTGCACAAAATTCTTGATATATTTATAACATTTAGGGGCTCACTTTGAGTTATATTAATATGGAGTAATTCACTAAAATACTTAAATCAGCTAACCTAATTTTTTAAAAAATTTCCAAGCTTTCATTCTGAACGTGTGATAAAATGACGGAACAAACAAATGTGTAAAAACAACAAATTTAGTGGCATCACCTATCGATCCATAAAGTAACTACACAGTTAAGTAAGATAGATCGCCTATTGGAAGAATACCAATAATTTTCCTTTAGTGCATATTCTCTGCCTTAACATATTTACTTACGTATATAAACATACATATTATATCTAATACAAATTTCATAGTACGCAATATAAATCATAATTTCAAGGATTTACGAATTGAAATCCTTATAATGTTAAAATAGTTAAGAGATTCTGTCCACGTTCCTCTCTAAAGACAGAAAGAAAATGGCTGCAAATGGTGACAGAATTTTTTTTATAACTCAATATACAATAACATTGCAATTATTTTTTATTAAAGTATATTAAAGACAATAAGAATAACTTACCGATGAATTCTGCAATAGGCAAAAAATTTGCGTGGTATTGAAAATGTTCTTACCTAGAAGAAATCTTGAACAATTTCTGCGTGTTACCTTCGATGATCTCGAATCTTTCATTGTTCAGAAGATACGTCACCGCAGGTTGTATTTTGAGCAGCTCTACATCTGTATTTAACTTGGATAAAGGTACAAAAATTGTGATGTGAGAGTCGGCTTTCCATGAATTAGGCTTCGTGGAGTTGTGTGCCTTTAATACATGATGTGTATGCCGAAGTCTACGTGATACTGCAGTGTGTTGCTGAATAAAAAAACAAAGATGAATCGAATATTACAGAATATGTTGTCTGAATTGTGTAAATAAACGAAAAATAATTACAAAATTATACACAGAGCTTTTTGAAAAGGCTTAGATTAAATAATAATAGTGCTATACTTAGAAATAAAATTTTCATAATTATGTTGAAATATATGATGTGTGTTACTTCAAACAAAATCACTAAAAATTTATTCTAAACACATGCAAAAATTCAGATAATACTAAAATTATCTCTTCGTCATCCAAACAGAGATGATTTGAAATACTTAGCCAATTTTCCGTTTACATTGAATAAGGGATAAGATTTGATTTACCAGATGATTATACTAAAATGTCTCCGTAAAAGCATTTCCAAAACACGTGACACCAGCAGAAATTAACGCCACACAATAAATGGAATCAGTTAAAATAGTTCAAAACAGATTTACTATGTAGCGTACAATACATACTGCACAGTAATCGGAATCAATTAAAATGGTTCAACAATTCGAGTCATCGACAAGATATAGGTTGATTAAATCGTATTAATCCTACCTTCAGGTTTCTTGTATGGAATTTTTCGATTTGACTGATTTACTGACATTTTCGTGTAGAACTGGTCTAGGACAGGGGCTCTCAAACGAGAGAATTCACAGTTTCGGGGGGAGGGACTGCTGTCCGCCTTTTATTCAATTGTTCAGTATTTAGTTTTAGTTTATGAATATAAAACAAACAGGTTTTATTCGAGATTTGGTATTTATCTACACTTTATATATTTTTGTTCTTTAATTAATAAAATAAATTAAAAATAATCCAAATAAACGTATACCTATTTTAAGTTTTGAAAAGGAGAGAAATGAACTTCTAATAGTGGTGAAAGGGGTGCATGGGACAAAAAGGGTTGAGAACCCTTACTCTAGGCCTTTTCTAACATAAATCGTAGAGAAATGTTAGCCATAAGAAAAAAATGTGGTTAAAAATACAACGCTGTTTCATTCAGAATGGGACTTTGGCCCAGGTGCCTGTCTCACGTGAAACGTTCACGTAAGAAGGAAGTATCAACACAGTGTATCTCGTTTTGCTCACAGCCCCAATAAGAATACTGAGAATTAAATTGCGATAATGGGCCTAAGATGAACGAACACACAGTTCATCAAATCTTTTGAATGTTGGAATTCGCAACTGTATTATACGCCAAATTTCGTAACAATGTTTCGTCATTGTTAAATAAGTAAGCATTGCTGACGAAGCGTATGAAATATTTAAACAAATTCTGATTTTTATTGAGATTCCCTTCTTCTTTGGTATCACTTTTGGGCATTGTGAAGACAATTTGATTGCCTACACAGTATTTTTTGGGGAAGCACTTGCAGCAATCATCCCAGCTCCGAAAATTCACACACATATGAACATCACAGATTACCAAGTACACTCACTCATGGCGAAAGGCGTCTCTCATCAAGATATTCTCCCAAATCATATTACAAAGAAGATTCAGATGAAATTTCAACAAGATGATGGATGAAGTTTCTTAATTGCCATGGCCATCTAAGTTCAAATGACAAGAATTCAATCGAGTGTTGGTTGTTTCAAGCTTGATTTGGGGAAATGGTTATAAATAATATCACTTCTATCACGGACTTGTAATTAATCAGAATCCTCTGTTGCAATTGGTAGACATCAAGGCACAATTATCGTTATCTCGTTGAATTCTTACCTCGTTAGGCAAAAACTGTTTTTGAGATAAAAGAGAAACCTACAACATATTAAAACGGCTGTGGCTGATAAACGTAATTTGTTTCTATTTTTACGTATTTTCAACTGTTGTAATAGCCAAGAAAACTTACATAAATATTAGGAAAAATAAATTTATCATATCGAGAATAAATGTTTCGCCGATAATGATAAAATAATCCTTCTAAATAAATACATACACATTTCTACACGAATTTTATTCATCAGTCACCCAACTTATAGTCATCTTTTAAATAATATCAGAAAAAACTAATTTTCTTGTATTTTAATACTCAGTAATCTAACTCATACGTTGAATTTACATTTGAAAACCAAAATTAACTGAAATTATTATTTAAGATTTTATACATTGTTTAGTATGATTTAGCCGGTTACAGGTAGCCCCTCAGAATGTTCAAAAATTATTTTTACATAAATTAATTACAAGTGCTTCTTTGTTTTATGCTTACAAAAAATTTCATAGAAAAGTTACACAATTCCAGTTTGGTGCACTTACCATTCTATTTGGAATCTTCTTCTCTAATCTTCGAACTCCATGATGAGAGAACTTGAATCCTGAATGTTGCCGTTTCAAGTCATTGTGGTATTTTGTTCCATTTCCCAGATCACGCTTCTGCCGATTATTGCTATTTAATTTGCAAGAATAGCACCCTTCGGTCGAGATAACCTTTTCCCCTGGAATTGTGTAGCTACTTTCACTTGGCACACGTAGACCTCCTAAAGGCAGCAGACTGTTGTCTAAGCTTCCTAAACCTTGTCCGGGTATATGTGAATATGCATTCGGTGAAAGAGTCGACAAGCAATGCCTGTATGAAAAAAAATACAAACAAGTGATATTAATATGAACAGTTTTCACTGGCAGGATAAATAAATATATCCAATGAGTAAGAAAAGACAAATTCAGAGTTATAATGTAGGTTTTTACTGGATTGTAGCAAGAAGAGTATATTGACGCTCATGTGCAGTCATAGCATTGCCACGACAGAGATAGATTAGTGTAATGTGCGCAGTCGTGACTTATCAAATTCGAGTTATATTACAAGCAAACATCGTACACCAAACTAAAATTTTTGTCTCTAAACAGAACGTATATCGCGGAAGCAGTGTAACTGAGTAAAAGAAGCTAAAAGAAAGGCGAAAATATCTTATAAACTTACTGGTTACTATATTCGCAAAACTCCAAATCGGTACAATCGCATAGCATAAATGTACTGAAGCCTATGATGTATGTTTCGAATTTCGTATTTATTCACAAATAATTACTAAATTCGCAGTAAAATTACTAAAAGCATGTATTATGAAATATTTTTATTTTTGTGAGGACATTTAATTATAAAATATAGCAATAAAATGCAAATATAATTACAGAAGGTATTAATCAGGATATATTCACTCCAAAATGCTTCTGCTTATTTACTTCTCTTGTGTACATCATCCTAAATTATCATAAACTTGCGGAATTTTCGTTTGCATGTTCGCAAAATTTTAATTTTGCGTTTTTATCGCATATTAGTATACACTAACGGCATAAAATTCAACGCATTATTGATTAATACGACATATGAATAATTAAATCATCGCAGTGCACTCAGGTTTCCAACTAATTCTTTAGAAATGCATTAGGATCCGCAAAAATGCACGAGAACTCTTAAAATCAATAACCAAGAGAATCATAAAATAACTTAATAAATATCTAATAAAAATAATGGCATTATCATATAGTATTTCGAAGAAGCAAACGATAAAGGAATGCAAATAGATACCTTTTCAATATTAGTTTATATCTAACTTGAAAAAATTCAGCCTAACTGAGAAATCAATTCGGTAATAGGAAAAATTTCTATTACCAAATTGATTCGATGATTTTCAAATTTCGCTGATCGTGTTATCAGTTTGTTTGTTTAGTTAGTTATGAGAAAGTATTGACGGTTATCTACCTAAGAGGAGGGATGCCTTCCTGGAAGACTCTCTAGAGTTCGCTATAAGACACTGACTGACTGATCGCAAAATAATGACACCTATTTACTGATGTAATTTTACGATATTAATTAACTTCTTTTCGTAATCGGATATTTAAATTTTAATACTTATAGCAAGTAAGATATTTAAATTTTGATAAAAATGTAAGCTTTGTGAAAAGCAAAAATCAAATGTGCCTTCGTGTTGTTAACGAAATAAAAAAAATTCTCTCATTACTTGTAGCACAATGCTTTAAATTGCTGAAGTTGAGATGGTGTTCCGTCAGTGCATCTTTTTGTCACAGAATATACAAATTTCATGTCATAGCATAAAAAGATTTCTGAGTGAAGGATCAATAATAACAGTTACTGCCTAGAAAGTCGTCGTCTATTGCAGTAGAAAACAAAGTATAACCATAATTAGTAGGAAAGGCAAGTCACACGTATGCAGCTTTTCATATGAATTTGAAATGGAACATTTAAGAAGAAAAAGGCAGCCACAAACATAAACTTAATATCTCACGACAAATAACAAATAAACCAACGACCATACATTTTTCATTTGGTAAGATTCCATTTAAGTGTGGCTGTAGTAAACTCTAGGTTCCGGATGCCATTCGAAATCTAAACTTCCTTCATACAGATAGGTGCTATCCAAAGTTGGTAATCAACTCCGGATAATTTCTAAACGTGAGATGCGTAAGATCTGATTTTAACTGTTAATTTGATTTCATTTAGCAGTTAAAATTAATTTAATTGCCTTTCCCGACGCCTCCTTCATCATACAATGGAAAAGTGAATACAATGATCTAAATTAATACCACGAAAAACATCTTTAAAATAAATGCCACGACCACCATCTATCGTCCAGAAATACTATTAATTGACACTTTAGAAAAAAATAAAATCTATTGTTATACTTTGTTTCGGTGTTAACGATTATTATCTCTACATATAATAAAAGAAAGATTCTGTCTGTGTGTATGTGTGTATGTGTTTTTCGTTTGCGCTGCGCGTAAGCTAATAGACCCACGGCTGCGAAATTTGGTACATAGGTGCATCTAGACAAGAGCCAGTGCACCTCGAAGCGATTTTTTCGAAATTCGAATTCGAATTTTTTACATTTTATGTTTTGGGACGAAATCGCTTCATTTTGAGACATAATGGGCTATAGGAAAGCGAGATTTTACTCTACACACTGCATTTTCACGTCGTCATGAAACATAGGCACTTAGCTATTTTACGAACTTAAAATAAATTTCGTGTTTCAATAAATCGATTAAATACGAATTTATTTAACAAAGGGAGCTTAACACCTTTTCAACGGATTTTTTCTAAAAACTTTTATTTTTAAAAATGTGCAGTTTATTTATTTATTTATATTTTTTATTTTTGGACACGTTAAACTTTCATCCTTGCGACTGCTTTTACAAAAAGAATTTTGGAAAAATGATAATATTTTGTATTTTTAAAAGATTTTTTTAAATGAAGCTTCCGAGTACACTTCTCACATCTCCCATCTTTAAAAGTGTGATTTTGGCAACAATTTTCCTGTCTTATTGTTGTTGATAGATTTTGGATGAAATCGCATCTGTTTGAATAGTTTCATTCTTTTAGAAATATGGGTTTGGCAACAATTTTTCATCGTATTTCTTATGTCTCTGTTTTTAAGAGATTGGCATATTTCATTGCCATTTATATATATATATATAATACATTTTTATTGATTTTTTTTTGGTAATTAATTTTTTTCTGCAGAATAAAATTCTGCGCGGAATTTCATGTTTTTTGAGTTGCTTTCATGTTATTTTTTGCTTATTTCACTGTTTGAAAAGTTTTGCAGGACTTTTTTTTTTCGTCAACGGAAAGTTGGTTAATTTTTTAATTAGGATAATTAATATTTGTATTAAGGGATATAGCTTATTTCATTGTAATTTTTTCCTCTTGAAAATATAAGATAAAATATCATTAATTATACTTTGCTTTTCAGAATTTTTTGTTTTTTGCATTCTTTTACGTTATTTATTGCTCATTTCGCTGTTTTTAAGATATTGAAAAGTTTTGACCTCCTTTATACCATTTGAGTTCTTAAGATTTTTCAAAGGGAAGTTGGTTAATTTATTTATTAGGATAATTAATATTTGTATTAATGGATATTGCTTATTTCATTGTAATTTTGTTATACGTAATAACTTTTTTTTTATGAAGTTGTTCTGCAGAATAAAATTCTACGCAGTTTTTCAATTTAACGTTTGGTGTTCCCTTCAGCCATTTTTCCGGTACATTTAAAAGCCAGACGAAGGCGGCAGTGAAGCTGCTAGTTTAAGATAATTTAATAAATAAGTGTGGTTGGAGCCAACTGAAAAATACAAGACAAATTCCTGCTTAGGGGAGAAGACGTCTCAATATATGCTAAGAAAGAAAAAATTATTTACTATAGTGTAGTTATTCATGAGAAGTGAAAATGTATACAGTAACTGATAACAGTCGAAATGTAAGAATATAGATATATAATGTAGAAAATGGTGATGTAGAAAATTCTACTGAATGGATGTAGGTGAAGCGCTTGGAGAAATGGAACTGAAGTAAACTTAGAGGATCAAGAGATGGTGGGCATCTCTTGATTTTATCCATCATTCTAGCCTTACACACATTAAGAGAGGACAAATCAGAAAAATAATATAAAACCATTATGTTGGTATTTGAGAAACTGCACAAGAAACAGTCAGCAATGACCATGAGCCAGTGCATTTTGCTTCTTGTAAACAATGCTTGGGTACATGTCCGAGGAAAAAAGCGAAGAAATTTACCCATTTAGATAAGAAATTTTGCAACAAATCCATTATGTTCCCAGCTGTTTCGTCTGAAAGGGCCTCCAATTTTTCAACTGTTTAGTAGATGAATCAAAGAATTACACACTCTGCAGAAGTAAAGATTCTTCAAATTAGTACGAATGATTAGCAAAATTGTAGCAATTTATGACTATTTTGAATTTTGTGTATATTATTTTATTTATTTTTTTTTGCTTAATATGCGAATCCCATTCAAATTGGTCATTTGAACGATGCAGATTTTTTCTTCTACGTATCAATTTCATTTTTAAGATACATACAAATATAAGAAGAAACTGATAGCAAAGTAAATAAGATATGCGATATTTCTTTGTAAACGTAAAAACTCATTACGTTGAGAGAAGTGAAATGCATGACAGCATCTAATTCTTGTGAACACAGAACTTCAGTTTAATTGTTACAATGTCATATTTATGACGTATTATTTCACTAACGTGGATGCAAAAGTGATTGTGATATATGGGTGATGTCAATCAATGAGGATAGGAATCAACTAAAAGAGAAGAGGAATCAATCTGAGAGGAGCCTAAAGTTTAGTTTTCCAGGAGGGAGACCCACAGAGAGGTCAGGATAAGGAAGGCTCATGGGAGCTGTTAATGAAACGACATCAACCTCTGTATTAATTAAAGTACATATTTTTGTTACTAGTAGTGAGTGGTTTTGTGTGGCTAATAAATGTCAAAATAAGAAAAAGAATGGATATCTCATTGAGGCTGAGAAGACGGTGTAACAGTGATAATCTCAGAACTTAATACAGCAAGGAAGTTTTGTTCTCAAAGAGTGATAGTCTCTGAATAATGAAATAGTTTGATGCATAGGTAATTATAACATTTATATGTTTTTTCAATACAGTGTGCCTTTTTTAATAGAAAGTTAAGATTCTTCGTTTGAGCCACGATAATTGAGAGTTCAGATCACAAAAGTTCACCGATAACGAGGGGATAATATTAACAATCGCTGCAAGTTTTCCCAGAGCTTGGTCTCTCGCTGTTGGAAACGATGGTTGCGCAAGGTGGTCTTTTTTTTTTTTTTTAACCATGTGCCATATGAATAGGAGCCTTTTTTTAAAGAGCCCTCAATGAAGGCATCCCCTTTTACGGCAGGTAATTCTTGAGTGCTTTGTATAATAAATTAATTTAATATTTATTTCCCAGGTTAAATGTAATAACTCAACACATGGTAGGAATATATGGCCTAGAAATAACGAGCATTACATGTTACTGGTTGAAAACATTCTTCATTTCGAAATCGATTACAAAATATAGCAGAACGTTCACATGCATCAGAAATTGACAAACTTCCAAACTTTCCGTACTGCATTATGTCTAATAAGGCTACAATTGCATTATAGGAATTGTGACTAGACCTCTTAGTAACCATCTTTTATGAGAAGCATGATATATTTGCTAGTTGTTCAGCTGAAGACTTAACTTACTCTTGCCCTATTCTTTGGTATCCATCTCGGCAGCTACAAGAATAACCTTGAGGACCTGTAGGAGAACATCCAAAACTGCATGGGGCGTTCTGGCAGCCTCCTCCTCCAGCTTCTAAAGGAAACATGAAAATAATTAGTACAATTACTTTTATTAAAATAAACGAGAAAACTGAAAAGAAAATATTAGTAAACAATTAGTGTAATTTGCTATTGAACAAATGAATGAAAATTAAGTATTCTTACCCAAACAAACTAAGAGATTAGAATCAAAGACAAATCCTGGAGGACAATTGCAAGAATAGCTTCCAACGGTATTTTCACAACTCGCTGCTCCACATACTGGTCCTGCAGCGCATTCATTATCATCTAAATATTACAAACGACCGATAATTATTATTTGAAAATGCTCCATTAAATAACTGTAAGCTAGGATTTTTATTCACCCTGAAGATTTTACTATTATTGTGTCTTCAAGTTCCCGAACTTTCCCACTAATAATTAATAAAGAAATACTAATTTTCTAGAATTCTGCTCTGACGTTTATTATTATTCGTTCTGACTTATTTTTTATGTGTATAAAGAAAGGATGACTTTCGTTTTGAATGTCAGTTCCGTCTGGCTGTCACAATGAAAACAATATTGCACCGGATATTTATGTCTCATGCTTTTGCCTGTTAACTGAATATTACGAACTTCTTTAATCTTTCACAGCAAATATTAAAGGAATTACGTAGGATGGAACATGGATTCAGCAGTCATTAAGGTTTACTTAGAAATTCAGATTTTTTTCATTCTGAAATCATTTATCTTTGGAAATGTAAATTTAACAAACCTATAGAAATCCGGTTTAACGTACATAGCATTTTAGCATCTCGGTGTGAAATCGAGAATGCTTGTTGATGCCGCATCAGAATATGTACTTTTGATTTCTTTCTAGATCTTTCAAAATTGAAATGATTCATTTCTAAAATGAAATTAATGATATGCAAAAGAAAGTTTGAAAATAATATATTTGTTAACAACAGCTATACGCACTTACTCAAATTATTACACATTCAATGTATTTTGGATAATTTAATAAAATATTTTAATATTTCTACTGCTATAATAAATTAAAAACATGCGGAATATGTAAAAAATCCCATTAAATTCGTAAAAGAGGAATTTTTTGGTATTTACTAAAATTTGAAATTTTAATTACAAGAAAATATTTTGCCATTTATTTGAACTTATCGAGAGTTAAATTAGTATGTTAGCATGTTCAACCTATTTCAATTCTGCCAATTACAAATCATTTTTTTCTAATGCTCTAAATGGATTTTTTAAATACTGCCCTAACTGACTATATAAACCTTTGCATTTGTCAATTCATTGAATGCTCACATTAATATTTACTATCTCACATATCTCACATTAATATTTACTAAAATGTTGATATATATGTGACTGCAAATAAGATACGGTAAATAACTGAAGTAAAAACACAAGAAAACAAATTACCTATACATTGATTCCAGTAATAATGTTGTCTGAATCCATCTGGGCAAGCACAACGATATGCGCCAATCATATTTTCACAGCCATGCTGACAACGAGTTTCATCCATACATTCATCGGTATCTTTGCAAAAGTAGGAGTTGATGAATAATAAATTATTGCATTCAACACACAAACAATAGAAAAAGAATTCATTTAGTATTAATCTGGATTTGTAATCTTATTATTATACATGTTCATGTTTCAGAAATATGCATTAAAATTACTAATGCTATTCACTTTAACCGAGTAAAATGATATCGAATTCTGTACATACTGAACAATACCTCAGTTTAAATACAGGTGCATTATTTATTTTATGGATAGTATAAATAAATGCTTCATAGATTTAAACTTTTTTATGTAAAATTAAATATAAAAATTATGAACATGTTTTTGACTGAACATTAATGTCATTTTATTTTAGTTCTGAGTAAAAAATATTTATTTTCCAAACCTAAAGCATTTAGAATACTTGTGGCTGAGACAATGCTATTTAAAAAAAAATTACGAAAAATTGCTTTTTAACTGAAAATATAATAATTTGTAATTATATGTGCATCATTCATCAGTTTCATACATTTAATAAAATTTTGTAATTAAAAAAAAATTGTAATAAAATTTTCAGTTGTAAATAAAATATACATAATTTGAAATAGAAATTCAAAATTGGTTAATTCCTGTTTATAAATTTATTGGTCCTATTCAGATTCAAAAGTTGTTTCCTACAGAAAAATTCGTACTGATGTTTTCAGTTATAATTACAAAAAATTCCAGATTTTTGGATAAAAGAATACAACTCAAAGCAAAATGCATGAAAGTTTCTGGACTAACAATGCAAAAATAATACAAAATATATCGGAAGCAAATTTTGAGGAAAACTACCTTATTTTAAAAATGAATAACACAAATAGTATAAGCGATATCAGTTTAATTTTTTAAGTTATAGAAAGACACTTAAAAATTTTTAATCATTAAGTTTTTTTATTACGGTTTAAAAATAATATCATTAAGGTGGCCTCCTTTCTGGTCAATGCATTGAGATAGTCGAGTTTTGAAGTTTTTTTCCCCTTTTACCAGCATATCAACGGGTATGTTGTCGATAGAAGCTTGAACATTGTTCATCAGTTGAGCCAGGGTCTTTGGACGTTAGAGATTTCAGATAGCCCCACAAAAAGAAATCACACGGGGCTAAATCAGGCGAGTGCGCTGGCCACTGACAATCACCTCGTAAGGAGATAAGGCATCCAGGAAAATCATGGTCCAATGATGCTTATTATGGACAATACACACCAAACAATCACACGTTCTGTGTGGAGGTGCTGCTCATGAAATTTTCGGGGATTCATGCCAGTCCTTTTGCTTAATGCATGCTGCAACCGGAAAGATGTAAATGACCCTCATCGCTAAAGAACACAAGGAAATCATGAGGCGTATTGTCAAGAACAGCGATGCATGCAAATGTTTTCGTGAAAGAACATCGCGTGGATTAAATTTTTGCACCACTGGCAATTTATGTGGATAAAAATGCAGTACGTTGAAAAGTACGACTCCACGGAAAACGCGCGCTCCTCTCTCGTCCACTGCATAATCGGTACTAAACCTGTATAACATAAAATGTAAGATACCGCTCTTTTCAATGAGCGCCACCCCACCCTTTTCGGAATAAATGTCGCTAGATGGCGCGCGTTTCAAATAAGGAAGTTTTTTTTCCGCACCCAAAACTAGAAAAAAATTAATTTGATGTTACTAACACTTGGTAACTTTCTTTACATAATTACCATGTGTAATATATTGAATGCAATTATGTACATTAAACTTTTATTTCAAGTTAATGAATTAAAAATTTAAATTGCACATTGTAATATTTTCCTTACCCATGCAGAATTTTCCAGATGGATCCAGATTATATCCTCTGGGACAAAGGCATTTGAAACTGCCAGGCATGTTCATACAAGTACCCGAAGGTGTACATAGATGAGGTTCATCTGTACACTCGTTGATATCTGCAACGATTATAAATTAGAAATATTTTCGATCTACAATAATACATTTTTTTCTATTTTGGAGTTAAGGGTTTACCTATACACTGGCCTCCAACTTGCGAGAAACCTTTCGGACATGTACACTGGTAACTGCCTATTGTGTTCACACATTGATTTTGACAAGTATGTTGACCTGTTTTGCATTCATCAACATCTAAATAAAAACAAGTTTATCACATATTACGAAATTATTGCCTCCACAGCATAAATTGAAGTCAAGTGCAAAAAAGAAAAAAAAAAAGTTTGCTAAAAGCACACATTAATTTGATTACCTTAAGATTTTTTGAACTTACAATGGCCAAACATTTATAAGTCCGCTTGTCTCTTATTCGTCTAGGTGGAACCTTAACACTACTAACTGATTATTTCATCTTATCTTTGATCCCAAGATTACCGTTATTGAGTAGGGAGAGTTTTGGCGCTCTTTTATGTTCTTAATGAATTGAACTCATATCAATTGATGGGAAGGCACTGAAATTAAATGCCACCAAGGAAAATCATAAAATACTTGACTCACCATGACTTGAAACATTATCGGCGCCAGAGATGGTGTAGACAATGTACTTATACTGGAAGGAAGAATTTAGGGACGGCAACATTTTAAAAATTTATGAAGCTACTAGGCGACCGGCAGAATTTAGGAGTCACAGAGAGTGCATCCGGGCAGCAAAAAGCCTAGCACCAGCCTGCAGTTGATATTCCAAAAATTTGGATCGATTTCATTAAAGGTATCAAAAAGTGTCAAATATCCGTCCTTCCCAACAACGCTAGTCTATAATGCGAAGACAAGATGAATCAATAGGCAAACAAAAATGGAAGAATTGGAGAAATTGCAAGTTTTCTCGCGGAGAAATACTAAAGAGAAGTAGCAACAGAGCTCTTGGAGGCTCATTCTGCGGATGATCCTACCGATGGTTAAATGATTAACGATAATCATATTCAGGAGCGTACTTTTGTAAAAATGTTTCCCATTTAATAAACTTCATTCTCGTTTCATCAAATATACATCGACAGAACAATATGAACTTACCTCTACAGGTAATACTATCAACTGCTAAAACATAGCCTTTGGGACAGGAGCATTTAAAACTACCCTCAGTATTTTCGCAAGTGAATTTGCAAGGTGGTGGAACTTGCTCACATTCGTTAACATCTGTAACAGAAAAGGCATTAATTTCACTTGAAGACTTTAAAGAATAAAGACGAAGAAATGATTTTAAGAAAATAATTTACGTACTTTATGATGTTATTTACTATTTATAATGTTATTTTACTTAAATAACATTATAACGTAATGTTATTTAAGTAAATTTATTTAATGTTATTAAACATTTTGTACTAATAACTTGAAGCAGCTTATTCGTCTTCTTATAGTTATGAATTCATAAGTACTTCAAATCAGATCTTTAGAAATTCATTAAGTAACTTAAAACGGTCCTTTGAAATTTTATTTAATTATTTTAAAATTTAATTTCAATGTGAAAAAATTTAAAAGAAATCAGAGAAACGGTTAAAAATGTCTGCTTATAACAAATAAACAAAAATATGTTAATCTCTCCCAAAAAAATTGTATTAAAAATATTTCTTTCTAGTAATAATTGAGTTATTGAGTAAAAGATTAGAAATAATTAATACATAGTTTATTTTAATCTTTTAGGTATTAATAGCAGAACCATCTGCCAAATTTGAAACTGCACATTGTAACCATAAACATGTAATCTAAATCATACTTCGACAAATGAAAACGTTATGCTTTTTCTTGCATTAGAATCTGATGTTCTCAGATTAAACAAATACAAAATCACAAATTACGCTTTTAACAGTTTAAAATATTACATTTAAAAGAAGTTTGTTGAATAATTTAACTACGCATTCATTAACAAACTCAGAAATTTAAATTGTTTTGCAGACATTCAAAAATCTGTTCCACTTTTAAGAAACAAGAATAATTCTTCAATGAAATTCTTGCACTTTGTGCAGAAGTATCAACGATGTATTTACTTAAGGAGAAATTTCATGAAAAAAATGAACTGCTTATCAGAATGTGAGTGAATTATACAACATTATTAAAATAATTATTATTCCATGTAAAATACTTTTTGTTACTGTGAATAATATTTATTGTCCCACAATATTCATAAAAGTGTCTAAATATTTCTTACCGATATGAAACCTTTATTTTTAAATCTGACTTCAAACACAAATTTTAGAAGCATATCGAGATGAATGTTATTACAAAAATGCAATATTTTAGCTTTCTTTTTACATAAATAAATCATACATTCTTTTTTACATCAGATGAATTTGATTTTTAAATTTTATATTTGATAGTAAACAATTTACAAAGCATTTGGTATAATGTCTTACCAAAGCATCTGGTGCCTGATTGGTCAGGCTTGTATCCTTTGTTGCAGATGCAGCGATATGAACCTAAAGTATTGATGCACCGGCCATTTTGACACAAATTGGACATTAAAGCACATTCATCGACATCTGAAATGGGAAATTATACTAAAGCGATGAAAATATAATCTGAATACATAGAAAACTTTTCATTCATATATAAAGCGATGCATAATATTAAAAAAATTTTATCACAGGACAAGATAAGTGGGCGGGATTCCAGAACTTTGCTTTTAGCGGTATAGTCATGTTGCGCTATTATGGTGTAAGAAGGTATCGTGAAGTGTTGATGATAGGAAGAAATAGATGTATAAGGCACTTCGGCTAAACTAATAGCAGTGAAAGTCCTATCAACACTGCTGCATTAAGGAAAGGTTGTAAACAGATACATATGCGTTTCCAAATTGCATTTTGAAAATACTTTAGAGAATATGAAAAAAATACATGCTAAAAGAGTTTTTGATATTTACATACTGGAGAGTGAATAACTATTAGTTCCATGAGATTTGCGTCGTTATATATGACATAATCAAATATATATAATAAATATGACATAATCAAATAATTATATATGACATAATCGTTATATATGACATAATCAAATATATGACATAATCAATACATAATGGATTCTTAGCTCATGCAGTCAAATTTCAAGGTATTATATGCACATCTGTATACGCATATGAACAATTTTGGGTTTTCGTTTTGGTATTATCCGTAGGATTTGACTGCAAGCTTTTTTTTTATTTACTTATTTCAAAAAATCTTCTCGTGCACCCCAAAGTATCACATGAGGCTTACAAAATGTAAGTAAAATAAAATAAATCAATTCCAAATGATAAGAATAAATCCAACACACATTATTTTAAAAAAGAAGAATAAAATCCAAAAGGCAAATACAGAAAAAAAAAAAAAAAAAACATTTACAGCATTTAAAGTAAGAGCCAACAAAATCATTAAAAGCAAGATAGACCGAAGGCAGAGAAACAAATTCATGACATTTCGGTGGCCAATTAATTGAAATTAATTTAATTCTACATTTTAATGAATTTCTTGCATGATTAAGCAAAGGGCAATCGAAAGGTAGGTGGAAGACACTTTGCTAGACCCCCGATGTCACAGTAGTACAAGCTGGAAGATGTTAGCTTAAAGCGTTCAAGATAAACATTAAACTTTCCATGCCCGGACAAAAACTGCGTAACGTAGAACTACGTAATAAGTCCTTATTTTTTAGTCTTTTAAAGACAGTTGAAAAGAAGTTTTTTGTAATATCATGCTTATCAGAAGTGACAATCATGATTTGATTGTTCATTGTTTTAGCTCTGAATATTTTTTTAAAGTAGATTCTGAAATATTTACATCAACATTATTGTTTTTTCTAGTTGCATTATTGGCAAGCCAATCGGCTCTCTCATTTCCATATATTCACCCCTCCCCGCGCACTCGCAAGACACTGAATATCTGAAGCATAATGTAAACATTGAGTTTATAAAATCTGAACACCCTTCTCTAATAAACGCTACTGATATAATTAGTGATTTTTACTTATGTATCTATTTGGTGAATTGATGAAGTATATTGTGGGCAGTGAATCTTGTTTTATGAGTGATATACAAAATGTTAATGTATATTACGTTTGGTACATTTCTTCATGTGGAATCGACATTATTTGATTTTTTTGTGTATGAATGAATATAGATATTTACAAATGTATTTAATCCCAGATTACAATTTTTTAAATATTGCATATTTCCATGTACCAATCGAGAATACTTGGCGATTATTTTTACTGGAGTTTGGGTGTCGGTTTATATACGACTTTAATACGATTTACAAATAATTTTATCACTATAAATGATATTGTAGGCTAAATAATTTTAAACATTTTATATTTACTTTATTTAACCGTATAGATTTCTTAACATCGGTATTCGAATCACATTCTTTTCTAGTAATTCCCTGTAATCTTTGCTTGAAGGTAAATGCCATCGTCTTCCATTTCATCACTGTTTTCGCTATCATCCCCCTCATAGGTAGCATCATGTTCAAATCCATTCATAACATTACACAAAATGACAATTTTTTAAACCTATACGCTGACCTTCTTTGTCTGGACAGCTTTTACCATACAATAGAAATGATTAATAGTACTTTAAAGCAGCGCGCCATTTAGACAGACAGGTATAGTTACAGTTGAAATGTAATAGATAACTCAATGTTTCCTAGAAGTAAATGGGTATAACCCTATTATACTTCCGTTTGTATTAATTTAGAATGTAAAAATAAATATTAGTTTACTGTCGGTGCCTTTGTACTTACAAACTTAGGAGTCATTTCCAGAATTTTGGTAGTACAAATTTTGTTACAAACACAATTTTTATTTTTGGTTTGCAGAATTTTATCATAGTATATAATTAGTCATATTAGATCTTTAGGATCAGGCTTATAATAGATCAAAGCTTTCTTAGTTCATAGTTCATCATTTGTAGTATATGTTTGTACATTAGTGATTCGTAATAGTAAAATTTATTTGCAGTTCGTTGTAGAGACATTAGGTAATTTTTGAAAAGGTAGAGAGATGAAAAATGAGCAACCGCCTTCGCTGGGAATCGAACCACGGACCTCTGGAATACCGGCCCAGAAAACTACACCACGAAGGCACGCTAGGAAAGCGGGAGAAATACCCTATATACTCCCCTTTTTAAAGGGCGACTTTTTTTAGGGGAACCAATCGCCAAATCCTTGGTGTGGAGAATCCTCATCCAACACCCTTTGAGTTCGAGCGCCACTGTAGAGACATTAGGTTAATTGGAAAAGCCGAAGAGATGAAAAATGAGCAATCGCCTTCGCTGGGAATCGAATCACGGACCTCTGGAATACCGGCTCAGGGGGCTACCACTACACCTCGAAGACACTCTAGGAAAGCGGGAGAAATACCTTATATACCCGTCTTTTAAAGGGCGACTGGGGTTTTTAGGGGACCCAATCGCAAAATCTTGGGTGAGGAGAATCATCATCCAACACCCTTTTAGTTCGACCGCCAATGTAGAGACATTAGGTAATTTTTGAAAAGGCGGAGAAACGCCTTCGCCGGGAATCGAACCACGGACCTCTGGAATACCGGCCCAGCGTGCTAACAACTACACCACGAAGGCACAATAGGAAGGCGAGAGAAATACCTTATATCGTAATAGGAGTATTAATAGTTAATCTGTGAGGTTATAATTATTGGAGTTATTGGGTAACTGAGCTGTATCAAATGTTTTCTCCTTTGGATGAAAGGTACATCATGCTATTTTCTATTTTCTCTTTGAAATGCTTATTCTTGATTGCAAATTTAAGAAAAGCATTTGCGTTTGAGGTAGTTAATTTAATATAAAATGATATAGTTAAGAGACTGATATTTATATAATGATTAAAATCTCCCCTATACCTCACATACGTATGGATTGGAAGTAGAGACGTTCCTTTATTTAAAGTATATGGGGAATGGGACATGTTCCGTGAGAAAGCAATTTATGTAGTGGTTAAACGTTGTGCATTGTTCGTTAACATGTGGAGCGATTTCATACCTGTGTCGTAATTTTGCCATTCATTTTCCCAAATATTTGTTTTTATCTTTCCAAGATGAAATTTTAGGTACGATTTCGGCCAAGGATGTTGTATTATTGGACTATTATTGTATGTTATGGCTGATTTTGCAGCTGTATCAGCTTCCTCGTTCCCCGTGATTCCAACTTGAGCCTTGATCCATGAGATTCTTGGAAATAGGCGAGGATGTTGTGAGGTACTTTCGGTAATTTGCTGGTTCAATTCAGATTTATGCTTAGTATTTTGGAGTGCTAGAATAGCTGACTGACTATCTGTAAAGATGTTATTTGCTGCAAGTTCTTAATTATTGAATAATCAATAGCTAATTTTATTACTAAGAGTTCAGAGTTCAAAATGCTATTTTCTTTGGCAAGACGCGCTTTTAATGTAATTTTTTGGTATAGATTCGGTAAGATAATACAAGCACATCCAACACCTGTTTCGATTTTAGAGCCGTCTGTATAGCTAATAGGATAAAAGAAGTTATGAGGGGATGGTTTTAGTGCACAAGAGATTCCGGGATTGGTAGCTGGGTGCTTGCTATAAGGATTTTCCAATTTTGTTGGATCAAATATTTCTTCTTGTATAGTGCATGGTCTTCTTAATTTTAATATTATGTCTTTAATATCCTCGCACTGTGCAGTAATATGGAGAGATTGAATTCCAGAAAGGACGGAGAGAGCTGCATTTGAAGTTGTTCGATAACATTTGGTGATGCGGAGGAGAAAGGGTCGTTGAATCGTTTGTAGTTGTCCTTCTTTTCTTTTTGTCATTGGTTGCGACCAGATTTCTGCACCGTCAATCAAAGAACAATAAACCGTAAAGAACAATCTTTTCAATAACTATGATAAAAAGTATTTTTTGGATGGGTGAGTTTAAACTCCAATTTAAACCTTGGACTTTTCTTAGATTATTTGCTATATTTTAGACCAGACAGACAATGTACACTCACTAAGTCTTTCTGCCCGCAAGGAGACACATCAAGCTTAGGTGCGAAGAAAAGGCATATAGAAAATAGACAATTCGGTTCAATTTTTAAAGGCCAGACTGTCCTAACTGTTGTGTGTCTTAAAATGCAATGAACAATGTGTTCAGAGTTAAAGAAATACAGGTGCCTGATCACCTGAAAATAAATATATTAGGAAATGAGATGCGTCGTTTCAGTACCTATGCAAATCTGAACATTTGTTTTTTATCAGAGAAAGAAAACAAAGCTAAAAAACTCTTGATAAGGAGTGTGGTACTTTGAAAAATCTCTCTGCTTGTACTAGATAAAAGCGCTGGCACAGTCAAGTATAAAAAAAGGGGGGGATGGGTTGGAGAATAGGAAATTGTATTACAGTTTATTCTATTTAGGAAGATAAGCTTATGCTAAGACAGGAAAGCAAAAAGCATGGAGTATGAAAGCGTGGAGTACAAGTTTGAAATTTAATTGCAAATTATATAGTTGGAATTATAGTGAAAGAATGTATTACGACGAGAATGGAGAGGGAATAGAAGATAGAAAGAGTAAAAGGAGAAAAATAGGGAAGCCGGAGAAAGAAAAAGGAAATATACTTACAAGGTTGAATTGAATACTGACAAGGAAACGTTAAATAGTTAGAAATTAGGATTATAATAAATTTATGACACAAAATTAGTATGAAAAGTAATTAATATATTACTTAGAGGAAATAAATCTATATTCAGGCTTATATTAAGAAACTGAGAGAGGGAAGTGAGTTTAAAAATCTGAAAGCTTTCAGACTTTATATTACGCACAAAGGGGCGTTTTTTTAACATTTTGTGTATTACCTTTATTTATTAAATATCATGTTCTTCGCATTTAAACCATAAAATTCAATTCAACAGCAATATCACAAAATATATAAAAGAGAATATCTTTAGAATTTCCGATACACAATCTCGCGCGATAAAATTTCTTTTTTCCGTACAGTGTTGCCATTGCTCACTTTGAAATCGTTGAGTTTCTTAATTAAAACACTCATTAATGCTTTACAAAATATGAAACAGATAATAAAACAAATTCCAAATTTTAAATTTGGGTTTCCAGATGCCCATATTCGGGTGGAGATGTACGTTATTCAAAATTTGATGGCTCACACAAACCGTCGTTTTATAACAATGCCGTCGAGGTACCGTCGACGTTTATGAGGTACCGCCGTTTCATCACACTGCGGGAAAAATGCATACATTTATGCAGATTCTTCATTATTTAATTTCTTTAAATATGATATAGGGCTATAATATTTGATGGCTACAACTTAAAAAGTGATTCGCCGTTTATAGTGAATCAACGAAAAATGCCAAAACGAAATTAATAGTCCTCCCGGGCTAAAAAAAAGCAGAGCGCCATTTAAGGAAAATATCATATGACTACTTAAAACGGTTACTTCAACTCATAAAGAAAGCAAATTTTACCACGCTGCTACCAAAGTGTCAAATGAAACAATAAAGCTCATTTTGGGCACCAGGGAAATGAGGAAGCGGACTTACTCGCATAGGAGGCCGCACAGAACATTGATGCTCAACAAACAGAGTTGCTGCTCCCCAAAAGCAGCATTAAAAGGACAACTTGGAAGGATGCTCTTATCCACTGGCAAGAAGACTGGGATTCCATTCCACAGGGCAGACGCACATACGAGTTCTTCCACAGGGTCAGTGCAGACAGGTTAATTTCAGACCCGCACATAACACGCTTCGTAACTAGACACGGGCCATTTCCCGTTACTTTTATGATAGGCACCTAGCAACTACCAACGTCTGTGTATATGGAGATGTGGGCAAGCCTGATCATTATCTGACATCATGCCCATTTACACGAGACTTCCACGACGCTCTGCCGACTACAAATACAGCCGCCTGCAAAAGATTTATGGTCAGGCAACCTTCAATACAGAGGAAAATATGACTAACTCTTATATAGATATTAATATCTTTATATCAGTTAATGCAGTGTCAATGCATAACTTTAATGCTCAACCTAATATAGGGAAATGCTCATTTTATCTTATGTATGTATTAACGTAATGTATGTATGCATGTACTATTATTGTATAATGTATAACAATGTATATATAGTTATAAGTTGTACAATTTGCACTGGTCTGTAGAGTTTAGAAAATTTTTATTATTGTATGTATTAATATATCGAGTGCACATATTAATGCACCTTTTATGTAACATATGTGTTAATGTAATGTATGTATGCATGTATTATTAATATATATAGTTATAAGCTGCATAATGTGCATTGGTACAGCTTTGCAATATGTCTCTAGAGTTTAGCAAATTTTATTATAGTATGTATTAATATATCGAGTGCACAATTAATGTATAATGTATTATGTATAATGCATTTGATGTATCGAATGCCCCTTTCATGTTATGTATGTACTATCAATGTAATGGACGTGTGTGGTTGTTATTAATGTATAATGTATATAGCTATATATTGCATAATGCGCACTAGTATCGCTCTCCAAAATATCTGTAAAGTTTAGGTACTTTTATTATTGTATGTTTTAATATATCGATTGCACTGTTAATGTTTAGTGTATTAATATATCGAATGCACCTTTTTATGTTATCTGTGTATTATTGTATTGTATGTATGCATGTAATATTAATGTATAATATATATAGCTATAGGTTATACGATGCGCATTGATTAGGTTAGGTTAGGTTATTTAATTAAGGCAAAGTCTCGAGGGCTATCTGCCTAAGGGGAGGGATGCCTTCGTGGAGGACGTTCTAACGGAAACTGGCTCGTATACACGTTACAAATGTGGAAAACCACGAAAACACCCATGCAGCCAGACCGTTCGCGGGATTCGAACCTCGGACCGAACTACCAGTGTTCAGCGACTTTACCGCTCGGCCGCTGGTGGGCTCCAATGCGCATTGATACCTCTCTGCAATGTCTGTAAAGTTCAGAAAATTTTATTATTGTGCGTATTAATTTATCGTCCCTGCGTCGAATATTAGAATAGTGCACTCTTAATGTATTATGTAATACGTTATATTACTACTGTGGTAATTCAACATAGTAACAGCACATTTTGATGTAAGTATCTTTATATTGTATAATAAGCACTGGTATTGTAGTAATCCGAAATACGCCTGTTTTCCACCATCTGCCCCTCTTTGTAGTGTTCTTTTTCTGGACAGTTGCGGGATTCGGATGATACCCGAATAGTCAGTGAAAGCCCGGGTGTCCGGACCCTGTTCTCACCTGTCACCACCTGTCAAATGAAACGCATGCCCAAAAGAGAACTGATAAACTATTGAAAATAAAAGTATTCTCTCTTTCTACAGTTCTCTCAGCCCTACCATCCAAATGATGACGTGATGTCTTTGTCGATGATATCGTCTCATCCTTCTTTTTGAAATAGAAGGCGGAAGTGAAGTGGACTTGATAGCTCATCTGATAGGCCTAGCTAAGTTAGATGATTAATTCTTCACATTTTTGGTGATATATGTAATAATTTATCGGTGTGTTGCGAGAGTTTAGTAGAACCATTTACCAACATTCGAGGTTGGAGTGGCGCGGAATAGATAACTGAAACTCTTTTGAAGAATCACAAAATCACTTGCCAATCCGAAGATTTCTTTATCACTTGTCAATTCGTATTAACATATTTTCTTGCATAATATATCTCATTACATGGCATAGCAAAATAGGGGCAATCTGCATCCCACAATTTTAAACTACGTAGCTGCATTTTCTAAACTATGAAGAAATATTTAAGCGGGGAGTCGTGATTTAGCAGGACAGTACAAGCAGCAAAAAGAGGATGCGCACAAAGCAGTTGAAGTATTTATACTCGGAAATTCTTTGTTTGAGTTCTAAATTATGACTAGATAATAAATCGTAAATTTAAAGGTCTGTTGCCATTTAAGTGTCATTCATGTTTTACATTATATATATATATAGCTAACTTGTTGAACGATTTTAAATTCAATTTATACGTGAGTTTTCAGTCTGGATTGAACTTTTCCAACAAAATCTTGTCTCTCAATTTATACACAAGTTGGCTAGTATTCAAAAATTTACAGGACAAAAGTTTTGCTATAATTTTAATTATTCAGAGTAAAATTAAGATGAAAATGCACACTAATGCAATACCGCTTTGCTACATATCGGTTAGTTAAATGAATATTTCATTTAATAAGCAGTATAAGTTTCTGCATTTTTTTGAACTAAGGACTCAATTTGATTTAATAAATTTAATGGTCCTAAACTATGGTAAATATATTTGCATAAATAATCAGTGGTAGCAAAACGTAAAATGATGTAAAAATGTAAAGACGAGGCAATAAGCATCTCTATGTCTCAGTTGTATACCTGATATAATTACTTTATATCATGTATATTTTCATGTAGGGAATAAAACATGGAAGGATTTTATGTTGTAGACAATATATTATAAGAACTTGAATTCAGAAAGCTAGAACACATTCCAAGAATTTTATAGTAAAATCAGTGCTATTTTGTTGATTCTTTATTAATATTTCGGATAAGAAAAGAAATAATAAATCGCATTAAAAAATTTAGGAACGCACTATAATTCTAAACAAAATTAGAAATCAAATGTTGTATATTTTTACCTTTTCCCTCTTTGTCATATCCAATACCATGAGGACACAGATCATTGTATTCTTCTGTAAATGAAAAAAAGAATACATTTAACATTTTTCATACATTTATGTACGTTGACAAATAAATATGAAGAAAATTAGGAATTTATTTCAGCCAGAATTACATTACTAAGCAAACTACTTTAAAATTCTTAGTATTTCTCTTTGTACAGTTCTATTTATTAAAACACGCCACTATAAGTGATTTAGCAATCGAGTATTTACATAGCATATTTTATAATAAACAAAAAATCGAGCATTTACATAGCATCGTTTACAATAAACTTAAAATTTTTCCTCACTGCAATCATTAAATTACACGAAAAAAAAAAAAAGAAATTCAATCTGCTATAATGCATGTAAAAAGTAAATACTCGTTGGTCGCCTATATGTATGGCCGTTTTTAGTATGTGTAATTGTAACTCAAAATTACACCATGTACCTTTGTAATACGTATATCATTTATATATTTAATACGAATATGAGTTACGTAAAATAATTTTTGAAAACATTCCGAAAATTTTTGTTTGTCTCTTGGTCTTCATATTTTTTTTTCTCCAGAAATTAAATTTTTGATCGTGGATAATTTTGAAGTCTATGGAACCAAGTCTTGTAAACCAAGACTCCTTTTAAGTTGTCTAAGGAACTTAACATGGTACTTTGAGATTGAGTTCTACATAAAAATAGACATTGACTCTTAGAAGCCTCCTGTTAAATGTGTCTGTTTTATAGTTTAGCTATGTTATTCACATGCAGGTTTAGGTTTCACTCACTTTTGAAATTCTTAAAAAGCATTTCAGATGGATTTTAATTGAGCAGTTAACATACATGTTACGAAAAAACATTACTATTATTATTTCATTATTAAATAAAACGTTAGCTATTACTGAATTAACATTCATAAGTAATACACAAGCAACAGACTACTTACTACTTTCCCTAGGAGGACAGAGTTCGCACCGAGGACCCCACGCTGATCCCATTCCACAACAACAATCCACTTTGGTCATCCCTCTCACACCCTGAGCCTGTGAAGAACAGCTTGGCAAGCTGAAACAAGATCCTGATCTCACATCTGGAATACGACAGAAAGAGTTTTATGAATGCAGGAACTGTTCGATAATGAACATTGTTTCTCTAATACGCAAACATACACATGTATCATTTTCAGCAGCTTAATGCATGAAAATACTTGGCATGACTATTTTATTAAAATTTTGTTTGTAATTATGTTAATATATACTACTTGCATATTGTATTTGTTATTATATATATATATATATATATATATATATATATATAAAGAAAGAAATTTAGAACCATTTTTTCACAAAGACCCAAAACTGAAATTCTAATAAATAAATTAAAAAAAATTCTATAAATATAGAATTAGAATTTTTTAAAAATTAAAAGAAAAATTAACCATTACAAGAAAAACTAAAAAAGAACGTAAAAGAAGAAGAAGCCAATTAACTCCGATGTAACGTCGTCAGGAGGAGGATACATCGACTTCAATTTCAATTCCTCTTCCATCAAAAAAATGCTTGCTTTTCTGTACCCAGAATGAGCTGGTGAACCATTCCAATGTATTTTTTAATCTTAACAATTCACCCCAAAACTCTAAATTTAACAAAGATTTTGGAATAGTTCATCAAAATGAATTCATCTTTTAGGTTCTTTTTTGGTTTTTTTTGTGATGTTTAGTTAAATTTTTCTTTTATTTTTTTAAAAATTCTAATTTTACATTAATAGGATTTTTTGAAATTTATTTATTTATTTGAATTTTAATTTTTGGTCTTTATGAAAAACTGGTTCTAAATTTCTTTCTATACATATTTACTGATCAATTTTCAGCGGCATAATGCGCGAAAATTCTTGGAATGATGATAAATTTTTCATTTCAAAAATGTTTTCGTGTTTCTGTAATATTATATATAAATATACATATATTTATATTGCATATAAGCGTTTTAAAAGTAAGTTATTAGCAACATGCGTTATGGTTCGAAGAGCAAGCCTTCGAGAACATGATACTTTTTAGCGATATAAGCATTCATGTTTTATTTGAAAAGTGATACACCACAAAATTGGGGTAAGCTATCGCTTATAAGCGATATGCATCCTCGCCTGGAAAGAAAACATTCGACAACATGATAATTTTAGTGGACTATCCCATATAGTTACTTGCGTGATGTTAGAAGAAGCTTTCCCAAGAAACAAGTTTTCCTTAGCATTGGTTTAAACTATGTTCCTAGTGGAAATCGTCATGTTGAAAGCTATATCCCGACTACGCACGCGCGACATTTTGAGAAGCTGGCGAAAATGTCTCGCTTACAGATCTATCTCGCGTACGTTTTTTGCGAGAAAGATGGCGTAAATGAACCAATCAAGTATCCTAAAAGCGAAGATTCCTAAAAATGTTTCTTTGAAGACACAGTCACGGAGAGCTTGCAGGTCTGATAATGGTTTTATAAGTATCCATTCATTATAAACTAAATTGTACACCGCAAAAGTGAGGTTAAGTTACGGATTATAATATATGTTATCATCTGTAAAGCAAAGATTCGATAACATGATTTTTTTGAGCGTGTTAAGCATCTATGCATTATACAAAATAAGTTATAAGAATTACTGATAGTATTAAAATATTTTCAGAAATTAAAAAGATTACTAATTATAAGAAATTTTTAAGACCGACTTTTTATTTGAAAAGTGACACAGCGCAACAATGATTCAGCAGAAAAATTATAATCGACAGTAATCTGGGGCTAAATAAGAACTTTTATGAATGAAGTACAAAATGAAGTGCTCTGCAAAAGGCATTATTAGTTATAATTTTTTTGATTAGCCGTTTTCATTTGTCGAGTGTTCCTCTTCGACATTAAAAGATCCGATTAGGATAATACTTTGAAAGAAGATACGGCAGTTATGTCCTTTTTTTCATAAGCTGTTACCTAATCCTTAGAATCTACGAACGTGTCTAATGAAAATACTTGACACAGTGACTATGGTTAAAATGGATTATAATCTCTCATTAAAAAAGACAATACATTGTTATTAAAAGTGTTCTGTGATAAACGTTCACAGACGTTTCATAAGAATTGTTGCGTCCTTATGAAACAAACGTCTGCGAACATTTAATTCATTGTTATTGTTATACATACATGTTAACAATAAGTAACTTACAGTTTTCCTTATTAAATGATCCTTATTATTGCTAATTATATCTAACTTATCCTTATTGTTATATCCTTACATACTTTGTATTATTGTTTTTATTCATAAGGATTGACATCATGTTTCATAAGAAATGCTATCACAATCCTTATGAAATATCAAAACATATATAAAAATGTCATTATTGATATATAGCAACCAAAGATTTTTTGAACGGCACAGCTTTGAATAACATGCAAAACATTTCATACACCTCTCTTTTTCCTTAAATAATTTAGAGATGTTTTCTGTTGGCATGAGCAGCGGCAGCTAGACGGTGTTGTATACATTAAAATGGGTCTAATTATCAAAAGACAAAGAAAACCTTTGTTTGAATATTCAGTTTGAATTTTTTTCCGGAGAAAGACATAAACTGACATCAAAATTTTACAGATTTAAGAAAAAAAGACGATGAATGAAGAAAATATGGAACTATTTTTTGGGGGGTGGAAGAACATTTGGTTGCTTTGAAATGAATGTTTTCTCCATATAAGTAATTTAAAATTTCTAGTATTAAAAGTTTAAAATTTATTTTTGATACTATTTTATCACTGGAGAATTTTTAGTTTACAAAATCATTTTATATTTAGAACTAGCAGAAAGTATTGTAATTAAATCAGTCTAATGTTTAATATGAGATTTTGAGTCTATTAGGACATCTATACACATCAAAGATTATTAGTGAGAAATTTATACAAACAACAAAATGTTTCTGATAATATTTTACAAGTTAAAATTTACAGTCCCTATTAAAGCTTATAAACACGCGATAAAGTATTGCACATGGAAAAAACACGCGTAGAAAATAAGAACATTTTCAATTTTTATTTAAAAAAGAAAGCAAAGTAGCTTACCGATACATTCCTTTTGAGTACGAGAAGGTTCAAAACCAGGATAACATTCACACCGATAAGAGCCTCTTGTGTTAATGCAACGTCCATTAGCGCATACACCGGGAATTGTTCGACATTCATCAATATCTAATTCAAGCCGAAATAAAAAAATACTATTAATCACAAAATTCCGTAACTATGAAATATGCAGCTATAAAAGTAGACATTTTTTTCCTCATATATGATTTGGTGAAAAGTTATTTCCTACTAAAAACTGGAAGTAACACATTTTATGGTACTTGAGTGCAATAAGCAAAATGTAGTGAGGTCCTTAGAAAAATTTAATTGAAGACTTTTGAAGAGTTGATTCATTTCTTCTTAGAAATACTATTAGGGATTTTGCGTTTAGTTAGCTATTTTTTGTAGAATTGTAATTAAAATTGTATTATTTCCCCGCGTAATGCAGTGCGTGACGAGTTTTAAGAGAAAGGTACGCCGAAGAAGTAAAAATACAGGAGCACGCTCATTTAATAAATATAGTATATCTTATAATTTATATTTATCTTGAAATAATGCAATTGTGCGTTAGCTTTAACTGTACTCTTTTGCTTTCCAGAAACCTCCAGAAAATACCAGAATGTTCTCGTGCATATTTAAAAAGCCTAAAAAAAACCAAAGAAAAAATCTCAGTTCAGTTGTTTACGAAGGTTTTTGTTGTTGATTGTAGCGAATTCGCGGTGAAATCGGATTAGCTTTCTCTGCGCTTGGATGGCGTTTTATTTAACGCTTTAGTACTTTAAAATATAACTACCGGATTGTTAAAATATAACTAGTGGAAACATGCTACTGGTGCTTGGATTGCGTTTTATTTAACGTTTTAGTACTCTAAAATATAACTACTGTGTGATATTGAACGAATATCTGTAAAGAAACATTTCAGCATATTCTTAAGAATAAATTTTATTGACGTTTTATCGAACTTGCGCATTCAATTTATTACGAACCCGTACGCATGCAACAATACAATGAATGCAAAGCAGTGCCCGTTCATATTACAACATGAGCTTTAGATTATTTTGCAGACTTGCAACAATTGCAGTGATGTCAGTTTTAAGCAAGGTGATATCCTCCTTTACTATGGAATCATTGTCTGTGAGCGATAGGGGCAGTGATGCTTAGCATTGTTCATATAAATAGTTTGTTCAAAGCTCTGATTTTATGGCATAAAACCTCTCCTGTGAATGAAGGAAGAGGTTTACTGCATAAAACGTCAAACGCTGGATCAAGTGAAAAAACATCATTATGGTATTAAACAGTTTTCTGTGCAACACATCATGGAGTTCGCGTTGAATTCTGTATTCTCAAATGTTTACAGAAATTAGTTCCTACAAACTCTAACATGTACTGGTTGCCAACATATTGGTTGCCTTTGCTGAATTAACACTGGTGACAAAGTTTACTATTCTGTACTCTGAATTAAAGTTGCTCTTCTCTAATCGGCCAGTAATTAATAAAGTTATCGTAATTTTGAACAGGGATTTATTTTACGGTTTTCCTATATATTTAGTAAAACTCGATCTTAATACAAGGAATCTTCACGTATATCTATCAAGATTTTGATGTCAATAAAAGAAATTTAGAAAATAATGAAAATTTTAATAATATTTTAAAAAGGTACATTTTTAGTCATAAAATTCTGCAGCCTAAACATAGGCAGAACAGAAATCAGTTATAGTCAAATAATTGTTTTCCTCTCATCTCCATCCAGCGATACTTCGGTATCCTTAAATGTGATTCAGTTGCTATAAAATTTTCAAAAATATTGTATTATTAATAGAAAGATATTTAGAAATCTATGTAAATTAATTTATTATAAGCTTTAATCGTGCTACAAATGCAAGCAGCTGAAACTTACGTTGCAGTAATTCGAGTGTTCATAATTTAAAAGCACTTGAAAATTTGTTAATTTTCTTTGATATGTAAAACTGTTGTCTAATTCCAAATTAAAAAGGATGTAAGTATTTGAGATAAAGTAATCTTTTTTAATATGTCACACAATAAATTACTAATGGTAGGCGAATGAAAAGGATATAAATAAGAACATGTATAAATAAAAAAAAATTAAAAAGAAAATAGAAAACTGACCTGCACAATCATCAGCAATGCCCACTTGTTCATAACCATCAGGACATATGCACATGAAAGTTCCAATAAGATTTTTGCAGGCAAATCGACAATTATTTGCTGTTGTCTGGCATTCGTCCAAATCTTTGAAAGTCATCAACATTAGATAAGAAAAGAAAATTATTTTAGTTGAGGTTGCCCATCCACAGAAGTAGAAACAATATAATAGATAATTGAGAAAAGCAAACCCCAAGACAAAAGTTAGAAGTAAAGATATAAATATTTTTCAGAGATTGATTCACCTTCGCAATGTCTTCCATCAGCGGCTAAGGTAAATCCATACGGGCAAATACATCGGAAACTACCATGAGTATTTTGACATCTGAAAGCGCATAAGGAACCCATCTGATCACATTCATTAACATCTGAAATATAGGAAAACCACTTATTTGAAAATTAAAAATCATACACAATTTTTTTTTAAGCTTAACCACGTAACTATAAAGTAAAATATAATTTTTTTTTTATATTGCATTGGTGCCAGGATTAAAAATTAAATTGTGTCATTGCTAAGAACGGCTAGTTGGTAGGTATAGATTTTGGCACACAATCTAAAAAGTTATTTGCGCCAGACATGTATCAAATATTTCCAAACACAAGTTTAATACCAGACTTTAAACGAAACACATTGAGGTGAAATGTATATAAAAATAAGAAGATTATAGATGTGAATATGAGGTACATACGTACAGTGTTAAAATGCAAAAGAATATTCTAAGACATGATTCTAAATAGTAAAAACCTAACTCTTGCAGGTAAAGAAACAAATTAGTATTGACCTCTTTTCCGATTATTTGGTCAAGAAGTAAGTCACAATTATTAAAATGCTTCATAAGAAGTCTGCTAAGATAAGAACACTGAGTTAAAAAGTGACACACTGATAAGAAAACATTACAATGGCAACACATAGGTTCACTTTCACCTTTTAAAAGACGATTATGGGTAACGCTACAGTGACCAATTCTAAGGCGAGTTAAAATCACATCCTCCCTCCGGTTTCTAGCAGCCTCCCAACACTCGACTTTATTCTTGATGCTTCGTAACTGGTTACTTACTTGAAGGTCCAAAGTTGCTGCCATTTATTTAAGATCATGTTCTTGATGGTCATGTCGGCATCTCTGACTGGAAGAAACCTAGCAGATAAATTCCACAGCAGATTTTGCAGTAACGTCTGCCAATTCGTTCCCCTTAATACCTATATATACCTATATATGGCCAGGGACCCAACGGTAAAGAATCCGATATCCATAATCAGATAAATGCAAATGCAGTCTTAAAATTTCAACAGTTAGAGAATTCCGGGATCAGAAAATGCCTGTAAAGCTTTAAGTGTACTATACGAGTCAGAGTAAATGATAAACTTTTTCCGATTTTGCTTTGATATATATAAAGGGGCACAGTAGACAGCAGTCAGCTCTGAAGTAAACACCGAGCAGGCCTCATGCAGCTGCAAGACTTCTTATAGTTTCCCATTACAAAAGATGCTCCAACATGAGTTGCTGCTTTTGAGCCATCAGTAAATATGGGACTGTAACCACTGTACCTATGTCTATGTTCAAGAAAAAGCCGTTTGTAGATGATGTCACTCTTATTACGTTTATTAAAATGATGGAAAATATCAAGCAGCTGGATTTGTGCATTTTCCCAACGTACGATATCAAAATACTTCACTGTCTGAGCATTCAAGTTAGTTAAAAAATATTCTTCAAGTAGTGGCCGAACACTTAATAGGAAAGGAGGCACCCAAGATGGTCGTGCTTCAAACAAGCGAACGAGCAAGTTATTGTTCAAAGTGGTGTTCCCAGGATGTCCTGGTTGGGAAAGAACTTTAAAATAAAGTTGAAAACACAACTCTTCACACCTTAAATGGAGATGGTTCAAATGAGTCAACATACAAACTCACACAGGAGACGTCCTAAATGCTCCAGAACATATCCGAAGAGCCTGGTGAGGAATAGAATGTAGTTTTGATAATACAGAAGGTTCTGCCGAGCCATAAACCACTGAATCATAATCTAATTTAGAGCGAATGAGCGATAAATACGCAGTAGCGATTCAAGATCTGCACCCCAAGAGGTGTTCGCCAAGACTTTGAGAAGATTAAGACATTTTTCTCAAATACAGGACATGTGGCACAAAAGACAGCTTTCGGTCAAAAACCACTCCTAAAAATTTCACTTCAGATGCCACTGGTACTGGTGAGCCTTCAAGGTAAAGCTCAGGCTCAGGATGGCGATTTAGTTTTCTACATGCAAGGATTATGTTAATTTTATTAACACTTAAATTTTGAGTTAAAATCCTTTCCTGTCAAATTCTTAACTTCAACTTACTATTTCCAGCTTGAAAGTAGTTTTAGAATCACTGTGAATACATAATGAGGAAGAGCGGCATTTAAACGCGAAGTTCTACTTTCTGAGTTAGACAGCACCAGAGTTTCTGATTTGCGCACGTCTGCCTTTTTGGCTACTCTCTCGCAAAGCTGTTATTACGCTCGGCCGTACAGACCCTTGATAGCTTCGCAGTCAGTTAGCATTAAGGGGCCAACTCGGTTAGAATCTTGATAGCTTCGGCTATATCTCTTTAGTTTAGATTAGTTTTAGTTTAATTCTTAGCCTCTTAAGTTCAAGCCCAAGTGTCGGCTTTTGTTGTACACTCCAAGACGGAGTTCTGTTAAATCTTATTTGAATAATAAAGGGTTAGTTAATAAACTTAAACGATTATTCGCTTATAAGTTCCTAAGATTCTTCACGTTCAATTGTAAATTAGCACTTACAAAGTGAGGAACACTACAGTGGCGCCCGAACTCAAAGGTATATGATGATTTCTCCCCCACCCAGGATTCGGCGATTGGGTCCCATGAACACCCCAGTCGCCATATAAAAGTATGGAGTATATAAGGTATTTCTCTTATATACTCCTAGCGTGTCTTCGGGATGTAGTGGTTCTGCACGCTGGGCCGGTATTTCAGAGGTCCGTGGTTCGGTTCCCGGCGAAGGCGTTTGCTCATTTTTCATCTTTCTTGCTTCCAAAAAATCCTAAAGTCTCTACATACAGAAGTGCATACAAACAGTCTTCTGTTTCGAAAAACTAATTACATGTTTCTTAGACAATGTCTGGATCCTGTTTAGAGCTATTTGCATTTGTCTCTCCACATTAATATCTCATATCTGCACCCTGATAACTGATTTGCAAGTGATCAGCATACAATGAACCTGAAATTGCAGGTGGAAGTTCCTTTAAAACAGAATTTATTTTCAAGCTGAACAAAGTAACGTTTAAAACGCACCCTTGAGGCACACCCTCTTCCTGTTCGAAATTGTCTGACAAAACAGAGCCAATCTTTATTTGAAAGGTCCTAGACCTCAAAAAATTTTGAATGAATATTGGTAAGTTGCCGCGCAAGCCACTGGTATCAACATCCGTAAAATACCGTACCAACATGTCTTGTCGTAAGCCTTCTCAATGTCAAAGAAAACTGATACGAGGTGGTTTCTCTTGACGAAGGCTTTACGGATGCAAGATTCCGGAAGAAACATATTATCAGTTGTCATTCTACTTTCACAGGCACCACTTTGATATGGGGAAAATTTGTTGTTTCTTTCCAAGTAATAGAATAGTTGACGGTTTACCATTTTTTCCAGTACTTTGCACATGCAACTCGTAAGAGCGATGGGCCGATAGTTAGAAGGATTCTTCGGGTCTTTCCTAGGTTTAGCTATGGGAATGACTAAAGCTTTCTTCCATGCGCTGGGAAAGGTATGCTCCATCCACACTCGATTGTAAAGAGTGAGAAGGGAAGCCAAGGACTTACAGGAGAGACGTAAGTACGTAAGGACTTACAGGGCAGTGTAAGTATCCAGCCTTAATACTTTTATCAGGCAACTTGATGCTTTGTATGAATCAACTGACCTTTTCTGCGCATTTTGATTCGCCTGGCAGCACACACATTCTGGTTAGACATCTTAGTGACTATTTCCTCTTCTGAAACCAAAAGTATGTAGATCTCTGAGATAACACCTCGAGAAAAATTGAGTGTTTTATGAGCTGACACATTAATATCGATTTGCCCAAGTTTCTTCAATCCAAGAAGTGTTACAGATTGAGCAGAAGAAACAGTTTGAACTAGAAGATCTACAGAGCGCAGCCGTTTGATATTCTTTGGCTCTCCGATGCAAGATTGAGCATATTTTTGAATTAAAAATGGAGACAGCTTTTGGAGATCGCCTATAGAGTTGTTAATGTCCAGAAACTTGGTAGACTTGCTGAATTTACATCAAGACTGGCATTTTTATTTGTTTTGACTTTTTTAAAGGCATAATTGTGTTCATTTAAAGCATGTAAATTTGTTTGAGCCATAATTGAAAGAAATAAAAATTTGGGTCCGACCGCCCCACCCACCACGGAAGCCCATCGAGGGAACACAGATTCCTGTGTTAGGGCTAGCCAGACCTATACGCAAACTGAAGCCCCACAGTCGGTTTTCCTCGAAAGTAGGTACTCCCGAGAGCTTATCCCCAAAGGGCAAGTGACCTTATTATCCTGACACAAGGACTAGTGACCAGCCGACTGATACACGTGAGAAAGATAAGGTGCCACCCGTTTAGCTGAAGCAGAGGCCAAAGCAGTGTGTTGGGGACAGTACCTCGCCCTTTAATTAGCAGAACCCACCTTTTCAGCGGCACGGGTCTTCACGCACGGCAAACACGTGGGCTGTTTTCTCGCCACTCGAAAACTAGAGACAAGGGCTGTTCCACTCTCTCATGACGAACCCCAACCTCCGAGGAGGAAAACCACAAGGAAGAATGGAAGGAAAAAAGCTTCAGCTCAGAAGAGAGGAGACGATAAAGAGGAAAGATCACTGGGGCACCAGGATCGTGATACCCGTCTCACCAAGAAGATGATTCCCTGAAGGGCTAGGGTACCTCGGGATTGCCACACCCGTACTCACAAAAGTAAGCCGCTGAGGGGTGCTATGAACGAATGGAGTTTTATATCAAAATTAGCGACGATCCATTTCATTCAATTGAAGTAATCCTTTGTACACATTGCATTTTCTCGCTATGATTTCGACTGTCCCTTAATAATTTGCTAAAGTCCTAATACAGTGTTTGTATAGCCCCGTACGATTAATAAAAACTTTATCAGCAACCATTGTCAGCAACAATGACGTTATTTTTTAATCAAAAAACTGTCTAAGAGATACTTAAATGAAATGAAAGTAAAGATTTTTAAATAGCATTTCTTCTGTCAATACTCCGATACGATGTATTTTGGGAGCTCCGGAATTTATGATTAGTTACTTATAATTAAAAATGTTGTGATAACTAAAAAATAAGCATTTTACTGAAGCCGTATAACTCAAAAAATTTTGTATGCTTTTGGTTTATATTTTCCATGCTTAGTCCACAGAAAGATAAAAAAAATACTAAAGGGACAAAAGTATCTCTGTCACTGAAATAAAATTATACTCTCTAATCAACATAACAACAAAGTACATGAAGTTCCCGTTCCTCAAATGTCAGTGATTATGTGATCTCTTTAGGAGTAGTGATTCAGTGACGCTCAATTGCGACGTGATGGATTATAAAATGCATATAATTAATTAATTAATATAGTTTTAAAAGAGAGTGGCGGGTTGGTTCTATAGTCAGTAAATAATTCAATATATTTTAAAAACTGATCGATGTTTCAAAAGAAAGGAAAAAAAAAAAAAAAAAAAAGAACGGCGAATTTGGTTAGAGATTTGAGAATGCACTTCATTAAAAAATTATTTTTCGATTTATATGATGGTACAAAGATTGAAATCATGCACAGATTATCTACTAAAGCAACTGATAAATAATATGGAACAAGAATTGGCAACGCACAAGCAAATCTGCAAGATTACAATTTTGAGGATAAAACAGAATCTACTTCAAAATTGAGCGAGTGGAAAAGAAACATTTGCCTCCAAGAGAACAACAAATAGAAATTTTAAAACAGAGGTTTTCAATCGGGGGGGGGGGCGGCGGAATTCAGCCCTGGTGAAAATTTCATGGGAGAGGGAAATCCGTCAGCATTTTTATTTAGCTGTTAAGTATTTAGTTTTAATTCATGAATATAATAAACTACTTCTATTCAAGTTTTGGTAGCTATGAAAATTTCCATTTCTGTTGTTTAATTTATAAAACACATTAAAAATAAAAGTATATAAATATTTTTCGAGTTTTAGAAAAGGAGGAATGATTTTCAAGCGACGGCGAAACGGGTGCGTGGGAGGGGGGCAAAACAGGTTGAGAACCACTGCTTTAGAATGTTCATACTAAATGAAGCCCTTCTTTCTTCGTCTTGCCATTTCTTTTCTTAGTTAAAAAATGTCTACATCGAATTTTGATATAATCTTTACGAAATACTGCATTGTCATCGTAAATACATACAGGGTGTCTCAAAAGGTTGTTGCCAAACTTAACATGTTGGTCTGTCATACCATGACAAACAAGAATTACATAGGAACTTGTGTTCGAAAATGTGAACGGCGACCGCTAGAGGGCAATGTTCGCAAGCGTAGAAGGGAAAGAAAAGGAAGGATGTCGAAAGAGGTGTTAATAAGACTTTTTGTAAAGAACAACACAGTTAAATCATAAAAGTTGTTCAAAATTCCTTCCATGGACCACAATGCATGTTTCACGCCGTCGACGCATGGATTCACGAACTCGATCAAAATAGGCAGGTGTGTCACGAACACGTATCGCCCAACCCACGATTCTGCCGACGAGATCCATACCAGATGTTTCGATCGTCTCGTACACTATGGAGTTCATCTATCCCCACGGGTAAAAATTCAAGGGAGCCAGGTCGGGGGATTGCGGTGGCCATGCGACTGGTCTACCTCTGCCAATCCAACGATCAGGATATGACCTATCGAGATATTCCCGTTCAGTGCCGCTAAAATGTGCAGGAGCTCTATCATGCTGAAACCAGATGTTTCGGCGTGTAGCTGCTGGAACGTCAAGCCTGAAATCTGGCAACACTCTTTCCATAAAATGTCACACAAGATATCCATAAAGAACTATGTTAATAAACCGATTAATCCTTCTCCTGCAACGTCCTCGCCTCAAATGTTAGCATTTCCCACTCTGCCATAAGCTTGCGAACCTCTAGCAGTGGGTGGCCGCATTTTCGGACGCAAGTTCCCATGTAAATCTTGTTTGTCATGATATGACTGGCCATCATATTACGTTGGGCAACGACCTTTTGAACACCCTGTATATATCTAAATTTTAAAGCAATCGGTTCGGTATATTGGGGGTGAAAAACTGATTTTCAAGCTTTAACTCAACAAATAAAATTTTGGACTGTTTGAAATTGGGTTATACTAAGCTACTTTAAAAAGGCCTTTCGAGGCCAATGCCAGCCCTCGGCTTGGGATCATAAATTGTATCGTCATCGTACAGCATTCATTTTCTCCACGTCAATTGGGACTTTGTTTCAATTCATTCATATGCGTGCTTTTCGTAAAGCTAAACAGAAATGAAGCTCAGAAAAAAAATTAAGCCACTCGACCTTTTTTTCCGTAGCAGTTGTTCCCATGGTTACGAATCAAACAGGGACGCAGAAAATAACCTGAAATTCCTATTTTAAGGTAACAGACTACAGTTGAAGAACTAAAATTATACAACAAATAATTATTGGTTCGAAATATTTCTCCTTGGTTTTCAATAAATAGAACGCGATTAATAAGTTCAGATATCTGAATTAGAAATAATTTTTAAAAAGGTGTTTGCTTTTCGTGGTTAATTTTTATTCTCTAAAAACTTTAATATCGATGGCAGCCCATTCTTCTTCTTTGATCTTTTCTCTTCAAACATTTCTTTGTAGCAATTGTTTATCATTCAGCGAACAGTAAGGCTACGTACAACATTGGGATCATTTTCCGTAATATGCTTAGATAAGATTTCAACCCTTGTAGTAATTTTTGATAATTGTTAACCTGTTAATTCTTATACAAGCACTTTAACGCAGTCTCGTTCTTCACAAGCTCATTATTTATCTATGCTAATAAATGTTTCATTATCTTGTTCATTAGTATTCGATTTGATGCACTAATGAACTAGATTCTATTAGAACTACATTCTACTAGAATTAGAAGAAGGAAAGTAGAAAAATACATCAAAATTAATTCGGATTACTATCAGAAGTATTTTTTAACACCTATTTTTAAACAAGATATTCTATCTCTTTATCCAAACAATCTTCACCGTGTGAAGTTCCATCAGGATAAGGCTCTAAGACATACCTCTAAATTTACTGCTCAATTTTTTGAAAAAATGAGAAATGAAATAGAAATTGAAGATATTGTTTTTTAAATGCATCCCACCCAAGTCCCGGATGTGTCTCCTGTGAATTACTGTGCATTTGGACTTTTAAAACAAGCTCTTTATAAGCGGCATTCCAAAACACCGCATGAACTCTGGAAGACTGTGAAGGAGAATTGGAATAAAATAAACCCTGATGTTGTTTAAGTAAAGGACTTTTATCCTGGAAATCAAGACGTAATATGATATTTCAACAAAAGGGCTATCAGATTGAGCATATTCGAAAATACAATTCTAAGGATTTATATAAAATTTATATAAAAATTTTTGCAAAATCGTTACAAAAATGTGTGGACATCCTCTGTAGCTGTACTAAAAGATAACCATAGTAATAAATCAACTTGAAGAATAATTTCAATTTGAAAAATTCGGGTGATTTTTAATGCAGTTTAATTTTTAACGTAAAATGATGTAAATAAAAAAATATCAAAATGTTGTTAAAATGTATAATTAGCAGTTAAATAAAATTACAGTGAGAAAGGAACAGACCAACAATAACCATCAGTCTGTTCCAACAGAGTTTTGCATGTGTATTTAGGTTTTATTTTGTGATGAAATGCAGTTAGTAAGGAGAAGAGCTAGACAATCTACAGAAAATACGCAAAAAATAAATGCCATTAGAAATTCGTGTCACTAATTATAATAGGATTATGTTAATAAAACGTATCGTCTAATTACATTAAGAAGTGCGTTTTGTTTAAAATTGCTCATTTTGTTACACTGATAATCAACATACTGTAACAATTTACAGGGACTGACAAGTCTCCTTTCTTTTAATATTTTCGCAAATAATAATAATAATAATAATAATAATAATAATAATAATGATAATATTAAGGATAAACTACACTAATTTTTATACACAGTAATACGAGATTAATGCAAAGTTGAAATCATAATGATTATCTCATACCTTCACAGGTTTGCCTGGGGCCAGCAATGAAGCCGTCTCTGCATTCGCATTTGAACCCGCCTATTACATTGGTGCACGTGCCATTTCCGCATGCACCTGGAGTTTCTCGGCATTCATCCACGTCTGAAAATAATAATTTTAGTAATAGTAAGGAAAGTAAGTTTGGTTCATTTGCGTTCACAGTTGAATTATGTCACTTTTGGTGTTATTTGCATACAGAGTTGAATTATGTCACAAGATTTCATCAGTTTGTCGGCGCTTCTAAATTTATTTAATAATTTTCGATTGAAACTCAGCTGAAAGCTCCAACAGTTTCATTGAAGAAAGGACATACATTAAGTGACGCTAGTGAAAAGTGACTATTTTAAATTTCGCAACAAAAATTTAGCTTTTGCTATTCCTCTTCATCTACCGTTAGATGGCAGCACTAACGATTATGCTTTCCTCAGAATTCAAATACAGATACCTAATTTTTCGGAGGTTCTAATGCCGCAAAACCCAGCAAAAAGGCCAAAGAAAATTCAGCATTTATTAACAACCGCAGTACAATTATGCTAACATTGTGTATGGTAAAATTACTTTTCATTTTTACCTGAAAAACAATTCAATAGGAGCAGACATTTTTGGCGCCCGCTGCAATCTTCGCCGGTCTTAAATTCTATAGCGTAGTGCCTCCCTTAAATTTTAATAATTTTGTTATCCCCAAATTTGCAGCCTGTTTTTTCACGAAATTCTAAAAATTTTATGGCCCCTAAATTATTTCACCTGGTGCGACGCCATCGTTGCACCGCCTTGAATGGGAGCAAAAAAAATGCATTTTTAATGTGAACATTGAGCCTCATCCCCCTTTTAATAGCATATCATTATATGACGCTCACTATAATGATCGCTTAATTACAACTACTGGTGAAAAAACGACCTATATTATGACAATGCTATAAAGAAAATAATAAATGAATTTTCTTTATAGCAATTATGTGTTACACGTATCCTTCTTTTTTTTTTTTCCCTGAATGTGAGGGAATTCTATAAGGAACTTTTAATGTTTTTTATACATTTTCTCAAAAATATACTGATAAGCAATCCTATTCCGAAATTCAAACTAAAATTTTGAACTATTACAACTTTTGCTGGATGTCTCGAATATTAGGGAAAGTTCATTTCCGAAGTTGTTTAAAATAGTCTTCCGTTGCCTATCGATGCCCAAAACCACATTTTTAAGTGCATTACTAGATAAAAAAATCAGTATATGTGCAAATAAATACGTTAATACAACTGTGATTAGACTGGTGCACAACCACGGATTTTCTAGTAAATTATTGATTTTTTTAGTGAATTCCAGCGCTAGATTCTAGTAAATTCCAGTTCTAGTAAATTCTAGGATTTTCTAGCAAATTCAAGCGCTTTTTAGTAAATTGTGAAGTAATTCCACATAGGAAGCCTGATGTGAAAGTTATGAAAAGCTCACAAAAAGTGCAACACTACCCAGTTAAATGGTAATTTTGAACTAAAAACAAAGTGTCGAAAATTTTTCCAGAATATTATTTTTTTACCAATGCAATTTCAACTAAAAATGTTTAACATAATGTTATATTATACACTATATAAGTACTTGTGTTGCAGTTTCATTCCTGCTAGACATTTACGGGAAATGAAACTAAAGCCCCGATCGAGAAATTGTTAATAAAAGTCCGAGACCGTACAGTTCTACGAATTTTGCCTTTTTTCTCCAGAAACAAAATTACTGCTCTAATAGTCAAAATTTGATGTGAACCTAATTCCTTAAAAGTTAATAAACAGTCAGAAACTGAAACATCAGACAATGAAATAAATTATAAAAATAATTTTGCATTCAATTTTTGCTATTCTTTCTCAATCGACTACCTTTGATACGGACATATTCCAGAAGAGAATTTCTGAAAATGGAAAGGTTATTTAAGTAATATTAGAAATTATTTAAATTATATGTTTTATATAAGTTGCTATTTTTACTTATATAAGTTGCTTTGTAAAGACTTGAACATCTATACTACAATTTCATCAATTTTTATCTTTCTTTTTTTTAATTTAAGATTTTAAATTTATTATCAGACAAAAACAACAAACAAACAAACAAACAATAAATAAATAAAATTTATTTTTGTAATTAAGTACATATTATTTCTTTTAAATAATTTAAACTAAAATAAAATGATCCTAAAGAAAATTCTGAAGTTTGTTTCATTTTATGCAAAATACATACAAAATGGTTTGAGTGCAAAAAAATGAACAATCCGCTTTTTTTAAAGGAAAACAAGCTTAAGGTTTTAAAAATTAATCCGAAAAATCTCAGACCCAAATAATTTGGATAAACGGGTTTCTATTCCACAAGGAAATCCAACGAACAACAAAGGCTAAATTTAACTGCACATAACCAAAGGCCTATAAACAGAGTATATTTCTAAGTTGCTCGTGAGATGATTAAATACAAAAGCTTTTCAGCAATAATGCTCCTTCAGAAAGCTCAATTTACCAAGTCGAGAAAAAATGATACTTACCTATACATTTAGTACCATTCCGATCGATTTTAAAACCTTCCTGGCATTCACAACGGTGACCGCCATCGGTATTGATACACATACCATTTTCACAGAGAGTTGGATCCATCATGCATTCGTTTATATCTGAAAAATTTATTATATTAGTTTTACTCAGAACTGTATGGCATGTAATGAACAAACTCATTTTCTTCAAGAGATTTTAGAATATTCTAATTTAGTATGGAAAAATAATAAATTGGATAAAAGACCTTAAGATAATATAATAAGATTTTTTACTTCCTTGTACGAAGTAAAGGAAATACTGTAATCACGAAAAATTCCTAGTATCATATTTCAACGAAAAATTCATTTTGATTGCCATCGAAAGCAATTTAATAATGTTTTTGCGTGAGATCTGTACGTACGGACATAATAAAGGACTTTCCCCACACGAATTATAAAATTGATGTAAAATGGATTTAGAATAGATTTTTTTCCTGGCATCTGTACGTACGTACGTACGTATGTATGTACGTATCTCCATAACTTAAAAACGAATAGCCTCACAACGTTAAAATTTCGTATATAGACTGCTATAATATGTAGTTGTGCACCTCTCTTTTGGTTGAAAACGGTCGCAAAAGTGTATATAAATATATATACACACACCCACTGTGTTACTCGGCTCCGTGAGCTCAGTTATTGTTATTTTTATATATTGGTATATTGCGCATTTTTTGCTTTAAAACTGATTCAGTTACGTTGTTCTTATCTTCCGGTTAAGGTTTTTATGCCTCTAGTTAATCTGCATGCAATGGTTTTAGAATTATGAACAATTTAAACGTTGTTTAAGTGCGGCTAAGCCTAATTTTTGTTTACCATAGTTACCATTTGTTTACCATTTTTCAATTTTTAATGAAGATATTTTGAGGTTTTATGTATTTTGTCTTTCCTCGAAGTGAGAACTGAATAAATTGAATGATAAACCTATCTCTAATGAAATTAGAGAAAATAAGTTTAAATGAAATTCAGAAAAATTTGCGTATAACTTAATATTTTGTACAAAGAAGTCATGTGATGTCCGCACCAGATTTTCATTCTTGTATGTTGGCAAATTGTGTATTTTTTGCTTTAAAGGTGATTGAATTATATGGTTTTTATGTTCCGGTTAAGGTTTGTATGCCTTTAGATAATCTGCATGCAATACTTGTATAATTATAAGTAATGTAAAAGTTTAAGCGGCAAGTTAACTTAACGAGCCACCATTTGTTTACATTTGAAACTCAGAAAAATAGTGAATTAAATCAGTTTCTGTACCTTTAATGTCTTTTGCCGAGTGGGACCAAAAGTAAACTTTCAGTTTTCTGCACCAAAAAATCTGCCTTCTTGCATGCTGTCCGAATTCCTTGTTGTTGGGTAGAAATTCTAATTTTAACTGTAAAAACTGATTTTTAAACTATATTTGGTGTTTTATGTTTTCTGTATTTTGCAATTTTTAATGAAGATGTTTTGAGGTTTTATGTACTTTTGCTTTGTCACGAAGTGAGAACTGAATTAAGTGGATGTATATCTCTAATGAAATTCGAGGAAATAAATTTAAATGAAATGCAGCAAAAATGTGTATAATTGAATAGGCCATACAAGGAAATAATGTGATGCCCACATCAGATTTTTTCTCATTGCTTATAAGAGCTAGTTTCCAGTGAAATATTCTCTTTGATACATCCTTCTATGCAAATGAACAGATACACAGTCGTTTCCAATGTATTTCGTGTATTCTGCTATGAATAATTATTCATTTCTTATCTTCATCGCTTAAAATCAAACAGTTTTTTTGCATTTTCCCTTTGTGTATATTATCTTGGATATTGTTTGTTTTGTGCATATTATTACCAGTGAATGTTTTTATATTTCCCATCAGACCAATAAGCATGCGAGTATTTATTTCTTTAAACTAGAAACATAAGTTATCTAAAATACAACAATCTGCCATTTGATTTTGAATTTTTTCATAATATTTACTGTACATTAAATTTTACTGTACTTTGCAATGTAATATTAATTTTAATTTGCAAACAGAAATAATCTGTGGTGGCATCTGTTTTAATTCAGAAAAAAAAACTAGTTTTTAATTCATGTTAATATTATTACAAATTAAAGGTATTATTAATTAATTACCTTCTATTATTCCTCCCTCGTGTATGACATATCCAAAGCCATCAGGACACAGTTTTCTGAAAGCTTCTGAAAAACGTTAATAAAGAAAGACATGCTTAAGAGGTTTCTGCAATTTTTTCTTTCAGAGAAGTGATATTATTGAAATAAAAATATAGTATTTAAAGCGTTAAATTAAAAAAAGGTTAAAAAAAAAAAAAAAAATTACGAATTTATGAAAATATATTTGAGAATTTAAATCTATCGGAGAAATAAGAATGCTATTATAGTGGTTGACAGCCACCATAAGATTTTAAGAAAATTTTTTTTAATTTTTAGTTTCAAGGGGAAAAACCAGTTATATCAATCTAAAATAGTTATAAAGGTATCTAAAAAATTAAAAAAATACATTACATACTACAACTCATTAAAATGCACATTAAAATATATTATGTATGTGCTCTGAACCGAATTTGTATGTATGCAAGTATAGCATTTTGAAAAATACACGTGTGCGTCAAAACAAAAGAAAACTGAAAAAAGAAGTCAATTTGCTTTTGGATCTGCCAATTGTATTAAAAGAAAAATGATAAAGATACAATGAGTGTGTTGGGTATAAAACTGCTTTTACTGTTTTTATATTTTTCTCAGCTAAATAAATAATAATTTAAAACTAACTCGTGCAATTGAAACAATTTGGTTTCAGATGCGGTACTAACTTTTATTGGAAGAAAATTTTGCTACTAGACAGAAAAATGTTAGAAGGATATAATGAACTAGATATGAGGAAAATATGACAAGGAAAGTAGTTCAAGAATATGATTTTTGGGAATGAAAGTGAAAGCACAGTTTTCTGTTAGACAAGTTTTCGTTAGCTGTTAGTGCTGCATGAAATTCTGAAAATTTGCATTGCTTATGAACTAATATTTCATGCAAATAATATTATAAAATGATAAGAATTATAAAATACGAAAGAAAGAAAACTGTAAATAATACCTCCTCTTTGATTTGGACATAGCTCGCAAGGGTAACCCCAAGCCACAGATCCTTTCATACAGCAGCACTCCTTTCTTGTCATGTTCGAAAGCTTTGGTGATCCGCAAAGACCATTCACATACTCTTGGAAACATAAGCTTTGTCTCGTATCTGCAGCGTCAAGAGAAAAAATAAATTGATGGTAATAATAATCATAAAAAATAAAAAAATTTTAACCGTTTTAGGAAATATGAAACTGATATAGAAAAATATTCACAAAGAATGAAGCATTGGTTTTCATTTTTATGGGAGGAAAGCCGTTTGAATCAGCTGACTCGTTTGAGAATACGTAAAATTATTTTTTCGCTTGTCAGGGCAACGTAAAAGCTCCATTAAACTAATACATTCTAATCATGCCTATATGATATTAAATAAAGAACAGCTAGAAATATAACCATCTTTAGTATTTTTTCAGGTAGTGCAATAGGCACAGAGAAGCTCAAGTAATGAAAGGAATAACACTGCTATTACATTATTATACGCTAGTATACACTATTAGATACTATTATATTATGCATTTATTTTTTTAGAAATACTAAGGAATCAAGTGGCACTAAAGTTTTTCACAGGAAATGTACTATTGCTAGTTAACTGAATAAGTTAGAACGAGAATATGCTAATTAGTAAATAAATTTGTACCAAGATGATGGATGATACAAGGATATAATTTTGTCAGTGAGGAACGTGAAGCTGATTCTTATAGATGGAAAATGGCTACAAGATAGCATTTAAGCGATGATGACTTTTAGGTTGTAAATAACAGATGAATAGGAATGCATTCATAATTAAGGTTCTAAGATAGTTTAGCATGCTCTGAACAGCGGTGAACAGACGAGAAAACTATGCAAACGATCCAAAACCGGACTCTCATTATGATCCAAATAAGATAATGGAAAAGATTCAAAATCAGATCCTGAAAATCAGATTAGTAAGCGTCAGATACCAGTTATGCCAGAAGAACTTCAGCTTAACATGATCGATACCTGGTTAGAAGGCTCTAACCAGCTAATCATGAGATCTCGTCAGCTGGATGGATCGCTTACAACAATTATAGGTCATAACAATTAGCAATACTTCACTGCATAATGTCTAAAAAAGTTCATGAGAGCATGCGTTATGCAAGATGATATGATGATGATTTGTAAAATCAGCAATTTTATGAATATTTTTAATTAGAAGGAAAAAAAATCTTTCTTTAGCTCAAGTTTATCGGCACACTCAATTACTATATTGTTAGGAGCTGCATGAATAATCTAATACTTTGCCCGTGTATGGCCATATAATATCTTGATCTCGGGGTGTTGCGGTTTTCATTTCGGGACGATACCCGATTAGTCTATGCAAGCCGCCCGGGGTCCGGACATGCTCTCACCTGTGTCCTGTTAGGAGCTACAGTAGCTTAAAAGGTATATTAAATTTAAAAACTTCTCATTGTGTACGTTAAATTTGTGTTCATGGAACGTGCTTTGAAATATCGTCAGCTATGCTTTACATACTAAATAGCAAACCATTTTCAACTAATAGTTACCTATTTGACAATTTTTAAAGTCCATAAACATTGCTTCTTAACATTTAACTGAAAAACTTCAACGCAAATTGCAGATCTGCGTATTTATAACCCAGGCCATGGAACTAACCAGTCTATAACTACGAATAAAAATGGAAAGCATTAGAGCGTTACTCTAGTACTCTAATAACAATATCAGAATTATTATTAAAATTTTGATATAATAAATCTTCACCATTTAATTAATTTTTATTATTATCTAATAAATATTATTTGTACTGTTCTTTAGATACTTTTTATTTCAAATTTAGTGGAGACTAGAAAACAGAAGAAAGTACCTATGCATTCTTTGCCAGAGGCCGACAACCGAAATCCTCTAGGACAGGTGCAGGTGAAACTTCCGTCAGTATTGGAGCACGTCCCTCCGTCACATATCGATTGTATGGTACGGCACTCATCGACATCTAAAAGAAATCTGATAAATTAGACATTAAGAAAAAATGCTCGAGTAAAATGTGCAAGATAAATAAGCAAATTTTAAATATGAAAATACAGAAAATTAATGCAAGAGTTTAAATTTGTGACTCATAACTATTACTAATATTCCTGCCCAATTTATTACTGAAATTGTACTATATAACAATGAAAAAAAATGCGCCGCATAATTTTGTTACCATATCAATAAATTAAAATAAAAAATTACTTCTGAATTCTAAATGCCAGCATATAATAATTGCCTCTTTCTTTGCCTGCCCAGCCAATGCAGTCCAGTGGAACGGTGTCTGAACACGAGGGTACCTGGGCAAAAGCCTTACCTCTTGTAGAAAAGTTAGAAATTTCGAATGCCAAAAAGCAAAACAGCCAAAAAGATACATGTAGTAATGGTACCAAAAAGTACATGTAGTAGCCATTGCATGGGTCCAGGTTCAAATTCCGGAGAAGGCTTAGATATTTGTAAATAGTTGATCCAGAGTAGATTTTACATTAGTGAAAACTTACACAGGTGTAGCATTTCAAACTGGGGTACCCACACGAGTTAATACAAATTCCATTGTGTATTTTCCAGGTTTTCCTACCGGATATATAAATTACTGTAAAATTTATAAAACGTAATGCTCAGCAATTATAGACTAATCAGATATAAGATATTTTTAAGCAATTCAATGGTAGACTACAACTTAATATAAGTTTAGACTAAAGGGGGCTAAACTAAAGCAGAAACAAACAAATAAGTAATACTTAATACCTGAAATTGTTTCCACAAGTTATATTACCGTGCATTACTACTTACTTAATTTAAACCTGATTCAAACGTTAGACTAAGAAAGGACTTCTAATTCTTCACGAATGCACCAGAACATTTGCAGCAATATAGTCAGAATATCAACGACAGATTATGTTATGCTAAAATATCCAATGTATAACAAAATAGAGATAAAGGAAGAACGCAAAAATAGAGATAAACTGTAATGCACAATAAAATTTTAATAAAGGAATATACTTATGAAAAATAAATAAAAGTATATACATAATGCATAAACATAATAAAGTGTAATATAGAGATTAACTACATAGGCGCTACGTATTTTACTGACCAGGTACGGATTCGCCAAGGTTATTATTATATTCTAAGACACGAATGTTGTATTATCTACATTAAAGCAACAGACTAATATTCGAGTTACTGTATTGTAGGTTACATTCCTTCGCATTATGTTTGAAAAATACTTTCAGAATGCTGAAATTCATGTCTCCTGCTTTAAAAAACTATTCTAAATAATGCAGTCTAATAATATTTAATTATTTTCTCTTGCTCATTTAATTAAATTAGCAGCATACTGAGTGACTTTAATAATGTTAAAGTATGCTGCTGTTATACATTTATTCTATCACGGCAGTTTAAACATATATGAAACATGTTAATATAAGCTTCATGCTACTCTACATTACATAAAAATTAATAAATTATATATGCTGATACTAAAACTGAGCAATAATAAAAGTAACTTATACTGATACCAAAAATAATGAGAAATGATAGGTTAAATACATTACTGCAAATTTTGCGCTTCGAGTGAGATTTTGAGAAGAAACTTATAAACCTAACGTCCTGTCGTGGCTCAATCACATTGTTCTCTCTATTTAGAGATTAATTGTTTGAGAGTCTGCCTCTTGAGGAATGCGATCGGTTTTAGAGTTTGGGCTTTCCTTGGTAATGTGGAGTTCACTAAATGTTCATAAACTAAATAAGATGGCATTCTCTTTTTGCAATGACCTACTAGTTTTATCTATTCATTCGTTTCCTCGAAGGTCTTAAAGTGTACCAGTCATTTTAAATATGTGATCTAAATGTCAAATGCCATAATCTTTTAAAAGAAAGGCTGATTTATCACAAACCTCTGCATTATTTCGTAACATGATCGTGGATGCTCTTCATTCGTTTACTGTCTACATGGATTTCTCCATTACATTTATCGTTTGACAGTACAGAACGTATTTTAGCTTTTGGTTAGTTAACATTACAAAGAGAAGATCGAGAACCTTTATTTTCTTTGTTTATGAGATTTGTATCCACTTTGTGTTCATTACCTTGCTCTCTACAATATTTTGTTTCCTTTAATGATCTAGAAATCATTCATAAGAATAGTAGATTATTAAAGTAAATAATAACAATATAAAGCCATAGATACACCATCAAAATCACGAATCTGAAAAATACTGCTTTAAAAGAAAAAGTTTAAAGCTAGAAAATATTAAAAACTTTGAAAATATCGAATAAGGCCTTTAGCACAATAAATCTCCGACAGATTTTCAGAGCTTCCTGATCTAATGTGAAACGTTGAAAAATATGCATAATAAAGAAAAAAGTGCAGATTAGCGTTTGTATCTACGATGATGAATTAAGAAAATTGAACTATACGTAATGCATGAATGGTAATAGAAAAGAAAATTAAACAGTATGGTATACAAATACTAGCAAGATATGTAAAAATAATACTATTATGTAAAGGTAACGCTTCCCAAATGATTTACTTCCTAAAGAATGAAATGTTCTGTTTCATGGAGGAAAAAACGATTTTCTCCATTTATATCAAGCTAGATAAAAAATACCGGAATAAACTCGTATAAAAATGCTTTACATACCCATATCTCTCGAAAATATGCTCCATAAATCACAAAAAGTACCAAAAAAATATAATAGTTTTATGGCAGCAAATAGTGGGAAAAAATACGTTTCTGAAAAGTATCTAGGGAGACCAACTATAACTTTTAACCAAGTACAAAGAGAAAATGTCTAAAACTATTTTTTATATTTTATTTTCTGAATTTTACTTTAATACTAAATTTATGCACCTGAAGAGTTCAAATGCATGAATAAAATTTTCTATTCATATTTTTGTAAAGTTCTATTTCAAGGTAATCGATTAAATTTGACATTTTATCTGTTTTATCTATCATGCATACTTTCGATATCATTCACATCAGAAGTATGCGGATTTAATGAGTATGGAAGAAGACACGCAGCGAGTTTGAACTGTAGCAGTTAGGTATGACCAGCACGGGACTGCTCAATTCCTTGAGAGCAGATAGCTAGAAGACGTGAACTCGAGCATGAGCAAATAAAGGTTTCGTTTGTAGCGACATTAGGTTACTTCGAAGCAGGAGAGATGAAGAATGAGCAATGCCTTCGTCGGGACTCGAACCACGGTCCTCTCGAATACGTGTCAAGCATGCTGACCACTACACCACGCAGACATGCTAAGAAGGGGGGGGGGAGAAATACCTTATACGTTTTTTAGCGACTAGGAATTATAGACAGTGGTAAAGAATTGTAGATTTGCACATAACTATCGGCGATTAGTAGATAACGCTTACCAAACTGCAAATACTGAAACTCCTGTAAGCTGCCGTTAATTTCTTCTGTGCAACTACAAATTATTAGTTACCAATACATAATTTATTGTCTTCTTACCTTAATCACAATACTGAGTACAAAAATAATAATGCAGTTTACATCAAGGTATTAATAAAATAGGGTAGAAGGGTAGGAACCCTGCAATTAATTTACGTTTTTAATTTCTTCTTCTTTTGATAAATTAAAAAAAGTTTAAAAATAATTAAAAGTGTTTAATTCTTCGGAAAATTATAAAGTATTTAACAAATAAAAACATGTATACGAAACGCTTCTGCGAAAATGCTAACGAATACACTGTTTATACACGGCTGAATAGTAGATATCGAAATTTGGACTGTTTGTTAAAGCTCAAAGATGGTGATAATTCCATAATAATGTTTAATAATAATACTAATCGGAGTAGTTTGTAATTACAGAGTTAGAAATTCAGAATATTATCTTATAATAGTAAAGAATAGTACGAGCAAAGTACAGATTTACCTACACTAAAAATTTTGATAACTCCCTATTTATATTTGTATGAATATTTGCATGCTTTTATTCCGCAATCATATGAATCTTTCCTTCCACCACATAGCAAAGATGCAAAGAAGGCAATACACTTGTAACTTCAAATAACTGGACTAAATGGTACCACAGTCCATCCGAATACTTAGAATATTTGAATAATTTTTTCGGTATGCCAAATATACGTATTTACTTTTCGGTATGTCAAAATACGTATTTACTTTAATGCAAGTGAAGAAGTTCGATTTTTTAATCCAATTTAATTTCAACAAAGATTAAGCAATTAAAAAGTATATTTTTATTTCCGAATAAAGTTAAGCAATATATTTTTTCCCCTTAAACATCAAATTTAGTTCTACTGAATGTACACTACTAGCCATTAAAATTGCAACACCCTGATGGAAAGCAAATACAAAAAAATATATTTATTGAACGGAAGCAGTATGGCATGAAGACAGAATATCGAATGCAAGCAGGCGACGTGCGGTCTCCTCGGAGCCTCCAGACATGTATACGGCCATCAGAAATCCGAAACCGGGACTCGTTTGATTAGGTGACATTGTGCCACTCTTGTACTCAGCTTTGTCGTTTGTCGCACCAGAGTGGCCGTCTCTCTCTATGCTGCATTGTCATTCAAGCCGAAGTAATGGTCACCCAGCTGATTGTCCACGCTGCTGCAAACGTCGACGCACCTTATGAGCTGATACTGGGTGTGCAGCAAATATGTCCATTTCCTGACTAATGGTCCGTGATGTGGTCGTACGGTTTTGCAGGGTTGATCTCACAATATGTCTATCCTCTCTGGCGTTAGTCATGGGAGGGCGTTGAGATGCTGCATGCCGTTCAGTATGGCCTTCAGAAATCTATTGATTAAATATTCGCATGACAGTGGTTGGATGTCGACCAGTGCGACTGGCGATATTACGGAACGACAATCCACACTCTCGATAGGCAACGATCCTGCCTCTATCGAATATCGAAACTTGCTGGTAAGCATTTCCTCTTGTTATTCGAGGCATAACACGATATTCTGAGCAAACTCCAACCTTACAAAGCACTTTCAGAATGAGAAATCCGCTCCACAACGTTTGTTTTATGCAGTGCTTTAGATGTCGTTTCTCCTTCCTGTGTCGTCTAAATTAGCTGAAATACTAATCACTTGCATATCCCAACTTCATCCTTTCACCTGATTTTGACATTCATCAGATCATTCCTTCCTAATGTTGTAATTTTAATGGCCAGCTGTGTAATTGTTACATAACATTTGAACTAATAGCAACATCACCATGCTTAAATTTTGAAAAGAAGACTTATTTTAGCAACGCGAATATTTACGAAGGAAACAAAGAAGAGTACGCCAGATTACTTTTTCTTTTAATCTGAACATCCTGCAATTCATTACGATGCCAATTTATATATCTAATTATTCATCGAAATTTATTTAATAGCTTCTTAAATAAGCTTTGTTTTGTCTTGTATTTTATATTGTTTAAACAAATGAGAAAATCACAAATACATATTTAAATATTAACAAAAAGCTTTATTTTATTTGCTCTTAAGGGTACAAAAAAAGGCGATTCGGATAATTGGACTTCTGGCATGTATGAGGCTTACTGCATACATGCCGCTTTTATTAAAAGTTTGGAAATAAAGTAAAAAAAAAGTATCTTACCTACACAGTTTCTTTTGTCTGGAGTCAAACGATAGCCATCATTACAAGTACACTGGAAAGATCCTTCGTAGTTCCGGCAAGTACCATGAACGCACACATTTTCCAAACATTCATTAACATCTGAAATCGTATTAAAAAACCAAATAAAAATAACATACTTCACCAAAGTAATTTAGCCTTTTTATAAATTAGGAGAAAATATGCCACGGTTAAAAACGTCCATTTGTTTTCTCTAACATAATCTGCAGCTATTGTTTTAAAATGTTAGCGACTTTTAGTTTAGTTATATTCTATTTCTTTTGATTTAAAAATAAACTAACATTTCCTTAAAACTATTGTTTAGATTGTCTTTAGATTAGGTATGAATAAAAACATCCGAGGAAAGGGAAATCACATTTCATACTCTCAAGTACAGCTGTGCCAACTGTTACAGAAATCAGTTACCTAGTGGCCGTGACGGGCAAGGCATCACACTCTCAACAGCTGTCATAGAAGTAGTATGCGCCTATCCTACTTTCTGAGGAACGCTGACCTGGGAAATCTGCAGATAGGCATGATTGTTGGAATGCATTTAGCTGGACAGCCTTGGTTACGGAAGCAGCGGAAAATTTTGGGTGAGCAAATATTAACCATTACCACAGTGTATACGAAAGATGGTAAATTTGTGGCTTCAAAACACGGAACGAAAGACAAAACTGACTGATAAGGATATATGATGTTGAAGCGCATAATTACCCGAGAATACAAGCAATTGCTTTCTCAAATCACACCTAAAATGAACTCCAGACCGAGGTTCAAATGCGAACATTTATGGGAAAGCGTCAATTCGTAAATTGTTGGTAATTAACTATCTCTTTCAAGTGATGTCAGTGGTGCATAACTCACGGTTCATAATTTGAATAAAATTGAATAAATCATCTTGGTTCGCTGAATTCGCGTTCACCCTATTCCAGACCATCTGGTGCGTATATGTCTGAAGAAAGCCCAGAGAAAAAGCGTTTATTCCTGCCTGCCCCTAGCTGATTGTGAAGCATGGAGAAGGCTTTCTGTTGGTATATAACAAAAATGTATTATAATATGTAATGTATTATAATGCATTAATAAAAATTAAAATTCCACCAAATATCGAGCTATACATCCAAATTCAGATTTTAGAACCCCAGGTTCTAAAATGAAGGCTTGAAGGCAATATATATAAGAATACTGATTAAAATGCAAAATGCTATGAAATCAATTAAAAATTAATACACTTCATAAAATCTCATGACTTAAATCAGCGTCAATTTTCGGCTTTAGAGGAAGGCTTAGAAAGATAACATTTTGGACTTTACTTGGAACACAGATGTTCGCTGATCATCCTGCTCCATGGTTCTTGAAAGTTTCTGGAACTTTAAAGATAAAGTTCGCTTCTTCTGGGAAAGGAAACCAAAGAACAAGACACCAGCTTACGTATCCTTTGTGGTTATGAGATTTTTTTTCATGGTTGAAATTATAAAATATTCGTCAGATCTGAATTTAAAACTGCAGTGAGAAAACATAATTATTACGAATATAAATGATTAGGTACAAACACTTGAATGCAAGTCACTGCTCTGGAACGAACAGTTAAAAAACGCAGAATCGACATGTTTCTCATCTTGTGGTAAGTGAAACCTTCGCCGAGAAGCTTCAGCGTTTGAATGGATATGACGTTAGATCAATCGAAGATTAGTACTTTCTGATTTTTGCCCCTTACAAAATAACATGTTACAGAGTTATAGATTAATATTCAAGATACATTACTGATGCAAATATGACAGATGCAGAACTGATAAAAGGCTGATATAATACTGGTACTGATATTAATACTGATTAATACTGCTACAGGACTGATTCATTGATATAACACTGATTATTAGTACTGATTAAACCGGAATGATTTTGCACAAGTCGGTAAATAAATCCACGAAATAATATGTTACAGAGACTCAAAATATTGCGAATTAAAATATCACAAATCAATGTTACATTACTTGTACATTACTGATGAAATACTACTGATACGAGGCTGATATAATACTGATACAATACTTTACTGATGCAAGACTGTTATATTGCTCATGCAATATATGCATGAGCAATATGCATATACAATACTTTATTAATATTAATACTCATACAATACTTTACTGATATTAATATTCATACAATACTTTTACTAGTATTAATACTCATAGTATATTGATTATAGTGATTACTTGTAAATGGGAATGATTTTGTACAAGTCGGTAAATAAAACCACGAAATAACACGTTACAAAGACTCAAGCTAATGCGAATTAACACATCACACATGAATTATCGACACATTACTGGTATATTACTGATGCAAATATGACTGATACACTACGGATACAGGACTGATATAATACTGATACTGATACAATACTTTACTCGTGTACGACTGTTACATTACTGATACAAATATGCATTTACAATATTTAACTGCTACAGTACTGATACAATACTTTACTGGTATTGATACTGACACAATACTGACTAATTCTGGTACTATACTTATATATATATTCTGGTACTGCAAACAGAGAAGAATGTCATATGACGCTACTTTCAAACGTAAAGTAATTCTTTATGCTGAAAAAAAATGGCAATAGAAAGACAGGGAGAGAGTTCAACGTAGCTGAGAGCAATGTTCGCGTGTGGCGGCAACAGAAATTGGCACTGTTTGCAACTAAAGCTAGTAGAAAGAAATTCACTGGCCCTCGCAAAGGAAGACACCCTAAAATTGAAGAAAAAGTTTTGGAATTTGTACGTGAAAGGAGGAAGAATGGACAACCTGTGACGCGTTGAATGCTGATGTAATATTCTTAAATTACAGATACAAATTTGCATATAATCCATGCGGAGCAAACGTTTATGGCAGCAGGAGAATTTACGCTGTCTGACATAAGCCCATGCCCAGCGCAGACAGTTTGCCCATTAAATTGACAACCTTTGTAATCAGATATTTCTGCTTTATAATAAATTTGCAGAAAGCCTGCCTGTTAGTACTTGGCAGCTGAATATGAAAATCAGATGTCAATGGACAAGTGGTCAGGTAATGCTCTGGGGACCCAATATCTCCGCAGCAGCAGAACATAGTATGGCTGAGTCCACGTTTTGCAAAATATTGTGGAAATGGACCATGGCCAGTGATAAATCGGACGAGCTGAGGGTTGGAAATTATACGGTCAGTGTCCACATACGCTATGTGATACTGCTTTCGTCGACCGGTTGAGCCCTGTCCCATTCCTTTTGCCATCGTCCAATGGCTTTCAATCTCAGGCATTTCTTTAGATAAGAAATAGGCCATGAGATATTGACTTGAGTATCTGCATTGTCTGAAGCTGCCTCTTTGGATAGACTGTCTGCAGTTTCATTTCTGTAATGCCCAGCATGGGGTTTGATCCACTCAAGTTTAAGCTGAGGGGGGAAGTGCTCTCTTAGATCATGCTGAATGTTTTGGGTGATGGGACATGGATGGTCAGGATTACCCAAACCATCCAACGACGATAGACTGTCTGTTTTTATAACTACTTTTTTAATACTATAAGTGATTAGATAGAATAAAACTTGTGCAATAGCAATCGCTTCACCTTGGAAGACTGAATTTTGAGAGCGCAGTTGACCTATACAATGATGTGTAACTTTACGATCCCGCTAAACAGCGAAAGCACTCTAGAGCACTCTCGAAAGCACCTTTCTACTCTAGAGATAATGATGGAAATGTTCTACGGCTTTTACTATGACGTGCAACACTTTTCTGGTGACACAGCAATTCCTCTTCGGTTTAGATAGGCACTTGTTCCAGTCGGCCCCGACATGTTCTTGGCCGTTTATTTCTTGGGACAAAACAGCACCGATATTCTTATTGCTCGCATCAGTGTCGAGAATAAATGGACTGTCGAGCTGACGATACATCAAGTTTGGAGCAGATGTTAAATTTTAATTCAGATTTTTAAATGCATCCTCACATTCCTTTGTCCGCAAGAAATTTTGCTTGCTCTCTGTCAGCATGTCAAAGGGTCTTGCGATGAAAGAAAAGTCTTTCACGAATCTCCTACAGGAGGTACAAAGCCCTAGGAAACTTCTCAGCTGATGGACATTTTCGGAGTGTCTTCAGTCTTTAACTGCTGACACTTTTTCCGGATCTATACCCATACCTTCGGCAGAGATGACATGTCTGAACTACGTCATTTCTTGTCTGATAATTTACATTTACAGGACTCAACTTTAGATTGGCTTCTTTCAGTTTCTGAAGCACATTTCTAAGATTTTCTAGATGATCTTCAAAACTCTTCCCGACAATGATGATGTCATACAGGTATATGAGACAGGCTTCGTGGGAAAGACCTTTCAAAACAGTCTCCATGACGCGTTCGAATGTTGCCGGTGCATTTCATAATCCAAACGGCATCACCTTGAACTACCAAAGTCATTATCCGGTAGTAAATGCCATCTCTTCTCCGTCTTTAGGCTATATCTCTGCTTGCAATATCCAATTTTTAAATCACGTGTTCAAAACCACATGCTTTCAGAAAGAATGTACAGAATGTCGTCAATTCTAGGAAAAGGGTAGCTGTCTTTCTTCGTAAACTCGTTCAACCGGCGATAGTCAACGCAAAATCTAGTTTAACCGTCTTTCGTTTTGACGAGGACGATGGGAAATGCCCAAGACTTGCTTGGATATACTTGCTGAAGACTCGAGGACATCGCTTTCTTGCATGTCCTTTAAAAGTCTTCTTACCTCTTCCTGTTTAGCAATCGGTAGACGTCTTGGATGTTGCTTGATTGGTGGATGATGACCGGTATGGATTCTATGTTGTGTCGAACTGGTTCGACCCACGTCAGAAGACGGAATGGGAGAAAACACCTTGAAATTCTTGAATGACACGTTCGGCAGCATTTCTCTCTTCATTGCTTAATTGTGCATTCTACAATAACTCCGATGCAATGCGTCTCTGAAGACACGGATTCTGGAGTGTATTGTTTAACGTTGGTCACTGGAGTACATGCTGCAACCACTTCACCTTTCTTAATAACTGTCTCCTTGTTACATTGGCAACTGTCACCGGGATAACGGTCTTTGACTGGTCAACATGTGTTGAGGATACAATTACTACTTTCGGATTGTTACAGTTCTTGGGATAGTCCATGACGCCGCAGTGGAAATCTCTATTTTCGACTACCGATCCAGGAAACAAAAATTCTATTCTTACCGGCATTGTCATATCATCTTGAGCTATTACCGTATTTACGCGAATCTAATGCGCATCGTTTTTGGCCAAATGTAGTATTCAAAATTGGGGTGCGCATTAGATTCGATGGCGCATTAGATTCGAGTGCAAAGTTCGCCGATGACGTCAACCAAATTTCTCGACTACGTTTACCGTTACATTTATCGTTGATACATTATTGCATAGAGGATACAAACTGCAGAGTACGTAGTCACGAAATGGAGGGCAAACAGAGAAGAATGTCATATGACGCTACTTTCAAACGTAAAGTAATTCTTTATGCTGAAAAAAAATGGCAATAGAAAGACAGGGAGAGAGTTCAACGTAGCTGAGAGCAATGTTTGCGTGTGGCGGCAACAGAAATTGGCACTGTTTGCAACTAAAGCTAGTAGAAAGAAATTCACTGGCCCTCGCAAAGGAAGACACCCTAAAATTGAAGAAAAAGTTTTGGAATTTGTACGTGAAAGGAGGAAGAATGGACAACCTGTGACTAGTGACACTATAAGAAATAAAGCAAAAGAGGAGGCTGAAGTTCTTGGAATACCGAAACAAGAGTTTAAGGCTAGCCGTGGATGGGTGGCTCGGTTTATGAAGCGGATAGGTTTATCTCTAAGACGCCGTACAACAATATGCCAAAAGCTTCCTGCAGATTTTGAGGGAAAACTACTAACATTTCAGCGGTATGTCATCACACTTCGGAAGGAAAAGAATTTTTCAATGGGGTAAATTGGCAACGCTGACGAGACGGCAATTTGGTTTGATATGCCTCGTAACTACACCATTACGTATAAGGGGCTAAGGAAGTTATCATCAAAACTTCGGGATGTGAAAAACAACGCGTAACAGTGATGCTGGCAATAACAGCAGACGGGTGCAAACTTCCCCCTTTCTTAATCTTCAAACGGAAAACATGCCCTAAAACCCCTAAGAATGAAAAACTGTTCCCAGATGATGTCCTGATTCGAAACCAAGAGAAGGGGTGGATGACGGAATCATTAATGCTTGATTGGCTCCGAAATGTATGCAAACGCCGTCCCGGTGGGCTCTCTAATCCACCATCAATGCTTTGTCTGCACGCATTTCGTGGTCATCTCACCGACGACGTAAAAAAGAAGATGCACAGCCTAGGCAGTGATCTTGTTATCATTCCTGGAGGGATTAAATCTGTGTTACAACCCCTGGACGTTAGTATAAATAAACCTTTTAAGGGGTACGTTCAGGTTTTGTGAGCCAAACCGTGTATTGACCCCGACAGGAAAAATTAAGCGTGCTGCACCGCACATTGTTGCACACTGGGTTTCTGCTGCCTGGAAAAGCATCGAAGCACCAATGATTGTGAAATCTTTCAAGAAATGCTGTTCAAATTCATTGAATGGCAGTGACGATGACGTGCTCTGGAACGCCGAGGATGACGATGACGATGATGAGGAAAGAAGAAATGAATCTGCTTCTGACGAAATGAGCTGCGAGGATTCCAGTGATGAAAACATTAGTGAATAAAGACGTTTACTATTAATCACTGATTGTAGAAACTGTTAGCTAGATAGAAATGTTACGATTTATTTCATGTTCATATTTTACGATAGGTACCGTATATACGGCAGTGCTAATTAACAATGATTGTTTCACATGACAATAGCCCACTAATAGGTTAATTCTATGTTCTGCTACTTTATGTATAAATCCATTGTTGTATAAAATATGGTATCTAAATTTAAATAAAATTATCATACCATTAATTGATAGTTTATATACAAATCCATTGTTGTATAAAATAAGATTCAATAAATTCCTCATATCATTGATGCGCATTACATTCGCCGACGAACAATTTTTTTATTATTTAAAGTTTTAAAATGGGGATGCGCATTAGATTCGCATAAATACGGTATTTTGTGGACAGATTTAACTCCTTCATCTTTAATTACGAATATAGGGCTATGTCCTCAGAGGCAGAATGCAGTTCATTCTTTTTAAAAATGACAAGAGCACGTGCAAGTCCAAGGGGAAATTCTATTTTCCTTAGAGAATCCAATCCGAGTATGCAGGGATATGTAATATCTCCATATATGCCGCTCGATTGTAGGCGGCATTTCCAAACGTGATGGTAACGTTGAAGTTTCCATCAATGTCGATTTTATCAACGGACATGGTCTGGAGGGTAACACCGGGCGGCGTACAGATGAGTTCATGTTGAGAAAAATCTTTTCGAATGATGGTAACATTGGCTCCTGTACAAATAGTCGTACTGCAAGGAACTCCGTTGATATATGCAACTTTTGACACTAGAAAGCGGGTCAAGAATTCGTTAAAGAAGAGATAAACCGGGTCAAGAATCCGGTAAAGAAGAAATGAAAGCCCGTTCTCCTTCTGTGGTTTTGCTAGATAGATAGGGACAGACGATCTCGTTAATCCCTTCATCTCTTCTTTAACGGATAATTGACCAGTTTTCACTCTTCATTAACGGATTCTTGATTAGCTTTCATCTCTCCTTCAACAGCGTTGACAGGCCCTTCCATCTTTTCTTGGAATCCAGCAAACTGTCGGAGTTGCTCATCTATCGCTCTTTTCCCAGGCATCCAATCGCACTTCTGGCACCAAAAAGTGTTGCGTGCGTGTGAGTCCGTAATAGATTGAATGCACAAGTCCGATAAAAGGTTAATAACATTTATTCTTATCAAAAGAAATGTAACAGAAAGCTGGAATTTTCTTGAGAGATATTGGTACGGGTGCTCACAATACCACGCAATATAATCAGTAGTTATACTTCAGACTACTTAAAACGTTAAAATACAACGGAATGCAAAGAGAAAGCTAATCCGATCTCACGCTGAACTTGCCACATTAACAACAGCAGCTAACTAAACAAGTGAACTGAGATGTTTTGTCTCTGGCTTTTTACAGATTTCAACCGGTCGCGAGATATTTCTAGTAATTTCTGCTTCTCGAGATTTCTGGAAAGCAGTAAGACCATGGAATTATGTTTACAGCTAACATAGTGGTCAATTACATTTATACAATTTCAATACAAATTAAAAAGTTAGTCCTTTAATAAATATTAAATGCACGCGCTTTTGTCATTTTAATCTTCCGACGTAGCTTTCTCTTAAAACTCATCTCGTGCTGCACTGCATAGGAAAATACAAAAATTTTACTTATAATTCTATTAAAATGAGCTGTCTAAATAAAAAATTCGTAACAATATATGCATTATGTACAAGACACTTGATCACTCCTTTACATTGTGGTGTATCGTTTTTAGCCTTTTAAAACGTTGACTAACTAAAAAGTCCAATATTTTTCACAGCATCAGAGTTATGGTTATTACATTATCGAAAGAAGTTATCTGAGAACTTCTTTCGATATACATATAATTCTTACGATATAACATCGAAATTCTCAAATTTCGATGTTATAATGGATCACCGTGTTTCGTACAAATCACGGAGAGTTTGTAATGATACGTAGGAGCTTATTTTGCAATCTTTGGAGTATTTGTCTATTTGACCTGGCCGTGGCAGCCCAGGCAGGTGCTGCATATAAAAAATAGGTCTGATAGCCTGTAGATAATATGAATCTTAATCTTAGAATTCCGTCGTCATAAAGAGTAGATGGCTATAAATGCTTTGTACGCTTTATTCCTGATGTAGTTGACGTGTGGTCTGAAAATTAGCTTATCATCCAACAGAACGCCTAAGTAATTCACAGACTTTTCCTTAGGAACTGCGATGGCGTTAAGTTTGATGCTTTCAGTTTCTGTTTTTAAAATAGATGAAGAAAGATTTAGTCATATTGACTTTTATTTTCCAAGCTTGGAACCATTTTGGTAGAGTATCAGCTGCATTTTAAAGCTTTTCTTTGGCACGATGAGGATTAACAGAATTGCACAAAATAGCTATGTCATCCGCGTAGCAAGCTAAAAGCGAGTACGGGATGGATGGCATGCGTTTAACCCTTAAACGCGGAGGTGAGGTCTATATGACCATGCCAATGTTTCAGAACTGATAAACTGCTTATAAGGTATATAGTTAATCTTCTCTTTTTCAATACTTTCAAGTTGACACAAAATATAACTATTCCTAAATTTTTATTAAACTGTATCCATTAGTTTTTTTAAATAATTTTTAAAACTGGGCCCCCGGTCATATAGACCTCACCTCTGCGTTTACGTAACATTTTTCTGGCATGATAGAAAATGGCCTTTATTACTACTTGAGTGTCGAACTTGTACAAGAACTTAACTCTAGAGGTTTGACGTATATCGGTACTCTGAAAGAAAATAAGAGAGAAATACCAGGTGATTTTTTCCAAATAAAATGAAAAGTGAAGGATTTTCTCTTTATGCAATCACAGATAGAATCACTCTCGTTTCATATGTGTTTCAAAAATTAAAATGTGTTATTATCATTTCTTCAATGCATCATTCGAAATCAGAAGACCTTGAAACTGAGTAACCGGAAATAATAACATTTTACAATGTGACTAAAGGATGTGTAGGTGCATTGGATGAAAAATGTTCTAAACATTCAACAAGCCGAAGGCGATGGCCAATAGCCACATTCTTTAGGTTACTTGATGTAAGTGAAATTAATGCACATGTAATACATGAATCGTTAAGAGATAGTGCCAAATTGGAAAAAGCCGAATTTTTAATGGAGTTATCATCAGAATTAGTGAAACCACATATGAAAAGGAAGCTTCAAAAGCCAACTGTGAAACGAGAAATAAAAATGTGCATTCAGAGAATGCTAGGAGTTTCCAGCGGAATCTATTCTAGCTCAGATGTAACTGATGCCCCTGGAAAGCGTAAAACATGCTTTTTTTGTCCTCCCAACACCGAGAAGAAAAACTACCTATCTATGTTTCAGCTTCAAAAATGCGATAAGTAAAGAATGTGCCAAGAGAATTTGCAAAAATTGTGTTGAAAATGCTTAAAATAATGTGTAGCAGTTTTTTAATATTCTTGACATATTATACTTTTTTTTTGTATTATTTTATATAATCCAGATTCTGTAGATGGGAAATTTATTAAAAAATTTAGTTTATACGCATTTGCAAATAAGTAGTGTTTATTTTATTTATTTGATTAAGTGTTCCGTACTTTTTCGTATGTGATTTAAAAATGATTTTTTAATGCATTAATTTTAGAGTTTTATAAAGAATTCATTACTTCAATATAACAAGCAAAGTGTATTAATGCTTATATAATAATAGTACATTATTTTAAAATTTTATATTTTTAAAATGCATAAAATAGAATGCGGTCTGACAGAACCCTCTTCTGTGTTTACGTAACAGAAAATGAACATGTGTACTTACGGGCTAATATGTAAGTTGAAGAGGATTGGCGAATTTATACTTCTTTACAGTACGCCTGCTTGAATAATTTTGTTGTTGGAGAAGGTATTTTTAATTTTGACCTGAAAGGTTTTGTTATCTAAATAGTTGGCTATTAAAATAATTAATTATAGAGGAAATTGATAAAAAATAAGTTTCATAAGGAGGCCATGATGCCATACCTTATCAAACGACTTATCAATATCTAAGAAGAGTGCTGCAACAGTTTCTTTCCTGTTAAAGCAGGCTCCAATATTCTCTACTATTCTTGTGACTTGTTGTACTGTAGAAAGTCCTGGTCGAAAACTAAAGTGATATTCTTTTAAGAGCTTTTTATTTTCGATGAAATTTTTGATTCTGGTTACAATGATCCTTTCGAAAACTTTAGCAATAGCCGCGAGAAAGCTGATTGGATGATAGTTGCACGTGACCACGCCGGTTCTTTACTGGTTTCTTAATTACTGTAATTATAGTGTCTTCTATATTGATGGGAAATAATTAAATTTGAAACAAGCGTTAAATATTTTTAAAGAAATAAGTGTTGTCTTTCAGTAACTCAAATTTAAGTAACGACACAGATGCCAGATGCAAATAAAACAATAGAAAATTAAAAAAAGGAAACGTGAATCTGTATTTTAAAATAAGATTTGAACATTTATATCATTTAATAATTAAAAATAACTGTTTAAACTTATTGTTTATCAGACTCATAAGTATATCTCGTACTGCTTACAAAAAAAAAAAAAAAAAAAAAAATCAGGTTTTACGGCTGTTTGCAGATTCGAATTTTCTCGGCTAGTTATCGAATCTTTAACGATTAAAAATATAACCGAAACAATAGCAGCAAGAAAAACGCTAACGTCTAATAACAGACTTTATAATATACCTCGCAAAGAAAAGACTCGTTATATCGAAAGGCGAAAAAAATCACGCAATAGACACGTTCGATAATCTTGCTAGCAGACTTTACAATGTAGGTCTCCGTTCTCTCAACAATAAAGAATATGGCGCAGTTGAAGTAAGTGATACATACTTGGGAATATCACTTTATGGCACTGACTCACAAACGACAATCAGATGGCTCGATGTAAACAGGCATTAGAACCGTAGAGTAAGAACTAAAAAAGAGATTGATCAGCTAGAACCAGATTCTGGATATATATATTCCGAATCTTGGGTTGATAACTATTATCCACAATGTCCTGACGACTTGGAAAATATGAATCTATATAAATTTTTCCAATGGTCTGACATAACTACAATATCACCCTCTTCAGATTCAGGAACAGAACTATACAAATTGTTATCAAATAAACTGAAAAAAAAGATAGCGTCCCTATTTGATAAATCACTGCAAATACGATGTAAATAAATATCCTGAAAAAGATTGTTACGAATTTATATTTAGATAGCTAATTTTAGTAGAATTATAATTAAAATTGTTGTATATTCCCAAGTTCGGGAGAAACGACGATCGGTATATTCGGTGTCACCGACAAAAGAGGTTGAGATCTAACGAATGGCAAGTTCCATTAGCAGCTCTTTTAATCATAGCTGTTGGAATGTACAACGTTCTTCAATTCACTTGGCAAATTTTAATTATCAATAAATTATGTTAAAAAATTTGAATTCTCTAATTAGAAATTCATTTAAAAACAATTTATTACTTTCTTTGATATCGGAATTCTAACTTGGCAAATTTTAATTGTCAATAAATTATGTTCAAAAAATTTATTTCTCCAATTAGAAATTAACTTGCCATATTAGGCACCCGATATTAAAGAAAGTAATAAATCTTTTTTTTTTAATGAATTGAAGAACGTTGTGCATTCCTACAGCTGTTATTAACCTCTTCGTCGTCCGTAACGCGTCTAGCGTGATCATGTGAAACTTCCGCAGGGCGGTCGTAACGCGCCTCAAGCGTTCTTCTATATTTTAAAACTTTTAAACGCTTAAAAAGCTTTCTAAATGTTTACTTGTTTGAGTTATTAATTTTGTTTCTTCTAATACCTCCTACAGGGTAGCACTAATCAGGCATTCTATTTCAAATTGAATTTGCCCCGAGTTTTATGAATATTCGCGCCATTTTACATAAGATACAAGACAGTGAGAGATGGCTTCAATGTCTACTCAGCAGAAAAAAAAAAAAAAAAAAAAAAAAGAAAGGTTGTGGATTGGAAAGACAAGAAGGATATGCGTTTGATGAGTACGGTCCACAATAACTCGATGATTGATGTTGGAACACGGAAAAGAACTGTAAAGAAACCAATAATTGTAAAAGATTACAACAACAAAATGGGAGGAGTGGCCCGCCTGGATCCGATGTTATCAAATTATCCTACTGTTAGAAATAAGCAGAGATATTATTATTTTTCCATTATGCTTTATTTTCTTATAATTTTACTTAACATTCATTGAAATTCCCTACTACGAAAGTCATGTATGGAAAGTTATGATGTACAGAGAAAACAACATTACACGCTACAAAAAACAGACGGCCGCTGGCGAAGGAATTTTCGCAGACAGGAGAGGACGGCGAAAGGGTTAAAGAAATTGCTGTGGAACTTGCCATCCGCTAGATCTCAATTCTTTTGTCGGTGTCATCGACTGAGGACTATAAAATTTAAAAAAATAAATATGATTTAATGGTGTTCAAAGCATTCTAAAAAATTTTAGTATGAAAATTTTATTTATTATTAAAATTTATAATTTAGTTTATGGCTTCTGAACTCTTAATTTGCAGTCACAATTTCGCAAGCAGATTACAAGTTAACGCTTAAAACAATTTTATGTTAAAAAATTATGATTAATGGAATAGTTTAAGAATTAGTTTCCTGGGTATTAAACATGCAGAACATAAAAAATATATTAATAATGGAAAAGCCATAAGCCAAGAAGAAAATTCCTATGATATTATTTAATCGTGAATTAATCGTACGTGGTGACTCATGCATTTATTCAATAAAAAAGCCTTAATTGTTCCAGATGCAGGTGTGCATTTATTTCACTGAATAGCTTGCACCAAATATTTCCTTCAAATGGCAATTTTGGTGGGAGTACAGCTTATTGAACAATAAGCACTTCTTCAAGGTGTTTAATAATCCTTATAATTCTCTACATTTAAAAAGCGCATAAAAACAAAATTGCATGAAACGATCTCAAGAATCTATGACAATATGGATGATATTCTTACCTATGCAGTTACGCCCATCTGGACTAAGAATATATCCTGTCTGGCACTGGCAAAGGAAACTTCCATCCGTATTTCTGCAGCGACCATTCTGGCATATCCCATACTGAGCTCTACATTCATCAACGTCTTAAAAAAAGGAAAAAAAACAATTTTTTTACCTAATTTTCAGATGGCTTTTATTATGCAAAACAAAAGTAAACTAATAAAATTCAAAAGAATACATAACAGAAAAAGCAAGTGAAAATTGCATTAAGTTATTTCTTTATACATATTCATATCGTATATTGTTACCTTAACCACACTTTCTAGTTTAATTCTACTAAAATTATCCCAAACGTTTCTCGAACCAGTGAATAAGGTTTCCTTGAAGTTTTCTAGATTCATACAAGCCTGAATACTTTTTTAATGACATTAATTTCAATCCATTTTCTTCCTCAGCATTTTAAAATTGTACTCTCTCAAAATTTGATTTTTGTCTTCTGATTTTTTTTTGTCAATAGATGGCGCTATTCTCGTTTCGCTTTTAGTCTGCCTCTTTATCATATCTGTTTCAATATATTTGGTTGTTGACTCCACTTCCTCTGCAAATTATTTTGCTCCGAAGAAGAGAGACCTATATCAGCTGGCCTCAAAATCGGAAGAATAAAATTAGAGTAGTCTAAGTTTGTTTTTCCTTGCTTTACATTTTATAATGTATTTTATGGAATATAAGTGGACAATAAATGCAGAGAGTGGGATAGAAATTAAATGTATACTTACCGAAACAGTCGCCATTTGGAGATATTTGAAATCCTGGATTACATTTGCATTTGTAAGAACCAGGCACGTTGGTGCAAGTTCCATTACCACATATTCCGGGGCTTCTTGTGCATTCATCAGTATCTGAAAGAAGTAATATATTAACATGTTTCAAAGTAAAACAATATGTATTATTGTTTCAACATAAACCATGTATAACATGTTTCAACATAACATTTTTATTATAATAAAAATTTTAGGGAAATGAAAAATTATTCAAACAAAGCGTGTAAAATAAGAATCTATGTACAATGTGCTAAGTCATATTACCTACCTAGACAAGATTCCTTATTTGGAGATAACTGATAACCATTATTACATGAGCAGACGAAACTGCCATCTAAGTTTTTACAGACACCGTTGTCACACATTCCTGTTTTGGAGCATTCATTTATATCTGAAAGGAAACTGAGTATAGATTACAAAAGTAAAAGACTTAATTGAAACTAATTAACTATAATTTAAATTTTATGTGCTAATTTATTTCAAACGTAAAAATCTCTTTCTGCTTTCAGTTGTATCTGTACATTAGAAGAAAGTTTTGTGCGTATTTAAAACAAGGAAGATTATTTTCCATGAATTAAAGTTTAATACATTCTTTGACATATTATGAGAAATGTGGCATTATTTTGCCTCATGGAAAAAAAATATATATTCTAAAGCTTTATATTTCGCTTATATTCTCTTTGCGACATGAAATTTTGCAACGAAATACGCAAATCTTTCTCTTACTTGCCCATTGTGCAAAGTAAAACGAAAATAGAACTAACGAAGGATGAGTTGAGATTTGGTGTTAACCAGTTCAGCCAAGAAACGGACAGCAGCGGAGTGAAATTCTTCATTTTGAGACATCCTGGCACAGCTGCTGGCTAATGATGTGTATGTAGGTAACACTTTATTCAAGATGCGAAAAGAATTTAACAGAGAATCCCATGCGTGCTTGTCAGAAAATTAAGATGGAGTGGAATAGCCGTAGCATTAAGCTATTATATTGCTATGGAATAAAAGTAATCATTTTTATCTTGTGAATCACGATGCCTAGTAATAAATGTGCTTAATTTTGATCATAATCTGTCTGTTATTTTCAATGGGATTTATATGAGCGGTTATAATTCACCTAATTCAGTAACAGTAAATAAGTTTAATTAAACCTCAGAATTTAAACTTGCAAGTAGCACAAGTTAAATCATTATAATGGATATTCAGCCAACTCGATGAAACTGATAGCGTAGAATTTTAACTACTTAAAATCTACTTAAAATGTGTAGTATAGATTAAGTCTTTTAGGGGTTAATTTTTAGTATGCTGTGAAAAGAGAGTGTGTATTGTTAATTTTTAACTACTGTGCTGCATGAACACAGCATCGACACTTCGACGGCAGTACTCCGATGAATTTAATGCTGTGACAAATTAATCAGACTTACTTAAAAGTAACAAACAATACATCAACCTTGCTGAAAGTGAGGTCTTTGAACCTTGAAGACTCAATTTTGCTCATATATATATATATAAATTCAATTAATATTTTTTTATTTCTGATTATCTTCTAGGTATAATAGTGTAAATGATTGCAAACTGAATCGATTAAAATTAATGTTTTAGAAGATTTGGATAAAACTATTAAAAACATGTAATGGACTTAGAATAAGTTTACAGATAACAATTTAGAGCTACTGCTGCTTTCAAGGCCATTCATGCATTAAGTTTTTTCTTATTTACTTTTTTGAGTTATATATATATAAAATTAAAAAGTAATTCTTCAAGCTATAGCCTACGTGTAAAGTTATACTTCGTTCCTATGCAAATAAGTATAATCATATAGAAAGAAAAAGCTAAAGATGAAAGCTTAACTTGATTGGAACTTAAAAGTAAAAATGTATGTAAAATAAAGTGAAAGCTATCTGCAAGCTATTTTTGTCTAGTTCATAAGCTTTTCTTACATTATATATATTTTACATTATAACAAAATACGATAACCACTTTAAAAATAATTGGTGACCTCAAAATTAGCATTCTAGATTTCTAGATTTGGTGATCTCTACCTAAATTCATCTGTTTTCTCAAATTCGAGATCTTTCTACGTTATGTAACGCTACCTGGAAAAGGGCAACTAAAACTAATATTAACCAATCACAGCTTGTTTCTAGAATCGCACCTACTTTAGTATAAATACCTCTGGCGAGCTAATTACGTTATTATTCTGCTAGCTTTTACATTGCTAGCAGAATAATGACGCTTTGCTTCTTTAAAATGCCTGCGTCATACTTTTTAAAAATCAATATGTATAAGAAATTATTGTAATTGTATGATTAAAGAGTATGTTATATACGAGAAATTATTTTAGTGTGCTTGGAGATCTAGAAATTAAGATGATAATTGGCTGAACTTAATTTGGTATCAACTTCTTTCCCTCCCCTATCCCTCCGCCATCACGACTCTGCTTCGAAATCATTAAATATATATATGAATCTACCTATCAAGAAATGTATAATAATGAAAGAATTAGTGCTAATATTCTATAATCCCACCAGCGTGGCCGAATTATGTAACATTATATAAAAGACGCTGAACACTGGTATTTCGGTCCGTGGTTCGAGTTCCGGCGAAAGAGCTGGCCCTCATGGGCGTTTTCGTGGATTTTCCTCATGTGTAACGTAGATAAGGGCAAGTTTCCCTTAAAATGTCTCCCGAAGGGCATCCCACCCTTTCCGTGTAGAGCAAACGGCGGAGCATGAAATAAATAAAAAAATATTCCATAAAAATCCAAAATAAATTGTTAATATGGGATTTTTAATTGCCAATGGCGAACATTCTACCGAATTTGCCTAGTGATGAAAGTTTAAAATTTTATAAAATCAAATTAGCATTAAGTCGCAAAATCTAGTTAGACTTGTACATTTTCAATTTCATTTAGCAGTCAGATCTTTTAGCATTATTTAGCTCTAAATGAGGAAAAAAAATTAGTTATCTTGAATAATTTTATTTGTTTTTATAGTAAATGTTTCCTTAGTGTTTGAGTAAAACTATAATCTTCATTTATGTGAACCTAAAACTGATTTGGAAAAAAGAATAGAATGGATTCCACACTTTCAGAAAGAAAGCTATTAAGTTAACGTTAACAGATAAATTCTTGCACATGAAATGAAATAAACAAAGAAAATTTTTTAGTACCAAAGGTAACCTTCCGTAGAGATTTTCCCAGCTTTAAGAATTTTCTTCGTCCGATAGTCATGGCTTAAGAAAGTATTTGTATGAAGTTTCCCGGTGCGAATATTGCTGTCTCCCTTTGAATCAAAATCAGTCTTCATTAATTTAAATCTAAATAAACGAATTCTTTACGGTTTATCTATATTTCATTATATACATCTGCTTTACATTAAATGCACTCTATTGTCGATATTGCGTAAATATATTTTTGGGGAAGAAAGGCGCAAGTAAACTTTCCTTTTGGTAACTTGCAGTCAAATTGATTGTTAAGTCTATAATTTAAGAAGATACTGAATTAGAATTTTAGTCATAAACTATGTCTTCATTTGAAGGCATGCATGGATACAACGTGGTTAGGATACTGTTTCAAATTATACAGCCAAGCATTTGAAATAGACAAATTTTATGCACAAAGATATTTTACTGAAAAATTCAATTTTTGTAAAAATTCAATTAAAATTATGAATGAATAAGATGTAACAAAAAGAAAATACTTATCTCATTAGTTTTGAAAATAAATTAGATAGTTATGTCTAAAAGTGTATTCACAAATGTTTCGTCAAATAATGTATCTGAGAGAAGGAAACAAAAGCCTTAATTATTTGGCCCACCAGCGGCCGAGCAGTAAAGTCGCTGAACACTGGTAGTTCGGTCCGAGGTTCGAATCCCGCGAACGGGCTGGCTGCATGGGCGTTTTCGTGGTTTTCCCCATGTGTAACGTGTATATGAGCCAGTTTCCCTTAGGAAGTCCTCCACGAAGGCATCCCTCCCCTTAGGCAGATAGCCCTCGTGTGCTTTGCCATAATTAAAATACACACCTTAATTATTTGTTAAGCGATTATAAAGGGAAAAAACACGTACTGTTATGCATATCATAAGATCAAAAACAATGTAGTTTGCAACGTGTCCGAAATACATTTAGGCAGGTGAATGGGGAAAAAAGCTCGAAAAGATATCAGAAAAAATATACTTCAGGGTAAATGACTTGTGTTTCAGGCAATCCATTCACTGGGATTCGAACCCACTTCGACCTAGTTTTCCCTCTCAGTCGCTGGTAGTTTTGCAGCTCTGAAACTTGTAATTCGATTTTTTTCATTCAGTTGTCGTAAATTAGATAACTGCTTTGATCATCAGTTACTGCACCTCGTCTGTACTATACATTCAAACCGCAACCACAGCATTTATTATTAAGTAAATTAAGTAAAGTGTATATGGTCAGTATCGGGCTGAAATAATTACAGTATGGGACATCTTTTCCACAGCAAAGTGGTTTCTAGAATTTCTTATAATTGGATTTAATTTTTCAAAGAATAAATTTTCAACTGTCCTGTTTATATTTCCATTTTAAACTATGGTGTGTTGACGTCTAAAATACTTACCTTTCGTTTGTTATCTCCTCATTCATTCCTTTGTATATTGTTGCAAAGCTCAATCACCTTGTCAATTATCGAAATTGAATTTTGGAATATTTTTGATGTTGTCATAGGAGTGTATCGCCAAATCTTGTTATTTCTAACAATATATTAACTTTTTACCTACAAAATATTAATAGCTCATTATTTTATTATTACGTATTTCCAAATGAATAGCTACATATATATTTTATTTCAGAAAAACTGAGAATTCAAGATTGGAAGATCTCTCTCTCTCTTCTTCTTCTTCTTTTTTTTAAAATTATTACGTGCTTTGCCTTTAGGCACTACACGGAAAGGGAGGGATGCCGTGGAGGTTGTTTTAAGGGATATTTGCTCCTGTCCACGTTACACGTGGGGAAAACCACGAAAACCCGCATCAGCCAACCCATTCGCGAGACTCGAGCCCCGGACTGAACTACCTGTCTTCAGAGGTTTCTATTGCTCGGCCGCTGGTGGGACGGAAGATCTTCATTGTGAGTATCTTGCAACTTCTGCACTTTGATGCTAATCATAGTTTGCTTTGAAAGCACCTGTAACAGGCGCGTTGGTACGAAATTGGACTGTAACTAGAATAGGTATGGTCTAGTGAATGGCTCTTTTAACAAATGGTAATAAATAACTTTTATTTTTGGAAATATTGTCACCTGAGTATTTTGCGTTGGTACGAAATTGGACTGTAATTAGAATAGGTATGGTCTAGTGAATGGATCTTTTAACAAATGGTAACAAATAAGTTTTATTTTTGGAAATATTGCCACCTGAGTATTTTGCGAGCAAAATACACTGAGGAAAGAAATGAAATATTTCTGGCAATACGCATCTGGAAACTATACACTTAAATATTATGACTAACATCCCCGCAATATCATTCCAGAGCAAGGATATCATTTTAAGGCAACAGCATTCCTCTCTGAAAATGATAGCTTTCAGAAGAATAATGGAATCACGTAATACAGACACATTTGTTCAAGACTGGTGCAGCTAGTTGTGAGGAACATACTACAGATTGTTCCAATATCCAGGCTTTCCACATATCAATCCATCTGAACATGTGTTAGATGTATTAGAATATCAGATCTAATTTGCTGTGATTCAACGACAAAACTGAAGGCATCTGTTAGCAAAGCGTGTTAATAGTTTATTTCTCTATCCTTTCCTGGCTAAGAGCAGTTCCTAGTGTACTAGATGGAAGACCAATGCTATAAAGCATAGTGTTTTATTCATTATTATTGGTGTTTATTCCCCCTTTCCAAATATAATCTGAATCAAAGAAGATTTAATAACTTAAACTTTGAATTACCCTTTGGCAAAATGCAAACAAAACAGTTGATAAAAATGGAGATAATATTTTTAATAAAATAATGCTCTCATAAATTAATTTAGTCTAATTTTAATTAATATTTGATTCAAACTAATTTAATTTAATCGTTTATGGGAAAAAAAGCTAATTATAAATAATATTTCTTTACTTAAAAAAATAAAGAAATGTCAACATATTTTAGTACCTATACAATCTCTTTTATCCGGAGACTGTTTGTAACCATCTGGACATTTACATTCAAAGCTTCCAGGAGTATTGACACATGTTGAGCTTCCCAGACAGTCATCAGACCTCTCAATGCATTCATTTATATCTAGCGGAATATTCAAAATGAGTCATTGACTAAAAGAGAAATTTAGAACTTGGTGAAGGATCGAAGTCATTTTATATTCTTACCTTCGCATTTATTGATAAGGGAATTGAACCTATATCCCGTATAGCATTCGCATACGAAACTTCCCATAGTGTTTGTGCAATAGCCATTTTCACAAACAGCCATCTTGCATTCGTCCACATCTAAGAGGAAAAATAATTCTCATATTAGTTGATGGCAAAAAATCATAGTGTTTAATATAAGCATTCGCAGATAAAAAAGCTACCATCAGAAATGCCGTAACTACTACAATAAGTACAGTTTTACCAATAAATTTAATGAGAAAGATGCATTTTTAAATATCAAGTTTCATATATTCTAATAATTGTCTAAAAATATTTCAAACAAAGCAATACTTAAACTAAGGCATAAGATTATCTCATGTTGTAAGAGCTTCTCGGTATGAAACTTAGTGCTGTCCGATATGGTATATGATACACATTTCCTTACACAATAGTTACATCACCATAACTAGCATTTCAATCAAGTTATGCACTTAAAAACAGAAAAATGACACAAGCGTAATGCAAAAATGAAGCAGCCCATAAAGTATAAAAGTCAATAAACAAGTTAAACGCCATTTGGTAGACGTTTCATCTACAGCTCGCCAGTTTTCCGGTGCAAACTTTTCTTTCATGTTAGTTCAGCGCATCTGTAGGTCCTTGCGCACTTGTGAAACTGAACATCCAATTTATTTTGCATTATAATACAGTAACATCCTAACTTCATGCGCAATGCCTTCCTTCTTTTACAAGTTATGCCGAGGTTTTGAATGTGCGTCGATTTGCTCGTCCTTCTGCGTTAAAAGTGCCTCAAGCAATTTTTGCGATATATTGTGATACACATCTTTTGGATTATCGATTCTTGATATATAAAGAATGAATCCTTTCTTCCTTTTTCCTTTCTTCGAACGGTTTCTATTGAATGTTTGATAAGAAGTAAAAGAATGTCCAGCTCTTCTTTCCATTTCCAAATTATGATCCCTTCTTTACTGTCTTGTGTAACACACTTTCCCCGTTTCAGGAGTTTTGGACAACACTTCTTTCGGATTATTTTTGCAGTTATCTGAGGGTACCAAACAAGTAGGTATGTATTTCGATGAGTGTTTTGGCAAAGAAATTTATTCGCATGATGTATCACTTTTTGATTCATTCATTTTGAAGTCAACAAAATTCAGAATTTCTGGTTAGCAAAAAACTTTTTAAAAAGCTTCGAAATTAATTAAAGTGGATTACGACTTGCGTGTAACTCAAGATTCGCTATGCGTTCGGGTGTCGTTAGGACTCGCATTTCGTTTTCTTATCTTTTGCCAGAGAGACAGAATTAGGAGTGCTCTGTTTATTCTGGTGTGCAGCAGGAATTTTATACTTCTCTTACCAGAGCTTCATTGTATTCCGTAAAGAGCTCGCGCTTGAAAGTGCTTTTACTACTGTAATATGCAAGGGGAGTGAGGATACAATTCAAAACAATATTTATTGTGATTGAGAAAAGTCCACAGAGTTCAGCTCATCTGCAAGTGCAAAGTAAAACGTACGAAAGACCAAGCCCCGGTCCTCAAGCCAGGCTACATTACCCGACACATCTGTTTATATTTTGGCTCGCCTATCAGCAAACATCCCCAAGTGGCTAGCTTGACGGCTGAGTGTGGTGTGAACGAAAAGGCAAGTGAAACAGGCTAGGCGTTTAACGCGTTAATATATACAGGGTGATTCTAAATTGTTTTTACAAATTAAGAGGGGTGATAGTACTCATCCAGATGAGCAATAATTACCATAGAACATAGGGTGGAATTCCACTCTGAGTGGCAGAAAAGAGGAATGTTAGAATTCCAACCTTAACTTGCAACAGTGCTGGGAGAGCGAATGAACAAGTCCACACAAGTTACGCAATCAGTTTAGTGAAAAACTAACAGAGAGGGCACAAAACGAATGAAACCGAAAACATGGAGTTCGAATGCTAATTCGAGCTCAGCCTTTGATGGCAAACACTCAGATGCACTCTTTGGTTCGCAAGGTCTCAACCTCGCAAACGATTGCAACAAGTTAATTATCCAATCAAGGACTGAATATTATCGACTAACTCCAACTTCCGCTGTATGCCGAGATTAGGATGAAAAGTTCATGCTGTGTTCCGGCTGTCAGAACTTCGTGTCCCATAGAAGGATGCTTGAAGTAAAATGAGCGGAGCACAGAAAGTCCAGGAGGAGAGGTTAGAAGATGCCGAAGGGGGAGAAAACTGCTCCGCATACAGCGGAAAATGGAGTTAGTTGATAATATTCAGCACTTGATTAGATAATTAACTTTTTGCAATCGTTTGCGAAGTTGAATTCTTGCGAACCAGAGATGTACATCTGAGTATTTGCTATCAAAGTCTGAACTCAAATTAACATTCGAACTCCAAATTTTCGGTTTTATCCGTTTTGCGCATTCTGTGTGAGGTTTTCACTATTGCGCAACGTTTAGTCTCGTTCATTCCCTCTCCCAATACTGTTGTAAGTTCAGGTTGGAATTCTCATATTCTTCTTTTCTGCCTCTCAGAATGAAATGCGACCTTTTGTTCTATAGTAATTATTGCTCAGCTGGATGAGTACTATCACCACTCTTAATTTGTAAAAACAATTTACAATCACCCTGTATAATTAAATGTAGTTTATAATCGTTTCTTAATAAATAATTTTCCTCACACTCGAAAAATTTTGATAATATATCATTACATCTGAAATAATATTCTTTTCTGATTCAATCATAAAATTTTAATACTTACTTTTAGCCCTAATATTTAGGGAGTCTAATTTGTTTTTGAATTTATAAAATTTCAACAAAAATTGTGAATAAGACATTTAATTGCTTGAGCTAATTTATCAACATAATTATTCACAATAACATACATAGCTAAGTACGACAGATAACAAAGACACGTCAAAAGCGAGATATTTAAACTGTCACAAGATATTTAAAAAAACCTGTGATTGCAAAAATAATTTTGCCCATCTCCATCTCAATATTGATCAACAATATCCCGGGAGATGAAATACAGAAAACATTATTTTTCCTATCCCTAATCTCATGCGAGGCCTTTTAGAGCAACAAATTTTATATGCTATCTTCCGAAAAAGTCCGGAGAGGAATTTTTAAATTTTACCTCATCCAAGGTTTGAACCTGAGTCCAGCAGCATGACAGTGGCCTGAACTATCCAGTATAATGTTTAAGTATGCTTTAAGTAAGCAATATGAATTACAGTGTACTTACCATCAATCTAAAGATATTTTTTTAAACCATGTTTTTCCAGATCTTTTCGAAATTCGAAAGTTGATGAATTGTTCTCTTTAAAAGCTTTCATTTTTTATTCGTAGTCGAACATAAGCCTGAGCTCTAAAGTTATGGCACTCGATATGTGCAATGCATTAGATATTTACTCTCACATTTCTATAAATAAAATGCACATGAATAAATTACAATGTAAGATAAGTTCATTCTCTTAAAGTAATGAAGAGTAGAGGATTTATGAAATGGGGAGCCAATCTCATATGAATTTCTTGGTAGGCTTCATCTTAAGGGAAAAGGTATGTTTTTGATTTTTAAACATTAATTAATCATATGGGAACCTCTGATGACAGCGTCATGTACGACTCCATAAATAAGCCTGTAGTAATAAGAGCTCATAATGATAACCAATCGCTGAAAAAGACCGTAAAGATAATAAAATTCCTTAAATAGTTTTGCTCTTAAAGCCACGAATCTCTTAAAGCTCATAATGATTATTATAGCTAATCGCTCATGAAAACTGTTAAGCTTATAAACGCCATTAAATATTTTTGATCATAAATTTGTTATAATCATATGACTAAAAAGACTTAATATGTGGAGGTAAATGGAATAAATAAATGACTTGCTTTTATATCGTTACACTATAGAAAATTTCTCTACATTAACTCATTTTTTATTACTTATCTTTGTAACATTAAAAGAGACACTAAGAGATGTTATTATCTCATTAAAAGAACATTATGTTTTTCCAACAGAATATATGAATTTGTGGTTAATTATTTATACTTACAAATAAGTGCATACCCTGCAATAAGCAGCATGTAAAAAAAGTAAAATTAATTTAATACGGATTAACACACAAAATTGTGAAATAACTCATATGTGCTAAAAAGTTACAAAGGAAAAACTTAAAACTTATTTACCACCAATTTCATTTGTCATAGGATTAATAATGGTTCCTGGATGCAAGCTGCATAATTTCCTGTATTCCTCTGAAAGAGAAAAATAATACTTTTCATTTGGGACATTTCAACAATTATGCCTTTCATTTGGGATGCTTCAAAGTACTTTTCAAGCAGCATGCTATTATCATAGTATTAAACTAGGAACCTACCTGAGTTTTGAATCGGACAAGGTTCACATGGATCTCCCCAAGCACGGCCGACTGAGCAGCAACAAATCATACGAGTTTCATTTGACATCATTGGATGTTCACATACCAGGCGGGGTGGAATCGTTGAAGTATTGTAAGCTTGCCGGAAGCAGTTTGATTTCCGCATATCTAAAGTAAATAAATTCAAAACTTTTAAATTTTGTACAAAATGCTTTTATTTCGCATGGTTTTCGTATCTGCAATATATATATATATGATGTACTAGCGTTTGTCAGGAATAAATAGACTGGTGAAGAATCATAGACGTAGTCGTAGCTTAAATTATCAGACGATAAGTTTAAAAAACAGGATCCATTTATTATTATTCAGGAGAAATAGCAGTTACAAAAATTAAAACTTCGGAGTAAATAAAAAGAACTACTAATAACTTTATGTATGAAGTTTACTTATCGTTACATTAAAGAAAAGACCCCGATATTCTTTTGCGAGTCCTTTTATAGCCTCTGGAAAGGCGGAGCTTCCAAGAAATGACTTCAGCCTCGTCAGCCATTCCAGTTCGCTTTAAATATCTCCAGAACATTCTATAACTGTACGTGTAGAAAAGGCGAGAAAAACAACTTGACTACGGGGCTGTGGATTTAATTCCATGTACTTTCAAATAAGAGAACGTCGCCATTAAAAAATGAAAAGAACATACAATTAGAATTTTAAGTGTATTCTTGACTATGGAATTTTATTATATATGTATCCTTCGGGAGGCAACGTTACTCACGTCCGTGATATCCTTAATTCACACGTGCCTCTTTGGTGGTGCTAAATGAGTAACAGCTATGGCTAAGGCGGTTCAGAGTAAAGCAAACAGAGCTTTTGTTTTTCTATTCTGCAGTGCAATGCTTTAGGATTATCTTGCGTTATGTTTTCAGAAATTAACAGGTTAGTCGTTGAGGAGAACGTCGATGTTCTGGTGATTCAAGAAGCAAATATTACAGAAGACAAAATAAAGTATTATAATATGGAAAATTTCACTATTCATGGACTTTTCAAAAGCAGGCAGGTTGCAACTGGTATTTTAGTGGCAGTGCGAAATAAACTGACATCAACGTTTGAGGTGTTGACAACAGTAAACAACCATGACACAGCAGAAATTGTGGGAGTAGATGTTTGGAATGAGAATACTCTTTTTAAAATTTTTGGAATATATAGTCGACAAAACAATAAAAATGTAAATTTAGATGCTTTAATACCTCATCGAAATACTATAATTGTAGGTGATTTTAATGTTGCTTCCCCTACCTGAGGATACACTTAACAAAACCAAGTAGGGCAAACTATTGAGGACTTTGTAGATAGTAATGCAATGTTAGTTATCATCCACTATTCAGGCAGTTCTACTAACCCTCATTTAACCATAGTTTCAGCAAACCTAATTGGCTACTGCAAGAAAACTGGGGACGCAAGAAGTGGTCACCGAATGGTAAAAACAACAATTACTACCAACCGAAAGCAAATAAGAAATAAGGCAAGAATTATGTGGAACTTCAAAAAGGCCAATTGAAAGGCTTTCACAGAAGATATGGAACATCAAATAAACACTCTTACGAATAATGCTTTATCTCTACAGGCAGAATCAGCTTTTACTTCATCCCTCCAAACGTGTGCCAAAAAGAACATCCCGAGAGGCAAGAGGCCCAACTACCAACCATTTTGGAACACTAACCTAGAAAATCTAAGAGAAATCAGAGAGCAAGCAAGAAAGGAAGATGAAAGAGTGGTGGAAAAAACTAATAAAAATTGCAAACAAGATATAGTCAAATGGCAAAAGGAATGCACTGTAATAAAAAAGAAAGTTTAGAATCCAAAATGCAATCCTGGTAGAGAACTGATGGAAATAAGGTTTACAAAATAACGACTACACTGAATAACAAAATAACATGAAGAACTAATCACCCCATCAAAAAAGGAAGCAAAGATGTCAGCTATCTAAGACAGATTGCTAAAACTTTCAATAACTTCGATCTTGAACGGTACTTACTCAGTAAAGAGCAAAAGAGGTAGCTAAAGAAATGCCTAAAACACGAAAGAAATACTAAATCAAGGATAGGGAACTTAGACAAACCTTTTACAGACGATTTCTCAATGGAGGAATTGAATAAGGCTATCAAAGACACTCAAAACGGTAAACAACCAGGACCAGATAATACGTATATTTCCAGGATTCATGACACATTTGGGGCAATCTGCAAGAAATTTCCTTTTAATGATTTACAATAAGTTCTGGAATGCAAAACTCAATCTCCCAGCAAACTGGCTGAAGGCAAAGATCATTTTGAGTCTAAAGCCAGGAAAACCACCTGCAGATATAGAATCGTACAGACCAATCTTCCTAGCATCCATTATAGTCAAGACGTTTGAAAGAATGATAACTGCAAGACTAAGGTTTTACCTGGAGTCAGACGAGATTCTGGCAGAAGAACAGACTGGTTTCAGAAAAGACATGAAACTACTAATTCAATTTTGAAGATGGTTCACAAAATTAAAACCGGTTTCAATTCTGGGAGAAACTCTTTGACTGTCTATGTTAATTTCCAGAAAGCTTACAACACAATACGGAGAAGGAAGCTCCTAAACAAACTTCACAGTAATATTATTATGCAATTGGTTATGCAATTGGTGGGAAAATGTATAACTGGTACAAAAAGTTTTTATCCCAAAGAAGGGCAAAGAGCAGGTGGTACAAGTAGGAATCAAATTATAAACGAAGTAAATTAGGTCTACCTCAAGGAGCAGTTAGAGCAGCTGCACCCTCTTTAACATTTATACAAATGATTTGGTAAGCAAGTTAAAAAGCATTAAAGGTATTAATGTCTGTATGTTCGCAGACGATGTTGTTATTTGGACAGAAGCAGAAAACTCCAGAAAATACGAAGACTAAAGGAAAAAACTTGAAATTATAGTGAATAATGCACTTGAAGTCCTGCAGACCTGATCTAAAGAGAACAATATAATTATAAATAAAAACAAAACAGTTTACCAATTCTCTCTGAGACACGTGAATACAGACTTTGAATTAATAATAGACAACGCTACTTTTCAAAAAGCTTTAGCGCCACATATCTAGGTGTAGTGCTGGACAACAAATTAAACTTAACTAATCATGTGAATACTGTTATAGAAAAAGTAGAGAAAAAATTCTCAATTTTGAAAAGACTAGCCGGTACCAAATGAAACTCACGGACTACCCTAAATAAAACTTACAACACTTATATTAGACCTATTTTCAAATATGGAAGTGAAATGTTAATCTCTAATACACAAGAGAAGACTGATTCTTTGGAAAGAGCACAAAGTAAAGCTCTTCGAATTATCACAGGAGCAGTGAATACTACCCCGATTACAGCTAGGCAAAGCTATACTTCCAACCCACCAATTGCTACTGAAATCAAGAAATGGAAAGTTTTGTCTAAAACCCCGTAAAGAGGCTATGGCAAACTTCAGACTGCAAACAGGTCACGATTGCATGGCACATCGTCTTAATAAAATTGGTTTCCTTCCATCTAGTATATGCCAAATTAGCAATTCGGGCATCATGAATGCAGCCTCTTCTTATGTGCCCAGAACTATATAAAGAGTCTCAGAAACGTGGTGAGATAAAGTAAACTATATTGGAATGCCCAGAGCTTTTATGAATTCCTTGTACAGACTACATCTCTTATATTCCTTTCCTTGTTTAATTTTTTAACTTTTTCCTTTTGCTCCCGTGTTCATTTTTTCTGATTCTTACGTTGTAAATGTTTGTTCTTTATTATTATTTATCATTGTTCATATGTGATACTTGAGCTCTTTTACATATTTGGATTGTTACTCCTAATAAAGCCATATGTAACAACATAGATATCATTCAGTTATTCAATAATATTCAATTAACTTTTTGGGTCAATTATAAAGTAAGAACTGCTTTACGCATCGCGGACGGGTTGGTCATCAGGGGCTGGATGCCACACCAAAACTGTCCAAGCCGAAACCATGTAATTATCGCAGTTTTAAGCCTCGACCAGCTATAAAATTGTGTCGTTTGTTTCCAAGCTCATATTTTTATTATGTATATTGATTATCAATATTCCTGAATATTAAATAAATTCGGTTATTCGATTAAAAAAACGAGTATATCCTCCGCTAAATCAATGCAGTTTATATAGATCTTATGAATGAAGGAAATGTTTGCAAGCTCGGCCGATTGAATAAACTTCGAAAGAACATACGCATAACGAAGTTGAAACTGGTTATCGAACACGCATCACCACTGAAATTCGCATTCGGAGAAATTGATACTTTGTTATTGATGAACTTTAAAGCTTTTTCTAAGTTTCTCTTTGTTGCCTGCAAAATTATCTAAAAAATCCTTGATACATGGGAATTTTGGAAAACCTGGGTGGCCGTAAAGATAGTCATAAACCTGTAATGATATTTCCGTTTGAACTGCACCATGGTAAAGAAGCTTGAGTAATTCAACAAATAATTCATTTGACAGTGATCAAATATAATTCTCAGGTTCTCAGCATGTAATTAAAATTCAAATAAAGATTTTAACCTTTTTACATTTCAAGCCACTCTTACAAACTGAGGAACATTTTATATTGTAGTCAATCAGAAAGAGTTTTGAATTCGCGTCAGGCTTATTCAAAAAAAAAAAAAAAAAAAAAAAAAAAAAAACTAGATGATAAATTTTATAAGAAGGAGACTTTCATTAATATTGTGAATGGTTACAGCATCTCCTGTCTTTGCGGAATCTTGAGAAAAGCGATTAAATTTATTTGATTTTAAAAAAAGTGTTATATCGAGAAATAATCCAATAGTTTCTTTCGCAACGAAACGTTTCGGAGATTAAAAGTGATCTACATAATTATATGCTGCATGTTTTCTTTGCATATGACAGCACATTGAATACATTCCCACAGTCGTAAATATGCGGGCGTTTGAAATATATATTAATTGGAATTAGAAATTCATCTCTGTTTTGTAAATGTAAATTTTAGACAAGCTCCTGGAATAACAGGTTTTGTTATAAATGTACGTCATCAAGATTACATATGGTACAATGCGGAAACATAATATATTATACAATGTGGAATTTAAAATTTAGGAATAACCAAAAGGATTAGAAAATTAATGAAGCTCTAATTAAATAACCAATAAGATTAGCAACTTAATGAACTTAAATATACTAAAAGGATTAGCAACCTAATGAAGCTCTAACTAAATAACTAACTAAAATTTCAGTATTAAATTGCCCTTCTCAAATATCAGCCAATCTTGGTTTAGCACACTCACCCATTGCTCTTAATATTTGTCAAGACAAATGATTCTCTAATTCAGAGATTTTACTTGATGGGTATTGATGTCAGAGATATAAAATGAGATTTATGTTATATAATTTAATACTCATGCTTTTCATTTCTTTCAGCAGTATTCAACAAAACCTATTCGTTTATAATTAGAAAACTCTCAGTCTTATACATCTGCGTTTATTTCCGAGAGATATCTGCTTAAGTGAGAATGCGTTAAGGGACGTAATTGATCAAAGTACTCAATCCTTATAAGTTTCTACTATTTTTTAATATATATTCAAGGAGATAAATTTTATTTCCTCAAGCAGAAACCCAGAAATGCATAAAATGCTTCATATGAGATTTCAAATCTTTTTAGGCGAATCTACTTGTCTTTAAAGCTTAATTTCAGCATCATAACCAATGAAAAAGGACACCATACTTAGAAGCCACTGTTAGATTGTTCTTAACAAATACGGCAGCGACTAACTCAGATAACTAATAAACTAAATAAAAATATTCCCTCAAGTAAACTGATAAGCGATATTTAGGTCTATAAAATAAATAAAACATAAAAGTTTTAATTCTGAGGTTAAAATCTGATATGTGAAAGCAGACACTTTCATTACTTCTTACCAACACACGTTCCTCCAGGTACTAAAGCATAACCCGATGGACAAGAGCAAGTATAACTTCCTATTGTGTTCATGCAAGTTCCAGCTCCACAGATGTCAGACCATATAGAACACTCATCAGAATCTAAGGAAAAGAAATACCTTATTCATCAATTAACACCATTCATGGTTATTATCATTGCATACAAATTTCATGATATCCAAATAATAAGAAGAAATTCTTTTGAATTTTAACTTTTTAACATCAGAACAATGGAAAAATACAACGTAGGGCAGAATTAGCAAATATTGTTGGGCTACACTTAGGTTTTAATAAGTAAGCGGAAAGACGTCCCGTTTGTTCATCAATGATGAGTTAATTAATTTCAGTGATGAAGTTTATCTAAGTAGATACACGAATATAATCTAGGCAGGTTAACAAATAGTATCGGAACTATATTAAACTTCATTACTGAACTAAGAACTGACAAATTAATGTTTACAAATAACAGATTGCATCAGTTTTTAAAATTCGTTTTTTTTAATCGTCCGAATAGAAAATAATTCATATTAGTATACAGAAAATGATATAGAAGTTTACCGACTACTAAATGACTTATCACCACGTAGACTAATTCGCTATAAGCATCTTTCATAGCAAGATTCTTTTTACGCTGTTGAAATACAATTTAATTATTTTTCTCTTAATCAGATGTGCTCCCGTTTGACTACTACAGCTTATTATTTAAATGAAATGGTTAGAAACTGTCGAATGCTTACCAACGCAATTTCTGTGGGTATCATCTAATGTATAGCCATCGGGACACATGCACATGAAACTTCCAAATGTATTCGAGCATCTTCCGCCTTTGCAGATACCATTAAGCTCTTGGCATTCATCAATGTCTGAAAAATGAAAGAGCACAAAAAAAAGTTTGACAAGGAAATTCATATGTTGCAAATGGTATTTAAAAGTTTGCTACAAAATTAGAAAAAGCCAGAATTTTAAGCTGGTATGAACTATTTGAGATTTAATAAGCTTTTTTAAAAATAGCGGCTGTTTAAAAATAGAGGCGATAGGTAAGCATTAAACGTATTTGATCTGATCGTAAAAATCAAAACACAATATAGTTTTTATGCAGAATCTAGGCCCACCAGCGGCCGAGCGGTAAAGACGCTGAACACTGGTAGTTCGGTCCGAGGTTCGAATCCCGCGAACGGGCAGGCTGCATGGGCGTTTTCGTGGTTTTCCCCATGTGTAACGTGTATACGAGCCAGTTTCCCTTAGAAAGTCCTCCACGAAAGGCATCCCTCCCCTTAGGCAGATAGCCCTAGTGTGCTTTGCCATAATTAAATACACCACCTTATGCAGAATCTAAGCAAATTTATTTATTAATTCTATAAAATGAGTTTTCAATCATATTTTAGCAGTTCTGAGGCATTGTTTTAAAGTTATGTTTCATATTTTAATTTAAAAAAACTAATGTAGTACTTATTCTAGATTATTTAAATTTTAATACAGTAGAATCTCGCAAACTCCCAGACATTTGTAGCACAATATTGGACACGGAAAAGTACAGAATACAATTAAATTAATGTTGATATTTTTTTTATTTCAAGTCCTAGCACAATAGGAGACAATAAAATTTTTGGTCCTTTCTCTTGTAAACTGGCCCTGAAATGTGTGTTCCCTGTTCCCCTTTCTGCCTGAACCACAAATAAATATACTTTTTCTTTGCTTTAAACTATTCGTACATGTTCTTTTCACACAACAAGACTCGATTTCGGACCTTTTTCCACCGTACCAAAATAGTCTGTCCAACATCTAAATCCATGGTAATTTTTTTTACACTTTCTCCTTTGTCCAGTCGCTTTAAGGCATCTAGTTTCATTTCCATTGTCACGTTAGTTTGTTTTCTTTTCTTTTCAAACGGCATTTTCTCTTCACATAATATCAAAAGTTCTCAAAAGTATGTTAACACGTTTACGCCTGGATGTGAACTAAGCAGCGATACTGACAATGAACTGGTGTGAGTTTAGTTTACAATGTATCTTGAAATTTGTTAGGCAGTTCCAATAACTAATGGCACAATGCGAAAAGGTAAAAATTGCGGAAAAGAACACTCAAACCTTTGAACAGAACAGGAAAAGACATACGCATAAATAATAACTATATGTACCGTATGTAATATTTGCTCTGTTTGGAATAGACATATCATAAAAAAATTCCAAAAACTTGTCGAGTTATACGGAATACCTAGCTATCGGGACTCTACTGTATAATGTATTCCAAATTTAAGTAAAATTTCAAATAGATCTTATTACTCTATAAAAAAGTATGTCGGTTTCGCACAAATTAATAGGACCAGCAAGCAATTATTCTGTAACCAAAATACATATCATATAATTATAACATACAACTAATGGAGAAATGTTTAAAAAATATCATTATAAAAATACATGAATCAAATATAATATTATCATACATATATTAATATAAATTATTTGGTAGTTGAATTTGCATTTGCTTTAAATCGCTCAGCTTGTCAAGAGATAAAAGCTTAAATTTAAAAAATAAATTAAAAAAAATTATGATACATGGAACGTCAGTATTTCTCAGCACTGAAAAATTCCCATGTTCCTTGCATGTTAAATGAAAGATCTAATGCCATACATGAAATGCCATTATTTCTGAGAAAGAACAGGTTAAACCGCGTGGATTATTATAAATTTGCATCTAATTAGTATCATAAGAGAAAAGTGTGTACAAAATCAAGCTTGAACTATAATTAATAGTTTAAAAAATAAATTTTCCTACGTTTCTAAGGTACAGATTCAGTAAACCTGGTTACAAATATAACTGTCTTTTTATATTTCCTTTTTAGAAGTGTAATAAACCTTTGCGTGTACTATATATACAATTTTGCTTTTTTAGACATAATCTGGTTTCACGCCGTTACTAAGGTTACTTACTTGTTTAGCCTAGTCACAGAGTTAATTTAATTAATTAGTCACAGAGTTAATTAATGTATTCTTTCCAGTTTTTGCATCATGTTACATAACCTTACGTGAGGTTACCGCCACATTAAACAATTATACAGACAGGTGAATTTCTGATTCTGAGAGCTGTTATTTATTTTACGGCAGAAGACAGATAATTATGTAGATTGGTAAATAACCAATTTTGACGGCTATCGCCATTTTTTGTGGACCATCTCATTCATCAGGTCGGATACAGTCTTATCCACTCGGTCACACATTACACTGCATATCAGCGTAACAAATCCAGAGATTTAGGTACACACTTCTTAACACCATTTATTTTATTTTACTTTTAATAGTTTGTTTCTTTAATGTAGTTTACATCAACAGATAATTTTTATAAACATTTACAGCAACCTTCAAGTTAAAAACACGATTACAAAATCATTCTTGTGTAGAAACGAGTTTATACAGGTTTCGTCTCTTTAAATAAATAGATAAATTTTGACATTTTTTTTCTTTTTTTCTACAGATAAATTTTGCTTTAGCATACTCTTCGCTTCAAAAGAGTCGCCAAAGCCAGTACGATCATCTACTAGATATAATTCGGTATTACAGAAATATAATTTAATAAAAGATTATTTGATATAGCATTGAAACAAGTGCTAAATTTATCACATTAAAGCTGAAGCTTTTTAAAACACTTAACTATTCCTTAATTAAAAGTATAACTCTTACCTCCTATTTTAACGGTGATTTTATTAGGGCTATATCCTCTTCCTCCAGGACACAGATTTTGATATTCCGCTGTAAAATAATATATTTTAAAACTATATCACGTATAAACAAATTCGTGTATAATTTCTGTAATTTATCATGTATCATTTATCATGTAAGTATCATTGAAAGTCAAAAATAAATTAGCAGCGATTGCTTCAATACATCGTTTGCATCTCGAAGTAAAAATTAATAAATTATTTGTTTGAGTTAACACCATCAGGCTTATTATTAAGTGTACTTTGATAGTTATTTAACATTATAATAAGATGCTCAGAAACAAATACTACTTTGAATTTACTGAAATTTCAGATGCAAATGGAAAAGCTAACATTCCTGTTAGCAAAGTTAAAGAAAAGTGAAAAAATTCTCACTTGAATTAAAAACTGGACAAACTTCACAAGTGGGACCCCATCCTTTACCAACAGAGCAACAACAAGTAGCTTTCGTAAGCCTTTCTCCAATTTCTGTGCTGCAGATCCCGCGACCATGGAAAACACGGGTTACATCGAGAAAACATTGTCCTTCCCTGATATCTTATAAATAATAAAAATAATAATAAACAAAAGTATATTTATTTACATATGTAACTTAAAATACATGCAAAATGGAGAATAATTAATTCTACAGCACTTACCCACACAATCTGCGACAGTTGGAGATAGTGTATAATTTGGGGGACACTCGCAAGTGAAGGACCCAGGAGTGTTAACACATGTTCCATACTGACAAATCTGAGGATTTTCGCATTCATTGGTATCTATAGCAGAAAATAACTTTAGTGTGAAACAATCTCATAATTCCAGAATATAATCATTTAATTAACATTCCATGAAACCAACCTGTACAGTTCCCTCCGGTAGAGTCTAGTTCAAAACCAGGATCACAGATGCATCGAAACATTCCGAAAATGTTTTCGCATCTTCCAAAAGCACAATAGTTCTGAAACATGGCGCATTCATCGACGTCTGAAAAAAATAACAAGTTTCAGAAATCAAAATGATACTGAAAGATTTTTTAAAGTTTTAGGTTTTTAATTTTTTTTCTTAGCTAAACTAGCGTTTCTCAAACTATAGTCCTAGAAGTCTGCCCTTGTGGGCCTCTTACATTTCCAAAAAAGACCAAAAATAAAATTCAAATTAGCTGCGTATAACCCATTACAGCTGAAAATCTCAGAATTTGTTTGGAAACTACACATAGCAATCATCTATAATTTTTCTCCCAAGACTGACATTTTATGAAATTTATTACAGGTTACCTTATGGACTTTCCTCTATATTTAGCAACAAAAGATATATTTAAAGCACTATGATTGTAGTGCTTCTTATCTGCTTAATCCAAACATAGTATAGCTATGAGAGAATTGGCAGGTTCATCTATATAATTAATATGGGTGTTTACATTTATTTAATTTTTAGTTAAAAAGGTAAAGATTATCCATTTCCACGTATTTCTTGTTTCCTTCTTGAGTAAGTGGAATCTAAAGAATAAGAATACAGGGACTATCAGTTGTTTTTAAGATTCACAATATTGAAGAAAATTCAAGAATTCTAGTTTCAAAATAATGAAATCATGCGTTACTAAAGGAAAAGTGCTGAGGAAATGCATCATTAAAAAGTACAAACCGATAGTGAAGTTTGTAAAGACATTAGATTAGTTTGATGCTGGAGACGTGAAAATGAGCAATGCACTTGCAGCACTCGAATATGGACCTTTCGAATACGCGCAATGAAGGTGGTGCACATGTGAAGTGCAGTGACGCGTAGTGAAGGTGGCTGCACGAGTGTGTTACCGTTACACTCCGAAGGCATGCAGAAGAAAGGGAGAAAATACCTTATATGATCTCTTTTTTTAAAGGGCAACTGCGGTTAGGGGACTCATTCGCCAAATCCTGGTGGTGAAGAATTATCATTCACCACCTTTTAGTTCGGGTGCCACTGTAAAGTCATTAGGTTATTTTGAAGCAGGAAACATAAAAAATATGCGGTGCCCTCGCCGGGACTCGAACACTGGACCTTCGAGTACGCGTCAAGTATGCTTCTAATTACACGAAGGGATGTGGAAAGAAGGTAGAAAATACCTTATATGCTGCCCCTTTTAAAGCGCAACTGGGGTTAAGGGACCTAGTCGCCCAAGTCTGGTGTTAACGAATTATCATCCGACGCCTTTTTAGTTTGGGCGCCACTTGTAGTTATTAAGTTATTTTGAAGCAGAAAACGTGAAACATGTGCTGTCCCTCGCAGCAACTCGAACCCTGGACCTCTCGAATATGCGTCGAGTATGCTTACAATTACATCACGAGAGCATGCGGAAAGAAGTGAGAAAATACCTTATAAACTAATTACTATACTAGTTCAAACACTTCTAACTAGTGATAGTAAAACGGATATACTGCCGGGTGGCACTGTCTCTACAAGCGCGCTACTTAGTATTTATTACAGACAACAAACAGCAAGAGTTTGAACATTGCAGACAACATAATAAATATATTATTCCCAGATTTTAATTGTCGCTTAGCTCATATTTTCCTGCTTAGAAAATGCTTCTTGTGAGATAAATTTGCATCTTCTAAAGAGATTTGAATTGAAATCAAAGGAAGGTTATCGAAAGCTGATTGTTAAACTAAAGCCTTATAAAGTGACCAAGAAAGTTTTAAATGTTACGGGATAAATAACTGATGCAGTTATGATACAAATATAATTATCCTGGATTTCAAATAAACAATTACTATAATTTAAAATGTAAGAATATAAAACGATAACATGCACTTTGAGTTACAACAGACAAGCACAGAGGCTTAGTAATTAATATACAAAAAATAATATAATTGTATAATTTAATTGCAGGGGAAAATAAAGAAGAAAAGATTTCACGAAAACATTTCTTTGCGTATATCGCCCAGTTGCACTTACTAGAAGTACATAAAATAGAATTCAAAAGTTCAAAGCCTGGGTTCACAGGTCTTAAGTTATTAAGATTCATAATGCTGAAACATATCTAGGTTAATTACAAGTTCCTTTTGCAACAATAATGTTTGCTAGAATTTGTAGAGATCTTCAAAATGCATATGAAGACCATCCTTTGCGATGCACTTTAGTTCAACTAATGCGGCCTTTTTTAATCTTTTCTAGCTGGAACTGACGACCTTTCAGTAGACATGCCATCTCAAAAACATATAAAAAATCTCACTATGGGAATTTTAGTGAAAATGTGGTGTGCAAGAAGACAATAGATTCAATCCTAGCCAGAAGTTCGGAAAGTACAACGAATTTGTAAAGGGACTAGACGTCATGACTAGACTATGACGTTGATTTTTACGTTTTAAGAAGACTACTGATCTCTCTTTCCTTAGCTCACGTCCTTAGCACACATAAATATTCGTCCAGAATTGAAGGTAAAACAAAGTCAGACGCGAATCAGTTAAATATACGTAAATCTTAACTACAATTCTTGCTACTTAGAGCAAGGAATCCAATTTACTTGTGGTTATCATATGTAGTTTCCGCGCTAGAATGGTTAATGGAAAAATTAATGGAAAGAATGGTTAATGGAGTGCTATGAGTTTCTCGTCGGGATGACATGTGCCCGTTTGGGTGCTAGGCGAAAACTTTCTTTGGTTCATTTGGAGTTTTAATCAACATGTCTAAAGTATCTTCTAAGGTTGTTATTTAAATTAACCAGTTTTTATGATTTCGGTCTTTACTATAACTTCTCCTTTCCATATTCTTCACCAAAATCTAAATGAGGTAGCCAGTATTTAAGGTGAGGTTTTCCAGGCTTCTCCTGCACGCTACGCATCAATTTTCTGCCAGCTGTGATAGTTGTAATTATTAGACTTTGCGATCTGTCGCTGCAGATAATTTGGTTTTGACGTTCCCGTATAGTTACTGAGCCAGCTTCTAATAAATATTTAATTGTGTAGCCTTTTGTAATATTTTTAGTGTGAATTAAAGTATTATTGAATGTAATATCAAATGAATTACTTATTTAGCAGACCGCGTTGTGGATGCAATAACCTATAGATACATTCAAATGTGTAAATAAAAATGTGTGATCTGTGAAAAGAAATATGAGATCAAAGTGAAATTACCCCAAAGGATGATAATTCAAGTATCACAAAATTAATTTTTATTTTTCTAACATCACCATTTCTGAATAAGCATTAAAGCTAAAATGAGAAAATATTAGCCAGACAGACGAACGTTGGTCTTACATGTAACACGTGTAATGCACATTACTGAAATAACGCTAAACTCAAAGTTAAAGTCAATCTTCTTCCATCTGTACAAATCAAAGTTCTGGGGAAACGATGGAAATTTAATGGCAGTAAATAAGCATACTTGGTGAACAATAGTTTTTTCTATTTTTTTTTATATCGGGAAAGAGGAGACACGAAGACTTCTCAAAAAGATAAATTGGTTGAACAAAAATTATTAGCCGCAACCAAATATTTATAGGTTCCTATGGACATTTGGCCAAACGTAAACAGAACTTAAACAGAACTTTAATTAACTTAAACGTAACTCACTCGCTGCTCAACAAAAGACATATTTCAAATATGACTAACTTGGCCAATTAACATGATTGTACAAAATGCTGTCTCAGAATAAGATGAATTTAGACTAACAACGGTGCTACTTCTTTTGCATCCATTTGTCAAGCTTCTGGTTCTTCGTCTCAAATTAGGAGTCTTGTAAAAACTATTAGAGATTGCAGAATATTTTATAAATTTTATTTCTTGTGAGGAGCCATAAAACTAAAAGTTTACTTCATGAAAGGTGAATATTGTACTCTTTCTGGCGTTTGTATATTTTAAAATTTCTCAAGATTATGTTCTAATAATTTAGAAACGTTTTAACTTAATTTATTTTGAAAAGGTATTTCTTCGTTTTTAATGAATCCTGAAGTCTTTTTAATAACATGAAGCATATTGTTATTATTCAAACAACTTTAAGTCCACCTTTTTAATATTCATTAGACAAAATTATAATTACTTATGACAAAAATCAGTTTGTAGTAACAGTTTAATAAAATAAAAACTCACTGTGTTGAATTATGCCGAAATTAAATAAAATACATACCGTTAAAATTTTATTTACTTACGATTTATTTTCATTTATTTTATTCACATAATATTTTAAAATTTATTATTAGGTATTCAAGATATTCTCTTAGTAATTTGCATCAACTAATTCCTTTCCAAATATAAATTTTCCATGAAAATGTTGTCTAATTATTTATGCTGTATTTATTTTTTATTGCAGTTTTTTTTATAATTGATTTAACTTACCCACGCATGTTGTTGCACTGTTGTCTGGGCCAAAACCCAAATCACACTCGCATTTGTACCCTCCAGGGTAATTCAGACATTGGCCGTTTTCACATAGAGTTGGGTTCAAACTGCATTCATCCATATCTGAAACGAGCATAAAAATGAGACAGAGTACACAGTGGAAAAACCTAAACAGTAAAATATACATTAAACAGAATTAGATCATAAATGTTACGATTTTAATATTAACACATTATTTGGACTGGTCAAAAATATGGAAAACCTTTATAAAAAATGTGCGCAAAATTCCAAACGTTTTCTGCTTGAAAATGTAGGCAATAAGAAATCTCTAAAATCAACAGATAGCCATAGTTGCTTCTGGAGGTAATTTCATACAGTTGCGAGCTTCCAGACTCCGAAGAGTATAAATTTTGGAGCCATAAAGAGAGCACTTTTGTGACCAAAGAATCAAATTTATTTGGTTCATCACTAAGTGCTGCACTGTGATTATGATCTCTCCTGGTCCTCAGAAAAACATCATCCGATAAACATCAATACGGTAGAAAATATTTGTTCAATGACACAGAAAGAAGCATATCGTAGAGGATTTTCCACAAATAAGCAGGCAACAAATGCACACACAACTGAATAGCAGGCTTTCAAACACAGTCAGAATGAAACCAATGGGAAAGTAACTCCAAAACCAAAGCAATCGTCAGAGATAATAGTAGCATAACATCATATAATGCAGACTGTCAATCGCGGATTGCTTACTAGTCTGATGGGTCAAGCTTTATACTGTTTTCGACCTGTAAAGACGTTAATGTCTGAAGAATTCGGATTACCTGAGGAGGTTCAGTCTTGACGTGAGCACCTATATCATAGTATTCTGCTCGCTTCATTGTTAACTTGCAAAATCATATCGCTACCAAGATCTATGCTAAGATTTTGATAGACTAAGACTACTTTATTCTGCAAATATTATTTTTAGTAGGAAATGCCTCTAGTAAAGGAATTGGTACAATTAATGTATTTTATATCATTATACTATGTCATTCTGAGTATACAGATGACAGTTTTGCCATCTTTCATGACCTCCTGAAACTCCAGACCAGAATATACATAATTATGCGATAATTATAGAAAGTTCACTATTCGCCTCTGACATCTTTAAAAGAACTTGTATGGTATATTTTAATTTTATAACAGTTATTTTAATTTATTGCATCTTTCCTATCTCATCTAGTTTCAACTTACAATTCCCTACCAGAAAGAGTTTTTAGAATCGCCTTGAATGCAAATGAGAAGTAGAATAGTATTTAAGTCAAGTTCCACCGGTGTTGCCAGAGAGAATTAGGATTCCTGAACAACGCGCGTTTACCTTTGCACAACACTCTCTAAGTTTTTATTACGCTCGGCCGTATTACTTGCCTTTTGATAGCTTCGCTGACTAATTTAATATTATGAGCCAACTAGTTAAGAATTGTGCTAGCTTCGGCTAAATCCCTTTAGATACTCATTAGTTAGTTATTATTTCTTACACTTTAAGCCCAAGTGGAGGCTTTACTGTACGCCCTGAGAAAGGAACCGACTGTTAATTTTTTGTTTATTTGGAGTGAATAAAAGGTAATTAACCCTTGAGTTTACATTTCTGTTTTTGGAATTTCTTCTCAGCAATTATTCGCTTAGTAGTTCACTAGGTTTCTCAACACTTACAGAACATAAAAGTGAGGAACTCTATAAACTTAAGCAAGGCCATACAAAAGTTTTGCAAGAAAACCGGAATAACATTTCATTATCTACCCTTCAAGACTTACATTTTCTCATTACCAGTTAAACGTGTTCAAACAACAGAAAACACACGTTTTGAATAAAAGAATTCAAAACAAGTTTTGAATGAAAATGTTAATCTATTTTAACGAATGAATTAATTATTTGGCCAAATGTGTCCATATATTTTTCTAACTTTTCATCTTTTCATTTTGTTTTGAAGGTTAAGAGAATTCAGGGAAAATTAAGCTATGAACATTGCTTGTTTGATAAAATAATGCGCATTTGATAAAATGATAGTGTACATTAATTACTACTATGCTTTTAATATCTTATACTATCTACTGGCATAAATGTTTTTTTCTTGTAAGAATGATTTACGAAAGAACATTCAAAGTCCGAAATGTAGCTAGTTTATTTCTCAGTTTGTTTTGGCAAAAACATCTTCTGTAATATGTCACCTTTCAGATCCGAAAGTACAAGACAACTCAAATCTTCATAATCACTTTCCGCATAAGCTTTGAATAAAGTAACAACTAGTTTGTCTTTAAAATCGGATTAGTGCTCTATTGAAAATCAGATTAGTACAGAAAGAAAAGGGGATCTCGATTTTCTTGATGAATATGAGCTTTGTTCTCACAGGATGGCTTAATAAATGTCTGTTTAGGAAGCATCTGAAATAAAATGCATGCTAGAAATAAATATAATATTCTGGCAGACGCAAAAACGTATCGTTAGCTTTTTATCCAGTTATGATCCAATTTCATATAAGAGACTAAATCTGCAGCAATATGAAAATTTAATAACATTACAGCTTGGCTCAATGAAATTTCTTAAGAATTTTGTCTCACTTCATTATGACGGCATATAAAATTTTAAAGTTTTCGCGCAACTTTTCACTAACAAATTCTAAAACTTGGTCATTACAAAAAACTGGAAATATCTTTTAGTGGTTATAGTGGTTAAGCATTATTAGTGCATATTAAATACACTGGTTTGCAAATTAAATAATTTTTTTTCATGCTTCAGAGAAGCTTAATTTTTATTATTGAACTAAAAGACAGAAATACCTCGACAAGTGAATCCATCTCCTGAATATCCTTCATCGCATGAACACATAAAAGATCCAATGGTGTTGATGCACGCAGCATCAGGATGGCAACCGCCATTGTCCCTCAAGCATTCATTGACATCTAAGAAGAAGTTGATAAGATTAGGATTTTATTAGTCTATTTAGAAAAGATTAACAACAATAGTTGGGCATCATTGCTTACCTCTGCAAACAAAGCCATCTCCTTTGAATCCTTCCAGACAATTGCACTGATAAGATCCAAGCGTATTGATGCAATCAGCATGTTCATCACAGTCGCTTAGTCCTGTTTCACATTCATTATCATCTAGAAAATAATTCAGAAGGTAAGCAAAGGACAAAAGAGTGAAACTGAACTATTCTATATGTAACTTAATTTTTATGTTTGACTACCTATTATACTTACTGCATGGACAAGCAAATATAATATAAGTAGAGGGATAAATTCTGAATACACAATCCCCATCCTGCTAAAACACAAACAATCTTCGCTACGAATGAAATTCATTGCCACAACCCGACATGAAAACTTACAATATAAAAAATAAAATAAAAAAAAATTCAGACTAAGTAGCAGAAGATGTTAAACATATTTTAGTTAACTGCCTTCCAAGCTGCATTTCAGTCATAACGGAAGGGATGGAATGAGTGCATAAATGAGGTAAGGGCAGTATTTTGAAGGGGGGTGTAGGCTAGAGTGAATTCAAATAAGTTTTTAAAATTTGGTCTAGTTTGTTCGGTTTCTGTGTAATCAGCGCAGTGCAACTCGATATCATCTAAACATTTATGGTCGGAACTTCCATAAGCGAAGATTCAAATGAGCAAGACTTTTTCCCTTTATTAGACAATATCTGCTAAATGGGACTGTTTTGAGGTATCTAAGGATTCAGGATTAATGAGTTAACGGGGATTGCCCACTAAAAATAATGTCCATTAACGGAAGCTTCATAGAACTACAGAAAGGGCTAATGTCCCTGAAGTTGTGTCATTATATAGTTTCGTATCGTAAGTTTCCTTGGGAGCTATTATTTATAGCCTGTACAAAAAAATAAGCATAGCCCTAACTATACTTCCCAAGAATTGCACAATTACAAGTAAGTAGTAACTGTAAGAAACTAAATAAATGAATAAGTAAAATTAGGGATAAACATAAAACTTTCGAAGTGCTTTTCTTATCCATATATTCTAAAATGCATGCTAGAAATAAATATAATATTATGGCACACGCAAAACCATATCGTTAGCTTTTTATCCAGTTATGATCCAATTTCATATAAAAGACTAAATCTGCAGCAATATGAAAATTTAATAACATTACAGCTTGGCTCAATGAAATTCTTAAGAATTTTGTCTCACTTCATTATGACGGCATATAAAATTTTAAAGTTTTCATAGTGTATATCTTGTATACATATGATGTTGAAGGATATGTTTTATCTTTGTCTATTCATTGAGACACGCTGAATTTTACATTATATTGCTCATGAGAAAGCGTCCAGCTGGTAATAATTAGTATCCTTCCAAAACAGGAATATTAAAGAATTTCAAAGATTAGCACAAATAAAAATTTTCTTTATTGATAGAAAAGTTTTCATAGCACCGATTAAGAACAAACATTAATTTAAATATAGAAACATAATAATTATTATAAGAATGCATATTTTATAATTATCTCATTTTTAAAGATATTCTTTCGCTCTTTTCCTTGCAGCCTTTTACCCGTTTCGTATAATTTTTATTAATATTACTTTTTATAATGTTATTGTACAGATAAAAACATTCACCTTAGGTACAGTGTCTCACAAATAATCTAGGACAGTCTTATTTCCCAAAAATTATGTAAAGAATTTTAAATGTGTAATGTTAAAATTACAAAATAGAGTAAGCGTGTATCTAGAACTTTCTGGTTACTAAATAAAGTTTTCTCAAAATAAAATATCGAGCTTAAGATTTCTTTTTAGAGCAAGAAAATCAATCTCGGACTCTATTGAAATTGCAGACAAAATCATCTTAAACAGTTTATAGAGTTTGATGTTCTGTGGGAGCATAAGCTAGATCCAGACTATTAGCAGACATACAGCGAACTATTCCTGTGTCTGAAATTAACTACAAAGTCTTGCAAAGGTTTTAAAATAACTTTTTTTTATTTAAACACACACTTTGAAAATCATTGCACGTTTCGTGCTAAAAGGATCGACCACCACCTGTGGCGATGAAACTAAAATAACATCAAATTTAAATTAAAATGTAGGCTAGTAGTCAAAGACTACACACTTAAATCGAAGTTGGCTCAAAACTCTAACAGGAATAACAATTTAAATGTTGATAGAAAATAACGCAAAGCCGAATAATTACAACCTTCACAGGGACGACAAACTAAAGTAACTTGGCCTCCAGAGCCAGAAACACGCTCTGTCTTCCAATCCGAAGACCTGAGCTTAAATACTCTCTAATTCATTTACATTTGTGGTGAGGAAACGGAAAGGAAAAGTTATGGTAAGAGCTAAAATGTAAAATATTATTAACCTTATAACGTTTCAATAAATAAATTTATGATATTATTTTGCCTAGAAAGAGCATTTAGAAAATCTTCTTCAGTAAGGTTTGCTTAGAATTTGTATTGCATCAATCAAGAAAGGAAAAGTGATTAAAAATATGTAATCATTTATAAATTTGTCAACTAGAATTAGAGATGTGTATACTAGAAAAGTTGCCTAAAATGATGTTTTTGATATTTCAGATATTTAATCTTTAATCACATGATATCCCAGGCATGACAGAATTCGAAGATTTTGTAGACCATCGAAGGTGTATAACGAAATATTGCGCAGTATTGTCAAAAGTGTTAAAACAATCGAAAACTGGCTTGTCGTATGTTTTAAATACTATCTCCTAAATCCTTGAATATTTTGTTTTCATTTATAAAAAGCGTTTCGGAAAATCGATAGTTTGATATTTTTATTGAAAGCGTTTTCCAACTCAAATTTTTGAACTTAAAAGAAAAGCAGTTGTGACAAAAGGCAGGCTCTAGAAAATAGTAATTAGTTACTTTGTTACTTTTTACATAAAAGTAACAAAATGTCTAATAACAATTTTATAGAACAGTGGTAATCATTCTTTATAATTAATGATTACCACTGCAATAAAAATTAAAATATAAAATGCAGTTATTTATGATTCTAACCTGTAAGCAATGGTAATCATTAGCTTCATTATTAAACTTATATATATGGTGTCTATAACAATCGCTACGCGGTCTTTATTTTTGAAATTTTTATTAGCCGTAGATATACACTTTTAACTACGAAAATGCTTTTAAAAAGGAAAATATTCATATTATAGCATTTTCATACATAAAAAACAATTTTATAAAACGTAAGAAAGCTAACTTTTATATACTACAATTATACTTAAAAAAAAAAAAGCCTTCACAAAAGGTTTGACCTTCATATGATAAGAAATGGCATTTCTATACAGACTTTCGCAAAAAGCATTGCAAGTAGTAATATGCCAATATAATCTTTCCAATAAAGGAGATCTTATGCCATAAAGCAGATCTGATTCTCAGTATTTTGAAGAAATCGAGCTCAAGAAAATATTGGCGAGCTACGTGTAATATTATTTGCACGAATTAAAAATTCAAAACATTTATACGTTGATGAAAATTTTTACGTAAATATTATATCATGTCTATAAAGTAATAAAATCGCAGGGGAATATTAATAGCCTATTTTCAGCGTTTGAAAACATATTAATTATTTGTGACTAAATTCTATTGGCATACCATATGCAACATATTATTAATTAAAGAATGCTATGCGAAAGTAGATCACAAAAGAAAAATAATAAATGAAATTAAAGGTCAACTTCAGATTATTTATTTTTAATCGAACCCTCAAAGAAAATTGAAAATGAAGACAAAATTCCTAATTTTAAAGTTAAATATCTCGATCACTTTTTGTAGTGTGAAAGTCAAATCTTTGGTGTTTTATTTTTATAACGAGTATAAACTTTTACTGAAATTTCATTGTTAAATTTTGTAATTTTAACAAAATTATTTTTTTTTTAAATTTAAAATTGCCACAACCAAAAAAATATAGTTGTAACAAAAATATAAATATTTTTGTTCAACTAACATTTACGATAATAATGGCCACATGAAGAAGTATTGGCACATATAGAGGAGTACAGAGCAATTACAGAAGGTCAGGGAAAATGTTACTCTCGACTTCAGAAGAAAGAAAAAATTAAATCTAATTTTAGAGACCGTTGCATTTTTTTCTTAAAAAGTATCTGATTGCTAACTTTGTACAACGTTAAATATATTAAAGCACGGTTTTCAACCTTTTGACTAACACGTACCATTTAAACAAAAAATGAAAAATTTTAAACAAAAAATGAAAAACAAAAAATGAAAACACCACCACTACATTTCACAATGATTATTTTTAACTTTCTCTATAGAAATATTAAAAAATATACACTGCCATTTGCACAATCTGTTGGCTGCGTATTTTAAATATGCACACATAAAAATATTAGATTAAAAACTGGTTACAATTTTAATTCTAAAAATTTAAGTTATAACATATAATTCTAAAATTTAGTGTGAAATTTGGGCCTGTTTAAGAGAGATAAATTTTTTTATGTCTTGGTCTTATTTCACTTAGTTTTAATCGTAAATTAGGATCCACTTTAACTTTTGTTCTGTATTTATTTTTCAAATATAACATGGAAGAAAATCCTTGCTCACATAAATACGTTGCACAAAAAGGCAATAAAATTTAATAACTTTATTTTACATTCTTAAAATTAATTAAATTCTTTTTTCGGTTAAATTCTTTTTTTCGGTTCAATCAAAAGTTAACAAATGTGTTATTTTTTAAAATTTTCAGTTAGAGTTCGATCACAGGAAATTTCTGTCAATTGTTCTTTATCTCCACGAGTTAAAATTGCAGGTACATTCGAAATAAATGGATTTCTAAGCCAATTTGTTTCATAATCCTCCGAAAAACATATGTTGAAATTATTTATAAATGAAAAACAATGATTATTAATGTCAGATGTTGATTCTCCTTTTATTTCTAAATTATTTTCGGTTGGAAAACTTTCTAAAAGTGGTAAAAAGCTTAAAATATTTTTATCCAATTCTTTAATTATTAGATCGAGTTTCTTATCATTGCATTTACTTTATCTCTAGTTAAGCAAATTATCATTTTGTCCCTGTAATCCTAAATTTAATTCACTTAACGTTCCAAAAATATCAGCTAAATATGCTAAACGCTTCAACCATAATTCACTAAATAAACAATTTTGAATCACAGAGGAAAATTTGAATTTCCGATCGAAATAAAAAAAATATTTTAAACTTTGTTCCAGAATAACCAACCACCTTACTTCGGAATGTAACAGAAGCGTTTCACGTTCTCTGCCCAGATCTTGGTATAAAATCGTAAATATTCTTGAATTTTAAGTTCGGCTTTGAAAAGAACTAAGAATTTTTACAGCTTGACTCAAAACGATTTTTAGGTTTTCGTCGATTGTTTTGGTTACTAGAGCTTCACGATGAATGGAACAGTGAGATATTTAGTTTCAGATGCGACTTTCTTTATTCGAGAAATAACACCGGAATAATTTCCTGTTAAAGCCCAAGCTCCGTCACTGCATACAACAATGCACTTATTCCAAGGAATATTATTCTCAGACATGAAATGTCAATTACTCTGAAAATTTCATTTGCAGTTGCTCTATCATGAAGAGATTAACAAAATAAATACTCTTAGGCAATTCCTTTATCTTCTTCTAAACGTATGTAAACTATTAATTGAAAAAAATTTCGTTATATCAATACTTTCATGCAATTGCAATGCTAAATACACACTGTGTTTTATATTTTCAGTAAGTGTCTTTTTTATAGAATTTACCATTTCATGAATTCGTCGACTTTCAGTATCATTTGATAACGGAATATGATTAAGCCACTTTTTCTTTGAATAATATTAAAGCGATATCTTTAGCTGCTGATAATATAAGGTTTTCTTCAATAGTGTGAGCCTGTCCAGCCTTGGCAATTCTTAGGCTTACTTGGTTACTAACTTCCAAAGCTTTTTTACTTGAAGTAACAAAACCTTTCATTACTTGTCTACCGTTTTTAAACTCCGATATTCCTCTTAAAATATTCTTCAGATTCATCCTTTAAATTGGCATGCTTACATTCCAAGATGTCTTTTAAGAAACGATGGTTTTACACTTTGATTGGATAATAGTTCACCTCAAGCAGGTTGAGGGTCCATTTTATCTCCATTCCAAGCAAACCCGAATGTTAAATAACTTTCATATTTTCTACAAACAAATTTTCTTTTCAATATTCTTAGTGATAGTAGATTGTCGTGGATACATCACCTGTGAATTATCACTTTTCCGCTTAGTCAATCCTACCCATTTTTCTATTTTGAAAATCTGAGGTTGTTTTACTTTTTTTCACAAATATTTAGATCTACAAATATTACGACTTCTTTAAAAACAGACGACGATATTCTCAAATAGCGTAGAAAACTACGAAATATAAAGCAACAAGAAGACAAAATACCTGCTGCTAGAGGCAGCAAATCAACGCAAACAATTATTCTAACTGAAATTAGAGCAATATGAGTCCGGAAGCTGTAGCGATATATATTGATCAACACTAAAATAATTAATGATATACTATTATATTTTTATAGGAACTTATTTGTATAACTCCTTTTGAAAACATCATTTACGATAAAATTTGTTACGTCTACGGCTAAAAATATATTTGTGAAAATAAAAACGGATTATTTTGCTAATGCCTATGAGCGGCTATTGACTTTGAACAGAGTTCAGATCGCACGAATTTACGAGTGTTAGAGAAAAAACTTAAACAGGAAATTCGGAGTATTTAATTTTTTAATTTAATGGTTAAAATGCTTTGTTTTTTTAAGAACCATCTATTTTTCTCTTGCGTACATCGGTTGAAAACCGCTGTATTAATGTATACCGGTAAATTCATATAAAAGCGATAGTATAAATATATCAAATAAGTGTGGCAAGACGGTTTTATTCATTAATCGTTTTACTCGAAATGGCAATGGCCTTGAAATTTTTTGTGCTATTTCAACAGTGTCTAAATTACCTCGGATAATAGAGGTTTACGTGCATTCCATTTAAGACAACGAAAGCTTCACTTGTATGGATTACTGTCATACACAAATGGAACAGGATTGGATTTTATAGTGCACAATCCACTGAACCTTGCCGTAATTTGAGCTGATTTATTGAGCAATGCTTCATTAATTCAGTTCCATTAAACAATCAGCATATTTATAAGGACCACTTACACAAGCAAATGAATTAAATGCTCCAACGGATGTCTCGATAAGCTAACGCTTAGAATTGCAAACTAATCCCAGAAATAGGGAAAGCGTAATGTATTACGAATTTTGTAATTACAGAGAAATAAGTTGAGCCAATAAATCGACAGGCGGGAAATTTTCACACAGATGATATAAAAGAGCAAATGTATAAATCATTTACCTGTACATCCTTGCTCATGATCTTTGACTGAATATCCGAAATCACAATGGCAGATGTACGATCCAAGGTTATTTACACAGCGACCGTTGAGGCAAACATTTGGATTTAAAGCACATTCGTCAATATCTGTTCAAAATATGAGCGACCAAAAAAATTCAAAACATAAAATTTGAATTTCAGTGTAAATTAAGAAATAATATAAACATTCATATTTTCGTAACAGTCATACATTATTATCAATAATAAAATATTGTGTTACGTATATTCCCACATCAAAATAAGAATAATAATTGTATCATATTATTAAAATTAAATAGAAATCATTAGTGTAAATATATATTTAACTACGAGTATTATTGTAACTTGCTAAACTTCTAGTTAATACCTTTTAGCCATTCATATTTTAAATCTGAGAAAAAATATTATGATACTAACTTTTCACACAGTCTTTATTTTACATAAGAAAAACATAATTATTTACATTACATGGTCATCGATAAACATTTTTATTTTACATTACATCGTCTTTATATGATTTACGCGTTATTAAAGTAAGTTACGTTATCAAAGCATTCATCAGCGTATAAATCGCGAAACCAACCATCGAAATAAACTGCAAGTTCTAAAAAGCGTTGCTATTCAACGAGTAATAATATCTGTAATTTGTCTCTGAAATTAAAGCTGAAATTGATTCATATAAACACTTACACATTTACTGTAATACGTAAAAAGTGTTTTTAAAGTCATATAATTGGACCTCGGGTTTTACACGCTGCTTAACAATGACATATACATTTATTCTAACAAGTACGTAATTTCTGTTACGTGCAGTATATAAGAATGCAATCGTTACAAAGAGAACTAGCGGGATAAATACATATATATATGTAATACTTTAATGCGTAGTAGGAATCCGGTACTTTAACTTCTGGCTGTAGACATGACTTAGTGGAAAAGGCTTGATGAAGCAGGTAACAAAACTAAATGGAAGATTCACCATCTTTATTTTTACACATTTCAAATCATCTCTTTGGCAGACAAATTACTTTTTAATCATCGCTGAAAACAAATAATTTTTATATACACAGGTAGAAAGATACGCCGTCATTTCAGGCAGGAAAGCATAAGCAGCGTGGAGAAGTTGGCATGGCGGAAACTAAGAAAAAGAAACGTAGTTCCTCGCGAAAAAGTAGTATTATACTGCGTAGGTGCATATGTGAATCTAAGCCATGATTGGTTAATTTTAATTTTAGTTACCGTTTTCAAGCAGTGTTATATAACATGGAAAGATCTCGATTTTGGGAGAACAGATTAATTTAGGGACAAAGCGCTAAATCTAGTATCGTAAATTTTGAGGCTGCTAATTATTTTTAAAGCAGCTATCGTATTTTCATATATCTTACATATATATCTTAAGGCAACAATTACAGATAAATGTACGTGTAAAACAGTTATTATTAAAGCGTAAGAGCCTCAGTAATATTTAATCCAATCACATAAATATACTTATTTAAACTAATAGCCAAAATAAAGCTTTACGGAGATTTACGGGCATTTAAATTTATAAATCCAAACTATAGTGATATTAATTTGCAGTAAGTTTGTACATGTATTTTAAACGACAAAATATAAATATACTGCTTGATGATTGGAATTAAACACAAATTGAAACAATGAGAGGAAAAGAGAAATGCTCTTTCAAAGGATATTTTACATGCGAAAATCTTATATCTTAATGTGGCATGTGAAATATATGTATTGCAATTTTTGATTGTATCATATAATTTAAAGTTGTATTTTTTGTTTTTATTTTTCTATTTACGCTTATTCATTCTTTCTATTTTTATCATTTTCAAATAACGGTAATACGTTTTCAGCTGGAAGTATACAAATTTTGGTTTTTATATACTTTCATTCAAATTTTAATCGTTCATTGATTTCTAGTATTAACTCAGAGTAATTAATATAAATATAATGAACAATGAAGCAGTTGTTTAGGCTATTTCAAAGTAGGAGATATGAAAAATGAGCAATGCCCTCACCGGGACTCGAACTACGGACCTCTCGAATACGTGCCGAGCGTGCTGACCATTGCACCACGAAGGCATGCTAAGAAGGCGGGAGAAATACTTTATACACTCCCCTTTTAAAGGGCGACTAGGGATTAGAAGACCCAGTCGCCAAATCCTGGTGGTGAAGAATCAGCATTTACCACCTTTTTTAGTTTGGGCGGCACTGCAAAGACATTAGGCTATTTCGAAGTAGGAGATGTGAAAAATGAGCAATTCCCTAGCCGGGACTCGAACCACAGACCTCTCAAATACGCGCCGAGAGTGTTGACGATTACACCATAAATGCACGTTAAGAAGGCTGGATAGTTTGGCTGTTGTAATCTAAAAACTACTAAGGAAGCAATTACAAAAGCAAAACGCTTTATGAAGCTCTATATAAATTCAGTTCTTTAAATGATATGAAGAAATAATTTCGCATTTATTACTATCCGGCGTAAAATTAACGCTTTGATAAAACATAGTTTAATTTCAATCTTCATTGATATTTCGAAATAAGAAGCAAAAGGAATCAATATTTTTAGAACTTTAGAGTAGTGTTTTTCAAGCTTTCTGGCACTGTGACTCATACGCATATTCGTATTTATTATGAGGGAGTGAGGGAAAGACTAGAGATAGAGAGAAGCGCTAGATGAAAATATTACAATAAATGAAATGTGGATATTTATATATAATCAATAGCAATAAAGTAATAATTATAGATGACGATATATCTTACCATTTAGCAAAAGATGAAAAACTTTCAGGTTTTACGACCCACCAGACGTTGTCGTTTGGTGCACTATTGGTGCTTTGGAAATATAACTACTGAGTATAATTTAGGATATTATTTAATTTGTTTTCATTAGCTGAGAAACAAAGATTCCTGAAATCTGATTTTTTAAGCTCCCAGGATGCTGAAAATCAAGTGATTTAGTTTTGCTTGTGATTGTAATTAAAATAATGCTTCTGGATACAGAAATATTGACAGCCTTTGTTCTCTAATCAGATTTTATTTTGCAATAAGTCACTTTTTACACATCAACATACTACCCATCGTCTTAAGCTAATTCAGATAACTTTTATTGCAGTCGTATTAGGTATCTGTTATTGTAATGACTAAAAAATAATACAGATTCGATTTGCATAGCTACGTGAAATACTATACAAATCAATATGTCACTGAGAAGAGAGAACAATTTCACTTACTGCATGGAAAGAAGTATAATGATTACCTGTGCAAGATTTGCCATCTGGTGATGGCATCAATCCACCGGTGCAATGACAGGAATGAGAACCAGCATAATTTGTGCATTTACCGCCACTGCAAATGTCAGGAATATCTCTACATTCATCAATATCTAGCAAAAAACAAATTACAATAATATAACTGTGTGATACAAGCTGATTTACAAATAATGTAGATATAGAAATTACTATACTATGAAAATTTTTATTTATATTTAAAATCTTGTATGATATATGCAGCGAAGTTGCATAGCATTTTCTATGTAAAATAAAATTATAAGAACTGTAAAATGCCTCAAGCTTCCGTTACTAAAACTAATATTTTTAATGTTTCATTTTACCTGACCATTAAAATCTTTCATATATTTATTAATGTTCTATAATCTAGAAAGAGATTATAGAACATTACATACGTACTTTTACATACGTGATATAGAACATCACAACTTTAGAAATTTAATCATTCATAATGTGTGACAGGATACAGACTTCCGGGAACTGAATTTATAAGAGAACGTATATATATATATAAAGATAATTATTATATCGTTATTGAGTTATAATCTAAATCTTTTTCTGTTAGAAAATTAATAGTTGTTGCAAGCGGTGAAACCCCCCGGGCCGAAACAAGTTCAGCCATCAAGCCATAACATGAGCCAACTCGGAAAACAATAACAGAGAACAGCGAGCCAGCCATGTTCCATTAAATTATACAATCCAAACAAAATCCCTGTCGTTTCTCTGTTGTGATTAATTCTCATCATAATTTCTTCAGCTACTTGTTTAAATTTCTCATAATTTTCAAAATACCCATTTATACCAAACTGGTGTCTCTGGACTATGTCCGTAGTAAAACTACAAGATTCAAGGAAGTGGCAATTATTACCTTTTACTTTACAAAATTGACAGTTTTCACCAAATCTCTTAAAATATTCTGGGAATCGTCCGTGACCAGAAATAATTTGGTTTATATCTATATTATTAAATATCTATTTCCTTTTATCAATTAAAAAAATCTGACATAACCATTATTTTTTTAAAGACGATTTCCAATTTTCTTTCCATTCCACAAATATCTCCTTTTGCATAATATTCAATAACTTTCTTTTCGAATACAACACTTCAATATCTTTCTTCCCTAGACCTTGAGCAGCTTCCTTTGCCAGCGTGCCCGCCATCTCAATACCCAACATGGGCCTTGATCCAGTGTAAATTTATATTATATATTTCATCCAGAAATTTGAAATCATTTTTAATTTGGTTTATTAATAAATTATTAGTGTGCGCATTAAACATTGCATATAAAGCAGACAAAGTATCGGAATAAATACCTATTTTATGTATGTAAGTCAAATTTTCTTTAATCCATTATAATCCCTAAAAAATTGCTCTAATCTCAGCTTGAAAAACTGAATTCAGTGGAGTTAACGAATATTTTTGGTACTCGATCTCTGTTTCATCCAAAAAAATTACACATGAACAGCCAACTCCATTACTCATTTTCGATCCGTCTGTATAAATATCAATCTGACCTACATACAAAAAGTTCTTATCAAATGTAATTACAGTTTTTTTGGCCGTATGGGTATCTATATCACAATACTTATTAAGAACTTCCTTATAATAACCTCTTTAATCTTTAATTCATCAATAAAACCATTAACCAATAAAAATTTATGATAAAAATACCTGTATTATATTGAGAAGGCAAGAATACATGCCACCGCTGTTGAGACTGTTCTAAATATTATTGTTACTGCTAGCATCCAGCCTCGCTACACTCCAAATTTTTGTCTCAGCTATATTAGCTCCCCTGCTCGGACACTTCATGGAACAACACCATACATAATTACAGGTGTAATGACATTTCTAAATAAAAACCCCAGGGTGGTACTCTTTTGAGCAATAACACCAGATAAAAATGCATTTTTATAATGTTTTAACATAGCGTCAGTCCTTTGAATACTTTTAAAATGTTCTATAAAGTTCAATTTACAATCAATAAGGATCCCTAAATATTGAATTGAGTCTAAAAACGTAATTCCTTTCTCATTAAACTTTATTGTAGGGGGTCTAACACATTTACCACCTCGAGAGGAAAAAGGCCATGTGTGTTTTGGATATTAAATTCAATGTATTCTTCATTACTCCAATTCATCAATTTTCGTTCCACTTCCACAAATTTCTTTTAAATTGTTTCCAACGAAACATCATAGATCAAGAATAAAATATCGTATGCATAACATATTATATCCACATTATCCATATTTATATTCTAATAAGTTTATTGGCGATGAAGCTCCAAAACAGGGAAGCGCTGCACAAGCCCTGTGGACAACCTTTATTCAAATATCTTTCAAGAATAACTTCATTCTGATTATCAAGGAGGATAATTTTTCTTTGACTCAAATGGTTCTTAATTCTCTTTAGCATTCCACAAGTAACTTCAAGTTTCTTTACTTCTGCAATAATTTACTGCCAACGAATAGAGTCAAATGCCCCTACCCAGACATCCAATGAAACCAGGGTCAATTGAAATTCTCTCTTCCTCTGCCTAATTTTATTTATCAAATGAAATAAGGCTTATTTCGCTGATCTACCCTTCAAGTATCCGTATTGAAATAGTATAGTTGTATCCATTTAATAATTCAATCTATTTCTTAACAATTTATCCAGCATTTCACCAAACGCCTTCAATAAACTTATAGGTCTAAATGCGTCACTATCGTTGCGAATCAAGATCAATTTTGGAAAAATTCTCAAATTCAAACATATATTATAAAGTATAACAAAAATGAAGGGTAGATATGAAACATCTCTTTAACAATAGGGACCCCGATCCCATCCATTCCAGGGACACTCTGATTTCTCAATCCCTGCACGACCATAAAATTTTCTTGAATTGTAAATTTCATTATCATCATTTTCTTCTACGACAATTCGTGGATCGGTTTCATCTTCTCTTCCCAAGATTTCATCGATCAATATTTTATATTTCTCTTTTATTTGTAATCTGCTCTTCACCAAATTTTTTATATAAATTATATTTTCCCTTTTCTTACCTGATGCTAATTGATAATTAATGTCATAGTTTTCCAATGACTTTATAAAATTATCTATTTTATATTTCGTTTTAATGAATTATACATTTTTCTTGTATCTGGCCAACTCCCTTTTATATTTAATTTTTCTGACACTTGTCAATTATTCATCAATTTTCTTTTTTGTTTAACCACATCTCTTCTTTTTAAACGCAAACATTTATCCATCTTTAGCTGAATTCTTCTTTCAAAGTCTTCAATAATTTCAGTAAAGCTATCCTAACTATTTGTTGTACAAATCTCCTTTTCTGTTTCAAAAATATCAAGACGCATCTTTCTACAAAAGCCATAAATTCGATTTCTATTTTTCCATTTTAGTTCAATCAAAATAATTTGTTTCTAAATAAATATATCTATAATCACTAATTCGGAAGTCAAACAACAAAAATCAGCGTTATATTTTCAAACTTTTCGCAGGACTAGTTTCGATGGTTTTACCGAACCACCATCCTCAGCTGCAAAATCGCAATAACGCTGATTTTTGTTGTTTGATTTCCGAATTAGTATTTATTCGGCGTGTTATTGTGTCTTAATTATATCTATGATCACTCATAGTTTTCTCGTTTAAAATTTCCATCACAATTTTACTTATATCCATTTAATAGTTATGATAATTAATAGTTATGACAACCTGCAATAGAAGCTAGAAATACTTCAAGTACTTACGGGTGGTAATTGTACAAAACGGTATCTTGAAGCAGCGGATGATACGGATTGCAAAAATATGAATTTTCACATTGCTTTTTAAACTGAAAAATAACGGCAACTTACGGTATTAATGACAAGAATCGGTAGTAAGAAAGCCATTGTGGAAAAGTAAGCTGCATTTAAAAATAATATAAAAATTTTCTTCTTTAACATCGTTATTAAAATTAATTAAAAACAATACAGTAATAAATGTGGTTCTTATAAAATAACTCTAATAAAATTTATTTCATTATTTCTAATTTAAAGCGTTTGTTATTCGATATTAGACTACGTATTTAATTGGAAGAGAAAGAAGCCAGTTGTTCCCTCCCTATGTAAATTTTGATTCTGTTCTCTGCAAAAGGGCGCCTGCGAGCGCTGAATTATATCTGTTGTACCAACTTGTTCTTCTCACGGCTAATAAACGCAATAATGAACGTGTGTGTCTATTTTCCATCCACTATAAGGGGTCCGTCGAGACGGAGCAATACTTTTGGATGACGTGTCAAGACATTTTGAACGTTCTGAAATAGAAAGATATTTCGTACAAAGAAAACGGATTATTTTGTATCTGGATTGTGAGAATAGCAGCCAGAATATGGAGTCTATCTTAAAGCAAAAGCGAATCATTAAGGGTAAGTTGACTCGTTTAATTTTACAAGTAAATAGTTTACAAAATCAAGAAAATTCTCTTTCTGTTATTCAAGTGTATGAAAATGATGTTAGTGCATTGGGTGTTGAAGTGAAGAGTTTAAACGATAACATTCTTGGTACTTGTTCTGACGCAGAGTTTAATAAGTATGAAATAGAAATGCATGAACTGTTTTTTAAATTGGATGTATTAAAAATTACTTTAAAGGAAAAATAAAAAAAAAACTTACTAATCCATGTCAAGATATAATAAATGCTAAGGCAAATAGTTTAAAACTTCCTCGCGTAGAACTGCCAGTGTTTAGTTCTCATTACGTTGATTGGATATCATTTAGAGATTTATTTCTTGCCAGTGTTGGAAATAATAGTAGATTAAGTGACAGTCAAAAATTGCAATATCGTAAGTTTTCTGTAAGAGGTGAAGCTTCTGTTTTACTACAATCAGTTCAAATTTCAAACGCGAATTATGAAAAGACGTGGAAAGCGCTTACTGAACGTTATGAAACCAAAATAGAAATAACAAACGCAGAGCTAAATAAATTAATTTCACAGCCTGTTTTAAAACATGAATCAGTTTCAGGTTTGTGGAGATTAATTAATACAACACAACAGTGTATTGATACATTAAAAATCCTTAAACAGCCAGTAGAGCATTGGGATACTATGATTATTTTTCTGTTAAAAGGAAAACTTGATCATGAGACACTAAGAGAATGGACGTTCGAGCATACAAACAAAAACATTTCTGCTTTCGATTGAATTCAAACGCTTTATTTTTAACAGAGCGAATGCTATTTCTTCGTTGGCAAAGTGCCAGAGGAAGAAGGCGGGATTGCTTTCTGAAACTAAAACTCGCAGTTAAGGTGGTAGATACGCTTTTTCGTCTCAACTTGTAGCTAATTTGTGCGTTCATTGTAAGAGTAATTCTCATTCACAATTATTTAAATGTGTAGCTTTTTAGAACTCCCTATCAAAGAAAAATGGGATATTATTAAAAGGAATAAATTATGTGCTAATTGTTTGAAAGATAGTAACACGCATCCCATTTTAAAATGTAATGCATGCATGTGTAAATCTTGTTCAAAGCCACATAATACAGTGTTATGTTAAAAAAAAATTCAAATGATGAAAAATGTCATACACCCACGAAACACGGAACTTCTGCTATTAGTAGCAATAACATCACTGTGCCTCAAGCAGTTTTTGCCTACTGCGGTTGTTTATGTTAAAGATATTAATGGCGATTTACAAAAATGCAGACTGCTAATTGATTCAGGTAGCCAGGATTCATTTATTCGGGAGCACTGTGTAAATTTATTGCAGCTAAAGCGCACTAGTGCGAACATAGTTGTAAATGGCCTGAGCTCGAAAAAAATTGGTAAGGTTTCAGGTTCAGTTCAATTACAACTAATATCTCCATTTTATGAAAAACGCAAGCATTTCAGTTAATGCATTAATTATACCCAAGATCACATGCGACCTTCTTCAATATCAAGTTGATTGGTCTGTTTTGGCAGCTTTTAAACACTTGAGGTTGGCAGATACAAATTGCTTCCTGCCTGGCCCATAGATATTCTTTTAGACGCAGATGTATTTGGTGAGATAATGCTTCATGGAAGTTTAACTGTTCCGGGACATTTGTTAACAGCATTCGAATCAATATTCGGTTGAGTCATTATCGGCAAGACGAAATGTGTATTACAAACAATTATATCTAATAATGCTAATTGTACCAGTGTTCAATTTCAGCTTGAAAATGTTTGGAAATTAGAAGAAATTTCAGAAATAAAGCCTTACACAGAGAAAAAATTGAGTGTGAAAATCATTTGAAGCGGAAATTTTCTCGTGACTCAACAAGTAGATTTGTCATTAAATTTGCATTTCGTAGATTTAGCAGTGAACTTGGGTCATCTAGGGATGTTGCTGTACATCGTTTACAAAACACTGAACGTCAATTTATTAAGAATAAATCTCTTTCCAGTCAATATCACAAATTTATGGAGTACTATCAACAACTTAGTTACATGGAATTGATTCCAGAAAATGAAATTGATGTTCCAGCTAATTCTAGTTTCTACCTTCCGCACCATTCAGTTTCGGATAAAAATGGTGATAAATTTCGAGTAGTATTTGATGGTTCTTCTAAATCTTCTAGCGATATTTCTCTTAATGTGACATTGATGGTTGGTCCACAGTTACATACTGATCTGACAACATTAATTATTCATTTCAGAATTCACAGAATAGATATAACTGCGGCCATAGAGACAATGTACAGACAAATTATACTAGTACAAGGCGCAGACTTTCAAAGATTCAGGATTTTCGATTAACTAGGATTGCTTACGGTACTGCATCAGCACCGTACCTTGCAGTAAAATGTTTACAGCAGTTAGCAAATAGAAGAAGCAAATAATTTTCATTTGGCTTCCCAGCCATGCCTTAGGGACTTCTACGTTGATGATTTGATGTCCGGAGCCAGTTAAGTTACTGAATTACAAACGCAATTGAATCAGATGTTGTCACGTGCAGGATTTGTTCTATGAAAATGGGCTTCTAACAAAAAAGAAGTCTTGAATTCAATTAATCCATATTTGTGCTTATCAAATGTTTCTTTGAACATAGACAATGATGATACTGTAAAAACGTTAGTTATTCTGTGGCATCCAGCTTCAGATATGTTTTTCTTCAAAGTCAATTCATTATATCTTGAAGACTTGACCAAACAAACACTACTTTATTCTTGTTGGTTGAATCAGATAACCATTTTCAACTGTACGGGTTTTGTGACGCCTCGGAGAAGGCGTACGCCACTGCAATTTATTATCGTTCTGTTTCAGACACTGGACAAATAAATGTTCAGTTGGTGATAACCAAGACAAGACTTGCACCACTAAAACCATATCACTTTCTCGATTGGAACTTCATGGAGCATTCCTGTTGACTAAATTGATGGACTTCACCTGTAAAGCTTTGGACACTCCTATATCACAGGCTTATTTTTGTACTGATTCCACTATTGTACTAGCCTGGATAGGATCTCATGCAAGCCGATGGAAGAGTTCGTCGCCAACAGAGTAGCAAAAATCCAGACTTTGTCCTCTCCTGTCCAGTGGCATCATTGTGAGTTGTGAGTGGAAATACTAATCCTGCTGATCTTGCAACTCGTGGTGTGTCATCATCAGCACTGGTTACTTTATTGTGGTTATGTGGTCCAGATTTATTATATGATTTATTTCGATTTCAGCCAGCATCATCTGCACTACTACTGAATGATTCTGTGCCCGAGCAAAGATGTAGTTTACAGTCAACAACTGCTGCCAGTCGCTTGATAGACGCTCCTGATTTATTTTATAACTATTCTTCTCTCACCAAACTTAAACGTGTTATAGCATTATGTCTGAGGTTTGTAAATAACTGTAGAAATTCAGGAGATAAGGTAAATGGATTTTTAAAAACTAATGAATTAACTAAAGCTATGCATGTGTTAATTAAATTAATGCAATATGTTGAATTTAAGAAAGAAATCAACACTTTAAGCAGAAATCAATCATTATCTTGTACAAGCAAAATTTTATCTTTAAATCCATTTTTAGATAATTCAGGTATTCTCAGAGTGGGCGGTCGCTTGCGACATGCAAACCTTCTATATCGACTTAGGCATCCCATTTTGCTGCCAAAGACGAACATTTTAACTCATCTCATTGTTCGACATTACTATGAAATACTTTTGCATGCAGGTCGACAACTCATGCAATCTTCTATCCAAGAACAATATTGGATCATAAGTGCTAAAGCTGTTATCGGATATTTTGTTAGAAAATGCATAAGGTGTTGCAGAATTATTTGTCACTCATCAATTGATGAGCGATTTGACATCTCGTCGCGTTTCCCCTGCTCCTGCGTTTCTGCGCTGTGGAGTGGATTACGCAGTTCCTTTTCAAACTAAAGTAAATAAGGGTCGAGGCTCTAGGTCATCTAAGGCATATATAGCTCTATTTGTGTGTTTTACAACGAGAGATATTCACTTGTAATTAGTAACTGATATTTCAGCAGATGCTTTTATTGCAGCCCTTAAGAGGTTAATTTTCCGCAGGGGCAGAAGCGGTGATATATATAGCGATTGCGGTTCCAATTTTGTTGGAGCAAAACGCAAACTCATGGAATTTGAAAGGCTTGCTAGATCTACAACTTATAACCAAAACGTTAGCAGATATTTGGTTGATAATGGCATATGGCATTTAACTGTTCCAGGTGCGCACATACTGGTGGACTCTGGGAAGCGGGTATAAAATCAACAAAATATCATTTAAAATGAGTAGTTGGTGAGGCGAGATTGACATTTGAAGAATTTGAAACATTTCTCACACAAATAGAAGCTTGTCTTAACTCGCGAGCTTTAACGAATTTATTTAATGATCCGAATGACTTATCAGCATTGACGCCTGGTTATTTTCTTATTGGTAGATCATTAACAAGTATTCCTGAACCAAATTACATCGAAGTTAATGTTTCCTATCTCACTAGATCGTAACATATTCAAAAAATGGTTCAACAATTTTGAAAGCTTTGGCGACAAAGAATATCTGAGTCGATTACAACAAAGACAAAAGAGGATAACTTACCTCCAACTAAATGGAAAACGGGTAGAATTACTCAGCTACATCCTAGTCTTGATAACATTGCTAGGATTGTAACTATTAAGACTTGGTTAAAAGAAATATTACAAAATTGTGTCTATTACTAATTTGAGTTTTAATTCATATGTATCATAAATTAAGCATTATATCATGATTTTAATATTGCATTGTGTTTTTTAATTTGCTGAATTTTAACCACTGAATGTTGAAATAGTATTTCAAGGTGGGCGGCATGTTCGCGCCTTATGTAAATTTTGATTTTGTTCTCCGAAAGAAGGCGCCTGCGAGCGCCGAATTATATCTGTTGTACCTACGTGTTCTTCTCACAGACAATAAACGCAATAACGAAAGTGTGTGTTTACTTTCCATCCACTATGCACCAGTGCAAGATTTAAAATTAGTCAAAAATATAACCGTAGAAAGGGTATAGAATTTAGATGAAAATGTATTAATTTGGAGGTTATTTGGACTAGGTTTCTATTCTGAAGGAGGGAGAAACAAAATACATTTAAAAGAACTATAGAAGGCGGTAACGTTTAAATCACTGAGAACGAACGCCTTTGTTAAAATAATATCTATACCGTTGGTTTTCTAACAGTCAAGATGTATTTCTTGAAGCATTTATTATGACGCAAGTCAACAATATCTTCGTAGTTCTTACTATTAATAGGTTGCCACTGTTTTCATGTTCTTACTCTATTATTTATGTAACTATACTATTAATTAAAATAGTTTTTGGTATTATAATAAATAAATTATACTTACCATTTTTTTCCGAATTTCTGAAAATAGTTTTAAATATAATGAAATCAGGGTTCGTATACATTTTTGCATACGGAAATTAAGTACTTTTAAGGATCATTAATGAAAAAAAATTAAGGACCTATAAACAAACGGGAACTGAATATATTCAATTAAAATATATGTGTGCCTGAACTTCACTTTTGTAATACCATTCTAACAGAATAATAATTTGTAATACCATTCAAAAAAATAATATGTGTGCCTGAACTTCACTTTTGTAATACCATTCTAAAAGTAAAATAGATCCATAAGTAGGATGCATTATTATTAAACATAATAAACATAATTATTAATATGTTTGAGAATAAAATAAACTTTATGAAATTTATCAAGTAGCATTAAATATTTTACACTTATAATAGTTGGACATATTTGAAAGAAGATAAGTGACATTTTATTTACGTTTCACTAACAGTTACGTTTCACTTTATAATGATTTTTTTTAATGTCTCATTTTGTCACATACTTGTTCAATCTAGAGGTTTA